>NC_089147.1:32470981-33670981 GCF_009819655.1 Sylvia atricapilla | reverse complement strand
TAACCCTGTGGCACAGGATGCTAATATAGGCCATCTGCACCTGTGAAATCATCATTTCACAGTGAATAAAAAACCCTGAAATTATACTAAGGCTTGACTTGTTTAAAAACATTTTTTTTTTCAAATGTATTTCTGTGCGCCTAATAAAAGGCATCATGGTGCATGAAATGGAGAAACTGTGGAAAGCATAGCTGGTACTAACTACCAGACGTGAAGGGAATTCAGCTTTCCTGGACAGACACAGTAATTTTTATACAGTCAGCAGAAAAGTTTAGTATGCTGGTCACAACTGAGCCCAGACAAAATGGGGACTGTGGTTTTTGGTGGCAATGTGATCAGCATAAAAACAGCTGCTTTACAGAAGGCAGCCAGGCTTGAAAATCCAATCACTGTTTTTTCCGCTTTCTTTCTGCTCTTCCCTGTATTGTGAAACTCACTCCTACTACTCCAGATTTATTGTAATTCAACAAATGAGAGGGAAAAAAATTCTTCATGGTGAACAGAAAAAAATTACCAATTATGAGTCCAACTTCACAGCGCTGGTCATCATATCCACAAGTCATCATGGTTCCCACTGTGTCATTGACCAATGCCAAAACATCAACATCTATGTCCTAATAGCATAAAGATGAGTGATTAACAAGGAAAAAACTCAACCCTCCTGTGTGATAAAACACTCGCATGCAGACATATTCCCTGGGTTGCACTTCGAAGGCCTCATTCAGGAAACTTGATTGAAAGACATCACTGCCTTCTACAACACTCTTCCCACACCCTGTAAGGTTACAAACATCTCTGAATTCTCAAATGTTTCACCAGCCTCTTTGCTTGAAGGATTTGTTTTTTCCCCAATCTTCATTCGTCAAAAAAGTGACATGTTATTGGTGTGAATGCTGTGATACTGTGCTTACAGGCTGTGTGGAAAGGCTAACATCCTACCACCTGAGCAGAGCCCATCATAAATAGGACAGAAAACACTCATAAATGGAGCTGTGGCTGTGCAGCAATACCACACCCAAGCAGAAAGTCCTTCCATCAAGGCTGTGCAGTTTTCCTTTCACCTTATCAAAGGATTGTTGTAACTCAGATGCCAACGCCAGGAGGAGGCCACACTTCACCCAGAAAGCCTCAGATCCTTTGTTACTAATAACTGCAAGACTGATGCAGAAAAATAATGAACCAAAATCTGAATTTTACCATGTGAGAAAACAGAATTTCCTCTATCCTATGAAGTCATCAAGGTATGGAAAGATGCCTTTATTTCTTAGCTGGTGTTACCAAACATGAAAAGCAAGGCTTTCCAAAATATTAAAACAGTGTTATTCAAAGGCCATATGCTAGTTCAAGGGCAGATTTAATCATGTCTTACTGCTGACCTTAAAATTGCAATCAATGGCTCCATCCTACAGAAGTGGACAGGCAAGCCCTGGTAGAGTTAGGTGTGACAGTTTGGGATGAGAGTTTCCCCCTACCAGCCTTCATCCCACAAGCCATGCTGTAAGACAGAGTGTGTGAAATTAGTGTTTTACATCTCACCCAGTAGTTTCACAAGAGATTCCCTTGGGCTGAGACAGTGAGGCCACACTGGTGAGCTGCCACAGCCAGGCTGGGTTATCAGCATGCAGCTGCCCTTGCTGTTGCTGGGGCAGTCTGAGATTCTACTAGATGTCCAGGCATGCTGGGCACTTGCTACTGGCTATCCCTGGATGACGCCTGACAACTCTCAAAAGAACCCACACACCAAGAGCTGATTTCCCAGGAGGACGTTCTGAGGCTGCTCAGGTTCAGCTCCGGCAGGTACTAAACTTGCCTCGTGCTTCTGGAGGGCCTTGCGCAGAGAGCTGACCACATCTGTGTCCTGGACTCCTCGGACCCTGAAGTGTTTTGTCCACGCAAGAAGAACCCCCTGAAAAGTAACAGTGCAGTGACCCAAAAGGACACAAAGTTTAGCACACAAACCACACAGCCAGTCAAGACTAAAGGGTTGGAGAAGTCCACTATGTCTCTCCACACGTTAAAACTGATCCAAAATTCGTCAGAGCAGAGCATCTTACTTTGGGGTGCCTCTCAGTACCAATACTAGCAATAGAGTACAGTCATAAAGTTCCAATTTGTAAATGTTTCTCCCTGTGCTTCCTTTAAAGCACATGTGGCTTTCCTATGCTGATCACAGTCTAATAGCATTAAGCAAAAAGCATTTGCAGGACAGGAGCCCAAAGCACATACCCCTAGAAACAAGAGAGGCTAGAAGGAGAGCACAAAATAATTGCAACCAGCCCTCAATTTCCCCAAGAGGTGTCAGCTACATGTCCCCAAGCAGCTCAGCTACAGGTATTTCCAATTCAGAATCAACTGTAAATAAAAAAGTCACTGAGAGTGATTAAAAATAAAGGTGCTTCAAGACACAAAAGTACATGTCTATTTCTAAAAGTGTTAATAAAGGGCACATGGTTCTTGTGGAATTGGTTACTGATAAAGCAGTAGAATAGCTTTAGCTTAAAGATCATGTTGCCTTGAGATGAGAAATGAATAGCTGAATGGTAGTCAAATCTAGTTAAACGCTAAAAGTCATCCACGCCTTCTTCAGAGAGCTATGTAAACATTACCCCACAGAAAAGTCACAGGATAACACCGACATTCAACAGCTTCTCCAGATTCTGCAAGGAGCTCGGCTTGACAAGAGTATTTCTTTATGTGCCTTACCTCTTCCAGTTTGGTCTGTTTGCATGGAAAAGAAAATGTAAAGCCAAGAGGTAACTTCTTATGCTTCAGTTTTTGGTCTCCATGAAGTCTGACAGACAGTCAGCAACGTAATCGAAGAGCTGCACAAAAAGACAGGACAGTGGGCTGTGTCCCACAGGCAGGCACTGCAGCAGAGCAGCAGCAGAGCAGCAGCAGTGCCCTACCTCGGCTCCGTTCCCCTGTGTGACCTCCTTGGGTGTGGGGTAAAACTTGCTCTCCAGCTGGCTGCTCTGCTTCCCGTCAGCAAACACCTTCACCTGGTGGGCACGAAACTGGGAGCCACCCAGGTCCACAGCGAGGAAGTCGCCCTTCTCTGCAACACAAATGGGCACCCATCACTGGGGATAGCTCGGGTGCCATGCTGATGGCCACAGCCCAGGGCCCTCCCTCACCACAGCCACAGGCTCTCCTGCCCCATCATGGCAGATCCTTATCCTATGGGCCTGGAAACTGAGAGTTAGAAGCCCAAAGCAAGGCTATCAGGTCTCTCCTTTTAGCTTGCTATGTAATAGCTAATTCAATTTTTATTTGGCAGTTTGGGTTTGCCGACCCTGCTCGTTCCAAGCAGCACATTTTCAAGTTGCAGAAGGATAAGCTTTTCAGCAAGAAGGCCGAAAGCAACTGCAAAGCCTACCAAAGCATACAGAGGCTGCAAAACCATCACCTGAAACGTGGGATAGTCAGAATGTGATACCCGTTACCTGTATCCAGTAGAGTATGCAGGATTTGGAGGCATTTGTTAAGACAGCTCCAGTGCAGAAGTCAAATTCCAATGGGGCAAAGCTAATTTGCTACCCAAAGTCAACCAGCACTGTCCTTTTCAAATGTCTTTTGGTGTTTCTGTGAAAGTACCATTGTGTTCCACAGGCTTGCTCAGACATATACATCTCCAGCAGCAAACCTCAGATGGAAGGACAGTTTGGCCTCACTGCTACAATAAAACAAGTGTTTATCCCACACACAGGAAAATTACTTTCCCAAAAGGAAAACACAGTGGTATGTGTCTAGCCTTGCATGATCTTTGCTCCACAGTCCAAACATGTGATTAAATTTCATTAAATCTGGTCCTGAAAGGGAAGGAAGCAGGAAATTCTACCATGGCCAGCTATCAAAGGTTAGGAGGCAGATTGGGCTACTCAGTACACTGTGACATTAGTCAGACCATTAATCCCTAAACAATGAAAAACTGAAGATGCTCTATATGGGTCACTTCAGGCAGCAACTCTGAGGGCAGCCAAAAAAAAATTCTTCAAGTTAATTGATATTGCAAATGGGGAATAAGCATCAAAGTTTGAGATGTTTAAACCTGCTGGAAGTTTTAACCTGTCTGGAAGCAAAATAACCAACAGTGATTTTTCAAGAGAGCAAAACCAGAAAAACCAACGTGATACTTAGAGTAGGCAGCATGTCAATAAGATATAGCCCAGCTTGATGCTTCAGCATGTCCTTAACCCATAGGAAAGGCCACACAGGGCCAGGAGAGCACTGTCCAGCCTTGGCCTTGAGGAGCATCAACTGTTGCAACTGATGACACTACGTGTGATCTTCCAAGTCTCCTGGGCTCAGGGGCTCCCTGTTGTTCCAGGACAGCATCAGGGACCATTTAGACCTCAGGACTCGTGACTGTCACTGAGATTGCAAAGGTTAAGAAAGTATTCTTTCTCTTTGACGAAGCTAGCAGCAAAGGAAGAGCGCCCCCTTCCATCCTGGCAGCTTGCATAATTTTTGTCAGACATGCATCATTTCAAGGGACTCGCCTTCAAATGTCTTCTTTATGCCATTAAAGCTGTTATTCCTCATTTGGCTGCATGGAAAATATCTTCAGAAGGAGTAAAGTCGCATGGAAAGGAGGTAAAAAGCTAACATTTCAGTTTTCTGCACAGCTAGTTTATGCCAAGTCCTGACCTAGGTGAGACACAGAATCCTGCATGAATTGACTTGGTTAAACCTGGGAAAAGTGCGATTTTCTGCCAGGTGCACTGCTGGGAGCCAGCTGAGGAGTTATTTTGGATGTGCATACTTCTCCAAACAAGATTGTCACATGCTCCCAGAGGACACTACTGCACTTTGTCTCTCTCTCTCCAAGTCTCAGCTGAAGAAACAAAGCAGTTTTCATAGACCCCAACCAGAAGCAGATTTTCCCAATGCAGAAGGCAAGAAAGCGCAGAAGGGATCACAGTTTGGGGAATTAGAAAAAGCAGTGCAGACTTTGGGGATCACAGCTCTGAGGGTGCCGTGTTGCTGTCAGTTGGCAATTTGAGGGGTTCCACTGCAGCATCCTGTAGCCTCCCTGGCCAAGAAGGCCAGGCCACACATCCCACAGCCCTGTACACTGCACTGCAGGCTCTGAGCTGTAGAGGCTGCCCTTGCCATGTCTAGCCACAGCTCGCACAGCAAGGCCGGCACTAGGGACAGATGGACAGGCTGTTCCTGAGCACTTAGGTCCTTTCCTCAAACAAGCAGCACTAGGTCAAAATCCACCTGGTGCAAGGAAAAAAACCACTCTGGCAGCATCCCCCCAGGCTCAATGTACACACACGTGCTTTCTCAGTGAGATAGGCAGTAACCCAGAGGCACTGACTGCCCTGTGTCTCCGCTGTGCTGTGCTGGAGTACTGGCAGTACTGACTCATTTTGCTGTGATGGAGCAGGGGCACTCACCATCTCGGGCAGCGAGCGCACGAACGACGGCAGCATTTCACTGTTGCTGTGGGATTGGTGTCTCTGCCCAGGCCCTTCACCATCTCGGCCTGGAATCGAGCCATCACATCCAGCAGGACATCATTGGAGAGGCGCAGGTGGTACAGGTACCTGTCAACCTGCAAAGATGGAAGGTGCTACTCAAAGGCATGCACACTCCTTGGTGCTCAGCAGCTGCTGATTGTGCATTTTGTTTTCGACCTCAGCACCTAAATTCTCATGACTGTCAATGCAAGCAAGCTCCAGGTCATCATCAGGACGTTCAGTCTTCTAAAAACTTTGTTTTTAAATGTTTAATGCAGCCTTGTTTGAATTAGTGCCCAAAAGTTTGCCATCTTTTTTGATGGCTCAGTAACTTGACAATCTATGTAAGCCCATGAGATTTGCTTGAGACCTTGACAAGTCTTTTCACACCATCCTCTCCTGCTATACATGTATGAACTAGACCTGCAAAGTATGTCAATCTGGTGAGAATTTGACCTCTCTGAGGCAGGTCCAGAAAATGCCATCTGTACCCAAGCATGTCAGCCACAACCCAAAACATCTATTCAGCTATGGCTTCACTCCACAGATAATTAACTTTGTTGGCATGCCAGGCTGGAACTCAAAGCCTTTTTCTCACTCCAGCTCTGCTTTCCATTCTCTTGTGATTCTAGGATTATATCTAAAATACATTTTGGGTGCAATCAATCCCTTTGTTAAAGGTCTGGAACTCACAGAATACATCAAAATAGAAGCCAGTTGAATATAAAGAATTCAAAGTATCTATGAAGCGCTCATTCGATGAACTGGCAGAGAAGCTAATCAGTGTTTATGAACCTTCATCAGGCAAAGTGAAAGGTTTTCTCCTTAAGGACCATGGTGCTGCTGAGACTGACACATACCTGCAGGACTATAATTAGCATGGCCCAAAAACCACATAGTCTGGATAACACACAAGGAATTGACTGCAGGTGTGGAAAAAAGATATCTGAACATCACATCCAGGATTTTCCACTGGGGCAGACTCCATATGGTGCTGTTACTGAGCATGAAAGGCTAATAATGCGTGCTCCAAAGCTGGATGTCCCCAAGGGTTATTTCTGTTCACATCCCACTCCTCACCACATGAGACTCGGGGCCAGAGAGAGCTGGGACAGTTGCCAGTGCTTTTGCTACCACAGACATTCAACTCTTGCACATGGGCTATGTTGTTTTGGTGCTTTATCTGTTCAGAGCATTTCATCAGTCCCACTTACCATAGGGAGGTCTGGAGAGTTGGAAGGATGCAAACCAAGTCCCACCAGCAATATGGCAGGATTTAAAAGGTTCTATTATTTAAACAGAGGGCAGTGCAGGTTGTAGATAAATTGGTCTCTGCCACAATTTGGACTGGCCACCTATTTTATTGAGGCACAAACTAATTACCTATTCACAGTCCCATCTGAAATTGATGGTCAGCAATGACCCACCTGAATGACCCACTTCAGGATCCTGAAAGTCGCTCCTGCACTTACCACACACAGGAGAAAGTGTTAAACTATATCATGCAATTGTCCTGGAGCAGGTGCCTTGAAAAGGCCATTGTTCAGATTTATCTTTGTAGCCCTTGTTTGCACAAACTCTTGATTTGCCCCAAGGGTTTTTGAGGCTCACCACTGTGTAGGATCCACCACCTTAGCCTATGCACCCGTACTGACTTTTTGGAGAAATACAGCGACTGGAGACATACAGCACTCATGCACACTGACACAGACCCAGAAGCCTTGTGACAGAAACTCCTGGGAGAAGAAAACCCTCAAGAGTAATAAAAATGAACCATGTCTATTGCAGAGAACATGCACTAGCTCCCTGCTGCCCCAGACATTGCATTCCCCACCCTGTTTACCTACAATCATAGGAGCAGACTGCTCCAGGAAAGCCTGCTGACTCTCCAGCCTGATTTACAACCAGAGCAAGGCCCTGCTCTTAACCATTTTCTTGTAAACACAGGAATGGCCAGGCTGTCCTAAACCAAACTGGTTGCCCCCCTCCCATGGCACAGGAACAGTGCCTTGTCTCATTTACAGAAATAATACTGTTTTCATGGCGGGCAGGCTCTTGATTTTGCCACCAGAGTAAATAAGCCTGAGGAGGGAGAAGTGGAAGACATTCCTTTTTTCTAATAAGGGAGAAATCAATTCTGTTCTGTACAGTCTACCTAGGCTACTTAAAAGAGAAGCCTGAGGAGCATATGGTTTCTTGCCTTCAGAAGGGCTAGTTTGCACCTTGCAGAAAGTGGGTTTGCCAGAATTCCTCCGCTGCCTCATCTCCACTATCCTCACTCAACTATAAGCTGGATATTTCTCTGCAAAGCCCACTACACCCAAGCAACTGCTCCAGAAGGTCTTTCTCTTTCTTAGTAAAAAGAAAGAATAGTACTGTTAGGTAAGAGATCAGCTCCTCACAGAGGGAGGGGCAGCAAGGCTTTTTTCTGATCACATTAATCTCAGGGATAAGAGGGCTATGACTGAGGTCAGAGACATCTGATTGTTGAGATACCAGTACCTCTCTTGGAATGCCTCTCTCCAAAACAGAATGAATGGAAGAAGTCCTCCTTGGAACAAGCCATTCCATATTTTGGGCACAGGACAGGAGAACTCAGAGTGTCTCACTTTGCTGATGAGCTTAGTGAAGCAAGCAGATCTATGCACCAGGACCCTGGATCTGCCACCAGCCCCACCTCCTGCTGGCTGGAAAACCAGAGGACAGACCTGGCAGCAATGGCCACCTGACAGCACTCAAGAAAGACATCAGGAATACAGAGGGGCCCAGAGGGGACATGTTCACAAACCAGAGGACCTCTGACCTTACAGTTCTCACATGGTGTTATGATGGACATAAGCCCAAAAACACCTTTCAGCATGGCATGAAAGTGGATTAGGGAAGAGCAACCATTAGGCAGCTCACTGCCAGTACTGATAGCTTCAGATCTGAGCCATCTCGAGCTTTTCCAACTGTAATTAAAGGTCCACACCTGTAACATCAGAGAGGTTAGCCAGCTTTGGATAACCAGAGAGGAGGCACAGGAACTCCAACACTAGTTGGAAATCTCTCCCGAATCTCAGCAGACCCAGACCAAAGACCACAGGTGGTTTCCCTATCCCTGCTACTTGACTGACTCCTGATTCCTACTCAGACTGAGACATCCCATCATTCATGCTACACTTGCAAAGCAACTCAGCAAGAGTCGTCCTTTCTGTCCTCTGGACTCTACCATACCACGCCAGATAAATCTTAAGCATTTTCCCTTACTGAGGAGAATTTGCTCCATTTCTGGGAGAGCACTTACAACTGTTCCGGGAAAAACCACTAACCAGACCTCTTTTCACACTTGTCAGGTGGTTTAAGGTCTAAACATCTCCTACTCCTTTTGGCTGAGTGGTTTTAGCGGATAATGCTGTTATATGGTCTGCATTAGGTACTGCAGACCCCTTTGTATGTGGGGTACACAGTTCTTAAAATAGCTATCAGCCAACGCTGCATCTTACCTTTTTTATTTGATCCTCTTTTAGCTTTGTGAAATGGAAGCTAGCAAGTGCACAGCAAACATTTCTTGAAGCAGATGGATGAGTCAGTAGTGACGGAGCTGCTGCGAATACTCCAAAGCGATAGCTCTTTATTCACAAAGCTGGAGCTAGAGAAACTTCATCAGAGGCATTTTCCCCAGGGTGAATAGTGGAGTTCCTGGGAAATTGAGTCCAGAAATAAATCCATCCAGTGTGATCAGGTCAGTGATTAAACTTCTGCCTCTTTGTATCACACCCCCCCACATCAACCCAAAGTCCCTCCCTCCCACGCCACACACTTCCATTGTGCCAGAGCAGGCACCTGGAGAGCTGCCAAGCTGAAGGGGAGAAAAATCGATTTTTTTTACTGCCTCACTTGGGAATGTTACCACTTCTCTACGCAGTTGCTACGCAGCTGCTCCGCTCATTCCAGGGCTGACAGGCTCCCCCCGCTGCTGCCTGCAAGGGGAGTGCTGCCGGGAATCTGCAAAGCTAAACGGTTTTAGGAGACTTCTTCCCTCTGCTCAGCGCTCCCACTTGTGAGATAAGCACTTCTGCATGAGTTAACTCCACTCTGGTTCTGCACAGTGCACCCTTATCTGCAGCTTTGTACCAATTAAGCTTCAGCTGTGTAAAAGAGCAGAGACACACAGCCCCCTGCCCCCAGCTGGAATGCCTCTTGCGCAATTCCCAGCAGAGATGTTTTGCACTGATTCTTCTCCCTTCACCCAAACCTTTGGACTAGTGAAGATCCTCAGTACTGCAAAACCTGGGGAAGAGGACACATTTACCTGCCAGGCAGCAGTGTGGGTATCAGACTGCCCACTGGAAGGATGCCTTTAAACTGGCAGCACAGAGCATCTACAGCAAGAGCAGCTTCCTTACACCAGCAGATTTTGACAGAGCCTTTGTCCGTATCAAGTGACATGGACTATGGAAACACCATCCCAAGAAAACTCTGGCGAAATGCTGACACCAAGGAAAGGGAAGGAGGGAGAAAGGCATTTGCATGGGGTAATTAGAGGCTCACTCTCAAACTACACCTACACATGCAACGTGTTTCCCCCCAGTTACTGTTCAGCTGAACTGAGCACAATCACTGCAGACAATTAACACCCTAAATTTTGCAGAACAAGGTAACAATTAAAATTATTTTGATAGATTAGAAAAAAAGCAAGGGGAGAAGAGGAAAGGGGAGGGGAGTGCCAAGTAACGTGAAGAAACACAAAGAACTACTGACTGGTAGGAAACCATCTAGAGATCCAGAGAAGGGCAGAGACAGCCAGTCAGTAACAAGGATGTCTAGCTACATCTGTTCATAACTTGGAGTGACCCAACAATCTCATGCTATTATAAAAAGAAAAAAAGTACAAGTGATCATGGTGGATTGTATACACAGGAGTATAGTTCACAGGCATACAAACCAACACTCAACTCCATACTCAGCACCAGTCTTGAAAGAGGACTCTACCCAGTCCTGTCAGCTGCGTCAGAAGGCAGGGATCAGGAGCAGTCACAGGTCACATTTTGTCAGCTTGTGATCACGAGGAAAGATTGCAAGAGCTAAGGGAGGGGAATTCCCTCTGCAGAGACAACCTAAGGAAGGTCTTTTCTTTTTTTCTCCTCCTGCCTTGCATCAGGGATGAGCTCTGGACACAGGGAGATCCTGCCAGCTCTATTTATTTTCCATTATTCTAGAACAAGAGTAAGCAGACAAAGTGGCTGAGCAGTCCATAAATAGGGCTTGTTCTAAAATTAGGCCTTTGATCTTCGAGAGAAAAGAGAGAAAAGAAAGAGAAAATAAGCCACACAACCAGCCAGAAAGCACGGTTCACTTCTCCTCTATTCATCTTTTAATAACTGCTGGCTCGTTAAGTCAAGCCACTGACTTCCAAAGGGACTGTCTCTCTCCTCATTGTTTACCCACGCCATCCGAGTCACAACCCCTCTGGCCAGCAAAATTGAAAACATCACCTTTCAAGCTCCATCCCACTTTGATCCAGAGCTCATTGTGTCTGTAATGCAGTAGATTTATTTTTCATTCCCTCTTTTCTTTCTTTCTTTCTCTGACAGATGCCACTGGAAAAGGGTCTCAAAGATCTAAATGTTCCTAAACTGGCAGCAGGCTCTGTGAAATACCTGACACGTCAGAATTGCTGCGTAACTTGTTCACTCACCCCTGGTGCATCCAGCTTCCGGCAGGCTGTTGTGCAAGAAAAGACAAGACATTATCTCATTTCCACACAGACAGCAGTTCAATGAACCAAGGGGCCAACATCCAAAAGTGTCACAGCCATTTTGTACATATCCTGGCCAGGACAGGGGAACCCAATCCAGGCCCATGCGAACAGATCAGCTCCAAATGCATGCAGCTCAGAAGGCTGAGGTGATGTTTTTCCCTTTTTTTGAGCTGCACCCAAAAAAAATTATTCACAAACCTTCCCTCGCTGCTTTGCAAGGGCCAACAAGATTTTAAAATTGCAATGCCTCCCTCTCTACTTTCTTGGGCTGTTCTGCCTCCAAACCCCATCTCATAGCACAATGGAGAATCCTGAAGAGTCTGGTGCTCATCTGCCTCCCACAGCCTTGCAGTCAAAGGCCCGCAGAGAAAAGCTCATAGCTACAATGGGGAAACTCCAAAAAATTCTTGAGTACATCAGCTAAATGTGCCCTTGTTACCTCTAGAAAGAGGTACTGTATCAATAAGCATTTCATTGCGAGATAAACTCATTATCTTTGGTGAGGTATCAAAGGCAGCAGCAATGCTGGCTGCTAGATTTGCTACCCAGGTTAAAAAGGAGACAGTGGACAAGGCTACTAGTGAGTCATCAGAAGAGATCCTTCTGTTATATAGTTTATGATTCCCAGACCAACCCCTAGAACACAATACCCCGTCCCTGCAGTGGCAGCAGCTTCATTCCTCATTATATTCCCAGAAGTTCATCAAAGCTCAGGAGAGAAACGGATCCCCCATATTCACGCTTCCTGCATAGCCACTCTTAGTGCAAAAGGCACTAAAGTAAGGCAGAACACCCGAGACTGATGGGAACTGATGGGAAAAATCAGAAGAGATGGAAACAGCACAGACAGAACAGAGCACACTGGGCTTAAACGACAGAAGGATTTTACCAAGAAGTGCTGTTACAATCAGCATTTTACGTTTGAAGGACAGCAAATAAACAATTAATGAATAAACTTCCAAACATTTCTAATTTGAATGCCTGAAATTAATCTGGAAATCTGAATACCCGAAAACGGTTTTGCAAATGTGATTCCCAGATCAAGAGAACAGCACTGTTGTTGCTTAAAAATAAAGCTTCAGCACAGCCCCCAAGGCAGGTTAAAAATGGGTAGTTGGGTAACCCTGAACCACACCAGTCCAGATTGTACCACATGGGACCAATTTGGGCAGCCATTCTAATGAGAGTCAATGACAGCCACACCATTAGCTCAGAAGACAAGAAAACTTCCATAAAGTCAGCCTGGAAACGCCTGAATAAACTTCAGAGCTTCTACAACAGTTACTATGGAGTCACTATGGAACAACCAGCAAGTTAAGCAAAGTGCTAATCTCAGCAAAATACAATGCTTATAGTCATTAGCTTCTTTATTGCAAGGCTTGGTGCTGAAACACAAAGCTGGCTTACAGCCTGAAGTCCCAGACACTCTTTCCTTGCTCAGAAATACACACTAGTACTCAGCTTACTGTATGATTAAAGGATAACTCACCTAAACAGAAGCAAATCACAACATCAATGTGGGTCTTCGCAAGCCAACCTCACACACACTGGGCAGAGAAAACAGGAGTTGCCCATGGTGGACAACCAAGGTGGCTTCAAACAATGGTCTGCAGATTCACCCTGGATCTAGGGGAAGTGCAGTCCCAGGGGTAAGTGGGACAATGCATGCGGTCAAAATGTGCCTGCAGGCTTGAGCAAGTACCACTTCCCTTCCAGTGATTGTCAAGGAACAAGGAGGCACCCGATACCACTCCATGACACAGGCTGTGTGATAGCAGCAAATGCAACACATTTGTAAGGGTTAATGCAAGCTTGCAATCTGTGCAAGTGGTGTTCAGCAGGACTCTGGAAAGCAAAGCTGAGCTACTCATCCGCAAAACAGAAAATCCACAAGACTCACATGGCCATTGCCACACACAGAGCTGCTTGATTTTTTCTTGGGGGAGGAAAAAAAGACGGGGCTTTGCAGGGCAAGGATCTAAAACTTTCTCTTCCCACCATTACTGTACTGAAACCAGCAGGAGATCATGAGGACTAGAAACATTTACACACTGCTTGCCTTTTAGTAAACAACGATGACTTTCAAACTGCGGCAGATTTCTCTCTGAACAGCAGCATAAAGGATTGATACTAGGAGAAAGAAAAGAAGATTCAGAGCAAAACTTTCAGCCTGCAGAGAACACAGTTGATCACTTCAGAAAGTCAGGTATCTGATAGTGAAATTCAACCTGGTTCTTAAAGGTTTCCCAACATTATTAACACAAGCAGGACCTGTGCACCTGTACACAGCCAACCCCAGTATATGGCCAGTGTAGCATTATGCTCCTTAGGCAGCCCAGAAACATACACAAGTGTTGAACCCCATTTCTGTAAATACACAGCAGTTTCAGCATGATTCAGTACCTGTACTGGGAGCTCAAAAAGCACACACAAAAGCTGCTCACATGAAAACCAAATCACACAGTATCATAATTAACTGTCAGATTACAGAACTGAAACTCACTCCGAAATTCTTGTGGCCAGAATTCCATCACTCTCAACACATAACCATAAATGCTTTTCACCTCCTTCCACATTTTCACAAGACACAATGGTTAGAGGCACATGACTCCTATCACCATTCTGAGCCAATTTTGTTCCAGGCAGTTCATTATTTGCTTGTGGTCTGTTAAACTCCGCCCTTTGGGAAGGGGTGGAATGAGTAGCTAATTCATTACAATTGAAATATCTGACATTTATTGATGATGAGAAGATACCTTGCAAGAAGACAGCAAGTTGAAATTTTCACATAGCAGCAGATCATATGTTTATGCTGAACACCATGATTGAAAGAGTGTACAGCTGAGTGGTAAAAACAAACTTATGGCCTCTGAGCTTTTAAGAGTCCATCTCTCTGGGTGCTTCACATCACTGGTCATGGGAGAAGGAAAAACATCAAGGAGTGGCAGCAATGTACACATGAAATGCCAAAGAAGTTATTAAAATAGTATTTTATTTTATGAATAAAAATTAAACAGAATTAGGACTTGGTTCTATTTTCTCTTTTCCTTGTTTCCTTTGAAGTATGCTGATCATCCCTTTTTGAACCAATGCCATATCTACCATTCCTGTGCTGATCCTGCCACTCACTCTCCAGCTGTCTCAGCATTTCCTGTGTCCAGAAGTCCCTCCTGCAGCAATCTGTTGGCAAGAGATCCACGTCCATAGCTTTTCAGATCCTCCTGCCTGCCACCAAGCCGAGAGGGCCCCAAATTCTTTGCTCTTCTCAGTCCTGCAGCCTCCACTGCAATGGACAGTGCCTCCGTGGAGGCTGCACTGTGATGGTCTGAAACCACCTTGGCATCCTTCTGAGTCGTTGAGAGAGGAAAGTCTGACACAACTCCAGCTGTGCCAGGAGCAGCTGCAGACTGGATGCTCGGATCAGCTTTGTGATGTTGGAGACACCAATTTGTATAATGTCATCTAGTTTTTTCTGGATATCCCTTACAAGGACAGCGTCAGGGAACATATCCATGAAGCGGTACTGAAGAGAGGCAAAACAACACACAGTTAAACCTTCTCAACAGGACAAAAAGGGGATATATGCTAAGTAAAAAAAAAAAAAAATTATTAATAGTTGCTTACATGGAAGGTAATAGTATTTTAATTTGCATTTCAGCTGCTTCAGGCCCAGGATCACCTTGTTTCTACTTTTCTCTTTCTGTCAGTCATAAAATTCTGTCTGCAGAACTCACTCCCTCAACACTGCATTTGTCAAAATCCTCTAAAAGGCCAAAGAAGCCCATCCTGCACCATGTACGCATGGGCTTGAAAACACTGCACTTTTAGGATTGCAAATCTTAAATAATAGGAGAAAAAATTTAAAAAAAAAGGTTTTCAAGCACCAAGACAATACCTTAACCAAAGATAGAGGTCAAAAACATCATGCACAGCTTCAAGGTGTAGAAGTTCCTTGATGTTTTTTGGAGCAGCTAAGGGCCACTTGGTGTGCCTGCAGAGCCAGTCAAAAGTCAGAGGCTCATTTCTACTGAATTGTCGTGCAAACTGAAAAACAGCAGATTCGGTCAAATCCTCAGTTAGTCAGGAAAGAAATCCCCAAAGAGTTAAATTCCCCAGAATCTGTATACATAGAATACTCCATAAAAATACCTGCTTTGTTTTACACAACCCAAATGCCAGGCATTCTTTTCTTAATTACTCAACACAGGAGTCACTTCTCCTTCCCAGGGCCTCATTAACACAATTTGTTCATGGGCCATGCACAGAGTTAAGCAACAAAAGCACAGAGCTATCCAGAAAAGCGTAACACTGAAGGCATTTGATTTCATCTAGCAAAGCAGATGGACTTTGTGTCTTTTTTAATCCTCCTATTTGGTTTATTATCTTGTTTCGGGCTTGCCAGGGTTTAGAATATTAAATGTACTTCCTGGTTAGGAACACACTACCTACAAACCAACAGATTAATCTGCACTAGAAATCTGCTCTTCTGAAACTCAGACACATCAGCTCTTCAACTAACAGAAAAATAAGCCAAGTAAGATTTAAATCTAAAATTTTCAAAGTGTACTGATGCTTTGGAAGAACTGCTTCCTATCTGGCTGATGCTGAAGTGGGTTTTTTTGGCCAGGGAATGGGGCTTAAATTCACACAAGCATTCACAATAGCATACCTCCCTCTAACACATTATGCTCCTCTGCACCTTCACTACCTGGACTCCAAAAGATCAGTGTTTTCCTAATGAGGCACTTGATTCAACTCTTTGTGACATGAGGGCACTACATCAGTTTCATTTTACACTATTTCATTTTAAAACTTTAATGTAGTCTTCAAAAAAGGAACAATGGTAATGCCTCCTAACAAAGTAACAGTCCCAAGTGACATTATTAGCTAAACTGAAAAATCAGCTGACTATAAATTCTTCAAAATAATCACTCCAGGGGCACAGGAAAAAACAATTTATCCAGGCCTGAAAAGTAAAGTGACATAATTCTGAGAGCAACTGACAGCTCTATGTTTTCTGAAGTTTAAATTCTATGTAACTGTATTACAGCATCAGCAACCACCCTTAATGCCACATTTTCTTCTTTTGTTGACAAGCTAACAGCTCAAAGGAGCAGTAACTTGGTTTTTAATGACTGCTTTTAGGAACGCTATAGTGCAAAGCTTAACAATACACAAGTGACTAGGGAACACAACTCCTATCTCACTCAGTTTAGAGTTGACATACAAGGACAAGCAGTAGGATTTTCAGAGGTAAACAGCAGAGAAGTTATCCAAACTTTGACATCACAAGAACCACATCTCAGAACTTTGGTCAATAAAAATGGTGAAGAATTCAATACATGTCCAGATATTTTACATCTCTTATTCTACCCGTGAGCACTTAAAGAATGCTCTCAAATGTTCTGATGGCAAAGCCCCACAACAAATACGGCAGCTAGGTACAGTTCCAGTATATCAGAACCCTCTTGGTCCAATATAAACACTGGACTTTTTGAGGGGGGAAAAATAGCTGACCTTCAACAAAGTGGTACACACAAAAGGCTCTTTTCTGTTCAAGGGTGCAGTGCAGAAGACGTATCGTGATCGCAGATTTAGTGGAATGTGCTGAATCATATCTGCTAGAAATTTAAAGTCATCAATATTGCAGACAAAGTACATCCCATCAACCTGTGAGAGGCTCACAAAAATATCCTGTGAAAATAAAACCAAATGCAAGAGTGTTATTACAGGAGAGGGTTGTTAAACTTTGTCTTACCAAACCAAAAATTATTTATCGCGTTTGAAAGACTAGTTATACTGAAAGAACAATTAAAAACCATCAAATTTGACCACAGTTAATAATAAAGTGGGTAGGGGAGTTTGCCCTGCTCTTTCAGCAGAACATGCATTAAATTCTCCAACACAGGATCGGAGAAGACATAACACACTACACTTTACTCAAACACTTTCAGTCAGTTTTCCAATTAACAAAGTTCTAAAAGGGCATATTTTAGTTACAAAGAACACCATCACAGGAACCAGTTACCACGAAGTTTAGAAATTTCTCCAGGTTTGTCACTTAGCATGACCCAAAAAGCTAACTTTACAGGATCCAATTCAATAATTGAGGTATTTTTAGCTCAATGCCAGGATCAGATCTATTTAGGAAAAGCTAAACATAGAAATCCAATAGAGGAGTTCAAAGAAAATATGAAATGTACTCAAGGTTTGGAGAAAGGGAAAATGCAGTGCACCCTACAGGGGGAATTTATGGGCTCCCAAAATTAATTCTCTAATGTAAATACTTGAAAGATTTTTTTAAGAACATCTTTAAAGAAATGCTGAGCTTTTAATTAAATATGTGCCTGAATATATAAGAGATCAAAAACAACACAAGGTTTTTATCTTAATACCACTATGCTAGTCCAGAAATTGCTAATTTAAAAATTTAAGGATGTGTAGTTACTGTACCAAGCTAAGTCTTTCAGGAGGTCTCCTGGGATAATCTTTTATTTAAGGTTAGAAATATACATTTTGCTACATAACAGCAGATCAAGCAGGAACAATAATGTGGATTTAAAACCATGAAAGCTGCCAAGGATATCTCACTAAAGCTGTGATAACTTTTTTCAATACAGTATTGGAATCTTAATTTCTACTTGATAATGTTTAAGTACATCCAAGAGGAACTAGTATCTGTCTAAATATGATCCCACAAAATCAGTTTTCTAAAAGTTAAAAACACCCTGTTTTACCACAAATCCACAGAAACAAGAAAAAAAAAATCAGGTATCTTTCAGATATGTGGAAATCTCACATGATCAGTTTCTCTGGAATTTTCAAATAATTTATCTAATTTTAGATCTCTAATCTTCAGCCTCAGACTGAAATGTCTACATTAAAATTCAGAAAAGTTGGAATGAAAAAGCTGCTGCACAGTTTTAGACATGTCTAAAATGACTGACACGTTTCAACAGCTTTCAGGTTTATAGTGGCACAGAAAAGTTAAACATCCTAAACCTATATGCAGTCACTTGTGTGGCAGAGAGAAGAATCCAATCAATAAAACATACACACAAGGCTGTCTGTCAGGTCCTCCCATGGGCAGGTTTGTACAAAGCTATTAGTGATACTTCATTTTAAAGCAGAAGCTAATATTTTGGTCATTCTTACAATTAAGTTGGATAGAGTGGCATCAGGAAGATGATAAGCAAACATTTCGATCTGCTCAGGAGTAGGATGTAGGCCAGCTGCCTAAATGGAAAATAAAGAAAAAAAAACTTCCATTATTTCTCAATATTGTTTTCAAGTTAACGCAACAAAAACAACATACTGAAAGACAAAATGCAAGAAACCAAAGCACCCTGCAGACTTCAGTTTATTTAGCACACTTAAGAACTTCTGTGCTTGAGCTTTGAATTCTTAGAAGAGCTGATTCAACACAAAAGCAACACTTCAAGTCTCCAAATGGGACATACATCCAAAGTCATTCTGGCACAATACAACCCATTTTTATTACTAAATTGCAAACAGACAGAAGGAAAAATAATTCGGGATCGGAATATCATAAGCCAGCTGCAGAGCACATCTGTATAAACTGGGTACTGACGTTCTCACCTTGACAGGGGGCACAGCCTCACTCAGAATTTCCTTCAGCCGCACGAGGTCATCGCGATGCATTGTGGTGACTTCTCCCTGTTTGAAGGAGGAGCCAAAACGCCCAGCCCTGCCTGCAATCTGCAGAGCCTGGGAGGTGGTAATGGAGTCTATTTCCTTCTCTCCCTTCTCATTGACAGTCGGCTTTACTATGGAGTTAAAAATTATTCTTCTGATACACCTGAAACATTTCAACAAAAACAAAGGCAAATCATTTTTTGCAAATTACTTCCAATATGAAGAATTAAAGCTTTTGCTTTTTATAAGCTTTTTTCTCCTCTATAAATTAGGGTATCACTGATACTACTTATGGACACAGTATACTCTAAAGGGCAGGAGAAGGCTACTGGCTAGTTGCAGGAGAATCGTCATCTCTGCATACATCACTCACAACCTAATCACCTCCCAGTCCATTCACCACCACCTGCCTCAGTAGTTTGTAGCAATGTGACTGCATGTCCTTCACTAAAGACATACATCTGACACTGGCCTGAACTTGCTCTGTATTTCAGAAATGCAAGAGAATGACAACTCTGATAACCTAGCACATTTGACTCCAGTTGATCCAGTAGGCCCTGTTAGCCATGGCCACATATCACACTGAATTGTGTGAACACGCCAAGGGAGCCATTTAATTCTTGGAATCAGTTTTAAAATTAGAGCTTAGTTCTGCCTAACTAAATTGATTGCTACTTCAAAAGTGAAATGTATGTACTGTGTTATCTAGACACAGCAGATATTTAGATGAGTTAGTCAGACTAGGGAGACAAAAAGCAAGGAAATTCATGTGGCTATCGCACCCGAAGGAAAATAAACATACCGTAACCTGCTGCAAGTACTTACAAATTGAGTCCCATTCCAATTGCATCTGTAGCAACTAAAATTTTGCATGGATCATCAGGATCATTGAATTTCTTTGCCTGTTCAAGCTTTGTTCCTAAAACAGAATGACAGAATACGTCACATAGCAAACTTCATACAAAATAAAGACAATGAATCACTAAGTCCAAAGTCGTTATAATAGGCTGAGGAAAAAAATAAATAAATAGGTATTTGATTGGTATTTGGCTGCAGACTGGGGGAAGGGGCAGAAGGGATTTAAATCATCTCCAGAGCTGTGGACAGACCTCATTTCATTATATCTATCTGTGAAGATCAAAATTAAGTACATAATAAAGGCCTAATCCCAAGATTAAAACACCAGCCAATGAAAGCTGATTACTTTCTCTAGATATAATACAGAGAAGCAAAACTAGGAAACTTGCACTGCTTTATTTTAAAATAAGGAAAGCAGTACAAGGGGTGTTTTTCCTAAGAAAAGTAGCAAGAAACAGAACACTTCTTAAACAATAAAAGCCAGAGTGCTTTACCTGGTGGCAGACTGCCATATATGACAGCACATTCTAATCCTCTTGCTTCAATCTGTCGGCTGACAGAGTAAATGTCATTCTTACTGAAACAGACAATGCAGTCCCCAGGACGAAGGTTATCCAAGGACTCCAAGGCATAATCCAGCACAGTCAGAGGAGTCAATCTCTTGTAGTTTCGGACCTAGAATTCAAGTTGTCAAAGATGGTATCTTTTTGAACTCAAATTCCATCATAACAGGACTAACTATCAATATATCCTGTAAAGTCAGCAAACTCGAAAGCACTGTGCCCTCCTGGAAGATCAGAACTGTAAATGCCCATAAACAGCTGTACCAGCTACAGCATCTCCTGAAGGGAACTCATCAAACCACTTAGCTTCTTCCAGAAAAACAGTATCACTGTTTGAAAAGAGAAAGAAAGAACTTTGCAACATCTTTGCTTGATAGAAATTGAGAAACATTTTAAAAAGACTTCCTGCAGGATAACTTTGAGCAGGGATACCCCCAAAACTCCCTACAATTTTGCCGTTTCACAGCAAAGAGAACCTTATGTTCTGTTCATAGCTTCTCAGAGTTACTTACTTCAACTTCCTCCCCTGTAGTGTACATGAGCTCGGTCACCAAGTCAATAGCAGCAGGTTCTCCACAAACGTGGATTTCTTCTGCACAGAGGCCTAAATAAGGTCCAGTGAAATAAAAAGGAAAATGTTACTTGTTTATATACAACAGTAGCTTTAGGTGGCTCTTAAGGTAACAAAAAATTGTATTTTGGTTGCTAAACACAATGAAGACTGTATTTCACCTCCTTCGAGGACCCAAACCTCCACCTAAAGCCTCTCCCAAAATTCACTATTTCCCTAGAGCTGCTCTTCATCTCTTACCAGCAGCTGATATTGACAAATCATCAGTGTGATAATCAGAGCAGCCAATACCTCACTGCACCCTCTTGGCCAAAACAAGAGGTACCCTCAGCCACTGAAATGGAGCAAAGCTTTGAGTATGTTTTATTAACTACTTATGTTTTACTAACTCCCAAACCATAGCAGAACTGAGGAGTTTTGTTTTCTGCATGAATTCACCTCTAATTCAGTCAGAACAGAAAAGGGAAAAACAGGAAGTAAAGGAAGTGTGACAAATCTGCTAAACTCAGAATCAAAAGCAACAAAAGGAAGGGTCAAGAGAGAATCAGATTCCAAACTTCTGTTCCAAATGCAAGGAAAAATGTTTCAAAAAATTCCTCTAGAAAAATTCTAAATTATCAAAATAATTCTTCTAAGAACATAACAGACTGATGCAGCTCTGTAAATAAGCCATTTGAAATTAACACTATAAATATTTAAAGTTTACCATTATTTAGCAAAATCTCTACAAAGGTAGTCTCTTGAAAACTGGTGCTTTAATTGAACAGAAAAGCATACTTCTTGGAAATAGTCAGTGTAAAAGGACAGCACAATGTAGTAACGAGTCCCTATTATCCAAGGAAGGAAAAATAAAAGAGGCATCTGAATAAAATTTTAAAAACCTATTCATTAAATAAAACATGACAAATCGCTTCCTGTCATGCAGACAAATCATTTGAGGCATAGTATCTCTCTAACTTGCTGTAAGAAGACATGAAGAAGAAATACTTTTATTTTGCATCACATATTATAACCATTAATGACTATGCTGACTTCTAACCTTCAATTTCATGTGCCATTAAGCAATTTCATTGCCAACACAAACAAGCTTACCTAGAAGGGCTCTTGTCCAAGCCCAGCCTCTGGCAGGATCTCTGATCATCTGAATTTCATCAATCACGGCAACTTCATCTTAAAAAAAAAAAACCAAAAAAAAAAAACAAAAACTGATGCACCAAGGAAGAGCATCTAGAACAGCAGTACAAGACACAAAGGAACTGAAGGAACTCCCAGGTTTCCCAAAAAAGGCTGCTCAAATAAAGCTAATTCTCTATCACCAAAAAGCTATCCTGACATGACCCAGGTTTCTTGAATTGCTCTATCATAGTTCAGGAATTGTTCAAGTAAGAGTAAAAAAGAGCTCAGCTACTTTTGAGTCCAAGCAATAACACACACAAGGACACCACAGATAGGACAGAAACAATTATGAATACTTACAAGGTGTATTAGTGCTGCACATCTCAATGGTACAAGCAACATGGGGAGCCTGTCTGGCGTTTTCACTGGCAAACACACGCTCTTCTCCCGTCACCAGGTCACATGGCACATTCTAAAGGCATTCAGAAATCTCAGGTTAAGTTTCTTGAACATAAAAGAGGACAGGAACAGTTTCTTACAGTAGTTTCTAGGACAGTGTAATAGAAGCTATCCAGGAAATAACTAGTAAGCCTTGAGAGACTTGTGCGTTGTATTTAAGTCCTATCAGAGACTTTTCATTAATGAAAAGGTGGTATCTGTAATTAGACACCTTCCCCTACTCCTGTAGGAGGTTACATCTTCCCCTGAGCATTTCAAAGCTGCCATATCTGCCCCAAAAGAACTGTTAGAAGAGTACAAGGGGGCTCATATAGCAAGGCTCAGGTGCAAAAGAGCCTTGCCAGCTCCAGCTCCTTCGGCAATGGCCCTGCTACCTTGTACTCGCACAGCAAGAACTCAGAGGACCAGTAAGATGAGAATTAGCTGTGAGAGACAGCTGAGGCCACCACCCTGCACTCACTGCTGCTGATGGCTAGTCCATCCATACCTACAGCTACCTGCAGAGCCCTGCTGGAAGCCCTCTTTAAGCCCCAAGGGCCTAAACATGATCCAGGAGCTGACAACTGAAAAGTTCTCACACACACTAAACACACGGGAGAAAAGTTCAGTAGCCACTAGCAAGGAACATCACTGCTTGGTACCCACAGTCACTCTGTGAATGCATGTGGTACATTACAGCTATCTCCTAGGACAAGCCAATCTTGCTGATGTGTTGCTCAGACAGACTGACAACAAGAGCTACAAATTCCACATCAAAAAACCAGAAATCACAACATCACTACTGTACACACACACTGCGCTGTGTTAACACGTTATATGTGGTTGTAGCTTCAGAACTGGTCTGCTTCTCCGCAGCTGGAAACACACCAGTGAGGAGGCTCCAAAAATATGCCAGAAGCAATATAAAACACTAATGAGAATTTCCTCTAGGGCCTTAATATACAGCACTGCTCTTCAACTCAACACATCTGAATCTGCAGAATTTTTCAAGGACAGTGAAATGAAATATATTTATACATTGAAGCAAAAGGTTGAGGTGAGTTAAGCAAGGATAATTTTTTGTATACAAGCTATAATAAAGGTCATGGGCAAAAGAAGGCATGGTCTCTATGCTGAAAAATCTAATAGGAGAACCTGGATAACCCAGGGAGCAACAAATTCCCGAAGAACAGAGGCAAGTTACGGAGATTACTGCATGTACTCTGGGTACAGCATTATTCCACTTGGGGAAAAGATGTTGAATTCTGCTCCTAAAGCAGGAATGCACAACTGATTTCACATGAGCTGACACCACTGCAAAGCAAAAAAGGCTTTGCACTGCACTGCTCAAGCACAGGGCTCCAGGGACCAGCCGGGGCCACTACAGGACTTTACAGATACGCATTCATGAGACTGTTCCAGTACTAAGGATCTTGGTAAGTAATATGACATACTGACAGCATCATTACTCTTTTGGAAGATCTCATGAGCCAGGAGTTTTAGTGGACCGCAGTATATTCCAGATTTGGCTGACAAAAATCTCTGGATAGCATGGTAAGTTTTTCCACTGTTTGTAGGACCGGCATGGAATATTATCTTTCTCTGAATAGCCCTGGCATCTGGATACCTAAATCAAAGACAAAATAAAGCAGATCTGTTGAACATTTATCTGGATACTGATTGAGAAGAAAGTGGAAATTAGCTTAAGCATTTATTTATTAATAATTTTAATGTGTGTTGAAAGCAGAAATATCAAGTTCTTAGAGACAGTATAAAGAGGTTACTGTGTCTTACCCATTGATCTCCTAAGTCATGCAATGCTTTCAAAGATTCAAAGTGAAATTCACACATTGCATTCAAAATTCTCATTATTACTGCAATTCTCTCTCCTTGAGCTTATCAATATTTTAATGTTTTGATGTGCTACCTCCCAAACATATTGTCAGAAAACATCTTCCTGGAAAGCCACACCAATTTGGCATCTTTCATAGCTGATATAATCTTATTTTCTTTTTAATTCATTGTGATGCAACTTGTAAAAAATACAAGAGTTCCCGACACAAATTGTTGTAAAAACAGAGAAAAGAACTGAAAACGTAGCATAATTACATACAAGTCCATAGAATATGAAATTCTATGACACTAAGAAAAGAAAACAATGCAGCCACTTCACCACACTGACCAGTTGGGTGGCAGCCTCAGATCGCTGATCTTGCGCAGATCATCCATGCAGTCCAGCATTGGAAAGATCTGCTTTGCATGCCTCAGGAAAAATGGAAATAGATCATCCACGTGACCTAGAAGAACAAATCCTCTTCAGAAACATTGTGTGCTTATCTGAGTGTAATAATAATAACAATCATTCATAATAAACTTAGAAAAAAAAATTTCTACTACTTCTATCCTGCACTTACGTAATCCTTTCAACTTCTGTCTCTCTATAAAGTTCAATAATATCTCAGTGGCAGAAAGGGAAACTAACACAAGTACATGGACTCATTTAGCAATGGAATACATATATTATTGAAAAAAATGCATCTCATTTCAGTGTATTCCCTCTGCTCAGCTTACTAGCCCACAGAACTTCTAAGTAAAAATGAGAAACTGGAAATGCTAAAGAACAGGGAGGGGACGAGGGAGAGATTTTAAAGTGCTTTTATGAATAAACGAAGCTGCAATGAAGATTTGCAGCTTCTCTAAGCTACCGAGGCTTATGATGCTGACTCCAATTTCTAAGTTTCCAACTCCTAGGAGAGAAAATAAAAATACTAAAATCAACTCAGAAGACAAATTCAGGTTCATTTTTCTGAATGTTTGCAGAGTACACATGTGGGCCTTAAAGGTCTCATTTCAGGTCCCACTTCTACTGTCCAGCTCTCAGGGAATTTCAAAGAACAATCTTGATCTAAAAAACTGTTATTAGCAAACATACACACACAAAAAGAACATGCAGTGGTTTGGAGTAGTTTTGTTTGGGGGGGAGGGGGCAGGGAGATGTTCTATTTTGGAGGAGGTTAAATCGAGAATTATTATTCAATGACTAAAAATTATTGTGGAAATTAAAAAAACCCTATATATCTAATGATCATCTTTGGACAAGCAAACTCAGATTAAAACTTTTAGTATTTCTCTACATGAGTTATAAGGCATAATGCTCATATATAACCAAATAAGGAGTGGAAACAAGAAAATCCTGTGGAACATTTTATGCACAAGAAACGTAATGAGACAATTTCCTACGATGGCCAACATTTAAAATCTACACTTTTACATTTTAAGACAAAACTAACAATCACTGCAACCTTTAAAATCCCATCATTAGAATACACACTGTACAGCTCAAACACTAGAGAAAGCGGATTCTGCTGTTCCCAGCTGGCATCATCTCTCAGTTCAGTGCTGTTAAGCACAACACAGGATGCACTAAGCAGGCAAACACACCTCTGAGTGCCACGGGGAAACAGAGCACTGCCACAAAGCTGCCCCTAAAGCCACCAGCCAGGAGAAAGCTCTGCAAGTGCCCCCTAGTGACTACTGGATTTTCAAGAGAGGGATAAACAGAACAGCACTGTTTTCATTTCAGCCATGAACAAATGCTGTAAAACAACAGGCTGCTTCCTGCTAACACCTCCACATCTTTCATCTCCACTTCAGAAGATTTAAGAACTGAACATTCTCTAGGATGGGCACAAATGTTTCTGATAGGGAGGCAGGGATTTTTAATCTCTCTGACAGTATAGTAGGGGGTCCAGAGGTATGTACGTAAGTATACAGAGGAAAAACAAGGTAAAATGCACATTTTATTTTACAAGCATTCCAGATACTTGCCTGCACCACAGCATATATCATTGAGAATAATATGCAAATCAGCACTCACAGAACTGGATTCCATGATATACTTCCTAAAGCTTATAAAGGCTTGGTGAAAGAGGCGAGCTGCAAAACAACAACAACAACAACAACAGGAACAAAATTAACGTGGCCAGGATCAGGAGAGTCTCTTTGTAAACCCCCCAATAAAACCCTGAAGCAGTTCATTGAAAACTTAAACCTTAATATAAGCTATTAAAAGTAAACATAAAGGTTATTTGAACTAAGTGACAGAGGCAATGTAAAGAAGCAGTGTTGTGATAAGATCACATCTAATACCATATTTGAATTAAAACAGATTTCACATTAAAATATTATAAACTTAAAACATCTTACCATCTAGTCCATGTTCTGCTCCTAGTCTTTGAATTTCTTTTCTTTTGTAGAACTTGTTTAAGTTTTTCAGAACTTCACCTGTAAAAAAAGAGTAACTTTTTTTTTCCAGCTTCCTCAAAATTAAATCACATTCTCCTGGCTTGGAGTTCTGAACATGGCCCAAGGATCCTGGCCTGTAGTCTTCCTACGCTGGAGAGAGGGAATCTTTCCATGCTGAACAGACTCAAATGAACTCTCCCTAAATCAAATACAATCAGTGAGTGAGACTGGGACTCTCGTGGAAAAGGAAAACCTCCAACTGCAGCAGAGTAAGAACTGCCATGAAGATGGTGCCAGCCATCTCCCCTGGTACTTGATATGAAATCATAAAGATGGAAACATGCAGCTAACAAGTCATGGAACAAACTAATTAATGTTTTGGGGTGGGTTTTTGTTTGCTTTTTATCAGCACCTGTCAGGAGGTTTTAATGTGAAAAGCAAATCTGCATGAACTACTTGGTGACAGCTTTTAATCAACATCCTGAGGTACATGCTTCCCTCCATCCTGCTTTCAAGACAGACTCTTCAGAAAGATCAGGTAAACCAAAGTATTCTTTCTTTTCTCAGGTTAAATAAAAGGAAGGAAGAAAAATCCCAGAGTTTCTTCATATATATCACAAATTACTGAGCTTTCTTTGAATAAAATCTTATAAACTTACTCATAGACTCTTTCCCTCCCCTAAAAGGCAAGCTCACTGTTGCAACAAAACTGTATTTACTCAAGTACATGCTGATTTTAGTTCATTAAATTTAGTTAGTTAGAAGACAGTGCAAAAAGATGTGTCCCCTTTCCATCACCGGCAGATCAGAAATTCACAAAAAATCTAGGAAATATCATGAATACCTATTAATCAGTTTACACCATTCTTAAAACTCAAGTCTATGAACCCTGCATTACAAAATGCTGGGAGTGATAAATGCAGCACACCCTGGATGCCAGCACAAGTCACTGAACACAACTGTCAAGCTCAACTCTCTGCAACTCACTCCGTAACTGTCTGACATGGCATGGAAAACTTCACATGAGATCAACTTTAAATTATTGAAAGATTGCCTTTCTAACAGAGACAGTCTGAAACATGGGGTTAGAAACTAGAGGATATTAATCATAAAAATTAGAAGAATACTGATTAAAGGCTAGGCATTCAGATGGTGTGTATCGCTGCTCTTCGAAGGAAGAGACAGGGCTGTGTGCAAGAACAGCAAAGAGAAATACAAAGATGCCTGATAAAGGGGGGTTGTTTACCAGAACAAAAGACAAGAATGCAAGATGACCAAAGACACTGAGATACTGAAGGCACCTTGAGCCCCCAGGACCAGATAAACCTGGTCTTAGAGCCTGGACTATAACCAGAGGATCAGGGGGCATGCACAAGACAGCAGGGTCAGAAGTTCATCTCTGAGGAAGACTATCCTTCTTCATCTCTGAGATCCCCGGGAAGACCACCAGAGACACCTGCGCAGGCACAAAGGGCCGATAAGATAATTAACATACGAAGCGGGGAGAGGAGGAGCCAAGGAATGTATATGCATAGATGTATTGCAAAACTTGATCCATATGCAACATTCTCGAGGTTAAAGGAGAATAGGAGTGAGTGAGGGGTGGGCATGCCTTTGGGAGCTATCCCACATTGCGCCCAGCGCTGAATAAATCACATCCCTACTTTAAAACTCACTTTGTCTCTGAGTTTTAGAGTCTTTCAGCGTGTCAAGTCCACTTGGCACAATGAAAATCACCAGCTGACAAGAATAGAGCAGATTTAAATGCACATCCCATACCCTGTGCACAGCTACAGGAGTCTTTTAATGGATTAACTCATGATCTGAAATGTTCCCAAAGACAACGAAGAAGCAAGGGCACCAGCAGGATTATATTTCCCAGGAAGGCATCCACACTCCTGTTTAAGGGCCCCGAAATCAAAGGCAGACTGGAAAACAGTGCAGTATAAGCAAGCACAGGGCTCAATGCTCTTCAGAGCTTCCCTAGGAAGCTCTAGCAATTAACACATCAGCCGCAGCTAAATTCACAGCCCATTGGCCTGAGTACAAGATTAAAAGGTCAATGCAAAAACATGTTTCTATCCAAGGCAACATGATATTGGGACCATGTCGCCCTACAACCAAGGTCAGGATCCTTCCTAAGCACAAATACTTGTCCTAACAGTAAGGTAAATCTAAACAAAATAAAGCTGGCATTGCAGCCCATGTGAGCTTATTCAACTGTACATACACACTCAGGACCTCTGAGTCCTGTCTCAATCATCACCCTTTTCACCACTCACTCCTGTTTTGAGATTTCCCCTTATTTACCATTCTGTCACTCTAGAGCTGTGTTTAAGCTCTTACTCCTCCACGACTGACTTCTCAGCAGCATTTTTAAGGCACTCTGCAAAAGGACAGCCCAACTGCGGTAAATTCAGAAATCACGCAGTTAGTCTCCAACGTATTGGATTCATGTAGATGTTTCAACCCTGTTTGCAGGAAGAGTTTTGAGTCATTTCCCTGTATCTCTGATGGCAACAATCCACCGCAGTCAGGCTGTGGGCTACCACTGGGGCAGCTGAAGTGCTTTATTTTAGAATTCCTCCCCAGCTATTAGACTCCCACTGTCCAGTCCAAGCAACCTCGTGCATCTAACTAAGCCCCCGTTCAGGCATCTCCTGTTCCTGCCATGTGACCTGCTGCCCATACCTGGTCTTTCCTGGTATTTCCCACAAGTAAAGCACAGCCCCATGGTGTGACAACTGAAGCCACAGAACTGACACTCAATGGCAACTGATACAGAAGATAGACGCAGCAAAACTGAAAGCATTCATCAGCACCTATGGGGTACACTTCCTATGAAGTCATGGAAAACAGAAGCAGTGAATTAATTCCAGGTCTGTTATGAAGTTTTTACAAAACTGACTTTACAAAAATAAGCTTCTAAAAAGACCTTTAGTCTTTCTAACAGTATTTGACTAATGTGAAAACTATAATCACTCTCACTTGAGCAAGTAACAAGCTAAAAAGATGATTCACACTGGAATTCCTAACAAGGTTTCTTCACAAGCTGTAACCAGAAAGCTCATAAATACACATCTTTCTTTACTGAATCGAGTTCAGTACTTGGCAGCAGAATCTGACAAAGTATCTTAATTTAAAATACTAAAACAAAACCTGATGCATAATACTGTGTGTGGTTAGAATGCGAAGGGTAAAGCAGAGGAAGACTATTTATTTCATTTCTTAAAAACGGCTACATGTTAAAGGAGGTCTTGCCCAGTCTTCTCTAACACTACTGGGTTTCAAAAGACCAATACTTCAAAATACATTATTGTTGTCTCAAAATACTGTTGACAGCAACAAAGAGAGCACTAGAGGCTAATAAGCCAGATGAGCACCACACAGGTCAGCTGGCTGCTATTCCTTGACAGTCTCACATGGAGGAACATCAGGCTGGCTGAAGTAGTTAATGTTCACCTGTGCAAGCACACATAATTTTAGCCAATCTGTTTTTTCTCAACAACTTAACAAAGACCAAATAGAATCTCTGCTTATTTTCCCAGAGCGTTTTAGTAGTAGTTTTGAAAAAATCCAACACAACAGCTCCTCTAGTAACTGAGATAACAGGTAATGCACAAGTAAGAAGCCATCAGTCATCTTTATTGGCATCTGAGGAATGCACTATCCACATAAAAGGCAAGTCTGATGACACTGATTTTTGCATTACAGCTGTTCAGGATTCTTCATCCTGACTAGGGTTTTTTTAGCTTTCATGGCCAGGTATTCTTTTCTCCACAGTTCTGAACAACTAAGATCATTTGCCCATGCTCCTATGCTCTGGAGTTAAGACAAATAATATGTCATCAGAACACTTAATTAGGAGAAGATATGAAAAAGATTTCTGTTCACGACCTTAATGCTTTCAGGTCAGCAAACACCAAAAGAATCAAGAACTTGTCTCTTATTTACCAAATCTTTAAAGATCATGGAGTCATAAGAACACAGAACTATCTGGGTTGGAAGGGACCTTAAAGAACATCTCTGTCCAGTCCCTTGTCATGGGCAGGGACACTTTTCATTACCTCACACTGCTCCAAATCCCAACCAACCTGGCCTTGGACACTTCCAGGGATGATGCAGCCACAGCTTCTCTGGGCAGCTTATACCATTGCCTCACCAACATCACAGGGAAGAATTTTTCCTAATCCTCAATCTAAACCTAACCTCTGTCCATCTGAAGTCATCATTCACTTTTGGTCTAGGCACACTCATACGCAATCTCTTCTGTCTGTAACACCAATATTTGAGGAAAGTTCAGTTCAGATTAAGCCTTTTAAGTTCAGATACAGTTATGGTTTTGGAATGCACAAGATTGTAGTTTGGCTGCAGGACCTGCCCCAAGCCAAATGCCTTCACTCTGACTGTGCCAAAACAAAGAATGGAGGAAGCAAGACAGCGGAGGGTGTCCTCCCACAGGCCCTAGTCAATCACAGAATATACCGAGCTGGAAGGCACCCACACGGATCATGCCCTGTACAGCGCATCCCCAAGAATCCCAGCACATGCAGGTGTCATCTCACCCACTTCACCTTCACGGGCACAATTAGCTACACCGGTCAGACAACCTGCAGGGAAGGAGCCCCAGCTCTTAAGGGAGAAGGCCTTTCTGACCCCAGGAAAGGACCCAAGAGCAGCAGGGGTCACTTCCCTCAGCCCTCAGGAGGGTCACGAAATCAATTAAGCTGGAAAAGACCTCTACGATCATCGAGTCCAACCTATGACTGAACAACATCTTTTGCACCAGAGCAGCGCACTGAGTGCCCCATGAAATCTGTCCTTAAACACCTCCAGAGATGGTCACTCCACCATCACGCTGGGCAACCCCTTTCAATATTTAATCACTTTTCCTGTGAAGAAATTCCTCCCAATGTCCAGCCTAAACCTCCCCTGGCACAGCTTGAGGCCGTTTCCTCTTGTCCCGCCGATGTCCCCTAGGAGCAGAGCCCGACCCCCATCTGGCTGCAGCCTTCTGCCAGAGAGCTGTAGAGAGCGAGGTGTTCCTCGAGCCTCCTCTCCTCCAGGCCGAGCCCCATCAGCTCCCCATCACGTTTTTGCTCCAGCCCCTTCCCAGCTGCGCTGCCCTTCTCCGGACTAGCTCGAGCTCCTTAACGTCCTTCTGAACCGAGCGGCCCAGAACCGCGCGAGGTGCGGCCTCACCAGCTCGCCTCCGGTGCTGGCGGGCAGAGGGCGGGCGAGGCCTCACGGTGGGTGCCCGAGGACCGCCCTCCGTCCCCTCACGGTCCCGACCGCACTCACCCTTGTCGAGGGGCCGCGTGAGCTCGGCGCCCACGTCTTCTTCGCCCGCGCCGCCGAGGCCCGGCTTCAGCGGCACGGGCACGAAGAGCGAGGTGTCGGGGGCGCGGGAGGCGCCGCCGTCCCCGGAGGAGGCCGACGATGAAGACGATGCCGAGGACGCGAGGGGACGCGCACGGGGAGCGATGCCGCCATGTCGGAGCGCGAGCCCCGCGCGCGCCTGGAGCCGCCGCAGCAGCAGCGGCCACGCGCTGCGACTCATCCGCGGACAAGGGCGGCGGCGCGCGCCCACCGCGTCATCGGCCCGCGCCCGCCCCGCCCACCGCGTCATCGGCCCGCGCCCGCCCCGCCCACCGCGTCATCGGCCCGCGCCCGCCCCGCCCACCGCGCGTGCGCGGCCCCGCCCCCGCCACTCCCCCCCCCACACCGCCGGGAGCCCTCAGGGGCGGCAGCGCCCCTCAGACACACACAAGCCGGGTTTAGTGAGAATACAGCTGGTTTAATAATTCAAATAGCAGCTTAGGATGTTTTATCCCCCCCCCGCTCGTTATACACGGTTGCACAATCTGAGGCTGGTTAAGTACAATAAAGTTTTTCAAAATCATCGTTCCCAGGTTTACAACATGCAAGTGACTGTGAAAATATTTGGCTTTATTTTTATTTTTTTTTTTTCAAACTTTATTCTTTTAAGTTTCGGAACAGGCACTTACATGAGGGAGTTGGATTTGCTCTCAGCTGAAGATATCCGCGTTAGGAGTATCCTAGCATAAAGTACACAGAGTCTTTGCTTTATCAAAGTGCCGCAGTAATAAAACAGTTCTTACAGAAATGTAATTTGATTATTTACTTACTCATAAAGTAAGGTTACCAATGACACTTGCACCGGAGTTGAGAAGCCTTGGTTTAAAGGCCAAGTGAACTACAAGCGCAAGTTGCCTTCCTCACAGCAGGCTTTGGTTTGTGCCCAAGCCATAGGTCTGACAACAGACCCCACGCTCTGTGGTAAACACTAACTCCTTTAAGCTACTTCTTCAAACACTAAATGCCTACGAGATGATGATAAAGACAAACAATCTGCTGTGCCAGACAAGCTTCTAAATTTTAAGGCTTGCCTGGCTTCAAATACCTTTGCAGAAGACCACAAAAGGCTTGTTTGCCCTTTAACAGGCCCAGAAGGATGTCCCCTGAGGACATTTTGCCTCTCCTATCAGGACAGTTACAGAGACTGACTGTGAAGACAGTGGAATCATGAAGCCAGGAGGAAACACAGTTTCACATATTTGCAAAAAACAACAACAAAAAAAAAAAACCCCGATGTTACCAGCATTTACTTCATCAATAAGATAACTATGTTCAAATACTTTACCTGCTCACCACCTGAAGGTGAACTCTTGACATCTCTACGGTCACTAATTACTGGGTAACGAGCCCCCAGGAGTTCAGAGTGATTCATGTGAAAGGCTTAGAGAAGTTTGACAGAAAACTGGAGGAGAGACGGCAAAGATGCTTCCCAATATTCTTTGTTACTGACAGATGCAAAGCCTCTTAGAACCACTGGTGAGGTGTCTGAAAGGCTCCAATCATAGTGCGTGTACATGCAGCTTCAGTTAAACCCTGTCTAACGTAGTCATTAGGAGATTTTAGGACAAATGCACCATAAACCTTGATTTTTAGTGTGATTTAGTCAATTGTGTCTTAATGCACTTTCAAAACAAAACAAAGCAAATAAGCAACATCGGAAACAAACATGCAATAAACAACATGAGAGATGGGAAATGCTTTAGTCTACATCGTAGAGTTTAGCAGCAAAAATCAAACATACCAGCCTACCATGCACGGAAATAGCTAGATTTAAGCCTCAGCATACCCAAGTGCATATAACAATATCAAATAAAAGTAAATGTGCAGTATAAAATAGTAGCTTAAGAAAGTTCCAGTGTTTGAGAAAGCACTTTATTTTAAATGTATATACATACTTGAATGTTTAACTGAAGAACGCTTTAGTAGTATGGTAAACGCAGCACTGCAAGATGAAGGAAGACAGATGTAATGGGAATTCTGGCCTTCTTTTCCCACAGGCTGCTGCCATCTTTAACCTGCTGAAGCACTGCAAAGTTTTTCACCTTCGACCAGTTCACATTTCGGGTTGCTCAGCAGATGCTTGTGACTCTGGAGATTCAAATCGCTGGTGGAAGTTTGTCCGTTGTTTCCTCAGCTTCTCAGGAGCTTTTCTCCATAAAATTATTTCCTATTTGAGGAAGAAAACACCCTTGAAACCAAGAGCTACCATTAAAACAACAGCATCAAGTATCTTAAGTTCCTAATATATTACAACTTTAATAAAAAAGATAACCAAACACAAGAGCCCACAAAAAATGCATCCCCACTACTTATCAGTGCAGTTCATACAAAAGTAACAGATTACAGTAAACAGAAAGTTTACATATTTAGTTACTGCTTGAATACTTGCAAATCTTGAGCAGTCGCCCCTTCCTTAACCATCCTACCCTCAATTTTAATAGTATTGAAGAGTTCAAGAAGTTTTTATTCCTCCTTTTTTCAAAATCCAAAGCCTACCATAGCCACTGTATGCTCCAGCTACCTCTTGTTTTCCATATTCAATTATATTATCTTGTCTACTTTGTAGTAGGAAGATTCTGATCTAATCCACACAGCTTCTTTCAGTGGCCTGTTTGGCTACACCTTTCCTCAGCACCACCTCATCTTCTCTAACATTTTCAGTCAAATGCCTTAGTCCTTATTAAGACACTGCAGTTTCGAGCCCAGGCTAATGCAGGAGGGGAGAGCTCTCTGCAGGAGTTTAAAGAAGCAAACAAATGCACCAGTAACTCATTTTACCCACCCCAATGTTTTGTCTGGGTATTCCCAATGCAAGTTCTATGGTACTGAGCATCCTATGCTTGCTGGAACAGCATCCAGCATCCCCCTTAACTCCTTTTCTGCAAGGTAACATCACCGACAGAACTGTCAACACACTTGCCAGCAGAAATGCTTAACACATGAAGGACAGATGGCTTCTAACCTGCTCAAGGTTCAAAGCAGCATGTAAAACAGCCCAGATAATTCTGCAACAGGACTGCTATAGACCATACCTGCTGTTTGAAGTATCGTCTGTCTTCTTCATCCACAAGCACCAGATTTAAGAAATACCTCACTGAAAATTTTTTGTTCACATCCCTCATTGTTGGAGTTGGGTCATAGCCTGCTAAGAACAGTCTTATAGGAATCGATTCACCTGCAAAAAACCAGAAAGCTTAAATTAGTTCCTTACAACTGGAATAATTAATACAGTTTCAGAGGACATGCAAAATAAAAACAGTCTCCCAAGCAGTATCTGTGACTGTTCCTTGGTTAAAAAAAAAACTCAAGCAAACAAATGTGCATAAGACAAAAAAAATCTACCAACATATAAGAAACATAACACTGAGCACAGAAGCAAGTATGAAATGGAAAGTGAGAACCCTTTCTCAGTGCAAGCATGGTAGCCAAGAAAGCCAAAGGGATCAGTATTTTCAGCTCTAAAGATGGTCTACACCATGGAGTCAGATTTGATGAAAAAATCAGTCACAGAATTTCCGATGGTAAATAAGTGTAAAAGTTACTAGGATGCCAAGGAAACACCCTAAGTCCATAAAAATATCTTCTCCAAATAAAAAATGCATCATCATTTCAGCAACCTAAGGAGAAGTGTAGTTTCTCTAGTTAAAAAAAAACTGTGCAAATCCTCTCTCCTGCCCCAGATCTTTTAAACAGGATTTTGACACTAAATGCTCACCCTTTGAAACAAACAGTTATTTACCTTTAACTGGTGCACCATCCATTATTTCATACTTTGCAATGGTTTCGGTCTCTGTTGTGGTACTGGGTCCTGGTGAAACAAGTTTTCACTATGACAACAGACACTTCAGTTTTAAACATCCACAAAGTTTTATCACAACAATTTCCATTCTGCAGCATTTCAATTAACGCAGCACTGCATTTTTGCCTTTGCCTTGCATGTAAGTCAGACATGGCTAAAGCAAGCAAAACCTTCTCCCAGGCAGGACACCTCTTTCTCACTCTCCCCTCGCCAAGCTGACACAGAAGACGCAGGCACCAGAGCTTCAAAGGAGCCCTGGATACGCAAGCTTCAAATAAGAGACAAACAAGAGGGTCTGGAATCTTGAAACTGCTCTGCTTGGTGAGCAGTGCTAGCAACTGATACTGCTAGGCCATGCTCAGACTAGAAACTGAAGGTTATCAGCCAGCTCAAGAGCCAGAAATAAAGCAGAGCTTTCTGCCCTTCCTCTACTGGAAGCTTTCTCATTCTCCATACAAGAAGTTCCCAAGAACCCCAGCTACTGGGGAATGAAATGTCATGAGCAACAGCCTCTTCCAGCATTGTTCTGACAAGTACAAGCCTGATCTGCAATTATCAAGCTGTTTCCCCTTCAAAGCTGCTTGATTCTTCCATCATATCAATTTTTTAGGATGACAGAAAATGACACATTTCTAAAACATGACTGGTTCATGCTAATGTTTACCAAGAAACCTTAACTAGTTAATCCCTGTAGAGGCAAGAGAGTTTTCAGGATGCATTTTACACCTCTTCACTTTTTCATTATATATTGAGGCTGATTACGTTACTGAATATTTATGTCCAAGTTCCATTTACAAGGGTTCACATTTGTGAAGAGTCACAAGAGGCACAACCCCAGAACAATTAAACAGACCGATGGTGTTGACTACAAAATATTATTGCCAACACACAAAATGCAAATGGTAGTCAAACACCAGTGAGAAAGAAGCTGGTGCAGCACTGGTTTAGCCAGAGCTGCAACTACTGACTTCACTCTCCAGGTCTGCATAAGGCTCAGCTGGCACCCAAGTTGTCATTTCACTTGGACTTAACTCTTACCAATTCCAGTAATCTCCTTTTTGATCAGCTGCAACTCCATGTGCTGAATTTTTATTCTCACTAAGAGGAAGTAAATTTTTCCAACAATCACATCCTTTAAGTGATACCTTTAAAAGAACAAAATGGAGGTTTTGTTAAAAAACAAACACAAGTTTTATACCTTCTTGAACACAAGTCACACAGGCAATTATCTTATCTGCCTGGAAACTATTTGGAGCTTATTTTCCCACTGAACTAAGCACCTCAGCCAGACAAGAGCAACTACAGTATTTTCATCATTCCATCAGTATTAGGAAAGGAAGTGATATTAGTCATACTGAAAAGGTGTAAATGCAAAAATTAAGTCTTAAATATTTGCTCGTGACCTTCCTGTTAGTATTGAGGACAGAACAGCCAACTATATCCCAAAAGGGCCATTGTGTAATTAGAACTTTACATTTTAAATCTCCAGAAGGTGAAGTTGGTCACATTATGTATTTTATATAATATTATATTTTATATATAGTTGGTCACACAGTATACATTATATACTGTAGCCTTTTATACCAAGTTATTTACATGAATGCATTTTGCTCTGACACTTACTTTGACTTATTGTATTCAAACTCTATATGGAGACAGTCTTCAATGCCTACTTCCATTTTGATGGAGTTGTTTACATCTGGGTATGTAGCAAGCTGGTGAACAATCAGATCATACTCTTTCACCAAGTCTGACAGTCGTCTCACGATTGTCACTTTTAGAAAATACCTAGGAAGAAAGCCACTGAATTAGCCAGAATTATTCAGATTTACTAAGAGCCCTCATGTTCTGAAGTACAGATATTCTTTGAAAGACAGTTCACAATCTCATAAGACTAAATAGAAAAGAGTAAGACACCAAGACACAAGAAAAAACACTTACATGTGGGAGTGTTTTCTTCAATTGTGGGTATGCTTTATTTTTTTTTTTTAAAGGAGAGACATGGATTGTCTTCACTTGATTGAACTGAAGGGATTTTATTTATACAAACAGCATTGAGTGATTCCAAATTAAGTAGAGAAGACCACCTTGTACTACAATCTCCACAACACCAATCAAGGCACACTAGCTACTGGCTTTTACATGTTCTATGTAATAACTAAAAGGAGGAAGAAGAGCAGGATAATTGCTAAACTGAATTTTCTGCAGGGGAGGAGAGGAAAAAAAGTTACAAACTTAACAGTTACAAACCTCAGTCTGACGTTGGCACCAATGTAGGATTCATATGGCTTTTCAACCTGCATGAATTCAAAGTCATAGTTTCTGCTTTGGGTCAGTTCTCCAGGTAAGGCCAGTTCTTTCACTAAGTTTACAAATTCATGGGTATTGCTTTTGTCATTGAAGAGTTCTAAAGTTAGAAAGTTAAAGGAAAATGTGTTTCAGTGTTTATTTTTTAGCAAACAGGAGCAGGTGGGAGAGTATAACTGAAGCAATTAACTTAAATTACATATATTTGACCAAATGCTTTATTCAGGTTTTTGAATTACCTTCAGTTCTAGCAACCTACAGCTTCCCTAAAGAACTAACTGGAATGAAGAGAACACATTGCAAGCTTCACTAGCATGGCATTGTTCTTTAATGACAGTTTAGCTAGCTTTAATAAGTACTTCTTGCTTTGCATGCTCTGTAATTAGCATTGCTGGTTTTGGCTTCCAGCATTTATTGCTGCAGGGACAAAATGTAAGCAACATCAGGATTGCCTTATTTACGACAGGCCAGTGATCCTAATCTGGTCTGCAGATTAACAATACCTAGCAAATAATTTATTATTACTACTAGTCTACAGTCAAATTATTATTATTATGACCCTGGTCTAAGTCAGTCATTTGGAAACAAAGGCAGTTTCACAGCAACAGCATCTCCTGTCCCCAGAGCAGTATCGGTTATTCATTCCTAGACCTCTGCCATGCAGTTCTCACCAAAAATTACCTTCAAAGTGAAACCCCAAACATTTCAGTATCTAAAAATAAGCCTCTCTACCATTCAAAACTGAACATCAGCATTGCTAGTTGGTGTTACACGGACTGAAGTTTTTCAGAAAACAATGAATGAACTTAACAGACCAACTCCACAGTTTATCACTGCCAATATGGTAGAAACTGAAACTAACTAGTAACTCCTATTTTCTAATATGACCACAAATGATCTAAAAATATACCTAGTTTCCTGGGACTAGCATTTATCTAACACATAGTTTATCTAATCCTGCATATCAAATACTTTTTGTGCCAGTCAGTCAGAACAGCTATACTCTGAAGAGCTGGTTTAAAATATAGCTTTGATATAGAGTTAGTCTGCAAATAGTGCAGAGAGATCACACTACTGGAATGCTTTCTGCATTTCTATACTAAAACTTGGAAGGATGCAAGAAAAACATGAACTACAAGGAGCAGTAGTTTAAACCACATCTGCATAAGTCTGTGGACTTCCAAATGTAGCATAACAAAGAGTTCCAGAAATGTATGAATTTCAAGACACACTACATCAAATTAAATTAATCTAGAGAATAAAATGTGTAAGTCAAGGGTAGATGAAAAACAATCTGTACAGTTATTAGAAGACAACAGACTAAATGAAGCTGACATACCTGAACTCTTTTCTTCCTCTGTCTATACGCCTCACTCCCATCACAGTGCTGCTTTACTCTCAAAGTTTAATTTTACAATCTTACTGATCAATACCTCAATGCATAAAGCAGCAGGTAGAGTTATGTCTGCTACACAACACTTCAGACAGGCTACTGGAGCCTACCGACTGATGAGAAATAGGGGATTTGTGAAATTCCATTTAAAGTCAATTGTATGAGGCTGAAACTTGAGTAATTACTTCCAATGGGGACAATAATTTGAATAGCTCTCTGAGGGAAGGAATTTTAGCATCAGCCTAAGGGTGCACAGAGATTGCCTGGACTGGTAAGAAGTTAGCTATAATAAAGATTCCTCACAGTTCACAGACTTAAGAAATTTACATTTCTAATAGATTTTATAAAACCAACTGCCACAGAATTTTTAAAGTATTTTGCCATAGGCTGCCTCCTAACTCCTTTTCTGTGCCTCTTCTCTTTCAGAGAAGACCACAAGTTTAGTCTCTAGTTACTAATCAAACTTTTAGCTAGTTTGAGACAGACTGAATACTCACAATCCCTCACATGTATGTATGTTCTCCATGTATATATCTTTTTGAGTAGCACAAATTGGTACATCACTTGCTTTAAAGTAAGGAAGATACAACTTTCCTCTGGCCCTTATCCACTGATCAAAACAGGTTGCACTGTTTGAGCCGAACTGCTTACAGTCACAAGTGCCAAGTTCCATAAAGCACAAGCACCTAAAAGCCCCTTTATAGCTTCAACTCACCAATTTGTCCTACAAATTCAATTCTAATTCCTTGGTGCTCTAGTCTCTTCCCATGTTTAAGGGAGACGTTCACCTACCAAAGAAAGAAAAACCAACCAAACACAAGTTAAATTTTTTCAACATTTTCACTCTAACACGATCTCAGTAAAAAGGAAAACATATTAGTATGTGCCTATGAGAACCAAGATATCTTCTTGACAGCCCTACCTGAGCTTGAAGGCAGCCAAATGAAACAGCTGATCATGAAATTAAGCATTTCCAATGCACCACTAAAACATCCAAGAAAAATCTAATCATCCACGAGACTGAATTTTACAACTAAAATTAAAACTTTCAAGTCCTAAAATTAAGTATCCAAGGCAGAGCTCAAGCAGAGCCAGTCGTGATGCTTCAAAGTATCTTCTGACAGTCACATCTGCAAGTTCAAAAATGAAATGCCATGAAACTGATTCCTTTCAAGCCAAGTGAGCTTCAGTCCCCTCTCTGGCAGACAGCTAAATACTGGTTTTGTCTAAGTCAATGAAAAATAACAGATAATGAAACCTACTATGAAGACTTTCATTTGTGGCTCTGATTCTCAAAAACAGCCAAGAAAGGATTCCACAAGGTTACTTTGTATTGAAACATGTAAATATTTAAGCATATAGAATGTGTTCTTACAAGGCAGCGATGACCAGAGAAATTCCTGCACTTCAAACTCCAGTACACTGTCACTATCTGAGTAGGAAGTAAACCACTGGAACAATCCATCTTGGTGAAAAAAAGGATGGGGTAGAGGGAAGCTGTCCAAAAAATTCCTGGTCTCCCAGACCTCCTCATGCCACTGTGTTTGTGTTAGTCAGAACTCATCAGGCACCTCTCCGGTGTCACCGATATAAGCAAGCAGTGCTCCCACCACTGATCATACGCTTCTCCCTCAGTCTCCTGGGTTTGAGGCTCATCTTGCGGCCCTTCACATCCCTGGAAGGATCTTTCTAGACAAGTAGGATCTTTGTATGGAAATGTATTGCCAGAGCAATATCAGTTATATCAGTCAGTCAAGATCAAAGTAGGCATTCAGAAGTCAATGTCAGAACCCAGCAATACCCAACTCGAGTCTTCTGAAGGAAAAGTGAATCATAACAGAAATATTCAAGGAGTGGGAATGGCTCCAGTAAAACAGAGTGACGGCAAGGAGTTCCTAGTTGTAATATTGAATGAGAAATCCCTCCGGCAATCTCAACTTCATTGCCTTTTTTTCCAGCAAGAAAAACTCTTGTTGACTCAGCGGCCAGCCAAATTTCATATGTTGCTCTTCTGTTGCTCCTCTGATGCAATCCAGAAATCACTCCAGGGCACGGAACACAAAGCTTACCTTCAGGGAATGCAAATTTTTGACTGCGCCAGCCGAAAATTACTGTTACCTGTATTGGATTGTGGATTTTGGAATTCAAAGGGAAGGGGAAGCAGGGGGATCCAGTCTGAAACAGTTTTCTCATCAGAAGCAATGATAGGATTGCAGATCATCGCACAAAAAGTTTATTCACAAGTATCAGATGACTGGAAATAAATAGTTACTATTTGAAAATGTTGAGTTCTATCAGCTGTCTCAATGACTGTAGTTAAAAAACCATACATAGCAAAATAGTTTCCTCTTTGAATAATATGCAAATATGTATAATGCAAATATGTATTTGCATGCCAGAATCAGAACAATAATAATCACTTTTAAATAAAAATTTACCTTTCCTGAAACAGATTCTCCATCATAGAAGAGAAAATGCTTTTCTACTTTACCATCTTCTGTTTTGATTTCTGCAGGTTTTCGTGTTTCAGCATCATTAAGTACAACATCAATCTCACAAACAGGAACGAAAAGGTTTCCAAGAAAACTCTGGAAGAACAAGAATTGACTAAATTACTACACAGTGGACACTCTATTTTAAATGTGGTGTTTACTTGCAGCTGTACACTGTACACTGGGGAAAAAAACATTTGTGCTTCCAGGAAGTTACAAAGCCGTTATGTATCAGAGACCCAAGAAATAGTGATGATAAAGGAGAGCTGTTCATCTAGCAAATAACTGAAATCAGGTCCGTAACAAGCAGTGACAGCTCTTACAAAATATCATGTTTATAAAAAGTACACAGCATCATTACCATTACTAATAAAAAACTGCCTTGAGTTCAATGCAAGATGTATTCTATTTCCCATCTGTTGAAACCGGTTGGGGAGATGTTTTTCTTTATCTCTTCTATGACCCATTCCTCATAACTCCGGGTCTTTGCTTTTGAGGGGTGGAAGGGGGTGGGTGTCTTCTATTAATGAGACAGCTGTTAAATCCAGATGGGTCCGTGTTCTTTGTGTTCTTTATCTCTTCAATGACCCATCCTCCCTTCAGGGGGCTATCTGCTATTAATGGGCCGTTAAGGCTCACCACATGACTGATAAAATTACATCATCCCATTGGGAGATGCTCTACCCAGTGGGAGGAGCCAAGCATTCCTACCTGGACAAAACCTGAGATTCACAGCAGGACAGCCTGTTTTCCACTGGATTTCCCAGAGGAAGACTGGACCCATCTCATCGCCACTGGACCTTCAGAAGGAAACTACACCTTTCTACAGGATCATCTCTGCTCCAACAGAACTACATCTGTCACTTCAGGAAGATTTAATTGGACTACTACCAACAGGGTGGTGTCAGGTTGTATTCTGACTCTGTCAGTGTTTTCTTTCTTTTGTTCTGTTTGTTTTTTATACTACCACATTTTTATTTTTTAATATTCCTAGAAAAGAACTGTTATTCCTAGTCTCATAGTTTTGCCTGAAAGCTCCTTAATTTCAAAATTATAATAACTCAGAGGGAGAGGGTTTATGTTGTACATTCCAAGGGGAGCTCCGACTTTCCTGAACCAAGACAAAAACCATAACACTGGATCAAAGTAGAATGGAAAGAAGCAATAACAGGGGATATAATGCAAAGCCCAAAACAATCCCCCTGGCTGGGGAAGGAGAAATAGGAATTTTATTTGCTGTCTCTGCCTACACACCACAGCTGTCTTAGCAGACAGCACCCAGCAGCTTTGAGAGGCAGCAGCTCTTCACAAGGCTGCCATCAGGGAGAGTGGATGTTACGAGTTCACCTGTAACACTGCTTCAGGCACAATGTTTGTCCTCACTTTCCCTCAGCAGTCTCTATTATGCTCGAACTTCTGACGGGCACCAAACACAAGAAAACATCCTTTGATCTTACACAAACACTTTTTACAAGAAGCTGCCAAACATGTTAGTGGCTCTATGGGAAACTCAAAAAGGTTAGTACAGAATCCAACATTTTCTTCCAAAGATTTGGGCACTAATCTGCTTTGATGTACTAAAACAGATGACACTTCACTAATTCAGTGATATTTGTGGGGTTTTTTGAGGAATTACACTATGTTCTCCATCAGAACATCTGCTTCAACCAGATAAATCTGATATATATGAAAGAGTCTGTCCTGGTTTTGGATAGAATTAAGTACTTCTAGATATAAGTTCTCCTAGCGTTAATTTCGTCTCAGTAGCTGATACAGTGTTTTTTAGATTCAGTCTGAGAATAACATTGCTAACACACTGTTATGTTTTAGTTGTTAATAAGTTGGGATCATTCAAGGATTTTTTTATGCATTCATTCAAGGACTTATTTGTGCTCTTCCACAAAAGAGGAGGTACACCAAAGAGCTGGGAGGGAACATGGCCAGGACAGGTGACCCAAACCAGCCAAAGGGATATTCCACACCTTGGAATGTCCTGCCCAGTGTATAAACTGGGGCAGTTACCCAGAAGGGGCTGACAGGGGGTCTGACATCAGTGAGCAACTATACTGTGCATCACTTGTTTGTTTCCTTTATTTTTATTATTATTATTATTGTTATTATTTACCATTATTGTTATTATTATATTTCACTTTGCTTCAATTATTGAACTGTTACTTCAATGTTCAAGTTTTACTTTTGCTTCTCCTCCCCATCCCACCAGAGAGGGGAGATAAGCCAGCAGCTGTGGTGGTGTTTTCTTGCCGGCTGGGGTTAAATGACACAATCATTGTCACTTCATCAATTTAACATTAATAAAAGGAGTAAACTCTTTCCAAGACGTTCTGGGGACCTGACATGCAGCATAAAAACAAATATCCTAGGGGAAGATTTTATCTGAATGCTATTGCTTAGCAGTAGAAACACTGAGTGACTTCACGTGTTCACTAGGCGTGTTCACCCCTCCTAGAGAAGAGAGGACACAGAGGAAGCTGGAGCTATAAAACAGTGATTCCCACAAGACTAAACTGACTTTGTATGTGTTCAGCAATCAACCCCACTTCAATCCACAGAGATGTGTATGACTCTACCTGAAACCCTGTTACATCTACTACACATTCTAAGAGGAAAGCAGCAGCGACAGACCAACAAGGCCATCAGATAGAAGACCAAAATGTCTTCCAAGTCTCTGCCAAGCACAGATTTGTATGGACTGCAGAAAAAAAAATTTTGTTTAAACAGTGCACACTCGAACCATTACTGATTCAAGGATTCTGGGGAAGGACAAGAGAGAAAGAACAAAGTTTCAACAAGAATTCCAAATTGTAGACTATTTTAAACAAAAGATACTTTTGAGCATGGCCACATTTTCCCCTTGAAACTGTACTTTATTTCCAGATTAGTCTTATATTCCCCTCTGACCAAACAAGCAAGCATATTACCTTTAAGCAGACTATGCAGCTTGCTCTCACAGAACCTTCTGAATTACATGCTGACCATTTAAATGGTCAACCAGACCAAACAATGGTAATCTATCACTTCTCAGGAAACTGAATGTAGATATTTCAACTGCACTCCTTCTAATCAACTCCTGAGATCAGCTATGATCTCCTCCAGAGAGAACAAGAGCATATGAAATAAAGAAGTAAACAGCTGGCATCTCCTCCAGCTGCTATTGAAGATACTGCTGCGGGGAAACTACGCAAAACAAGAAGTATTTTAGATAGCTATCGTAGGGCTTACTATATTACAGTTTAAGAGAACGCAGACAGAGAACCGGGGTTTCCAAAAACTGGCCAAATATCAGGCTACGCTCTTGGTTTTGTGCAAAAGAGAGACGCTGGAGATTCTGCCACATCAGGACCAAAATCAAGCTGCGTTCAGCCCTGAAGTGCAATAGCTGCACTGAAGGACTTGTAGGAATGCCAGCGGCTGATAGAGGGTACAGAAATCCCAGCTTCACACAGAGCCCTGAGCAGCTTCTGCACGCGTAACAGAGAGACACGTGTTAAGGAATCCGAACACCCCAGAACCACAAGGCCATCGATCCAAATGACTCTTTACAGCACGTACTGTTTAACCCTCTTCATCGGAGCACAGCGAACACTTCGCCCAGCCTGCCAGGCACAAGGCGGCCGCCGTTTCCTGCAGGGTGTGCTCCCTAAGGATCACAGCCCAGCGCTGCCTCACGGCACTGCCGGAAGATCCAGCGATAACCCCAGGTCGCTCCGTGCGCTCTCCCCGACGGCAGCCATGCGGGCCACACGGAGCCCGAGTTTCACGACCAAACCCCGCCCTACCGAGGTCATGCGGGCACATTTAATCCGCAAATAAAATCAATAACCCCCTAAATCCTTAGTTTTGGAAGGAAGGAGGAGGAGAGGAGGCACCGCCCTGCCCAGGCCGCCGCCGACGCCTCAGGCGATGGCGGATCGGCGCTCCCCGCCCCCCCGCCCCGCACTCGCCATGGTACGCGCCCCTCCGCGCACCCCTCACAACCACCAAGCTGCCACCCCGCCTCCCCCCGCACTCACCATGGTACGCGCCCCCTCCGCGGCCCGACACCGGCCCCGCGCGCACCAGCACCAGCCACCCCCGGCCGCGCGCCCCTGGTCATGTGACCTTACGGGTCCCCAGGCCACGCCCACCCCGCTCCGGGGCCACGCCCCGCCGCACGTGACCGCCCCCTCCGGCTCCGTGCCCGCCGCGGGAGGGCGCCGCCTGGCGGCCGGGAGGCGCCACCGCTGGGGGGGTCCCTTCAGGCAATAAACGCGATAATCAACCTTTTCTTTCGGCAGCATTTCGCGCTCTTTTTCGAGATACACGATTGGCTGACTGCTGTAAAAGTGCAGACGGCTCCCAGCGCACGAAGGGCTGGAATTTATCCCCTCAGAGCACGATGGCTTTCCCGCAGAGCTGCCTGTGCACCCATCGCTGTTGTTTCCCCCATTGTGATGGCTGCTGCATGCATATAAATAAAAAGGCAGTTCAGACTGAACAACAACACTTTTAGTAAGCGAAAGCAGCGAAGATCTTAAGGCAAAGTTTTTATTGATGCTGGCTTAAAATGACTGTTGGGTCAGGCTCTGGGGAAGAGGCGAGGGAGCAGCACAAGAGGACGACGACGTCTCTAGCCCTACAGGAGCAAATCCTCCTCCGACAGCTTTTCCTTCAGCTCGGTGCCTCGCAGACTTTCCAGGAAGTCAGGCAGCCTTGCCTCAGAGAAGCTGTCATTGTCACCGAGCCCCGACCCAGAGGCTGGCTCTGCTTCCACCACGGTGTTGGACCCAGAGCCGGAATCCTCATCCGAGAGAGGGAATATGTCGCCCAGCTCCTGGTATCTCTTCATCCTGAAATGCAGAGTGGCAATTTTCTCTTAGATTAACGCATCAAAGCCTCACATTACCGTGGGCGAGCCACGCTGTGACAGGACTGTCAAGGCAAGAATAATACATTTTGGGGAGCTAGCATTAAAGACAGCCACGTGGCAAATGAACTTACAAGGAGGGGTCTGCCATGGGAGGAAGGATCCTGTTGGCCCCACCAGTGGGCATGTAAAACCAGGGCCCCTTCTCTTCGATGCAGTTAGCAGACCAGGCGTCAGGCCGGCACCTCACCCTCTTGTACCTCGCCCTCTGCATCGGCGCACCTGATGGAATCAGCCACACATTCTCCATGAGGACCAGGACATTATTCGCCAGGTCCTATGAATTTAATGAGCACCTAATAAGGTATAAAGGAGCGGATGAAAGTCGTTTCTGTGGCCCTGATTGCTCAACCTCCACAAAAGTAAAGTAACCCTGAAGACTTTTTTTAAAATGGCTACTGACATCAGAAGTGACATTTTTGTCATCAGAGACATCAGGCACAGCTCGCACACGGCAACAGGAAGTCCATGAAAAATCCTAGGGAATCCCCTCACACGCAGCACCAGGAAGCCCGTGGGAAACCGCTGCCTTCACAGCAAGGCTCATCCCCAGCTCACAGTTCGGCATGACCATGGGGGACCTGGGCGCTCAGCCTCCTGCAGCTTTCCTTGAAGGTGGAGGTATGTGAAAATAATGTGAAAACCTCTGGGGACAAGGAACCTAGCAGAGAGCTGGCTCCTGTGCTCTCCTTCCTATGTTGGCTCTGGCTCTGCCCTTTCAAGTTCAATAGTCTGAGTTTTGGTGGAGAGGTGAGAAATTCAAGGTGTGCCACAGGAGCAGGTTTGGGGTTTATGGAGGCTCTGGGAGCACTCACCAGGGGAGAGACAGTTCAGGTGTCTCCTAGACACAACAAGATTTTGTAAACCCAGGTTTTCAGATCTGGTGCTGCCCAGGTGCCTGATTGGGGCTATCATGGAAAATGTGGGTCTTCAAAAAATACCAAAGTGAAAAAATAAGGATCACATAATAAAGATAAGAGCAGTGACATTTCATCCTTCCTCTTGGTCTCATGTAATTAATTTGTTCAGAAACCTCCTGGTGCATTCTCAACCTGTTGGCATTTTATCTATTTTTTTTTCTCAGTTTCTTGGGAATATCTTTCTGTAATTACACTTCTCTATTGCCCTATATATTTCCATAATGTACTGGATGACTTTCAGCTACCTCCTACACTCTTCTGTAAAAGAAAAAACATCTCATGAGTGTAATTTCCTGCTGCTTCTACAGTATATTCCTTTTTCATTCTTATCTTCTTCTCCTCGCCTATTATTAAGAAGGTTTTTAATAAAAACGATGGCAACAAAATAAACTGCGGCTGAAAAATTTGCAAATAAGCTACGCAGAACAAGCAGGCATAATCCCTTAAAGATCAGCCTCAGAGTGGTAATGTATAATGGGAGCCTATCACTATCATAGCTTTGGTTTGTGGACAAATTATACTCTACGTGCTTGAAGAGCAGTTTTTCTCTCACAAGAAGCAAATCCATGGGGCATGGCATCATGAATCAATATTTCCCTCTTGTCATTTAGTGGCGTATGTTGCAATATTTTACGGAATAAACCGTTTAGTTTCCTCATACTCACAACTAGTTTCCTTTCCTGCTCCCCCCAGAAAGCAGACCATAGGAGTTATGACATGGGAACTGTTACATACTATGTCTCTAACTCCATAACTGAGTAACAGCAGTAACCAGATCACTATGAAAGGGACACGTAGAAAAATATACATTGAGATATGTAGACTGAAAACATACACACATGCAACAATATGTTTTATCAAGTCTTTTCTCAAAAATTGAAATGCTCCAATTGCAAAAAGCACATTTTCTTGCCATTCCCCCTCCAGAAAAGGAAACATTAGCAAAACAGACTTTCTGAGTAGATATTACCCTCAAGAGAAGGCCAGTTTGTAAAATTCGGAGGCTGCTTACTTGGCCTCCACTGCATAGCCCAGAAAGAGGATTACCGAGAGAACAACCGCCCCGCTTTACCTTGTGCTGTGTATCCCACAAAGAGGATTAAACAAATAGCCAGGAAAATCCTCCCGTTACATCTGATAAGGAGCTGCATTTTGGCTGGCATCCCTCTGCTCGCAACCAGCCTTCACCACAGCTTCACGCTTCAGAAATAAGATGGAGTGAGGAGATCAACTTTTAGAAAAAGTTTCCAAAACCTCAAACCCAGCCCATAACCTGCGTCACCACTTCCTGATTGACGGGAGTGAGACATGAACAGAAAAGCCCAGGGTTGTGGCCTTCCTGCCTTCATCAACCCAAATTAAAAGTTCTTCTGCCTTCATCTCCTGTTTTGCCCGAAGACGAAAGCCCAGGACCCGTGAGCTGGACTGAAGGTGATGCTGCGGGCAGCTTGTGGTCAAGGCACGCATCCCACCCAGCCTCTGCCCAGTGCTGAGAGGCCTCCAGAGTGAAAAAGCAGTGCCTAATATTCCCTACTTTTCGGTCAACTGCGTTTTTGCATTGGCACTGACTCTGCTTTTCCCTGCCTCAAGCCCACACCAGTCCAGCAAATGGGTTAGAAGACAGCTACTCACAGTCAGTACATGTTTCACTGGCTGGGAAATCATCTTTTTCCACAGAAGTAAATTATCTCTGGAAGCTCATGCCAGGCTTGGGGGCTTTTTTTGAAAGCAGGAAAATAGATATTCACAGTAGAAGTGAAAAAAAGATAGATAATATCTTAAGTTAGATAATATATTCTGGTAGAAACCTATCAACTCCTTTCTGGAAGGGCATAGGCAATTTGCTTGGCCAGATCATCACTGTGTGGTGCAAATGCCCCAGGGAATGTGGCAAAGGGTTTGGATCACATGTGGCTCCACAAGGAACACATCTGAAAAGCCATGAAAGCTCTTATATAGACAGATAAATAGAAGCTGCCTTTCAGCTGGCTCAGACCTTTTGCTTGCCTTTTGGCTGTGATTAAACCAGGCTTGAGTTCACTTAAGAAGAAATTATAAACAACGAGGTTATCAAAGCAGTGGAGGTTTTTCTCAGTCATACAGAGTGCTGCTGGATTAACTGGGACACTGACGTCTGGGCCTGACGTTGCGCAGCACCTTGTTGGTACTGAGGCTGATAGTGCAAGTTGTCTGTGGTAAATCTATTTTTATGTGGTGGAAAGTCCACAGAGGCCCCCAGTGGGGACCTGGGCTGAGCAGTGACTTTCCCCAGGGCATGGTGTTCCACCAAAACGCCATGAAGCAGCAGAAAAGACTTCAGCAGCTCCCTCTCGGGGCTGGGATTTACCACTGGACTGAGGGATCGAGTTGCATGCTCAGTCTTATGAGCCTCTGCACATGGGTTTTTTCTTTGGCACAAGAAAAATAGGAGACTCAAACCAAGCAGGTGCGGAAGGACTCGTGTGCAGTGGTTATTCTTACCACCCTCATTTCTACTTCACTTTTTTAGCGTCAGCTCTTTTATCTTTTCTTTGTGTTTGAGACATCAATAGGAAGCTGGGCAAACACGTGAGGGAGATGCTCAGCCTCCACTTGCTGAAGGCTGCAGAAACCTTCCCTGCAATGGCACCTCTCACTTTCCACTGATCACGGGTACATGCTCACCCATTCCACACCCTTCCACCGTGCAGAAACAACCCCGGTGTGAGAAAACAAAACCCCACTGGCTATTTTTGCCCTTCCTACCAGCCGTGGGCATTTTCCACCATGGCATTCAGCCAGAGCAATGCCTGCCAGTGGGCACGGTCATGGGCTACTGGGGGATTCTGCAGGAGCCAGGAGACCTGCTGTAGGTAGGGCAGCTGCACATTCCCTGTATCTGGAGGGGGATCTGGCAGAGCCAAGTTATCTGTCTTGTACCATCAGCTGATGGGGGAACTTGTAGCACTGGCAGTTTTGCCCACATAGTTTTGTTATTGTTTTCTGTGTCTGCAGCACGGCTCAGGAAATGAGATTGCTTTACAATTGGTAGCTGTGGGAAGTCCAAAGCAAATGTTTCACCCCTATCTCATGTACATCTGTTTAACAGAGCCCTGAAGCCTGCAGGGAGGGTCAGCCTGTGCCCATCTCCTTCCCTGCTGCACTCTGCCAGTCCCCACACCCTGCTGTGCTTGGCAAGTAAAGAGTTTTCCACCTTCCTATGAACATGGGAGCAACTGGAGATCTGGATCTGAAACAGTCTGGGATGTGCAGGTGTTAAAAGTAAAACATGCCTTTTGTGGAGTGTCACGGGATGCCCAAGGAACACTGTCTGTAAAAACCACTCAAGACATGCAATGAAAATAATCAGCTCTAATTTTTTTAAAAAATCTCATCTTGGGCTAGAGGCCACAAACTGCTGAAAGCCAGCAAACTTTCTTTTTTTAAACAGAGAACAGCACACGATAACCTTGAAATGTGCCATGCCATGACTATCAGAGTTTAAGACAAACAGGATTTTAAGTTAAATATTTTAAATCAGCAGAGGAGAGCATAGTGACCATACCAAGGTCAGCTACCTCAAATTTGCCCTCCATAATCTGTGAGGAAGATTCATAGCATAATGTTCTTCCTGCATAGATCCTCTGTATGTAAACTGAAAGATTAAACATCCCAACAGAACAGGCCTACAAAAGGAAGCAAATAAATGAGGAGCAGGTATTTGAGAGCACAGTTTGCTCCCGGAGCCTTGCTTTCAGCTCCTGCACTGAAGTGCTGCCATTATTTTCAAATCACACCCAAAGCAGATTTCCTAACCTGCAAAGCTCTCGCTTTGCATTTTTTAAGGCATTAATTTGGGGAGCAGGGAGCAGGTGGAGGGAGAAGGCTGCCTCAACACTGTGCACCCAGACGCCTGAGCAGACACCGAAGACCTTCCGTAATGTGCCTGAAAAATCTGGGAATAGTCTTAAACTATAATAAACATTTCAAAATCTAAAGTGTTGCACTGCTCCTTAGTCATAACTTTCAGGGCTGTTGTATCTCCCAGCTGGCCTCAGGAGTAATCACTAATCTAGTAACATCACTAAATGTGGACCACACTGCAGGAGTGCCTGGCAGGAGGACGTCCACTCTGCTGATGAGGGCAGAATATAGGGCAAAATAAAACCCCAGCAGTAACCCAGAGGGACATCACGGGGGTGTTTCAGCCAATTCTTTGGACATCAACCCCTTCTCTGCTCTAGCCCAAGTAAATGCTGATGGTCCAGAGGAGTGGTCTGGCATAGCAGTGTCAGGCCACACCCTCTTCTGTTTTTCCTCAGCAGGCAGCACAGGTTTACTTTACAGCCTGTATTCTGACAGGCAGCCAGATGGACAGATAGACTCCCATGGGTGCAGGGGCACCCACAGTCCCGGTACTTATCAGCAAGGCTAGGAGACAAGGCACTATCTGTCCAGGCAGGGTCCTGATAAAGAAGTTTCTCATTGACAACTGCTCAGAAATGAGATAAAGCCTAACTGCTGTGGGGCTGCTCTACATTCAGGGCCAGGTTTTCCCCTGCCTTTGCTGATGGGAGCTCAGCCCTGGCTTCCATGGGAATGAATTCAAGCTGAACCCTGAACCCCTCAAACACTCATCCCCATAGAGCAGCAGAGCCAGCAGACAGCTGGAGCAGCCGGGGGATCCTGAAGCACTGGGCACGGCCTGTGATGCTCTGCTCTTTATTTGCTCTACTGAGAAAGTAGAAATACGTATTTTGTACAGGTCACTGCTCTGGGGAGCAAGTGTTACAGAAAAGGCTACATCTGTTACAAGCAAAGCTGGAAAAGAGAGTGAAGAGAGAATGAAAAAAAAACAACAGAAAAAAAACCCCAAAAAACCAGGGGACAAACAGAGCACAGAGGAGAGTGAATGGCAGCTGGGTTCAACACAAGGAACATTTGTTTTGCCCATCTTGCCTTCTGGGAAGGCAGAACAGTTTTCTTCCCTGACACTCACTGCTGAAGGCTGCAGAAACCTTCCCTGCAACAGCACCTCTCACTTTCCACTGATCACGGGTACATGAAGTGGGATGAGATTCATGAGACCTGGATATCCCATGGGCCCTTGAGCACATTGGTCCATCTCAGGGAGTACCCATGAGCTGCCCTGTTAAATGCCAAAAATCACCCTCGATGCCCTTCAGAAGTGAGCTTCCCTCTGGGCAGGCAGTCCAGCTAAATTTAAGGATGCCTTTTGCCACCAGCTCATGTTCAATCAACCAACCTTTGGGGACTGAAAGCAAAAACCTCCCTTGCTGCAAAATAGCCAAGAGCTGGCAACCCAGAGAGAGAGGTTGGGTCCAGCTGGGGGGGATTTCTAAATCCAGCCTTGAGTAAAAATTAATTCTTAACCTGGGTCACATCTGAGCTCAGCACCTGACCCGTGTTTGCCCCTGCTCCCAAAGAATCATGGCCCAAGCAGCACATGGCATCCCTCAGCCTCTTGCGCCACCACCTCTCTCCTCTGATGGCAGTGTCAGGGCCTGGTCCATGCAGATAAGATTCAGATCTGGTAAAAAAGCACTGACATTTATCATGCAGAAATCAGGCACTCACTGCCATATAGATCTCATAGAAGAACAACTCCTTTCTTCCCACGGCAAAGATCAACAAGTGCAGGGGGAGATCTTTGCTGGAAAGCCACAGATGCCTCAAGATTGAGCACAGCTTCTGACAGACAGGAAGCTGCCAACTACCTTTCCCCATCAGCAATCTCCCCTCTCTCCCAGAAACATTAATCAAGCAACAGGACTGTCCTGCAGGTGGAAAAAGCAGCTTTCCTTGCTGCTGGGAGTGCTGATGCTTTCTGCTTCCACCTGCTGAAGCACGGTGCAGCAAGAGTTTTTGTCTGGCAATTTCAGGACTACAGTTCAAAAGCAACATCTTTTTAGGATGTGACACAGCAGCCAAACTCTGGTTACTGATTAGGGAGGCAATTTCAGCAGCTGACTGTCCTTTAAAACCCCATCCAGAGCAGCACCAGCAGTGCAAGCAGGACCTGCACAGTGGAGCAAGGGGTCATGCAGGATTCATTGGGAAAATGTCCCTAAACCCAGATGGAAGTAACAAGGGAGAGAAGGGTAGTGAGACAAAGATGTTTTCAGAGTAAAGCCTGGTGCCCTGTTCCTCCACTGCTTCTCAGGGAACGTGTTTTCATTGAGAACCAGTTGGCATTGCTGCATATGTCACTGGTTTAAGCTCAGCTACCCAGGAATTAGACACAGCTATTTTTCCACCAGATGGTTTCTCCAGCACAGAACAACCTCACGAGTGAGCTACTCAGCAGCTTTTAGATACCTTTTGTCAGACCTGGGCTCTTGCCCGTAGATCCACTGCAAGCAGCTCACCTTGCCTCCACTGCCTGTGCAAGTGCAAACTTTTTTCTGTGTACAAACACCATTGGTTACACAGACAAACTTCACACCACGTGTGGGGAGAAAGGACATCAGTATATCTGGGAAGATGAAGAGGAATGGGAAGCAGTGATTCTCTGTCTCCCCATGAACAAGACCTGCTTCTCCCATCCTGTGAGTAAAGTGGAGCAGAGCTGGTGTTCGGGCTCCAGTTAACCAGCCTGGAGCCTTTTGTGATCCTCACTGAATTCTTGGGGAAAGAGGTGAATTTATGTTTACATTAAAAGAGAACAGGATTTTTTTTTCCTATCAACCAAAGGAACTGAGCATTTCTTAGCTAGTTTTAAGCACATTTGATTTAGTAAGCATCCTTTTGTTTCAAAATGTATCAGAAGAGAAAAATGAGGAAAAGCAGGAAAATCCAACCTGCCACAGGAGCCTCTCCCCAGCAGGACTGGCACTCCACAGGCCTCCAAGCTCTTTTTTAAGGATCTCCTCTGGGCTCCCTGGGTGGATGCTGCTGCAGCACAAAGCAACAGGCTCCAAATTGCTGTTCCTCAGGTTCAGAAACTACAGTGCTGACAAAGCTGCTCTGCCCCCTTTCAAGATAAGCACGTCTATTTTGAAAACATCATTCGCACTAACTAGAAAAAAGATTTTTTGTCTTTTCTTGCTTCAAGGACTCAGGAGTCAGTCAGCAGGGAAAGCTGAAGTCTGGGGCAAGATTCACCTCATCCAACATTTCCAGCAAAGGGCACAGCAGGAAAGCCATGACAGGCTGCCCAGGGAGGTGAAGGTCTCTAGACCCTCGCACTTGCAATACCTTGTGCCTTCACAGAGAGAAGCAAAATATGTCTTTCCCTGAGCCCCACTGTAACTTGGCATCTCAGTACCATAAGAAAACATTAAGGCAAAGCACATGGAGACATTGAAAAGTATCTGACACCTATCTGCCAGCAGTTCCAGATGTGGACAGGCAAGATGGATAGCAGTGTCTGATACTTACCAGGTGTCATGCGCAAACCATTGGCAAGTATTTGATTTCAAAATAAACTTTGCTAGCAGGGGCTTATGTTGGGGTTTTTCTGGTCTCCTCTTTGTCTGCAGACAACTACTGGCAACCAGATGCAGTATCTCAATTTCTGTCTCCTTGTCTGCACTAGAAATCACTTCTAGGGCATCACTACCTCTATTATTTGAAAAGTCCTGTCATTCTGGTGGAACGAGGCTCTGGGCCCACCTGACTGCATTCTCTCATGGGCTGCTGTGAAACTTCTCTGGTGTTTGCTGAACCCATTGGCAATCCAAAGATGGCCTCAGAGTGGTTTGAGACCATGCCTGAGAACTTCTTGCTCTTGCTCCACTCCAAGACACTTAAGTATGCAGAAAATCATCTTGTTCATTCCTTTTTTGTTTGTCCCATGCATTTCACCCACAGATGTCAGAGTAATTCTCCAACACAAGCACTTTGTACTCCTCTTACAGTATTCAGAGACTAACACCAACTCACTCATCACAGGCCTATCCCAGTCTTTCACTGATCACTCATCCAATTCCTCATTGTTTCTGCAGAAAATTGCATTTAAAAACTCACAGAGAAATCCTTGTATCTTTGTCCAATGCCAACTAGTAAATCTCTTTCACAGAAACAATGAGCATGTAAAAAGACTTTGCTGTATTTTGTGCACATCTGATGCCAAAAATTCAAGCACTAGATATTTAAAACATTGCTATAAACAAGCAGATTATTAAAACCTTTGGTGTTAAAGCATCACTTTATCAGTCATTTCTCCCTAAATAGTCAGTATCAGAGACATTTTCTGTTCTGAATGGAAACAACACATTTTCCAAAGGTGATGTGTTTCATATCCCAGCTGTCTGCCTGGCTCTACACAGGCACAGCCAAAAATGGTTTTGGAAAAAAGGCAGCCAGGCAAATACTCCTTGTGAGGAAACTACTGTTTTTCACCTACCTGTGACAAGGAAGAGTTAGAAACCGCCAAACTGCAAAATGAAAAAGCACTAGCAGGCACTTTGGACCGAGTTCCCAGGAAGTATGTAAAAGCACTTTTCAAATGAAAAATTAATCATTTGTAGCAAGCTCTAAAAGAGCCATAGATGTTGCAATACAAGAGGAAAATTGACAAATGCTTCTCGACACAACTTTATGCACTTGGCTTTATCGTAACAGTCTTTAGTTCTGTAATTTCAAGACTGCAGAAGGGTTTCCCTTGCGAGCTGCCAGACTAGCTACATCCTCCTCTGCAGGACTACATCTGGGCATCTTATAACGAAACGTTCCACAGAAAACTTCCAGGTAACACCAACCATCTCAGTCTTTTTGGAGAAACACACAAGTAAAGGTCATCTTTGCTCTCGGTGCTGAGCGAAAAGGAAACCCTAAACAAAAGTGAGATGGGTAAAGTCATGTGTTAATGAAGTCACTGGTGTTTCTCATCGTCTGGCGTCAAGGCCAATCTGTCTCCTACAGTATTTCTGGACGTGGAAGAATAGCAGTAAGTACACCATTACAGTGACACATCTCCATGTGCACACAGAGAAGGAAACCGACCACGCCGAGCCTGTGCTGGGGCAGGACCAAACCTCCCCACCTAGGAGCTTTCAGAAACACAAATGAAGCCAACCAGCCCGAGGAGCTTTTGCCACACGGCGACAGCGACCAGCACCAGCGACCAGCACCGGCAGCTCCCCTCGCAGCACAGGGGATCTGCTTTCCTGCTGATAAGGGGAAATGGGGGCTCGCTTCTGCCCACTGCCCCGGCGCTTCAGAAGTGTTATGAGCAACAGAGGTCACAGCAATCACTTCCTGTCGCTCTCCTCCAGTCCAAGCCTCTCGAGAGAACAAAAACCAAAGAGCTTGCTCTGACAGCCTTGTAGGTAGACAGAACAAGGCACTGGTTTCTTTCTCTCACAAAATACTGAAGCACAGCCCAGCCATCATCATCACTCCTTTTTATAACACTAACCATAGCTCTAGCCAGCATAAGAATTAAGAACTTCAATTAAACTAAAAGTGGTTTTAATCAAACCAAATCACTTCTCGTGAGTGTTGCATGCTACTTGAAGTACACTGAGGTTATAGCTCTGATCTCACACTTCACAAGAATTCTGCAGAAATTAGGACTTCTTCTAAATCTTGCTGCTTTATGCTGGCTAAGGAGAAAGAACTAGAACAACGAAAAGGAGGTTTCAGTCGTAAGACTTTTTTGCTGTACAGAAAGGAATAGAAATGCAGGTTAAACAGAGTTCACAGGAACCTAATCTTCAATTAATCTTTGAAATAAATGCCTGACCTCACACATACTTTACAGTTAAACTCAGCATTCCTGAAGGGAGCTTTGCTGCCTAATCCAACAAACTCCTCACGTCCTTTTTTTTTTTTTTTTAAACTAAATACACAATCTTACATAAGTTCATTCTCTCAAATCATTGAACAAACAGAAATAATTCAAAGGGTTTGCTTAAAGACATGCCTTAAAAGAACCACAGCATAGTACGTTGTGCTGAGCATCTGGCACAACACAGTCTCTAGTAATAAAATATAATTAACTGACAGAAGCCTTGAACATTTAGTCTAGGAGATGAACTGGCATAATTGGTTTCTGCAACTCCATATGCATTTATATGAAATATATTTTTTTTAAAAAAGCTGAAAAGTTGTCTGGGTATCTTCAGAGGAGAGAGTCCTCCAAGCCACAGTGCCAATCACAGTCATTGTGCTAAAAAAGCTCTGATCTTTCTTATATCAGACCTTCTTAACTATGGACCTACTCCTACCTGTCTGCTCTCACTGTGGTTTCAGTGGATTCAGGGTGTTTCTCTGCACACCTGATGACAGTTAAAATGGATACACAAAATGATGAAAAGGGATATATCTGATGGTTAAAAAGGATACAGCACCCAGCACTTCATTCAGCCTTGCAGTCAGCTACAACTAATTTTCACACTTCAGACCGGTATTTGAATTTGAAGGGGAAAAAGATTTTTTGTGCTAGGATAGCCCAAAAATTATCCTCCTTCAAATTACAAGAAAACTAATGATGACACAGGCAATCCACGCTTTACAAAATTTGCTTAAAGGCAAAAATATAGAAGGAAAAAACTCCAAACATGTATTGCTGCTTTTTACTTGAATATGAAACTAAGTTAGCACAAAAAATTTGAACCTTTTAGTTTGTGGTAAAAGCGCACACTAGCTGTAACTGAAATCAGACAAAAACAGTGTGCAATAGAGCCTGCTAAGAAATGTTTCACTGAGAAACGAGGGCTGTCTGACTTTCAGGCCACAGGAAAAACTGAATTAAAGATCTGACTGCAGAAATGAAACTCCTAGAGGCTGACTAGACAATTATTTAGTATAAGAAAAAGAATATACACAGGCACCTGCACTCACTCTCTCCCTGATTCTACAGGCACACAAGTAGCTCGTCTAGTTTTGAGTTTTGTTGCTGCTTATTTCCAGCACCCATTTGTTGGCGTATTTGTTTGTGGTTAGCAGTCTAGCTTGCAGAATTCTCTGCAGAAGAGATTTTCACCACACATTTGAGATGCACATGCTTTCCCTTCACACCCTTTAAGCAAATGTGATTTCTTCCTCCTCAATTTCCAGAAGAATCCACTTGTTTTGACTATTCTCCTTCAATGCCCTCCAGTGTTGTGTCTTCCCACCCTGTCACCGTTTCAGTGATAAGACTGCACAGAGTCACATTGTCCCTTCACTTGCCCCATGTCCCCTGGCATCTCTGGCCGCCGTCTCCTACTATGCAGCTGGACCATGTTCTCTGCCTGTATTTCATCTAAAACCACTTCAGAGACATCCCAATTCCAGCACCTGAGCTCCTCCCTGAGCAGCACAAAGAAGCCATCCATGGCATCAAGCTGTGTTAGGCAAATGTCTGGAGCACTGGAGCACAGGACCTGTAACCTGTGAATACTCTACAGTGTATTAAGAGCAGGGTATCTCCTCCCACCACAAGAAGTTTGCTGTTTTCTTGCTCTTGCTTCTGGCACTACAATTGCTATGTATTTTTACTGAAGACACTCATATGGAAACACTTTCACAACTATTTATTTTGGCCAAAGTTGTATCTTAGTAAGACAGAGGAAACCGAATTCCAAGGACTCTAAAGAAACATTTAGCCAAGCTAGTCCATTTATTGAGCCTCTGTCAACTAAGTTTTGATTAACAAGGGAAAAGAACAAGCAACATACAAAATAAATAGTGAAAACAAGTTCCCTTCACATTGATAAAGTTTTCTAGAGACAAACATTAGAAGAGATAAAATGCGTTCTAGTTGGAAGAATGTGCCTCAGGTCTATTAGAAAGAAATTCTTAAGAGAAGAAGATTGTCTTAAAAGAAACTATTTTCAAACTATTTTCAGTGTATACAGCACTACATTGAAAACCTGAATCATACACCAAAGAAAAAGCTGTGAGGGAGAAAAGGTTTATATTTACATATAGGACACACAGTACAAAGCATTAGCTGGACTTAGACTTTACATTTAGAGTTTATACCATTAGTGAGGGTGAGCTATGGAGCAGGAGAGCTCTGAGCTTTTCACAAGGTTACACTAGAGCAGGCTCTAGGTGGATGTCCCTGCAGACACCTTCCTTCTATCAAGTATGGAAGCTGTGCCACAGCCCTGGATTTGACAGTTAACTGTTCTGATGGTGCCCACTGCCTTCAAGATAAGTATTTATACAAATGAAGACAGCTTTGCTCTTAGCCTCTCCATGCTTGCTGGAAGAAGATTCACCATCTCCTTACTGAGTTCTAGTTCAGTTTCAATGGCAGGAGCAGCATCTGGATACTTCTCACAATAGTCTACCACAAATATGTAATATTCCAATGATGTCTGCATATTTTCCAGCTGCTTTTTTCTATCTGAAGTAATAATCTTACCATATAGTCGTGCAATATGAAATTTAGCCACCAGTGCAGGGCGAAGAACATCTTCCTCGAGTTTTACAGGAAACACCTTATCAGGGCTCCTCAAAGAATCCAAGAAGAGCTCATAATATTTGATTGCGAACTGCGCCAGAGAATTAATTTTTTTTATTGTGTGTGAGTCTAGTTTCTCTAACCTGTTACCAATAGCTACCTTTAAATCCATCATCTCATAATAGATGTCAGCTAGTTCACACTGAAGCTGCCTACAGATCAACAGGTAGTACTGGGGGTTCAGGTCTGCATAGATTGGCTCCAGCATGTCTATTCTACGCTTATGCATTTTGCAGCGCCTCTCATAGTCTTCTTCAAAGAAAGCAAGTACCTTAAACAAAGCACTGTGATCCTGAACGATTTCAGTATGGTCAGTAACATAACCATCAACCTGAAAGAACTCTTTTGCTTCCTGAACATAGTTCTGACCAAACAGGAAGATTTCTCTGGCTTCTTGAAAATCTAAAGGATATAGACTGCTCACTTTCTCCTCCATGGCTAAGACAGAGTCACATATATCACTTGTCCCAAAAAGGACAGCCTTTTTCCAGCCCCTCTCTTTTTCATCCTCTTCTTTTCTCCTTAGAGCTTTAAGTTCCAATTGCCTGTCTGGATCCAGCTCTCCTATGTTATCCTGAAATGAGAAAGCGCACTCATTAAAAATGAATCCGGCTTATAAAAGAGGGACTTACACTGAATCATTTTGGGTCACCTTTGAAATATAAACTAGTGAGCAACAAGACAAAAGAGAAATCGTTGATATATGAGGCCTTATATTAACTCAAGAACCATGTAAATTACATTATCAATTCTGAAAAGACATAAAATTAAGGCGGTTTAGTCTCCCTATGCTGTGTGACAAAATAGCCAAAGGAATAAATGTTAAGCCCAAAGGCTCTGCTTCACAAAGTGCTTCAGCAAATGCTAGTTTAAACATCTGAAGAAATACTTGAATGAATTAAGTGAACTGAATCAAATCTGAATTAATCAAATGCTTGAATGAATGAGAACATCAGCACAGAAAATTGTTGCATATTAATACAATACAATGTTCTTATTAGCAGTTAAATAAGAAGGCATCTGTCAAATCAAGCTGCAAAAAAATGCAGCGGAGAGGAGGAACGTTTGTGAAGTTGCTGTAATAGCCATGCACTGATCACTCTACAGAGTTGATCCCCAATCTGTACTTACTCTTCAGTGCTGCATTTAAGTTAAAGCATACCATGAAACACTTGCTACACTGCAAGCATTTGTTTTGCTCACTGGGCAATTGCTTACTCCTTGTTACCAACTGCAAATTGATTTTTCTTGTGAACATCAAAGCAGAATTAGCTTGCTGTTAGATAATGGCAGCTACAGAACAGATTTTTTTTGTTACCTCAAGCAGTTTTCGAGCACTTTGCAGAAGATTCAGACAATATTTAATCCAACACCTTGCAATTTCAGCTTTCCTCTCTCGAAGGTCCTGTGGTTCCGGTTCTCTTTCATCTGCTTAATGGACATAAACACATAAAAACTTTAAGAGAAGTCCAACACTCCAGCAAGACCCTCAAACGTTACATGCAAAGAATATACTTCCATTTAATTTTCCTCATAGTTAGACAGAAACACGTTCTCCATGTTAGTTTATGTCACAGTTCTGTAAACTGTCATTTCTGGTAGAAACCCGTAAAGATTAACATGGACTTGTAATGTATGAATTCTGAAAACAAATAGATTATAAAGTTTCTTTAAAAAGACCTTTCATCTTCAAGGTGTTTTAGTGGAAAAGGTTTCCAGATCTCTTTGTAGTAAGAGAAAGAAATCAGGATAATTCATATTCTGAGATTCAGCTGTCTGACCAGTAGCTGTTTCTAAAGATGATGTGGGTATTCGTACTGGAATGGGCCCCAGACTTGCTACCATAAAAGGGAACAAAATAGGGGAAACTGCCTTTGGTTAAGCTACCTGGTAAAAACATAAAATTTATAACTTCTGTATTTTTCTCGCTGAAGTCTCCCCACTACCATAAACAGCAGCACTGCTGTCTCAAGGTAACATTTTCATAAATCAAACAGATTTCAACAAAAACTCATTTCCTAGTCTCTGTGGCAGTGAGTTAGCTGGACAATGAGAGTACATTTCTACAGGACAGCAACACTTCTGTTCACCAAATAAAAAGCCAACTTCAGACTCAGACCCACTGCACTCATTATCTGTCATTACAGCAAATCAATTTCTTATTAAGAAATTAAGAATTGTTGCTAATCTAAGAAAAAGCACATTTATTAATTATGTCTATGGTCATCTATATTCCAATTAACATGATAAAATGAATGTGGTTGAGAATGGCTAATGCTGACGTATACAGGTTTTTCTGTAAGACAGAACCTTCTGCAAGTCCACAGCCCAGCTCTCTGTCCCATGAGAAGGAAGGGAAGGTAGAATAAGCAATTCACCAAAACAAATAGGATTATCACTACTCCAGTGTGGTATAGGAAGAAGTCAAGATAGTTGACTCATACTCGCTCCCTCTCCACAAATTAAAGCTCTATAAAATGGAAGCTTCCACTTGCCCAATACAGACATAAAAGAGTGTGCTGTAGATAAGCAAAGACTAGGCCTAAAACAGAGCACTGACACTACCATGGAACCACTGGTTCTTCAAACTAGGGTCAGTTCTCTAAAAGTTTCTTCTACTGCTGTTCCCACTTGGACTGCCAAGTTGTTTCTTTACATCAATGCCCAAACAACAAGGAGGGCAGCTACAACTCCAAAAACAGCCAGTAATGATGCTGCAGCATCTAACAACAAAAGACAATACAAGTACCTTCTGGATTTGGGGTTTTAAAAGCTACGGTTTTGCTCCCTCTTTTAAAGCTATTCCCAGGAAGCATCTGGTTTGGTTCACTGAATGACTGCCCTCTGATTACTGAGGCAAACTGGATTTTTAACATATGTACAAAGCCAGATGGATGAACAGAGACATTGCCACTGTTGAAGTGGATATTGTTTTAAATTTTTACTCTGGTATGCTTTCTGAAACACCAGAAACAAGCACTTGACTTTTTCTCACAGGGTCTACACACAGCTAATCTTGAGCTATAGTAGCAAGTCGCTTTTTAGAAACGTGCAACTTCATTAAAAAATATTATAGAAAATTAACACTGGATTAAGTTTTGTACATGTTGTTAAACTTTAGTTTTAAACATTAACATATAATGGTGCTTAATTCACAATAATTTTATTCAAACTTTTTTATTAACTTACTATCTTCAGCAGATGGCACCTGTCCAGCTTGGCTAAAGATGACACTGGCTGCTGCAAGACAATGTCGAGCCTCCATGAAGCATTCCTGAGAGAAATAGAGCAGCATTTAGCATTGGTGTGAGCAGCTCAAGCACTGCTGTCACTGGGCCAACCCCTCACCTCAGAGAGTGAGCATAAATGACCACAAGGGAAATGACAGAACTGACAGGCTCTGGAGCATATTCCCCAGGCACTGGAAGAAAACCCAGTTTTTCCATACATATCACTGAATATTTTCTAGTTGTTTTTTCTGTACCACAGCCACAACACCAAGCCTTTCCTTTAATATTGGGTATGCACACTGGACGTTCTGACTGTTCTGCTACTCTGGCTGCCCTGAGGTGAAGGAAGTGATGCCTTGTGGCAAACAGTATCACAGGGTGTTGATGGGAACAAGCTGGACATACAAGTCAACACTGAGGTTTTACCCATATTTGGCAGTGCACTGTTAAATAATTACTGCTATCAATGCATCAAAAATATACGGAAATTAGGAGTTACTATTGAAATTAGCATTAGCTGGCTTAGGTAAGGCAAGAATCTTTTTAAGCATCAGAAAAGAGCATCTAAATAGCCTGGAATGCAGGAATTCCTAAATAAAGCTGAAGCACTTCCTAACAGTAGATTGTTCAGAGTCAACACGTGGCAAACAGCTACCAACTCACATATTCACTTTAATGTTCACATAGGTTCAAACAACTCTTGAGCACATGATAAGGTACAAAGGACAATAATTCATAGTAAACAATAAGCCATACCTTGGCCCTCAGATGCTTTTTGTTTTCAACAACATAAGAACGAATTTTAAATTAAATTATTATAACTCCAAAGTTTTCTTAGGAACATGACATCACATCATTGCTAACATTTCATTAACTATAGAGCTTTCTTTCCTCATGTCTATACCACTGTTCACCTTCCCCACTGCCATCGCAACACCACAGGAAAGCCACCGTGTCCTCTTCAGAAAAAAAAACTGACCGATGCTTCATGTCAGAAGACAACTTGTGGTTTTATAGGTGCACGTTTTCAATTCATCTTGGAGCCCTGTCTCAAAGAGCTGTTTAAACAACTGTTTTAGTTGACAGTTACATTAATGGTACAACTACAGCAGAAAAGCATTGGATATATTGTATTACTTTGGAGAGATAGTACTGTGACAAGGTGGCAGCATTGCGTGCCCATTCCACTGGGTAGTAGCCACAGTACTCGAGCTGTCGTTTCAGAGTAGTATGGCAATACTGAGCAGCCTCCTCAGTCATGCCCAGGTGCTGGTAGACTTGTGCCAGGTAATACAGAGTATGCGTGTAGGCTTTTTCAAATCTGGAAAAAAAAAACAACAGTCTCTTTAGATTTCCTTTCTTTTTCCTCCCTAAATACACCCTCATAACTTAAAAAAATAATGTAATAATAATGTAAGTATGCTGTTTAACACACACCTTTTGGATCTTTCTTGGTCTGTGAGTTTTTCTTCTTCTGCCATGAAATGTTCACTGGGATCCAGGGGAGGATTTCCATTCTGCAAGGGTACATGACACATTCAGCAAACTACATTTCTTTCTCTGTGGCACAGTGCTCCCTCTCCTGGCTGCACATATTTTACCATTTGCCAATCCCAAATGCAACAAAGCTTCGCATAAGCCATCTCAGTGCCACGTCTCAAGAGCAATTCCACAATACTCAGGAGATTTAGAGGATTAAAGTCATATCTCCACACAGAATGACAAGGTTCAGAGCTTGTAGGAGACTTTTACTTATGCACTTCAAAGCAATGCATGCTGCCTGCACTGAGATACTCAGCCAGGACTCCACTGGGCGTCTTTACTTTGTACAATAACATACTGGGGTTTGAGGCATCAATTTAATACCAAGCATGCCTTCAAGTGTGAAATATTCGTTTGCCCAGCTGCACTGATCGGTATCAAGAAAACATCCTGCAGGAAGTACTGCAGAGAACATGAAGTGCAGAGTGCTCAGCAGAGCTGCTGTGAAGACAAACTGCTGTAAAAGGACTCCCAGTATCCACAAGCTGGCAAGATCATTTACTCAGACAGAAAAAATGAGACAACACGCAATGCCTTTGGCAGATGAAGCTGCTAAACCTTCCTATCAGGTGTAACCTACATGCAAGTTATTAAATGTGGTAGTTCCCACAGTTAGAAGCACTTTTCTTTAAGCCACGAGCTCTGTGGTTTAAAGAATCCTTACATGGACAACTACACACCTTTTTGGCATTGCTGTACCCAAATCTGCCTTAAGAAAATTGTCAGTAATGTTACCAGACAGCTCACAGGCAACCCCAACAGACTAACATTGCTTATGGCAGAGCTTTATTAGCCTCTGCTTATCCTATTTCCTTTGCAATCGTGAATAACTTCAGGTGCCAATTCTAAAACACTTCAAATGAAACCATCTTTTAAAGAGAGCTTTTCTCCCATTACACAGTGCATCCTGGAGGGTGTCCAACATGTCTGCCAGCAACAAAGCCCAGGTTAGTATGCAGCTTGTCTAACCCCTTCCTAACTCCATTTCTTCCTTAGACCAAGAGAAAGTAAGTTCAGTTTCAATGAAATACTGTCCATGAGTTAATACAGACTTAGGAAGGAACAGGAACAACAGCAGAGAATACACTCACTTGACAGGGAAGAACACATACAGTGTTTGTACTGCTTCTCATTAAAAATCCCTGAACGGACTTGTTTACTCGCTTTTAGTAGGTGTTTTACTCATCTTAAAAACTGAACAAACACATCTGAAAGACATAGTGACAAATAAACTAAACCATGTTTAACCTACCAGAGGGATGCAGATTTTTGTATATGATCTTTTAATCTGTAGGTTTCTGTTTACACCTCGTAAGTTTTTAAGAGGTAAATTTATAACTCTTCCTCTTGTTTTCTTTAGATACAAACGTTCTAACAAGATTTGGAGTGTATTCTGGCAAGAGTAGAACTACTCCTGCGAAGAAAAGAACTGAAATGACACAGTAAGCAAAACTCTTGCCTCCTTCCTGTATCTACAAATCTATCTTTGATATCAACCCTTATACCTTTACTTATCCTCAGAAAGAGCTCTCCAACTCTCCTTCCTTCCTATGTGGACTTCATTATCCCAAGCTTCTCACCTTGGTTTTTCTTTAGGGGGAAAACCACCCTATCCAATTTGTAAGCTAATTAGACCCAGTCAGTAAATAACTAAATCCACCAGCTCAGGAAAACCTCTCCATCATCAGCAGTTTACCAAAGACTCCCAGACAGGAAGGCTTCCTGACAGGCAAAAAATGGGGAATGTTAAGAAAAGTATATTCACATATTTATGATTTGTGAAAGACAAATGTTGACATCATTGTATAAATCTGTAGTTTCTTCTAAAAGAAAGGCTTAAAGCATAGTTATGTTTGACTGTATAATGCCTTAAACTGTAAGTAGCAAATAATGCTGGGGGGAAAATTGTGGCAAACAATCATCATGTATGTGTAACCCTAGTCAGGTGGCAATGCCCCAGAAGAAATATTCAGTGACCACTACTAACAGTAATTTAAAGTTTCAGAAAAATCTACAGTGCAAATGTAAAGAACCTGGAAGCACCTTAATCCACTATACCATAGTACCAGTTTAATTTCATAATCACTGGAGCAAGTGCCAGAAGCTTTTGGAAGTCATGTGACTGGAGCTGGAGCTGGGTATAAATATCAAAGTTGGACATCAGGAATTAATTACAGAGTTTGCAGAGAGATGCATGATCTCTGGTTAGCCCAACTGATCCAGGGAGCAGGAAGTAAGCTGTCAAGCTTTTCAGCACAAATAGGGCTTTCTTCTTAACCCATTACCTCTGATATCACTGTAGGCCAGCACGGCTGCAAAGGTGGAAAGAGGGCAGTAACCAGCCAATAAAGACTTGCCCATTCTAAAAATCTCCACAGGTATCACCAGTAGTCTATGCCAACTACATGGTAAGACCTGAACTGAACCTGTAATTTCGTGAGACTAAGGTCTGTCCAACATATTCAGCTGTCCTGAGATACAGCTACTGCTTCTTGAAGGCCACAAATGTTTTTAGTTCACTCCAGAACTGTTCCTGAGGCAAGTCAGTGTATGAACAGCTTTGCGAAGAGCTTAAAAACAGCACAAGGGAGTCTTTGTAGGATACACAGCAGAATCCACAGCTCAAAAGGTTGTTTAATATGCATGAGAGGGTTAGCTGTCCGTGAGATTGTCCTCTTGGATATGGAACTAAACTACTTGTCCCTGCAAAACACTGCACAGTCAGAGCAAGCCATGCAAATATTAGCTTTGTTTCCTTTTCCCACTGAAAGCAATGGACATTTTTATTGAATCTCCAAGATAAGATTTAGCAATAGTCCTCATTAAACCCCAAATTCTACCAGGCATCAACTTTGGATTATTAAAGGGGCGGGGGAAAATGGGCTACTGAAATACATGAATCAATATGATTCCAAGAGAAGCCCTTTACTGTTTACATAAAGCTGCATTTACAGTTTCTAGCACTACTGTTCACACGTACAGGAGTCTCTCCACTGACTAAGTCATTTGTTCATCAGACAGGCACACATCCTTCAGGGCACCTAATTGGTCAAGTGTCCATTGCCACAGTGTGTTTTTTATCTGAGTTTTGCATTTCTTGTAGACACTTTCCCAGGCTCTTGCTCATTATTTTTAGACCTGTTGTTGTTCCTGTAGCCTTGACAAATCCTTGAGAATTCTGAAAAACAAGACTGCAGGTGTCTTATCTACAAACAGTTTGGCTGGTACAGGAACGGCCTAAGTTGTTTGGATACATTGCTACACAAAGGGCTTTCAAAAGGCACCATTATTTTCGAGCAGAATTATTTTCTATTTTTTAATTAGCAAGTAATGCCCTAATTTGCCTTGTCCTATACTGCAGTACAACTCGTATCCCTTACCAAAAGTATCACAGCAGGCAGTATAAAGCACAGAAACTCAAAATTCCATTGCATGTTTATTTCAAAGATTAGTTAACCTTCAAGTGGCACATGATAGCAAAACCTGCCATAATATTAACACAGTACCTCTTTCACGTATTGATTATACAAGAATTCTGCAGATTCCAAGTACATCTGTGCCATTTCAATTTCATCCCTTTGAGACCACAGGATCCCCAGATTGTTCTAAAGGTAAAAGGAGAAAAAAAAAAAAAAGTCACAGTCCATTTACATTACACATTTTTTCCAAACAATTGATCAGTCTGCATCCTTATATACATGTGTGTTCTAATAAAATGGATTTCAAAAAAACAGAAATCATGCCCAGACATTTCACTGTGTGTTGCTCAAAAGAGAAGGGGCTTTCACACAACAAATTTCACATAAAAAATTCACCTCACAGTCCTTCCCTGTTTACTCTGCTAGATAAGGACTAGTGTGTTCAAATAATGATTTTTTTCCACAGAATATGTTCTGCATTCAATTCATGCAGCTTTTACATCACATACAAATATCTTAAAAAGAGACAAGAAATCAGAAATTTGTTAACATTACTCCATAGAAAAATTAAGGAAAAAAAAAAAAAAGCTAGGAATGAATTCTGGTATATTTTCAACAATGGAAAGAGATGAAAAGCACCTCTGAAACCCAAATTATAGACTACTGCCTTCAAATTAAAGTTAAATCAATGTACATAGCAACTTACTCCATCTCTGAACCCTACTTTGAAAAAAAGTGCCTCTAATTTTATTAATAAGATGAAGGTGTTAATCTATATCTGATACACTAATTTAAATCCTAGGCAGTGCTGATACAAAACTCGAGGGCTAAAAGAAAACCCCCAAACCCTTCAAAATAATTAGAATGTGTGTATGCCAGTCCCTTTCAGTTCCATTTTACTGTTTTTATAAGAAAGCACATCACATGTTGTTTATGAACTGAAACACTTTGCCAAAGGCCAAGCAGTGGAACGGATGAGAGTTTATTAGACAGAGACTGGGAAACACAATCTTATGTAAAAGCTCAGAAATCAGAAGTGGGGCTAAAGAAAGAGGCCCAGCAGGAAAAAGGAATGATTCTTCCTACAAAAGAGCCGTCAGTGCCATGGCAACACATTCCAGACATCCCAGAAGGCGAAGTACCTTCTGCCATTGATGACAATCATTGCTTTTCAATCAGAACTAGTTTAAATTAAGTCCTCAAGCCTGTTACAACCCTTGGGACCCAGGGCTGAGGGTTCACTTCCCAGCACTGTGTTCAGCTTCACACCTTAGGACGGTGCTAGGGAGCACCAGACCCATCACTGTTGGACCACAGCACTTCATATGCATAACAAACTTCATCCTGCTGCTTCCTGAAGGCCCCGAAATAGCGAAGTCCATGCGGACTCTGGGCTAATAGAGAAAAGAGCTGCTTTCCAGAACACCAATTCAGAAGGGCAGGGGAATCTCTGGTCCTGAGCCACAAGAGCCACATCTCCCCAGGAACATGTGGGAAGATGTTACTTATTTCAGCTGGAGCAATCTCCTTACCTTACAAAGGGTAACAGATTTGTAGCAGTGTATCAAAACCCTCACACTGAAGGACAAGGAGCAGATGTAACCTCACTGTTCCAGACAACTCAGCTGATTCAACCAGTGTTAAGACAAGTCATCCTTGCACTCGCACCTTTCCACATCAACCCACAATTCCTTGACAGTTTGATGAGGAAGCACTATGGAGCCCTCTCCAACTAGGGCAACCATTTTTGACAGAGATATCTAAATAACTGCTCTATTTCATGTAGGGTCTAGAGTCAGATACCTAACTATACACCAGCTACCACGACAGAGCAATCAGGTAAAGGCTCTTCTGTAAATCTTCATGCAGCAAGAACTTATTTTGATAACACTGCACCCTTCTGCAGAATAAAGAGAATATATTATTACTTCAAACACCAACAAAACTGTATTTACCCATCTGGGACAAAACATAACAGCTTAAAATACAACAGGCAATGCTGAAAAGCAAACTATAATTTCAGGATAAAGCATCAATAAAATACATCTCCCACCGTCAGTTTGACAACCAATGAGTTAAGGAATAGCAAATAAATTCTGGACATAGTAAGGTCTTTTTCTAATTTATTCCTGTACAGCTCTTACGAGTTTTGTCTCAGTGTGTCCAGAAGAGCATATTACTTTTTCAACACCCAGTTTCAATGAGAACATATTTTAGATGCTTTGCATGCCCAGAAGCCTCAACAGGAGGCTCAAAGGCAGAAAAGCACCCCTCCAACAGCCACCACCTGGGAATGATTCCTTCCAGCAAGAAGCGAACGCCAGAGCTGCTGCATTTATTATGGTTAAACGAGCAGCACTCGTCAGGACACGGCGGCGCCTCGGATCTCCTCGCAGCCGAGAGACCACCCGGCACAAGGCTCCGCCGGAGCCCCCTGCCCCACGGACCCCCCCGCGGCCTCCCCAGCCCACCTGGGCCTGTATGTAGAGGGACACGCAGTCCGGGGAGAGGCGGTGCGGCTCCAGGAGCTGCGTGCAGCGCTGCAGGTGCTCCTCGCCGGCCGACAGCTCCTCGGTGTCGGTGTGGTTGACGCCCAGCTCGTACTCGAGCACGGCCCGCCGCACGGCCACCACCGCCTCGCCGTCCTCTTCGGCGGCGCTCAGCAGCTGCTTCACCTCCTGCAACAGCGCCCGGGCGCTGTACTTGGAGCGGTACGGCTCCGTCTCGGGGTCCTTGAGGGACTCCACGGACGAGAGAGTGCGAGCGGCGCGGAACTTCTCGCACACCGCGGGCCACCCTCCTCCCGCAGCCGCCGCCATCTTCCCGCGCGCCCGGCCCCGCCCCGCGCCGCCTGAGGAGCGCGCGCCCGGCCCCGCCCCGCCCGGCGTGCGCGTGCCCGGCCCCGCCCCTCAGGCGGCCCCGCAGCCTCGGCGGAGAGGCCACGGAGGAAGGGCGCTCGGGGGTGGCGGATGTCCGATTTTTCTGGAAAAAATTTATTTTAGAACCCGATTTTTTAACACTGCTGAAGAGGCAAGGCGTGGTCGTTGTCTGTGTTCGGAATAATTTTGTTCCCTCGCAGTGCTGAGTTTCCAGGCACACCCACTAGGTCACAGATGCCCTCAGAGGCAGCAGCTACTTTGCTGGCCGGAAAAAAGATCTCCCAAAACGCCCAGTCATTTCAGCAAACATGATTTTTCACTATCTTCAAAGACAGGCTGCTTTATCAAGGAATAAAGACAAAGAGGAGTGTCTAACAGGCTTTTACTGTCTCATAAAATTCAGCTCAGTCCCAGTATCTGTAGCGGAGGTTCATCGAGTGTTCTATTAAAGTCCTCGATTTCCACTCTTGAACCAGCTGTTTCTCTTGAGGTCTCCTTGCCTGCTGTTTCCAAACCTGGAGAACCCTCGTCCCGCCTCCTGGGGATATTCTTCCAGCTCAGGCAACTCATTTGCCACGGACAGCTGCCAGCGCCGTGTGTCTCTCCACTGCTCCTGAAACAAGAGCAATGGAACCAGACTTTATGTGCCTGCAGGGGTACCCGTAGCATCAGAGGCAATACTGGATACAAAGGCATTTCCAGACAAATCCCACCCCTGCCAAAACGGGCCATTAGATCCCCCTTGGGAGACACTCACAGTCCCGGGAAAAAGGATTAACATCACAAGGGACAATAGGGAACAAAGTCGACAGAAAACTGGTGAACTCTCAAATACACTGGAGAGGCCAAAACACTGACTAGCCAAAGACCATAGAATTTTGTTTAATGAAATCAGGTAATATCATGGGAATGGAAATGGTATTTTCTAGTGACTGTGCCATGTTCTTTCTGATCACTCTGTTGGCCTATACAAAATCCTTATTAAACCACAAATCTCCCAAACCACCCCATACTCAATCTTATATGGCAATTGCCAATTTTCATATCACGAGGTTTTACAGCCAGCTTCAGCTGCACAAACATACCTGTATATTACTCAGTTCATCAACAGGGATATCAAAGCACACGCCCTAAAAAACAAACAAAAAAGGCACAAATTTACAATTAAAGAATGAAAGCCTCAATAACCAATCCCACTACCTATATATTAATGATGCTTTTTTTTTTAGGAAGCAATTCCTGCAGTATCATCCACGAGTCATGTCACTAATAAGCCTTTTAAAGCACTCAACTAATATCAATACCTTTCTCTTTTTTTCGATAGCATATGCATGAACAGCATACTCATGATAGGTTACCATTTCCTGAGAAATGAGACTGAGTAGGGACAGTGCAGTACCAACATTCTGTACCAGTACTTCAGAACTCCAGCCTCAAACCCTGCACAAACTGGCTACATGTGAACGTGCACAAAGCCCCAGATCCCTTCATTCCCAAGGCTGGCCCATCTTACCATCTTCCCCTTGAGGAAACGCATTGCAGACACGTGGTTATCGACTTCCTCTCCGAGCTGCTCCTTCAGCCCCCGCCAGGCATAGCCCATGCTATGCATCTCTACTGAACACTTCAACACCATGGTCACAAAGCCCTACAGGAAACAGAAAAAAAATGTTTAACAAGGCTAAACTTGGTCAAACCTACTGCTAGAAAAGAGATAAAAAACCCCAAACTGATACAAGAACCACAGTTCAATCACACAGTATGTCCAGTACTGTGTTACCACACAGTGACCTGGGCCACATTCTCCCTAAACGCATTAGAAGAGGGAAGTGCTGCACTTTTCCTCAGTCAAGATCTCTCTGAGATCAGGCAATCACATGCTGTACTTGCAATATAACAAATGTAGAAGATTCCTGGCAAGGAGGAACTACACTAGCATGAACCAACCTATCTGCTTGTAAAATGTCATTAGTTAAACTCTCATAGAGCATCAAAGTCTTCTGTCACTTCAATCTCTGGAGAAATTCTTCCAATTTTCATCATAAGAAAATTTACTGATTTCAAGTTTCTCCTGGGAAGAGCTGATTCCAGCTAAGGAACAAACAACACAGCAGGAGCCTGAGGGTAACAGCTGCTCAGAAACCCAGCTGAAAAAGCCTGGGAAGTAGATTCCACATGCAGTCTGGACACAAGGAATTTGTGCATTCATCCTTGTTACCATGGGTGCATCATTACTTACAGCTGTTGAATTCAGCAGGGAGCGCTGCTGGATGTGAGCTGCCCCAGAAATGTGTGCCAGGGCTGCAGCCAGGGCAGCCACTGCCCCCTTCTCCTCTATCAACTCTTCAGCTGACTTTCTGAAGTAGTCTACTGCAGAGGGAGGAACAGCCTCCAGCAACCTACACAGTTACAAGATGGTTTAAAGAGATAAGAAAAGGCCATCGTGAAGTGCAGCCATGTTCAAGACATACCCTAAACCAGTTATTTCTAAAAAAGGTAGGGAGGAAAAAAGGACAGGAAACTAAGAACAGCTACTTCTGTAGTGTTATTTCTGGTACGGCAGCTCCCCCCCAACCATTCTTCAGTACACAGTGAACCCAACATCATGCCCCATCATCTGCTTTATACTGGTCAAATCCTTTCCAATTATAATAATCTGCTTCAAGGCAATTTCCACCACAGGGGCAGCAAATGTAAACAGAGCTGCATGGAATAAAAGCCACAACCCTCAGAAATAATATAAAGAAACACAAGCCAGTGCTAAAACACCCTCACAACTGCAGAGTAACTTCATTATACCAAGTATTGCTTTTTGCACACTGCTTCCAGTACCTCATCTGAGCAGACAAAATCAGTTTCCCCTCATAACAATTCCCTCTTCCGTCACTGATTTCTGATTTTAAAATCAAAGGTTAATTCTTTGCAAAAACTTAGAGAACATTATGTTCTATGAAAAGGTCTATGTTCACCACACAGAGATTTACTGATACCCATCTTACACGAAACAGCTGGCTTCTACAACACAGGCAAAGCCATCCTCACATACAGGCCTTATCCCTTAAAACTTTGCATTAAGCTCTTAGCATCTAGAGCAAACACATCTCCAAACCTTTTTTAAGAACAGGCAAATAAACTTACTTTTTGGCATCACTACTTGAAGCTTTAATTACATCCATAGCAGAGGGAACGCCTACACGCTTAAAGGTAATACCCTGAAATCAAGAAAACAAATTTCAAGTTATTTTCAGTAGTCTACAATTCAATGCTGTCTAAATCACATTACTGAGATCTCTACTTACTGTTTGCACAATCAACATACTCTTTATTAAGTCATTTATAAAGCTGAAATAAAGCTCTGAAGTTCCCAGCACTGCTAATCTGGAGCTACTCTGTACTTTACTCCATGCAGACTGTGATGCAAGGCATGGTCTGCCTCACGCATTCCCATCCCTGCCGGCCTGCTGACATCCACAGAGGACTGCCAGCCTCTGGGGAAAGCTCAGGCAATGCAAGAACAGGTTGATACAGAAGCATTTACAAACACCAAATATCAGCACTTTAGGCCTACTAGTGTATGGGACTGGACTCAACAACTCAGGACTACAAAGTTTAAGAGTGGCAGGGTCCTTTTAGAAGCTGATGAATTTCCTTAAGCAGAAGTCTGAGGTACAACTCACCGCTTTGTGCTCAACTTGTTTCAGAAGGTCTTCTTCTTTTCTCTGAAACAAACAAATGCAGATGCCGGTCCGGCCAGCTCGACCCGTGCGTCCCGAACGATGGATGTAGGAATCGACATCCTTCACAAATTCAGATCACCAGTATGAGAAAACCGTATGTTATTTAAACTGCTGACATCTCATATTAAACACAAGCTAAATTCAAATTCAAAAGCTTAAGGAGTGACACATTGTGTGTTTATACCTGAACTTGTAACTACACATAAACCACTCAGATTTGCATGTGCTCCCCCCCACCCAAAGTATGCTGCTCTGCTTAAACGAACACTGATGACAGACATTTTTTAAAATAAAAAGCTTCACTGGAGTTTCAAAAAATTAAAAAGGCAACAGAAATATTTTAAAATTTTTATGAAATTCAGCAACATTCAGAAAGAATTCAGAAAAGCTGCAAAATGCCAAAACCTATCTTATTAGTTTCCTGAGTAAACAAAACCCAAGACTTTAATCAAAACTCAAACTGTAAAACAATAACTACAAAATTTTACACATAGCAATTAAAAAAAAACCATCTAATTTGTGAATTGGAACAGAACATACTTCTGATAAAATAGAGAAGTAACCCACCATTCTGGCACAAAAAAAAAAGTTAATACAATTTTAATTTCCTCTAATAACTTACTCTTGGTGGTGAGCACTGTATAACAAGGTCGACCTCAGGAATATCCAAACCACGGGCAGCTACATTTGTTGCAATCAGCACTTCAAACACACCTTTTCTGAAGCCTTTTAATGTAATTTCTCTCTGTTTCTGTGGAATGTCACCATGCAAGGACTGGGCATCCTGTCAGTGCAACAAGCCATTAACATGACATTTAATGGGAGTCCAGGCTGCAGCATCTACAGATTAACTGCAAACCCCAAAACACTGTGCAGACCAACAGAAAATATTTACATAGCTGATACCAAAGGAATATAAACCATCCTACTTTCTTTGATCCTTCTGTGTGATTTACTGTGAAAACAGCATGGCCAACAGGAAGAAATTATTGCTGCAAGTTTCTAATGTGGATGGTATATAAGATTTCTCTAATACTAAGCAAAACATGTATTCCCACCACTGCTCACTCTCCATAAATCAGCATTTATTATCAAACAGGATTTTCTCTGAAAAATATGTAGCACTTCTCTTAACCATGAGAAAAAGGGTAGTAATTCAAGCAAACACAGAAGACCTGCTCAACAGATCACTGGCATTCCAAACCAACTCTTAGCAAACCTTCTAAGACATTTCATTCTAACATCTTAGTGGGATTTTCCTGCATGACTGTTCAAAGACCAAAGGCCATTAAGAGACAGGAATCCAAAAAGCACACCAATATAAGATGGCACATGTCCATTACACTAGCTCCCGTTTCTTACAATTATTACTATCTCCTGGTTATTCAGCATAGGCTGTGTATTTCCTACTGATCCGTGCCCTGCACTATTTAAAGGCAAAGGAATCAATTCATAATCTCTGTCAAGAGGATATTTTAACTTCAAAGTTCAATTCTCAGAAACAGTTTTCACAAGTCTTAAAACAACCCAGAGAAACTGTTTTCTCCACACAGTTGCAACTTCCTATTTATTTCAGGGCATTCAACCCCTGACTATCCCAACCACTGCTCTCTGATCAACCCCAGTACCTGTTTGATCGAAGCATTCATAGCCAACTCATTTGCTTCCTTTTTGGTCTCACAGAAGACAATGGTCCGCCCACGGCTGCCACTGTAGATCTGAATGATGTCCCCAAGAACTCCTGCTCTCTGACATGAGCGACACTGTATAGCCAAGTGCTGTTTGGGAAAGAAACAAGAAATCTAAGTTAAATCCAAACCATGCACAGGACTGACAAAATGAACAAAAAAAACTTCCAAATTTTTTTTAAGCTTGCAAATGACAGCCTCCACATGAAAAGCTTTGCTTACAAAATCTGTGTGTCAAGTATGTGGAAAGTCATTCCATATGCCCATTTTTAAAGTCAATGCATAAGCCATTTTGTCAAGGCCACTTGCTCTCAGGACCTGCACTGCCCTGAAGCAGAACAACTCACTTCCACAGTTGTGGCTGTCTTTTGAGTCTTCTTTCCAATCAGGTCAATCTGTTCATACTCATCTCTCATGTATTTTTTTGCTACATCATAAACCCATCGTGGACAAGTTGCAGAAAACAGCAGGGTCTGCGGGTTGTTCTCGGAGCCTGGAAGGAAAGGCCATTGACTTCAGACATCTCAACAGACCATGACACTTAAGAACTGACAAAAAAGCAAGAGTTGCTCTCACACTGACTGGTTTCTATGTGCACTAAATCTGCAGTAGATATGAAGAAACGCTGCCAGCAATCAGCTTTTCATGCCTTTCAAAGCCACAGTGATAGGTCTTGCTCTTAGTAAGTGTTGAGATTTCTATTTCCAGTAATTCAAGCCTTTTCAAAAATTCTTGCGTAAGTGAAATGCAGCAAGGAGCTTCACACATTAAAATAACCTCCTTCTGCTCCATACTTGGTACCTGACAACTTTGCTGAACACCCACTACATCATAAAAGAGCAAATACTCCCTAGCTGTCAGCTTTGTGTGATGACAAGTGTACAGACAGACCGTAATTCTAACCCTCTGCTCATCCCATCTCTCAGGATGAGGAACACTAAGGCTTAGGAAGTCAAGTTTCCTGCTTTTTTTCCCCTTTTTTGTTACTCCACTCCTTCCCGAGATGCCACTTCAGTCTTCTGTCACCTCTCTTTGAACCTTTTCCAATTCTACCTTGCCCTTTTCTAGCATCACACACAGAATTTAACTTGGAGGTGCACCAGTTGTTTTTAAAGTAGCGTAAGTGTGTTTTCTGCATTGTCCCCTATTCCTCTCCCAATGTCCGAGTTCACCTTTCTTATAGGACGATCCCAAGATTTCTTCCACTTGTTCAGCAAAGCCCATGTCTAACATATGATCCACTTCATCCAAAACAACGTGCTTCACGCTGGACAGTTCCAGCTTGCTATTCTGAATGTGGTCTTTGATACGGCCAGGAGTTCCCACTAGAATATCGATGCCACTTCTAAGGAGATCAACTGGAAGACAGAGAAACGAGGACAGTGTCAGACTGTTACAAGACAGCAAGATAAAAAGCTAGCAGTACACAGTAATATTTCTCATTTTAGACGCTAAAAAAGCTGCTGCACTTTAACCTCAGAATAAAGCACAACATCCAAAGGTAACAGACACAGAAGTTAACTGCAATCCTAGCTGCTCTGTCAGGAGTATCAGCCAAACCTCACTGAAGTTACAGAGAAATACACCAATTTTCAAGCAGCAATCAGCTGACGTTAGAAACCTTCAAAGCTTTACTACCTGGAAACACTTCAGTTTTCCAGCTAAAATTTGTCACAGCTACCTCTGGAGACACACAGAGCCACAGGCACATACATAGTTCTCCCCTTTCTGTGGACTGTCACCGAGTCCCGGTCTGTGTCCACTCAAAAACACAATAAAGAAGAAATTAACAGGGCACTTCACAGAACTACAACCATTCTTTTCCACAAAGATTTATTGGAACGAAAATAATTCAACCCAGCCTGTGTGCTTCCTTTGAAAGCCATGCCAGTTGAGCTCCTGACTGAGCTCAAAGTCTCAGGGAGGAAAAAGCCCATTTTTACCTATGGAGCGCATTTGGAGAAAGTCAGCTCCAATCCATTAGCAATTCCTTAGCAGTTACTTACGCTGCTCTTTATATGGAGTTCCTCCATAAAAACAAGCAATTGACAGTTTCTTTGTGAGATTCTTGAAGTCTTTGGCTACCTGAGTGGCCAGTTCCCTGGTTGGAACAAGAACCAGCACCTGAAGGAGAGAAAAACAGACAAAAATGCAGCTGTGTTTGGGACAAAGTATAGGAGAAAAGAGTTCACTTCGGGTCAAACAGCATGCACTCCCACCTTTATTCTACACTTGCTGCAGAGATGCCCACAGCTTCCCACCATCCCAGCAATATTAACATTCCTGCCATCTAGAGCCTGCACAAGGAGCTTCAGAGCCAGCAACAGGGAACAAGGGAAAGTGCTACACGGTAACAGAGACAAGAACAACTTTCTTATGTTAGAGCCAGATAAAAGACACTTCAGCAACATTACCAAGGGCAATGAAGGTGCAACTCAGCATTAAAGGGTAGGACAGTCACTAAATTTGGCATAGTAAGATTTTAAAAGATACACAGCATGATGCACTCCAGCCATATATCCCTTTTCTCCACCAACCTGCCTTCCTCCAGTATCTACCCTCCCCAACGTTTAAGAATGAATCAAAACCAAGAGCTGAATACATCTTTTCAATTCTTTCATCCAGTAAGATTTTAAGGTTTATACATAACCTTTACAGTCAATAAAACAAAAGGATAAAGCAGGCAATGAATCTGCAGACTATATACAGTTCTGCAGTCTAATGATAAATATATACACTGCAATGCATGGGAACAAGTATCTGATCACTGGCATCTGGTTACCATTCCATCTCTGGTAAACACCACTTGCATCTTTTAAGTATGCAGACATGAGAGGAGGAAAAAAAAACCAGAAGCCTTTAATTATCACCATGGAATTTACAGTGAAAAACAACCTCAGCAAACAGAGCCAAGTCCAGTTGACTTGAACATGACCTCAGAAGAGGCAGGGGACAGAACCCCAAAGCTGCATGCTACGTGCTCAAGAACAGCAGCCGGGAAGTTCCTTAGACACTGCCACAATGCCCTGACTGTTTGCCCAAACACAGTCACAGGGGACCCCAAACACAAAATGTCTCATTGCTGTGATGCTGCAAAACTCTGTCACACTCTGATCTGAGCAAAGTATTCGGTATTACAAATACTAGTAAAGGACAAAGAAGTCCCCAGGGAAAAACCTCAAAGCAACAGTAAATCACTTTAAAAATCTGTCATGCTCTTAAGGTTTTGATGTAGATCTTTATGTGTAAGTTACTTTTGGTGCACGGCCTCTTCTCCCATCCTGTGAGACACTCTGAAGTTTTTCAATCAGTGGAAGAGCAAAGGAAAGGGTTTTCCCAGTTCCTGTTCGTGCTTGAGCAATGACATCTTTGCCATCATATATGGGCTGGAAGGTCTTCACTTGCACAGGGAACAGGTATTTTACACCTCGAGCTGTAGGATAATTGAAAGAGGTTTCATTAAATGGTGAACTAACAACTAGAAGTCCTTATATATGTTGCCCAAATATGAAGGGCACACCACCTCAAATCATGTACACAACAGAAACTGCAACTTAGAAGAAAATTATGTGCATTTTATTCCTACTCTAAATCAAAAGATACTCCATCCACATGGTGAGTGTTGAGGATCCACAATGAAATACAGTCCTCTTTGTGAATGTACAGTTTAAGACAACAGGAGAGGAAAGAAAAAGACTCCACATATTTATTTCTGATACAGCTCAAGATTTTGTGGTAGCTGGATTTTGGAGGCAAGAAGGTGACGGAGTTTGTTTCAAAAACATTCTAAAACTTCCAAGAGATTTTGCACAGTGGAAGTGAAACAACCCATCTGAAAGAAACTTCAGAGCAAGGAAAACATAATGCAATAAGGAGAATTTTTTCCAACCAACAAGAATTGCACATCTACCCAACAAAGGGGACAAGAATCCTACAGCAATTACTTCCTCAACGAAGCTAATCACAAAGAGAAATGAAAATGCCCCAAACTATGAGAATGACCCTAGACAATCTGTACACACAAGGCAAAGTCTTCCTATATGAAACTCCATTAGGCTTGCTTAAGAAGCAATATTGTAAACAGCAGACACAGGAGCAGAAGCAAAGATATATTGAATTATGCTAATGAGAAATGTCTCTAGAATGTCAATCTAGGAATAACCACTCCATGAAGAATAATCCCATCTTAAGGCATCTGAAATTGAACAAACCAGAGAACTTTTTTCCACTAGCAGCAGCAGCTTCTCTGAATCCACAGTGATTGCTCATATCATTCTTAGCATGCAAATGTAACACAATTTAGGAGTATTTACCCTCGGGTTATGCAGGTGACAGAGCGTAATTCTACCAAACGTTTACAGAAATGTCTTTTAACATTTCTAACTAACCTGTGAGAAGTTTGATAGTGTTCTGTGACAGAGGAAAATTAGAGAAAGCGCCTTCTTTTGCTTCTTCTGTCAGCTCCTAATAGGACAAAAAACAAAACAGGAAAAAGACTTAGAAGCCCTCCAAGATGAGCATAGAACATACCCTACACAGTCACTCAATAAAAACTGTGCATTTGCTTTATAACCACAGTTCAACCAGCTACCTTCTTTCTATTCAATGAAAAAGAAGACCCTTTTGACATAGATGCTTGTACATACATGCTTGGCAAGTCAGGAAATGCAAACTATTTGTTAAAAACCTTAATTAAGAATCCACTGAAACCCACGAGAAAGCCGTTTTTCACAACAAAACATATCTGGTGTCACAATTCACTGTGCAAAGCATGATTTTCCCTCTAGAAGAAGACACCTACGTGGTACACCATGCAAAGAGCTTTGAACCTCAAACATGAGTAAATAGCTAAAACATAAAAGTTGGCATTTACTCCAGAGATCCAGTAGGTCGCATCATTAAACCTGAGGTACAAACAGCACTCTCTTGATTCACGTCCCCATCTTAGACACAAAACTACTCACAGAAAGGCCCCCTTGCACATTTGTGTGAGAACTGGGAATCAATGAGCGTAACTGTGGCTTTCCATTACAGAACACTTGGCCAACACTTCGTTCAAAGGTGCTGTCATCAGAGAAAGTGCCATCACAACGCAAAGCAAGGCACGTTTCTGGGACGGTGGCTGCCTATGCAGCAGGGAGAAACCTTTGCGCTGTGAGACACAAACAAGCTGGGACACGAAGAGCAGCACACAAGGAAACTGCTCCCCTAGCCAGTCAGCTTCCCCGCAGAACCCGCGGCACCAAACGCTTGGCATTTACCGGGAGGGGCAAAGCACGTGGAGAGCAGCTCCCACGTGTTGGTGCATGGGCTGCCCGGCCTCACTCCCGGCCCCAGCGCGGGCGGGAGCAAGCAGGATGCCCGGCAGCATGAGCGGCGGGATGCCCGGCAGCATGAGCGGCGGGATGCCCGGCAGCATGAGCGGCGGGATGCCCGGCATTCCCGATGCCCAGGACCAAGTGCCGCGCATCCAAAGCGGACAGCGGCAAAAGGCGCCTACGGCAGATGCCTCGTGCTCGCACACTGTCTCGCAGCTCAAGTCTCCACACAGCGCGCAACACGTGTTATTAGGCCCACTAATTACTAGCAGAATGTTAATCACCCAATACAAAGGCTCTGCTGACAGAGTATCCCTACCTCGGCGTCGCTGTCCTGCTCCCCGGCAGCCACACTCTGGGCAGCCGGAGATGTCACGCTGCCGCTCACAGCGGAGGAAGACTTCACCGCGCCATGGGACGCGCCGCTCTCTCCTACCAAACCATTGCTCTTCTCCTTGACTTTTTTCGTCTTCTTGGGCACAGGAGGCTCGAAGTCGCCGTCCACCAGCCCACCCTCCTCGGGCTGCCCCTGCTCGGCCTCAGCCTTACCGCGCCGCTTCGTCTTCACCTGCCGCTTCACCTTCTTCTCCGGCGTCTCCTCCTGCTGCGGGAAAGCCGCGGTCACACGGAGGGAAGCCCTTTCTCCCCCCTGCCCGCCCCCAGCCGGCTCGAAGCCCCCCAAGCCCGTACAAAATGGCCGCACCCGCGGCCGCACGTGGCGCTCCCACCTTGACCTTCCTCCGGCGGCCGCGGCGCAGAGCCTCGGCGGCGGCGGGCGCCTGGGGCTCGGCGGGGCTGCGCTCGGGCTCGGCGGTGGGCATGGCTGCGGGCCGCTCCCCGCCAAGGTGCGCGGCCGCCGCGTTACTCTCACTGCCGCGGCCGGTCTCGGCGCGGCGGCCCCAGGACAAGCGCCCCGCCCCGGCGCGCAGGAAGTGAGGCGGCCGAGCCGGCCCCCGGGGCAGCGGCGCCGCCGGCAGCAGCAGCAGCAGCGGGCCCGCCCCGGCGCCGCACAGCCAGCCCAGCCGCCGCCCGCCGCCGCTGGCCGGAGTCCCCGCAGCCCGCGCCGCGGGCAGCCCGAGCCGCGCCGCCCGGCCCAAGGCGGCCCCCATGCAGCCGCCGCGCCCCGACCGCCCCGGCCCGCCCCTTCCGCCGCACCGCCCCGGCCCTTCCCCGGCTCCTCCGCCGCCAGCTGCTCCCGCGCCGGCCTCTCCACGTGGCCCTCCCCTCGTGGGGCTCCCCTCGTTCCCCGGTGTGCAACAAGCCAAAAAGGACACACTCGACAGACACCTTGTTGATTTCAGAGCTGCGCAAGCCGGGGCGCTCGGGGGCGTTGCACAAGTGTGGCACCACCATCGGGCTTCCGCCGCCATCGTACATGGAAATTCAGAGTCAGGAAGGTGCCCAGCACAGCCCCTCTGTAAGGATTGGTCAGTACTGTCCCTACAAATTCAGTAATCCCAGCTAAATTCTCCACATGCTCAGAAGGGTCTTGACCCCCCTAGGCAGGCATCTTTCTGACCCATATCTGTGATTTTTAGTTATATTAAAACATAGTTCACCCACAGGATACATGGACCTTGAGTACTTTGCCAACCCAACAATGTATATATACATAGACATGCATCGACACACTAATTTACTTAATCCTTAAAGCCTGTTAGCTCCAGGATGTCTTGAGTAAGGGCTGCTGCTGCCTGTTCCACTGATTAGGCTTGAAAATACACAAAGATCTTATATTGAAGATCTTACCTATTATAATCTTGATGTACTGCACAACACCCTCATGGGATTATGGGTCTCCCTCACAGGTCTCACTCCTCAGGGGGCTTCCCTCATGCTTTGGGAAACTGTCTTTCCTACCCCCATCTTATAAGGAGTTACACTTTGTGACAGAAACTAAAAACGAGTAAGTTTTAGGGAAAGAAGAGCTTAATTACAAATCCACAAAATAAAAACCAAACGGATTTATTTTCCTTTAAAGGGCTCCTGTTGCCATGCTCCCCAATATGGCACCTTCCCAATCTCCACCTGCAAAATACTGCTTCAAATATGTGACAACAAAATATGAAGTTGTAAAACAATATTTAGTTTTATCTGAAAATTTACAGGTTTGAGCAGCAATTCAGATCTATATATTATACAGTGAAACAGGCTACTTTTGAATGCAACAGACATGGAGAGAGTCAAAGAGCAATATGAGAAACAAAAGAAACAGTTCATTTTTTCTTCCAGATTTTTTTGGTTTTTCTTTCTTTGCACTTTTTTTTTTTAATGAACAGAACCTTGTTTATGAGCAAAGTAGTATTGACAAAAAAAAAAATCTTAATGAAGTATTTTTCCCAATGGTACAAACACACAGAAACAGCCTACTGTAATGTAATATAAAATACTTCAGTCCCATTTTTTTCTCACTTCTGGATTGTTGAAGTTAATGTTCAAATGCTCTGCTGAAACTTCGTTTCTGGCCTCTGCTCCTGAATCTGTTTCTACCAGAGCCACCACGCCGACCGTTCCTGGAGCTTGAGAAGCTTCGGCCATTGCCTCCACCACTCCCCCCTCCTCCTCCTCGTATGGATTCCACCAGCTCTGGTAATTCAGTTGCCACACACAAACGCCAATGTTTTGAATCTTCCCACCTTGCCTATTGGAATGAAATCCGACATAGCAAGTTAAATTCTAGGAATACAAATACAGGGTATGTAATAATTATTAAATTTGCTCAACTGAAAAGGTAAAGCTGTGAGCTGATGTATCAGATTCAAGCTTCTAACTGAAGGAATCAATTATTTTGGCATGGTAATACTAATGGCTACCAAGCAAGAATCTGAATTCACTTTACTGTGGAGAGAACTCTATGTAAAAACAGGAGGTGGGGAATAGAGAAAAGGGTAAGAAAACTTGCTGCCTACAAAGATGAATCCAGCACCACTTTTCTCAGTGCAAAAGTTTCAAGTTATAGACTTTTGATCACAGGCAAATGCCTTAGGAAAGAAATACTGTGAGCTTGTTCTGTTCCTCAATTCCTTCCAAGCCCTCCCTTTTGCCACTAGGAAAGTCAGGATAAAGATTACATAATGTTTTCAGTCTAACCCAGTCCAGCCAGTTTCATCTTCAGCCTGCTGTACCCAGAATTTGCAATGAACGTACCTCTATTTCTTTTTGGTCTGCCACAGGAACATCAAAGCACACACCCTAAAAAGAACAAGTAATTTTAATGCATACAAGGTAAGTGTTTTAAATGACTGTAACTAAAAACAAGAGAGCCCACAAATCTATACCTGATAGGCAGGCACTATCAGAACTGACTGTCCTAAGAAATGCTGTTTTGTCTTTAAGGCAGAGTAAACACACTTCATACCTTTGACCTGTTCTGCTATCCCCATAGCCATGCATTATCCTACCTCCTGAGCATGTCAGAAGAGCCCTAAGCACTAAAAAAACAGATTGAGGCCCATCATGAACAGTGCCTGGAATAAAGAAAAAGACCAAATAGCTCCCCTGACACTTGCTAAGAAAAGGCTGCCATCAGAAGAGCCCAGTATCAGAGAAACAAAACAAAAACTTACCATTTTTCCCTTGAGGAAACACATTCTGTTCACCTTCCGATCGACATCATCACCCAACACTTCTCGCAGTCTTCTCCAGGCATAGCTCATGTTGTTTATCTCTTCAGAGCAGCGTAGTATCATTGTAACAAATCCCTAAAAAGAAATGGGGCATATTCCACTGGGGCAGAGGAATAAGCTTCACCACATATAAAAGACAGGAGAAACTTGCCAATTTACAGTTTATTAATTAAATCTTCAAGGAGGTACTGTTACAGGGCATCAAGTATCTTTACAGCCACTGTATTGCTGCTTTTAACAAAATCAGTAGTTTCTATTGGCTTAAGTATAATTCTCCAACAAAATGGTCAGGAGACAAATAATTCTCTATTCAGACAACACAGAGGTGTGTTGTTTCTTTAGTTTCAAGACAAGCATTAAGCCATACCCCCACTTCCTTACCGCATCTGAGTTCAGCAGTGAGCGCTGTTCAATGGAAGTAGCACCCGAAATATGGGCCAGAGCTGCAGCCAGAGCATTAACTGGTCCCTTTTCTTTTATTAGCAACTGAGCAGATTCTCTGAAATACTCAATAGCAGTCTGAGGAACAGAATCCAGGCACCTAAGTAGTTAAAGCCAAAAAATCAACCATTTATACACCAGTAGGCTCTGGAATAGAAAAAAACCCCAGTCCCAGTAGTCCCAAGATTTCAACAGTTCTCAGAAAGTTTAAAGAGACAGTAAAGAATAATTCAAACAGCCCTTCTGAACTAGGAAGGCAGGAAGATAGAACAGGGCTTGAGTCCCCAAACACACCTCATGGCATCTTTGCTGGAAGCCTTTATTATGTCTGTTGCAGTAGGAACACCAACGCGCTTGAATGTAATGCCCTAAAATTTAAAAGCCAAAAGACAAATAAAAATTGCACACCATAAATAATTAAGTTCTAAACACACAGTATTGAACTCCAACACAACAAGCATTTAAGTCTGTAGTTTTGCTTCTTATTTTCACCTTTTAAATTCATTTTTCCTAGTGAAAACTGTAAGGTTAAGCTTACAGGAAAATGGGTAATGCTTACAAGGCTTTTATGTACCAGTTCAGTTTAAACGATTCAGTGACCTTAGACTGAAAACAGAAACCATTTTGGTACATTTCTTGGGAAAATAAGAGTCCAACAAATTCTGAATTACTACTTTTAGTCTGATAGATTTGGATTTAAGTACAAACTACAGAGCCTTAGTGTAAATGTAACACTGCTTTATTTGCCAGGAATAAACCCTCTCATCACAACCACATACCTTAACTGTTGAGTAAACTACCATATGGAACACTGCACAAAGTGCAAAAATGCAAGTAACAGTTCTCAGGAAAGCTGCACATATGCACATCACTGATCAGATGATAAAACCAAGGTGAACAGTACACTGAAATACTGCGACTTTTTTCCCATTTCCACAAGATCCACCTTACTGGCATTTGCTGAAAAAGTGTGGGTGTTAGCATCTGCAGTGCTCTCCCTGCTCCACAGTAACTGGCACTGCACCCATCCTCCTCAAGGTACTCTCAAGATACCTCCTCTAGGTGCTTTATACAAACTAAGAGTCTTGCAATTAGAAGAAAACTGTACTTTACCGCTTTTTGTTCCACGTGTCTTAACTGATATTCTTCCTTTCGCTGATAGAAACAGATACAGATCCCAGTCCGCCCAGCTCGACCTGTGCGCCCAGAACGATGGATATAGGACTCCACATCCTTCAGAAACAGAGGGCCTTATGAGTTACCTAATTCCTTGTAATTTAATCAACTCATTGCATCCACAGAACTTGGAGAAGCCGCTATAGTTAAGGCTGAACAATGCAAAGTAACTGCAGCATAGAATTAAATTAGAAAACATTGTTTCACTAATATTGACCAAATAAGCTTTCCCATAATCATCTCAAAATCACGGCTTGAAAACCAGAGCCATGAGCATGAATCAACTTTTTTTTGTGCATCACCACACATTGGAAGTGTGTGTACCTCTACAACAACCCCTACAACATTCACCCTCCTGCACACTGACTTGAGCATGGTTACTGCAGAATTAATAGCGTATTTATAGAAATACTACCTTGTTTCTTTTATACCCTCTTATTTCAGCCAGTGCTCTCACAGTTGTGGTCCATACCTCAAGTTCACCACGGTTCAAGAGAATCATTCTTCCTGCTGCTCCCAGCCTTGCCATCACCATACCCAGCTTTCAAGGGAGGGCTTTGAGCAGCCTCATAAGAAGACATTTTAAGGAAATAATCTTTCAACATACTAGAGACTGACACACTCCCAAATAATCCTCAAAGAAACTACTTCTGCATATCTGGAGGTTTCTCTCTTAAGCACAATGCTGATGAACTTTGTGTGATCAATACCATCAGCTGATAGCTTACACTACAAGACTACAAATTATTACAAGACATCCAACGTAAAAGTCTCCTTCCTACCTTTGGTGGTGAGCTTTGTACAACCAGGTCAACTTCTGGGATATCTAAACCACGGGCAGCTACATTGGTTGCAACCAGAACTTTAAATGAACCGTTTCTAAAACCCTTCAGTGTGATCTCTCTTTGCTTCTGAGGAATGTCACCATGCAATGACTGGCAATCCTGAAAAACAGTATCATTTTAGAACCATACCAAAATCCAAGTGCTCCATTTTATGATCAGTTTTGGGTACAACATCTTGGTATTTGATAGCTACTGTGTGGCAAGAGTTTATATTTTGAGTGTCTTACAATATGTACTTAGTAATTCTTATTCATATACCTCAAAGACCTTTAACAATGGCAGGAAAACAGAACTGTGATGTGCGTATTAGCCTCTACATCTAATTACTATGGAATATGAAAACTCTGCCCTAATTTGCAAGATTTGCCATCCACACCATGTATGCAATGCTTGGTGCTTTTAAGATAGTCATCTACAATTTTTGTTTCATGTCCACAAGAAAGTAAAATCCTGTCTGACCACACACAAAATCCTGCCCTATGCACTTCAAAACGGTCTCTTTAAAACTTACTCAGCAGAGGTCTGGCATCAGCATAGGGTTGATACAATCTGACAGGTTTTGTTACTTAATACACCTGATAAAATACCTGTTTGATTGAAGCATTCAGAGCCAGTTCATTTGCCTCCTTTTTGGTCTCACAGAAGACAATGGTCCTCCCATGGCTGCCACTGTAGACTTGAATGACATCTCCAATAACTGCAGCTCTCTGAGACCAGTGACACTCTATTGCCAAATGCTATGAAAAAAAAATCCAGTGATTGGCTTATGTAAAGTTAAGATTCTTTTAAAATACATTTGGAAACTATTAAATATAGAACTAGTAAAGAGTTATACAGTTCCCTGATAGGGAAAATGTACTAACTCACAATACTGGAACGTACAATAAGGCTCTTAATTATTCCCACCACAATTAGTCTAATGTTCAGCAAAATAATTACAGTAAGAGAAAAATCAGGTCTCTAGCATAGATATATTATATTCCTTGCTATGGTATTCACTGCACAGCAAGCAAAGGCCTACTGAGGTGAGATACTACAGGAAGTTTGAAAAAAAGTATCTTGCATCCACAATACCAGAAGCCAGCTGGGATGTTCATGGAGAATTAAAAGCAGCAGGCTGATGTTAATGTGTGCCTTTTGCTTACAACTTGGATAAATTCAGGTACTGCTTTTCTCTGAAAACCCACAAAACTGACAAGAAAATCTTCTCCCTTCCTGTAACGTGAGAAGAGATATCCTAAACCCAAAACCAGCTTGATTAGCTGTAACATGCCTTATTACTTAGAAAAAAATTCCCGAAACAAACTTCCAACATCAGTGTGATAATGCACCTTAGGAAGAGATGACCTTGTGTAGCATTAAAAAAAAGGGGAAAAAGCCTGAAAACTTCTCACATGAGATTACTCACTTCTACTGTTGTAGCAGCCTTCTGAGTTCTTTTCCCAATAAGGTCAACCTGTTCATATCTAGACTTCATGTATTTCTTAGCCACATCATACACCCAGTGTGGGCAAGTTGCAGAAAACAGCAGGGTCTGGGGATTGTCTTCAGAATCTTAACAAAAAACCAGAACAATGTTCATAAACTTCATACATTTCACCTAACAGATGTACTCAAGTTGATGAGATGGGCAATTGAAAGTGAGGTTAAATATCAGTAGCTAATGTAAAGAAGCCAATCAAGCTTTTTTAATTTATGCATTATCAACACCTGGAGTAAAACTATTCTAGAAAGTGTAAATAATTTCAGGATTATGAAGAAGTTACTGTGGCAAAAAAATCCAGTCTGTTTTCAAGCACTGAAAAAGGTAAAAAGCTAATTCCTTTTAATTTGAAGAAGTGCAAGCACAGTTTAAAGACAGGTACCAAAGACAGTTATTTACACATCCCTAGGTACTGGACTTCAAGCTTTGCAAAGGTTCTGTGAATGATTCCCAAACATTCACAATATATAATATTCAGTCATTTCTAAACAAAGTAACCTTATATCTGAATTTTAGCAAATTAAATTATTACTAATATTTCCTACTATTTGTTTAAATATTGAGATTACCCTTCTTGTATGCAACTCGTAAAATGTCTTCCACTTGCTCAGCAAATCCCATGTCCAGCATCTGGTCAACTTCATCAAGTACAACGTGTTTCACCTTGGTAAGGTCCAGCTTGCCATTCTGCAGGTGGTCTTTGATTCGACCAGGTGTCCCAACCAAAATGTCAATGCCACTTCTCATGAGGTCAACTGGTAAACAAGGAAAAACAAGAGAGAGCAGTGAACTAGGGAGCACTCTCCACAGCAGTAACACATGGTAGTAACAAAACAGCTTCTTAAACCATTCCTAAGTACTCTCCTTAAAAAAGTGAGAACAGATGATGAACTGGAAGAGAAAACCTGGGATAAAAAGGTAAGGCAAAAAATCTACTGCTCTTCCTGAAAGAAGAAAAAAAAAAAAAAAAAAACCTTACCTCCCTTCCCTCTCCCTGTGATTTACTTTATTTACTTTAACTGGAAAAATTAAATCATTTAATAATTTAACTATCCAAATTTACTGAAATCAACTCCTTTCTGAGGTTCTGCAGTCAAAAAAACATTGCTAACGTCTCAAGATGTATCTCAAGGAAAGAGCTCATTCCTTGTTTACAATCACCGAGACAGTAAATTATGCTGTCACAATAACTTCTACTCCACCTTACAAATCCTCTATATATCCCTTATCACATGAGAAAAAACTCAGTCACAGCTGTAAGACTAAGCTTTTTTAAAGAAAATGGGTTTACAAGCACCTAAACCCACATACGGGTTACACACACAATATACTCGGTTTCACTTTAAGGTACATGAGTAGATAAGTAACACCATGAATATAACTGAGAGCCACAGCTATTCATTGCCATAGGAAGATACATTTTGAACTGCTGAATTTCCCATTAATAGTCTCCAGCTCTTGAGCTGTGTGTGTTTGGAAAGACCCAAGTGCATTTCTTAAATATGGCAGTCAATCAATATTTCAATTCTTAGTCCTAGGAGTCACTTTACCTTGTCCATTATAGGGAGTTCCTCCATAAAAACAAGCTACTGTCAGCTTCCTTGTGATGTCCTTGAAATCTTTGGCAACCTGATTTGCCAGTTCTCTTGTTGGACACAGAACTAGAACCTGCACAGAAAAAAGACAAAAAAGATGTTTTGATCATTAGTTTAGATCTGACCCTTTGTAAAATTTAAAAAAATATCTGTTTTAAATAATTATCTAAGCAAATGCTGGAGAAACACACTGCTCAAGTCTTGTTACATCATTAAACTCCTTCCAACATATAATCATTTAGGACAGGCTAACTTCTTTTTAAACAGGACAGGAGAGACTTAAACATTATTTAACTTCAGCTCCCAAACAGACCAGCTACAAATTTTCTTCTACATGTGCATATGCCATTTGAACACAAGACTGAAGGATGTGGGTAACAAGCTCAGTACTGCTTCACAGTCCTGTGAGAAGGTGTCAGTAAGAGCTATCAGCTGTCTCTCGGCTTCCCTGTGGCTCAGGGAAACATATGTTCAGTCTGCAGAGCTGCTGTGCTAATCCATATCCTGCAGAGGCAACCAAGGAACCATTCTCTCTTCCAACATGCAGCTCTCCCTGCAGGCAGGTAAATAATTGCATTTAAAACGTGATTGAAGCATTGCCCTCCAAGCTGCTCTCAGTCACTTCACAAAAGGAACCTTAACATTCTTATCCTGTTACCTCTTTCAACATCAAAACCTATTACCAAAAAGCAAGCAGCAGTGTACTATGGTAAAGTGAGGTGTGGAATCTTTTATAAGGCTTACAGCTCCCCTGAAGAAAGCTCTTCCTTCTCCAAAAGACTGTGCCAAACCTAGAGACAGTGTTCTCAGTCAGCCAAGGAAGGTGATGGGCCACACTCATTCAAAACTGCTAGTACTAGTTTTGGAAGGCACTTCAGGTAATCTCTGAGATGGCTGACAAGATGAAACAAACTGACAAAAATTGTTAATGAGGACATGCTCAGCTATGGCCTTTTTGAAGGCATCATAAGAATTCAGTGAAAAACCACATGTGGTACTCCTCAGCAGAATGAACACAGCCTCATAATGTATCTGCATTCTCTGCAGCAGAAGATTCAACATTTGGTGGTGTTCCTAGTGAAAACTAAACCTAATTTTAAAACCTCCCACTGTTTACATGTTTTAGAAAGAAGCATGTTTGAGTAGACAGGTTTTATCAAGCTGTCAAGTTACAATTAGTAACTAATCTGTTAGCAATTTAGGAGAAATACAAGCATCCAATAGCCACTGGCCCTCAACTGGTAACGTGACTGAGCAAAATTAAATAGGAACATGCTGAGCACCTGTAGTTTTGGTCTCCCTGTGGCAGAAAAAGGAACTGACAAGTGGACAGAGCTGTTGTGCTCTTTGCTCTTCATCAGAGGCAGCACAGGATGCAGGCAAATCCCAGGGAACACAGCTTTCAAATCACCTTTGATGTGGTTTAGCTTACCCCTGCACAGACCTGAACAGCTTCTCCAGCAGCTGAGAAACCTTAATCATTTAGCTGTAAGACAAAGCAAAACCACCATTCTAGCCAGGCACATTTACCTTTGGTGGACGGCCTCTTCTTCTTTCCTGTGACTCTCCCTGAAGCTTCTCAATTAAGGGAATAGCAAAAGAGAATGTTTTCCCTGTTCCAGTTCGTGCTTGAGCAATGACATCTTTGCCAGAATACACTGGGTTGAAGGTCTTCACTTGCACAGGGAACAGGTACGTCACTCCTCGAGCTGTGACAATTTCAAGAAATTTCCTTAATATGGTCATTTTACAAGTGTTCTTTCATACTCTTCAGTGGCAATAATTCCAAGAACTTCCATCAACTCTAAAGTCAGTCAGGAGTGTATCATCACCTCCAATGATTTATTTGATCAGATGAGTAATCTGCAAAGAGTGCCCTGGGACTGTCTATTTTACTCTCCCACTTCACAGCACCAGACAGACTGGTAACTAGGACAGAAGAAGTTATTAGCCTTTATGGAAGACTGTCAGTAGTGTGCCTTTATTTATGCACTACTTCTCATCTATCCACGAAAATCTCTTCCTTTCAAATAATACGTATCTTAAAATTATGTTTTTCTTTTAATTCATACTAACTCATGTATAAACAAACATCAAAGATACTAAATATAATTGGTTTTCCTTTACTTACACCAAAATAACCTTTAATTGAAAATTTCTCACACATCTGGTTTTTCCCTTAGCTTATGTTATTTAGAATTTTGCTGCAAAGGTTGAGCTGGACTACACTGCAAACAGGAAAGTCTGAGTTCAAAGGTGTATTTAGAGCAGGCAATCAATGTCTTCTGCACAGCATCCATGCTTGTACAGGCACAAGCAGAACACATCCCAAAGCTTATTGGTTCAGGGTGTTGAGCATAAAAACACGACAGAGATCATCGCCATTCCATGGTCACTACTTGCCAAGAAACTTACCTTGAAGAAGCTGGACAGTTTCTTTGGAAATAGAAAAATTGGAGAAAGCACCCTCTTTCTGTTCTCCAGTCAACTCCTGTTAGGTAAACAATAACTCAGGTAAGATTCCATGTGACTATCACATGACTGTCAGTAAATTCAGCATACACACAGTTATCATACTCTTTAATAAGTGTCACAGCTGCAGTTTAAGAGCTTTCTTTGCTTTACTGTCATATTTCAAACTCGGACAAAGTTTGCAAAAGTAATCTGTAGGTTAAGGCTGTTTCATATCTAACAGCACAGTAAATGCAAAACACTCAAACCACAACTGAAAACTCTTAATCAGAATCGTAGAATATCATGGGTTGGAAGGGACTAACAAGGATCACCAAGTCCAGCTCCTGGCTCTGTACAGGACAACCCCAAAAATCACATACACCTCATAATGCTGAATTATATTAAAGCTCCATCTCAGTACAACTTGTCTGTCCAGCAACAGCTACCACAGCACCAGACTGCTGAAGTGAAGAAACCATGATGCGGTGATCCAGCACTTCAGGACTTTGACAATTCAAAATTCTTACAAATTCGTGGCAGGCTGAACAATTCAAGAACTTTAAATCTTGAAAATTTACAGCACTTTCGAATGATTAGGAAGGGGTTAAAGGGGAATTCAACCCCTTCTAAATTCGGCCGTGTTACAATGCAGGAGTTAAAAGCTATAACACATCACTATAACTATAACCAGTCATTAGCTTTACCTGATCCTGCTCACTCTCACTCTCGCTCTCACTTGACGTTTCACTAGAACTACTCTGTCGGCTTCGGCGGGAGGATTTGCTGCTAAAGGAGGACAATCTCGACTTCTCCAGGCTTTCCTCTTTCGTATGACCGTTCTGTTTACTGACACTCTTTGATTTCTTGGGTTTCGGGGCATAACGCTCCTCATCCGATTCCTCGCTTTCATCTGTCTGAGTTTTTCCCCTCTGAAACTTGTCCCGGCGTTTAGATTTCTTCTCCTTTTTCTCCTTCTGGCAAGGCACAGAGCAAATGAAAACACACGCTCGTGGATCCAAGCGACACGGAACAGAGAAGAGGGCGGAGAACAGTTAAAGCTTGAAGTGCGCGTTCTAGTTACTGACGGGGGCGGCGGCTGACACAAGGCAACAGATCCCTGCCGGCCGCCGCCGCTCAGGAGACACGTTACCGACCACGAGACAACAGGGCCTCCGTTTTCGGGACTCTCCCCGCTCCGGGGAAAGCGCTTCCCGGGCTCCCGGCCGGCTCCAGCAGGCCCAACACGTCCGGCAGGGCCGCCCCGACACGCGGCGAGGCCGCGGCCCGGCCTGCCCGCGCACGTGGCCGCCCGGCCCGGGCCGCCCCGCGGCTACGCCGCGCTCACCTCGCCAGGCCCGCGCCACTGGCGGTGCGGGCGGCCGCCATCCGAGGCCAGACTCGCCGGGCGCCGGCCCCGGAGCGCGGGCGCGGCCAGGCCGTACCCGGAGCCCTTCCCTGGTACCTTGTGCCGCCGGCGGCCGCTCTCCGGGCCCGCCTCGGTGTCCATGGAGCAGTCAGAGCCCGACTCGGCCCCGCTGCTGGTGCTGCACCGGGTGGCCTCGGGCATCTCCGCTCGCCGCCGCCGCTCCGCCACGCCGCTCCCCGCACCAGCCGCGCGCCCGCCGCGCGTCACGCTCCGAGCGGCCGAGACGCCCGGCGGCCAATGGACGGCGCATCCGGCAGTCCGGGGGCGGGGCCACGGTGCGCAACAGCCAATCGCCTGCGGCCGTCGGCTTGGGACCACAATTCCCGGGGTGCCCCGGGGGACAACGTAAGGACTGCAAGTCCCGGCGCCCCCCTCGCGCCCCGCACGCTGTGAGGGGGCGGCCGCCATGATGGGTCCGCCATGAGGGCTCGGCTCGTCCCGCCGGCCCTGCCGGAGCCCTGCCCGCTGCTGTTCCCAGGCCGCCTTCCCCAGAACCAACCTCTCGTAGCTTTACAAGCTGATGACTTTAGCCTCCGTAAATACCGCACAGAAGTGTTCGGTAATGAAAAGTCTAAAGTAGGAAAGGGCAGTGTGACCAAATGACATTTTAAAACCAGAAGCCTGTGGTGATTTGCGGTATGAGCTCAGAACAATCGTGCTTGTAGCTACAGGGATAAATCAAGCGGAAGAAGCCAAAATTAGTCTTAGGAAGTAAAATCCGTGAAGCAATCCTGACAGCTGCCAGGATGTCGATTCCTTATGCAATGGGATGCTCAGGATCAGAGCAGGGCCTCTCCCAAAGCAATGGCACTGGCCTTACTGTGTTGTCTCCTGCCACCAGCAGCAGGCAGTTTTCGTTTGCAACAACTAAACCCTGTTTGACAGATACAGACCGACCAAGTAGGCAGAGCATGCAGGAGACGGTCAGAGAACCTTGGGATGGAAGGAATTTTTGTAGTAACTGGTGTGTCTAGTTAATTTGATTTGTTTTCTAGCAGGGAAGGTGAAGCATGCGCTAATTTCTGTGACACAAGTAGGAAACGCTTTCCAGAGTTACAGTGTAAAACAGCCCTGTCCAACTGCAGTTCATACTAGAGCAACACAAACCCTCGCCAGGTCGGTGTGGTCTGAATGAAGAACACCAGTTCTCACTTTTATTATCACGGGGACACACAAAAATAATTAAAGATGAGTGCAAACAAAATACGTGTTGTTACTTCTCCAAACATTATTGTCAAAAGTTTTAACTAACAGCATTGATTTAGAGACTACCTCACTGATGTGACTAGCTGCACTTACAGTATGGTTACCTTGGTACAAGCAGAAAGTTTAGCAATCTCATTAAAAAATAATCAAATTGCAATTGTCCTTTCACTTATCCTCCTTTTTGCATTGTTATTTATACTTTCAGAATTTGGCAGGAAGCTTCATCTTCTTTTCTGTCCACCTAAAATAATATAATTATTAGAAGTCAGACTTCACATTCCAAAAATGAACTGAGCTGGCTCAGCTTTTAGTGCCACAGATGGCATCAGTACAAATAGTCAAAATGACCCAATTGTGCTAAAGATTTCAAGTCTTCATGTCCAAGTAATACACAGGAAATATGCTGGGAAGAGTGACAGCCAAGAGCTGCATAAGGGAAAGATTAACAATCAACAGGATTCCCTTAGAAACTGTAGCCTGTGGTTTGTTCCTTCATATACTGGCTTCTCAAGGTGACAGTACAAATCTAATGAGGACTCCATTGTTTAATTACAGTTAAATACCACTAATTTAAGATATTAGGACATGTGTTGCTGAAAGAAAAAAAAAAAAAAAAAAGGGTGTGATTTTTAGCATAGGTTCTTACCCACTTAGTTAAGTTTTGGAGGTCTCCATGTACAACTGTGTAAAATATTGTTTCATACCTATTTTCAGGTGTAATTATGGGCAGAATGTACTGTACTGTGAAAACTCAGGTGATACACACATTCTGTCTGTTGTGGGCAAGTCATGGTATTTTCTGCTTTAAATTTCTACTGGATCTCTATTTATGGAGAGCTGAAGGATCTATGACAATATCTAATATCGTGTGGGGAGATCTATGTGAGCTGAACCTGCCTGCTGACAGGAGCTTATCAAACACCATGTTTCTTAACATTTCTGTCCTTGGTCATCTCTACCTGCAGGACAGAGCTCATACTGTTTTCTTGTCTCATGAAAACAAATGCAAAATACAGACACCAGCAATTTAGGGAGAACGTTCATGTAAAAAGAGTTAGCAGAGCTATATAGTTTGAGTATTTCTGGATCATAACACTGAAGTTTAAAAAAAATAGGCATTTTGTTGTTGGGGAAGGGGTTTGTGATTTACTGCCTAAGTCTGCCTAAACTTTTCTGCCTAAATCTGTTGGTCAGTTTGAAGATAAAGCATCTAACTTAGCGTCACATGTTTTCTTACCTTGGGGAGTCAATTCCACTGTCTCCTGTAACACTATGGTTTTCTGTCCCTTCTGAGAGTTTCTGTTCTGGGATGACAGAACATGTATTCTTTAAAAAAAGCTGTTTATTTCCTGGGGCGTTTCTCACTTCTTTGATCCGTGAGCCCGAAGCACAGCGTGCTGCTCCTTCACCCGCCTCCGGGGTGAAGTTCTGCGAAGTGCTGGCACCAGAGTCAGCGTGGCAGAAATCTGCCACAGCTGAGCCCTTCCCACATTCAGTGAGGCCAGTTTCTTCATCCTTTCTGTGACCTTTCAGAAGGACCTGGCTGCACAACCAGCTTTCTTCTGTGCACTCTGGTTTAGGATGCTCGTTTGGGCCCTCTGGTGATTCTGCAAAGCTGGCACTTGCCTTATGTCCGTGCTCTACAGAGTTGCGTTTATTTACAGTTATGTGACGCCGGGCAGGACGAGCACTAACCTTACAGGCTTCTAGGGAGACTGCAGTACTCCGGTCTCCTGTGTCTGAAAAGGCAGGGCCAGGGGACAGGTATTCAGAATTCTCATCCAGATGTGATGAGTTACAGGTGTCACCATCATGTCCCTTTCGGTACAGAAGATGGAAGTTATCAGTAAATCTTTCACTTTCCAGCTCCATTGATCCAAGGTGGCTGGCACAGTCATAATTGAACATAAGTTCATTCTTTTTATCAGTCTTTGGTCTGTATTTCACACCATTTTTGGGGCTGAGATTAACAGTGGCTGTGTAATTTGAAAGATGAACATTTTGCAATTCACTGGCTGTTTGATCTAACAGCTCACATACAGTGTCAGCTTTGCTTCTGCAATGCTCGTCTTTCAGGTAGAATGGAAATTTTGCATCTTCTTTGCACACACCATTATCTTCAGTGTAGGAGCCAGGGGAATTTTTTTTAACTGTTCTTTTATAGACATTTTCTTCAGAAATATTACTCTCCAGGAAGTATTTACTTCTCTTATCTATTTGCAGATTACTGCCTTGTGGATAACTACCATTTTCACTTAAACTATCTGCCTTTAATTGAAGGCCAGACCTATTAGCATGAAGTAGGTTGTTTTGCTTAACTTTGTCATGCTCACTTTCTGCATCCAGCCGTTCAGTTTTCCAGCCAAAGTGTCCTGAGGAGGCCAAGGAATGTGGCTTTTGAGTCCAGCACTTCAGCTGACTGTTAACAGCACCTTGGCACCCTCTTGCACGAAAGCTTCGAGGTCTCCATGGCAGACCCTGAAAAGGATTCTGGATCTGTTTCTTATATATCACATGGGATTTCACTGCTGCATCAGGTAGCTCTTGGTTTTTGGGCAGTGAAAAGTTCTCTTCCAGTTTCACAGTTTGGGATGTTAGCTTATGTATGTGAGATTTCCTGCTGCTCCTGCTAATCTGCTTTTCTTTCTTTGATTTGGTTTTCCTGGTGTGTTTTGCTGTTTTACCCGGTGCCTTTTGAACACAATCCTTTGAACGATGGTTTTGCCTGACTGTTGGCACTTCAGCCGAGGTACCATTACTGATGTATTTTTTCTCTTTACTGATACATTTATTCTGTTCCTCAAACTTCTGCATTAATATTGTGTGTTTAATCAAATTATCAACTGTAAGAGTAGGGTTAATACGCTTGATGATTTCATGTTCAATATGACGTGGAATATTGTCTAAGTCATCTTCATCCCTGACCGGCCACTCCTGGGGAGGAAACTGGGCTGAAAAAGTGGAGTACTCCTTCTCGTGTTTCTCTTTTGTAGAACCACTTCTCCAGAAAAGGCCAAGGCCAAGCATTTTGCTTTTCAGCTTTGCTTTCACAGACGCCAGAGATTTGATGGTGTCCCAGGAATGGTTCTCAGCAGAGGCAGAGATGCCTGGAGTTCGAATTGAAGGCTTCAATTTACTGCAGCCTCTCTTTGTCTCTCCATTAGATTCATGGCTAGTTACCTGCCACTGTCTTTGTTCACAGAGCATATTTTGGTCTGGGAAACAATGGAAGGATCTGTAACGGGATGCTGTAGGAATGCTTTTGTTCACTAGGTCTGCACAGGGGTTAATGTCTACTAGATAAGTGATGGAAGATGATGAACAGCAACAACTGTCCTCCAACAGGATCCTTCTGTTGTTTTCTATGGCATCATTTGTGATAAAGTATGTGCTGGGAGTCACAATGAAATATCCTTCTACTGTATGATAGATTTTTCTTTCCTTAATTAGAGTTCCAAGGATATTATATAATATATTGTGGGAGGGCACTGCAATGCCTGCAACAAAGAGAAAGATGCTTAGATCAGAAATAAGTTTTCAAATAAAATGGGTGCTGGCCAAAAGATATCTCTCATACAACAGCCCTGAAATCAATTGAAAATTAAATGACCAAAGCATTTAGATAAAGGCCAGTCTCTGGTTGTCACTGCAGCACCACTGTGAGGTGGTAAGGATGTTGTCTTTGTGTCTGTCAGGATATGATATTCCTGAGAGGGATCTTTTGCCAGGTAGAAACCAAACAATGTCTTGTTCAAAGGGCTTCCCTCCTGGCATGTTATTTAACAGGAGCTTTCATCACTCTCTGAAGCTTCTGCTGTAGTTTGATCAGATGTCAATTTTATTACCTCACTGAGACTGGTCTCAGCTATTGTTTTCTATCAGGTGTCACAGAATCAGTCCTTAGTTTAGTGACAGCTGGCCTCCTGCCCACAAAATTAAAAACTTTCAGCAAGGTGAAAACACAGCAAGAAATACCTCCAAGACCCTATAAACTTTGAGAATGCTACTTCTGGCTGACCTACAAATTCTACCTTGTGGTTATCTCAGTGCACTTAATGACTGCAACACATTCCTGGCATGGTTCTGTGCCAGTTTGTGGGGTTGCATTAGTATTTTTCCCACTGGTAAAATGCCTACCAGATCAGCCTATAACATTCACAGAGCTGTCATGTTAAGAGGCTTTGGAAAAGGTGAGACAGGAAAAGCCTACAAATATGATTACCTGGCAAGAGATACTAAAAATATAAAACCTGTGAGTGAAACAGAAATGAAAGCTAGTTTTGAGATGTAGGTATGCCAGGCAGGAAGACGGTGATTAACCGGTGATGGGTTGCATGGCAGTAAACAAAGGCGCTTGAGGTAGTAGCCCCCAAAGGTATTGGGGGGGGGGGGAGGTGTGAAAAGCAGGTAAGAACAGTAGTCTTCAGAGTTTAGAATACAGAATAATATGGCAATAGAGCAGTTCTCATGGGCTGTATGCAAAATCTGTAGGTTTTGTATCTCACGCCGTTGGTCTATGCAAATCAGAATATTCAACACAAAAGGAGATCTAACGTATTGTAACAAGGACTTCGATCTCTTACCTCCCGCTCTTACCTTACTCTCTTACACCTCTTACTTTACTCTCTCACCTTACCTCGCTCACCTCCCTTACCCCTGCCACCTCTCTTACCTTGCTCTCTCCTCTTAGCTCTTACTTCTTACTCCTCTCTCTCCTTGGGGCTTCACTTCAGCCGAGGCTGGCGGCTGTAGGCAGGCCCTGTACCCACGACCCTTGCAATAAAACCACGTATTTCTATAAGTGCCTCAGGTTTGCAGAGTTACCTCTCCCTGCTGTCCACGGATGCTCCTACAAAGAGGACTCAAAAGAAGCAGCTCAGTATCAAACCAAGCAGCCTCCTGAGAGGGCCAGAATGAGCCTGTATAAAGTCTCAAACACAATAACACTTTGATATTGCAGATCTAAGAAAAATGGGATATTTTTCAGACGTATAGAAAACATCTAGGGGAAGTGGCTGCCACCCCATCAGAATCACAGAATATTCTGGGTTGGAAGGGACCACAGGGATGGCCCATATGGGAAGCAAACACACAACCTTGGCATTATTTGGATCATATTCTAACCAATTGGGCTAGAAGTGAAGAACTAAAGATCACTTTAAGTAATTTGCTTTCAGGAAGGAAAGGGTTAGAATATGACCAACAAACCTGAATTTGAGGCTGGTTATATTTTTAGATAGCAAACCCCAGATGTAGACTCCTACCTAGTGGTCCCTTTGCAGCTGTGTTCCTGTCTCTTAAAGGAGGACTTAGAGTCTCCTAAATACCACTTCTGTGCTTTCCCACCCTCTAGAAAGGGCATATTCTCAACACGTTACTACAGTCAGTTCCCTCTTACTCTCCAAGTTCTATTAAAATCCGTAGAAAGGGTTGGATCAAAGTCAATGTGACCCAATGTCACATTGTTTCACAATGTAAAACAATGAGTGACCCTCACAGATTGATGAGAAGTATGCACATTCATGTGTTCTACCAGTTGCCTGTTAACTTATACTCCTTCACCTTGCCAGCTTTGCTTGTAAACATTCCCTAATCCCTTGGCCAATATGAGAAAATCAAACTTGATGATACAGACACTTTTTAAAGGAGGGAGAAGCTAACAAGTTACCTGGATAATTTGTCACTAACTGCTCCATTAAAGTTTCCTGCGTGACCATCACATGATCTGCATTCATGTCTGATATGGTCTGGCATATCCCTTCTGCCAAAGGAACAGAGCGTGACTGCCAGAGATGATTCATGAGAGCAGGGGTCACATCACCTAAAAGAAAAGAAAATTATTTGAATGGAATAGTGTTTCATTTTTTCTATTAGCTGTGGAAAGATTTCCACTGAAAATTTCCCTTATCCTCAGCTAATTTTCTTTGGCAAATTCCTCAGAAATATTTCTGAGAGGAGGGAATTGGCGCTATCACTTTTCAAGAGCTTTTGTAATGAAAGAAACAGAAGGTTGCCTTAAGCACGTTTGTTTGGTATAAAATTCCGGCCAGAGCCATAATTTATATTAATAAACAGGGAGCTGAGAGAGAGAATTATTTCTGATGACTGCTGATTTTTTAGAAGACTGTTTACATGTTAAAACCATGTATTTTTCCAAGTAAGCTAGTGGGAAAAAGGTCAACATCCAATGATCTAAGTACAAAATGTCTTCACCAAGTCAGAACACAATGAAAAAAAAATACAAGCGATAGGCTTTGTCCCTTGTCTAGCACATAAAATTGGATAGAAACGGTAAAATGCCACTTTTAACTGGGAAGTAGAATTAAAAATCATTTAGTATACTGGATAGAGAGCAAAAACTCTTATTACAACTGCATGCATTTTTTTAGGCTACCTCACTTTCTGTTCTGGTAAGAGACAAAAAGACTGTTCTTGTTCTGCATGACAAAAGCAGAAGTTTGGAGGGGCAAGAATGTGGCCCATCTTCCCCAGTAACTCTGCAATCCCAACCCAGAGGGCTGAAAAGGGTCTTAGTCCTTCACATCAACTCCCCCATCCATAAAACACAGATAAACTCTGACCGCTCTCCTCCCCAAGATGGTAAATCCAGTAAGGACAAGCCCAGCAAGTACTTTTGATATAGTACCTGTGAATGATGTAGCTGAAATAAGTATTTTTCCTTAAGTTGTTGATGACAAGTCACAAAGCAGGGACTCACCTGGGGTCTGTGCACACAGTGAGACGATGACCGCATACACCTTCTCAGACAAAACAAAAACCCCACCTTTCTTCTTTTTTTTTAGTTAGATTATTGCTCTGTTCCCACGAGCAGGTAACGTCCTGCTGTCTCCTGTTTCTGCCCAGAAAGCCCCTGGCTGTGCCCAGCTGCCAGGGCAGGCAGAAGGCAGCAGTGACGCCTGGTTCCTTCACAAGGCATAACCTGGTGTTAAACACTAACAGGAATTTTCCCGCAAGTAAAAAGTGACATTTTAGATTAAGCTATGTTCACGTTTGACTGAATCACCGTTGTCTACTGGATGACACCGTAACCCGATATTTATCCTACAAAGAGGCAGAGAACTACAACACAAACACTTCTCTGAGTAAATGAAATACACAACATTGCTTTGAAGAGCTTAAGTTGCTCTTGACCTTTGTTTTACAACTGCTGCTCTAATCAACAAAAAGAACTCTGAAAAGAAAATCCTGGCGTACAGTTTCCTCAGTGGTGTTGCTAGGAAACTCCTTGCAGGTGCAGAAACCATTGCACGCTTTCTTTTTCTATGGGAAAGGTCATGGACGTTCAGTAATGACTCTTGTGAATAGTTTGCTGTTTGCAGTCTATGCTGTGGGCACACTATGCTGTTGCAAATTTCACCATTTGCTCCTGCAGAGCACCAGACTGCTAAGGAGTAAAATACCAAGTGTGATTAAAATTTGTTCATTATTTTTATAGTTATTATCTTGCTGTTGTTGTCTGTATCTGTTCTGCAGCATCAAATCCAGTGTGTCCATTCAGGGAAGGCCGTTTCAGAATAATATTTAAAGCATTAAGCAAAAGTTACCTTGATACTGAAGGAATTTTTAAAAATCTAAAATCATGTTTGTACACAAATCTAAAATGTTGCATCAAGTGCACACATGTTAACAACATAAGTTTTAGATATCATTCTCTTCTGATTTTGAAGTAAAATCTGATATTGTGAAAGCAAGAATTAGATCATTGGCAACCTTGATAAACAATGTGAGGAAAGGCCCAGGCAGCACCCTACAAGGGTCTATCAAGTTGTAATTAAAAACTTTGTAGATTTACTTGGCATAGCTAAATAACTAATGTTGCACTTCCAATTATCTCCCAAGTTTGTTGGAAATACTTAAAACCTGCATCCCTTAGATGCGCACACGGAGAAGACTTATCAGTTTGTGCAAGCTGTGTCTCGTAGGTTTGATGCATGATCACCAGAACACCATGCTCATTAAAGCTCCTTAGTATCTGTCCTTTTACAGCTCAGAAAGCCCCTGCAGAATGCCCTGCCCACTTTCCTACTCCACATAAATCTGATGACAATCACCTTCCTGCTGTCTTCTTAGTCTTAGGAAGGCCTTGCTTGCACCTTTGTGTGGGGGACCTGCCAGCAGTCAAGGAACTCAGCTTCTCCCTTGCTGGTTTAAATACAGCCTCCTTCCCTTCCACACTGCAGGGTTTGCAGAACAACATTAACTAAAGCCAATCTCGGCAGCTGGCCAGGGCTCAGGTATTCTTATGCTTCAGTTTGCTTTACAGGTCTGCTCACACTGCTCATTACCTAGACACATAAAACCCAAGAATCCCCTTTTTGGAGCACTTATTGATCACAGTGTGGGAAGTCATCTGTAATTTGAGCATTGGGTAACAAAACTCAGCACAGAGAAAAGCCTCTGGGTATTCTTGACTAGCACAAAGTGATTTTTGTTCCATCTCTGTAATGTGAGCATTATCATTTTTCACTGAGTTGTTTAACAGTTGCAGAGTTTTTGCATCTTCAGACTCTTCAGAAAAATTACATACAAGACAAGTTTATCTGGGTGAAACCCAGCCTAATTCTGGGGAAGTGAACAGAGAAGCATTTATTAGAACAGCACTCAATTTACTTCTTTAAAGTTCAGGTAAACTATTTACAGAACAATAAAGGGCTAGGAGTAAATCCATTCCAGAAAAAAATTCAAGACACCTGTTGAGCAGAGAAGACACAGCATGTGGAAATAGAAGATGGATATTTCTGTTTTGTACTTGGGAGGATCTGCCATGGAGTAGATATACAAAAGATGCCACAGATCCTGTACCTCTCTGCATGAGCGCCTTGGCTTGTTTGATGTAATTCACTTTTTGCAGAATTATACCAGGAGGATCATAAGCAAGGGCAGTACTGCTACCACCTGCAATGCTTCTGCTTTTCTATAGACTAGAGTGCATCGTGATCACATTTTATTGCAAAAATCACTTGTTATAGTTAAAGAATTTTAAGAAATAAAATGTTAATAAGAACATCATAGAAAGTTGGGAGCTCTATCAAAACTCTTTTTGAACATTAATGATCTTACAAGATATGTTCTTATTAAAGAATTAAAATTCTGTGTGAATTATAAAGGCATTTAAGATCAACATTTTCAATCTTAAGTATATATATTTTAAGTAGAGAAACTTTATTTTGTACTAGTGTTGTACTAGGTATTGTTTTCAGAAACATCCTTTTGCTGAAAGCCAAGTGTAAATAATTCAATTAAATGAAACTGTCAAATCTTGTAATGTGTCTAATCTATTACTGAAACAAACAAAAGCTCTCAGAACAGCAAACAATATCTGTTGCTTGATTATTTTGTGCAACTCTCAGAGAAACAATTAAGTGTCAGTTTAAGGTCACCAACACTTCTTCAGTTGACATCAAAGAAGCTACAAAGACATTGAAATGTCAGTTTTCTGTACCTACTGATTCCTGCCAGGACAGATGCTCCCAAATCAGGACATTTAAGTCAAGAGTGCCCTCTATTTGGTCCACAATTTCTGGTTTTTACAGTCCCCAACTTTCTATGATTAATTTATCCGTACTAAGTTCTTATTAATTTTTTATTCCTTAAAAGTTTTGTAAGATGATGCCATGCAACTTGATAAGAAGTAAACAAAAACAACAAAAACCAACTACTTTTTCTGCCTTCCAAACAACGCTTAAAAGCCTATTCCCAAATGCAAATGTTGTGAGCTTTTGGAAATACTACCTCTAAGTTCTGTCTGACGTTCCTACCCAAGAACCATCATGAAATGCTTACTCCAATCTTAGTGCTAGTGGCAGCCCACAGCCGTAATTTCTTTCAGGCAGATATGGTGAAAACAAAGCAAGGTTCAGGAAGAATAGGAAAAGCTCTCTCCTGCAACCTCTGCCTGTGTCCCTGGACAGGAACAAGTCACACAGCAGACACCAATACATTCAGCGTGGTACAGTTTTCCTTAAAGTGAGCATAGTGGGTAAGGTTTTGCCACTGAAATGTGTATCTCTGACCCTCAAAGAGATGAACCCCTTCAGCTCTTTGCAAGGTCACTGATGTGTCCACTTGGATGTTCCAAGAGCATCTCGGGAACAGGTTTCCAGCTCCAGACGTACTGCCTGAACACATTGGCAAGAATGCAGCTCCAAATGCACTCTTCATGAGAACACAGCCCAAGGTGTCCAGAGATCTGCATTTCACCCACAGCTGGCACAATAGCCAAAAAGCAAAACTGCATAAGCACATCCACCTTTGGGGCATTCACTGCATAACTGGCAGAAAAAAACAACTATGATTTTTCATATAATGTAGCATGCTTGGCTTTTAATTCAGTTCATGTATGCACTGAACATACAGAGCACAGCTGATAGCAAGGAAGGTCATCTTTAACTGTTCCAGCGTTTAGTGTCAGGCTTGGTGGTAAAAGACAGATTGATTCAAAACAGTCATTGCAAGGAGATAAAAAATAACATGAAACGGGCCCAAGCAAGTTGCAAATGGAGCTAAACAACAGAAAAGGAATAAGCAACCAACTGGCAATGTGTCTGACTCCTTTAACTGTCCTGAGATGCTGCCATCCACTGCTACAGGCATTTGACACAAGCACAGCTTTTCCATTGGCCTCATCCAAAAAAAATCTCCTTCGTAACCCTGGCATTTCCCCACTAAAACTGCTCTGCCTTTTCCTTGCTCCCAGCTGTGCCCTCTCTTCTGCAGTAAATCCCAGAAATTCAAATAGCTCTTTAATGTCCAAACCTTTGTTCTAAGCAGCAAGCAGTAATGGGGGCTGGCTAGGTACTTACCTCTAGAGTGAAAGATTGACTGTACAAGCGTTGGGATGAAGTTGTGCCTTCCTGTGCCTGTACAGCTAAAGGTCAGCTCCTACTGCTGCAATATTCCTGCTGCCTCCTTTGCCTGGAAGGGTGTTGTTGGGAAAGATGGGACAGGAAGGGCTTATGGATATGATTGTCTGGTAAGAAATACTGGTGATATAAAATCTGAGAGTGAAATAGAAATGAAGGCCAGCTTTGAGATGTAGGCATGGCAGGCAGAAAGACGGTGATTAACTGGAGATCTGTTGAAGGACAGAAAACAAAAGGACCCAAGAACGCAGTCTGTCTCCACCCTGCCAAGGCATCAAGGAAAAAGTAGATAAGAAGAGTAGTCTTTAGAGTTTAGAATATAGAATGATATGGTAATTTAGTAGTGTTCATAGGTTGCATGCAAAGTCTGTAGGTTTTGTATCTTGGGCTGGTTGGTCACTGTAAATGAGAATATTTAACACAAAAGGAGATATAATGTGTTGGAACAAGGTCCTCGCTCTCTGGCCTCTTTGCCTCTTTTCTTGCTCTTTTTTCCTCTTGCCTCTTTGTCCCTTCTCTTGCCTCTTCTCTCTTCCTTTCTCACTCTTCTTCCTCCTCTTCCTCTTGTACCTCGCTCTCTCTTACCCCTCTAACCCCTGCAGTCTTCTTACTCCTCTTAGCTTTTTTACCTCCCTTCCCTCATACCCCCTCTGTCTCCCTCTCTCTTTCAGGCTTCCCTTCAGCCGAGGCTGGTGGCTGAAAGCAGCCCTCTTTACCCACAACCCTTGCAATAAAACCACGTTTCTAGAATATCTCAGGTCAGCAGAGTTCCTTGTCCCTGCAGCCCATGGATGCCTCTACAGTCACATAAAAGGCAGACACGAAAAGTATACAGTGGAATGCTTGGAAGTAAGATATACCTATGGTCATGTTTCCCCTCCCCAGAACGAACCGAATTTCCCTTTGCATATTCCCTGGCTTCAGCTCATATACCCCAGCCCAGGGAAGTCATGTTCCAGACTCTCAGAGGAGCAGCACCCACAGAGCTGCTCAAAAGAGAGCATGGCTCTCTGCAGAGGTTTTCCAGCAAATCACAGATCAGGGGGGCAGAGCTCATGACAGCTCACTCCCAGGCAACACCTGCCCCAATCCCTCCCCATGCAGCAGAAGCTCTCAGAGAGCTCAGTGCAGTGGGACCCAGGCCTCTCGATTGGAGTGAGGACAGGAGCCACCATCCAAAGCAATGGAACCAAGCAGGCCTCAGATCTTGTTTTAGGACAAATTCCATTGCAGGGAGGTTTTTCATTCAGCTGAGAACAAAACTTTAATGGTATTGGGGTGTCACCCTGATCTTTTTCAGCCTTCTGACGTTTACATTTTTGTACTGGAGTTTCTCACAGATTGTAACATAGAAAAAGTGGTTGTTTTCGCATTCCTCTCTGGAGGAAAGACAACTGATGGACTTGTAGTTTGACCAGTGGGGTCGGAGGGGTGTCAACCTTCACTCTCCAATCCCAGGTCATTGTCCAGGGTCTATATAAACCCAAGGGAAAAATAAACCGCCTCTCTTTTTACTCTGACAGCTGAGTGTGTGAATACCCTTCATTTAGTGTCCTCTACCAGCATAGGGGCAGCTTCACACCTGCCTGGGAAGCCTGAGGTGTTGATGGATGTGCACAGCCACTTTTCCTTCCACTCTCCCTAAATGGATGCCCAACTTTTAAGGATGTCCCCATTGCTAGAAAATAACTTTCTGCACCCTTTCATTAGGCTGGAATTTATGGTCCATGGGGAAAAACAAAACAAACAAAGTTTAGAAATGAAAAGCAGCATCTTTACCACCACAAGAGGTTTCAGTGGTGCTGTTTGGACACTGCAGATTAACAGCACTAATCTGAACTTGATGACTTTAGTCTGCAGTTCCCAAAAGTGTCTCCATGGCTTTAGTGCTATAAAACACCCTTTATATGTTTCAGTTCATCCAAATTTCAGCCAAACGGCTGTCAGTGCAACCAAGCAACTCCACTGTATTACAGAAGACTCCGCAAAATTTTTTTTTTTTTTTTCCAAAAGCCAGTTAAGCAGAACACTTACGGTGAAGATACTGGGTTGTTGAATCCCACAGACCAAGGTGAAGCCTCCAAAGGAAATTATAGAGATGTGCATGTGTCTGTGGGATGTTGAAAATGTAGAACAATTTCAGGCAGAAAAATAAATTATGTGGTCAATGAAGCACCCAAGGAATGGGGGCAGATTCAGCAGAGGGACACTGAGATGGGCAGTCCTGGAACACCTGCCCCGGGAGGCACAGCCGAGAGAACGGCTCTTATAGAACCTGGGGAAGAAATAGCTTTGGAGGGACCTGGCAGCAGCCCCCTGAGAAGATGGAGCCAACCTCTGCACAACAGAGCGTGGCGGGACAATGAAACACAACAGGCGCCCACTGCAACTGCAGAGGTTCAGATTTGCTCTGCAGAAAACCTTTTCACCTTTAAGGACAGCCCAGCTGTGGAGCAGTGTGCCCAGAGAGCTTGTGCAGTCTCCAGCCCTGGACAGTTCCCAGCCCATGACTGAGTAAAGCCCAGAGCTGACCCTGCCGCAGGAGGTAGGACAGGACTGAAAAAGTACAGCAGTCATCTGGTTCGGCTAGAGCCGGTACCTGTACCTCTCACAGCCACCCTCACCCCCCACCTCGACCACCCTGCTTTCTGTCACCCACTACAAGGGCACTTTTGACCTCTAGGAGCTGTGACATTTTCTAGGGTAACACCAAGTTAAAGAAACAAGGTTATGCTTCCCTCACACTGGTGATGAGGTCCTGACAAACAGCATTCATATGAGAAAACTATTGATTTTCTCTTCAACTCTCAAATAAATAGCTCCAGTATTCATACCTTTTGTTGCATAACTGAACTCCTGATGTACAGACTCACTGTTAGAGGGCTGGTGCTCTCCACAGCAATGGAGTGGATGTGTGCTAAAGCAAGATGGCAGTATAGAAAAAGCTAAAAGCAGCCTTGAAATGAAGTCTCTGATTCTATCAAAGACCACAGCAGAAGCACTACAAATTAACGCAATTTATTTCATTAACTTCATATCTATTTAAACTAATGTCTTTTCTGACTGAGACAGAAAAAATTAGGCCTGTTCAAATTACTCTTATTCTAAAAGGGTATTAAAGCAGTTAAGATCTGCCTTTCATGATTCAAGGTACAAGAAATCAAAAGACAGGATATGGCACAGGTCACCCTATTTTCTTGAAATTTTTTCTCACCAGAAGCAAAAAAAGACAGAAGCAATAGCTTCTGCTGCTGAAAGTTTTTAGCACTGAGAAATACACAATACATACCAAATTCTTTCCAACTAATATGCTTAGAGATTATTAAAAAAGAAAAAAAGAAGGAAAAAAAAAAGGAGTAAATTTAGTTGAATGGAGCTTTTTATAAAAAAAATTATACACTTCTGTTCAGTGGTACTTGTTAAACAGTATGATTAGAAACCGCTGCTGAGATAGTGTGAAAAAAATTGCATGCACAAATGCTTTTACAGATAGAACCTTTCAAGTAATTCAATCTGAGTAGATCTGGTAAATGCATCAGAGTTCTGAAGAACATCACAGGCCCTTGTACCTTGCTGCTGTGAGTTCTAGCAGCAGTTTGAGTATAGCATTTAGGGTTAGTGCAATACATATTCTACTTAGGAAGGGCTTTTATAATACAGGATTAACACCTTAGTTAGAATTCTATATGGAAATGCATTAAATGTGCAGGGGTATTATGTGAAGTCAGTGGTAAGGGCTAAACGCCAGCTAAAGTTAGGTACTGAACTTTATGAAATAATATAAGTTTTACACAATCATTACACAGAATTAGATCAAAAGCAAATAGCAGCAAGGTAGATTAAAAGCTCCTTCAAAGAGCACTAATGTTTTCTTCCCTTTTTCCTCTTTAAAATCTATCAGCAGAATCACCACTGGAACAACTGTGGTAACAGGTAATGCCCAATTACAATGTTCAGGTGCACAGAATGTGCAAGTTAGTAAGTTCTGAATCAAATACCTTACTGAAAATAACTTTAAAAGTATTATTTGACAATAAAACAGTTCGAAACTCAAACTGTTCTTCGTGTTTGGCAGCCTATCCACAGCAGTGCAAAATAAAGCACCATTTTAACTCATCCACTCTTTTCAGGCCAAATAAAAATAAAAAGACAGAGAATTCTAAATAATCCCGACCAGTTCAGTGCAAAGCATAACCACATGCTGCGAGTTACATTTCACAGAAGCCAGCACCATTGAAGTACAAAATTATTCTCCTTTGTCTTGCAAACCTACATCCCTGTTTGTGGGGCAGGATGAAAGACACTGGAGGAAAGGGACTCCAAAAGAAAGGAATCCCATGAGACACATCCCTGGCCTCTGCCATCCTCATTAAGGTGGTGTGTTCCTGTGTGTGTAAGTGCAGTGCCTGACAAACAATATCCACTCCAGAGTCATGACCTTTTGTAGGCCAAACAGAAATCAGCTACTCACAAGGCCATAGTTTCATCTGTGGCTTCAATAAACACACCGCAGCACTGTGCTGATACTGACGTTCATTGCTGTGAATAAATTTAAATTGCTCAAATGAAAACAAGTCAGTCCTAAAAGCTTGCCAGGTAGCCTGGGGACAGGAATTTTTCTGTCATTTTAAGCAACGTTGAGAATTTCTAATAAGCAGGAAATGCTCAAATACCCAGCTATAGATGGATCCCAGGTGTACCAGTGCAACCGTGGTACTTCAAAACTGTTCCCCAAAGCGGGTACAAACATTCAGAGAAGCTGAGTGTGAGGACCTCCACAGCCAGGCAGCCAGTGCCAGCTGAACTCACTAAATAAGTTCCACGGGGGAGTCATCACCCAAGAACTAGTATAGTTCCCCAAAGTTGTGCCAGCTCTTTGAAAGGTTATTGCAGGACACAAGTACAACAGAAGTTTTGCTCCTTACTCCTTAAGCTGTGGCTGAAGATTTTCAGAAGATTCAATTCCATCCCTCTCCTATCACGGGGATTCTGAGTATCAAAGCAGCTCCAGAGAAAATGCCTATTTTTTAGCTGCTTCTCTGAGTGCTTCTCTTCTCTTTATGTTCTGTGGAAGAGTCACATAAGCAAAAGTGAGGCGCTAAGGGATTCGATTACAAGTGCACAAACAAGAGCACAAAAGAATTCCTTGTCTGGTCTCATTCCAGTTCATTCAATACCTCCAGCAAAAACGTATAAAACTTGACACTTCACAGAAAAGTGTACTGTCCTTTCAATGTCACTCTTCAATAGGATATTTCCCAAGAGATATAAATTTCCAGCCTGCAGCAGCGCCCTCACTGGAAAAGATCACCAGCACATTACCTATCCACGGAAAAATCACAGTCTGCATTCCCAGCTTCAGCCGTACTGGAAAGGACTGGGCTTTCTTAGCTTTCCTTGTGAATAATTTGTAGCTCTGCTATTGAGATGCTGAACCGACAGCAAATTCAGCCTCTGAAGGCTAAACAAAAATGTTTCATTTTGATATTTTCTGTTCTACTCGATAGGAATCATAAAGGAGGAGTCGGGCCATTCAGGCATATGGAAAATGCTGCTGTCTCGAGAGAAGGCAGGCTGGGATGACAGAAACGAGCTGGTGACGACCAAGGACAACAAGCAAGCAGCTACTGAGATGCATTCTCCTGGACTGTCACCCCGATTTCGCTCTCCAAAGGCTCAGGAGGTCAGTGCGCTCAAATCGAGTATTTGTAATTGTAGCTAATCTCAGCTGAGTCCCCTGCTCCTCTCCCAGCCCTGCATGCATCCCCCCAGGCTGTACAGGGAAGGTGGGAAAAGGTGGGAGGGAGCAGTTCACCCCTCGTTTGGTGAACAATTGACTGAACAATTCAGTTAAGCACGGGAGGTGGTCCACAGAGAGATGTCGGCATTTCCGCAGAGTTTGCTCAGTTATCAGATCAAAATTTTTTGAAATAAGCCCCTGCTTCACCCTCTGAGGTAAATGTTCATTGGCGTGATTTTCCCCTTCTCTTCCCCTCCATCTCCCAAGGAGAATATATAAAAGCTTCTACCCAGTCCTGTATCTACCATGCACCCATCAGATCCCCATCAGAAGTGACGAGAGAGACGTTTTGGATTTTATCTGAGAATAAACACAGCAAAGCAGTTCGTGTTAGTTACAAGATTTTGGGACTAAATTTTCCCTTTATTTGGCTAAACTTCCGTTGACCAGTATCAGTCAAGGTGTAGCCTGTTCTGTAAAGTCAGGGTGTCCAGCACCCCAGGGTGTTTCTCTAGAACAAACCTCATTTAAACTGCTGGGACAAAGAGAAACAGAGATTTGTGGGACCATATTGTTGTCTGATGACAAACAACAGCCAGGAAGGCTCCTTGAGATAAGCAGTGAGGAGGAGTTCCGAGTGCCGAGGGCTTTAAAAAAAACAGGGTCAGGAAAATTCTTCACTGAAATGCGACTTGGCAAAATCAACGCTGTGGTGCCGAATGCCCCTCGCTTCTCATCTATTGCTCAGCAAAAAATTGATTATGGATTTAAAAGGAAAAACCTCAAAAGCGTTGGCTCATTATTCTCATTATTCAGTTTGAAAACTCATTCAAAACACTTTTCATGTACTACAGCCAAGGATAAAGATACTACAGGCTAAGCGATTGACATCTCTGAAACATGGAACAGCCAGGCATTTGTAAAGTTTCGCCAAATGCTGCTGGAATTTGCAGATACTGCTATTGCTATATGTGTAGGAAATGTCTCCTAAAACCCACATTGCTTGGTTCCCAACATCCAGCCTTTAGTCAGGAAAAACCCAAGTGGCTTGAATTTCTCATTACTGCAAACAGTTACATTTTATCTGCAACACACCAGATAAAAAAATGCAGTCAAATCTCTCTATGTAAAATACAGACAGCAAACCTTATACGCATAGCTTCATTTTTAAATATAGCCATTTCTTAAAAAAAAAATAAATCCAGACCCAAGAAAACGTTGTCCTTTGCATTTTAGTTGCGTAACTTGCTACTTGCTTTTCTAGAGCAAAATATGTGTAAGAAATGGGAGAAAAGTAATCCAGAGCAGAAAACAGCCATTATGATGACTTTTGGAAGAGAAGGAATAGAATATATAATTTAAAATCTGAAAATTACCTAAATAAAGACACTCAAATAGAATTTTTTTTTTCAGTTAAGCTTCTGGAAATTCAAATAAAACCATGAAAATGTCACTTCAGCATTAATTGTCTGAAAAACTGAAATTCACAAAGACAAGTGAGAGAATTCTAACTTGTAAGAAACCCCTTTGGCTATTACAGCAGCAAGAGGCAGGACAATAGGGGAAACAATCTAATTAATTTACCAAGATAACTTACGTTTTGATTCAACTAGCCATCCTATGCATCAGAAGAGAGGTTACTGGGAAGCAAGGAGATAAAGAAATAATGGAGTCAAATCATTCCCAGGACACCAGCAGTAACATAATTTTTTCATCAGTGATATAAAACTTAACTATGGTAAGAGGTAACCATTCCCAACATACCTGTAGATGTTACTGCTTTTTAAGTGGAGACCGATAAACTTGTTCCTTATAAATCCTGTTAACTCCACTCTTGTTCCTTTTAACACCTCTCCTGGATTGAGTTACAAGGTCAGCAGGTTAATTTGTGATTAGGGAAGATGAATTCCAGCTGGAGCTGCCAGATGTTAGCAGCTCGGTAAAGTTATCAGAGTGCCCAAGAATGACTGAGGAAGAGAGAAATTTTCTAGTCAGAAAATGGGGCTGCATCAGGGAGTCACTGTTCTACACAAATTATTGGGAAAGAAGAGGAAGTACCAGAAATAGGAAAAAGGAATTGTGTGATTTAAGCTAAGACAATATTAAGAAAAGAATAAAGAGGTTGAACTGGCCAAGGATACCACAGATAGGCATCAGATATTTTCCTGTTAAAAGTTTTGAAACATATAATTAAGAATTCCTCAGGCCTTCCAAAAGTTGGCAATTTATTTTGCTTCATGAAAAAGTGCAGTTTTGAATTCTTTCTTGAAGAATTGCTAGTTAGCTTCCACAAAAAGCTTTTGTGATCTAATATCCAGTCCTGCTTGAAATGAGGTAAAATGCACTTCTAAATATAATTGAATTAAGATATGTGAATGAATATGAATGAAGATATAATTCATCCTTAGACAGAGAGGATTGCAGAGCTACAGTCAGGGAAAAAATAAACATCTCGAATTGACAGCTGTGAAAACCCCTACTAACCTTTGGAAATCCAACTGAAAAGAGATTTGTTTGCACCTCACCAAGTACCTAGCAGTTACTACGGAGCTGAACAGCTGAATGTCTCCACTGCAGCATCTTCTGGTCTTTGTTTACAGCATTCCTGGTTGGATTGTTAATGCTTCCTGCCCTTTAGTCTTGGGAAAGTTCAAACACAAAGCGCTTCACATCAAAACATTAAAGCTGATATCTGAGCCGCCACAAAGCAAGGACTGCACTGCTCAGGTATCGCTTACCTGCGTTAGGCTTGATAATCAGAACTTAGTACTCCTATACTACCTTCCACAGAGAGCAGTCCTCAGTAACCATGCCCAAACAACACAGAAAATTGCAAGAACTACAAAGAGGACTTGTGGTATTGTCTCCCTCTGCTAAAGGTCGGTCATCCTTGCTGGAGGCTCCGCAGGACAAACCGACACAAGCCCCACGGGACCAAGAGTAAATGAGACTCCAGGATTAATGACCCCCCACATACCGAAGTCTGTCCCCCCTGCAGCAACTGCAAACAGCAAAGGGATTTACTGACCAAAACCAATGGCCCGAGTGAAAACTGAAGAGCTGGGAGGCAGCAGTCAGCACCAGGAGCAGAAATTTAATCTGACCCACAACGATGATGCCGGAGGGTGTATTCTGCAATCACATTTCAGAAGACTTTTAGTGGGAAACTTGCATTAAGAACATTTGACAATCTCCAGCTGTCCTTCCTGTGTAGACCGAGCCCTTCATTGCAGCCCGGTCTCTTTAGACTGCAGAGATCACAAGTCAATTGCGTATGTACTAATTGCAGGTAGCAAATGAAAATGATGGATAAATACTCACCAGTATGATGTAGTTAAAATTAATGTGAATAACTAGATGTTTAGGATGGCAACTTGAATGTATCAGAGCCTGATTTCTTCTTAGATATTTAATTATTTAATCCTATCCACTTTTATTTTAGAAAATGTTCAAAAGATCACTTGGTAGGGCTGCGCTTTTTTTTTTCCTTTTATTTTTTTTTTCTCTCCCTCCCCCCGCCCCCGGCGTGTGTGTGTATGTGAACATTTCCAGAGGATAAAAGACTAAAAGCAACTGCTGATTTCGGAGGATCGCATGGGCATTAGGTAGCACAGTGCCTTCTCCAGCAGACAGCCGTCACCCCACCCACGGTGCCGTGCGCCCTCCGCCTTTACCTTCTCCAGCAGCAGCACGGTCTGTAGCTCTTTCTCAGAGGAATCTTTGTGGTGACTCAACCCATGACATCCAGCCCCAGCGTTTTTTCTAGTGCATGATGCTTTGCTTAAAACGTCCGCGAAGAATGAAACTAATTCAGTCTTCCATTGGTCATGAATGCACCTTACAGTTCATTTCACTCTCAGGCTCCAGACATATTATATCCAGCCACTTCTTCTAGGAAACATTACCTGCAACAAAACACGGGAACCAACCAGCACACCTGCTTCCTACCACATTTTTCCTAAGTACAGAGTGCCCAGTGTACCTTGCAGTGGACTCACCAGGTCACTCAGCTGCAAACCAGGCTATCAGCAAACCCGGTCTGCCCCAGTGTCCGACTGATAGCTGACAATGGCTGTGCCTTAGGAGAACGCTGTCCTGGTGATGCTCTGCTTGCTCGCCGCTTTTCCGCCAGCCTGGCTACAGGGTTTTTGCCTGCCAGGATTTACATGGCCAGTCACAAAATGCCAGAGGCAGGAGTTAACCTGCCCTGAGAGAGTGGTTTGGTAGCTCAGGTGATGAGGCCTCTGATGGCAGCTCAGGCTACTCTGCTTGGCTCAGCCTGCAGAAAGAGAGGATCACACACGCAGGCAGCAACGCAGGTAGGAAAGAGTAAAGAGGAAAGCAAATTAATTCAGTGACACCGGGGGGCTTCAGCACTGGCTCTGTGCTTCTGCCACTGTGGTCAAGCCTTGCCCCAGCTCTCTGCCCCTGTCCCTGCTCCTCCAGGACGAGGCAGTCTACCTCCAGAAAATCCCTCTCTGCGTTTGAGGAACCTGCCTCTATTTTGCACTAAGATTTCACAGAGACAAAAGACTCCCTCCTCTTTCTCCCCCGGGAGCAGGGCTCTTGCCCTGTCTCAGATTACACTTCCACGAAGCGAGGGCTGGCAGAGCAGGCAAAGGAGGCACCAGTGCAGACGCTCAGGCCGCCGCCCTTTAGCCCTGCCCTGCGCCCTGCTTACAGTCACTTGCACGGCTTGTTCCTATTCTGCAGAGCTCTGCATCCTCTCGTTCACCCTGCAAAATCCTTGACAGACAAGGTAAGGGCACAGCTTGTTTTAGAACCCGCTGCTCACAGAGGGATGTAGTGTCCAACTCAGTGTGCTATTTAGGGAATTTTATAGGTTCTTAAATTCTATGTTGCTTAGAATAATCTCATTTTTAAACTGTCTTCATTGAAAATAAGACATAAAGTGGATTATTATTCCTTTTCTTTAAAGGGTAAAGTAGGTAACAAAATTTATTCACTGCTTAGAACATCATCTGCACAGCCACCTCTTATGAGTCCTATATATTCTGAGCCACTGCTACTCAAAAGTCACACTATAAAATTCTACTTTTGTCCATGGATCACCAGTATTGTAGGCTGTATGATCCTCACAAGTGCCCAAATGTATGCCTCACAAGTGCATCACTACATGCCCAAATCACAAGACTGCAAATGCTGACTGCACTTTCCTTACAGGCATATTACTGGATCCCATGGTTGGTCTGAGAATTTATAAATTTATAGATGTGCTGCCATCCATAGGTGTCACAGTACCAATGGTTACTTATTTTTCTTCTCTTTGTTATAATGAAAATATCACCCCTCCCCTCAACCAAAAAAAAAAAAAAAAGAAAAAGAAAAAAAAAAAAAGAAAGAAAAAAAGGTAGCTCGTAGCTTGATTTCAGGAAGAACACTAAACCAGAAAAATCAGGTTCAATATTGGTAAGCAGCTAATTAGTATTTTCATCTGTTTAGTCGCATTATACATGGTTTTCTTCTATCAGATGGGATACTTGACAAAGGCAACGTTTTCTCTATTTACCAATACCCTGAAGCTGCTTTTGGAAACTCTTCCCCAAGATTTTACAACTTGTAACATGAATGCTTCAATAGTTACATTTAATGTTATGCATTTAACGAAGGAGTTCACTCACCTGAATAGCACTTTGATAAAACAAGGCATGAGGAGACGAGCTGAAAAGAGAAGTCTTTTATGGGAGATCTAGACTACCTCAATTGCCTGCTTTCCTTTAACTTGTCCTCAGCACACAGGCAATTGACTGTTTTACAGCGAAGCAGGTTGGTCTGTGAGACAAGTGTGTTTTTGAGACCAGCACTGCAGGGTATCTCTGTCTCCAGATGCTCATTTCTACAACACATGTGGCAGCAATTTCTACTTTTTTAGATACTGATCTGCTGGCTACCAGCCAGCCATGCTAAAAAGGGACCAAAAATGAAAGCTGCCATTTTCCAGCTGACCCTGCCCCTTGCATGATAAAACCAGAATGTAACTGGATGACCCGGTGTCAGGAAAACAGATTTAAGCAATACAGGGAAAAAACCCCAACTGACACTCGAACAAATCCTTTATACTACCAAAAAAGTTGCAACAAAATAATAAAGCAAATTAGTACTTGAAAAATATCTGCTGAAAAGCAGAGTGGGGAGATTTCACACTGAGACTCCTTGCAGTTTTTCCTCTTCCCCACTCCTCCCCTCTACCCAGCTGTTTGTGATGAAATGTGAACAGCGACTCAGTCAACAGCATCCTTGCACTTGTCTCTCAGTAGGCTGAGGAGAAAATAACCTGGGAGTCCATTTCCTATCAAAACACCTGGCACTGGGAATCTGTCATCTTCTGACACCTGTCATCAATCTGTCTGGAAACCAGCTCAGCAAATTTCTACAAATAAATATCAATCTGCAGCATGCAACAAACAAATCTACCCAGTGGGATTATCCTGCTGTCCTTTTGAAGAGAATAGAGCTGAACTAATATTTGACTAGATACCACAGCTTGCAACATTACTAAATCACAGCTGCAAAGGTACTGATTCTTGCACTTACTGTGGGGCACCCGATCCAAATCCTCAAACCAGTTACAATTCACTTGTTAGAGACAATTTAAAACGAGCAGGATACAAGAAATCAACAGCAGCATCACATTTTCAAGACAAGTTCAGGCACTAGCTACCTAGAAATTCAAAGGCAACATTCTGAGACAGAATTATAACACTAGCAAACAATGTCAGGTGAGATTTGCTGGGTTCCAAAGCTCTAGTTTATACTGTGTACTGTGATACTGTGGATTATATAGAGGATGAATTAATAAGGGAAATTTGTTTTACTTGAAGGCAATGCATATTGTTATTAGAGCTTTTCACTGTAACAATTTTTGTGCAGTACATCAATGAAACCCAGTATGCAGAAATAAAAGCTTGTTGGGGAAACACTGGCAGTTTCGATAGCTGACTAGAAGTACCCATTATTTACAGCATCCTTCTTGTCACACTCCATGGCAATATGCAAGTCCCAGCTGAATTTCTCCTTGACCCACTTCTGCTTTCTGGAAGATACCAGCTTAAGTGTATGCTACCTACACATTTTGCAATCTATTGCTGGTGGTAAGACTCAAGTCACTCAAAATGAATTATTTTATCTTTTATATTTTAAAATATAAACTGCACTGAACAAATGCATTCAAGGTAAGAACCTGACCTGGGTACACAAACAGTACAGAAAAGCAAGAGAAAAAACACATTTTGTGCACATGCCTGACAAAATTATCAGTGAAACTTAACTGTTACATAAATCCAAACATATTTACACAGCACATTACTCAGCAGAAATATGGACTGGAAGCCATTCCTTTCCCTCAAAGTAGTTAAGCATTGAAAAAGAAGTTATGTTAAAGGACTAGGTGTTATAATATAGATACTGAAAGAACTCAACTGTAAAAGCTGGATCTGTGGAAACTCCCGGACACCAGAAAGAGAATTCCAATTTCTCCCGTGTACACTCAGGGCCTTCCAGACTGAGGCCGAGGACACTGGACAAAGCAACAACCTGGAAGTCATTCTGGAATCCAGGAGTTCTTCTGCAGCAGTGCCGGGCACTATACACACAGGCATCAAGCACTGGGTGAGTCAAGAAAACCCTGGGTGTCTTCATCGTGGCACATCATGCAGCAGTGCTGGCAGCAGCCCCATCTTCTGCATGCAGTCCTCAACAATACAGAAAGCTGTCAAAACCTCACCATTGACACTCTTTCTATGTAGCAATGAAACTACAGATTTGTGTCTTTCCACTCACTGCCCTAGCAAAAGCAAAGGGACTTCAGAGAGCCTGTGTTATTTATTCTATGTCAGTTTGCATGCATGTGGCACTTGGATCTTTCTTCCCAGCCTCGTTGAGACATCCAGGGGGCTAAATATAATTTTGTAAGGGTCAAACTCATTAATCTGCCCTCATAAGACAAAATAATAAAGGGAGGGAAATAAATCTATAAAGGAGATCAGATTCCATTTATGGACCTGCTGTAGCAGGGCTTTCTCTACAGAAAAAAAAGCAGTCTAAGATTTACTACTTTCTATAGAGCATCTGTGATGATTTAAGAAGTCCAAGTGGGATGCCAAGGCTCACTTTTAGCAGCCTTTTGCCAGTACTTGCGACATGACATAAATGACTCGGAAGTGCCAAGACCATAAGGTGGAAAATGTGGACATGAGATACAAAAACTTTGTCCATAAATCAAAACAGACAAAAGACTGGTTCTCCAAACCTCCATTACTGATGCTCTATTCCATTTTCCTTAGAATTAGTTACATTTCTGGGAATAATACTAGGAAGTGTTAGCTAATCCACAGCATCAGTGTGGGTCATATACAGAACCTTGTGCTGTTTGGTCCAGCAAGTCAGAGAGTCTGTATAAGAGGTGCCTGTTCTTCCTCAGATTATTTGTGCTTCAGGAGACTGGTCAAACTCTGTTGTAGGTTGTAAAACTTTTCCTTGGTTTTTTTTTTTTTTTTCCTTTATTCTTTACCCATTTTATTTTCTTTCCAACATAAATGCCGACTGTACATAGTATCTGAAACACTATTACATCAAAGCAATATAAAGAAAGATTACAGTCATTCTAACAAATACTTTTTTCTTAAATATTGTAAAAATCTGTATCACTCTAGCAACTGTCTCATAGGGGCCCTCACTGAAGAATGAGATGAGGAGGCCTGCTTTTAAAAATGCTTTCAGTTCAGCAGTTTAAGGTAAAAATATCCAAGCAAAATATTTCAGACGTTTCAGTTTGCCTAAAATGTCGTTATCTTAAATTCTAGACTAATTTTCTTGTATGTTCACACGTACTGCTGAAATTCAGGAACCAAGTATTTCAGATGCAATTCTTTCAAGTCCATTTACATAAATGGTGCTCAACGTCAAAAATTAAACATGCTGTCAACAATCTGTACAAAGGTAAAGGTGAAAAATATAATTTGATTACAAAAGAATTTCACACCATCTGTACACCACAGATAATGCTTTTCCTAAGATAAATTTATCACAAACATAATTCAATCATTCTGAGATGTCATCTCCCGATTTCTAAAACGTGTATTTTCTGTGTACTTATATACAATTAGGTTTTTTATAGTATTTCCTACTTGACTGTGAACAGTTCAGGTATTATACAGTGACTCAAATGAGATGAATGAGGGGGAAGCTTATGCATGTTACTTTAATGAAAGATACTTCACTTGTCTAGCTCTAAAAGAGCCAAGAAAGGTAAGTGATGAAAGCACCAGCTTAGACTCTTTTGAACATAAATTCAGGCATTTTAATGTGTATCTTGTTAAAGCTACATGAGTTTCCATGTAGTTTATTCATACATATTATGGCACTTGGACTTTCCTAACAGGTATTTAGTTACCTAGGACATCTAGGCTAAAAAAGAAAACCTCTGCTAAAATTAACCATTTCTGTAAGAAAACACTTCTGTCTCAACTCTCAAACCCCTTAATTTTCCTGAAAGTTGCACCAAAATACAATTGTTGATATTTCACATTCTTTCAGTAAAGTTGTCTTTGACAAGGAAGTCACATTAACTTGTGAGTTTTGATCTCTAGTGATTTGTGAACACAAAGAAAGGCCATCTTACCCATTCTCAACAAACCAAGTTGTGTCCTGCTCCTTTGTAATTACAATATGCAGTATAGATACTTGTGGAGCCATTTTTTCTTTGGACTAAAGTCTTAGCAGTAATGACACACTCTGTCAAGCTGTTTACACTGGCAGCTTTTTCTCCATGTAAGGCATTATTCTGACATCTACTGGCCTGGTATCCAATTGTATGTCTTAATATACTGCATTTGTCATTAAAAAGGAGTAGATATATTAATCCAAAGATAAGAACAATTTAACGAACACAAATGACACACATTTAAAACAGGCCCATGTATTTTCACATAAATCTCACAACTCTATCAGTATTTTGGTAGGTTTCTATTGCTTTCTTAACTCATCCAAACAACTCTATATTACAAGGCATTAATACAAGCAGCTTTGGGGAAGAAAGTTATATTTGGAAGGGAAAAAACAATTGTGACAAGTGAAAACAAAACAAAAAAAAATCCAAGAAGCTTTTTTTTTAAAAAAACTTTACTTGTAAAATTAAGCAGCATGCTATTTTGTGATTTATATTTGAATTTAAAAAGACTAATTAGACCGAAATAAAGACAAAAACCTAAAAATAGGAAGTCTATAAATAAAGAAAATTTTGATTTCACTAGACTTCAATGAGAAACATTTGGTAATTAAATACTTGCTACTGTTCATTACGTTGATGAACTTTATTAGGGTTAAAACTGTAACAAAGTTCATCCTAAAACTTTTCGCAATGCAAAATTATTTTCACTTGAGGAGTGTCTCAAATTGAATGCTAAGAATTACAAGCAATCTTCTGGAGCAGACACTCATATTCATAAAACTTTATACATCTTTTGGAACTAAGATATTTATACTACTAAAATCAAACATGCATCACTTTTTTCCCATACATTCTGGTATCATGATTTATATTACATTATGTAACACCATTCTTCTAGGCAGCAGCAGTTTATCATACGTTTGCTCCATTTTCTTTGGATTTCTGATCTTTATCTTCGTTCTTCACAATGTCCTTTAAAAGGAAAAAGGGAGAGGATGAGAGGAATCGTAGAAGCTGTATTTCTCTCGTGAACTGTAAAGCAGCATGACACACACAGATACTGTATCTTTAAAATACTATGTGAACTGGTATTCTACTCAGTTTAATCATAACCAATTCCAGTATCTTCATGAAAAACTGAGGGGTGGAAATGCTCTGGAGCTTATGTGTTTTTAAAACTCATTTTACTGAGATACTCCCACATACTGAAATAGTTGAATTCTGCCTTGAAAAAGTACTCTTGACCAGTCAAACAGAGGAGCAGATTTGGACTGCTGGGGATGGACAAGATCAGGACAGGAAAACATTCAGACAGTTTAAAATCTACATTAGTATTTATACCTTTTTAAAAACATTGAAGTCAGGAACATATGTTGCAGGTTAAGAAAAACCCACATTTAATTTGCTACCTTTAAAAAAATCAAACACTAAGTTTTCTCTCTCTCTCTTAAGACATTGCTGCCCTGAATTAATGTCAAAATTGTTTTTATACTGAAGTGTTTGTTCCAAGAATTAGTCAAAAGAAGTTTGCCTACAATAATAAATAAATGGTATTAAACAATTCTAACCTGTTTGAGAACACTCTGTATTTCATCCATAACAGTAGCTAAATTTTTGATTGTCTTATTCAGCTGACCCTCAAATTGCAATTTTTTATCATCTGAGGTCTTCAAATTTTCTTGCAGTTGGCCAAGATCCTTTTTTACTTCTTTTAGCTCCGCAGACAGACTTTTGTTAGAATTCTCCAGTTGTAGTATAGTTTTTTCATCCTCATCTTAGGAAAGGAAGAAATGAAAATGTCAGATCACTTCCAATGCTGTGTACTTTGCATCTTAATATTCTATTTGTGTGCAACACCATAATATCAATTTTTAAAGAACATTAAAAACTACATTGAATTTATAAGTATTCATTAATACTTAATTCTGACCACATTTAAAGTCTTGCATTTAACTTGAATAAAATTTAGATCGCAAATATTACCCAAATTAATTTGTCTACTTAAAAAGTCTCAGTATCTTGCACCCCTGTAAGCACTGCCTTTAAAGTAACATCCCACCTGTTTTTTCTTCTAGTAGCTGCAGCTTTTGCTCAATCTCTGCTCGCACCCTTTCACTTTTCTCCAGCTTCTGTAGAAGGCTCCCCACATCCACCATGGCCCCGTTGTACACAATGAGGCCGACGTTCTCCTCCACAGCCTTGGACTCCTGCTTCACAGCGGGCGATGGCAGCAGCAGGCGGTTTCCTGCATTGGAGTCAGCAGCATCAGGAAATAACCGTAATGTCAACCTCAGAAACTTCTTCAAAGAACAAATATACATCCAAGTTTGCTGCTCTATCCCTCACATTTCCCTCCTTCCCCTGACACCAATTCTCCCCCCTGCCAAAAAGCAGCATTCTTTTTCAAGACATCATTCGATGCCTCTTTCCTGCAGGAATTCACCTTCAAAGCTCAGGCTTTATTCTGCTACTTGCAGCTCTAGCCTCCTGACTTCAAAACTAATAAGGAAAAATTATGTTCATCAATACAGAACATTAACCTCTGTTCTCTTGCCTGTTTTGAGATACTAAGATTTATCCTAAAGTTGCAAGATTATGTGTTGGAAGCACATAAAACCCGGTTACTTTCGAACTGCCAAAGATACACTTTTCCAAACTGGCTCAATTAGTTTCTGCAAGAAATCAAGTTCCTCAGAACTCTCATTATAATTCACATGGAAATAACTCTCTGGAAATTCGTGGCAAAACCCCCCCCACAAAACCCACCTAACATATCTTCCTGTAGCTCGTCAGATTCTTCTTGGTTTTCTTCATCTTTTGAAGTATCTGTTAGTCTTCTGTAAAAGCAAGATTCTCGAAGCACTACTTTATTGAGCAGCTTCTTGACCTACAATACAGCCACGGGAAGAAATAATAGCTTTATTTAATACCCAGACATTCCGTTATCTAAATAAGAATGGTTTAGCTTGGAAAACTTACAAGAAATTCAATTACTTTTTGAACTTTAACATAATAGGGCTTAAAATGCAAACAAACTAAGAAAAGAATAAATACAATTTTGAGACAAAAGCGACATATACAGTACGGGCATATTATAAGCTGCAAACTTCACCTTTTCACTCCAGGGCAATTTACGAAATATTAAACTAGTATTTAATTTTAGATATGAAGTGGCTGCATAAAAATAAGAGATCGGGTATGTAAGCAAAGCCTTTTAGAAGCTAAATTACATTTCTCCCACTTAAAAACATTCCCGTAACTTTTTAAAAGTGTTTTAGTAGTATACAAAACCTGAGCACGTGACAGGTGTAGTCCAAGAGTGTACAGGATTTCCTCCATGTCCTTCTCCAGAAGGTATCCACAGTGACTTTGATCAAAATAAACAAAAGCCATCAGGAGATCCCTGTTAACAGTGACCATCTGGGTCTTGTCTTTCTCCTACAGAAAATTGATTATGGGGTCATTAAGGAGTTAAAATATCATTCCAATAATATACCAACTTCTCATTAAAGTTTTTTCTCTGTTCATTTTATTGTTAGTTTCAGTCAAGAAATTAATATTACTGGCATTTATCTACTTCGATCACATTATTTAAGACTAATTTAAGCTATATAAGACAAGTAATCTTTCAATATTTAAAAGAAATATACCATAATGGATAGTAATAGCCGGTAGACATAGTTTCCTTTTGTTCATACTTGTATGTAAAAAATAGTCATAGAATTAATCTAACTATAAAATAGGAAGCATCCCTTGTGCCCTCAATCATTTACTTAACAGTTGTTTTCAGAAGGAAAACAGGTCTTATCAAAAATAAAATTAAGCTGTAATAAGGACATCTTTAACAGAGCCTATGCACTTGTTAAGAAAGGTGTTAATTACTTTATCTTTAGACGCCCTCTCTTTACAATGCTTATTTCCCTCTCTTCTGTCTTCTCGTTTGTTCATTTCCTCTTCATCCCGGTCTGCAAAAAAGAAAGATAATTCAACATATCCACAGCAAACCATTATATAACTATTACCAGAATACATGTGGCCCGTAGAAAAGTCCACATAAACCCCCAAAGATCTGCAATATACTTCCCTGAAAAATAAAAAAAAATAAACCAGTGAAGTGAGCCCTGTTAAAATTTTGATTTTTCTCTAGTATTCTTTTAACATAAGCCATTTATAACTTTTTTTCCCTGTGTTTGTTTCGCAGGGAAAAAGGACAGAAGAGGTGAAAAAAATGCTAACTAGGTGAAAATGAGCTCTGCCAACATCTCCATCTATTTAAGTGGTGTGCAGGAAATTACCACAATTCTCCCTAATGAGGCTTGGCAGAGTCTGCACTCAGCTATGGTTATTCCTATTCGAATTCAGTATTATTTACTTTCATATATTTCATTTAATAAAGCCTATATACATGATGTAATTAAAACCATGTGTTTATACTCATGTTGATTGAGTGCTTAGTCCTCGTATGACTTGGATTCTGCAAGAAGTTACAGATCACATCACTTGTTGGATGTGAGTCACAAATGGCAGGGTTTTTGTCTAAAGCTGGGCAGTACAGTAAAATAGACTGAAAGAGAGTGATGAGACAACTGCTGGGATGGATTATGGGATACAGCTCTGTACCTTATGCGCAAGCCTTGGATCAGAGAACCACGTGCCAAGTTCAGCTTTAAGCTCACCTTCCTTGTGAGGCAAGCTTTGGAAAAAAAACTACGTATTACAACACCTGGCTAATGTGCCCAACCCTTTTCTGAGAACCAATCACTTTCTCCTGCACTTCCATGGCTTGTTGAGTTTTCTCAGCAACTCCTGACTGGGAATGGCAGATTATGGGAAGCAGCAGCACTTGCATGGAACAGACAAGCCCAGGCCTCCCCTTACAGACAAATTATAAATAAATAGGAGTTATTCTGGAAACCACAGATTAGCATCAGTTTTTTAAGGCTGGTGCAGTACCCTGCCAAAAATACAACTTAAAATGCTGGGACTGCAATATCCACACAGTTCAAACCCACATCTCTAGCAAAACCTCTCCACAGACAAACAACCCGAAGCACAACCCAAAAAGCAGGCACAATTGTTTTACACCTTTCTGAATCTCTGAGCAGGAAAAGAGCTGCTGCTGTTGCCTGCAAAGTCCTCCAGACCCTTTCCATATTTCTTCAGGCTAACACAACTCCACCCAAACAAAAACCAACTTCTTGTAACGTGGCATAAAGAGCACCCACACTAGATTCTGTCCTAGCAAAACCAGGTGAACTGAGGAGTAGGAAGTTAGGCACGTAAAAGTGGCTTGGTTTTTCAGAGGTGCTGAATACTCACATCTCCTACTGACTTCAATGGGAGTTGCGAGTGGTCTGCATTCTGAAAAAAATAAAACCACTTCTATATGCATGCCTTACTTAGAGCACCACAGCTAGTTCATATTAACTACGTTCATACAATGCCTAGCATAAAGGTACTTACATTTTACGCAGAACTGGTCAGAATTACTAAAATAAAATTAGTTTAATAATGTAATTTTAAATTGTCTAGTTCCAGTGTGTTCTCCAGCTTGAAAGAACATAGTGATGAGTAAAAAGAATTTGTGAAAGGTCACAAAATTCATAGGTCAAGATACCTTCATCTTCATCTTCAGCATCTTCTGCCTCCATTGGATCATATTCTTCTTGATTATTGTCATCTTCAGTTTCTTCTTCATCTTTAGCATCATCTTTCTTTTTATCTTCCCTCTGTAACAAAAGTTCCTTAATATTTATCTAGACGGAATCAAAAACCAGCACAGTAAAAAATTCTTACTACTAGTCAGTCAAGATTTGCCTACATTTATGCTTAGTCACCTAAGAACACAGATACAAATCTAAGTGATACAGCTGAATGTTAAAATACTCCCAATACACCTGTAAAATTTGTAAACTACTGAATATAACTGAGGCATATTTAAACAGATCAGAAAGTCAAATCAATTAACTAGCATTACAAGAGCTGAGTACTTGAAAGCAATAATGTAAAACTGAAATAGAAACACTTCAGTATTGATCCAGACAGGTTAGAACTGCATACCTTCTTTTCATCTTTCTCTTCTTTTTTATCTTTATCATCTCCAGATTTTCTTCTCTTAGGTTTTGGATCATCTGTTTCATCATCTTTTTCTTCTTTTTTTTCTTTTCTCTCATCTTTTTTGCCTTTTTTGTCCTTTTTGTCCTCTCTCTCTGGGAGAGAAATCAGTGCTTTGTAAATTCTAACACCAAAATCTCTCTGAAGCATTTCATTGAAGAGTTCTGCAAACAATGATACCTGCACATAAAGAAGAAAGGAAAGTGAAAAAAATGTTTTAAAATATGTATTAAAAATATATTTAATTATGATAAAATCACTATGAGGTGCCATCTTAGCAACTTTCATCAAATCAGAATCTTATGGAGTGTCAGATTTCTTAATATCTGCTTTGAATATAGAATCCTTAAACACCTTTACAAATACCATTTCATATCTGAAAACCTGTGTATTCCTCTGGATACCATGCAGTGACTATACTGCTATTGTACCATGTACCAAAGAGTTGGCAATTGAAAAACTTACACACAAGAAGAAAAAATAGCTAACTGTAAGTAAGTAGCACTATTGAGTTACCTCAAAGGAATGTTCTTTATTATCTTCTAATCTGTAGTCCAGAAGAACACTCAGAGACATAATGCTGCAGTCAAACTTGCCACTCTTTGCTGCCCAGTTTGGGTGCACAATGATGGCTGGCTCATCCGGCAGGATGTAGCGTCGCTCCCGCCGCTGACGTTCCAGCTCCTCTTGGCGCTTTCTTTCCTCTTCCTGGAAAAGGACAAAAAACCAACATGGAGCATAAATATTCCAAAGCTGAAGTTTCAGCCTCTATATTAGTTTTTAGGACTCACTGCTCTGAGGAAAGCAAAGGAAAGCCTAAACTGCTGAAAGCAACACACAGCTGTTTACAGTACAGTGAGCTGTTTACCCCTTACGAAGGAAGAGAAAGGCTTCATACATCATCTCTCCAAAGATACCCAACACAGCTTTAACAATTACCAGATGACAATTTACTTAACTCTTGATTATGGGAAATGCAATCTCAGTACTTATACCTGAAGCAAATGAAGTGGGGTTACAAAAGCTAACATGCCACCATTTGACTGATTGCAAGAGACAAACACTGAAGTCTCCTGACTACAGAAGAAGTCATGGCAGACTTTATACAGCCTATGCTGTATAAAAAGCCAGCACAATCACAGCTCTCCTTCAATCCTAAAGAAAGCTGTGGCAAGAAACTCAAGCTAGTTGAACCTCATCCAAGCTGTGGGAGAAGGCAGCAGCAGCTGACAGAATTAGCAAGCACATGGCCTTTCCTCCTCCAACAAGGTTTACAGAGATACATAAAAACATAAAACTTCTGATAACCCCATTCAGGTAAGCAGGTAACACACAAAACCACAGGTTTAAAAGCAATTAAAACACAAACCATACTCCAGACATTTCTGCCCCTTTTCTGTGGTTGAGCTTTGGCCTTACTGCACAGATTTTGTTTATCTTTATGAAATAGCAAACCAGACTGAGTACTGCAACTATGAACTGCAAGAAACTCCAACAGATAGCAACTATCAAAAATTAAAGCTTCATAATAAGGATAAAAATTAAAGCTTCTTAATAAGGATAAACAAACCCAACTAAACCATCTGCCACATGAAGAAGTTGGACTGTGAGACACAGAGGTGAACAGAGGTAAGCAACTGCTCTTCATGTAGGTTTAAGGAGTTACAGTATCGCTAAGTGTGTTCACTTATCTTGAGCATCTTTTTTCTTAGGAGGCTGGTATTTATTTTTCCTTACATTTAAGGTCAAACATTAATTCAGACACCCTTGGTGCAGTTGCCCATTTGAGCTGATTTGGTTGATACAAAGTAATTCAAACTGGCCAAGATTTCTTCCCAATTCAGCAGTTCAAGGTACAGCAAGAGTTCCCAGTACAGTCACCTGAGCGCAACAAAATCCCAGCGCAAGTAGGCACGTGCCTCTACTTTTTATGCTTATACATATTTAAACAAATGTTTCATACATTTAATGTACACTTAGGACTTAAACCACATATGTCCAAATCCTAACCTCTTTATCATCCTCAGATTTTCTATCCTCCTCCTCTTCCTCTTCTTTCTCAGACTTCTCTAGCTCCTTTTGCTCTTCTTTTTGTTCCTCTACTTTTAGCTGCTTTGTCAGTCGAGCTATCAGCTGAGATTTCAGTCCCTTAGAGCTAAGGGTTCGACTTTCTAATTCTTTGCGAAGGTCATTTACCTGGTAAATAAAAGCTTTGTGAGTGGTATCAAGCAGTGACATCACAAAACATTTGATTAGTAGAGAAAGTAAAAATCAGTAGCACTGAAAAGTCAACTGTATTTATTAAACACATGCTGAAAAACGCTAATAGTTACTGATACAAAAAACATGTTACATTTAAAGTGATGCTTTCCACAAAAAACTTCGTTCTGAGGAACTTTTCACAGAGGCAGGGAAAGGATTTTATCAGAGGAGAATAGTATATTATTACTGTTGCTTTTGAGGAAACTTTTCATTATGTCTCCTGACATAAGTTTAAAAAGGCAGTAGTTGTACAAAGCAGAACTCTTGTTTTCCACTTAATATATCATACGTGATACCCTTTAATTGTACAAAGTTCACAACAGATTCAATTAACTGTATTTACTTCCTACAACCAGGAGTCATCTCCGCATGCTTTGATAGCACATCTACTACCGATAAATTCAGCAAAACACTACGGAAGGCTTTTTGCTCCATTAAGGGAACATACAGCTGCATTTCAGGGCATGTCTTAGAAGTGAAAAGGTACAATGGAATCAACTTTTAAGAAGTGTTTGTTACCTTCATTGTTTTTGGATCCAGTTTAGACCAGTGTGTAGGCGTAGAGATCTCTTTAGCTTCTCCATCATCCTTTTCCTCTTCATCCTGACAAATAAAATTTAGAAATTATCGTTCAGAAAGCTAGAAAGCATTTCAGTTATTTTTTAAATTCTGTTGCTGATCTGTGCAAGGTCACAACTGTTTCAGATAGTCTTCTCCTAAAGTTATTTAGACAAGTTCACACACACATTCTACCACTTTATAAATGATCACAGTGCCACTCAGCCAATACAAGCCAGATCTGTGGAACACAAAAGGGTGATAAGCAACACCACAAAGGATATTGGGGTTACATAGACACTGCTGGTCTCCAGTAACCACACAGTGGGTTATCTTCCCCCACATTTTAAATCCCCCAAATTACTCTTTGTTCAGTCAGACCTTCCCTTATTCCAAGATGTTGATCAGCCACATGGCCTGAAATTCAGATGTTTCAGACTAGTGTTTGTTCACTTTCAAATATCACAATTAGAACTGGCCACAAGAGACAATTTAGGAATTTCAGAAAATGGCAAAATGTTTGAAGACAGCTATTCATAAACTGAATCTCACTCAACAACTGGTCCCAGATTCCAGCAACTACGTCTACAATAAAAAAATTTCTGCGCATCATGAGCACAATTTAATTCCGTTTGATATCAGCATACACATTTAAAGTTAGTGAACTAGCTGAAATAAAAATAAAAAGCAACATTCACTACACTGCTGAAAGCTGGTTTACCAGTCATTGTTACCAGTTATGTTCCTCCTATGTATGTATGTTGTGTAGTATGTGGTGTGCATTTTGTGCCTGTGTTCCTGTGCCTGTGAGAAGCAGAAATAGAAAAAGGGATTAGCGTTCAGTGCCTGTTCTCCATCAGCCTCCTTGCGTTCACCCTGAAGCTTCTCGACCAGCTGCTGCTTGTATCCTCGGGAGAGGGTTTCCCACTCTGAGCGGGTGGGAAGGCAATGCCAAACATCCGGGAAAAATAAAACCACTGTCTCCACATGAGCTGGAACTGTACGCCCCTTGTGGGTCTCCTCAGGGCGATGGTAGCGAATCTCTGCAAAACGGTACCTGTTGCAAGGGAAGAAGCATGTTGGAAAAAAAATTCTACAATACATTTTAAAGAGCCTAGATCACTTGTAGCACATCAAGTAAAGAAATTTTGCTGCAAGACCTTGAGGTTTGTCTAAAGAAAAAAATTATGGAAGCCATATTTTCTCTTTTGGCACACTTGTAGAAAAGTATCGCAACTGAAAAGGAGGAAAACCAACAAAAATGCTTTTCACACAACTTGTTGTTTAGCCCAAGTAGGTTTTATGTGCAAATAGAAGTTGTTGAAGAACTTCAAATTTAGCATACAATAGGCTTTCCTGGTACTAGTACAACTAAATTGAGTGTTAACATAGGACAGAAACTCATCAAGAGAAAATATGGCTGTATAACAAACGGCTATTTATTTATAACAAAAGAACAATGAAATGAAGTTCTCTTGACGATCCTCTCCAGCTATGCACAAAATGAAAAATATTTTCAACGCGCATTCATTAAAAAAATTACAGTATAACATGTAAAAATAAACCCACAATTTTTAATTAGTTCTTCATGCAGTATTCAGCACAGTTGGCACCAATCAAGCTGATTACCAAACAGAACATCCTTTGAGTAGATTACCTGAACTACCAAGAGCAGTTGACAAAGAAAAAAGGGGTTTTCCAGCTTTTTTTTTTTTTTTTTTCTTTAAAAAAGTCCTGGCAACAGACAAGTACTTGTTTCTACAGTGCACTTGGCTTTGCAGCACAGTACTTACCATTGCGTGCACACACTTAAGTCAATCCCTGTAAGAGCCTTGCAACAACGAATTGCCGTCTTTATCAGCACCGAAGGGTCCTTTTCTGGATCAGGTCCATCCAGTGATGGGGACCAGTGTCCTCCAATAGCCATAGCTTCATCTTTGCCTTTCATACCCACTAAAAACTAGACAAAAAGAGTCTTCTGAATGTTCCCCTGCTAGGGGTAAAAAGTCATTTTCCCAAAGTGCAAAGAATATTTCATAGCACACACACTGAAATCCTTGAGTAAACCATCAAATTATTTTGAAGTCTGAAAATGGAAATCAGTCAAGAAAGAGTTCAGTTATTTTTTTCCACAGATTATTTCAGCAATGGAATAGGTTTAAAACATCATCACTCATTCTTGCTTTCAAGATTTTCCATCAAGTTTGTTTATTGGTATAGGCATGTTCCTTTGCAATTAAAAGCTTTCTAACCCAAAAGACAAGACACTTAAACGGTGTCTTAACTCTGATACACATTTACAGATGTGCCTGCTTAGAAATGAAGAAAAGCTATGAAAGATGAGACCCTCAAGAGCACCATACCTATACATGAAAGTGTTCCCCATTTGCCGTAAGTTAGAATTTAAAACAAGTCTGTTGTCCTGAAACACCACAGCACTTACAGCTTGTTCAGTTCAATGGTTAAGGTTCACTTAAAAATTGCTGCTAAACTGTTGCTTTATGTGTATTCTCTTCACAGCTGTGCCCCGTACAAAACAAGTACGAGGTTGTAAAGAGCAGCTAAAAAGGTTAATTGTTTGAGTTTAGCTAAGTTGAACAAAGCAGTAAATGTGAAGCTCCTATAAAGAGGAAAAGAACTGACATATAAACTAGGTCTCTCCAGAGGAAAAATGAAGTTATCATTCAGCTGACTACAGGCTCCTCTTTTATTGTCAAAAATGGTAAAGCTCTATAACCAACCTTTATTGCCAAAAGTGTCTGGCATTGAAGCATATTTACCTTTACAAGTCTAGCAGGATGCTGAAATCCATCACGAAGTTCTTGGGGGTCCTCAGCCAAAGCACATGACTTGTGGTAGAGATCTTCCATGCTAGGACTAGCCATCAACATCACCTGTGGTGCAAGTCAGAGCAGTCTGGTGAAGGTCTCACTATGACTGATAAACAACGACCACAACTTGCAAACACACATACCAAAACTTCACAAGGCTGCCCTACACCCTAAACAGAAGTATGACAAAACGGGATGCTCTGTCTCAGTTACTGGCTGTTTTGAAGCTCAGCCTTCTAAAAGGCAGCTCTTGCTCAGCATGAACAGACTAAAAAACCAGGATATCTGATACTTGAGCAAAGGCTTTTGTACACAGAAAGCAGGTAAGTTAAGTCTATCTTTATCTGAATGTCAAAATATGCTGCATCAAGGGCTGTAATCATGTATAAAACACCCCCTTATCAAAACATTTTCTTAAAACCTGTTCCCTTTGAAGTCTGTCATTAAAACAGGCCTGAGATTTTTAGGGCAATCTGTGTTAAAAGCATTACATGTCAAAGATAGATCTTAATCTACTTCAAACAAAACAATAAATATTGAGATGAATAGGAAAGAATAAAAGAAAATACCACTAAACAGAATAACACACCCTGCACAGAAAGTATCCTTTAAGAAATAAAAAGGACTCCATTAACTACTCAAATTTAATTGCCTAAGAAATAGTTTCCTTGAGACCTTGCAGGAGCTAGCTTTCTTTCCTATAATTACATCACCGCAACTGGGTGAGAGAATGGAACAGCCCTCTGTAAATATAAGATTTAGCTTAGCTCTAGTAATAGAAAAACAAACTGAATTTCAGTTGCGATTCTTTAAGCTCTACATCCCAGCTTTCTCCTGGAAAGTTTAAAACTTATTTTGCTCAAATGACTGCAGAATATTTTCAGTTCAGTTTAACTCCCTTTTGCACCCTACTGAAAAATTCTAATGAATAGTGGTATCAGTGGAAAAGTATACAAACCTTAGCACTGTAGAGATGATCAGCATCAGGTGGATCAAGGACAGCAGCGTTCTTATCTATAGGATCTACTTCTCTATGCATTACATAGAAATTACAGTAGTTTCCCAGCTGAAATGGTCTAGACATAGGAAAAGCATCCACCCATGTAAACTGAGCATCAAAGAAATCGCTCGGGATATACAAGTTCTGGTAACGCCTCCTCAGCTCCATCATATCACAGCTACGGCTGAAAGACACAACATTAAAGAACTATTAACAAAGTACATCTTAAAGAGGTATATTAACTGGCAATACAACCATTGCGTATTTGATGCTGTATATATAAAATCTCAAGAATACTACCTTTGAATGTCATGGATGAAGTTTAAAAACAAGTAACTATTAAACACTCTTTCAATTCATGTGTCTGTATGTTAGGGAATATTCATTAAACAATGCTATAAAGCTATTTTGCAGTAGCATTCCAAAGTAACGCAGAACTTCCAAAAAGTTCATCATACAAGGTTTTTAACCATTACATATTTGACCCTTCTTTAAAGTCAGGATCATCATTCAACACCCACTTACATGTGGGCTGACACGGCTCAGGGTAAGCCGTGCCCATGATTAAGTGAACTGTAGGCAAACATCTGGCACTATAAACATACCAGTCCAATGAAAACTTGGAGAACTGAACGGTGTAACGAGGAACGACCCGCCGGGGTCTCCGCGGTGACCTCTCCCTCTCCCGTCTGGGCGATCTCTCTCGTGAGCGTTTCCTCTGCGGAGATCTTTCCCGGGACCTGCGTCTCTCTCGTTCTCTTTCACGACTTAAAGAATACACAGAATACAAATGTTATTGCAGGCAGGTAACACAAAATGACTTCTAGCACAACAGAAGCCAGCCTCTTTACAAGAGAAGCTGATTACACAACTCTTTACTTTCAGGTAGATAAGAACTCTTTCCTAATTCATAAGGATAACACTACTTCTGGGTCTTGCTGACTCACTCCGGAGCAAGCAGCTCAGCTCTTGGGTGAGGACAGGTCTTTATGGTCTACATACCTCCTGTCATCCTTTCTGTTTGGCATAGGGTCTCCTCCTCGGTCATTCCTCCCAGAAAATCTGGATGGTGGGTCTAGTCTTCGAGCTGGTTGTGGCTGTGAAACCAGACGGACTGGGGGCTGCAACAAACCACCTGAAACAAAATGTACAGCATTGATACAGTACAGGGGGCAAGGATCTACACTTGTCTAACACTGCTGCTTACAGCTGTTTCACTTGTGTACATTTTCTAACCTAACTCCACAGTCAAATTTATCCACTATTAACACCCACTTAAAGAGCCTCAAGAGACCTAAGCTTTTCTTTATGGAGGCAAGCTGATGCACTAGTTAAGTGAAATGGGTTTAAAAGCATCTTCTTGAGATGTAAGCTAACATACCCTAAGCACATAGAGCCCATCTGAATAAACAGCTAAGCCTTTTTGAAAACTTTATTTAAGACAGATATACTACCTACTCACTGAACTGAACAAAAACTGAAATCCCCATTCTAAGGCTATTCATACATAAAAATACCTGGCATCCTGAAAAATTATTCCTAAATCAGTAAGTCATACTGCTACATCAATTCCTCAGCACGTACTTTCTTTGACTCAAGTTATTTAATCAACTGATCTAGGTGGAGCAAATGTTACTAAAAACCAATGAACAACTATGACTAATTAGCTGGTAGTAAGCATTTACATGAGACAATTCTGCTTCAGTGCTCCTACCCTTGCTTTTACTGTGATAAGACCAGTCCTAATATTATCACTGATTCCTCAGCCATGCAAAGTTCAAGAGACTTCACAATCTTTGCATTAGATTTGCCATGTTTGGCAGCATTTCTTCTCTCAGATGCCAACCTGGCTAACTGAAATGAATAAGCAAAGAAATACTAGCTTTAACAATACAACTGTGAAACCTGATTTTGCAGAACAGTGCAGAAGATGCTGAAGGACTGGACTGCTATTAAAACTTTTAACGTCCCAACTTGTCAGTAAAGAACAAAAATTACATTGAATTTGCTTTCGGATTACAAAATCTTAACATGAACAGGAGTCCACGGGGATTTCACTAACCAGGCGATTTCTCAGCTACTCCAGGAAGACATACTCAATCTGAAAACTCAATAGAGAGCCCTCCATACCATTTCAGTTATTACTTCAACCTTCCGATTAACAATAAAATAACCATCACCCACTAAGCACCAGTGACCCCCAAAAAGGTGTGCACTGAAGGAGCACCTTTCTGCTGCGGCTGCTGCAGCAGTGGCTGAGGCTGTGTCTGGAGCAGAGGTGTGATGGAAGCTGCTGAGATCTGTGCCTGCAGCAGGGACTGCGGCTGTGGCTGTGCCTGGACCCCGAAGGTCTGCTGAGCGATGGGCTGCAGGACGGCCGGCGGCGTCTTCAGCAGCGGCTGCGCCTGGCTCTGGTTCTGACAGCAAACACCATGAGTCAGGAGAGAGCTTCAACCACAGTCAGTCACCGCCAGTGACACTGCGTAACCCCACGTACCTGGTTCGGGAGGGTCTGGATCCTTTGGGCATTCCATTTGAATGGCATATTAGGATTGTAAGTAGCTTCTACCAAAACTCTGTCACCCACCTGAGGGGTCTTTCCTTTGACAGCACTGCAAACATTACAGAAAACGTACATGAGTCTTTTTTAGCTAGGTTTTTTGCATGTAACATTTAAAGATGGGAGACAGTAGGCAAAGTTCATTAAAGAAAGCTTACAGGAAGAGCATCTACCCCCAAATTCAGCATTAGTACTACCTGCTTCAGTTCAGGGTACGTGTAGGAACTGAATAATTCTATCTTTGGCCTAAGGCAAAAGTTCCCCTAAAAGTACCAAGTTAAGACATGCAGAAAGCAGGTTTTACCCTTTTAATCACCCACAAATTCTGGAATTTCCTATTACAAGGAGATAATAACCTCTGGGTCTCCCAGTTTTAGGCTTTGTATTAAAAATATTCAAAAATTCACGTGAAATTCTTCAGTCTTAGCATCTATCAACCTCTCTGACTTTCACTGTTGAAAGAAAACAACACACTATTGCAGGCCCTGTCAGTGGAGTCACACAATTAGCATGCAATCATCTAAACCATTGATTACTGAGAGTATCACGGAGTACATCTGCAGGTGAGTTACCTAAGCTGAAAGAAGACATCTTCATCCACAAAGCCAAATGTATCATGTAGCTTAGTCACCACCCCAGTGAAGACACGCTGCTTTTGTGGCTGGGTTTGCTGCTGGCTGGAGCGGGGAGCTGGGTAGGAGACAGTGATCTGTGCTGCCGGCTGGGGCGTGGACAGGCTGAGGCTGGTCGGGAGCGCAACTGCAGGCTGCAAGCAAAACAAAGCCAACTCTCAATCTTGTAAGCAGCTGGCAGACTGACACGGAACAGGCCCTTTAGCCATGGAGACAACAGTTGAAAATGACTGTAGCACCTAGAACAGACATTTCCAGATGGTGGAAGCTTTTTGTATTTTTTGTCACGTTGCTGGGTTTCTCTGAAGATAACGTGTTTCTTACTTTGAATGAAGACTGGCTTTGTTTATCCTCCTTTTTTACAAGAGTCAGCTTCCCCCCACAATGCACCTTGTCCAGACAAAACCGTGAAGACTTCATTATTGTCTACAGGTAACCCATACAGTGGGCCTGAAGTGGAGATAAATTCCCAACTTTACTAGGAATAAATGCTTAAGAGGTCATTCTGCATTTATATCCCACCTGTGGTGTTAGAAGTCAGGAAAGGCTGAGGCCAACATAAACCCATCCCTAACTCAACAGTTACTTGCCTTCTTACAAAAGCAGAACACAGTAATATAATGAAATCAAGTCAAACATCTTTACCTTTTTAAAGCCTGTTTAAAAGTTCAAGTGAAAATGGAACTAGAGGAATTTGCAGTGCTTTAAATGGCTGCATGTTTTAAACCCATCCAGCTCAGGGAGATTCTTTTTAAACCTCTTTATACACATACTGTCAATACAGGAAGTTAAATTCCTGAACAAAGAAGAGAAAGATTTTCCCCATTTGTTATTTAATGCAAAATAACTGGACACTTGAAGTTCAAACAACAAAAAAATTAAAATATAATCAACACACATGTTCCCTTCAAGATTAAGGAAAAGTGGTTGCTATTAATTTTTGAAACCAAGGCTATGCATATTTTAACATCTGGATAAAATAAACCTGTACCAATAAAATGTCCATTCATATTAGTTAATTTTACAGATTAAAATACCAAGATGTCACAAATTTGTACTCTTACATTATCTGTGTTTGGGGATGAAGACCAAACAATAAAACCAAACTAACCTGAGTTAAAAGGGTCTGCTGAGGTTGCTGCAACTTAAAATAAATAAAGTTATAATTAATTTTATATGCTTAAGGAAATTGTACAATTCTACCTCCTCTTTACAAGTAAGAGTTTTTGCTTAATCTGAATAGTTAATAGTCCTTTAGGGTTTGGTCACTTCAGCAGTCTGAATATCTGTAAGACTCTGCTTGTGAGGTTAATTTTAAGATTGTATAACCCAGGTTTATTCTGAAAGGAGAAACAGCTTAGGCATGTTATTCCCTTGTACTTCTATTCTTTTTCAAAAATCCTGTTAAGTTTGAAGATCATCATAAAAATCCGAAACGGATTGTTTTTGGACAGCATCTTTCCAGCAGTTAAAATACACGGCCCTGTTTGGAGCAAAGTTCAGCAAAGAATCCTTTACACATAGAACAATATGTATTTTTAAAATTTGTTTTTGCATGAAGGTAGGCAGGTTTCCATTCTGCATGCATTTTTCCAAGTTTATGAACTTCAAGCTCTCTTTCGCTACACAAAATATTACTTAGGTTTCTTTAACAACTTCCCATATGAGAATGATTTTGGAGACAAATCCTACAAGACACACAACTGACATTATTTTTAAGTTATTTGTGATGTACACAGTAAGAATCAGACAAACCTGTTGCTGTACACTATAGAGAGTCTGCTGAGGTTGTGAATATTGCTGAAACAGATAAAAGCAAAACATCTCATAAACAGGAGAATTATTGCCACAATAATATCAAATATAAGTTATCTGCTTAGCAAGTTCCAGATAAAAAATATTTAACATTTAACAATCTTAATTAAAAAATAACCAGTAATATAAACACGTATTATTTTCACAACAAATATTCTGAGCCTTTAGACTGGGCCCTGATGTTCCCTTTCCAGCTAAAGTCAGCAATTTTTGTTAAGCCTGACACTTAGACAGTATTTAAGGCACATTATAAAATCATGCAAAATTCCATAAAGGATATGTATCGTGATGGGAGATACTTGAGATTCTCAGTTTAGATGCATTAAAACTCATTCTCCCAAAGGGCTTTCCACAGCTAAAAAGCTCCTCCACAGCCCGAGATCCCACCTTCGCAGACTAATTCCACTACTGCCAGCTATAAACCCGAACCCCCCGCCCCCCCATTGATAAGACAGGTTCACACTGCGATGTTCACCATTTTCCATTCTCCTTTCCTCCTGGGTCCTTTAGCTTTACGAAGTTCGGGGAGCGCCGGCCACTGTGTGTGCTTTACCTGCTGCAGGGCCGCGGCCGCGGCTGCCGCCTGCTGCTGGAGCGCGGCGGTCTGCGTCAGCTGGTAGTTGGTGGGGGTCTGTGTGGTCAGCCCCGCGGCTGCCAGCGCCGTCTGCTGCGTGTAGATGGTCGGGGAGGCTCCCAGCAGCGAGGGCTGCTGCACGCCCAGGGCAGCTGTGGGGGGAACACGGCCGGTGAGCGCTCACAGCACCTCGGACAGCCCGCCTCGCACAGGTTGCAGAGTGCAGTGCTTTTCAAGCTCGCCAAGGAGATGAATAAAGTTCCAAAATTCAAGATAAAGGATCACATCCCACTAGATTTCTCTTCTAAATTCATCTAACCAATAGTAAACCACAGCAGAGGAACAGAGATCATTACAGTTCCTTCTCTGGAGATGCTCATGATTTTACAGTTCTGTAGCTGTCATCCCCACCTGCACCCGCCCCCTACCCCACGTACTTTCTTGAAGATATTTCAGGTTCTGGATGAGCCAAATAAAGACTGCTGCTCTGCTCTGCAAATTAATATATTTCATTCTATCTGAGGGCAAGAAAAAGATTTACTATAACAGCATCTATGAAACAGAGGCTTATGGAACATGTCCTCTGAAATCTCGCAAGTTTTTGCTTCACTCAGTGCTCTCTTTGTCCCATTTGAAGTGGGGGCTGGTGGAGAAGGAACAGCCTTGTTAAAACAGAGAGTTTAATCAGTCCCCAATGTATAAGGGGACTCAAGCTCTCTCCAGCTCTTAACAGGAAGGGTTTGTGCTGCCCAGACTCAAACTGCCTAGAAGGAAAGATTAGCTTATTTTATTGTCATGCCAGCTTTTAACTCACCACAGAACATAAGCAAATCATGAGGCACGACTATGCACAGGCTATGCTTCTGAACAAGGTATGCTCAAGACTTACAGATGGATCTTTTGGGTGACAAAGAGCCCTGCAAAATGCATATCTCAGAAAAAAACTGCAAATGTATCTGGAAACTGGCTCCCTCTATGGCAGCACTTTTTCAAAAAGTTATCGGCATCTGCATGATCAAATATCACTTCATTAAACTATCAGTCCAGTTTGCATATTTAAATAAAACCAGAGAGAAATTCGGCAGGAAAACACTGCCAGCAAAAAACACATCAGCCAGTCATCTTCAGAACTGAACAACATTCAAGATTAACACAGTTGCTCTCTCTTCCAAAGCCATCGAAGACACACAACAGAATGAGGAACAGATTTACAGTATTCCTACAGAGTTTGTGCTCTACATTCCTGATCCAGGCATGCAGTAAAACACTGCCTGTAGTTAGTTGCTGATTGTTACCATAATGCTGCAGCCTGCTCAACGGGTCCTGAATAATGTAATCCTTCCTACCACACTGCCCTTACCAGCAGAGCAGAGTCCGTTGATGGCACTGATCATCTTATAATTTTGGAATGAAACAGGAAAGAAATACATAAACAGCACTGAAAATAATTGCTATCACTATGATCTGTATCAAATATTGTCAAATAAGCATTCCAGGAAGTAACAGTATTTTAAAAGTGAAATCAAGCATTCTGCGGTGTACAGCATTTAATTAACTTCCCCCTAGAAAATTCCAAAATTTGCATTTCTTTAGAAGCCAGCAAACAAAATTTGAGGCTTCTCTCATGACAGACCCTCCACTGTCTTAATGCTCTTGCCTCCTGCTTGATCATCAGCTTCAATTTGAATGTGCAGTTTGGACCATCCAGAAGGAAACCCTCAACTAGATTCTCACCGATGCCTCACATAACGTACCTTAAAGAGACCTTTAAATATAATGCAAAAGCTTTGCTGCTTCATCCTGGGACAACTCTAATTTTTCTTGGCTGCAATACTTTGCTGGCTCAGTCAAGGCAAATAACCAGTGCATTCATCTTTCTCCTCTTACTTCCACATGCCACTTCCACATGAGCAGAAATCCCCATTAGTGCAGAAATTTGCTCCATGCTGTTATTTTGAACATCTGTGACTATGCCAGCTATTGTCATTCAGCCTGAAGTTCTATCCTAATGTTGTGCCAACATAGGGGGATGAAGTTGGGAAGCATTAGCAAAAGCAAATTTCACAAATTTTCACCTACTTTTTGTACCAATGGTACCCACAAAAATGGTTACTCCCCAAACCTGATCTTGGGATTACTCAGCTCTTCAGTTACACTATGACAATTTCCATTTCAGCATAACCCAGAATTATCTCAAGCAATTCCCAGCCCATCCTAAGACACTTATCTCATTTTGTCAACTACGGAAAATTTTTTTTTTCCCCATCTCTACTGTCACTTTCTGAGCTTTTAATATTAACTGGTTATCTACTGTCTATAACACTGCAGATCAATTTACTAAGAAACAGCAAAGACAAAAGACAGCCAAGATCCTCTCCAAGGATAACATCCGTAGTAATAAGTCTTTCAAAGCTGTATCTTGTTCCCACTGATTTGCCTCGAAATATTACAGGACTTTCATCTGACTAACTTTGATCTGTGCACCCATCTTGGTTAAACAGGCTCCAATGCATTAGGCAACTGAGTTTGTGTTACTAGTTAAAAAGAAAAAGAAAAGAACAAGAACAAAAAGGAAAAATCACACAGAAAAACAAGAGATAGAGAATGAATCAGACCTAGTCTGGAATTGACATCTGACTGCCATATTATTATTACTGGCAACAAGCATCTGCAGTGGCAAACAATAGCTTCTTAGGATTTGTAATGATCTCACTAAATACAGTGATGGAGATGCCTTCCTTCAAATGCAGTGCAAACAACTCCCACTGGCACCAATACTGCATGGCACTGCCAGCTGAAAGGGCTAAGGCAGAAACTGAGGTCCTAGGCTGCAGCTCTGGGTTAGGTAATAGACATTTCTGTTGCAATAACACAAGGACACGATTTAGTAGTCCCTCTTCCTACTCCTAAACTCTAAAGATCTCTAGAAGTTAGGGAAACATCTTCAAAATACATAGCTACATGTGTCTCCTTGCTAAGTGACATAGGTTCGTTGCAATTAGAAAAAAGGAGTACCCTGTGCAGGGCGTGGGACACTTCTCACAGCTGTCAAAAATTATGAGTTTGGGTCCTTGGGCTTTCAAGTTTCTTTAAGCTTCACACACTTGCAACACAAACACCACACAGCCTACTCCAAAAATACTCCTTTCAACAGGCACACACCAGAAACTAGGCTCAGCGGATTTGTCATGGGACATCTGTTTACAGCAAGCCAGCAAACTGCACCAGCTACTATGGCTTAGTGAGTTGAGATTCACATGCTCACTCTGTTCTCACACACTGCTTTAGTCACCTCACAGGGGCCACCAGCAACAAGACATTGAGCTCCAGGCACTCCAGCTCACATCAGCTGCACCATTCCTCGGGCCAATGCAATTAAGTCTTGATACAGCAAAGACAACACCACCAACCAGGCAGAACACAGCAGAGCCAGGACTTCCCCAGCAGTACAGATCCATAAAACCAGACGTTCATCACAACCCTGAAAACAGCACAGGGCAAGCACTGTGACACAAACCGAAGAGGTGAGAAGAGGGAATTCTCCTTTGCAGGCGTTTCAGGAGTCCGCACATCATTATGCAAGTTGAAAGTAATTTTCTGTAGTAGGCATGATTCAATTTATGCTTTAACAATGCTTAACCAGCATGGCAGGGGCATTATTCTGGTTTTAGTCTTGTGATGCATAAAAGCATGAGATGACAAGTAGACAAAAATTCCCTGTGTTACATGTAGGAGTTTCTCTTCACACATCCATTTTTGCTGGCACCTGGAATTGCCCATCTCTCTTCTAATACTACAGAGATTAATTAATAAGCCCTCCTAAAAGGATCACAGAACCCTTCATTACACAGCATGTCAGTCTACAACTAGCATGTCACACCTTAATAATTAAGAGCTTTAACTCATTTAGTTGCTTCTTCACCAGGGATGGTCAAGACAGCATCCACATCAGCAATTAAAAAATCCACCAAAAAAATCCCTAAACCAAAACAACGAGAAACACAAACCCCCAACGCTGATATTACCTTTTTTGCAATTATCAAGTTATCACTCACTTCTTCTGACAGCTTGAAAAAAACTATACATTATGTTGCTTGTGTTACAAAAATCAAAATCTCCTTTCCTCATACCCAAGCACCTCAAAACTTTGGAGAAGGAACCTGATACTTGGATAAAAACAGCTAGCACGCATAAATATATATAATAGCTTTGGCCAACCCTCTGAAAGTATGTTTGTAAAATGAGTTTATGAACACTGAGATTCACAAGGGTAAGCCAATATGCACAATTTCTTGGGTGCAACACAGGTGAGTAGCAGTTGAGGCTGGTCAGCACACCTGAGCACTGACAGCACCTCTTCCTTAGGAAAACAGCCTCTCTGGAAGGTCACAACTTCAGATTGAAAGGGGCAAGTTCAACCAGAAATACTGTTCTTCAGCTCACAGCAGTGCCAAAGAGCACTGCTTGCCTTCCAAAAGACTCTTCCTGTGCTCTGTATTATAAATCAAAAGAGCCAATTAAAAAAGCAGGGGAACAAGTATGTACTAAAACAGCAGCCAGGCAGAAGAATTCCAGGGACTGGATTTGACAGAGCACACAGGGAAGAAAGAGAATGCAGATGTGGTGACTGTGTATTGCAGCAGGAATAGGAAAGGATAGTACAACGTGAAGAGGACACTAGGAACACGAAGGAACATGGAGCTAGCACAAAAGGAAGGTAAAAGTGCAACGAAATGTTACATCTTTAATGGCTCTCATATTTGAGTCAGGTGCTGCCGGGTCAGATGAACAGCTATAAATCCCTACAGATACTGTCCTCATTGAGCAGGTGAACAATCTCTCCCAGCAACTGATGTTGACCAGTCCTACCCCCGTTACATTTGCCCTTCATTTAACTTAAGGAGGCTCAGAAGCCAGTGTCATGAGCATAAGAAAATGGGTAAGAGGCTGATGTATGCTCCATCCACCCCTCCTCCAGGGCCCCCCTCCTGGTCCTACCTCAGCAAGCTCTAAGATGACTTGGCACCTCCTCCCCTTGGGAGGTTTTGTGCAGCTTTCCCTCTGAAACAGGACATGGAGCTGGTCCTCCACCTTCCACCGCTATTTTTGATGCATTAGTTGTCACACCAGCCAACACACCAAGACTAGTCCAGCCCAGGTGCTCCCATTCTTTGACTGCTCCAACATCTCCCCATGTCTGATATGGGAACCAAAAGCAAAGTTTCTCTTTCCCACATTCACAACCCTTTCCAGTTCTTAAGGATTTTCTTATGGAAGGAGATAGTGTCATTTGGATAAGGGAAGTGTGAGCTATTCAGAGAAAAAGCAAAAAACTGCCTGTGGGCAGCTGCTTAGGGACAGCAATGGTTTAGGTAGGGAATGGAGCAGAATGGGCATGGAGGAAAAGGAAAAGGCACACTGGGACAAAGTGCTGTGAAGCACGTGGTGGGTGGTCACTCCCTGAGGATACGCCGTGTGACTGGCCCGGTGCCCATGGGAAAAAATGGAGATAGAGGATTCACTCTGGGAGAGAAAACTGAGTCAGGAGGAGAACGATTCTCATCCCAGACATGCACCCCCAAAGAAAATCATGCATTCCCAACCTTTGCTAGGCTGCCACACACAAAGCCATTGACAAAGGAGGTGTGACACGGAACAAATCAAATGTGATCAAATCAGAGCAACTGCAGACACCACACATCCTGAACCCTCTAAGTGCCACAGCTTTGCTCAAGTCTCTTCACACTGTACAACTTAACTACAACATTTCATTAACTATGTGTACTCAAGAAAAGCAAAAGGCACTCCAAAACTCGAAATGGAAGCACCAAAATTCATCATGCATCAAGCCTCACATTCTTGCCTCAAACCTTTTGTACTCTAAACCAAGAGGAAACATAAGCCAGCTAGGTTTTTAAACAGTGGCTTGCAATTCATAACACTTCTTAGTCAAATCAAAGTAAACTCTACCAGTATTATGGCAATACTCTGGTTATAGGAACCTTTACATTCTAATTTAGCATTAAAAAATAAATACCCTCCTTGTCACCCAAGTAACTTGAAATTTCAGAGAACTCTCCACGATGTGGATTATGTATAATCGATTAATAAAATAATTTGTAAACATTGATTCAGGCTACCCAGGAAATGAAACCCGGGAAGCACTTAAAAATCTGTAATGCCTTACTAGAGCTGATATTATTTAATCAAGAACATGTAATTTAAAAAGAGGTAATTTGATTTACACATCTTTGGAGATTAATAACTTGACACGTTATTTATTGACTGAAACAATCAATACAAATTCACCTGGAATTCTACTCAAAGCCTTAAAGAAAACCAAATAACAAACAGAACCAACGAACAGTATTAGGCAACGACTTTTCAAGTCCCTATTGTAGGAAAAAACTCACAACTTAAACCACATAAACAGACTTTAAATAAGTAAGTTAGGATCGTGCCACTCTGAAGTGCATACCCAAGTACGGAATCTCCAAATCTACTAGAGGTCAGGGTTCAAACATTGAGTGTAAACTGACCTGGCTGAGACACCGCAGTGGCTGTAAACTGAGTAGCCCAAGGGGGATTTTTCTGTCCTCCAAACTGAGCCATGGCAGAAGGTAGAATCTCCTGAGTGTCTATCTTCTGTAACTGCAACCTAGTAAAATAAGGCACAGTTGCAATCTTCGAAACAAATACCGTCAGGCTATTTTAATTCTGGGCCAAAAAAACACCCAAAAAACCAAACCCCAGCCAAACAAAAAATCCCAAACCCTCAAAACCAGAAAAAAAGAAAGAAAGAAAAAAGAATAAAAAAGTAAAAAAAAAAAAAAAAAAAGTAAAAAAAAACCAAACAAAAAGAGTCTTGAAATATTAGTTTTACATCCCTAAATCCTGGTGGGCAACACGCGTCGCGTATGGGAAACACAAAAAGTTGCAAGGCAAGTTGTTTTATTTCCCTGAAGCACAATCTCCATCTCCCACTTCTTAACAATGGGGACAAACGCCGTTCAAAACGCAAAAAACGCATTCCCGTTTCCAGGAAGATTAAGGGAAAGGTGACTCCGCGGAAGCGAGAACTCGTTATTCGTTTTCCGTGGCCGCGCTCCGCGCCGCGGGGAAGCGGCGGCGGCAGCCGCGGGGCCGGGCACCACGCGAGCACGGCCCGGCCGCGCACCGGCCCCGCCGCCTCCCTCCGGCCCTGCGCCCGCGGCCCGCGCGAGCTCCTTTACCGCCTCGGCGGCCTCCGTTCCCGGCCGCGGGCCCGGGCCCCGCCGCCGCGCGGAAAGCGCCGCACGGAAGAAAGGCAAAGGGAGGCGACGGCGGCGCCGGGCCGGGCGGGCGGGAAGCGAGGCCTTCCCGCCCCCTTCTCCTCCTCCTCCTCCTCCTTCGCCTTCCTACTCCTCCTCCCGCCGCCCCCTGTTCGCAGCGCGGGCCCTGGCACGGCCCGGCCCCTCTCCGGGGCAGCCGCGGAGCCCGCGCGCCCCCGGCCCCTCGCGCCGCGCCCGCGGTACCTGCGCGGGACCGCGCCGCCGCCATCGCCGCCCGCCCCGGCTGCCCGCCCCGCGCATGCGCCGATGCCCGGTTCTACGTCACGGCTGCGACCGCGCGAGGCGGCGCGCGCCCGGCCCTGCCGCGTGCGGGGTTCGCGCGGCTCGGGGGAGGGGCCCCGCCGCCATCTTGGGCGAGGCGGGCGCGGGGGGGGAGCGCCGAGCCGCCATCTTGCGGCGGGACCGCCCTGGGAGCCGTGGGACCGGCGCGGTGCGGGCCCTCTCAGGGGTCTCCTCCGGTCCCCCCGCCGCCCCGCCAGCGGCTCCTCAGTGCTCAGACACAGCCCACGGTACCTCACGCTGCCATATCGCTGTAGGAGGGGCAGCCCTCAGCCCTCGCCCGCTCCTCTGAGAGCCGGCTATACGCGCACAAACGTTCGGGCCATGCTGTGGGGGGAAAGGGGTCATCTGAGGTGAAGGCAGAGCAGACGCACCAGAGACGGATCAAAGCTCTTAAGATGCTCTGAAACGGAAATTGCAGCGAGGATCAGTGTGGTAACTATTTCAGGAGTTCTAGGCAAGAGTAATTTCTTTCTGAGTTGGAAAGGACTTAAAAGGATCGTCGAGTCCAGCTTTTTAAGTGAGTGGCCGATTCATGTAGGGATTGATGGAACCCATGACCATGGCGTTGTTACTAAAAACTTTCCATCCCATAAATAGTTTTTTACACTAGTTTGTTTTGAAATGAAATAGACACGTGAATTCCTACCTACGTTTGAAAGTAAGCCAGCAAGACTCACTTTGTAAATGAGAACAGGACTTCGAAGTGTCATATTAAAAACAGAAGTTAGTGATGGAATAAAATCCTGAGAAGCAGCGACTTCAAATTCCCTTGCAGTGGATTTTGGATTATATTGTAAGAGGGCATCTAGATAAAGAAGCAGAAGATCATCAGGTGCAAATAAATTTCTGCCAGCATTTGGTAGTTAAGAATATATAAAGACAGATCTGTCTTTGCTGTTTAAAGTATATTTCAAATTAGGTGAGGGTTTAGATGTTTCACGCTCAGAAACATAGTTCTTACTTTTTAAGTCTACACATTTTGAACTTTATCTCTTCTGGGCCTAACTCCATCTAGCTCAGTGAGTTGACTAAAGCAGAATCTGTACCTTTTAACTTGGAGATAAGATTAAATGTTAAGAATGTTGCAGGACTTTCTCCCACCCCGTATGTGAGAAGGACCATGGCAAAGTTGTATTAAAGTAGAAAGTAATTGTCAGTGAGTATCAAAGTATTGTGAAGTAGCTCTGTTGTACAGGCTTCTGGCCCAGGGTCTTTTATATCAGACTGTAAAGGCTCTCAAAGCCTCAGAAGCTCACAGGAACCACACTTCTGATTTCCTCAAGAGGAACATTTTGGGTACTTTCTTCTTTCCACATGCATGCTGCTACCATTACGTGGCAGATTTTGCCACTGCCATTTTTAGTACACTAATGATTCCTTTTGGATTGTTTGGGTCTCTGTGTTGTCTGCTCAAGACAAACCACGCTGTTGTGATGAAAAACAGTTGTAATGGAAGAGGCAGTAAAAAAACCGTGCGCTTCTAGTTTTGTTTTTTAAAATAGTTCTAGGCCCCCAAACTATCTTTCAAGTGCATTGGACAGTTTAATCTAAAATTGATGAGAGGACAGAAATTTGAAATGCGTAAGATTTCTACAAATTACCCTAAAATAATGAGGCAGGTTAAGAAAAAGATAGAAATTCGAAGGCGAAATGCATAAGGCAAATTGTTGCTTCCAGCTTTCTGGGTGACTACAGGAATTCAGAATCTGCTAGGGATATTGTGGGTAGAAATGGTAATATTTAGACTTTATCATCAAAGAACATCGTGAATGTTTTTGCACAATCCCTACATTTAACAAAGATGACTGGAAAACACAGAGAAGAGAACTTAGCACCAGCTACAGTTCAAATTGTGAATACTTGAGATGTCTGCCCTTTGCTTAGGGAATCCCTAAGAGCCGAGTGCTTCACTACTAACTCATCTCTAGACATTATTTACTCTGTATAGAGAATTCCATACCATAATCAATGCGTTATAACTGAACGCTTTTAGAGAGTGCCCTTTACACAAAAATTAAGCACCAAACAGTTGTCCCTGTACAGCAGCAGCTGAACTACTGTGATATTTTCCTGCATCAGGTAGAATGAAACTAGTTTCAGGTATCTTGGATATCTGCTATGAGAGAAAAATGTAGAAGGAAATGTGGAAAAGGCTTATTCTTGGTTAGAAAAAACCCCCACACCCTAAACATTTAATTGTATTTGTATTATGCATTTCAGGGAAAGAATTGGAAGAGATCTTCTAATGAACACACTTTTGATAATCTGTACCATTTCTAAGACACAAAAATCAGTGTTTCATATCTAACATGAAGCTAGCTACTCGACAAAAAGTGAATAAAGATGCCGTATCTGTCCAGCTAAATGCCAGTTACAGGGAGGTGGTTATTTCATTCAGTTTTGATGATGAAAAATGATGATGTTATTTTTCCATATTCTTGTTGGAAATAAATTTCCATGCATCCTGTTCCATTTCCAAATTAATTTGCAGATCCAAATGTGTCACTGCTGGAACCTGCTTTTTGGAGGTCTCAATGGGGTTGTTTATTTATTCTCTTCAGAAGGCCAGAAAAGATCATTCAGAGAGAATCAAACACATTTCACCTTTCTAGATATCCAGAAATGGTAGCAACAGTCCAGTTAATGGCTTTTTTGATTCTTAAATTACGATTAGGTGCAGCAGGTAGGCATCTAAACAAATTATAATGGATTTTTTGGTGTCCAAAAATTTCTCTTGTAGTCTTTTTGAGTGTAGCCCTATGTACTTCACACTTTGCCAAGTGTGTGACGCAGTCAGTACTGAAATTTAATAATTAATAAACTGAACTTTATTACATTAGATATCCAGAAATGGTAGCAACAGTCCAGTTAATGGCTTTTTTGATTCTTAAATTACGATTAGGTGCAGCAGGTAGGCATCTAAACAAATTATAATGGATTTTTTGGTGTCCAAAAATTTCTCTTGTAGTCTTTTTGAGTGTAGCCATATGTACTTCACACTTTGCCAAGTGTGTGACACAGTCAGTACTGAAATTTAATAATTAATAAACTGAACTTTATTACATACTGCTGTACAAAGTACTTGACGAAAGTGTTTCTGAACTGGTCAGGCCACTCAAGAATACAAGAAAGACAGAATAGAATTAAACCAACCTGCTCAGGTTTAGCTGATTGCAAGTAATGTTTGTTTGTTTGTTTTAAAATGTCCCAGCGTAAGGACAGAACAGCTTTTGTGGTCTGCTGTATTGCAATAAAATTTAAATGCATTGAGAACAGACTTCTGACAAAGTTTTAAATTAGTAAAAAAGTCATAGCATAAATAAAGTAATTCTTAATTATTTTGCATGTAATAGACACCAGAAGCACCAGGGTAAATTTTTCACCTTGATAAAAGAGAGAAAAAGTTTTTTCAGTTGGAGCAATTGAGAGAGTCCCCATCACTGGAAGTTCTCCCGACACAGCTGGGCAGGGTGCTAGAAAATCCCACCTAGGCTTTCTTTTCCACAAAAGGTGGGACTGAGTGATGGTTTGAGGTCCCTACCAACCCGGGGTACTCTATGATCTGTGAACATCACATTTAAAAAAAAAAAAAAAAAAAATAGAGAAAAAAGTACTTCACCTTCCCCAGGAAGCACAAGAACAGTGGCCTTTCATAAAAGTCGTAAGTTTCGTAAGTTTGAAGGGTTCCTTTTTTTCTTACCCAGTCTGACTTGTATTTAAGTCCTTGGTACCTGTGGGAAGAGCCTGTTTTTGTTTTTCTAGATGTATTCTGAAAACAGAAGATTTCTCAGCTCTCTCCTTACAGCCTTGGGGTAATGCAGCCATATGGAAGCCAGAGTAAAGGTACATCTATAGCCAGGCAATAAAGAAAAGGAGTGAGAAGAAAAATCCTGGCCACCTTTAAAATCTCAGTTCCATTGCTTGAGAAGCAGGAGGTGGAGAGCTGCAAAGCCATTTCCCTTCCACCACTGTCTGCGGTGCTCAGCCTCTTCCCACAGCAGAGCACAGGCTTCTCTCTGATCTGCAGGACAGACAGTTCCTGTGCAGGACAGCTGAGTGCACAGAATCAGAGGTTTAACTCACAGGCTGCCATGTGCAGGAAGAGCAGGGAGCATCCTGAGAACTTCAGTGTGCAAGACAAGCCCAAGTAAGGACTCCTGCAGTGGGAGACAGCAAGGGAGCATGACTGAAACTCTGATTGCTGCTCTGCTGGCTCAGATGCAATAGCAGTTGCATATGAAAGGAATAGTTTCCTGTATTCTTTGGGGGTTCCAGAGCCTTTGGCACTTGACTGGCTTACTGGTGAGCACTCTGCACACAACACCCTTGGGCTTTCTTTTTTTAAATTTTTTTGAGTACCTTCCCTAGGCAGAGCGATGGCCTAAGGAGGATTGTCATGCAGTGACACACCTGAACCACTTAAAGCCTCTTACCCCCATAGAACAAGACAATTTGCAACAGCACAAAGAATCAACAAATCCCACCCATAAAATCTGTAGTAACATAATGTAGTGGTTTAGCATGGATTGTGATTGACAGGTTGGCTGACAAATGAGAGTGTTTCTACGCCTCTGGAAACACAGCCTTAAATTACAATCTTTCAGGTAACTCAGTCTCTTCTCCAGTCATCGAGAAAGTAACATCACCTCGTGGGTCGGGGTTGGGCTGGGGCCAGGCCTGCCGGGCCTCGGGGGGGGCCGTGCCTGTGGGACAGGGGCCAGGACTGGCCACCCCCGGGCACCTCCGATGGAGAGAAGAAGAGAAGGACTGCAGACCAGCAGTCTGGCCCTGCGCCAGGACCATGGTGGCTGTGCTCTGGGCCTTGGTTGCCAGAGCTGCTGGTCCAAAAAAGGAAAGACTTTTAAAAACTTTTCTCCGGAGGCCCAGGAAGCTGATCTGGGTTTGAATCGCTTGAGGTTTGACCAGGGGTGGAAGAGATTTTGTCCATCAGCATTCCTGAGCATGCGCTTTCCCTTCCTCTCCCCTGACCATCATCTGTGGCCTTGAGTCTGCTGAAGAAGGAAGACTGAGCAAAAACTTTAACCCTTTTCCCTCCTCCGTGGAAGACATTTGAAATATAAAAAAAAGAGCATTGAGAAAAAGTCAGTGAAAGAATGAAGAAAGACTATTTTGAAGACGGGATAGAGGAAGTGGACATTTCTGACCGGACTTCTCTAGATGTGAATTATGGAGAAATAGACTGTTTTTGTAATATCCTAATGTTGCTTGGGGGGATACAAGTTCTAATCAAAAGGTTGTGTGTATTGATATACATAGGTTTTAATTAAGAATTTTGATTAGAATATGTCCCCGGCTCCTGAGAAAGAATAAGGAGGTTTCTATTTCTTTTGAGAGAAAAGTGAATTTAGAAATGGAAGACAATCCCTGTTTTGTACTAAAAAAGCATTCTTAAAATGATACCCCAAACATGTAGAAGCCCATGAACAGCATGGAAACTGTTATATGGGTAAGACTGCACAGAATCTGCAAAAATTCCGGGTGGTTGTATACCCTGTGAAAGCCACTAGATCTTTTTTTTCTTGTGGCGTGTTCTTCATAACCCTAAAGAGGCTACTCTCCCAAGGTGATGTAAAATCGTGTTTAAATAGCGGCAACTGACTGAAAATCATGGTTTTCTCTTTTCTCTACGTGGTGTGTGGAAAAGTAAACAGTTGGAGGAGGGAAGGAAGAAAGTGAATGTCTCAGCAGGTCTCAATTTTTTCCCCCTCTCTTTTTCTTTAGTGTATATTAATAAAATCTATCTGTTTTTTCTTTTAAGTTGTACCTGTTTTGCCTTTTTCTCCCAAAGTCCTATCTCCCAGCTGATAAACGAAATTTGACAAATGTCAAACCACGACACATAATCCAGGTGAGTCCTTACAAGGCTTTCTACTGTTGTGGAAGTGAGTTAGGGTCTAGCACCATGTTTGCTTCATGAAGCACTGGCCTGCTGCTTCATTTCCCTGGAGGGGTCCCTCAAGTGAATGGAGTCAGTCATCCTCATGCAAAAACAGTCTGTGTAAAAACAAAATGGTCACAAGAAACTGAACTGCTGACTTTTTACACACAGAAAACAAAGGTTTTGCTGTTCTGAGCTGGAAAAAAGGCTACGTTGTGCCTCTAGCAGCAATTTAGGACCCCTTTAGGATCAAATAGCGTGAAAGTATTACCCAGTCATGTTACAAATGGAGATGTACACATGCTACAGCAGGACTGCAAGTAATTTTTGGCCCAGTGTAAAAAGACATGGACATTTTCAAGGATTCAAGTGTTAGGAATGTAAGGATTTTATATTAGTGGTATATGTCATAAAAGAGTATCCAGAAGTAAACAGACGGGACATGGAATTGAAGGCCCAGCTTGGCTACTTTGCCCTAGTTAATGGTTATTAAAATAGCCATGTTCAAATTTCCACATTTTAAATACATTTTCAGTTCGTCTAAGACTAAAAACACACATGGGGATTGCTGCTATTTTATTTTAATTTTAGACTATCTAGGCCATGTCCTGAAGCAAAAGACTAATTGAAGCATTACCTTGCTTGTGTTTAAGTAACATCTGAATATGCCTTTTGTTCTGATATACAGAGTGCACAGAAACCCCAATATTTTGATGAATGCTGTTTACTCTGTGTGCAACATGAACTGTCAACAGCAGTAACCAACATTAGCATTGTGCAACAGCAAATCCTGGCATTCTGTGATATGTAGCAGTGTAGGAGTACTACAGAAAACTTAACTGTAGCACCAGCAAAAAAGCTTGTTTTGCAACTGAATTGTTAACAACATCATTTAAGTAGGCATTGCAATTTAAGGCTTAAGAACTTAAAAGCAGCCAACTGTCCGACATCAATACTCTATTACCTTGTATAATGCATACCAGAAATCCAGGATATAAAAAAGCACTAAAGCCATCTCCTAGTGGTAAACTTACTTTTGCAAACAAGGATTGCAGGGCGGGTTTAAATGCTGCAATCTGGTTTGGGTGGCCCCGGAGGGGGTTCTGTGGCTTTCCTGAAAACAGGAGCCCTGCATGCTTTCTGTGCTCTCCAGGAGCAGAGAAAACTGTGGACCATTGTTCGTGCCTCTACCAGCATGGGAAGAGGGAGAATGCTGCAAGTTGGTTTTGATGGTCTCAGAGTGCTTTTTTGTCACTTTCCTCAAAACAGGAGCCCTGCGTGCTTTCTGTGCTCCGCAGGCTCAGAGAAAGCTGCAGACCATCTTTCGTGCCTCCAGTGGCACAGGAAGCAGGAGAATGCCGCAAGCTGGTTTGGGTGGCCTCAGAGGGGGCTTCTGTGACTTTGCTTGAAATAGGAGCCCTGTGTGCTTTCCGTGCTCTCCAGGTTCAGAGAAAGATGCAGACCATCGCTCGTGCTTCTATTGGTATAGGATGAGGGAGAATGCATTAGAATTTTTTTAAACATTCCTTCTTGCTTTACATGGTGTAAATTACGAGCACTCATCTTTCAGCCTGAATTTGCAACAGCTCCTCAGGCTGACTGAGCTCAACAAGACCATCAGAATCACTAAATTGTGCAAGGGACCTCAAAACTCAACCCATTTCTCCCCCCCCCCTCCTCCCTGGGCCATGGCAGGGACACCTTCCACTAGCCCAGGCTGCTCCAAGCCCCAGCATCCAACCTGGCCCTGGACACTGCCAGGGATCCAGGGACAGCCACAGCTGCTCTGAGTAACCGGTGCCAGGGCCCCACTGCCCCCACAGGAACAATTTCTTCCTGATAATTAATCTAAACCTGCCCCCTTTCATCCTGAGGCTGTTCCCCTCGTCCGGCTCACTCCGTGCTCTTCTGAGCACGCCTCTCCCTCACGCCATAAGCGGCTTGCACAGAGCATGCCGAGTAAATGCTCTGGGGGCTCCCGGGGGCACGCCAGCACTCCGGGCCCTTTTCTGGCGCTCTCCTCGGCGCCTTCCCCGGGAGGGAAGCCCCGACTGCCCCGGGGCTGTGTCCAGCCACGACCGGCTCTCCCCACCCGCACTCTCCGGGTAGCTCAGAGACCTGCGGCTCCGGGCCCGCAGGAGGTGGCCAGGTGGCACTCACCGCATGGCAGGATATGTAGCCGCTCTCCTCGCCATCCAACACCCAGCTCCAGCAGTGACAGCGAGTGCTCCAGCTCCAGCCACAGCGCCAGCGTGTCCCGCCCGGGCAGCAGCCCCCGACGTGGCCTTTGAATGGCCTACCGACGCAGCGGCAGTGATGCCCGACACCGGCCCGGGGCTGGCCTGGAACCGCCCTTGCCTCGGTTCGGCGCAGCTCCTTTGGTTCGGATCGGCTGACCGCGGCTTCATTTGGCTGCACACAGTCCAAGTTGGCTAAAGTCGGTGATTTTCATCAGACCTCGGCTATTTTCGCTTGTTCGGCCAAACTCAGTTGTTTCCGCCCTTTCTCACCACCATCTTGGTTGTGTCTGAAGCCACTTCCAGTCGCGTCGCCATCTTTTTTGTGGCACCCCTAAGGTCCCTGCCGGCTGTTTACACAGGTGCCTGACTAAATCGACTGCCTGAACCCGGCTGCGGCGTGGTTCAACCCACAGCCTATGCGCGCACACCCTGGACATGCCGCGTAAAATTGCTCCCAGGCGGTGCCGTAGTCGGGGTCCTGCACAGGCAGTTGCAGAGACATACCGCAGGTCCTTGCACTCTTCCCACCTTTTTGCCGCCATCTTGGAAAGGTCACACACTGCGCAGACAGCCGCCATCTTGGTTGTGGCGCCCCCCAAAGGTTCCCCCCCCGCACTCTTTACACAGGCGCCTGACTAAATCGACTGCCTGAACCCGGCCGTGGCGTGGTTGAACCCACAGCTCATCTGAGCACATCCTGGAAGCACCGAGGAAAATGGTTCTCGAACAGCACCGTGGTCCGGGTCGCGTGCAGGCTTTCGGTCCTCGTATTTTTCCTGGCATTTTGGCCGTGATCTTGGACGGTCGGGCGGCAGCACTGCCCCCGAGCTCACAGCCAAGAGCTGACATGTGCCTCGTGGACTAGCACGGGGGATTGCTGCAGTACCGCTCTGTGTCCACACGGCGGCAGCACCGCCGCACTGCCCGGCCCGGGGCAGCGGCACAGAGCGAAGGACAGAATGAGCGTGGCCAAAAATGCCCTTCCGAACATCCCCTAAAATAAGCTGCCCAAAAGACCCCCAATCACTACTGCAGGAATTCTGCCTCTGACCAAATTCAAACCAAAAAAGCCTGTACTTGAGCCTATGTTCCAATATTTTTTGGATTTATTATTTTTATATTTTATTTATCTTACCATTTATCTTTTATATTCTTATCTATGTCTACTATGTATATTATATTAAAATATATTTAACATGCATTAGTATATATTGTACTTACTTTTGTTATTGATTTTTTTTATTTTATATTTCTATTTTTGTTACTTGTATTGTTCTATTTTGTTTTTTTTTTAATTCGTGTTTAAAATATAAACAAACAAATGATATTTTAAACTATTTGAATTCACTGACCTAACACATCAGAACCACAATTAAATAGAATTAAATGAGCCTTGCTTTCTAAAGGATCAAGTTTTAATTTTTATTTAAATAATATGTGCATATTTTCTCTTTCCGTGTTTTTTTTCTTGGGGTGGGTGTTTGTGGGGGCTTTTGCTTTGTTTTTTTTTTTTTTTTTTCCTGCTCTGTTTTGGATTTCTTTGTTAATAAACAAAGAGGTTCGGAGAGTTACAAAAGAAAGTGTCGACTTTGTTTTATGGCTGCCTCTGAAATACACCCCGACATCAGGCTGCTGCTGGCAATTCTGTGCATGGGTGGGACGAAATTCTGTTCGGGGGCTGAAAGGAAAAAAATGGCCCCAGAATGTTCACGGCTTTTTCTGTTCAGGTGTTTTAACTGAGCAGAAAACACGGAGGTTTCGTTGGTTGCGGTCTGGATTCTATGCACACGTCCAGGGTACGTGGAGGTCATTTTTCAACTTCTTTCTTGCCAACAGCCAAACTTCCAGATACTCAGGGTAAGAAAGAGTCTGGGGGAAAAAAGGAACACAGAAAACATGAAAAAACACCCCCCCAAAAATATATACAATAAGAAATAAAATTAAAATATTGGAAGAAAATAAAATTTAAAAGTAATAAAATGAAAAAAAACCCTAAAATTAAAAATCTAAAAGTATTTAAAAATAAAGGAAAAAATAAATAATAAAAGGAAAACAAAAAATTAAAACCAAAAAATAGAAAGAAAAAACGTTTTAAAAACTCACTGCTAACAAACAGAACACCAAAAAACTCAACAAAAGAACATAAATACAAAAAAAGTAAAAAATAATAACATAACTATAAAGAAAATACAAAATTACATAAATGAAGCTCTGCCCTCATGCCACTGCTAAACACAGCTCCAGGACTTTCCTGCATTATGCTGCAGTATGGAAACCCTCCCCCCCCGTGCGTCCCACAAAATAAGCTTTTCTAAACAAAAATGGCCCAAATGACCCCCAAAAATCATCCCAAATTTGGCACAAAATTGCCCAAAAGTTCATCCCAAACAGTCCCAAAATCAGGTCTAAATTCAGCCCAAAATGACCCCCAAAATCAGCCCAAAAATGCCCCACAAATCACTGAAAATATAGCACAAACTCACCTCAAAATTCAGCCCAAAATGACTCCTAAAATCAGCCCACGTCACCTCTCCAAATTCTTCTAAAATTCAGCCCCCAAATCAGCCCAAAACAGCCCAAAATTCAGCCAGAATTACCCCCAATTCAGCCAAAATTACCCCCAATTCAGCCCAAAGTGTCCCCAAATTGTCCCAAATTCAGCCAAAAAAATCAGACAAAATCGCCTCCAAAATCAGCCCTAAAACCATCCAAACATCTGCTCCCCAAATCAGCCCAAAATTCAGCCCCAAATCACCCAAATTTCTCCCAAAAGAGCCAAAAAATTACCTCACAATCAGCTCCAAATTCAGCCAAGATTCAGCCCAAAATTCAGCCAAAAGTGGCCCAAATCACCCCCAAAATTACCCCAAATCTGGCTAAAAATTGGCCCAAAATTCAGCCCAAACAGTCCCAAAAGCAGCCCCCGAACCAGCCCCAAATTACCCCACAAACCAGTGAAAATACAACACAAACTCACCTCAAAATTCTGCCCAAAATGACCCCCAAAATCAGCCCACATCACCTCCAAATTCTCCTAATATTCAGCCCTCAAATCAGCCCAAAATTCAGCCAAAATTACCCCAAACTCACCCCCAATTGTCCCCCAATTGTCCCAAATTCAGCCCTAAAATCAGATAAAATCACGTCCAAAAGAAGAGAAGCCTATGGGGACGTAGCGATGCCTCCAATGGCGCTATAAAAGAGGGAGTGCAGCCAGCTGTTCCAGGTGGCCTCGGTGGGGTGTTCGGTGGCTTTCCTTGACACAGGGCACCTGGGTGCTTCCTGTGCTCTCCACCAGCAGAGAAGCCAGCGGGGTAGAGCTGGTGCATCCAGGGGCAGGGCAATAGAGAGAGTTCTGCCAGCCGGTTCGGGTGGCCTTGGAGGAGGGTTTGGTGACTTTTCTCGATACAGGACGCCTGGGCGCTTTCTGTGCTCTCCACGAGCAGAGAAGCCTCTGGGGAAGGAGCCTGGTGCCTCCAGGGGCATTGCGACACGGAGAGTGCTTCCAACCCAGTTCAAATATTGTTGAACGGGCATTTGGTGTCTTCGCCACACACAGGATGCTTGGGCGCTTTCTGTGCTCTCCATGAGCAGAGAAGTCTGTGGGGAAGAGTCGGTGCCTCCAGGGGCATTCCAAAACGGAGAGTGCTTCCAGCCAGTTCAGGTATTCTCGAAGGGGTGTTCGGTGCCTTTTCTCTGCACAGGACACTTGGGTGTTTTCTGTGCTCTCCATGAGCAGACAAGCCTCTGGGGCACGGCAGTGGGGTAGAGCTGGTGCATTCAGGGGCAGGGCAATAGAGAGAGTTCTGCCAGCCGGTTCGGGTGGCCTCGGAGGAGGGTTTGGTGACTTTTCTCGATACAGGACGCCTGGGCGCTTTCTGTGCTCTCCAGGAGCAGAGAAGCCTCTGGGGTAGAGCTGGTACCTCCAGGGGCATTCCAACACGGAGAGTGCTTCCAACCCAGTTCAAATATTGTCGAAGGGGCATTTGCTGTCTTCGCTCCACACAGGACGCTTGGGTGCTTTCTCTACTCTCCATGAGCAGACAAGCCTCTGGGGCAGTGCAGGATCCTCCAGGAGAACATCAACAGGGAGAGTGCTGCCGGCCACTTCGGGTGGGCTCGAAGGAGGGTTCAGTGGCTTTGCTCGATAGAGGACGCCTGGGTGCTTTCTGTGCTCTCCACAAGAAGACAAGCCTGTGGGGCAGCGACAGTGCTTCCAGGAGCATGGCAGCTGGGGCAGTGCTGCCAGCCGGTTCGGGTGGCCTCAGAGGAGCTATGGTGGCTTCGCTTGACACAAGATGCCTGGATTCTTTCTGTGCTCTCCACAAGCAGAGAAGACTGTGGGGCAGTGCCAGAGCCTCTATGGGCCCGGAAAGAGGGAGAGTGCTGCAAGCCTGTTCGGGCGGCCTCGTGGTGGGTTCAGTGGTTTTGCTCATCACAGGAGGCCTGGGTACTTTCTGTGCTCTCCAGGAACAGAGAAGCCTCTGGGGCAGTGCGTGTGACTCCAGGGACACTGCAACAAGGAGAGTCCTGCCAGCCTCTTTGGGAAGCCTCGGAGTGGTCTCGGTGGCTTTGCTTGACACAGGGCGCCTGGGTGCTTCCTATGCTCTCTGAAAGCTGAGAATCCTGTGGGGCACTGCTCGTGCCTCCAGGAACACGGCAACAGAGCGAGAGTTTCCAGCTGGTTGGATTGCAGCATAGCTGGTTGCTCAATTAGATACGTGTGCTCTGAGTCCTAAAAGTTATGTGAGCATTTAGAAAATGTACTTTCTTGGTCATTCATATTATATGAATTTTTTTCTGTATCTTGAATAATTGATATGGGAAAAATCACTGTGAAAGTTTTATTTTAAAAATACAGAGATAAGAGAAACTTGCTTGTTGAGAGACAGAAAAGTATCTGTCAACATGCAAAGTTAACAGACAACATTAGGAGCCTTCCCTGAGGCTGGTGTTAGCATGGAAGTCTGATATCCCTCTGGGCTAACTGTTGTTGACTTACCATTCAGATCAGCTCAGGGTGATGGACTGGGAGGGCTGTTTGATCTCCTCCAATCCCATCTGTGATACAGTATAAACCCACAGAGGAGGAGGTGTCTCTCAAAACTGCCTATGCTATCAGTGGGGTCACATTTCTGAATGAGGGCCCGTGATCTGAGTCACTTCCTGCACACAATATCTGAGAAAATTTTCCTCCTATCTTACAAGCAATGGAAATGTGAATGCAAACCATGTTCTGCCAAGAAATAGCCTTTGGCTGTTTATTGTTGTAGCTGGTTTTAATATCTGTATGCTGCAGATAGGTGAATCAGAATGAGTAGCAGAAAAATATTTATTTTCTGCCCCTTGAGTTTATGCAGGTGAAATCAACACAAAATGTTGTGGGGGATATAGTGAATTAAAAGCTGCTGTCTAGTCCAGAAATTATTTTCAGGTGACCCACAAATAACATGTATTTGGTTTTGTGCCCAGTGGCCTGGCTTTGCTTCCAAAGCCTGAGATGCATGGCCCAGGTTTGATGTTATTTTATCTAATTCGCTTCACTGAATTGGTTGCATCCAATTATTTTCATTGAAACGTAAAAAGGAGCACTTAATTTGCATAATGTATATGTTATATAGATACATGCCCAGCCTGAAAGTGCAAATTAGACATTATTGGGGACTCAAAGGGCATTTGAGATTGGAGATTTTGGTCAATCCCCCTGGGACCGGGTTATAGATGGGTGCTGTGCATCAGCAGAGTCTGCTAAGCTGACTGTAGGGTGAAGCTCCTACAAAATTCCTGGAGTGCTAAATGCAACGCTGTAGCTTTCCTGCTAAATTTGTGGGCCTATCCAGTTCTTCTCTCTCCTCCTCTCTCCTCTGCGATGTGGGTTTTGCTGTTGGGAGCAACCTGTGCTGGCTCTGACATCTCTGTGCTTGGATGGGTATTGCCAAGTGCAGCTCACACTGCCTTTGCTCAGCGTGCACATCCCTGTGTCAAGGAGAAAATCTGTGCCAAGGTGTACATCACTTATGTGCCATGTCGAAATTAGTGCAAAATTCTCCCAAAGAGGTCGTCAGCCTTGATTTGCTATACATGCTTGGTATATATGCTATATTCTGTTTCTTGGAACATCTGCACTGCCTGTTGGGGAATTTGCCTGTCCATTTTGGACTCCTTCGGAGAGTCCCTGGAGCATTTTTGTGTGAGGAGGAGACAGTTCGTAAAGTGGATATTTTCTGGGAAATGCTGGTCTCTGTTCTCTCTGTCAGCAGTGCTGTCCCCTTCATGGGGAGAGATGCACCAAAGTTTCTCACATCAGGAGAAGCAGCTTAATGAAAGCAATACTTTCTTTAAAACAAATTTAAAGGGCAACCATTAAAAAGTCTTTAAATTACATGTTGGTTGTCCTGGTTTTGGCCTGGACAGGGTTAATTTTTGCAGTGGCTGGGAGGGGCATGGCCAGGACCCAAAAGTTATTCTGTACCACCTAATGTCCTTCCTAGAGGTGGGGGAAAGGGACTCTTTTCTGAGGAGAAGGGGTTCTGGTTGAGAAAAAGTGATGGGGGGAGGTGGGATGATAACCTTCTGGTATTGTTTGTTGTTATATTTGCATGTGAATTGCTCTTTCCTTTGTACACTTTTGTTATTAATACTGTTCTTCCCACTGTTCATTTTCTTATCTCATTACTGTTTCCAGTAAATTTTTCTTCTCTCAATCCGTGGTCTTTACCTTTTTTACATCCCATTGGAGGTAGCAGAGGAGGAGCAGTGTGGGGTTTTTTAGTGAGAGTATGAAATGGGAGAATACCACTCCTAAACCATTACATTGGTCTATCCTACCTCATTCTTTTCAGTTGAGCTTGTGCATTCTTTTCTATTCAAGATGGGCTTTTTTTTTTTTTTTTTTTTATTCTGTAGGGGTTTGTACAGACCATCCTATTGGAATGGCATGATGTACTGATTGGAAGTTCTTTGAGGATGCTTGTTGTAGGTTTGTTTCTCCAGGAAAGAAAGTGAAGTCACCATAGCTAAAAGAATTGTATATGGCTTTTATTTTATCAAGTCAAAAAGTGACTCTTCAGTCCTAACTGACAGTTCCAGCTGAAAGCAGTTAGGAAGTTGATGTGTCTGTTGTCTCTGCACTGTGACTGATAACAGGAGAGAAGTATTCTGAATTGGAAGAAGAGACAATTAGACAGGTGGGAGTCCAGGTAAGAAAAGCCCAAGATAGGGATGAAAGGAATAGGAGTTATGTTTATATCATTTGACTGGGAGAAGAAGTTGTGTGAGAGATGGAGGAAAAAACACTTTGCTATTGTTTGGGGTAAGGTTTGCTGCCTTGGGATCAGCAAATGCTTTATAAGCTATATTGGTAACTCCATTTTCTCCAAACAAAACATTGGAAAAAGTTTGTTCTCATTTAGTTGTGCTGGCAAGACAGTGCTGGCAAGACACAGCCTGCAGTGTGTTAAGTGCATAGATGTGTTGGTGAGATCAAGTCTGGAAAACTCCTCATGCAATTTTACAGGACAAGGAATTGAACACATTTTCAATGTGGTAGATAATAACTGGTACTGGTGCTAATAATAGGAAAGGAAACAGGCTGGGAAGGGGATTTTTTTAAAGGCAGGATCTTTTTCCACAAAGCAACAATGATTGGTTAATAAACCAGATCTTTGTTTGTTTTGTTGGGCTTTTTTACCTCCATGAAAGAAGACAAAGCAAAGATACTCTAATGAGCTCTCCAGTGATACTGTTAACCCAGTTGGGTTTGGGTTTGATTTTTTTTTCTTTCCTTGTCTGCTCATGAAAGCTGCTGAATTGCTGGCAACCAGTTTACTGAACTGGAGTCACCTTTGCATTAGTACACCCTCAGGTAAATTCCAGAATATTCCTAACTGGCCAACTGTTGCTTTGGACTATTAAAACCTGATATTTTTCTGGGTTTTAGCTTCTCTGAGAAGTCTTTTAACAAGCATATCTGTTAGTGAGAATCGCCTGAGCTCCTGGCTCCTTGGATGCTGAAAATTTACATTGTTTGGGATATCTCACCACTGCCAGTGCAAGTTATTGACCAATTTTCAGCTTAAGTGGGAAGCTGACTGAAACTTTTTATCAGTGTTTTTGTTTGGATATCAAATATGGTATTTACAGAAAGAGGTGTAATAAGAAAGGATGGATTAGCTTTTGCTGTAGATAGCATCTGATAAGACTACTTGTAACTTTCTGATTAACTACTGTCTATTTGTGATACCTTTTTCCTGCTAATACAAAAAATGCTTCTAGTTCTAAAGAGTTCAAAATCTCTTTTCTCATTACTAGAGGTCTTCCCTTTGAAAAATACAGCTGCTATGGTGAGGACAGAACGTTCTGTGCTTGTTAAAATGAGACTTGCTTTTCAGAAAAGACTTTATCCTTTCGTCTGCCAGGTTACTGTCTTTAAAAATGAATGTGTCCCCTTGTGTGAAGGAGAGCAGTAGCACAGAAGGAGAAATGGCTTGTTCAGTGTCCAGCAAGATGTCTTGGGCAGCAGCAGTACAAACTAAGCTCTGTATTTCTAGAGTCCAAGTTTCTTTAAGTTTTTCCCTTTTTTCTGTTGTAGCTGACTTTTCTGGTGTAGCTTTCCTGTCACTGTCAGTAAGAGTTAAGGGGGCTTCTTTGCTCTGGTTAAACTGAAAATGATGCTGAATATCAGATGCTATTTATCCCAAAAGGGAAAATAGAGAGTCTTTCTAGCAAATCCAATTTTTCTTGAATGTATCATTTCAGAGAATCTCTGCAGTGAGTCAGTGTTTCATAACACACTATTGATTTATTGTTCAAATGCCACAATCTTCCACAAGGAGGTCAAATGATAAAATTTATGGAGAATTTATGGCTTAAAATGAAGGAGAACTTCGATATATCTCTAAAATGACCGAAGTTAAGTTATAGGATTTTATTTTTTTTATTGAATTGGGAAAAGTTGTATTTCATCAGGTATACTTGGGCTGATGTTCTGCACACTCTGCCTGTTTTCTAAACTAAAACTCTGAAAACATACTAGAAGTTGACACCTAACATACTTGCTGTACTGCAAGAGATGCTTCTGAAAAAACCGAGTGGTTAGTTTGGGCTGAAAAATTATTTGTTTAGTAAAAATGGCATTAAATTGTTCATTTTTCACACTTAGCCTTCTGAACTCTGTCATCACTAATTAATCTCTTAGACTTGGGCACTGTAAATATGCAACAGATATGTTTTTGGCAGTCATTCTTCTGGAGATATATTCATAAGCTGATGTAAAAGGACTAGGCCATTAGATGGCAATTTTCACAGCAAGGTGGTCAGATGGGAATACTGCCAGCTTCGTTTTCTGGAGGCTTATGCAAGACACGGTTTAAAAATTAAAAAAATGTCCTCCAGTAATTAAGACACAGATTATGAAATACAAGTCAGTCAAAGCCCTGCAAAAGGCTAAGATTGAACTGACTTGGGCTCAGTGGTATCACAAGTACCTCTGAGACATCTGCAGGTTGGATATCTTCACAAACTGCCCTGGATGGCTTTCTTGGTTGTCCTTGGGTACTGAAAGCCAAGATGATCTGCTGTTACCTCCAGGGATATCTGCTCTCAAGCCACTGTCTATTGGGACACAGTCCTCTGTCTCTTGAAGTGATATAATGGGGAACTGGGGGCTTTCCTGTGTGCCTTAGGATCACAGGCATAATGGCTGCTTCCCTGGATTGACCAGCAGTGCGTTGTGTCTATTCGGAGTTGGATTTATTGCTGGGAAAGATTTAAAGGTAAAGTTGGTTCTGCTTAAGGTGTGGCTGGCAGCACAGGAGGAGGCACACTTGAAGGAAAAGCCAGTGGTTGAGATGATCTTAGGGTCTTTCAGCACCTTAGCTAGCTTTTACCTTCTGTATAGGGTCTGACCAAGGTGAAGTTCGCAGCCTTTACAGTGCTGTGCTTTGCAATGGTAGCTGCAAGGGCACAGAAAACAGACCAGTGTTTTGGCTGCTGCTGAGCAGCGCTGTCCCTCTGACATTCCTTCCTCCACCAGACGGGATGGGAGGGGGCAAGATCCTGGGAGAGGACACAACCAGGCCAGCTGACCCAAATTAGCCAAAGGGATATTCCGTACCATATAACATCAGCTCAGATACATAAGCTAAGGGAGAGAGGAGGGAAGGGGAGGGCATTTAGGAGTTTTCAGTGTTTGCATTCCGGAGGAACCATTATGCCTGCTGAAGTCCTGTTCCCAGGAAGTGTCCAAACATTGCTGCTGATGGGAATTAGAGACTGACTTATTTTCTTTTTAGCCCATGCATGTGCAGATCTCTGCTTATTTCTTTCTTTTACCATAACAAAGCAGTTATAAAGAGTGAGCCTTATCTCACCCTGATGGTTGTTCTCCATCTTATTCTCTCCCCTGTCCCAGTGACTGAGTGGGCACCTGGCACCCAGCCAGGTCAACCTGCTACAATCTCCTTCACCCCAGTTTAGCTGGCATGTCCTTCCTTTAATTTGAAACGACTTTTGCTTTGATCATTGCTGTCCCTGCCTTGTAGCCTTACATTATCCCTCCTGCTTCCTCCAGAGAATGGGAGGATACAAAATGAGCTCTGACCTTGTAAGCAACAAGTTAATGGAAGTTGACTTTGCTGGGTAGTATATGAATTGATATTAGATTATTGATTATATTATTGATTAAATATTGTGACATTGTTTGTGTCGGGATTGTGATAGTGTTGTGGAGTGGTTGATGATGTTGCAGTGGCCTGGTTGTGAGGCTGGTTTTCGCAGGGATGGTTTTGTGTGTTGCAGTGTGGGTTTATAATGCATGGACTGTTGCTGGCCAAGCCTTTGAGACATGACTTTAAAAGGAGCAGAACTTCATCCAGTGATGGCCCTGAGGAGCACAGTGATGAAAGGACCACAGTCTGCACCAAGGAGGGTGACGTGGACCGTAACCAGGTAAAATCAAAATGAATGTGCATCAAGCTGATGCAACACCAGGGGTATAAAAGGTGGAGCTGCCATTTTGTGGACAAGCCTCTGGTGGTCAGCCATGCTTCCAGCACTGTCCCTTTTGCTTTGTGAATTTTTTTTATAGTTCTCAAAAAAACTTTTATAATTCATTCCCACTTGGTGTCTGAGTCGTTAATAACAGTCCTTTTTCCTTAGTGGTGGTGAACAAGAGTGTCAAAGCCAAATGCCCTTCCTGGTAAGGCCTTGCAAAACCTCACCTCTGTTTTCTTGATGTTGAGACCTGAGATATGTTGGATGTTGGTATGTGACCTCTTTTCTTCTATCCCTTTCCTTTTTGTCTTGTGTTTGCTATCTTGATACATTCCCACCTCAGCATTTCTGAAGACCTATTTTTAAATCAGGGTACAACATACTATGAGGGATATAAAACATGGGTCTTGTATTAAATTTGTGACTTTTCTTGTGAGCATCATGGAATAGCTTCACATGACACTCTAGTCTGGGGGATTTGAAGGGAGTCTTGGATGGTTTCCTCCCCTTCACACAAATGCTTTTGCAATCTCTTTGCAGCCATATCACAAATAAATGCCTTTACATGTGTAAGTCTATGGGCATTATCATTGCCTCATTCCTCAAACCTTCAGCGGAATAGCTGGGTATTCACAGCTGTCTTAAAGGACTAACAGAACCGTGGACATTGCTGACAGGACAGCAGCAATTTCATGCTGTCAGTTAAGGTGTATTTATTGATGCTGAGTAATGAGCACATCATTACTTTTTTTTGAGCACTAATTGTTGGTTACTTAAGGGTTTGACACCTGAGCATAATTCACTCTTAGGGAATAATTGATTAAACAGCAAGAATAATGCAAATAACCGTGCAATGTTTCTTTTAGTGAAAAAAGTGAAGCACAGGTTCATTTTCTGGCCAGATTTCTTGCCTTGCTTTCTGACATTGACTGCCTTGTACACAAATTCTTAAGTACTCATCACCTGAGTTTTAAGCAAACAAACCCAAAAGCTTTTGTGGCAGAATTGTGTATCAAATGTATCAAGGAACCAGATATTAAAATATCAGAAATCCCTTGATTTAGAACTAGAACATAAAAGCTGTGTCTCTGACTGACCAAAGAGACTTAGCTGGGATAGGACTAAAACCAAAACAGTATTTCCTAGTGTGCCTTCAGTGAAGGGTATTTTCTTCTGGCAGAGATGGAAGATACACAACTCAAGTAATACTTGGCAAGCAGTCCTTCTCCTGATCCTCTTAAGGGAAGGAGAGGCAAGTTTTGCCTCAGTCCCCAACTGTGGAAAGGAACTGGGTTCTAAACATATCCAAAAGCAAGATTTAAGCACAAACGATGTTAAATGTGGGGATCCGAAGCAATAGTACAACTTAATTATACATAAAAGAGGAAGGAGAGAAAATAGGAAAAATATCCAGAATAATATGAGATCTACAGGAAAGGGGTTACCATCTGTATGGGTCCTGTACTGGCTCGTGACTGTCCCTTAAGAAAAGGCAAGAAAGACCTGGAAAACATTCTCTTAATAATGCAGAGAAATGATGGTCATCTTGGCTTTTATAATGCATCTGTCAGTTCTACTTTATGTTACTTATGTCCATAAAGTGAGATTGATTAATATAGTCTGCTTGAGGGTTTGTTTGCCTTTTCTCAGATTTGCCATCATAGATAATTTAATACGTCTTTGCAGGATTATTTTAGATTTTTTTATTTAATCTTTAACGTGTGGGTTGGGTGCTTCTTGCTTGTCAGCTCCTAAAGTTTCAGAGGCAGGAGTAAAAGGCTGCCTCATGTCCTTGAGCTCACTGCAGGCTTTGCTCCTTATGCTTCTGTTCACACACCATCAATTTGGAAATAAAAATCGTTAGGAAAACATCTCCATGGTTTTCAGAGCACAGACAGGTTTGGTTTGAATGTTTCAATCCACCTGTTGGGCCCAGCCTGGATTCTACAGCAAGATCTCACATGTGATCTTGTGACAGCTCTGCAGTCAGCTGTGTTAAGTAGGTAGAGAAAGATGAAAAAAAATCTGGTGTTACGGCCTCCAGATTTGTTATTTGGAATTCTAAAATTTATTTGTTCAATGTAGAGGAGAGCAGAGTGTGGTCTGACCCTATATAGGCTGGTTCTTCCAAACACTTCTTTTCAATCCCTTTTCTTTAGCCTTTGTGTATATTGGTTGTGGCTTGTTGCAGCAGCTGTTATGGCAGTTTCCAAGGACTGAAGTGGACCTTTACAGCAGCATCTTGGCAATAGCACAAATAAGTAATGAAGGAAAATAGGGACACATTGCTGGATGTCTCTGTGCCTGTTATCATTACGACTGTGAAGTGACAGTGTGGAGGAGGAGGAAGAGATCTAAGACTGTACAGGTCACTGCCACTGTACTAGAGGTGACTTGTGCTGAAAGGCAGCAAGAACAGTCTAGGAGAGGAGCAGCTATTCAAGGTAGTGCTTGAGGCTAAAGGCCTAATTGCACCCTTAAAATCTGAATATCCTCAAAGCCTGCTCTACAAGCATGCCAGCAGAAAGCTAGAACATTCACTGCATGCTATGTGGGTTGTTTTGGTTCTTTTTTCCCCTCTACTTTACTAGGAATTTTACTCTTTTTTTATCCCTTCTAATGTTAAAATTCTCCTCTCTTAGTTGTTGTATGAGAGATTCCGCTTTTAGTTTTACTGATGTATTTGAAAGACCCAAAGCAGCCCCTGAAGACTTCCCTAGAAGTCTGCTACTAATTGTCAGAAACATCAGAACCCCTGTCCTGGTGGCGCTGGTGTGGCTAGGTTGGACTAGATCTTAGAGGTCTTTTGCAACCCTAGTTCATTCTGGGATTCTGTGAAAACCTGTAAGAGAGCATTCTTCAGTGTTCAAACTCAGTGGTCTGTGAGAAGTTGAAAATAGTTCTGGCTTTTTGTCCCTAAGAAGCAGTGTATCATTCAGCCTTGATGTGAGATCATTGGTGTTCAGGTTTCATATAACAGAAAATTTCCTGTGAATATCAAGTTATTTTTGAGGGAGGAAAAGCCAGCCTAGCAGATGACTGAACCAAGCTGCTCTTTGTAATGAGTGCCACAGGAAAAGGCTCAGACTGTGTTGGGAGACTTTTTTTCTGAGCTTGTGAACCACTAGTCAGTAGGAGTCAGAATTTGGATACTGATAAGCCCTTCCTTTCGTCTAAATAACATTATTTTGGGGATAAGGGGATAAAGAATGAAATGGCTCTAGAGAGGTGCTGCCCACCCATCCTTGGAGAAAAAATTGCTCATCATGTTCCAGTTGCTGAAAATATAATAAAAGCATATAAATGTTTAGATCTTACACCAAAATAGATTAGCATTTTTAAATGAAACTCATATAGCAAATTTTACAGAGCATTTTATAATGCAGAGATCAAAAAGAAAACGAAAAGGAAGGGAATTAGTGTTACAGTATATTGCTTTTTTTCTCCAAGTGACAGTAAGGGGAAGTTCAGATTCAACATAACTGATGATTGAAGGCAAGAACAAGTTGAAATGTGATTAGTGGAGTGTCAGATGAAAAAAATGTGCCAGCAGAAATTCACCGCTTCTGACAGACTGCAAATGCTCTGCCCTGGAAACAGAACAGCTTGATTCACAGTAACTCAGTCCACATGAGATTAAATGATGCTCTCCTTTGGAAAAATGCTGTGAATATATAAGGAAAAACATTATAAGTGTCCTCACTTGTGGATGCGCATTTCAGAGACCCCAGATGCTTTCAGCTGAGATAAGTACAAGATCTACAAATAGGAAAAATTGTCAGTTGTGCTGCTGCCATTGTGCCTGGAAAAGTTTTCAAGCTCAACAGTCATGGAGCCTGAATGCTGAGTTAATTGGGAGCCTGTCTCTCCTTTTCAAAGCAAGTGGAAAATTAATTTGTCTAACTTAATAATTAAGAGAAAAAAAGCAAGTTAACGATCTGTTTCTGGCACTGGAGAGAGATGTGTAACCGATACTGAATATTCAGTAGGTAGATCTACATGATATAAAAGAACCAAAATTCCTCAAGGGGGTGAACAGAACCTCTTTTTCTCTCTCTCTCTTTTTTTTTTTTTTTTTTTTTTTCTTTAAATTATTATTACAGATTTGTCTGCCTTCTCATTGTCTAATGAGATTTTGTTTAAATACTCAGAATTAGAAAGCACTTTTAGCAGTTTGACAGTCTAGAATGGGATATTTGTCAGGGTATTTTGTTTGAAAGTTTTCTGGCTTTATATCACTGACAACTTCAAAGTGTGTTTTAGAATAAGCTTACAAATACAAAATATGATGAATATGCCTGTGGATGAGGATGGAGATGATTCTGGTTATCTTATCAGACTGCAGCAATTTTACTGTGTAAGATACATGAACAGCTATGCTTCACTAGCTGGAAGATAGGCAGCCAAGTAATTGTAAACTTAAAAATGCTGTGTGAAAGTTCAATTAATGCCTGTAAGAAGAACTAATCAAAATAAAATCCTGTCACTGCAATATACACTGTAGCATATCTTTAAAATAATGTTTTCCATCCAAAACCATATAGCCAAAATGTCAGCAATTATGTTGTGATAAATATGGAATGTTTGGATTGGAAAATGGGAAAACAAAGAAAGAAATAGTGCTGTAGCTAATAAAAGAAATTAATTGGAGGTGAATTAAGGGCTATCTTAGGCATGTCTTCTAAAAAGATGAACATCTTGATTTCCCAGGAGAGCAGACACTGCAATGCAAGAAACTGAAAGAGACATGGAAAATACTGGCAGATGAACAAGCATGAGTTTTCAGCTGTTGACTGTTTGGAAACCCCAAAGGTCTTTTTTAGCTCTCAGACTACAGCAGGGGTTGAATTCTGGTATCCTTTGTGTTGGGAATGTGACTGGCCTGGCCTGTACTCTGGGTGTCCTGTGCATTGTTCTTATTTCACTGAAAGGAAAAATGCTCCTCTTGGGGATGGAGCTAAGGGAGGATCGAGTGGTCGCCTGTTCTTCTTTTTCTTGCCTTCTTTGGTCTCTGCCTCAGGGAGTGTCAGTATTAGACTCCCTTTGCTTCTGGACATAGGACAAGGGGTGTTTAAAGAGTTCTGTTTCTCTGCAAAAGGTTTATTTAAAAAAGACAAGCAATTGTAATAATAATTGCTGGAGGAGGAATAATTGATTAATTCTGTATGCCAGTGTTACTCATTTGTCATGAGGGAAAGAAGCCCAGCTTATGTTCTGTGCATAAGTGGTTTAATTGGTCTCTCTATTTGAACATGTGTCCACTGGTGTCTTCAACTGACTGCAGTGAGAGCAGAAGAACTTTGTACCCTGGGCCCATTGAGAGAGGCCATAAATCAGCCATTCTAGTGTTCTGCCTTGTGCTGAAAGGGGCATACATGCATCATATTTAATCTAAAAAAATTCTGTTCAAACCTGTTGAAAATTGGAGTTTTAAACCCTTCCCTTTGAGTCAGGGAATGACAGGAGATTCCTGGAAATGCTGGGAGTCAGCCTGGAAAGAGCACAGTGAATGTGGGCTGCCTCTTGCCTCTCCCTTGCACCTCAGCTGCTGTGAGCAAAGGGATACCAAGTCACTTTTGTATTTTTACATCCTTAAACCAACTTGGGAAGCGCTGACACTCCAGCGTTGGGAATGCAGCAGCTCCAGTGCTGTTAACTGGAAGGCTTTGAGAGACGTATGAGAGAGGAGCTTTTGAAAAGCCTGGATAATCTGAAATAAGCCACAGCAATATCTGCAGGACCTCAAATCTGATGTCTATAATGTATTCAATGTACCATGAAGCCAAATGGAAGCCAGACAGTTGAATGCACAGCTGAGACAGCTGGAAGGTTTGTGGAAGACTGAAAGTATAAAGATTTGGATAATTTAGCAGGACATAAGCCCAGAAAAGGAGCTGGGCTCAGGTAATCTTGACACGACTGCAGCTAGGCTTGCTGAGGAACTGTTAAAAGACAAAACCAGTAAGACAAAAGCCAACCTAAAGTATCAGATGAGATATTTTGTTTATTGGTAACTATTATGACAAAAATTCAGCATAAATAAACAATCCTCTGCACTAGTACCTAGATGGACTTTGACAGCTTGACTAACAGCAGGCCAGGAAGAGCATTGCTACCCTAAAACCTGTGAAGTTTCCCAGTGGAACTTAAAACTCTTCTTGCATTGAAAAAAAGTTTCCACTAGTGAGAAAGTAGTTGATCTGTATATATTTGGGCTTGGCTGTGTTTGACAATGTAGAAGGTGCATGTCTGGGCTAGACACACTATTGACTGGTTTCAAAAGATTGTAAATATCATGTGCTCTTGTAAGTCCAAGTGTGTAGCATGAGGAGAAATGAGGCTTAAACTGCAGTGAGGGAAGCTCTAGATAGCTCTAGGTGAAATAATTAGGCGGCAGCATACATTGGCATGGCAAAATGTAGCACTTCCATCTTCTTCCAAAATTTTTTATGAGAGTTCTTCCAAAGAACTCTGTGGAGTTCTTTGAGGATAAATGGGATTAACATCCTTCGTGCACAGCAATTGCACAGCATTGCTAGGGGCTCAGTGGTGATCATCTGTGCCCTTTCTAGCCCGATGCTTGGGCAGTGCTGGGTTAAATACTAGTCCTTAGGCTTTATGTCTGAAAACAAACTAAAAGTGGACAGACATAATTGGTCTCTAATAATTGGTAAAAGGTGATATACATCTGATGGTTTGGCAAACTTGGGTTCTAAAATTGCTATCTGATATGCAAGTGACAATTCTGGGAGTGGAAATAAGTGGCTTGGATGTTTTCTGATACATAATTCCTTTAGGAAGCCCCATTTAAAGTCCACTAGGGAGGTGTACCTGGGTGCTGATCTGTCTTGGGGTAGTTGTTCTATTCCCTGATTTTCTCTCCTATGCTCAGAGATGGTTGCTGTAGCTCCAGGGTGGGTCTGGGGGAGGAGGGAGCCTTGGGGCTCTTTGGCAGCCCCCAATCTCCAGGTGTCCGGCACGCCATGCAGACTGGGTTCTTTTATTTATTTTACTTAGCTTGATTTTTGTTAGCTTAGGCAAGAAGATTTTTTGCCTCTCCCTGGCCTTGGAGACTGTGACATCAATCCTTCGGTGTCCTTTTTATTTTTTTTCTTGAATTAAACAGTTTGGTTTTGGTCTGAGATCAGAGAGAACAATTGACTGGAGGTGAATTGGCTGGGGATCAGCAAGAAGGTGAGGGGCTGCTCCATCCTGGCCCCAGACCTTGGAAAAGCCAAGCTAACAAGAGAAAAGACACCAAATCCACCAGCTTCATCTGCTGTGGAGAGAGGAGATGCTCATGCCAGAGATTCACTGGGCTCTCATCTGTTTTGTCCAAGCTGCTGTGTGAACCCTCTGGTTTTTTTCCCTTCCCTGAGACAGGAGCAGGCGCCATTTGTTGTTTTTTTCCCCACCGTGTTGCAGCCGTTGTGAGTTTTTAATCTTTCCCTGGCATCTTTTGATTTTTGGCCATGTGGGCAGTCTATTTGGCAGTAAACGATTGGGTTTTTTTCGCTTTCATCCATTAGTATTAATTTCTTATTGAAAGAAAAGGATTTTTTGGACCTTTTTTTTTTTTTTGAGGAAACACTCATTCCTAAGTATTTTTCTCCCAAACTTGTCTCTAAACCAAGACATAATCCATGGCCCTTCTTGCAGTTCTGCTGATCTGTTTCTTGCTGATGGGACTGTTGATGACTTCATGTAGGAAATGGGGTTTTGTGTCTTGTGGGAAAACCACAGTGTGACTTCAGCTTTGACTTGTAAAACCTTACAAGCATAAATTTATAACTATATATATAACAGTAGTCTTTGAGAATAGCTGTAAGTTTCTGTGAAGTTTCTACATTAATACTTGAAATGAGAATGCAAATATTGTATTTCTCTGATTAACCTAGCTGAATTTAATTAGCAGTAGATTCATCCTTATAGACTGATAGCCTGTCAAAGCCAGGTCCTTCATGCCTGCCAACTCACACTTTGCTGAAGAAAATGAGAAGGCTTTGAACTGCATTCTGCATCTCCAAATACTTTTTTTCTGGTTTTCTGCTGTTGTTTTTAAAGCAGAATTAAAAAAAAAAAAAAAAAAAAAAAGAACCTCTTCAATTTTCCCCAGAATATTCCCTTCCTATCTGCTTTTCCCCTGCTTTTAGGTGATGGTGAATTACACAGCATCCTAAAAGCATGGTAGTGTTTATACAGTAATTTTTTATTTATTAAATACAATATTTACTAGAATCAGATCCCTTTAACTGGCAAATTTTTCTTCCTTATAATCACTTTAATCTTCTTGTGTGTAATAATTAATTTACAGTGAATAAATCTAAATACTGATTCTGGGAAATTTTTTTAGCAGTGCAAACAGAATTGCTAGCATTTCAGTGGTTCTCCAATATAACTGTCACACTTATGTCACAGTTATCTTATGTGCAGTATTCCCAAAGGTTTCCTGATGGCAGTTTGCACAGACTGGCTGCCCTGTGGCCTTGTAACACTATTCACAAAGACCTGGAGGTGTTTCTGGGAGTTTTTATGTGCTTTATCACTTGTGTTTGAGTGGGCTTTGTCTAGATTTCTGCTTAGAAAAGTGAATATATCTTGACACATTTTTTGTTCATTTTTGGGCATAGATTTATTGAAATGTGCCCAAACGCATAGCAGGTTTAGGCCTTCAGCACATTGCTACAACTTTGGGCTTGCTTTTCCATCCATTAATATTTCCCAGGAAACCTGCACATTTCCCAACATCACAAGCTCCACTGCCCAATCAAAAACATGATGGAAGAAGCAACAAGTTGGTTATTTCCATTATCCTCAAAGCAGGCACCATTTTGTACCACCACAGGGAACTGGAAGAGGAGAGGCATGTCCCTGTGCAATGTGATTGCAGTGGGCTGGCAGAGCTCAGAGGACAGCTGAGGCTTTTAGGAACCCACCCTGGTGGGCTCAGCAACTCTAATGTCCACCAAATTATTTCTTGTAATCTTAGATCTGTTTTGCATAGTGCAGATACTTCACAAGTTTCCCTAGATGCTGAACTTTCGAAAACGTGTTATGACCGACCTCAAACTCTCCAAAAACATCACATTGGGCAAGGGGACCAAAACTATTCAAAAGCAAACACCTGCAGTGAAGATGCATCTATGGAATAATGGTACTGATAGAAGTAATTTCGAAATTTTACTTTTGAAGATATTTTTAAAGCCAACTGTGACAAATAACAAACAAAAAAAGCGGGGAAAAAAAAGAGAAGAGTCCTGTTTGGAGGGCTTTGTAGGAACCAGTTGGGCCTAATGCACCAGGCTGTGGCTGCCCCTGCTCCCTCCTTCCCCTTAACAGCATTGTCACAGACTCTGAAAGGATGTGTGGAGGATTCATGGAAAGAGGTCTAGTCACAGATTAAACAAAACAGTTATTTATCATGTTTGCATTTCAGCATTTTTTTGTCCTCTGTGGAAAGTGAAGCTGCTGTCAAATTACTTTGTGGGCGTTATCATTGCTTTTGTCAGATGTTTGACTGTGAATTCAAAGCCAGTTCATTCAAAGGCAAAATGCTGTGGAATATTTAAACATACCAGCAAAGTTAAAAAGTGCATAAAAATCCCTGTAATTCAAACCATTTTGTTCATGGCACAAAAGGGCAAAGTGCACCAAAAAGAAATTGTTTAATTTACCAAAGGAAAAGTTCTGTATCACAGGTACTTCTTAAAAAAGAGATCAGCTTAGAATTGTGCAAGGAGTGTATTACAGGTTGTCAGTAAGATGGTGCAGACTTGCTTAGGATTCCAAAAAAAACCAGTATTTTTAGTAAGACAGTTATCCAGCTGTAAAAAGGCAGTTTTATCTCATACCTTTGAGGAACTGACAGTATCTTGCTTTTTCTATTTGTCTTACATTTGGACAGAATACAATATTTTTTATTAGAATTTGGGGGAGGAAAAAAGTGATGGTAGTGAAATCCCTTGTGAAATCTCTTGAAATTGCTTTTCACTTGCCTGAATAAATTTTATATTGATTTTTGTCCTTTTATAAGAATGAAAGGTTAATGAAAACAATCCCATTGCTTTCATCCCTAAGTAGCAGTAATGTAATACATAGAGGACTCAGTCTTTAAGTTTTTCTGCCTAACAAAAATGTTAATGATTAAGTATTAGCCTTATGGAAGATTAGCTGTTGAGGTGGGAAAAGAGTTATGGTAGAGTATCTTCAAGAGCTGTCATGCAGTGCATGACAGATTAATAACTCCAGCCTTTTCATATTTTACTCACTGGCTCTTTCTCTCCTAGGCTGAGATGTGCTTACCCTGGTTTCTCCATGGGCTGTCTCTTGCTAATGTTTGTATTGAGTCTGCTGCTCTGGCATGTCTGTGGACTTCTCTACACACTGCAAGCTTCTACTCATAAAAATGCAATCAGGGAAGCTCAGTTCCTTTGCTATTCACTAGATATGTGCTCCCTTCAGGGCTTGACTGAGATAAAAATTCCTGATAAGACACATACTGCAAAAGTGAATTTTTGTTCAAAACATGAAATCAAGTTTGATTGTTTTATAAACAGTTGCTTCACCCACAATTCATTTTAAGGTCTTATATAATCTATAGTCCATGAATAAATCTTTGAGCTGGAAAGCAATGAACTGCGAGAAAGAATTACATTTTCTACACCAATGGCTAAAGTCTAATCACACCTCCTAAAGCCGACAATTTCTGGTAGAATGGCAAATTCATTTTCCTGAAGATGCACAGTTGATAAATATAACATTCTGTTGGCAAATGTAATAATTTTTCAACTTCTGAAAACCTTTAAAATTCAGTATAAACAAAAAGACTGTGTGTCAGATGCAGGATTGGAATTCTTTATCAATCTCCAATTGTACCAAAAAAACCCTGTCCCACACAAGAACTTGGACTGTCAACACCCCTAAGATCAGTGATGAAAAACATGCTGCAAACTGGTGTTTCTGTTCATGCTCTTGTCTTATTTTGCTGTGTTTTTTTCTGTTTAAGGTGCTTAAAAACAGCATCTGCCTAGTTATTGCTGCAATATAAGCATGTTAGCCACCAATTCAAATATGAAATGTCTGTGTGACAATGTACAAACTCCTGCAATGTCTTATTTACAGATAGTTCCCCTACAGCTGTAATTCACTTTGTGGTATGTGTATTTGGTCTTGAAATCAATGCCTGTATTTAAAGGTATCTAACTGATGAAATGCAGATAAAGGTTGCTGGGCACCTGACCTGAGCTGTGAGCCAAGCTCCATACTGCCCTCTGTGCACTTTAATATAATGCCAAAAAAAAGGTGTTGCTGATGGTGTGGGGTTTTTCTCTTAACAGCTCTTTGCATAGAGAGGGAAGACACTAGCAGGACTCATATTATGGTCCTACTTTGAGCTTGGGATTTTATGGTTAAAACAAAGGTAAGAGGCTTTAAAAGAGATAATTAGTAAATTCCCTGATTTTTCTGTTACTATTCCTACTGTTTGCTTGTATTTCTTTGGGCTCTGGTGAGGTAGATCTCCAATGTGAGGCAATCGCCACGAGTTTATTACTCTAATGTTTAATTTTTGCTTTTTGTATGTTTTATGAAGAGCTTACATTAGATTTTGAATACTGAAGGTTTAATTTAATACCTACAAGCCACTCTTCAGCTGCTTTTTGTTAACTTGTATTTGCATACTACCTGCTGGTTTCACTCTGTCGGAGATCCTTCTCTGCTCATTTTTATAAGGGCTCATTCAATAGAGGATGTGTATAAAATCATGCTGGAGCCACAATAGCTGGCTTTCTGTTTCTTCTTATTTTTCCTTTTCAAATTTGACCTCCTTGCTGGTTTTATCTCTTTGAATTTTAAACTGACATTTTAAATTATTCTTCTGTTGCATTTTAAATAGATTAATTACCAGGTAGCGCGCAGGAACCTTCTTAGTGTCACAGGCTATTTCCATCTTTCTAATCCATATTAAAGTTTACCCACTTGCATCAACAATGGTCTATCCACTGCGTTAGCTGTATCAGTGAAATCTCAACCCTTCAATACAGATTCAGAGCCAGGTGGCTTCTCCACCCTGTGTTTGTTTGCTGGATAAATTCATTTGGACATGTGGTTGTGCTCACTAAAGGAAATGAGGCTGGAACAGAGAGAAGATTAAAAGTGAGTGATGGTCATTGAGTCTTTAATATTGCCCCTGACTACTGTCTGTAGACATTAGAAACAAAGCTGGTAAATTTTGCTATTCCAGTCCCACTTATTAATGACACATTTCCAACCCTGTAACGGTGCAGACCAGTGTGCTGCCAGTCCTGAGAGCAGCAGCAACCACTGCTCTGCCTGTGAGCAAACAGTTGAGGCTTCTGTTTCCAGGTTTCTCTGCTTACCTTAAGCACAATTCCAATTCCCATTGGAATCTGACTGCATGCTCCTGCCTGAAGAAGAGGTTCCTGCCTTTTTGACTCCATATATTATTAAACATGTTGATCCTGTGACACTGGAAGGTGAGTCAGACATCATCACCATCTCACTTTTTCAGTGAGGAGACTGAGATGGGTTTGAGTGCTTTGTCCTCATCACTTCCCTACTTTGAAGAGTTACCTTTGCTGCCCAACAATAGGATTTCTTGAACCACTCCCCGTGATTATGTTCCTTTGCTCCCTTAACTTACAATTCAGACACAGTTTACATTGAAAAGAATCCAATAATTTGCTAAGAAATTAACTGGTTTTAAAACAAACAAACAAAAAAAATTAAAAAATGAGAATATGCTTGCACAGAGACTCCCTAAGACTGTTAGTAGCTATTCATACCCTTCTGTGCTATTTGTCAGTATATGTTTAGTTTGTAATAGGTGTGAATAGTTTGTGCTGGCAATTGCTGCTAGAGGTCTGTATTTGTGGTGGGTATTGTTGCTTTAGTGCCATTTTCTTTTAGCATTATAGTGAGAAAGGAGTGCTCTGGTTTTGAACCTTGCTGAGAAAGACCCTGAAAGCTGACAGAGCTGATAGCTCCCTCGTTGTCAGGTTTTATTAAGTGCAAGAGGTGGCTGCTCTTCTGTGCCCGGGGGAGGTCAGGAGCTATTGCCAGCACTTACTGAGATAACAATCTGTGCAACAAATAGCTGCAGAGAGAGCAACATATGGATTAAAAGTGTGACAGCTTATTTATATGTCAAAATGTACAGGCCTTAAAGGTTGATTTAGCTGGCTGGAATTGGGCTTGGCTGAATTTCAGAAAAGGCCCTTATATTAAAATTATGTCACTCTTGTAAAATAAGATGACTTTTTCTGGGCTTAGAAGTGCTAAGGACTACATAGTCAAGCAGTCAGATATCAGTGGAAATAGCAAAAAAACCCAACCAACTAGTAATACCCAAGGGTTTGTGAGAATATTGGTAATATAATAGGAGTTTATGTACTCAGTGAAAAAAAATCATATTGATTCTGTGAACCACTAGGATTTTAGGAATGGGTAGGAAGCACTAGCAGATATTTCTATGTTGATGCCTGTCCTCAGAAAATGCATGGCCTGAAAAGTTATCATCAAGTGGATTTGATAGGAAAAATGTGTGCTGATGTCTTTGCAAACAATGGGTCTTTAATGTCTCTACGAACTTCAAGCCACAGGTTTGTTGCAGAACCCAGACAATTTGGCTCCTAAAACAGACAAATGGATCCACACAAGCCTGAGTTTCTGAACTTTGGGGGAAAATGATATATTTAAGGGGGGAATATGTGGTAGGTGGTTTGAGAAGGCTGTGCTTTCCTAGTACCTCAGCTGATGGGAAGAGGGCAATTTGCAGCCAGGAGTTTAGATCAAATGAGGCTGTGCCCTTAGAAGCTTCAAGAGAGAAAACCATGCTGGTGTATGCCCCAGTGGACTCTCTCCTTTTATTTAAATAAAGTTTAAAGTTATTTAAATAAAGGGGACTCCTCTGTCCCCTTTATGGACACTGGCTTTCCATAGTGTGATTTTCCACACAGACTGAAGTGTCTAGCAACTCAGATAACTTTTCCGTATCATCATGACCTTAGTGGTTTTGTTGCTCTGTTCTTGTATCCTGTATAGGATAGCCTTGATATAGGACAGACTAGGAATTCAGGAAATATAAGGGAGTAGCTTGGTAAAAATGTGCTGAAATATGAAAAAATGCTATTCCTGAGCCTGTTAAAATAGAACCCTTTCTGGTTATCTCAACAGGCCTGTTGTTTTTAAGTATTTCCCCCCAGTACTGTTTTTCTCTTTGGCGTCACTGTTTTATTGTAGTCGTTTAAAATCATAAGCTCAAGTGAAAATGCTGATGCAGTACAGCATGCTGGACTGCCAGGACAGGGAGATTAGATTGAGGTGTTCAATTAACCCTGCAGCCATAATTTAAAGCAAGACATAGAGGAGATGTTCTTTATGCATAACTTGTCCCCTAATGCTATTAATGAGCAGAAATCCTAACACTGACCATGCTCAATGTATTATTTAAATGTTCTCAATGTAAAGTAAATATTGATAAGAAAGATCAACAAAGTAAAAACAAGCATAGGTTATGACCTATGTCATTCAGCCAAAACTTCTGAGTAAAACTTATAATGTGTTTTATAGGGCTCTGCAGGCTTGGGAAACATATTTTAGTACTGTGAAGGTCTGTTTGCCAAAGAGGAGTAGATCCCATGCTGTGGTTTGAAGTTAAACCCATGAAAATGCCCCTAGGATTGAAATCTGGCTTTAAAAAAAAAAAAAAAAAAGCCATTTTTTTAAAATGTTTTTAAAAAAATGTTGATTTATTTTTTTTTTAATATACCAGCACATGGTGAATTGTTTGTAAGTTAAAATCAAGCACATTTTAAGCATCTGTATTGCTGGCTCTGTGGCAGCAGTGGAGGGAGCCAGAAACCTGCATTATATAAATACTGCAAAATACCACCAAAATGCCACATGGTACCCAGCTCAGACCTGCTGTGCTTGTAGGCTATCCCAAAGGAAGGGTGAATGTTCCTCCCTGATGCCTGGTAATGTTACTTCCTTTCTCCATGCATTTGTTACAAACACAAAAAACCTGAAAAACACCCAACAAACAACAACAAAAAACCAACAAAAAACCTACAAACAAACCAAAACAAAGCCTTTAATATAAAAGCACAAACCATTAGCTAGTCATTCTGCATTTTTCTACTGCTCAGGTATGTGATGGCTGGTTCATTGCTTAATGGTTGTTACGGGATATTTACTGGAAGACAATGGCACCCTGGGACTTAGAATCAGGCTAAATTATTAGTAATTTAGTATCTCATTATTCCTCTTTCTTCTATGCATCAGTACCATTTTCTGGCACCACGGAATCAGCACCTCTGCCACTGCAGGCATTAATAATTGCTGCATGTATTGGCAATCATTTAGCTTTGTGTGATTGGTGCCTGAGTAGCTGAGGCAAAGACAAGGAAGCTGTTGCCATCAGCTGCTCCCATGGGTAATGTCTCTTTGGAGATGTAATTTGTAGCCCTTGCCACAGTCTAATGCCCGAGAGGGTGGTGTAGGCAGGTCCTAAGCAATCTCCTTGTGCTATGCTCAGGTCCAGCTGCGAGCCAGGAGGAAAATCTCCTTTGGGACCTGTACCCAAGTAACATCTGGTCCTTCTTTTCCATGTGGTCTGATACCAAATGAACCCCAAGGAGCCCTGGCACCTCATCCCTCTCAGAGGGTGGTCACTGCTGTGGGCTCCGCACACCTCAGCTTAAATGCTTGTTCCACAAAAACTGGGTTCAGGCTGCAAGGTAAAAGCCCCGTGGAGGTATCACAGGAAATATTCTGTGCTGTTGTGGGGGTGTACATTTGACAGACTCCATTGCTTGGGTTAGACATCCATCGAGCAAGAGATCCCTGGTTTAATGTCACACTGAGAATTCTTATGGCTTGACTACTGCAAGGCAAGAACAGGAGAAGTCTTTCAAAAGAGCCACTCCTCTACATGGACAACCTCCTCACATTTAAAACTAAAGTAAAAACTGTCTGCTCCATGTATGCCTTTTGTGCCCTCTATTTGGTCAGGTACCTTATATGTATTATGCCTTATTCTGCTGGTTAATGATAGAGAAGTGTTACGTATGTAAGTTTTAATAGGAGTTGCAGCTCAGCTTGAACATGAATCTTTTGAGTAATTTGGTGGTGTATCTTGACTTCACAAATGAGATCTTATGACATGGGTGTCAGAAGCAATTAAAGCAATGTCATTCAGCAATTAAAAGAACAAGAATGTAATATATTTATTGTTACTCTCTGTGAACTCTTCCTGTGCTAAACTTTTAGATACTTGCTTTGATTTTGTGTACCAGAACCGAAGACTCTTTTACCTGTTAGAGAAATTACACAGTTTTGGTGAAACTTTTAAAGGTAGAAATGGTTTCCACATGAGCACAATTGTTACAGTAAAATGACTTCATATAAATAATAAATATCTGCATGTATTCAATACCAGATCTTTAGAGCATTGTAATGCCTGTGGAGCTGTTCCAAGCCCTGTCCTATTAGTGTGTGCTGAGCAGTTTTGGGCAACGGGTGCTGAAGGAGGCAGCAGGCCTTGTCCTTTTACATGTAGCTTTGTGTGTGCTTGTGTAATTCTTAGCGCTTTGTGCAGTATAAACTTCACTTTTTGTACATCATAGACTTTTACTTGTAGCCGGGAAAATACTTCCTAGAGTATGAGGCTGTTCGTGACGTTTATAGTGAATGCGTGAAACAATAGGAAAGTGATTTTGCTGAATGTAGGTCTTCAGAGAGCCATCATGTCATCATCAGCTTCCACTAGAAAACAATTATGAAGCTTCAGAAATTATTAGCATGCCAGACATTTTTCTTTGTGGCTTTGCTTACAAAAATGACAGAAATTTCAATGTTGGATTTTTCCCTAGCGTATTCTTTACCATTCAGTAAAAACTGGAGTGACAGAGGTAGATCATATTAGGTACAAATCAAGCAGAGAACGCCATTTGCATAAGTTAGAAAATATGCATCTTGATGGGTGTTACTGCCACTTAGCAGGTTTGGGGCCATTCCACCGGGAGTCATTATCCTCTGTGCTGGTTTTTCCTGCTACATCATCTTCTTTGTATCTCCCGAGCTGCTGGTTTCTCCAGAGGACATTTGAATTATTTATTATCTCTGGTAGCATGGTTTTGTGTCCTCCTCCTGTTCTAGCAGCTCTCACAGAACAAGAGATGATGAGGGTGATTTAATAGTGGAGGCTCTTTTGTCATCTAAGCTTCTCTGAACTAAGTGCCAGTGAATAAGAGAAGTGGTCTGTGTGCTCTTTTAAGTCCTAATATTACATTTAGTTACCAAAGAACAATAACACAAAAAAAGAGTAGATATACTTGAATTTGTAGCCTTGAAGTATTTGTAGGAAGGTTTTGTGAAGTTTGCGTCTTCTGAAGTTTTTCAGACCTGAACAAATAGAACAATTTGAAAGCCAATGACAAAATGCCTTTTTTTTTTTTTTTTTTTTTTTAAGCCACACAATTCCAGATGCAATAGATCCACATCAGCCCATGACCTCTAATTCCAGCTGGTTATTAAAAACTACCCTCTGTTACTTAAAAACTGTTACTTAAAAACTGTTACTTAAAAACTACCCTCTATTCTGCATCTGGTTTGTTGAGCTATTCTCAGTCTGGTCTGCTTTAGAATGTTGGATTCCAGGATTGTCAAATTTTTGTAGATGGCAAGAGGCTGCGATCAAGCCACCACTTAACCTTTCATTTGATAATCCGAATGGATTGATCTCCTCAGATCTTCTACCCTAAGGCATTTTTTCCTGTCTTTTACCTTGCCTGTGTGCTTTGACAGACTGTGGAGAACTGATTCTTTGGGAATGAGACCCTGCTCATTGAGTTTGGAATAAAAGCCCAAATGGTTTTGTGTGGTTTTTTGAGCCCTTTGCGCACTCGCTTGTGCATAAACTATTTTTTTTTGTTGTTATTTGTGGGAAGATAGATTTAGTGCTGTAGGCAATCTTGCCCCTGACATATTGCAGCTGTGTTAATTACCCAAGAATGGAAACTGCCTTCCCCTCAGAGCTGTGGGTGTGATAGAAGAGTGAGTTAGCAGGTAGGGGCTCAGGTGGAGTCTGCTGGCCATGCTGTGAGGAGGAAGGGACAGAAAGGATAAGATGTCCTACACGGGGCAGACAGGGTTAGGTGGCTTTGCTAGGGACTGGAGGGAGTGAGCTGGAACTGCAGAAGGGAGAGAGAAGAAGGAGAGAAAAAGCCAGAGCTGCCCATGGGAGGCTACATACAAAAGGTATGAGAGACTTTCAGATAATAAGGTGCTGATTCTTGAAGCCTTCTTCATTGTAACTTGTATCTCCTCTATCTGTTGTTGTCTGTTCCAGATTGTTCTGGCTGACTGTAAAGTGTCTGATTTGAAATGATTGCCAGGCTTGACTTAAATCAATAGGAGGGAGATGGAAATGTATTTCAGGATGCTTTGTTGGTCAATAAAATGTTATATCCCTGTGACATCAAAAAAATGCTGAAATTAGCTTTGAAGAAGCAGAAAAATGTAACAGTGGTAGAAGCAATTTTAGTGATTTGTGGCTGTAAATTACCTCCTCTATAGAAAGGTGAAAGAAAAGTTAAAGTAACAGAAAAGAGGTGTTTCTGTTCCTCAAAATCTGGGGTTTAGGTCTGAGGTAAAAAAAAGAAATTATGCTAACATAAATCTTATTAGCTCTTTTTATTATTAAGTGATAGGAAGGATGTTAGATGCTTCATCACCAAAATTAGTGACATTTCATTTTGATTTAAGTATTTGTCCTGGGTGTTACCAGCTGAAGTTTCTGTGTTGAGTAGTTTGTCCCTGTTGTGACACAGGGAATGAAACTTAACTATTTTTTAAAAAAATTGCTACATTTGGATGGAAATGGTGATGTAATTGGCTGAAAAACAGTCCTTTCCTTTCTAATTACTTCCCTGTGAACACACAAATACAGATCATGAGGAGTGTAACCAGTGAAGTTTATGAAAAAATGGCTTGGGCAAAACTAGGAGGAAAATTAATTTACCTTCATTGTGGTTATCTGCTATGGTAGCTGGCAGAAATCTCAGAGATTGTACAAACTCCACCCTGGTGGGGGTTTTTGGTGTCTACCTGCTGGGGGAGAAAAGAATTTGCCTCAGATTTCACTGACCAATGTGGCTACTGCAGAATTTTGGTAAGGCCACTTGCATGCAGAGGTCTGGTTGTGCATGACACCTAAACTACCAAAACAAGTTTTCTGAGACAGGCTTCCAACATTGCACGAGATAGAATCTTCTAATTCTCTTCACTTGTTGTTTGGAAAGTATAAAATGCATGTTAGTTTTCACAAGACTCTTGTGAACCTGTAGTTTATTTGTTTTTGAGCTGTTTGTAAATGTGTTCCTGAGCTTCTGCCCATACAGCAGTAAGGTTAAAAAGAGAGAGTAGAAATTATTCTGATTTTATTGACTCCCATGTTTTTAATTTTTATCACCACTGAACCTTTTCAAAAAGTCAGCTGGATATAATGAAGCTGAATTTACCTCCTTGAGCAAATCTCACTATGTGGCATGTGTTGGCTGTCGTAGGAGCTTTGTGTGCTGAGTTCTGAAGCCCCACCATATTCCTGAGATGGGGTTTAGACACCACTGGTTGGACAGTGCAAGGTTCAAAATATCTTGATGGGTTTGGTAAGAGGCTGTTGCTTGTGGAAGGAGCAGAGCAATGTCGGAAACGTTATGTGAAGGGCGCTGGAGCTGCTGATGGAGGTCAGCGGGGCTGATGACTTGTCCTCAAAAATAGGATTGTATATATGCTGTGGAAATGGTAAGTGTTGGGAAAGGATTTAGAGAAATGGAAGGGAGCGTGTTCCCCGTTTCAGTAAAGAAACCATCATCAGGTAAAGCACCTAAATACCAAGTATTCAGAATTTTAAATGTTACAAAATCACTGTGAAGAAGTCATACAGTATTACAGGGACTATAACTCTTTGGCTTTTTGCATGTCCCTTCATTTGCATGCTGAAAAATATAGATATCTATGTTCCTGCTCAATTTTCAAGTTTGCTTCCACCTCACATTTTTTTCAAAGCTACATAATACAATTCTGTAGGTGTGGTGTGGAAGCACCTTGGTGACTACAGCGGATCTGCTTGAATGAAATAAAAAAATCTTTCTTTTGTCATAGAAAGCAAAATAAAGGGAGCAAGTAAAGTGTCAGAGATGGTCATCTGCTAAAATTTGTGATGCTTATTGTGAAAAGCAATTTTCCAGCGCATGCAGAAATCCACCGGACGAGGTTTTGATGTGACTTTGAGGTCAACGTGGAGGATTTGTTTTGAACTGTGCTCATTTTAGATATCCAGGCATCTGATACACATGTGGTTGTAAATAAATAAATCCTCAAAGAGCAGTGCTGCTGCCTGAATTAGGAACAAATGGGGTGAGGACTGAGCAACCTAATCATAGAATCCCATCTCAGCAGTCCTTCGATGATGTATTTGGAGCAGGACATGATTCAGACAGGTTCTGCCAGGAAAGGGTTGTGTGTAAGTCAGAGAGGAGATGTGCCAGTAGCTGCAAGGTCCAGGAGCTGCTCCTGTGTCCTTAGGTCTGGCCAGATGCTGAACACAGACTTCCCAACTCCAGTGGGTACCTTCAGGACTTTATCTTGTCCTTCATGGAGTTTTGAACTCTTCGTGCCCTCACACCATGAAAATATGGACAGATCATTAGAAACAGAGTACTGGAATAAAATTATCATACTTTTTTTGCCTCGGAAATGCTCCCCAGACTTCCAGAAGAGTTGCTTTTCTGCTTTCCAGATTTTCTATCAAATTTCTTCCCCTGAAACCCCATGTTACTTGAGGATCAGATACTCCAATTAGTACCATCATTTTTCCTGTATGGAGCATTTTGCAGTATTGGATTGATAAACTTTATCCACTTGTAAAATAACAAATTGGCAATTATTTGGGCTCACACCAATTATTGCAGAACATTAACAGGAGAGTGAGTGCTGTGTGGTACCCACTGCTGTAGTCTAGAGCAAATAAAATCTACTAAATCTTTGAAGTGAAAGACCCTGTATTTTAATTGAGACACTAATCTAGATTCCAGTGGCCTGTGGAAATACAGCAATGCCTGTACTTAAATAATTATGTAAGATTATGTTTTGGTACCGATGTGATGTTCTAACCATAATATCTTACCGAGACTTATTATGTGTGATGAGGCTTCCAAATGTATGTACTAATATTTTGTATACATTTCAACGTTACATTAACTTGTGTGATAAGTTGCATCTCCAGAGATTTGTGTTTGTTATAATTCATGATTGTAAGATTCTTGCTGATAAAAACCCCAGATGTTAGATTGTCATTATGTCATTAATAGAAAGGGGATAGTTTGAACTACATTCTTTCTGGTTTTACTGAAGATTTTGGAAGTATGAGCTGTGAATTGTAAGTGTTTAATCATATCCAGGGAGGTGACTAAAGGGTAATAGATCCATAGGTTTGAACTGGAACTGGAGTTGTAGTGGTGCACCTCCCATATACAATGTACCCTGAACTTACAGGAGGAAAGTTTCTCAAAATACACTTGAAATACGCTTACTTTTTTCTTATGTTTGCTTAGGGAAGCTTACATAGTGTGTCATATGAGGGTGCATAAATATTAATAAAACATGTACAACACTGAAGTTATTTATCTCTGAGAAAAGACTTCAAGGTGATGGGATCTATATGTTTTAACTGCATCAAGGATGTTAGGAAATCACTGCTGATCATTCGGTCAAGGCTGTTGGGCAGAACAGAAGTAAAGCTTCAGATGGTTGAACAGACAGCAGGAACATTTGCAATGGTGTGATTGTACACAGTGTAGTGATTGTAATCTCTGAACCATTCTTGTAAAAAGCACTATAAAGTACAGGACAATGCAAAGCAAGAAAAATATTTAGCTTGACTACTTTATGCTTCAGTATATGTGATTGTCTTGGTTTGGGAAGACAGGTATCTGCCAGGGAAAGCTGGAGCTTCCCTTGGAGTGGAGAATGTAAACCAACACCACCACCACCCTTTTTCCAATTATAATTTTTTCAGCTAAAAGCTTTTAGGCAAAAGATTTTGGAAATAGAAATAGCAGTTCTTTACTAGTATGTATAACAAAACAAACAAAAAGAAAACAACTACAGCATTGATAACAAAAACAGTACCAAGAACTTTGAGGACTTTGCTTCACAGAAACCCAGGGCAGTTTGGTCTCGGTGCCTCTGCAGGATCCTCAGAGCACCAAGCTGGGAACAGTGGAAAAGTCTTGGGCTGGTAGCTGGAGTGGCAGGATGCCCCAGCAGGGCAGGGGCAGGGTGTCCTGGCAGGGCAGAGGGGTGCAGGGTCACTCTGTAGCAGAGGAGCAGCGCTGATGGAACCAGGACAGCAGGGCAGGGCTGGCCCAGCTCTCACAAGGTGGCAGAGAAGCTCAGAATTCCAAGGGGAGCAGATGATGGCAGATTTCCCAGGACTGGACTCCAGAAGCAGTGAACTCCTCCAGCAGGAACACCAACCCAGCCCTGCCTTCTCCCCGAATCCCAAAAACCAGAGATGGGCTGCCTGAAGCTGTGTCCTTTACCTGCCTCAAACCCCCACCCTCCTCTGAGCTTCGACCACTCCTTTGTTTTGTTAAATAGTCCTAAGTACGACATTTAGTCTCCTTGGTAACTTATTGGGAAAAAACTCTTTACAGTAAAAAGGAACAAAGCCTAACCCCAACAGTGATAATGGGAGGGTATGAAGCCCATTACAGTGGTGCATGAAAGCATTTAATTCTTTCTGCTTGAATGCTATTACAAGTCCTTTCTATTCCCAAAGATATACCTCAGTCTGTTGAGGATAGATGAGAGTTTAGACTTCGGTTCTGTGCCTGACTCAGCTTGGATTCTGCAAAGAATCCAGCTACTTGACGTCTCCAAAAATAATACCAGTCCCTGGATATTTAAATGCATTCTCTGTCACTGAATGAAACTGCAGAGTGCCAAAGCAAAGATGGTGTCTCTTATTTCCTCCAGAAAATAGTGCATTTTGAGCCATAAAATAATAGAAATCTGCTAGTATTAAGTTAGCATTATGGCTGATGTATATCTAGATATATACATATAGATATATATGTGCAGAGGTATATTATGTGTAAATATTTGTGCTGTCTGGAATGGGAGTTACTGAGAATGCCCTATTAATGATCCAGGACAAGCCTGAAACAAATATGATATGTTATATACACTTGAAGAAAATCCAGAAGAGTCATGACTCTCCTTTCTACTTTGCCTTTACTGGTTTTCATTTTTCTACAGAAGCCAAAAGTAAGGGTTTTCATTGCAGGAAATACCTTTTTTCTTCTGACTTCTGCTATACCATGTGTCCATCACTCCAAGGCACCTTTTTTAGTTGGAGAGCTCATTATTTCAAAATGCTGATTTGGAGCCAGCTGACCTGACCTATGCTCTCTGGCTCACAGGGGCAGCAGAGCTGGGAAGATATTTTTTTCAGAGGTCTTTTGGTGGCTAGACAGGGAAAGATGCTGAATGAACACAATAGATATTACGAAGCACAGTATGTCAGATGGCTAAATTTGACATATAATGAAATGCAAAGATCTAGCAGTATCAAATTCAGTATTGTCTATTGCCACTGTGCTAAAACAATGTATCATGAAGTTGTAAACAAAAGTATTTGAATGATTCTTCAGTGCTATTATTATTAGTAACCTGCTTCTCTAGATAAGGAGGGAACAGGCAGAGAAGCAATGAGCCTCTGACGTGGTGGTAGCATTCTTAGTCACAGTGCCAATGACATAGAATTATAGAATCAGTGAGGCTGGAAAACACCTTTGAGGTCATTGAGTCCAACCATTAACCAGCACTAACGTGTTCACCACTAAACTACATTCCCATGTGCCACATTCACACTTTTTTTGAGCACTTCCAGGAATGGTGACTCCATCAGAGCTATCACCTTGACATCCTATTCTAATGCTTGACAGCCCTTTCTTACAGTAATTTCTGAAGACATTTTCCTAATATCTAACCCAAACTTCCCCTGGAGGGGGTTATCATTGCAAGGCTGCACACACAGCTCCTTTCTTTATGTGGAAAGTGACTCATTAGGTTACAATTTCCAGGCAGTATGTGGCAGCCCTCATTCAAATCTTTAGTTATTCTCTCTTCCTTGTGTGTTTACTTTATGTAGTGCTCTCACTGAACATAGCTGATCATCACAGGGAGTAGGAGAAAGTTTTCATTCAATAAACCTTTGTATTGAAAGGATCTCGAGAGAAAAATCTATCAAAAAAGGCTTTGAAATAATACAGCAGCAAAATGTGTTCATGCTCCTGCACAAAAATTTTGATTACTGGTTGGGCATGCTCCAAAATCGATCCTATCATCCTGGTTCATGCTTCAACCCTGTCAACTGCCATAGCAATATGGACTTCAGGGCCATGAGAGAACTTCTCAGCCCTGTGTGCCTCTGGGGACTGGTGCTGACTCTGCAGGACTTGGGCACGCTGCTGTACTCCTGTAATTATGCAATGCTCAGCACCAACGTGAATCCTTTGCTCTCAGGGCACGTGCACATGGAATTGGCTAGCACAATGGAAGGGGAAATATTGAGCTTTTCCTCTCCTAAATACTGAAGCTTTTTAATTTTCTTCTGGTTTCAGCTGGACTGAAATATCACAAACAGTGAAATTCAAGTAAAATATATTAACTGAAATTCTCAAGTGCAACTCCACTTTAGCAGTTGCTGTTTGATTCTTACTGAAGAAGCAAGATCCCCCAAGATAACTCTGCTTAGCCTTGTAATAAAATTGTAATAATTTGAAGATGTGCCAGTTAGTACACTGGGGTATTTCAGCAGTAGTCACAGCCATGGATTTGTTTATCAGTTCAAAAACATTATTTGTCATAAACCAGAAGATTTCTAGATGAAGCCAAATCAATTATTTTTCTTCTGTGATGAATAAAATATTGTTCAGAGAATGTAAAGGCATTTTTCTGAAGGTGGTCTGAGAGAGAAAAGTGATGGCAAGAATACAACATAGACTGCAAGCAGATCATCTCTGGTGCCCATACTGCTTTTATGGGAAGCACAAGGCCAGGCTTGCTGGTAGGCACATTCCCATGGATGGATAAATCTGTGACAGCAGATGTTAAATGCGTGGTTCCATGTTTCTCCGAGGTGCCTGTTTTGTATTTGGTTTTCTACTTTGATTATTTCACCAGGCTACTGCAGCAACTTCGGGTGTTTTTTAAAACGATGAAAAATTGCAAGTTTTTTATTACAGTCCTTGAAGGCACTGTATGCAAAGAGTGTGTGAGGTAGTCTCATCACTCCTTTTGTCTCTGTTAGTCACAACAAAGTGATTTTTCTGGTTTTCTCTCCTGTTTCCTCTATATGCACTTTTGCTTTTTCAAAATTATGACTTTCCATGTGTGGAGTGTGATTTTTTTTTTTTTTCTGGAGTTTAACTCAGGTTTTATGATATTAGTTACCCTCTCAAACTGGCTAAGGACTGTCAGGCAGTATCAGAGACTCTAACAGCAGTAAATCTTTAACTCTACTTCTAATATGTGGAAAACTGAACCCCATAAACTTTTTAAATGTTTGAGGTAAAAGAAGAGGTGATGTTACTGTCAGTTTTATAATGTTTATGTAAATGTTTCCATACCCATCACAGAATAAAAGCAATGAGTTAGAGATTTAAGTGGAACATATTAAGACTGCTTACTAAATGAAATGTCCTGAAACTGTTGTAGCTGAGGACAAGGAATGCAAGATTATGGGTGCCCAATGAATAACATGTTTTTAGCAGGTCCCTTGTGGCCAAACCTTTGAGGCAGATATACTTAACACTCTCTAATCCTAGGCATTCAGAGAAGACTTGAAAGTCTCTTTAATTTAAAAAAAAAAAAAAGTATATTAAATTACCCACTAGTGTAACTAGTTTTTTTTAAACATGAGATTAGATAAAAGAATAAAATGAGGGTTTCATACCCCACTCTTCCCCAATCCATGGTGTCACAGCAGGTCAGTCAGTGTGGGTTCGGTCACCTTGTTGGCTTTTGGAATCACAGCAAATTCTGCTTCCTGGCCAGCTTTTATTCCTGCACCCACACAGTCTGATCTCACATGGCTCAGTGCTCCTCCTTAGAATTTTTTTCCAACCTTGCTGAGAATTTCTGTGCAAAAAAAAGAGTCACCTAATTAGAAAGTAATTTTCCCACTCTACTTGAAAATAAAGACCACTTCAAAAAGCTCTTTTCAGTTGGCTTGAGATGTTGATCCTGGCCAAGCAGCCAGTCTTACAGCCTGAAAATAGATGCATTGGAGATTAACATCTAGAACATAAAGAGATTAACAAAAACACCCCTAAATGTGTTTGTTTTTCTCATTAGCATTCTGCATCAGAGGACACACTTTGTATTTCCCAGTTCAGCTCAGTATTATTCCCTGGACGCAGGTGATAAAGACATTTGCCTTAAGGATCACCTCTCCTCCTCTTGATGGATTATGCCCACTTTATAACCACTCTCAACATTTTGAGTCTTCAAGAGTCTTGACAGGGTTAATTTCTTATCTGTGTCCCTTTAAATAGAGAAAGGCTGCTTCTTATCGGAGTAGAAGTAGTTTGTGCTCCATGTAGATTTAAACATGTTTTCTCTACCAGGACAGGTTGCCAAACAACTTTCTGCTCTAGTGACATTTAAAGGTCTCTCTTCCCCCTCTGGTGGCTTCAGGCTCTGAGGTCTGCACTGAACTTTACATTTGTTTTTAATGTGAATGTCAAAATTTCAGATTAAGCCATCTAGCCCATCTAATTGGACATAAATACGGTTGTCCCTTGAATGAGATTAGCCATGTTCTTGCCCACCATGGCTGCCTACAGCAGCTGGTTTGGGTTGCTGGATTCTTAGTCTTTTCTTCCATACCACAGTATTGCGAAGTTGCTCAGACATGTCATAATTGTAGCACTAATAAAATGAGCTGTAGCAATTCAGCTCTGCTTACATATGCTGCTTCCTCTATTCTTTCAGAACTTGGTGACCTGACTGGAAATAGGTTAAGAAAAACCTGTATTAGTCATTTGCCAAGGGACATATGACCATGCCAAGGTTTGGTGCTCTCTTTTGTTCAGTGTCCTGTAATACAGTATGGAAGCTGCAAGCCAAATTTGTTAGTAATGTACTGATATGTAAACAGGAGCATATGTAATGTACTCAGTTACAATAGCTGCAAATCAAGTAGTGCTTTGGTGTCCTGGTTACTAGTCAGGCTATCTATATTTAATTGGGTAGATTTCAAACCATCCAGTTTCATTTTCCAGCAAGTGCACAGAGGTAATGTTATGATGTGACGTGTTTCTAATTTTGTATTTAACTCAGCTGAAATAGATGAGTTAAATCACTTTAAAATCTGAGCAACCATGCTGAACTGTTCTTCTGGATTGAAACCAGCACATGTGAAACTTCTTGTTTTTCTGTTCTTTATACGAAGTGTCAATCTACTAAATTGTGAAAGGTGTGCAAAAAGCACATGATGGTTGTCAGAGTCTAGATCTAAAATTGTTTTTTTAAAATCGTTTCCTCTCAGACAAGGATTTATTATTTAATTCTCACAATGGAAGTTATGATGGTAGAAAAGATTCTTTTGAATTACTTTTTTCATCTGACATAACCTCATTACAGCTTCAAGCTTTGCACATCTAGAATCAGTATTGACACTTTTTTCCTGCCCTGGCGCTCTCCAGGGATCTCTAACTGGTGTCATTGCAAACTCCTTCTTTGAGTGATTTTATACAGTCTTGAAAGTCTGAAAACCTCCTCTAGGAGAAAGGTGTCAGCTTAAACTACAGTTAACTTGGCTTGCAAGAGAGAGTAATGGGAAAACTGGAACAGAAATATCCTATAATGCTGCTGCCTTTCATCCTGGATAGTCCAAAATGAAATCCAGAATCTACTGAAGCGCATGGCAGGAAGGTAATCACTGGGTACTGCCAAATGTCTGCAGTCATATTGATCCCATCCCACCGAATTTTGGTGGGATTTTGAAGGTTCAGTGCTGGTTGGTTTGTGGTACAATGTGTGTATGTTCCTCCTGTCAAGAGTGAGTCATGTCTTATCTCCTCGTAGGCTCCCATGCTATGAAGGATTTCAGCTCCCCACAGCCATGAGCCAGCGCTCAGCGCTTGTGTGCTGTGGTGTGTCCTTCCATCCCAGAAAAACCCAGATGGAAATCTGTCCATGGTGGATTTCTCCATGGCAAGTTAGTTCTTCCATGTTTTATTTCACCAGGTCTTTTTAGCCGAATGTGCACCTTCATCATTATGGGTAAAAGCTACCTAATTTTCTTAAATTAAAAACTCTTGAATTCTGACTTGCCCATGGAGGACTTGGCAGTATTCTGAGGCTAACCTCTTGTCTCCCACCTTCCTTTGCTTGATTTGAACTGCTTTTTGCTTGGCTTGTAGGATTTTGTGGAAAAAAGTTCTCCTCTTGCTCAGTTTTTGCGTGAGGGTATCACAATGAGTTTGCTCAGTGGTAAGATAATGCAAATGTAATAAGGATGCTAATTAACTGCATGCTAAGGAAAGCTCATTGTATGTACTAAAAGTGTTTTCTAGGGATTAACAAAAGGGCTTTCCATTCTGCAACTGGGAGTTTCTAACAGGAGTTAAGTATCACCCTAGCTCTGCCCTAATCTTAGAATCACTGAACCAAAAAGATTGGAAAAGACCTCTAAGACCATGAACCCACCTTGGCACTGCCAAGGCCACCTCTAAACCATTTCCTCAAGCGCCACATCCACGTGTCCAGGAATGATGACTCCACCACTGCCCTGGAAAGCCTGTTCCAGTGCTTTACAACACCATGAAAAGATTTTCTTTAATATGCAACCTAAACATCCCCTGGTACAACTCGAGGCTGTTTCCTCTATGTTCTGTTGTTTGTTGCCTGGGACAGCTCTCAGCTGGTTCCAGCCTCCTTTCAAGCAGTTGTAGAAATCAAAATGGTCCCCCCATGAGCCTCTATTTCTTAGCTCAGCACAGAGAAGTATTGTGATAAATCAAAGGAAACCCAGGACTTAGTGGAAAAAAAATAGTCTGTTGTGGTGCTTTTCCCAGACATTTGTAGCATAAAAAAAAAGAATGATGATGAGGTTTAATTAAAGTATTTTTGATAAGTATTAAAAGGGTTGAAAGGAAAGCAGCTTATAAAAAAATGGTATTAAGTTCCAGACTGTATATTAAATATTTTTCAAGAATACCCTCTGGAACTGGAAGATTTAAATGTTCAATCAGGAAAATGAGGCTCTAGATTCATATACTTCAAAGCTGCAAAATGAACAGGTTTTTGGGGATGTTCCAAGAGATTCATTGTGGGTAAATTTAAAAGAGTGTATGGATTTAGGAATATTTTAATAGAAAGTTTAGCCTATTAGACATTATGTATAACTCAGCTTGGACCTCGCTCTTTGTTTCATAACTTTCATATTCTTAGAAACATTTGTCCTTTTGATCTGAATTTTTCGTTGATAGTTTTAACACCAGAGGCCTATGGCTGTTCAGCAAGAATCATTATGAGTACAAGAGAGTCAAGGTAAGTGATGCAAAGCAAATATCCAGCCTTAAAAGAATTTACTGTAAGTGGCAAAACAACCAAAGCTTTATTAAAAAAAAAACCAACAAAAACAACAAACCCAAACCCAAGCAAATAATTATGTTATTGCAATTTATTTAGTTGCCCGCACAAGATATTTGGAACAAAAAAATCCTCTTCCAAATAAATGTGATTCTTTTGTAAATGAGTCAATAAATGGTCAATTTAAAGAGGATGATTCAGGGAGGAAAAAACCCTTTAAACTTACCTATGTGTTTCTATCCACTGGCATGTTTTACTGAACGATGCAACATGCAAACCAGAGGGGAAGAATGTGAGAAAAACTTTCTACTGTAGTTAAAAGAATAAAACTTGGAGATTATGAGGCCTTAAATGATATACAAAATTAAAAGTTTTGCATTAAAATTTTAAATATTCACTAAATAATTAAATGTCTTCTAAATACAATTCCTTAAACCTCCAGGGATATTATGGTGCTTAGCGTCAATTAAGAGAAAAATGCCTTGTAAAAGGTGTAAATGAAAGGACAATATTTGAATTTTAATAAAATACCCTTAGGTAAAGAAGAAATTAAAATAAATGTCAAAATGACTGTTAGGTGGCTCATGTTCGCTAGAAGAGTGAGGAAACACTTTAAACAAATCTCAGTGTTGGAGAAATGTAATTCTGTAATAAAATTCATATTAAAAAAAGTGTGTGATGTTAGGAGCAGTAGCCTCCAATCACCAGTGAACAACGAACAAAATGAAATATTATTGTCTGTAGAGAGTGACACAAGCCTGATTGGTAAGACCTATGAGTGTATGATCTTAATCAGCAGTTTATTGGTTTATACTTCATTTCAGTCATAGTGCAGTGGGTTTGTAAAGATCCCTGTCTTCAGGCTGGATGACCTGTGTGCATTACTGAATCACAGTCTAACTCCCTGTTGTTTTATTTTTAATGATGAGCTTTCATTGCTAGGTTCAAAAATGGCTTTAATAGTTGCTTGCTAATTTTTATGTCTAAGAACATGACATTTATCTCCTTTTTATTAAGGCATCCCATTACTAATGCTTAAAGCTCTCGAAAGCTTGAAAAAGACAACCATTATGTTTGTTGTTTCCTGGAGGTTATTCTCACTTTTTTAGTACAAAATTATGAAAAGAAAATTAATTTCAATCTCTTTTTTTTAAAATGCAATCAGTCAAATCCTATAGCAGGAGTGCATAGGAACCTGAGAGGAACTGCTCTGTCTTTAAAGCATTAATTTGCTTTTAATGTACAGCTCAAATACTGCTGTCACAGAAAATTCCTGAGGAATGGTATGAATGGAATCAAGAAATGCTAAATTGGAAATTGTACATATGACATGTTAAGTTAGGAAGATAGTCTCCAGGAACATGACTGAGAAAGATTCCAGTACATTTAAGGGTAGGATTGGAGGATAATTAACTAAGACAGTGAAGTCTGGCCTTAGTGGCAGTACTATGGGAGTGTTGGGACCTAGCAGACACTTCTCTGAGAAACAAATCTCTTGTGAGTTTGGAACCATCTTTCCAGGTGGAGGGAGAGGAGAGGCTGTGGATGCTGCTGGAAATTGGAATGATGGTTGCTGTGTTGGTGCTACTCTAGGAGCCAGCTGGGCTGCTGGAAGAATTGGTTTCCCATCGGCACAACTGGATCTCATCCCAACACGTCCCAGCTCCCCATGTTCAGGGCTTGTGCTGAGCCACACCTCTGGCTCCTGGGGCTTTTGGCTCTGGTGCAACATGCTGATGAGATAGTGATTTCTTCTGTGAGGGAACTAGGAAAGATGTGGCTTTTGTTCCGAATCACAGTCAAGCCAAGTCTCCAATTGCTCTTTGAAATACAAAGCTCTGGCCTGGAAATTGCAGATTAGTGGAACTCCCTTTTGTGACCTGCACATTTCTGGTTCAGGGGTGTGGCAGCCCTGCAGATAACTCAAGTGTTCTGCCTTTCCACAGCACTTGCCTGTTTTCAGGCTGGCACAGGGTTGTTTAGGGCAATTAGAGCAGCCAGCCTCTCTGCCTGCCCCCTCTGAAAGAGGCCATCGGAAGCCAAAAGTCTGGGGAGCCTCAAGAAGCAGGTCTGGAGTGAATCCAGGGAAGTCCAGGGCTAGGGTCACAAAATAGAAAAGCAATAATTCCAGGGATTAGCATTTTTCTAGTGGAGGGTCTGGACTTCATTGCTGTTGGTCTGAAGCCCTGTCTGGTAACAAAGTCTTGCTGTTCATGAGCTGCCCAGGCTGTGCAGAGCAGGACAGCACAGTGCAGATTGTTCAAGAACAGTTCAGAGACAGTCAAGAGAAGAACAAAAAACATTTATTCCCTTTCCTTTTTATCCTCCAGTGACCTTAATGGTATGCATCCATCATAATCCTGCCCAAACTAACCCCAAAGTACTTGATAGAGTGACTCTGGAAAATTCAAAGTGTGCAGAGTCTCAAAAAGCTGTTTTGATAAGTTGTTTTGGAAAATCTTTTTTGTAGAGAGCTAAACTTTTTCCAGCACAAACGACTGTGGAAAGGAAACTAAGATAAACTTTTCTCTTTACCCCAAGAACTGGCAAGATGAAAGAAATAGATGTTGAGATGAAAACAGAAGCTGGAAAATTATTGCTTTGCTGGGTAGCATGGAGTTATTGAGGAACAATAAGCATTTACAGAGTAGGGAAGTGACAAAGCTCAGTTGTGGTCATCTGAATAGCCAAAGAATTAAGATTTAGCACCCTGCTAACACCAAACACAGAGTTCTAGAAGGGGAAGAGAACTGGGTGATGGAGTTAAAGGAGCTGGTATGCAGTCTCAGAAGAAGAGCCTGCCGCTTGGAATAATACAACCAGTGCAGCTTCACTGGCTGCAAAAGGGGCTGCAAATTAACCTGAAATAGTGAAAAGTAAAATTAGTCTGGGAAGTTAATGGGTCACTGCCCAATTATAGGAAACAACTGCGTAGCCATTAACACCGCTAGTCAAGGGGAGACGGCGAGCAACTGAACAAAATGTGAAAATAGATAAAGAATATTTGAGAGCAAATAATGAGGAAATGCTAGTAGTTCTCAGTTTGAATAAAAATAATGACCTTAACCAACCCAAAGCACTCAGATGTCTAGATGAAGCTGTTGACAAAAGGCTTCTGCAGCAGGGGTTGAATTTCTGGCAGATGGCCCTGTGCACTTCTAATGAAAGACACAAAATCACAGCCAATAAAAAATAATTGGAAGAGAAAATCCTGAGAATGAAATGTCAAATAGCAGTGGAAATGTTAACATGGGAGGGAAAATTATAGGTAAATATATAAGTGAGACAAAGACCTCTCCCTTTAGGAGTGAAAAAGGGCAATTATAAGTGAAGGGCAAATACTCTCATATTAGGTATCTAATTTGGATTATTTATCTCTGCTCATTAGAAAAAGGGTTATGCAGATCAATCTTACATTAAAATTATAAGCCCTGAGGACAGGGATTCTGTGTAAGGAGATTCTGCAATGTATGCAGTATACGTGGTCGTGCAAAATTGGGAGCTTTGAAAGCAACAGGACATAAAAACCAGCAGTATTTGCTTTCTGTGAGGCAATCCTTAAAAAAGAGTAGCACTGAGGCAGGCCATACCACACTGGTATGTTCCAAAACATCAAATGCCAGCAAGGCATGCCAACAAATGTTACTCACTGTAAGAGAATTAGCCTTGATGGTTGTAAGGGAGGAGGGTTCCAGGTGAGTGGGACACTGTAGAGCAGGTGGGGAGAGGCTGTGGTGTGTCTGTGTCTGGATGCAGTGGTGCAATAGGTGCAGGTTGTGTTCTTTGGCTGCTGGACATTATCCACCCTTTATTCCACACCATCCACCTCATGCCCAGAGGGAGCAGCAGTGTGGTTCAGGAAGCCTCAGTGGGAGCCCCAAACTGGGGAATGCCATTCCTAAACCACAGCAGTGGCTCACAGAGGGCTTGTGTCAAGTTTTCATCTCGTCTTCAGTGAAGACTATAGAAGCTGGGTAGTTGTAAAAATGAAGGTTTTTATTGCGTGGTTAAAATCAGTCTCATGAAGGCAGAGTTATTACAGTCTGTGCCATTATGCAGAAAGCCTTCTAGCATAAAGTCCCCAAGTCCCATGCAGAAGCAGCAGCAAGAGCATCTGTGATCTGTGTTCCATTTGTGGTGGTGGTGGTGATGATGATTTGCATTCTCTAATCAGTGTATTTTTATCCTATTTTTAATCAATCTGTTACAGACATGGTTCTGCTACTACCTTGTTGGACCTGTCCGAATCTAATTTTGGTATACGAAAATAGTTGTAATTTCTTACACAAATTCTACATATGTGACTCTATCTGTCCTATCTAGGAATACTAGCAGGGCTGCAGTGTGTTTTTATTATGTCTAGAATTTAGTTAACTTTGCAGAAGGCAGTGCTACTTGAACTTTAAACTAGGTTTTAGGGCTTCTCTTACTAACTAATACAGCCTCTTATTTGTTTAAAGCACTTAAAATATTCTCTACTTACTTAAAACTAATCCTGCATTTCTACCTCATGTCTGTGTGGATTTATGTGTTTTAGTTTCTATGAAGGTTTAAATTCAGCCCTCACATCTTTGAGCACCCCTGGGCCTGTGTGGATGGGGCCCAGAGATATTTTGCATCCTGATAGGGCTGTCTTCCATTAATTTGGTATGTTTGGCAAGTTGGCACTGTCTGTTTGAAGGCACACTGAAATTCCTACTGCAGATTGTGAAGACTTGATGCATCCTTTCATGCTCTGTGTGTTCCTACCAGGGTAGAAAAAGTGTATCCCCCCTGACAAGCTGTTCCTGCTCTCAACGTTCCAGTTTATGTATGGTTTATTAATGCTCAGTGTCACAGTGGAAAGTAATTATTGCTTTACTCACTACAAGCCAGTAAACACTAAACTTGTATCCTGGAGACCAGAAGGTTCAGTTACCTGCTTACAACTTGCAAAATGGGCCAGTACCCAGGCTGGAGACAGGATGGTGCTGGTACAGATGGGAGAAGTGCTGAGATGCCAGGGAGGATGCATGGCTGTGCAACTTCCTACAAAGCTCATGGGGAATATTCCTGCAAGGAGATATTTTCTATGATAGTCCAGTACCTTCACAGTAGTGCTGTGTTCAAGGTCCATACAAATTGTTTGAAACTAGGATGGATATGACTGGTGCAGAGGAAAAAGGGGAAAAACCTAGTTTGTGTTATACAATCATGGAATGGTTTGGGTTGGAAGGGACCTTAAAGACCATCTTGTTCCATTCCCCTGTCATGAGCAAGGACACCTTCCACTATTCCAGGTTGCTCCAAGCTCCATCCAGTCTGACTTTGAACACTTCCAGGGATCTAGGGGCCACCACAGCTTCTCTGGGCAAGCCTCACCACCCTCACATGGAAGAATTCCTTCTCAATATCCCATCTAACCCTGCCCTCTGGCAATGGGAAACCATTCCCCCTTGTCCTGTCTGTCCATGCCTTGTCCCTGGTCCTTGTCCAGCTGTTTTACAGCCCCTTGAGGCACACCACAGAGCCTCCTCTTCTCCCTTCTTGATGGGGCTCAACTCCCCCATCTCCCTTAGCCTGTTTTCATAGGAGTTCCCCTACCTGATAGCATTGCCCACAGCTTCAAGGGCAAAGATTGGAGATGTAATGCTAAAATAGAAAAAGCAGGAATGTTGCACGTAATGCTTCTATTTTTTTGTCCCTCTCATTGCTGTGGTGGTGCAGTATGGTGACAGTTTGCCAGCCCTCTCTTTGAGGGAGGTGGTTTGTGCTTGTGACACCTTGATCCCACAAAATATAAATGCTGGTAACTCAGACTCATGAATCTTCTTTATTTTGGCAGGTATCTTCATTCGACCAAGATGATATATTAACAAAGCTGAAGGGATGAACACGGCCTGTTTAGAAATCTGTAGTGCAGGAATAGATAAATTGAGTATAATTGCCTGTGCGTGTTTAAGTGTGCAAAATGTTATAAACCCCAAAATATTGCAAAATAGGCAAAAAAGCCCCAGAGACAGAGCTAGTCCTGATCGTTATTCTTCTTTCCTTAGGGAAGTCTTTATCCTTCTCAATATATGTGCTACCCTGGGCACATGTGATTAGACCATTTCAAGAGCACTGGCTTAAACAAAAGGCAACAGAGAAATGCCCCTTTTGACAGGCTTAATTTGCAATAGAGTTACAAATTTTCGTTTACATATAAAAGACACAGACATAAAAACATGCATGAAACTACTGCTTTTTTGTGTAGAATTTGAAGATTTTTATGTAGCTCAAATGGTAAACTACAAAGTCTTAACTTGAGTCATGGAGGTCTGTGAAAAATCCCTATGAAAAATCTTGCATTACTTACTATGTTTCTAAAAAAAAACAATTGAAAAAAATTAAGTAAAATGAAAAAGAAAGGATTAGGGAAAGATAATTCTCCACGGGGTTTGGGAGGAGAGTCTTTTACAGGTGATACACAGATGAAAGAGGTGCAGAATCAATCCTTCACTATGTAGTAATTATAGTGATATTGACCTTTGCTGTGTATACTACAGCAATTTTTGGTATTGAAGAAGCAGTGGAAACACATGAAACTGTCAAGTAATCTGGATTCACTTTTACTATTAGAGAAAATATGGTTAAATTTATCTACTAAAATTTACCTAAGTAAAAATATAATAATATATAATTCACATGGCATAGAACAAATGTTATTTTTCTCACTTTAGATGATGTGAAGGATATGGTTCAGTTCTCTAAAATAGGCACCCTGGTCTCTGGGAGTGGTCCTGCCTGTCGCTGGAAGAGCACAGGGCTCTGGGGAGGTTCCTGCAGGTCCCACCAGCAGTTCTCCCATCCTCTTTGCCAGGTTATGCCTATTGCTCTGTTAGCGCAATGTGCAGGATGTGGGTAAATGTTGGCTACATGAGGAGGGTTTTAAGGGATGATGAGAAAAAATCACAATCAGTGATGTTTTGAAATGAACAGCCTTCAAATGATACTTTTAAAAATGATAAATATGAGGCCTTGGAATGGAGACAGAAGTTATATTCGTATATATAGTATATCTATGAATATATATATAAAATATATATAATATGCATATTCAGCTGATAAAATTTTGAAGTATTTCAGCATATCAATAGAATGGGTATGAACCACTGTAGAAGATTTGAAAAATTATTTTGCATTTGACTATTCACTGCATTATATAAAGTTCAGCTCAATATTCTGGGGTCAGCTGGCTTCTATCTGGCATTCAGGATGCCAAACATGAGTGGGTTTTGCAATCGAACCTGTATTTCAGCCTTGTAATGGAGATCTTTTCTTTGTTTAGAAACACTCCCATTCTAAATTGTTTCCATCTATATGACTGCAAAATATTAAATATTAAAAAGGTAAATATTCTTTCTTTTCTCTGGGCATATTTAGAAACATTCATTATACAGAAGAAAAATACACATCCATTAAAGTGGAGCTGGTTGGGATTTGGAATATCTAAACTCATGTAGTATTTTAATGTTCACTGTTCATTTCATTGCTTTACAGAGTAAATAAAAAAAGAACGTTCTTTGCCCTTATATAAACATTAATAAAATAAAAAAAATCTTCACTTCAGCATGAGGTTTGCTTGAACAAAAAGGCAATATTAGGTCCTGGAATAATATTTTTACAGCAGTTAGGTGAAAAATTAACCTTATATATGTTATTGCATAAAGCCCAGAAGGAGAGACAAGGTCTGTAAAAACCATCATTGTTTGGTTTACATCAGGCAAATTATTTTTTGTATATATGTATCTCAGGACTAAAGATGTGAGATAACCTGCATGGGCAGAGAGTCACTTCCTTCAGTCATGTAATCCAGAGCTATTTGTAGCTCTGTGAGACTGGCCAGGTTCAGTGGGAGCAAGTACAGGGGAGCATTTGCCACTCAGGACGAATTCATGAGACGAAGCCACACGTTTGGTACCTGCCTGGATGGATGAATGCCTTGGTCTTACATTTGTGACTTGTTTCTTCTTCCATCTTTCTTCTCAGTAAGAAAAATGTTTGTTTAGAAGGGAAAAAGGATTATTTAGTATGGGTGTAAAAGAAGAGCGTCATCCTCGAAAACAACGGTAATTGCTTTGTCTGAGAATGTAGATGCCATACAAGAGTACTGAAGGAATGAAGATCTACATCCCTCGTGGATCCTCAGGGGCTGTGGGTGGATCTCTGCGTCCCTGTGGATCCCCATGGGCTGTGGGTGGCTCTGCATCACCTGTGGATCCCCATGGGCTGTAGGGACACAGCTGCTCCACCATGGTCTCACCACAGCCTGCAGAGGATTCTTGGCTCTGGTGCCTGGAGCACCTCCTCTACTGACCTTGGTGTCTCCATGTTGTTTCCTTCACATGTTCTCACCTCCTTGTCTGGCTAGAAAAATCTGTGCTCCCACTCTGTTTTGATTTTCTTCTCAAATATGTCATCACAGAGGCATTGCCAGCCTTTCTCATTGGCCCAGTTTGGGTCAGCAGCATTTCCATCTTCAGAGCCATCAGGGACTGGCTCTGCTGGACATACTGGGAGCTTCCAGCAGCTTCTCACAGGAGCCACCTCTGTGGCACCCCCACTACCAAAAACCAGGCTGAGCAGAACCAACACAGCTAGTGATTTATTCCTGTGCATAAATACCAGGGAATTCTGAACTATGATTCCTAGAAATAACCTATTTCATCCTTCTTGTATTCTGAATTGCTCATTACACAGTATTCACAGTAGGCTTTTATATTTCTGCGATGACACCGGCTTACAATAATGTGTAACAAAGTTTTACCTTTCAGTCAGATCTTGTTCTCAGATAGACAAGAATAAATCTGGAGTAAGTCAATTGTTCTTGTGTTTTCCCAGGAGTTACACTAATATAGCATACAATTGCCTCCAGACCACTGAATTAAATTGCTTTACAAGAAAATACTTTAATGTGAATATTCTTTAAATTAATGCATGTCTTTCAGTTATATTTTACATAAGACAAATTTCCAATGCATTAATTCAACTACCTTCTTTTTGAGATTCAACTAGGCTTCTAGCAGTTCCAGAAAACCAGCTGGCAAAACTCCTAGGAAGACCCAACTCTAAAGTGCACACATTTACATTTGTAAGCTGAGATTTACATGATGAAAATGTAATTACTAAAATGCCACGGACTTGAGCAAAATTATGTTCTCTACATGAGAATATTGGTTTTTCATGCACATTTGTTTTGGGCTGTAACCTGCAAATACAATACCTCATCTTGCTCGTCCCAAAATCAGTATAGCTGAGTTCCTTAACTCCAGTGGAGGAAAATTTGGGCTGTGTTCCCTGTTGGCAGAAGAGAGATGAAAGAAATTCTACTTCTTACTTTTTACTTTTTTAATGCAACATAATTCCAATTTCCTACACATTGATAAGCGGGAAGGATAAACATCCATTTAGTTTAAATCCATCATACAGTGGAGAACAAATTCTTTGGCTGACTAATGCACTTACAACACATCTGCACTTGCTGTGTGTGTATGAGAGGGGCAGGACTGATGGCAGCATACAAAATCACACCCCTGCTCCAGCAGCACGAGGTGAGGATACTTGGAGCTGGTTATGCTTTTATCCCTCAGCATAATCTGCTAGCAAGAGACTCCAGCAGCACATATGGAGGGGGAAGAGCCTGGTGACAAAGTTAGATTTTTTGCTCTTCTAAGGTTTGCTTCCTCCAGTTCTCCACAGGTACAGCGGAAAGATTATCACAGTTCACAGGATACACCCCATTAGATTAATAGACTCTAGTCATACTGCAACTCTGTTTTAATCCCTCAGTTTTCTCCTTTTATGCGTATTCAGAAATACTGAATTAAGTAACTCTAGACGTGCCAGAGACAAATCAAGACACTGCAATATTAGAAGATGGTGGTACATATCCATCTTCTTATTGGGCACCAAGCTGTGAGTAAGAGTTGCCACCTCTCCTGAGAGAGCAGAGAATATCCAGCCTTCCTCTCCAGCCAGGAAACATTCACCTATAGCATTTGTCCTGTGATAACAAGTCAAATGTCTCCATCTGGCTGTCAAAGCTGAAGCAGCACTCAGCCAAAATACCATTCACGGTTTTTCTTGTAGCAACACTGTCCTTTAAACATTACCTATGTCTTAGATGGATTAAAAAATGCTATCATCCTGCTGACATAATAATGGATGTTGGTAAAGAGACAGAGACAACAGTTTGGACAAAGGAGATGATGGAAGCCTCATGAGCTTGGAGGAATTCTTCATGGAAGCAGGAGACAATGGTGCAGCAGATTAACAGGTTATTTTCTGTCCAAAAGCTAATGCTTTTGGTTGCCTGCTAGACCACAAATCAGTGTTGCTAGAAAGAGGGATATTACCCCTGTGAGAAAAGTAAGAAGCAAGATAAAGTCAATAGATGAGTGTCAAAGTTTTCAGCACTGATCTTATTTCCACTTCATGGATATTTCTACAAAAGACTTCGGAACATAACATCTAGAAAAGGTGCAATATTGGATTGTAACTGGGTGAAGGAATGGAGAACCAACCCAAGGTTTGGCTAAATAATTGCAAAGCCCTTTGTCTTACCCAAAATAATGTGGCTCTATTGGCATGTCAGAAAGCTGCTTACACTTCTCTTCTTAGTTAGAAATGGTACTGCATATGCAATTTGGTAGAAAAAATACTTGAACTTACTTCTGAGAATGATTTTTTTTTAAATGTATATGTCCTAATTTAATAGTTAGTAGGTCTTCATGTAAGAGATCAATCTGTTGTAGGGCTTTGTTTGTTTACTTTTGCACTCTTGCAAATCTCCTGCATTAGCTTTTGTGGGAGGGTTTGACTGTCAAAAATTGACTACGCTGACTTCTCGCAATCATTGCTGATAAGCTGAATTTTGACATCTTTATTTCTGGACATCACAATGACTGCAACTTTTCCTTATCTGCACCTTCATCTTTTAAATCTAGCATAAAAATGAAGGGGGATGAAGATAAACTTCATAACACAAAGGCAGCATGAGAACACCTCCCTCAAAGAACCGGCAGGAGATCTAAGCTTCCAAATCTTCTGGCACATTAAAGGTCAGTTTTCTTCTGAAACAAATCACTAGCTTAAAAGGGGAACGAGAGGGCTATTATAACCATGGAGTGTAGGCAAAAGCAGAAGAATTCCTTTACAAGGCAATGTATCCACACATTTTTAATAAGAGAGGTTTTGGATTGGTCTTTTCATTTTAAGTTTCCCATTTTAGAATTGGTCAGAAACCTAACCTAATGCACAGTATATGATCTTCTATCATATGGACATTCCTTGTTAAAGTCCTGATGGGAAATTTTGAAAATTGGAATGAGACATAATTATATCATAATCAAAAATCTGTTGGCAGAATGAGAGGTAATAATAGAGCATCACCTCTTTCAGCTGTGTCAGTATCAGGACTGGAACTACGGAAACTACTACTGTCAGAAAAAGCCGCCATGTTCTGCCAGTTGGCTGAATGATACTCATTGTTTGTAGACAGAATAAAACTGGTGGCTAAAGTCAGTGTGATTTCCTTGACCATATGTTTCAAAGGATAAAACTGGAACTGAGCCTAAGTGGGTGTATCTTGCACCCTTACACATTTAAGGGGCTGGAATAAATGTGTGTTCCCATGATACACATCCAGTGTGCTCAGCTGGGGAGCAGATGGGAGGCAGAGCACAAAGCTCCTCTCATCTGTGCAATGTGTGCTGGAGAGCAGGAGAGCCTGAGCAGTAATGCAAGGGATGAGACATTTTGCTTGGCTAGTATGCAGTCCAGGAACTGGCCTCCCTACCAAGACTCTAATGGTACACAATGTGTCTGGTGGAGCTATTTGACCAAGAGATGTGGTTCCTCATACTGAGATAACATCAGGATAATCTGGTTTGGGGCCTCTTCCTCCAGCGGCAAGCCATGAGAAATTGTTACTGAAACACATGGGTGAATTATTCTTTTTTCTCTCTCTTTGGGTTATTAAATGTGGCCTAATAGATTAGGAACACTCACTCAATTTGCAACAGACAAAAAGAAATTACCTAAATGACATGCTTTACATTTCTGAGTTATATCCACCAGTAGTAAGCATCTAAATTCATATGCCACAATCATCAATTGTATAAGAGAAAATACAGTTTGTATTGCATTTTTGTAGGCCTCTCTTTTATGTGTTACATTTGTAAAATTAACTTGTTGTCATTTTCCCATATATTCTTTTTTCAACCACAAGAATGTAAGAAACTTAAGGAGCAACATCAACAAAAGAAAAATCAGGACACCTCTGTACTAATAGAAATGAAACTGATATATATCTATCAAGGAGAAAAAATTTTAAAAGATATTATCATCTTATTGTATCCTTAGCTGAATCTTTTGGGGTAATTTTGCCATCACCAAAGCAACATTAATAAGCAACTGTACAGTAAGACACAGAAAGCTGTGATTAAAGAGGGGGATGATTAACTAAATAGACTTTGAAATGTGCTACTCACCTGCATGGTTCTGGCTTATTCAGAGACCACCAGCTGAGGGCTGTGTATGTAAGGGACAAGAAGAAAGGTTTCTGAAAGCACAAAACTTCGTTAGAACTGGCCCATAATGACAAGATGAAATTACTGCCTATTCTGGCACGACTCCTCCCTTGGAAGCCAGGACTGTAATTTAAGATGAATCAAAGAAAAGTGTACAATTTCCCACTTCCTCCCTTTGATTTTTTTACACATATTTTGAGGGGAGAGGGAAGATGCCATAATTGAATGGCAACAGAGCTTATTGTTCCATCCCTGTCATGTAGAAGGAGGGCTGTAAATCTGTTGCTGTGTTTTTTATAGAAGTGAGGTAGGTATGTTTGTACCAGAAATAGGCATGGAAACCTTTGGTGCCTTCTTTCAGCTCTGAGGATTTAGCTGGCAGTATTGGTGGAAGGCCCAGGACAGTATCTATGAAACCCCCTAATCTTTAATAAAGATCTGGGTCACTACAACAGGAATTATCACATGCAGATCTTCGGGGACATGCTTCATTCTCCCATGTTTCTTATTCTACAAATCAGTATAATATACAATCAGTATAATATACTGATTTGTATATTCTTACAAATCAGTACCTTGTGTAGAGCCAAGTCTTGGAGTTAATTTATAATCTAGGATAAAATGGGACTGAAGTTGATCTTTCTCTACTGGCCTTTGGATGAGCTTCTTAATTCTTAATCTTTATTTATTTAGGACAACTTTTACACACCATGTTAATTTACCTGTAAGTTCTGAATAAAAGCTAGTGAGACTGTTAATAGTATCATTAGTATGATGTACAAAGTCAAGTGATTTCTCTTCTTGTTGGGCTCAATTTTATGAACTTCTGAAAATGTTAGTATAATACTAGATACTAAGATTAGATACTGAACACTGGTAAATCTGGTTTTGAATTTTCAGTGAAATTTCAAATTTTGAAGAATTTTACTTGGCTTAAAATTTTGAAGTGGATATTTAAAAAAAATATAAGGTACTTTAAATCAGAAGTTACATCTTGTCCACATACCTTCCCAATTTGGTATAAAGAGCTCAGACTGCGGAAATCTGAATGGCAGTTGACAACAAATTGCTCCTAAATTCTCTATAATAGTGTGTGACCTCTGAGTTTGTTTTATAATTGTTACAGATTCATATTCAAAGGATAGTTTGGTGTAAGGCTAATTTTTCTTATTTATTTAATGTAATAGTCTTTCAATCAAGAAAGTTAATAGATCAGAAATAATTAGTAGTGACACTAGAAAGAAGATGGTACATCAGATAGATGTGTCTGAAAGACTCAGTGGAATCTTAATTAGTGCTAACACCTAAGATATTTGACTTTCATGATTACCTTAATAACTTTGTGTTCCAGTAAAACTTCAAAGATATTTTAGTAAATAGTAGGAGCAAGCTGAAGTTCCTATGTTATCACCAAGCAGCAAGAGGTGACCTGCCTTTGGGGGAGATGGTTGTGTCAGTTCACAGTCATTATTCTGTTCTTAGTTGTGGATGAAGGAAGGAGAGAGGTTTTTTGAGCTAAGAGAAATGCAGCCTCATGTTCACGTGTACATATTTTAGAGGGAGTTTGTTAACCAGGAGGGCAAAGATGAGTGCTATAATCCTTACACATGAATGTTGCACACCTTACAGCATCGGGCTTTTCTATCCACGGTTGACCTGCTTTGGCTTTTGTTTCACATCTTTCTGCTCTTGAACTTACAAATTCATCCCTACCAAATACTCAGCCCTTCCTCAGAAGGCTGATGTAGAAGACTTCCATGGTGTCGCAGGTCTCATGAAAACCTCTGCACAAAAGGCTGAGGAGCTACAAAGAATTTAAAGTTCCTAAAAGATAGAGCTGAAGGCCAAGCCACATATTGACTCTAACTTTTCTGTCTCAGCACACAAGCCAGGTGAAGAATTAACTGGTTGTAAATGGGTGCAACCACTTTTTTGCATTTGTGTCTTATTGATAATTTTGTCCTTAGTCCTGGTCCCTGAAAGATTGGATAGCAATAACACAACAGGGAGAAAGGCAACTTTTACTGTTGGCATAAGGGTTCTTTGTGAGGGAAAGGCTTTAAATTCTGTTCCAGAAAGAAGTGAGTGGACCAGATTTGTATCGTCAGTTTAGGATTACGAGTTGTAGCTTGCGATGTGTAGTACCTAAAGAGCTCTGGGTGGAGACCACATGCACAGCGCTGTCAGAGATGGGGCAAAAAGTGGTTTTGTGGCTCTGAGGACTTGGAGTCTGAAGCAAGGAAGTAGTAACTCAATGGAGAAAAGCAGAGAAAAGGATGAAATAATCTTGGTGCTGTTTACTGGGATCCTGTGAGAACGGGTGGCAGAACATGGAGAGGGTTCAGTGTGGAAAGACACCACTTAAGTTAAAGCAGTGATAGAACTATTTGGTTAATTCAGGTTAATTCAACCCCACCCTGTTTGTGTGTGCAAACACTTCAGGCAGAGGAGGAAAAGAGGCAAGTAGCAGAAGAGCCTGGCTGAATCACTGGGTGAGCTACAAGAGCAGAAAGAGAGGGAAGATGATTCATCAAGCAGCTGTGAGAGCGCTGTATGATCTCCTGAGCTGGGATTAGTTCTGGTGAGTCTGATAAAGTGCAAGTCCTCTCACTCCATATCCTTCAGCTACAGAAGAGAAGAAGAAATAGCATTCTGTTTTTCATCCTCCTTTCCCACTCTTTTCTCCCTGGGAGGACTGACTGTACATTGCCTCCCAAGTTGCCAGCCTCCAAAAGGGCTGTTTTCAAGATATTTGCTCATCTCCCCAGGGTCTCAAGAGAATCCGAACTGCATCACTGCACTGGCTGGTTTTTTCCTGCCTCGTGTACCTTCTTTCATTTGTTTTTCAGTCAATGCAGACAGTAATTATTCCCTGTAGAAATGACTTTTAAATACAATTGTGAGTCTACAGAAATTACGAGGAAAACTGCAGTGTAATGAAGTACATAAATCCAATGCTGATGCTGAAATAACTTTTGGCTTGCAACATGAGGAGACTCACATGTTTTGATAGTGATGAGCTAGTAGCATGTTTTAATATGGGAGTTCTAAAGGCTTTAAAATTTTCCCAGCAATTTTTATATTATATGACATTTCAATTAATTGTGCAATGTCATTAGAAAAGGAGGGAAGGATTTGTCTGACATATGGTGACAGTGTAAATAATGATTTAGGTGCTGTGCCACTTGAATGCTAATTCTGTTATGGCTTGGAACATGAGACGTGATTGATTTAGGTTTTCATGTGATTGACAAGGATCCAGAAATTAGCCCACAGCTGTTCCCTGTTCAGAAAGTAGCTCCTTATTTTGCAAGTGGTGACAGAATAACCATCTGAAATACCTGAACAACGATTTCATTGTGTCATCCTGGGCTTCATTAAGTAAAGGCAGATCCACAATCAGGGATTTTGTCCTCCAGCAGCGTGTTAAGAGCAGTGTATGTCCCTGTCCTGGGTGTGTGGAGGACACGACACGAAACTCTTTCTCACCCTGAGCTGGGGATAAAAGATGTGATAAGATCATCTGGCTTTTAAGAATGCTTGCTGTGCTCATAGCTGTTTCCAGAGCTGTTCCTCATTCCATGTGGGAGTTCCCAGCATCCCACAAGGATGTACCTGAGCTGATCTCTGCTTCCAAACAAGCCATGCCCAAACACCCCTGTCCTCTGTTTTGGAGTGGGAGATTGGAGCTCCAGGAGATGTCCACCAGCTTATCACAGGATTGGTGGTGTGTTTGAGAGGGGAGGGGGAAGTCCTGCATGAGATCAAAGTGGGAGATGAAGAAATAGCAGTATGTTTTTCCTCCATCCAGTTTGTATCCTATTTTGGAGGCTGTGGGCACTACCCTTCCTTGAGCAAAGCCAAAAAGCCAAGTCCTGCTGGAAATTGAAATGAATCAACTGACCTCACAGAATACTTCAATGAAAGTAAATTGTGGCTACAAAGCAATAGACATAATTGGACAACTGATGGCTGAGATAGAACTGGAGCTCCTTACATCATTCAGAGCCCTTGGAGATGCTTTAATTTTGCGTTTCCTGAGGTATTTCTGCATGGGTAGAACTCAAGTTGTAAAGTGGCTTTATGCTGCTGTGTTCCTACTCCTGCATAATATCCTGTAATTTCATAAATGATGTTAACTTTAATGATTTAACAAGAAATATAATTATGGTTTCTACAGCAACCATGACTTTAAATATCTTGAATTATGTACATGTATAATCTCAAATATAATGAAAGACTAATGCAGCTCATTGCATGTAAATTTTATTCAAAGTTAAAACTTTCAGGAGAGAACTGCTTTTGAATGATCAGGACGGAAAAACACACATGAGAAACTCCTTAGCATCAGAATTTGTGTTGGTTCATGCTCAGATTGTTAAAAATAAAATAAAGTATACTTTGGACTTTCCAAGCCAATTTTTTTTTCTGGACTGAAAATAAAGAAGTGAGTATAGTTTGTCAGTGTTGTTTACACTGTATAGAAGTTTATGAACACACCATCTGATGCAGGATTATTGTGTTACTCCCAGGAAATGTTGACACCATTTGTGATTTGGGAAAGTAACGCTACTAGCAAATTGCTGACGGCTCTTTGATGTGTTTCTCTGAGGCTTTGCTTCATGTCTGAGGGTGCTGTGTTCTGATCAGCAAAAACCACCCCAGAGACATTTGCCTTTGAAAACGAGTACATTTGTGTGAGGCCAGTTTTAGGTCTCACAGAAGTTTGCTGTGCTCTACTGTAAGAAAGGGAAAGAAAGGAGTTTGGAAAGAGTGCCAGCACTGCTCCAAGCAGGGAGGCAGTTCAGAGTGAGGGGTTAAGGTTTGAGCTGAGAAAACAGATGCCCCTAAAGCAGTTGGGAAAGTTGTCAAAGGGCTGGGAACACCAAAGGAGCAGAAGCACAGGGCCTCCCTTCCCATCCAGACCAGAGAGGAGCAATTCTCCTTCCAGACAGCATAAATGTGAATTTTCAATATGCCTTTTGCTTTAAAATTCTTGAATAATAGGAGTTCTTCAAATTCATATTATAGAGTAGGCCTGGGTGGATTCTTTTCTTCTCTCCCAGTCATGGCTCTGATGTCTTAAGTACAGAAGATGAGGCCAAATAATTTTTTCCCCCTAAATTTGAAGGGATGTTCTTTTCCTGGAGTGGTTTTTTTCTTTTGGAATTTTGTCAGTCTGACAGCAGCATTTGATTTGGTGTCCCCAAATGAGTACTTCTGTGCTTTGTACCCCAGTAGATCTGTGAAATACAGAGGAGGTTCAAATACAGAGGAAGTTCAAATACAGCAGCAAATACTTAAACTTTTAATAAGGACTTGAATTATAAGTCCTTATAAATAACTCTTCTGATAATAATATATGTTATTAATGAATAGAAAATAAGTGTGACTGTTTTATTTAGGGTACCTGTCCTTGTGGTTTGAACCTTAGAAGTTAAGAATGTGATTTAATTTCTGAGTTTATATTTCTAGCTTTAGGCAGGAAGTTCAGTAAAAAATATGCTGGAGAGTCAGTGAAATTTCAAACAAAAATAAAAGCACACCAGGAGTTAGAACAAAAGCCAAGCTAAGAAGATGCTGGCAGAGATAATGATTTTTGTCTAGCAGGAAGATTTAAAATATTCAGTATCCAGTCTCCTGCCCCTGTTATTCTCTGACTAAACTGTGATAAGTTTTAATGCTACTGAAAGACACATACGTTAGTTTATCTTGAAAAATCTTTTTCCTCTTTTGTTCTAATGTGACCAAAGCTGCCAAGCTGCTGTAAACAAGGCTGGGTCTTGTGTCAAATTGTCTACCTTGGTTTGCAGAGACAGTGAATAAGGTAATCTCTTTTTATCTTTACAGGATAATTTGTTGAAAAACTATGTGTAATACTTTCACTGTTGATTTCCCTCCTTAAGATTATATAACCACCAGATGTCTCTAAAACCATATTCTCTCATAAACGTTTTATAATCTTTGAAGATGTTGAAAATCTGGGATTTATAGGACTCTTGCATTCATCTACCCAGGGATCAAAAGCTCTATTACAATTACCCCAAGCGCAAAGTCAGAAAATTTATTTAGCTGAGCAGATAAGTTTGAGAATTTTCAAAAGTCCTCATTTAATCTGTATACAGTAAAATCTAATATACTAACCTCCTTTTGAGATATAAAATTTAAATCTCTGTAGGGTACTATACTTTTATCAAAAATGTGATTAAGGGGAGATTTATTAAGTGGGATAGCAATCCCATGAATCTGAATAAGCCATATGGTATTTTATTTCCTTTTGCTTATTTGAAGTTCATTCACTTTCATACAAGTAGATTTTTTTTTTTTAAATTCATATAAAGAAGTCCCCAGTGCATCAGAATTTTTGAAGAACTGGAGGAAAATATCAACCACTGAAGGATGTTCTCAAGGATCCCTATTGCAAATACGCAATTCTTGATCTTCCTCTATTAAATCTTGAGGCTGGTAATTTGGTTAGATGAGAGGACAGCCAAAATACGATCTTGTAAATATTCAGAGCAGGAATACACAAGCTGAGGATACTACTTGGTACAAATAGGGACCAGCTGATAGGAAAAGGCACTTGGAGAAGGTGAACTTGACCCTTGTAAATCCTGGCCTGCATCAAAAGAGGTGTCACCAGCAGGTTGAGGGAAGTGGTTCTTTGTCTCAACTCTGGAGGCCCCACTGTAGTTCTGCATCCAGCTCTAGGGTCCTGGCACAGGAAGGATGTGGAGCTGTTGGAGCAAGTCCAGAGGAGGCCATGGAGATGCTCCCAGGGCTGGAGCCCCTCTGGAGCCAGGCTGGGAGAGCTGGGGGTGCTCACCTGGAGAGGAGAAGGCTCCAGGGAGAGCTCAGAGCCCTGCCAGGGCCTAAAGGGGCTCCAGGAGAGCTGGAGAGGGACTGGGGACAAGGGCTGGAGGGACAGCACACAGGGAATGGCTTCCCAGTGCCAGAGGGCAGGGCTGGATGGGATACTGGGCAGGAATTGTTCCCGGGAAGGGTGGGGAGACCCTAACAGAGGTTGCCAGAGAAAGCTGTGGCTCCCAGGAATTGGATCCCTGGCAGTGTCCAAGGCCAGGCTGGATGGGCCTTGGAGCAACTTGGGGTAGTGGAAAGTGACCTTGTCCATGGCAGGCAATGGAACAAGGTGAGATTTAAGGTCCATTCTCACCCAAAGTGTCCTGTGATTTAGGAAATTAAAGCTGTTGAGGAGGAAGGTGAAGCTCAAGGGTCTCCAGCGTGGTAGCTGGGAACTGGAGCAGGTCTTTCCCAGAGACAGGGAATGCCTATACCTGGTGATTCCTAGGAGAAAAGACTTGGCACTATTTTTGCAGTTGCACTTTTGCTTTCCCCATGTCTGGGAGAATTCAGAGCTGTGACCTAAGATTGACTTCCATGTAGACCTTGAGTAGCTGACACAGCTGTTGGGTAGGAAGTTCCCTAAGGAGCCATCAGATGGGGCAGAGCCATCTGATCACTGTGACCATGTCTTGGCTGTAGCATTGAGGCATCAGGAAAAAACACCCAGTGCCTCTGGGATGTGGCAGCACTGCTGGTACCTATTGCATTTCCCTGGTGGCTGCATTGGTTCAGCTCTAGCTGACTTCAAAACCAAACAGTTGAGCTCATCTGGATTTAGCCATCCTCAGGAATGAAAGCTTATTTTTAAAGTGAATTTCAAGCATGACTGCACACCCCCCCCCCCCCCCCAACCCTCTGAATTGGCAGACCTACAGTAGTGCTTTGGTGTTTCAAAGCTTTAGGAGCTTTTCTTCCTGTCCTCACGGAGCTGTAGCTACAACTTCATTTAATGCAGGCTACTAAGCAGCTGTTAGGTGATAACTTTCATTGCCAGCTTAAGCCAAAGTGGTTTCTGCTGTTATACAATATTTTATCTGCCTTTTATCTGTGCAAATGATAGGTCACAGCTTTGTACCTGGAAGGTAATTCCTGACGAAGAGCTTCAGCCCTGGTAACTACAAGCAAGTGGTTTGCCACGTCCAAACTTCTGGGTTTGTTTTTATTTTTTAAGTGATCTAATCTGACTAATTACATTTATCATGTGAATGATGCTATCAACATTTACTTAGAATAACAAAACAAAAAAAATATGCACACATCTTTTGGGAGTCCCAGTTTTGCAGTAAAAACAAGATAAGCAAGACCTGATGTTCATAAGAGTTTGCTGCTCTTGCCTGCTATAATTCTCTAGTGTTCCCATTCTGTCCTGAGTTGCCTCCCACGTGTCCAGCTAACACCTGGAAAGAGGAACGAGAGTAGAAGAGGATGAATTGGTGGTGGGTTTGAGGGATGGCAGTGCTGGATGGATGGCAGGCAGCACACGTGTTCTACATAGTAAAGGCATGCAATTCCTGTACTGATTGTGTAGTCCTTCCATGTGTGGAGACTTCCTTTTCCACTTACCAAAAGGTTGCAGGCTGAGGGGCGTGTTTTTATCCTACAGCTATTGTTCAGAAGGTTGTGGGAATATAAAATCCCCTGACACCTCTGTATCTTAATGAATTTGTTTGTGATTGCCAATATGCTCAGGGGTGCTTGGAGGAAAAGCAATTTTAGGTTGTGTGGTGTTAAAGCAAGAAGTCTGTCCCATTCTGTGCTTCACTTACTCCTCTCCTTGCTTTGGGAGTGCTCTCTGTGGAGCTGTGAAAAGCTGTTTCCTGTGGTATTCCATCTCAAGCTGCCTGGTGACCATGTTTCTTTGCTCCACTGACTGTGAAACAGGGCCTGATGGAAAAGGCCAGCTCAGTAAAATTCACAGGCCTGGATTCCTCTGTGTGTCAAACATGTATTTGTACCTTCAGGCTGGCTTAGAGTTTATGAAGATACTGAAGCATTTGTAAGAGCTGAGGGTATTCTGGCTAAATGTAGAAAAAATATGGAATTTTTTCTAATCAAAAATTTTTAAGTAGCAATCATAACTTTATATTATTTTAATAACTAATATTTTTATACTTGGAGCTGATTTTCAAAAAAAGGTTTTTTACTGTCAGAGTCATTTTCAACAACATTGGTCATACAGCAACAGGCCCAGCACATGCAATCAAGTTATCAATGGGGAATGAGGTTTGTGTCAACCAAATTCAATGCTCTAGGTGGTGCAATCCAGCTGTCCAGGTCTTCTATCATGACATCCCATTAAAAAAATGCAATAGGTAATAAGAATTGTTTTTGTGGGACTTTTAGATGTTCCACATATATTAATGTATGTAGAACACACACATAGATTATATTATTCCTTTTCCTTGCCTGTTTGGAGGCATAACCAGCATAACTGGCTGCATTTTGAAATGTTCGTTATCTCAAAGTGAGCACAGGAGCCTTTTGCTTGATTAGGCCATTTATTGTCTTGTTCTGTAGTGAACTTAATAGGTGGATTAGCGCAGTGACCTGTGTTTGTGTGGTACAAACCCCTGCATTGTATCAGGCAGAACAAGGTTAAGAGCTGCATGTGCAAATTTTGCAGCAGTTGAAATGATTTATCATATTGTTACCCATCTTTTGTAGGAATCATTAATGAGTTAATGTAGTGTGGGAATCTGAGGCAAGGGGTGTAAAGGATGTGCATGCTGATCAATAATTTGTGTGAGCTTGAGAAACTTGTTATTGAAATCAGTCATAATTAGCTGTAGATAAAATCCTAATAAATCACTAGTAGTGGAATAGTTGTCTTGAAATTGGAAAAAAAAAATGGAAAGACTAAGGGAGGGTCAAACCAGTGAGCTATGAAATTATTCAGGAAAGGCAGTGATGACAAGAAGAACTTATACAAAGATAACCTGCATGGAAACATTTTAGTAAAGAAAAATCCCATTTTCCTGAGGAATGAGGAGAAATTAAGAGAATAAATGATTATTTACTCCCAGGAAGAATGAGCCTCCCTGTATAACTGAGTTTGTGTGTTACCACCCTTTGAAATGTGTGCTGCAATCTTGCCATTCTGCGTTATGAATGTTTTTAATGGGAATAGCTAATTTCAAATAAAATACTTCATCTTTCAGATAAGAAAGATGCTGGCTTCAAGATAGATTTCAATGAAGAGCCCTTAGTTTGTTTTTTTTTTTTTTTTTTTTTAAGTAAATTCATGTTCTGTCCTATGCAGAGGATTGCAGAGGAGCTTGATTGATACTCCATTACTGTGTATTGTTTGAAGAAGAGGGGAAAAGGTCTATAATCATAACTTACTGAGTATGTGGAAAGGACCAGAATGGAAGTTCAACCCTGATGTTGCAGTGATTGATGTCAAGAACATAACCAGCTTTTCACATGGAAGCCTACATGCTGCAAACAAACTGGAACATAAAACACTCACAGCCATTCACAGGATTCCTCTGCTGTCAAAGTTAATGTTCTAAATGAACATAACTATGCAATTAATATTTGCAGGCATGGGGATACCTCAAAATCATAAAAGTCAAATCCTGTCATTGTCAAGGCAATCAAACTAACATTTAACTCCTTGGACTGCTGCATTAGCAGTACCAAATGTGTTTATATGAAGTGCTTTTTAGATCTATTTGGAGTACTGGGTCAAAGTTTGGTAAGTTTGGTTACCTCACTAAAATAACAAAAAAGTAAGATGGTAAAAAAGAACTAGGAAGTGAATAGCCAGGATAACAGATGCAATTTCTATCCAGGGAAAGAATGAAAAAAGGTTTTAGTGGTGGGTTTTTTTTTTTATTAATTTAATTTAATTTAATTTCATTTTTGGGAGGAGGGGGTTGGTGTATTTTTTGTCTGGAGCACAATTAAGTGAAATTTTTGAAGGGTTTAACCTAGTTAAGGACATTAGTTAAGGACATTTATAACATTAAGTCTTAAGGTATACTTGAGGGTGTTGAGAGAAAATGCATTTTTCTCACAAGGAGCACACAGGGCAGAGAAGACAGGGGCCATCTGTCTGGCAGGCATGAAGGGTCCTTTGTGGCCATCACAGAGCTTTTGGGAGAGTGACTTGTCTGTATTCAGCTGGTTAGATTCCTTCCACATCTCTTTTGTCCTTACCTGTAAGGACTTCTCTGTGCAGGTGAATTTATCTTTGCACACATGTAAATCTTTTCAAGCTAAAGGGAATGAGAAGGTTACAGCTCAGCAGGCCCTGTAGGTTCAGGAGAACACTTGGGGACCAGGCACCAGTGGCACAGCCATGCTCTTCCCAGCACACAGGCATTCCTGCAGCTTCCCATCCAACAGGGCCAAGCGTGGCACCAGCAAAGTATGACCTGGCTGTGTTTGGGAGCCTCATCTCCCAGAGGTGTCTTTGACCGATTTGGAGTTTTCTAGTGGAGCATTTTACTTGCCAGTGCCCTGCCTGAAGCCCAAACAGATGAGTTTTAACTATTTTTTTTTAATTTTCTGTCCCCAAACCTGACTTGAATAGAGTGACAAGCCTGTCTCGGGAGCTGTGGCTCCCTTGTGCTGCTAGTTTAATTTACAATATCTTTATTCATCACTTCAAGGGCAAGGTTTCCTCCTCCAGCTGTGTGATAAGATGTCTGTTGCCAATTCACTTTTGTGTTGATATTGGAGAAGGATCTAATTGCAGATACTTGATTAAGATCAGGTTTGCAGCACCTCACACTTCAGTGGAAGCTGTCCACCACCAAGGAGGGTAGAAATGAGGTCTGTGCTTGGTGACTTCATAGGTGTGAAAATTTTGTGACCACACGAGATGATTTTGCTAAGCTAGTTTTCCAATGTGAATATCTTGTAATAGGAATCTCTCCACAAATAGCATTCAAATTGTTTTCCCATCAGCGTGCAGAAAGGCACTTAATGACATTGCTGTGACATTTTCATGCACTTCCCAAACTATTTCTTATTATATTCTTGCAGTGTGATGAAAACACTGTGGGCTCTCTGCAGGTTGGCCCTGTGCTAATATTGCTGTTGTACTCACACCCATGGACAGTGTAATGATGCTGTAATGTTTTATTGCCACATGTAGGGAAACTACAAGAAGGGAACTAAAAGAAGGGATTTTTCTGCTCTGTGGAACAGAGGCTAGTCAAAGGATTTTAGCCTGTCACTGATGAAAAGGCTTGAACACGATGTCAGATGCCCTTTGTTTCCATGGAAAGGGCTCAACCATGGAAACATGGCTCTTTTTAATAGACTGCATTTAAGATATCTTTAGAGCTGTTTTACTTAGGCCTCTTGAGCCAGAGACAAGCAATAAGAAAACAAATTTATTTTTTTTTTTCAGTAGCTTCTACTTGGCTAAACCTAACATGAAGCATTGGAAAAAAAAACATCTTTCTGTTTTGGTTTGGTTTCAGGATGTGGAGTTTTCAATCAAATAACATTTTTATTTGTTGCACTCATGATTGAAACAAAATATTATAGCTCTGTTCACATGAGGTACAGCTCTTGTATAGAGAAACGCTTTGGTGAAACCTGCTTTAAAATCATTCTCTAGAGAGTTGTTTCGCAAGGCTTGTAGCAGACAGAGCTGTTGCAGTTTAAGTGCATTATGGAGTTCTTCCTTTCACTTCATTAAGCTTTGGATAACAATGCCCTATGTTGCCAAACTGTTTCATCCTTATCTGCCACTTCTATGAAACTGTTTTTAGCAGTGCCTCGTTGGAGTACAGCAGGCTAACATAAGAGATTAGAAGTCCAAATAGAGAAACGTGTCAACATTTTCCCTGGAAGAATGAGGGTGATACACAAGTCTTGCCAGCTGGATGGTTTGTGGAGTAGAAAGTAGCATAATCCTAAAAATCTTTTTTTGGTTATGTTTCTTCTAAAAGGAAGCAGTTTCAAATTTTCTCCTCTGGAGATCCAGATTTTTCTTGTTGTAATCTTTTTTTCCTCTTCTGTGTCATGATTCTTGTTCACTGAATCAAATCTTGATGGCTTTTCAAAGCTAAACTTTTACAGCACCAGTAATAATGTCATTGCCATTATATTATCCTTTTACATAGGCTTAAAGGCCAGTTTATGGCTGAAAGGAAATATCTGCAACCAGTAGGGTCCTGATTCTAATTTGCATGTAAATTAAACATTTCAGAATATTACTGTGATTTCTGAATACACACAAAGTATGCTGTTTTGATTCCTGGAAAATAAAAATGCATAACATTAATAAGAAGAATATGATTTATATACTGTCTCTTTTATCTTACCAATTTCTGTTCATTTGAGGTTTTTTTTTTTTTTTTTTTTTTTTTTTGAAAGCTTCTGGGGCAATGGCTGATTATTCCTGCTGTAATGTGGAACAGGATGTGACAAAAACTTATTTAATTCCATCCACATTAATGGAGAAACTCTCAGATTAAATTCTGGCTGAAGCCCAGCACTGTAGGCTGTTAGTACCTAGTGTTATGCTATTATAGGTGGATGGTGAAGTTATGAGAGCAAATGGAGGAGAGGGAATTTTGATATATGGATTTTTTTATAATTTCTAGTATATCAGATTGTATTTAACACTATCCCCTTGTTCTTTGCTTGAGATGAACAATACAAAAGATGAAGAAAGGATAGCTGAGAGAAGCTAAAGAACAATCAATCAACTAAATAAAGATAAGGGAATAAATAGATCAGAGAGGGAAAAAAAAAAAAAAAAAAGAACAACATATCTCCCAGCCACTAGCTTGTATTTAAAATGTGTTTATGGATTCTGTAAGATTCACTAAAACTGCTGAAATGTGTCCAGTTCTTTTAAACAGAGATGCTCGTGTTTACTACCAAACTGTTGAGTTTGTTAGAGTTACTCAAACTGCTGGGTTATTGGAAATATTCAGGCTCACCAGCACAGCTGAAAGGAAATAAAGCTCCAGAAAAAGTTGGGGAATATGGATTTATTTTATTTTTTTAATGAGAATGTCTTCTTTCATGATGACAGACATTCCCAGTGCTGGAGCTGCTCTTGCCATGTACTAATGGAGATGTGATGCAGGGAGTGAACCACAGGACACTCGTGTCTGGAAGGCAAACATCACCCTGGATGATAGGCAAGCTAACAAATACCAGAAAGAATTTGAAAAAAAAAAAAGATATTTTTGGGGTCTGTATATGGGAAGAACTTTCCAAAGAGTGTGTTTACAGCAGCAAGGGCTCAAGCCCTTTGCTTTCGGGCTGAGCATTGATCCCGGTAGATCCTGGAAATTGTATTTTCTTGGGATAGAGGCTGGATTGGTATTCCTGATCGATCAGTGAACGAAAAGAAAAACCCCACACTCTTCTTCTCTTAACCCTCCTATCCGGTATTAATTGGGCCCAGTGGAGGGAGGAATAGCCTCATCCTGAGCCTCCCAAGGCGGGCAAGCTTTGGCTGCTTTGCTTATGGCTGTGGTTTTGTTTAGCCAGAGAAGCAGGCTGGCTCTTCAGGAGCAAAGTTGTTGTGCATGTGTTGAGTAACCAATTTGTGTAACAAAGAAAAATAACCAAGCGCCTTTGGTGGAGGCCATGAAAAAGTCCAGATGTGGGTTGCTATCCTTTATTTTAAGCCCATCCTGGACACTAGTCTGGGAGAAGAGGCACATCTGCCCAGGCTTGCTCACTTGCATGAATATAGAAGGATTCTGTAGAAAAGAACAGAAAAGCAGCGGAGACATAGTACGTGCTTTAAGCCCAGATGACTTTCTGCTGCCCTACCCACAGTTGCCTCTTTGTCTCCCAGGTTGACCAACTAACTTCCCATTTGCCTGTGAAGTGCATGTCCAGCCTGTCTGTATGGAATGATCCAGCTGTGTCATGCAATAAACTGGCCAGGGCACAGCCAGTGCTGGCTTGCAGATAGGATTTTCACTGATAGATGATGAGTATTTTGAGGAACACAGTTTTACTGGAATCTAGATGGACCTGGGCAGTAGACCGGTGGCAATGCAGTGCTGGGATCCCACAGGGGCGATCAAGCACTTGTATAAACTGGCTACGGGTGGAGGTGCCAGATGTGAGCCCTAACCATGCTGCTTCACTGCTCTCACCCCACGTGAAACCCATAAGCTTCTCCTGGGGTTGTGTTTAGGCCTTGAATGACACTGTATGCCATGAGGGATGAGTCCTACAGGTATGGAAACTCTGCCACTGACTTCCTGAATGTGTTACTTTCTCTTCCATCCCTGTTTGAACTGTTTTTGCTGATCATTCCTGAACCTGATTACATGCCATTGTTGCGTTTTGTGTCAAGGAGGTGATGCTTACCAAGGTTGCTACTGTTCTTATCACAGTTGGTTAAAACAGTTCCAAGGCAAGTGCTGCCAGTACCACACTGACCACACTAACAGTTTGGGGACTGTTAATTTTGGCTTCATCTCATTGGGTCTCACAGTGTCCATTAAATGGCTGCCCTGGCCTAATTGCTTGGCCTCCTCTGATAGGGGTTTGATCCACTGCTTCACGCAGAAGAGTGTTCAAATCCCTGTACAGTGCTGCAGCAGGGAAGATAAAACATCCAGAGGTACTTCTACTCAGCTGGGCTGGAGGGTAAAAAAGCCCCTCGTACAGGAAACCAATAGGAAGCAACTCGTTCTTGTTTATTTAGGAGGTTTATTCATCCTCGTATGGAAACTCCTGGTTCCAAAATTTAGCTGTTGTATGGAAGAGTCCTTGTTGAGGCTTTCATTGGCAATTGCAGGGATGCCTTTGGAAGGAATTCCAAGAGAGACCTGACAAATCTGGCAACATCATCAGTGTGCAGCCAAGGCGTCAGGGCACCTGAGTGAGTGGCTAGGAGCGGAGCAGAGGGGTCACAATTTTTTTGAGGGCTAATGGCAGTCTGGGGAGGGATGGAGGGAGGTGGACATAAAAAAAAGCCTAGTTGGGATATAGAGTATTAACTGTAGTGCTAGTGCTGGTCTGGCTGGTATGTTTGCATGTGCTTAGATTACAGGTGAAAACGAAATAATATGATATGAAAAAAAAAATATATATGACATTATAGCTGAGAGGAGAAACCATGAGACAGTCTGTTAAGAGCTGGTTAAGTCTGTGTAAAGTGGCATCAGAGCTGTGTTTGGGCTGGTGCAGCCAGTGAGTGACCAGCAGCACCATGAAATACACTGTATGGCTGGGCAAAGCAGTTCCTAGTGTTTTTGGGAACACTCATGCCCTTTAAGCCATTGGCATTCAGTCACAAGTTATTTAAAATAAATGGAGTACATGTAAGTGCTCTGCTCTGTTGTTCCTTTTTTCTTCCTGGAACAATGTCAGCTGCCTAGCACATATGTTAGACTTGGGTCCACTTTAATCAGCATGTGCAAACTCATGAAGTTAATGAGCTCCAATTCACTTTGACTTAAAAAGATCAAAACAAAAGTACATCCCACCCCCTCTCGCCTTTCAACTAATACTTGCACTTTTAATTTGATAAGGGCAAAGAAAGTCCCCTCTTTTGGCAACTGATGTAATAGTTTTCAAACCTAAAGAAATTTCTATATCAAAGGTATATATATACTTAAGAGTTCCCTCCTCTGAAGGAATTTTCTCTGAAGGAATTTTTTGAGGAACAACTCTCAAACTTTGTTTCTGCGACCAGCAGGGTGGTTTTAGGCCCTGCTAGAGCACTGGGGATATTACATTGCAAAGCCTTGCTATTAAAAAGAATGTGATTGAAGTTAGGAGTGCAATGAAATATCTGCAGAGATGGAAAACTGGTTGAAAAGATGCTATTACACCTTTCTGAAAGTTACCAGTACAGAAAGGCTGTTTTCAGTATACAGCACTAGTTTTGGAGATCATCAGATTGCTGACACTGTTATTTGTCACACCACGCTCACTCAGAGGGTAATACTTCATTTTCCTACTGCACACTTGGAGACTTTTTTATTTCCAGTTTCATCACTCAGTAGCAACAATCAAAATGGTGCTGATCAAACATCAGGATCTTAAAGAAGTTTGGAAAATTAACAAAACCTCACAAGTGACAGGTAATGTGTGTGTTTATGTGATAGGAAAACCTCCAAACATCACAAACAGAGCCGTCTTTGCAGAAGTCATGGGGATGTCTCCACCACAATCTAGATTTTTTTCCAAGGCTCCTTTTGCTAAACTCTGCAGTATCTCTGCCCTTTTCCTGGGGCTGGGCTATTGTGTGTGGTAATTGCTACAGCAGCTACACAAGCCAGTTGTAAATGTGACCTGGAAGGAAAATGAGTCCATTTTGGGTGCCTAAATGCTCACATCTCCAGAAGTTCTTAATCTCACTTATCCATGTCTTGTCAACACTCGGGACAAGGAAGGACTAACTCCCTACCAGCTCAGCTTCCTGGAGATAACACCCTACTTACATGAGAGGACAGATACACTGTCTATGTGGAGCTTTCACTCTTGTTAAAATCGAAGTTGTGCTGGTATAAAATTATTCCTACTAGCAATGTACTGTGGCCCCAATTTTCAGCAGACATGTAGCAGCCTGGAGGATGTATTGTCACCTTTTGGACAGCAAAAATGAATGTCACTCTTTAAAAGGTATATTTAACAAAGAATAAAATAGATTGTGAACATCTGTCATCACTAAAGGTGTTTTTGTTCACTCATCTAACATAGACAGCTGTGGTTTTTCTGTGGTGATTGCATAATATGTCATGCAGCTCAGAGAATTGATAGGGTTGTAAAAGCTTGTGCTTTGGGTGATGAAGTACTCTCTCTTCTCTTCTCAACTCCTGTGGCAGCCCAAAACACAGAGGATTCAGCCCGGGGACATCTGGTGTGAGTATCAAGATTGTCAGTGATCTGAGCTCTGGCAGGGTTGGAAGCTGTGATGGCATTGTGGGACAGAGTCCTGCAGACATGAAACCTTGCTGTGGTGCAGGACTCTAGGGATTTGAGGGTTCATGAGCCAGAAAAAATACATCAGTGGCATAAGGAAGAAGTTTGGTTTTTGAGTTGGCCCTTTGCAGGGTGCAGGGTAGTGCGAAGCAGAGAAAGAGTCCTGTCAGTGAGGAACCTCCAGGCTGCATTTTGACAATGCTGATGGACATCTGGGTGTGGAACAGCCTGGAGTGACAGCAGCCATCATGGTCTGCACAGCCAAAGCTCTGCCTTGCATGTCAGCAACTTCTCAGTACATTGCAAGCTGCTTCTCCATCATTGCCTTTGACTTTCATGGAAGTAAAATTTTTTATCATGCTATAAATGAGATAACTGAGAGGAACCTGCTACTGGCAGTTTGCATGTCAGTTTGTATTTAATTACTGGAATATCAGTACTGAGGCTAAAAGCCTGAAATGGTAATATGAAAAACATAGACATAAAACCTGGGCTAAAGGGGAGAAGCCATTTTTAGATTAGCAGCTTTGCCTTTTAAAAGGGAAGGATAAACCACGTCAGCTTTATTGTTAGTGATAGCATAAATGCTGAGTAATGCAATTTTTGAGTCCAATTAAAAATGTAAGTCTTGAGTTCAAAGATAATTCACTGCATCATTTGGTGAAATAGCAGGCAGAAGAATGAACAGATGCAGCAAACAGGTTAGACCTGTGCCTCCCAATGATCCCATTATCATGATGGAGCCAAGATATTAATGGTGAGCCACTCCAGGTGCCAGGGCTGTGGTGGGGCAAGGAAAGGTGTGGGGAGGAAGGAATGGCAGAGTGGGGCTGTTGGGGGCTGTCACCTCTACTCCCTGTACCACTTGGTGGTGAGAGGAATCAGGAATGAAGGTCTGATGCTGCACCAGAGAAGAAGCAGGACATGGGTGTTAATTTTTGTTTGTGTTTCTCACCGTCCAACTCTATTCTAATTGGCACTAAATTGGATTACTTTTCCACGACTTGAGTCAGTTTTTCCCATGGTAGAGATTGGTAAGTGGTCTTCCTGTCTCAATCTCCACCTACAAAATTTTCCTTGTTATTTTCCCTCCATCCTGCTTAGGAGAGGGAGGGAGAAGTTGGCTGGGTAGGTGACTGGCAATCCACTACATAGGCAATTTTGGAAGAAGAGGAAATTCTGTGCACGTGGTTCATTCAGGTTGTTTTATTTTCAACAGGAGGAGGTTTGTGGCTCTTTGAAGGGAGAAATATCTTCAAAAGCTTTGTAGCTTGAGGTCTTTGTCTGCAAGAACAAGTCCTGACTGATGAAACATGAGACCACCCCAGGTATGTTCCCACTCATTCTGCTATTAGCCATTACTTTTCCTGCATGACATCCCAGCTCCTGGTCTGCCGTGTGCCGTCATGGGGGCAGACCATCCCTAATCACTGATGAAAGCTGCACCGTGGTCCAGCTGCAGGGGCTCCAGGTGGGCTGGAGCCTCCTAATCTCTTCTCCCTATCCTCCATCTTTCTCCTCTGCCATCGCAGGCCACCCGGCAGGGCTGGTGGCTCACCCCTCTCTTGGCACAATGAGAGGTGCTCTGCCTCATCCCGAAGCCCTCAAAGCCTTCTCAATCTTCCCATCCCGGTACTTGACTGTCCTCAAAGCCCCAAAGCTATTTCCATGGAGTGTCCCTACAAAAGCTTGCTGAAAGCTGAGGATGAGCTGCCATTCCCACAAACTCTGAAAAGCTTTTCTATCCTGCTGCGTGTCTCTGCTGCTCTTTGTACCGCACCCAGGGATACCTGTGTGTCTGGCTGTAGTAACAACACAGGCCACCTGATACCATTTCTCTCCTGGTGTTTTGCACCTAGTGTTACAGCTAGTTTTAGCCATGAGATGTTTCAGTGTATCACTGAGAAGATGATTACATACACATATATTTGGGAACTTTTTTCAAGGTTTTCAAAAGAAGAAAAAAAAGTACTTTAATGGGCAAATGAGTTAAAGTTCTAGAAAAGTCTGTTTCTTGACCTAATAGTCAGATGTCTGCTTTAGATAAGAGACATGTAATTCCATTGGCATTTAGCAGTGAAACAAGTGCAAATGTCTTTCATATAAAATTGCTGAATCTCAGTCCTATGTTAACAATATAAACACAGGGATCCATATCAGCAAAATTCCTGCTAATGTCACTGAATGACTAAAATATTATGTCTGTAACATAGGTAGAGTAACACAATCAGAAGAGAAAACTTGCAGTATGAAGAGTTTTACTTTGAGACTTGCGACTTTGTGGTCAGATCAATACACATCAGTTTTGCTTTGTTGTATTGTAAAAGCAAAATGTTGTCTGTGGTATTTGACTACAATTACATCATTTTGTAAGAATGAAAACCACGGGGCTTTGGACAACAATCAGATGTCCTCCAGAAGATGGCCTTACAATCCAGAAAATAATAGGCCCATGTTACAGAACTTCTTACAAAATTGCTTGTGCTGTCACCCAAATCCTTTGTTAATCTTCATCTGCCTTTCCTTCAAGACTGAGGCAAGCTGTATGTTACTCAGCCTTGTATGTTGCTAAGGGCTGTGCTCACAGCCTTAGTTTTTTTTTTGGGTTATTTAATCCAGTAATCAATCCTAAAATATTTAAAGCTACCTGTGACCAGCATATAGGGAGAGAAGTGCAGCAGTACTGTTTTGTTTTTATCAGGAGGTGAGAATTTTGCAGGGAAGCAGGAAAAGTTGCACTGAAAATTTTGTGTCCTTAATGTTGTTAATAGAAAATGCAGGTACCAAGGAAATAAGTACATTTTTAGCATGATTTCTATATTACTTTTCCACTTTCCAAGTGTCCCACTGCATTGTGTCTGTAACATACTGGGGTAAAGTTTCCAGGTAGAAAATATGGTAGAAGACATGGGGAAGGAGTTTGATCTGAGCTTCAAACTGTTTCCCCAAATGAGGAGAACATAAGGTGAAGTTTTAAGAATTTTCCTGACTTGCTGCCAAAATCTTGTGCTCAGGCAGTTCGAATGTTCATTGATGGCATCTGCTTCCCTTCTCCCATTTCCTAGGTTTCCTAGTCTTAAAACTGGGGATGACTCACTCCTGTTCTACCCTTTTAATACTGCTTTTCCTGTTATAGAAGTGGCTTCTGTAGCACAGTGTGAGGAAATGATGTGATACTCTGCATCACACACGGTTATAGAGCACCGTGTGTGACTTGAAGTGACTTTATACTATCCTCTTTCCTTCTTGTTTGTGAATATCTCAGAATCAAATATCTACTAAGACCATTAATAGCCCTCAGATCTGACCTGCCAAATTGTGGTGGGTCAGTTTGTGGAAAAAGGCTTGGAAATTCAACTGGAGCATCCAGAGCAGTGTCTCAGTGCCTCACTTCTGGAGTAAAGAAAAACCGCTATGGATAAGTCTCAATTAGAAATTATAGTAATCTCAATTAGTGATTAGACTAGAGTAAAAAAATAATTTAATGACAATATTTTTTTTTAAACTCCAATTGTTAACCAACAACTAGAGCTTAAAAAAATTAATGTCATTACAACATACTCAGAAATAAATAATAGCACTTCATGTGTCATTTTGGTTGGGTTTTGACACCTGGGTTTGGAGAGGATGTTTTTGTTCTCAAAGGCATGCTCATGTAGCTAAGTCATGATGGGGAATCTGGCTGTGTTATCACTGGGAAAGGGCAGAAATCATGCTTTTATAAAAGAGCATTAGAAGCTATATTTAAACCATATTCAGAAGGAGAACTAGATGCTTTGTGGAAACAAGCTGAACAAAATCATATTGCATAGGTGTGCTTCTTGCAGTTTGAGTTTCCCAAGTGGATGGAAACAGCAAGCTGGGTGAGGTCAGGGCATTTGGGCCACACAGCTCTGAGAACTCCATTCCTTGGCAGAAACAATACATATTGCCTGGCAGTATTGGACCCAACTGAACTATTGGTAAGGGACTTCAGAGCTGGGCGCTACTTACCTGAACCTTGCAAGTCTGCCTTTAATTCTAAGATAGAAGATTTGAATAGTGTGTGTATTTGTATGTGACTTATGCAGTCAAAGTTCAAGATATTTAGGAGAAAAAAGGAGGCAAATGTCATAATTCCAGCAACATCTAAGATTAATAATGCTTCTTGAAGTACAGGTGAATAATGCTTCCTAAAGTACAGGCTGAAAACACGGGATCCTAGAATCCCGGGATTGTTTGGTTTGGAAGGGAAGGAAGCCCATCCTGTCCCACTCCCTGCCACGTGCAGGAGCACCTTCCACAATCCCATGTTGCTCCAAGCCTCACTCAGCCTGGCCCTGGACACTTCCAGGGATGGGGCAGCTTCTCTGGGAAGCTCACCACATTCACAGGGAATGATTTCTTCCCAATATCTCATCCAAATGTACTTTCTTTCAGTTTAGTACCCCATTGTCCTGTCATTACATGCTCTTCTAAATAGTCTCTCTTGATCTTTCTTGTCCAGGTCGCCCTGGAGGGCATCATGTCCTTCAGGTCTAACCCCTTGTTGCGGTTTCAGTTTGAGTTTTCTGGCCAATGTACTATTTCTGTTGTGGTTTTACATTCGCCAAATTTTGTTTACTAACTGGGAGATAGGATTTTGGGAGGAAAAGGTGAAACAGGCACAACTTAAAAGTAAAACCAGATTTTATTAACATGCACTAAAGAAAAAAAAAAAAAAAGAGAGAGAGAAAAATGAGACATTCAAACACCTTCCCCCTCCCAAACTGTTTCCTTTTCTATTTAACACAGAGAGAACTATGATTTTCAGTCAGTTGCTATCATTTAAACATGATCCTGCATCAGTTTGGGAGAGAGCATTTTTACAGTTATGGAGAACATGCCACAAGAAAAGGTCTGGTGGCTTTCACAGATCTGCAACTGCCCGAATTTTTGCAGATTCTGTGCAGTCCCACCCATATAATAGTTTTCCAAGCTGTTTATGGGCTTCTACATGTTTTGGGACATTGTTTTAAGAATGCTTTTTTAGTACAAAACAAGGATTTTTTTTTTTTTTTAATCTTTAAAATCGCCTCTATTTCAAAAGAAATAGAGACCTCTTTATTCTTTTCCAGGAGCCAGGGACATACTCTATTCAAAATTTTCAATTAAAACTCATGCATATCAATATACTCAACCCTTCGGCTAGAACTTACATTCCTCCAAGTAGCATCAGGATATTACAAAAGCAGTCCATTTCTCTATACTTCACATCTAGAGCAGTCCGGTCAAAAATGCCCACTTCTTCCATCCTATCTTTTAATAGTCTTTCTCATTTTTTTTCACTTTGTCTCTCTACATTTCAAATCACTTTGTCTTCTGTGGAAGGGTTAAAGTCTTTGCCCAGAGTATTTTTTTCTCTTCAGCTGACTCTCAGAACTTCAAAGGTGACAGGGGAGGAAGGAGGAGAGAGAGAGAACGCATGCTCAGGAACACTGATGGACGAAACCTTTTCCACTCCTGCTCAGATCTAAAGCAACTCAAACTTGGATCAGCTCCCTGGAGCTCTGGAGAAAAGTTCTCAAAAAGTCTCTCCTCCTTCGGACCGGAGGCTTCTGGTGCAGGGCCAACACCACTGATCTGAAATCTGTAGTCCTCCTCCTCTCCCCATCGGAGGAGCCGGGAGGGGACAGAGGGGACATGGCCAGCCCCAGCCACTGTCCCACAGGCAGGGCAAATCCCCCAGGTCTGGCCCCAGGGGGGATCCCACTCCGAACTTCTGACTCACGAGGTGATGTTGGCTCCTTGCCAGCTGGAAAATGAAAAGACTGAGTCACTTGGGACTTGTGATTCAAGACTGTGTTTCCAGGGGCAGAAAAAGCACTCCCATTCATTAGCCAAGCTTTCAATCCATGCTAGAACTTCCTTAGGAAAAAGAAACTTTTCACATTCATGCTAAACCACCACACCTCTGCATAACCATAGTCACCAAACAGCATGTTCCTGCTTGTTGTTTTTTAAAATCATTTATTAACAACCAAGTTTTTAAGGGAGAAATACATCCTTCCTCCCATCCTTGATTTTTCATCATGATAATCAGTTCTTTTCCTATTTTTTGTAATACATGATCAACATACTATCTAAAGTGATATAGAGACCAAATGGATTTATCTGTGCCCAGATAAATTTATAACCTGTATGTAGTGTTTGTAAAGGCTTTTCTTAAGCCAAACTAATTTTTTTCCCCATAGGTCTCTAGGAAATAAAGAACTAAAGGTATTTTATGCTAGATGCAGGGATGTATTATTAATTACTGTTGTTAGTATGTCTGAATGTCAAATAAGTGGTTTGATTAGGTTTTTTTCAGAGGCAGCTGTGTTGATTGGTCTTTCTCTTCTCTGGTAAAAATGACATTTTATATAATGAAGGTGACCTTCTAAGAGATTAATTTGAGATTTGTCATGATATCTTTTACAAAGTTTCTACTGATCTTTGAAATTAAAACATTATTGATGTGAGTAGAGGGAAGGAGTACAGCACCCTCCCCTCTTTTTTTAATTTTTTTTTTTTTTACTCCAGGCAGGTATCTATGACTAAGTTAAAGAAAGGGCAATACTTTTTACCGTGAAGGATCTTTGTAATGTAAATACATATAAACAGAAGGATATATATTTTTTTTAATATCAAAGCCTTGATCTTGAGGGAAATAGCAAAAAGTACAGAAAAATGCAAAAGTTGCAGAATCCACACATTTTTATGTCTGTTACTTTCTGATGTCATTGAAACAGTGAAATATGAAGAATACTTGATGTAAAGCTAGCAATATCACTAATCTCTTGTTCCCTGCCTGTGCAGTGTTTCCTCGCTTTGAAGGAAGCAGATTCCTGACAGTCATATGAGTGTTTAAGACATCGCCTGTTTTTGATGACCTCAGTTAAATTTTTGCCCCTGATATTCAAAATTTTGTGAAGGAAGAAGTCTGAAGGAGTATCGGAGAAGCCTTTACTCTGGGTTGTTTGGTTGTATGTAGTGTTTTGTCAAGTTTGTCTTTTCCAATTCAGAGTTCCTGATTTCTCTACCCAAGCTCCCTCTATTATATCCTTACCCATGATTTTTTATGGTACTACCATTGTCCTCATGATCAAGCTGACCAAATCATGATCAAATCGTCTTCATCTCCAGTGTTTTCCCTTTCCTCAGAGCTGAGACATGCAGGAAATTAAGCAGTGCCTAACCTCACGGCTGTCTATGATAAAATAATGTTGGCAAGGACTCTCCCTTGGTTTTTGTCCCTCAAGTTGGCCTTGCCCAGGGAGAGATCCCAGTAAACAGACTAACGTGACCTTGCTGCTTGGGGTAGTAAGAGTTCAGCTGTTGCCACACCGTATGTGGCAAGGTGGCAGGTAAAGCCATGCAATGGCAGGTGGGCTTTTTTATTTATCAGTCCAGGATGCAATGGGCATCCCAAACTGTCACAATATGCTGAGTAAAATAAATTTATATATTTCAGTAAAATTTCTTAACTGGGATCCAATCAATTCCTGTCCCAGCTATTCTATGTTTTTCCATGTTAGTAATGCTAAAGATATGCTTTAGCCAAACTCTGGCACCAAAGTATTTTTACTTGCCCTTATTCTGATCACAGTTTTTCCCATTTTCCCACATCCTTTCCTGTGCCTTGTGCTGGTGGTGGTGTTCCCCACTCCATCTTTAGTTTTTTCCCTCATATTCCTCTTTCCTGTTTCACCAGGGACTACCTTCACTTGAAGCACCTTTCTCCAAGCTCATGACAAGCCACCCACTTCCTTCAAATCCCTCCTGAAACTGTCTCCCTGCTTGCAAAAGCAGAAGGTGGGAAGGAAGTGGGGATAAAATGAAGCTGGATAGAACCAGGAGAGGGGACATGAAGTCTTTCTTGAATAGCACTAACATTCATCCGTCTTTCTTTTCTGGTACCTTGTTTCGTTATGAATACCTTTGCCATGGAATCACAGAAGCACAGACTGGTTTGGGTCAGAAGGGACCTTAAAGCCTCCTCCATGGGCAGGGGTTCTCCCAGCCCTGTCAAACCTGGCCAACTGTGTCTTAAACACACTGAGAGTAATTTTGGAGCAGATGACTGCACACTGCACGCAACTGTAGTCCCCTCATTAATTTCTTAATGAGCTCTCCCAGGAGGCATACAGAAATTAAACAGGCCCCAGACCCCCATGACAGGGAAGCAAAGGTTACCTTTTCCCTCTCAAATAACCACACAAGTGAGGAGTATCTGGAGATTAAACATCAGGAAGAGGCAGTGAATATGCCTTACATTTACCCCTTGCAGTGCCCTGGAAAGCAGAATGACACTGCAGAGAAGGATAATACACTTGACAGTGCTCACTGCCCTCCTTCTACCTTCCAAAAACCTGGAAAAGTGGGGCTGTGTCAGTTTTGCAGCTACCACTGATTTGAAACCTTTTTATGATTTAGCCTTCACATTTTCTGTCTAGAAGCTGTCTGAAGGGATAAAGGAGAAAGACACATCTGAGAAGAACACAACTAAAACTGAGGTGTGAGAAGCTGTGGTTTGGGCACTGCGAAATGACCCTGAAATGCTGTGAAACTAGGAGGAAAAATTTAACAAACTCTCTGGAATCCTATATTTGTCTGAGGGTGGTGTGGCCAGCACTTTTCCCAGTGGCCAGGCTGTGAATCCAAAGGTATGTACTTGTGCTCAAAGCTTTTTCATTTCATTAAATAGTTCGTTTGGCAGCATTTTTGATTTTTTTCCAGCTTTTAGACACCTGAAGGACCAAGTTAAGTGCTGACCTGTCTGTGATTCACATCTGAAAGGAGCTTTTTGAGGATTTCTTCTACTAAATTACTTTGACCTTCTCCCAGTGCCACCTGAATGGCAGGTTTAATTTGCACTAGAGCTCTGCTGGGCAAGAGTGGGATGTGGAGAGAGGGAATCTATACCTTCTGCAACTTGCTGAGGCCAGACACTTCTCAGAGGGTTGCTTTTCCCCACTGCCTTCCTCTGTTGGGGCTCTCCCTGACACAGGTCGTGCTGCCTCTCAGAGAAGGATCTGAGCTCTGGTGGCTCCGTATGGGTTGGTCTTGATGTATTTTGAGCTCACTTCATTTTTGAGACTAGTAATCGCAGCTAGGAAAGAGAGAAGATGTCCTAGACCCCAGCTTCATTGATCTTGTTTGTAAAAATGCCCAGGTATGATCTGAAAAAGATAGGAGAAGTCAGAGTTATTTAAAACTATGTATTTCATTTTCTCTGTTTGTTGTACAACGGGCTGAATGTTAATACTTTTGCAGCAATACGCGGTAGCAGTACTGAAGCAAGCAGCAAAGCAGATAGGTTCATCTGGTTTTGGTGAATATAGCTCCCAATTAATTTCTAATTTACAATTTTATGAATTGGAAAAAAACCAACCCCACAGTTTTCTGAGCTCTAAAGCAAAATAATTTTTAGAATGAGATTTGAATATGTTACAGCTACTGAATTTATACATTCTGATATATTTATGATGATATTTGTGTCAAGGCAAATCTCTTTCATATTAAAAAGTCTTAATTTGTGCAAGTAATTGAGGTGGAATATTCTTAAGTAAATATAAACCCTGATGAAATTAAATTTGCTCTTTCCATTACAAACTAAAAACCAATTTTTTTTTCCAAATAAAATATTAGGATTCTTGAATTTTTGAGTAACAGTTCATGAATGAATATAGCTTTGACAGTGACTACTGCATGGAATTATCTAGTTAAGTCATGAAATAAAAATGGAAAAGTAGCTATTTTTATCCTATATGTTAGTCATCTTCGTTACCTTTCACAAAAGCTTTCCAAGTCAACATTTTTAAGTGATGTGTAAATAAGTTCATTCCTCCACTATCTCCCAGTTAGAAATTTTACATGATGCTTCGTGAAATAGCAAAAAAGGTGACAGTGGTACTTCACTTTTCATAAATATATAACATCTTCTGTTGCAACATGGCTTCACCCTCTTGCCGTCTTTTTCAGTGTCATTACAGTTGGACCCTGTGTATTTTTGAGCCCTTTTGAAGAAAAAACTGATGCACTGATTTTCCTTTTCTAAAGGTGAGGTCACAGTCTTACATTCTAATTTCATTGTGGTGACTGGAGCATAAAACAAAAGTCATGTTCAAAGTTACTAAAGAGTAAAAATCCTTGCACAATAAAAGGTAATGCTCCAGCTTGAACAAATATATCCAGTTTACTGCATTTTCCCCATAAGGATTTTTTTCAGATGGATATAAAATGATAAATAAACTTTGCAACAACATGCAAATAAAATCGTTTCAAGTGGGGAAGCTGATACGCAGGAGGAAACAAGCTAAAGATTTCTGATTTCCAGTCACTTATGCTCACTCAAATAAATTACCCTCTGATAAATGGAGGTGCATATTGACTGATAAGTTTTAAGTGATTTTTATCACTTGGGCAGCATAAAGCAGCCATTGATGCTTAAACTAGGTTTATGACAGCACAGAACAAAGAATCCCAAATCAAGGTCCTGCTGCCTCATCTATTTGTGCAGTTATGCTCAAAATAAAGCACTGCAAATTAGGTATGCCTAATTTAATCTGCTGAATCTAGCAAAAAACGATAAGCTTATGGCTTCTCTTCCTTCCACTGGTGTATCATATCAGATGCTTCTTGGTTAACAAATACACACTGTTGCTTGGAGAAAATAGTATGTGTAAGTCCTTTTATAAAGAATTGCTGCAGCTCTAAATAAATGTGAGATCCTCCATCACCTTTACAGTGAGATCTGAGAGGGAAGATGGTGTGCTGATGTCTTTACAAATTTGATGGGTAGTAACATCTTTGAAATAGATCTTAAAGTTTTTGCTGACTTTGGGGAGTGGGTTCCTTACTTGGCCACACAGCTTGGTGCCTGATACCATCAAGGGTCTGCACAAGCCAGAGTTTTGAACTTTGGGGTAAAGTGACAGGTTCAAGGGAGGATATTGAGTAGGCAGTTTGGGAAGGCTGAACCTTCCTACTACCTCAGCCAGTGGGGAAAGGAAGATGGCAGCATGCAGCTATGAGTTCAGGATAAAAGGCAGGCTGCACCCCCTGAAACCTTGAGAGAGAAAACCCCACGGGTGTGTGCTCCAGTGGACTCTCTCTGTTTATTCGAAATGCCCTAGGATTGCATGGAGGCTTTCCTGAAGGAATTTTAACAGAGCACTCCTCTAACTGTCTTAGAAGCATAAACCCATTTGAAAAGAGTTATCTTGTATATCCAAGCTGAGTTCTGCCCTGCAGGAGTATGTTCTGATGTTTGCAAAGTGATAACAGCCTTTTGCTTTATAGTATACCAGTTAATTAAGAGACACATGTTGTTGCTTTGACTGATGCTTTTATAGAGACTTTCTGCTGCTTTGGTAAATGAACGGAGAAGTAAATTGGTCTGCATGCTGCAATTCAATTTTCACTGAAGAGAGGTGTATATGGAAAACTTCTGAAGGTGGAAAATTTGCCCAGAGTTGACATTTTTAAAAAGCTAGAAACAGGTGATTTTTTAAATTTGATTATTTTTAGTAATTTCTATCACTAGATATTCTTGTGTTTATGAGGGGAAAATATACTTAGAGGCACTTAACATGATGCAATGAAGAATTTATTAGATCTATTTCTTTTCTTGCATTTTTTTGTGTTAAGGCCTTTCTCCGTTGCAGAGTTTATAGGCTGGTGATACTGTCTTGGGGTGATTTATGATGACAGGCTATTCCCTGATCCTCAGCTTTATGCCAAAAATGGTTGCTGTTTAAAGCCCCTTTGGTGGGCTTTTTGAAAGCCTCACTGCCCAGGCATCCGAGGTGTGGGGTGGTCTGGGTTTTGCTTGGCTAGCTTGGTTTTGTTGCCCCAGGCAAGAAGGTTGTTTTTTTCCATCCATGGCCTTGGAGAAGCTGCAGCAGGAATCATTTGGCAACTTTTTGAGGTGAACTGGACTGGCTGTTTAGTCTGACATCAGAGAAAACAAGACCTGTAGGAGAGAAGTTGGTAGGGATCAGTGGGAGAGAGGGGCCAATCCGTCTCGGTCCCAAACCTTGGGAAAGCTGAGCTGGAGAGGGATAGCACACCAAGAGGCTGTAGCCCACCTGCTTCATTTGCTGGGGAGAGGAGATTAATGCCAGAGAGCCACCAGGTTTTCATCTGCTTGCCTGAACTGCTGCCTGAAAAGTAAAAAAAGTAAAAAAAACTTCTGTTCTTTTACCCCTGAGAGAGAGCTTGGTGCCAACTTCTACTGCATGGTATGAGCTGGTATGTTTTCCCTGGCATTTTGAGCTTTTGTTCCAGTGTATGCATGGTGGGGTAAAGTCTGATAGTTTAATATCTAGCATTTATTTACTTTTCCCCCTCTGCCTTATGGACATTCTGTTTGTTAATAAACTGTTGTTTTGAGGGTTTTTTCCCCACTTTCATCCACTAGTATTCATTTCCTATTAATGGAAAGGGATTGTTTGAATACATTTTAGAGGAGACTACTCATTCCTGAGTGTTCTCTCCCAGATATGTCTCTAAACTGAGATATATACACTGATAGAGCAGTGCTGGCTTCAGATGCATGTAGAATGTGGAGCCTGATTCCGAAATACCCGTTGCAGAGACCAATGATATTACAGTTTACATCCAGCTGTTTTCTTTACTTAGGGAAAACAGGTACCAGGTATTTGTGGACATTGAGTTTACCAGGATGTAATGTATTCACTCTTGTTAGCTCCATGTGTGGCTTTTACAGCTTATACGGTCAGAAACTTTTACAGACCTTAAAAATCGGGAGCATTACAGACTGTATGGCCTTGCAGCTTGTGAGAAACGATGCTCACTTTTAAAATTTCAAAGGTTTATTAAATCTTAACAAAATCTAACAAAGGACTCAATAAGGAAAAAGAACAGCGCTGGGAGCGTTGAACTAAACTGCCATGTGCTCATCTATCAAATGGCTGCTTCACCTTTTATGCCCCTGGTGTTGCATCAGGTAACCCTGGCCCCTCCCACAGTCTGCCAATCAACTCTTCCTCACCATCCATTGGGTGGAGGCTGCTTTCTTGCAATTTGCTTGGACGTCAGGTGTGGTTACTCCGCACTCCCCTAGCAACAAGTGTTCCCCATCCCCAGCTGCCCTGTGCAAGGAGCACATGTACACGCCTTCCTTCCAGATGTCTTAGAAAACCCAGGCTGTCCAGTGGCAACAATATGGGGAAAGGAGACTATGGGGAGAACAGAGGACATCAAAACAACAAGCCACACTGACATAACTCTACGTCGATAAAGCTTCTCTTAACATACCCACAATATTCATCCCCTAATTGCGAGAGCCAATCATCCCATTACTCATCTATAACAAGCCCATAATCGGTGGTTTGGGGTTTTGATTTTTTTGAAAAAGGTAGCCTCTGGAATGGTTATAGAAGAAGTTAAATTCTGATACATATGAAAGCTAAGTACACTCAAAATGGCTTTCTGGAATATGGTCAAAAAAGGACTATTTAAAGAGGTACATAAAAAATTTCATCTGATGCAGTCTCAATGCTTTTTTACATTCATACCATTATAAACAGCCATCCATTCTTTTTAACCAACCACAATGATTTTGTCACAAGTGTGTTTTCCAAGTGAACAGTTAGTTGCCTAAGGTCTGTAGTAATCAGTAGTTATCAGTAAGAAAAACATTGCAGAAACCCTCTTCTCATTCCAGGCAAATAAAGGTGATGTTTTCTGCATTGGTACATTCACTAGGAAGAATCAAATTTTTGACAGAGTATTAGGAGAAACAAAAGCCTCCTTGTAATATTGTGTCAAAAGGTTTATTGTGATTCAGAAGAAAAGTTTGTGTCACCACAGCTTATGGCATATTATTGTCTCTTCCTTTTGGTGAAATGCAACTGTGAAATGTAATTATTGCATTTGTAATGTACCTGGTCCTGTAATTGTCTTTTTATCTTGAAATATCTTTGGTGTTCTAAAATGTCCCACTGCAATAATGACCCATTGCAGTAATAAAGTTGTCAGGCCAGGTATATGACTGACCACTTTGTATTGTTGTACATGTCCTTTTCATATCATATGTCTGACTATTACTGTTGTGCATCATGTTTATGGGGACACCATAAAATTTGGAGGCAGTCACAGCATATTTACCTTCTCTCATTTATCAGTGAGAGCTGTTTTTCCTTCCTCTTCCAACATAATATGCTGAACAAGGAGTTTTTTTATTATTGTTGTAATGTTATTTGAACAGAGATAAGGTTCAGTAAAAAGGACAGACCTAATATTTATGAAGTACATTTTTAGACTCTGTGCCCAGCTTAGGGGTCTTGGGACTGGTTGGCTAGAGAAGGTGTGGATGCCCTCTACCTGGAAGCTGTTCTTGTGCTGTTTTGGACAGGAAAAGACACTAACAGTTTATTAACACAACAACAACCGATGTGTAAGAAAATGTTGACGGGAGATTCTCGACAGAAACACCCTCCATTTTTCTTTTGGATAGGGCATACAAAGGAGTGATTAAATGTCTATAAATGGGAATCCAGGGTTGGCTTTGGGCTAGTGGAGTATACTCTGAACAGCTTCAGCAGGGTAAGCCACCATCTCTGATTGCAACCTCTAAGTTTAATGGTATTTACCAACTTAAATATTTTTACGTGTGTAGTGATAGCATTTTTTAAGCAACAGGCGGTGACTAGGTACAGGATAATGCCTTGTGCACACACTTTAAGTTATTTTTATTCTATTTTTGGTCACATGCAAGTGCCTGGCAGGTGGGGCGTTTACTAGCAGCAATTTGGGGCTTTGCAAAAGCAGTCTCTGGGCTGGGTGAGCATGCAGGGCTTGTTCTGCATCCCTGAAGCTTTCCCAGCAAGAGTAGACAATGCAACCAGTATTACTGCAATTTATGGGGTAAGCCAAGAGCCCTCCTGTGAGTTACAGCCCTGATGGTTGAATTGCGAATGCAATTATTCTTCTGTGTGTAAATAGACAGTGGTGACACAATCAGTTATGCTACTTCTGAAGCCTTGGGAATAAAGAATCATTTTGCTGTTGAATAACACATACAGGGAGCCTTGAATATCTCTGCTGAAATGGTAAGAGATCTCATGCCAGCAGTCCCAGAAAGAAGGGAGATAGATTCCTGTTTTGAGAATTCTCCTACATGCTCTCAGAGAACAGATGGGTAATGGAGTGGGTGAAGGGACAGCACTAAGCACTTCTGCTTTAAACAATATGAGATTTTTTCCCCTTTTACAATGAGCAACAGTGTGCTTCTCATTTCATTATTCAGATCAGGCTTACTGAACAAGGTATTTTTGTGTGAAAATTTTTTTACAAGATGTCATTTTGAATTTGGAAAGAAAACTCTGGAACAAATTTTTTGTGAAGAAGAGCCTTTATTGAATTGTAAGCTGTGCTCTAGAGCATTATACATGTTTATTACACCCAGGGAACTTTACTTCCAAAGCCTCAATATTTACTATATAATCTTGAAAAACCCAAAGGGCTTTGGTTGTACTTAACTGTTCCCCATTAGATGGATTTGTTTAAGGTCTGTAAGATTCTCACTTCTCTGTCATTTGCTGTGCAAGTGCTGTCTGACTTCCCCAGAGTGAATTAATCAGCTTCCAAATGGCAACATTACAAGTCACCTTGCTACTTTAAATCCATTTCAGAAACCTCCCTCAAATTTCTCTGGCATATCCTTAGCTTGACTGTGGGACCATTCAAGTCTTCATCTATTTTTGTAGACAGGTGTTTTAATTGAATCACCTGGTTGAAGCATGAAAAATTTGGCATTTTCTTTTGCTGTTTGCCTGATGACTTTCCACCTGTTGTTGTTTGTGATGGCTGGATCTCTTCCAGAGTTTCAGTATGAGAATCTGGGCTTGGAAGAAGATCTGTGATCTCTTTCTAGTCTAAGTAAACCAGCTCAATAATTTAAAACAAAGCAGACAGGAAATACCAGTGACTCTGCAGAATCAAAGGAGATAGGAAATTCTGCCAGGATGGGGGAGCAGCTCTGGCTCCTCAACCAAGTTCTGCCTCTTTTGACTTTGTTTACTGCCTCATGACGTAGACGGTGTCTTTTAAATGTGGAGCCATATTTATCCCAATGAATTTAATGCATTTGCCTGAGACCTCTCATCACTACTGTAGACAGGGCAGGAGTGTGTGTGCACATTTCTAGGAGCAGTCCAGTTCAGATCTCAATTTTTTTCTGTCTCTGTAAGGCAGGACCAATTCCACCTCTTCAGATAAGTCTCTAAAGGCAAGAGTCAGGCATGATCCATCTAACTTGCCAAACCTCTTATGACTGACTGCATTTCTTTTAGTTTAAGAAAATATATCCATCTTTAATCTTATCCATAAAGTTAACCAGAGGTTTTCTTTGGATTGTTTGATGTTAAAGATATATCAGCAAACATCTGCTTCACAAACCTCCTGTAGCATCAATTTTGGCTTGGGGGCCTGAATGAGTGACAGTGTGCTTTGGAGAGTCCTGGTGGAAGAACTAAATTGGGGAGTACTATTCCTAAATGCTGATGCTATGTTTTCTTCATCCTCTGAATAGTAGTAGGGGCAGGGATATTACTTTGGGGTTTGTGTTCCTGTTAACTTAAAAAAAAGTAATTACATATTAGTGCTTCTTAGTGTACACTCCCAGAGACAATTAGTCCGAAAGTCCAAACTCCCAAGTTAACTATTTCTGCATTTTCCTCTTCTCCTGAAATGGTTTTCTCTGAAGAAATCGAAACAAGTTTCTTTGCAGTTAACGGTGCTTCTGTGTGCCAACATGCTTGTAAACCATCTGTAAACCAGAACAGATCTTGCTTGAATCCTAGACAGTGCATTTCAATCAGCATTTACCACTTTGTTCGCATGCTTTGTTTTAGTGCTGGTTGGTCTGAGGAGCTGCATCCATGCCTCCAAAACAAACTCCTGTTTGTGGCTCGATGGCTTGTACTGAGAAGGGAGCAGAGGAGAGCTAATCCTTTAGTGTTCCAATGACAACTGAGGCAACAAGGCTTCTGGAAGAGTAATTATTCTTTCTCTGTCACTAGACAGGTCTAAAATCCTCTTTTCCCTTCTTTGTGCTGCTCCCTCCAACAAGCATGTCTCAGCTCTCGTCCCCAGGATCTGCATACTAAACATGCACTGAAAGCACTTTGAGCTCTGGTCAGCACTTCACTGCTGCTCTAGAAGGCTGGAGTGCTAACTTTTTATTTTTTATTAAGGAGAAGACAAGACAGAAAAATATTTAGGGTCTGTCATGTCAAACACAGGACTCTGGTCCCAGCAGAACGTGGGAATACAGCTTTCCTCTTGCAGCTGTCCAAAGGGAAATGACACAGAAATTGCACACACAAAAGTGAGCAGAGTCTTATAGATGGGTAACCCAATGGGTTGGCACTGGCAATTAAGGGATAAATATTATGTGTATGTCAAGAGAAGCTTTATTGATGTATAATTATGTCATGATATAATTATGTTATATAACATAGTTATTATATAACACAATATAACTCTATAATATATGATATAATTATTATATAATTATAATAATTATAACATTATAGTTATTTTGTTTGGACATCCTCTGTTCTCTCACAGTCCCCCTGTATGGTTGCCAAGGGACGACCTTGGTTGTCAGGAGATGAGGAAGGAGGGCCGTGCCCCCTCCACATCTGGGGGTACAATTTGGGAGCAGGGCAGACTTGTTACTAGAGAGGCGTGGCATGACAACACCTGACCTCCAATCAAGTTGCAAGAAAGCAGTCTCCACCAATGGCTGGTGAGGAAGAGTTGATTGGCAGGCTTTGGGAGGGGCCAGGGTCACCTGATGCAACACCAGGGGTATAAAAGGCAGAGCAGCCATTTTGTGGGTGAGCACGTGGCGGTTTAGTTCCATGCTCCCCGCGCTGCTCTTTTTCCTTATTCAGTCATTTTGTTGTATTTTGTCAAGGTTTAACACACCTTTGAAATTTTAAAAAGTGAGCGTCGTTTCTCACAAGTGACACAAAAGTAGTCAATACCAGGCACTAGTGCTACTTGCACTTAATGTGACTTGTGGCTGGTTGTGTTATGTGTAGCCTGTGGGTGCTTTTAGGTTGGCAATTTAACTGCTGTTCACAGCAAATGGCTGTGTGATCTGATTGCTACCAACAGGGAATTTCCCAGCCTTTCTCAGTTCTTGAAGCACTCCATGGCCTACTATGTTCTTTAGCCATGTTTTTAAAGAACATATAACTCTGACCAAATAACTCTGACCAAACTGCCCCTAATATTGTCTTCAGCATCGCAGTATTTCTGTCTGACTCCTAGTCTTGTGGGACTAACCACTAAATCCTGAAATATATTTAAAATTAGTGAAGCTGTCAAACTGGCACTGTGCCTTTCCACTAAATTGCTCATGTTCTCTGGCTGCCAGCTCTTCAGCATCTATGTGTGTATTTATATATACAATAATTTTGAATAAAGTTTGAGGTTTATTCCAGCAGATGAAATATTCATTCAGAAGCTTGAAAAGGTGATTGTTCAGCTCACTTATTTAAACATTGAGCCTGCTCACTGAAGCAGTTGGAAATCTGCACCTTCTTTGTTCTCCAGCAGTGCCATAAGTCTATGCAGCCTCAGTGGGATGGCTTTGGATATATGGTTAAAATCTATAGGTAATGTTCTTTGAATAAGATTACTCTTAAAATTCTTGCTTTTGTGCTGTGCTCTGATGGGTTTTGCCAAAACACATGCTTTTAAAGATAAGGGCCCCAAATAGCAGCTGAGATAGAAGGCTTAGTAACTGCTGACTTCAAATTCAGCCTTCCAGAATTTCCATGCTTGAGTTGTGATGCTAGATAGTTTCAATTAAAGCAGCTAAGATATATTGCTAAATACACAAGAAAACACAAACACTGGCATTTCCATACCAAAGTGCAGTAGAGAGAGGGCAGAGTGCACCTCTTATTACTCAGGGAGCCCTATGATTGACTAAAACACACGGAGTGGTAGGGAAAGAGAGGAAAAGGACAATGCCTCCGAGATGGAACTGAAGCAGAAATACCTGTGTGAGGGACAAGACACAGCACAAGCCTTTTGGGCTTTGTGAGCAGGTACTGAGCAGGGACACACACCTGTCTGTTATATGTGCATCTCAGCAAGAGGTTCACTGTCTCCAGTTACAGTAGTTTGCTGCTTGGGTTTTCTCAAATTTTTTTTTTTTCCCAATGTTTTTCCTGTTGTTGACACAGCCAAGCCTGCATGGGCAGGACTTTAAGTGTGTGAGTATCTTTCTTTTAGCACAGGCAAACATACTGATCCAGAAGAGCTTCTGAGCCTCAGGAACCAAAAATGATATTGCAATAACTAGACAGACTCAAACATTTATTTCCCATCAACCTCCATGGGGCGCTCTTGTGGGCAGACAGCCTGGGTACCCATTCCAAGCATCCTCTAAGAACTAAGAACTGAGGAGATCACACGGTGATGGTATAGAAGTGCCTCTTGGAAACAGTCTTATGGGCTCATCAGCAGAGGTCTGAAGTGTGTGCTGACTATGAGAGTCAAATCTGTGTGTCCCCACTTGGGATGAAAGGCAAAGCTTTGCCAGATATGCTTTCCAGAGTTAACCTCTATATAATGACAATGTCTGGCCTACTGCAGGAGTTTTATGGACCTACTGTGGCACCTAAAATAGCAGTAGCTGTTCCCTGTAGAGAATGCACAGAGATAGAGGAGATCTACTTACCTGTTCTATCTCTATGAAAATATTTCAATCATACATATAAACTGCACCAGAGTAGGGAAAGATGGGAAGCCTACAAAGAAAACTCCAGAGCAGGTGGACTCTGGTAATTTTGTTCAGTGTAGTACTATAAATGCTAATTACGGTATTCCTTCATTCAGCAAATACTGTAAGTGCTATAAATCTGGGGAAAAAAATGTTGTGACTTTTGCTGTTTGAAAAACTGTCTGGGAACTGTTATTCTTCAGCATTTTGCATATGAAATGGAGCCTTAATTCTTCAGGATACTTCTCTGAGTCTCTTGAGAAGAGAACCAAAGCCATACTTCAGTAAAGAATTAGCTCAGGCACAGAAAGAAGTGTTTAGCTGTGTTTTTCTAGCCTGCTGTGCTATCACAGAGAATTTTGGGCAGAAACAGTTCACCTGGTTTTTTCAAGATATATATCCAAGGGGATTCTGAGTTCTGCCACTTCAACCACAGCAGAAATGCAGAAGTAACTGTCATTTGTGTTTTTAAGGCACCAGAAGCCCTTGGATTCACACATGCACATGTTTAGATGAAGTATATCTTTCCCAAATGAACTAATATGCAAAGGAAATCACATTTTTTTGGCCTGCTCAAGTATAATTCTGTAAATAATGAATATGAAACACTGAATTTCCCAACACCAGAAAATAAAATGCAAGACTAGAAACAGTTGCATTTTGCTGCATTCTAGGGTGAATACACAAGAGAAAAAGGGGCCCATTTTGCTTTATTTTCTGTATAAGCCAGAGGGAGAAATTGCAGGTAAAGAGAACAGCAGAAGCTGATCTGTGTTTGGAAAGCAGAACTTGGCTATGCAGCATTTTGCTAATAAGCTCCACCTATTAAAAATTAATTTACAAGTGTGTGGTTGTCTCATTATCCAGCTTGCAGTGTACAAAACAGTTTTTCTGGAGATAGTCTACCATTTGCTTGAGGTGTTGCAAAGAGTTTTCCGTGTGAGGCCTCAGCTGTTGTGTGAGATGTTTGTGCCTCCTGGATGTGGCAGCCTTGCAAAACTGCTGTCTTTGTTTTTGCTGCTGACTGGTGAGCATTAATCAGCTTTAATTATCACTACCGGATATACTAACAGCTTACAAAAGTTGCCCTCTCCATTCTGCTGTAAATGAAGCCTCAAATAGTTGTAGTTGCCTACGGCTGTGTGCTGGAAAACCTGTTTTGTTCTGTGGCTCACACTCTCACCCTTTAATCAGAACTTGTTCTGAAAATGGCAGTGCTGTGTCTCTGAGGGTGATCTCATTTTTGAGGGCAGTAGCCAAGGGGGACATTGTCATCTGTTTCAACCTGTTCAGAAAATGAGCCTGCAAAAAACACATTCTGAACTTCAAGACAAAGCATTACTCTGATTTTCAGGCAGTTTACCTGGGAGCCTGAACAAAGAAGTTCTGGGTTTTGCTGATGCTCTTCTGCTTCTCAGGGGTACATCAGGACCTTTCTCCATGCTGACTCAAGGGACTAACCCCAGGGAACACCACAGATGTCACAGTAAGTGTCTGCTTGGGAGTCAAGTGTCCCAGCTCCCATTAGACAGAGCAGATCCATAAAGCAGATGGGCTCATCTTAAAACAGGCGCCAAAGGGGGGATTTGGTTGTGTCTGCACAGCTGTCTGGTGCTGCCTGGGATGCCCTGCAGGATCCACAATGTCTGCACACATCTGGCAGGTGTGGGCATTCAGGGAGGATCTGTGTCTTTTTGTACCTTCAAGAGGTACGAAATGAGGCCCAGGAGCACCTAAAGTGTTGCTGGGTACAGCAAAGGGGCCACTCTGACACACTTGTCATATTTGGATGGTCTCTGGATGCACTGACTGGGGGTTACAGTGAGACCCTAAAGACACAGGGTGCATGTGAACACCTAAGTTCAAATGCCTTTACCTAAAAAAGCCTTAGGCCCATTCTGACTTCATAAGGATCTGTAACTTGTTAGAGTTAAAATTAGTTTTGTACTTAAGAGCAGAGACAGATCGTTTTGAGTGCATTTACTGGAAAAGTAAATTATGAATCTAAAAATCATAACCACGAAGTAAAAGTGCAATGATACCATTCTGCCTCATTTTCAGTTAACTTATAGAAAGAATGTAGCTGTGTTGTGATGAAGAGGAAGGAGGGAGAGGAACAATGCACTTCAGTTGTTTACCTATATTCTTTCCCAGTAAATCTGTACAAGTTAAAAAAGTCTGTATATTCATGATATTCAGAATCTATTTGAGCCGTGAATGCACATATGATGTGACATTTATTTCCCAGAAGCAACCCTAGAACCACTGAGCTCTGTATGCCTTTTACAAGATTTTTGATCAGTGTTATGTCTATGTCACTGTGCTGGGAAAATTTTGTTATCATTACAAAACTTGAAATGTAGTTTCTACCTACTTTCGTTGCCCTTGTAAATTGACCCTAACTATGTTTTTTTATCCATTTTGAAGATAACTAAAATGTCGTCAGAGAACTTATATTGTTTTATTTAAAATACAAGGTGGATTGCTAAGTTGGTTTGAATCAGCAAGGTTCAAAAAAATGTCTTATTTTTGGTGAGTGCCTCAAGTATATTCACTATTTGGGAGCTTTTTGTTTGACACAGCGCTTATTTCGGAGAGCATACCACTTTGGATAGGCAGCACTGAGGTGCTTATGAAATGCATTGATTTTGCTTTGATAAATCTTATGCAAGACATAATCTCTTGCCATTAGCATATGGATGTCATTACACAGGGAATTACTGTGTTCCATTTCTATTTAGTTTGTGGTTGACAGAAGCAACTGCTTAAAATTCACAGTGAGCTTTATTATTTTTTTAATATATTTTAATGATTATTTTTTAATATATGTTTTTTGCAGGCAGGATTGCATCACATTCTAAATGTCAGGGGGCTGCCAGCCAGCCTGATGAGGCACTGCAGGCATGACAAAGGTGTAAAGGTAAGTGTGTTAGGATAGGGTTAATAATTTCTGTTACCACAGAAGCTGGGGATAGAGTCTCAGCTTCACTGCAACCAGGATGTTGCTTCCATTGTTCCAACCAAATCAAGTATGACTTTGCCTGGGTAATCGGGATGGGGGGAGAAGGAAAAGGTTGGGACGATTTGTGCTTGGAAATAAAGCTATCCTTTACTAGGTTGGATGAAACTGTACCTAATCATCATAAGATAAATATAATTGGAATGATTGTTGGTAGCTGAACACAATTATTATCTCAAATTAGAATCATGAGAGTCACAAGGGAAAATATTCACCAAAAACTCATGCTTGGGTATATACAATAGAAAAATGGAGGTTAAGGTTTAACCTAGAGTTGTGTAACAGAGGGGTATAATATTGGGACCTTCTTGAACCCTCGTCGGAGTTGGATTTGGGTTTGTACCCTGGCTCCCAGAGCTCTCATCAATGAAGCACCCACATAATCATCTGTGACTATGCGTTTTCCTCACTAACAAGTGTGGCACTCCCCAGCACACCCAGAGGTGCAGGTGTGGGGCTGTGCTCACTGGGAAGGATGTCTGAGAGGAAACGTGCTGCTAACAGGGCGTGAGGAGCTGCTGCCAGTGCCTGCTCACAAACAGAATCATGGCATTAAATGCCATGGACTGGAGTGGCAGCATTGCAGTGCAGGTACTGAGGGCTGAGAGGGACTGGAACTGGTTGGTGAGAAAGGAAGAGGGGAAACTCCATCAGGGTGAAGGTCAGATGATCAGCATGTGGCCAAAACCAACAGTTATTTTCAGGCACAAATCACCAGGGCATCATCAAAGTCCTAATTAAATATGCAAATAAAACTGCTGAATGAATCTTGTTTTGTTGAATACTGGCAAACATTTATGACCAGCTCAATTCAAAGAGGGTTTTGGCAGTAGTTTGGACAGATGCTGACAACAGTGGAAATCCTGTGATAGGAAGTCTCACAAGAGTAGCCCTTCCTATATTGGCAAAGCTCCTATTTAGAGCAAAATAGTCTACTTAGGGCTGCAGCACTGCCCATTTCAATTGGGAGTTACCCATTTATGTAAGAAAATGTAGCTGCATTTCCCCCAAAAATACCCTTGAGTGGCACAGATCACTGTGTACAGCTAGGATTTCTTGTTGTGTTGAAGGTTTATGGGATGAAATCTATCACATAAATATAACAATATTATTACTTCCCACATTAAAAAGGTATGGCAAAATATCTTTACCTGCCTTTGGTTAGCCATGCCAGGTGGAGCAAGGGGTGGTTAAGGCCTGTCCCAGTAAGGGGCTGGAGCCCAACAGGAAAGCTGAAAACCACACTGCCACTGGAATTCTTCATTTTGCCACTCTGATGCTGAAATAGCTCCTTTTCAACGAGAACGAGAAAACAGATTTTCAAAGAAGCATGAGAGCTCCATGTCAGAACAGCTGTTTTCCTGTGAATGCTGGAAAAAGAGATTTCAGCTGATACCTTGTGGCACTCGTGATGCCGGGCTGATAATACCATCTCTCAGCCGGTCACCGAGGCAAGCCAGAAACTACTGTTCTCCTATTTTTGTCATGTATCTAAATGTGCATTGATGAACACTGTCCCCATCATACCTCCCAATCCCTCTCAGGTCTGGAGCCTTTTCTTCATCCTCCTCCCTCTCATGGAGTTTATTTTAGTGAAAGTGACTGCTGTCGGCTTTCTTCATTTTGTTGCCAAAATCAGTCAAAAACTCCTTCAAACCATTGCAGTATTACAAAGCAGACATTCTTTGCTATAGTGCTGGATAACCAAAGGGAAAACTCCAGCAAAATTGTGCGTCCTTAGTACAGAAAAGCTCCTGCTTTTGTATACTGTATTTTACATACATATTCATTGATTTCCCCGGAGTAAATATTTGTATGATAATCTTTTCTCTGAACCATTAACACAAGTTCCCTGACCTTTGCACACGCATTCTTGTGTCCCAGGGCTCCCTCTGGTGCTCGTAGACCCCAGAGCTGCCACTGGGTGAATTGGTGTTACTTCCCAAATACGGAGCAGAGTTGGCACACCCAGGTTGGATCATGATTTTGCACCTCTTCCTGGCAAATATTTAATGATCCAATGGAATAAGCTTTAGGGGGTTTCATAGGCCAAGTGTTTCTGCAAGATAACAACTGCATTTTCCCACCAGCTGAGCAAATAGCTTTTCATCTGGCAACAATTTCAGACCAACTGGTCCATGAGGGACAACAAGATTTAGCCCTCCTTTTAGCAAACCATGTATTAGTATCAAATTTTTATTTTGATTGATGGAAATTACCTGCTATTCTGTGGCTTCTGTGTTGCCCAGCTGGTACCACAGGCTGGCAGTTTCTTTGCATATTCATGCCTGAACTGCTTCTCCTTTAGAAAGGAGGAGTCCAGATAGATTCAGACCTGGGGTTTACTTCGTTTGTTTTAAAATGAGCTGTAGTTACCTTGCATTTACAATGGTACAAACAAGTTTTATTTTTGCATAGCCCTTACCTCCAGTGTTCAGGTGGTTTGGGGTTGCCATGAGACACTGATGAACCCTACACCTGATAAAGCAGCAGCTCCCCTGGGGTGGGTTGGACATAGGGACCAATTATGGAGAAGGTGTCCTTTGCTGATGGCCTTCATCAGAGCTTTTCCAGGAGGGATCTGCTGTGCCCCGAGGCCTTCTCTCAGGTTCCCAACAGTAATTCACAGGTGTCTTGTGGAGCATGGAGGTTAAACATCAGGTACCTAAAAGCCATTGGATGCTGGCAGTTAAATTTCATCTTATATAACGATTGGCATTTAACGCCACCAGTAAAGAAGTGCTTGCTTCTCTAAAGAGTTTGGAAGTAGATTTTCTTCTCTGTTCATAGCTTTGTCTGCTAGAAATGGCTCACTATAAAGTTGTAATACTCCTCTCTCCTTTGACATCAAAATCTATCCGTATCATATAAAATAGAGAGTTTTAATTTGAGAGATTTTTCAGTCTGTGGAAGAACTGTCATCCTTTCCAACATCCCAGACCAAGATGATCACAGGTGGAAAATAGTTAGTCTCTGTTATGAAGAATAAAAAGTTGTGACAGAGGTCATTATCAGAGCTTTCCACTTATATTTACATTGTATCTGTGCCTTGCTGTGCTTCACATCTGGCTATTTCTCTTTTTATGGGAGCCTCATTTGCTGCAGTGTGACTGACCACTTGCAAAAAGGTGTTCTGTAAAGTGTGTTTGTTTTTGCAATTCTTGGTGGATCCTGAGGCAGCCTGTCAATAGCATGTCTGATAATGTCCTTCCTGAAGGCTGCCCTGATCACCATAGCCATGGGGCCACATCCTTTCCTCTTTAATCTCTGCTTTTCTAGTCTTTGGCGGTGCCAGAGAAGTTGTGGAAAGTAGTTTCTGGGTTTTGCCTATACATATTTCTGTTTGAAAATCTGGGCAGTCTGGAAATAAATCTGGTAGATATTCAACTTGGCTTTATTAATCTATGTCTCTGCCACAGTCTCCACAGTCTCCACTCTGCCCAGTGGAGAAATATCTGAGGAAGGAGCAGTGGGATATATGATGGCTAAGTGCCATATGACATGGCCACAATCCATGCTGAAATATGGGTCATTTCTTAAGAAACAGAGAAATGAGTGCAAGCAGTTACGGTGTTAGTGAAGCCCAATATATTGACTTCACCCATTTGTTCAGATTTAAATTTTTACTTGCTTGTAAAAGTCCTGGAAGTGGTACATGATTTTTGGTGGCAACATGTTGTTACTCTGTCTTCAACCTTCCCTTCATTGTAAAGAGAGGTACATACCCAGCACAGGCTGCTGTGGAGCTGCTGCAACTGCAGCTTTGGATGGAAACGAAGAGCAGGGAGCAGTAGCTCTATCTGGGTCATCAGGAATACAAAGCAAAGTCAAAATTCTGTCTGTGTCCCAGGTTGCCATGACCCTAATGTGTCTAGCTGATATGAATAAACATGTTCAGATTCTCTACTGGTAGTGGACTGGAATTAAAAGCATCGCAAAATTACCTTAATAATGAAACCTCGAGTAAATACCTGTAATCTCACCTGGGAAATTGTGTGCAAATAGATGCGGAGGCACACAGCATTTTACTGACCTGCTGCACCAAAACATCTCTGTCTCCAGTCTGATTACCAGGTCAGTGAATTCACCTTTCAGCAAGTTCTGGGACTTCTCCAGTTTCAATGACTTTAGCAAAGCCTTCAGAAAGAAAAGGAGAAAATATATTTTGTGTGTCTGGCTGTACTGGGAAGTCCTAAAAGATGATGAGTGGTCTCTTTGTATGAGTGTGCAGGTGAATGATAAGCTGAAAAGTGTCTAATGTAATAGACATGAAGATGAGGAGTGTTTGATGGTGTTCTGGGCATGGCTTAGTGTGAGGAATTAGTGTGTGGATCTCAATTCATAGTCCAAAAGGTATGTGTGTAAATGCTTTCTCTGGAAGACACACTCTGTCTTTATTGCTCTTTCTTCTGAGGACAGGCAAAGATGAAGAGTAAACTACGTAATTTGGAAAGTATGTGTTGTTCCTTCCCCAGTGCATCTGCCTGATGAAGTTGTTCACCTGTTTGTGGCTTTATTCCTTTTTCTGCTGATTTGGGCTGTTCTGTCTGCAGGGATGGAACAACACAAGGGTTTCCAGCAGATACTGCAAGATAAATGATACTGAGGCCATTTCAGCCTTCACTAGGATATTAAATGGGCATCAAAAGCTGCAGGAAGAGAATCTGCAAGTTAGCTTGGTGTAGTGGGTTGCCCATGGCTGTATGCCAGGCACCCACCAAAGCCTCCCTATCTCTCCCCTCCACAGCTGGACAAGGGAGAGAAAATACAGCAAAGGGTTCATGAGTTGAGATAAGGACTGGGAGAAATCACTCAGTGATTTTACCATATGGGCAAAACAGGCCGGAATTAGAGATATTAATTGAGTTTATTATCAGCAATATCAGAGGAGGATAATGAGAAAAGTAAAATAAGACCTTAAAAATACCATCCCCTTACCTCCTACCCCAGTGCTGCAGGGAGTTGTGATCAGTTCATCACATGTTATGTCTGCTGCTGCTCAGGGAAGGGAGTTGGAGTCCTTCCTTGTTCCAGTGAGTGATCCCTCCTACAGGAGACAGTCCTCCATGTACTTCTCCAACCTGTGTCCAATTGTGAACTGCAGCATCATGGGCCACTCTTCCATGAGCTCAGTCCTTCAAGCACAGGATGCTCCAGCCTCGGTCACAAGTCCTTCCAGCAAACCTGCTCCAGCATGAGGTCCTCTCTCCATGGGTCCACAGGTCCCTGCCAGGACCCTGCTCCAGTGTGGGTCTCCCAAAGGGTCACAGCCCCATTTGGGCATGCCCTTGCTCTGGCATAGGCTCTTCCAGGGACTGCATGGGCACTCCCATGCCCTCCATGGGCTGCAGGGGCACAGCTTCCTCACCATGGGCTTCCCCATAGAATCTCAGGGGAATCTTGGCTCCGGTGCCTGGAGCAGCTCCTGCTCTTCTGCCCTGTCCTGGGTGTCTGCAGGGCTGTTGTCTCACATATCCTCACCCTGCTCTACTGTTGCCCCAAGTTTGCCTGCTTTTCACTGTTTGCATTTTGCTCTCATGCAGCTTCAAGTAAACTATGTAGGTTTTTAGAAATTATATCTTTGTTTACATTCTTCTCCTCTGGGAGGAGAAAGATAATCGATGGTGATGTTCACCAACGAGGTCGAAGAGGTGGCTACCTGTGTAGCCAATCTTGGCCTGTTTGTAAAATTTTATATATATGGAGTCAGAAAAATAGAGACAGCTTTCCTGCTTGACCTCCTGTTGGCCTGCCTCGTCCTTTCATGCTCCTAACAGCAGCCACAAGTGACATGGCACTCCATGACACTCTACTCTGGACCCAATTACAACTGGGGAATAACTTTTTTTTCTTCATAAATCTGTTATCCCTGAGGTGTCACCACCATTCCTGATTGGCCCAGCCTTGGCCAGCAGTGACTCTATCCTGGAGCAGGATATTGTTGGCTTTACTGGACAACAAGGAAGCTTCTGTCAGCTGCTCACAGAAGCCACCCCTGTAGCCCCCCATATCAAACCTGGCCACACAAACCCAAATACAAACACACAATACACTTGAAAAGTGGTGTTTCTCTATGGTGTCCAAGCCTGGTCTGTTGGTTTTGTGTTGCTCTTCCAATGTGCAATAACAGCAGAGTTTCCATGCTTCTGCCTGAGTATCTCAACACCTAGGAGTATGGATTAATGTCTGGAATATACTCATAGCACTTGTCTGCTGTGGAAGGAACAGATAACTTCCCAGCCCGCAGTTGCACGTATGGCAAATATGTTTAATTATGTTTTTCAGTGATCCTCTGTTGGGTCAATGTAAGCTGGAACAGTTGCTATTCATTACACCATACTGATAAAAAAAGAAAAAAGAAAAGAGTACCAGAAAACACAAACTCTTCCTTCTCTCTTTTTCAAATGCTGCATCAGAATGAAAGAGGTTATGTAAACTCCAGAAAGGTATGGCATGAAGTACTGCTATGGCTAGTTGGAGCTAGGCCTTCACAGCCACAGAAGTTTAGTTTAGTTAGCAGACACTGAACAGCAACAACCTCCACAACTTGTTAATTGATCCCTTATTGACAAAGTGCAGCTGTTGAATCAGTCATTGCTGCTTTGTTTTCCAGCAGAAATTTAAGTATGTCAAGATATGGGAAAACCCAGATAAAAAAAGTGAACACTACTGGAAACGTTTTTGCACTATAAAGCTTGTTTATGAATCAATAAAACTGTGAGTTAGGGTTTGGGTGTTCTTTATCTTTACAACAGCTCTTTGGGAGCCAATGAGCTGTTCCAGCACACACACCAGAAATGGTCTAAAGGCTCCCACTGATTTCCAAACAGACTTTGGATCAACTCCATATGGTTGTTTTGAACTCCTGCAGAGAGGATCCTGATCCAAAATCAAATCGGGAGCAGATACTTGTTCCTAGTGCCATCCTGGCTCTGAAATGCTGCAGGAGGAGAATATTTTTTATTTTTAAAGCAAAAATATTTTCTTTAATTCTCCCTGGTCTGTCACATCTGGTAGGCCTAGAATTGTTACACCTTGGGCTGTTTTTGTCATATGAAGACTGAATTTTCCTCACCTCCATTATGCACGCACCAAAATCATTCAATGTATCAGAGAAGTTTAACTGAAAATGTAGGTGTTGTGCAGCAGAAGCAAGCTCAGCAGTGAAATCAAATGTGCATTCCTGAATTTCCCAGAAAGCAGCAAGATTTATGCAAGATTGCCTGGAACAGCATTGTGGATGTTCATGTTTACAGCCAAAACATGAGCCAGTAGGTTACTGTCATGAAAACTTTTAGCAAGCCTCCCAACAAATAATTTGAGTGTGCAGCAGTCATTTCTACTTTTAAAGAAAGAGATAAAAATATGAAGTCTGTGGCGTTTAGAATTGGCACCCTGTTGCATAAAGCACTCCAGAACAATGGAAAGCTCTGCAAAAGGAGCTCCTGCATCCAGTGGAGCATGGTGCCTTTCTAGGGAGGATGTTACCTCCTCACACTGTCCCCATGGGCATGACCTTCCCTACTGCAAACAAGCTTCCTGCAGGCAGGGACCAGCTTACACCTGCAACGGGGAGGGGCCTGTTATTCCCTGGGATGGCTGCAGAGCACATTTAAGCTCCAGCAGGAACACAGCAGCCACAGAGCTCAAACAGGACTCATGGGAATGGGTGGGTTTTAAGGAGAAGGTGCTTCTTAAAACAGGATAAATGTGTTGAAGTAAGAGCCAGGTCCCAGTTGTGCCATCTTTCATGGCTGCTGCCCAAATGGCATTTCTTCATCTCTCTGCCTGCTCCTTTTGCCCTGAGGAGCCCAAGTGAGCACCCAGCAGGGCTGATCACCTGGGCAGCCCCATGGAGGATGAGCAGATCCTGATCCAACAGTCTGAGACTTGCTTTTTGACAGCACCAACAGTTTAGCTGACACGTGCCTGTTCCAAGCAGTGCAGATTGTACACTGTACCCTTTATTCATGTCATTTGCCTCATGGTTGGTTTTACTTCTGCTTAAAATACTTAAAAGAAATAATCCTCATAATGGGCTAAATGCTGTGTGACATCTGAAAGCTTCAGTTGACGGCACTGATTACAAAGAGAGGCACTAGGAGAGTGTTCCAGCCTGCAAAAGTGGAAGGTAAGGAGAAATAAAAGTATTTAAGCCAGATTTAATTTTGGTGCAGGATATGGCTTTGTGCTGTAAGTTTAATGATGAAGTACATTCTTAGTCATCTGACAAACTTTTGGGAAATGGGACCATGAACCATTGATACCTTGATTATAAACTTATGATTATAAGCTTCCAATAACTTCCACCTAGAAATGAGAGAATAGCTCTGTTTGTTTTTTCTTTCCTTATACCATTGCAACTGCTTCTAGCTTAAAAAATGGTAGAAGGTCTGGTTTCTATCAGCAACTAGTTGTCACTGTAACTGGTAGAGGTACTAGTAACTACATTTACAAGCAGTAACTATAAAAGCAATTTTCCCTCACTAGTTTCTACTCTCTACTGTAGGAGAGGCTAAAGTATGAAGTAGAATACTTCTGCCAGCAGAAGTATGGCAGTGAGTAAAGATGTTGGAGTAAAAAGAATAAAATACTAGCCTACAAGTTCTGTGAGGCAGCAGCAAGGCTTCCTCTGTGTTTCTGTACAACTTAGCATAGTAAGGGCTTGTTTCTCCTTGGGGTTTCCAGGCACTCCACAGACATATTTTTAAAAAGTGCTGCTGCGATGGTCTGCTCACGCTCTAACAGCACTGCTGCCATTTTTGAACTCTTCTGCCATTTATATGCAACTCTTACTTTGAAGGAGGGAAATAACACATATGGATAAGTTAGAATTTGTGGAGTAAAGAAGATAGAAAGCAGCCATGTGAAAAGTTTGAATATCCTTATTTTGCAGAATAATTAAGAGCCTTCCTTGGGCTCTTTGGGTGCTTATTTTGAGCCAGTCCAATTAGAAGGCACATCTAGAAAATGTTCAGGCTGAGCTGTGACTCGGGTAACTTCACTTATGTAAAAGCAAAAGAGAAAATAATTAGTAAAGCTGGCTGGAATGGTTTAGGGCTCTTGGATTTCTCTGTAAACACTGTGTGAAACTTGTGCTGGAGGTGATTGATAGCTCCAAACTGGAGGAGGCTGCTGGGCTTGTTACCAACTCATGAGTGTTTTGTCATCGTGGCCAAGAGTGGAAGGGTGCTGGGAGCTACTGCCCGTCATTCTCACCTCCCTGCATGTTCACAGGTCAAGCACAAGGAGCCAGGGCTGTTTCTGGGCCTCATCACTTTAGCTGCACAAAATTGAGTCCTTGGGATAATGGATTTTCCTGCAGCCTTCACCTGGGTGGTGAAGTGGACAGACGGTTGGGGCTGTGCTAGATCTGAGCACTCCCTCAAAAACAAGAGTTTAATAATGTTGAAGTGTGGGAAAGAGGGAAAATACAACAGTGGGAAAAGCTGTGAACTCCTGTACCTCTCTGCCTTTGAAGGTGCGAGTGTGTGACAATAGCCTTGCACTAAGAGTTGATCTGAAACCATCAATATATGGATCATGTTAGGATTTCTTATATTAAGGGGAGCTGGTGTGACATTGATAGCTGTCCCCCTGCTACCAGCCCTTGGAATATGTCACAAGGCTCCTACAGAAAATATTAGAAAATGCAGGTGAATTTCTGTGCTTTTCAAACACTGAACAAGCAAATTACCCAGCCTCCTGTGGTGTTTAATGGAGGAGCAGGAGCACCCAGTGCTCTCCCGTGCATATGATATTATGAAAGGAACAAACCAGATCACTCTGCTCCTGATGATCAGAAGAAAACCTTGTAATGCAGTGTTAGGGAGACAATTCAGTAATGGCTTTGCACATGGGAACACACACTGAAATCACGGCAGTAATACAGCTTGATTGCAGCACTGGAACTTGATTGGATTTGCCACCATTGGGTCCTTTTGGAGGAAAAAAAGAAGGCTGAAAACATACAGCTTCAAAACAGGAAAGCACATTAAGTGGAGCTCAATATTTACATGTTATTTACATGTTCTGGTGTAAATCCAGTGCAATCTTTAAAAGTGAATTAACAAAAAACTCTAAGTCTGAGGATAAATTGAAGTGGTATCAGGTTGTCCTGAGGGAAACCAAAGTGACAGTGAAAAAGGAAAGAGTCTTGTGGACTCTGCTGCTGCAGTGCACCGTGGGACTGGCCAGCAGAGTTTCATGTCAGATCAAATTAGAGCTGTGAGTTTCTGCACCATTTTTCAGTTCTTGCTGTTCCTGTGGCCATCAGAGGAAAGTGTGCTATCCTGCTCTGTGTGTGAGAAAACTGCAGTGGGAGCTCCAGGGCCAGGAAAGGGGTGAGCAAGAATAAATTTGCTTTTGTGGCTTGCTGCTGCATGCTCACATGGATGCTTCAGTGAAAATCCAAGTCCTTATTCCCAGGGAAGAGCTGTGAGTTTTGCATTAAAATCACTGTGTACAGTGCACTTGGATGTCCACCTCTTCCCTCCTTGCCAGATCAAAACTGGGATTTACTTACTGGTGGTCTTACTGCAGTGCAGAAGCCCAGGAGTGACTTTCATGTGTTGAAATAGAATTTTATAATAACACACTTGAGTTCAGGGTCAAACCCCAGATGAAAAGGCTGAGACTTCAGACATATTTTTTTCTTCATGTTGTCTGTTGCTTGGTGCAGTTCTGAATCATGGCTAGTGTGCTGCCTCTAGAAAGTTTTAGAAGATTATAAGAAATGTTCATGTTAAAATCAGCACTTGGGTTGTGAGACCCATTCCTGGAGGCTCAAAATAAGGTAATGCAAACCTATGGACCCCCTTTGTAATTCTGGGCCTTTTCCTCTTTCTACCCCAAAACCACAGCAGGGTGGTGGTTAGCTTGAAGTGGGAACTTTTTTTTTGAAGAAAAAAAGTTTTGGTTTTCCTTGTGGAACAGAGGATCCAGCAGCTACCTTTTGAATTGAATGTGTATCTCTGTTACTGCCTATCTAGAAAACCTCCTGAGGATGCTCTCAGATGCCCAGTGGTCTGGAAAGTTTATACTGATTCTCAGGAAACTGAAATTTTTGGGATCCTTTTCTTGCAAACACAAGAAAGGAGGACGGGGGAGGAGGTATCTTTTGTCTCAGCACTAATTTGAAATGGGATGCTTCAAAATTCTTTTATTTCCCTATGGATAGGGAGTTCTATTTTTTTTTCTCTCTATTCTAGACAATGAGGTTTTCCAAAGCTTTTAGATTTTCTTGAAAGACAAAGGCATTGAAGGGTTTGAAATGCTTGGATATTACAGCAGCAAGGTGTAGAAACTTCAGAAGACTTTATATGGTGTATGGGATAGTAGCTATTTTCTCACTACTGAAAAAGAAAAGCAGCTAACTTGGTGATAAATGTCTGTGCTTGAAATGAATGTTCCCATAATCACCTTGTGATTCCCTTTGTGGGTTTTAAGACTGTTGTTCATTCATTCTAGTACAGGAACCTGACTTAAATTTTGTGATATGTGATCATCCCTTCAAACCAGAATACAATTAAGCCCACCAAAACAGTTAAATTTTATCTGTCTCCAATAATAAAGTGTATCAAACTAGATGAATTTGAAAACTCTCTGTTCCCCTTGTAATACACCTCCCAGTTTTCCCTATGCCAGGCTCCTCCTCCTCCATAAAAACGTGTAGTTTAATTTACATTCTGTGTAAACTGTGGGGAGAATTCTTCTTGGACCAAAATAATCCTTGGTGCTGGTTTTGTGAGAGAGCTGTAGATATTTAGTTACGAGATAAAGGATCTCCTTATGGGGTGGAACACCCACTACTTAAGACTGAGTAATTATGGCTGGAGAATCTGTAGACTTTTGGCCAGGTATATTGATGCTGTTGTGGGAGGAAGCTAAAGCTGCTGCAGTGGCTACAACGTTCCAAAGCCAAGAATGGGCCCTCAGTCTAGTATTTTATATTTCATTGCTGTCTTTTTCCTCTGCTCCTGAATTAAAATCTGCACCAGGCAATTTAGGAAAAAATTGTCCTGCCCTAAAGGCCTTGAGCTGAGAATTGCTAAGTGGCTGTGGAGGTGCTATTTAGAGAATGGTGCTTACATGTAAAAAAGCAATTGAATTTCTAGCACTCACATCCTCAGCTCTGAAGACCCAGCTACTTTAAAACTTGACTTACAAACTCAATTATCTGTTAAATGAAAATCACTTGTGTTCTAAAGTTGAGTACTGCTTCCTTACCCAGAAAATCAAATTTGTCTTAAATTATGATGATCCTTATTTTTTAAAGAAAATACAGTCCTTTAAATTCCATGTGCAACAACTGGAGCATTTCGAAGAGAAATAGAAAACTTAGAAAAAAACATTAGTAAGTTTTGTTAGCCACTTTAATTTGTTTCTTGTTCAAGATGCAGGGTTTTATATTTTTTAAATCTTTGCAGTAAGAACAAAATTTGTTCTGCATCTCTATAGAGGGAACCTTATTGCAGTTTTTCCCCTGTAGCACTTGTTTATGTGGCTGAGAGAACAATGGCAAATGAGCAAGAAAGAGAAATTTCTTTTCTTTAACAATAGATTGGAATAGCTAAGGCATTTTCTACCTGAAGTGTATATTTTCTAGGATGTTTACTAACATCATAGTTGTTTGACAGAGCTCTCCAGAGATCTGGGCATCCCTAGGACTGGCAGCAGCAGTGTTTTTTCATGGTGCTATCGTTGCATCTACTGGAAGAACAGAAAAAACGGAGACATGAGTGATAGGGAAGCAGTTGTGATCTCTGGGAGATGATGCTGTTTGAGATCTGCTCCCAGGTGGTGATCAGGCAATGTGGGCATGAAAAATTCTCTAGGGTTTCTCTCTGGACCCTGGCCTCTAATTGAGATATATTGGCATAGGGAAGTTGTGTAAATAAGGCCTATAAATCTTCAGAGGATTCTGGTCTAAGCGTTTCCCTTAGGATTTGTCTCTGGTTCTTTTCTTTGACTGTCAGCAGTGTTAAATGTATTTGGCCCTGTACTGAGCTTGGATGGGCACAAAAAAAAACATAGATGGGCCTTTCAAAAAAGCTAAAGCAGAGAGTGGTTAAAAAAGTAATAATGTGTTTATTATTACTAAACTCATGATTCACTGCTTCTCATTTTGATGGATTCTCACTTCCAGACCAACTGAAAGGTGCAACTTAGAAACTTAACCAGAGGCTCAGTGAGTGTTTTTGTCACTAAAATGTTTCTTCAGCGCAATAGAAGAGCAATGACTGCTGCTGAAGAGTGCTGTACACATGGCATAATGCAAGAATTTGATCCTTGTATTATGAATCCTGGTTCTGGCATGAAAGACTATGGCTATGGCTTTTGGTGGGGAAATTTGATCTTGTCATTTGGCTCCACTTAAGTGTTTTAGTCTCATAGTAGTATTTTCTTCCTACACTTTGATTATATTTACTTGCCTTCTCTTTGACATTTTCCCCTTTTCACTGTAAGAATGGTACTGGTGAGTTCTGGCTTTAACAGATCATTTAAAAACTGATGGAAAGCAAGACTGTAAATGTGCAACCTAAACTCTGTTATGTGCCTTTCCAAGGAGAGTGTCCCTGTGGCTCCACTGGCACTGGTGTTCCCTGGGCAGAAGGGACAGAGGGCAGTGCCATGGTTTCATTTCCCAGCCTGCAGCATCAAGGGAACATCCTGCATCCCTGTGCTCATGTTCTGTCATGCCCCCACATACTGGGTCACTTATGGCAGCTGATTTTTTTTTTTTTTTTCTCTCAATTGAATTCTCAATGCAAATAATGGAGATTGCATTTTGGGCTACACTGCTTGCTTGGTTATGGAATTATCAGCTATTTTAGAGGATTTCTAAATACATATTTATATTGATGGTTAATTAAAAATAGTATTTAACGCTTTTCAGCAAAGGAAGTCCCGCTGAATTATTCAAGGTTTAATTTTGCATTCTGAATGACTGAGTGCTCATGTATTAATCATGCTTAATAAGTATTGTTGAATTTCCAGTTGCTTCACAGTTTGTATTCAGCCCCACAGTGAGCAGGAACTGGTGGAAACAATAAGGCAGAAGAGAAGCTGTGGCTTGTGGTATTGCCCTGTTACCAGGTGAGGTATCTCTTGTGAAATGTTCAAAGGAGAGAGTCCTGGTCCCTGGACCCTTAAGGAAGTAGCAGGAAGAGCAGAGCCTGGCTGTGAAATCAGCAGGGAGCTCTCAGCAGTGGTCAGTACTGGGAGAGGTGTCTGTGGGGACTGGAGCACCCCAAAGGCTTGGAGTGAAAAGGGGGCAGGATGCCTGCTTGTCCTTCCCAGGAGCTAGTCATGGCTCTTTGGAAATGGGCTGGGATGGACCAAAAGGTTTCACTTTGTGAAATGCAGTCAGAAACGTTTCCATTTTTATGCTTGCTGGGAAAACTGATTATGTTAGCAGTCAAAATCTCTGTGAAGAGAAAAGGCGGCTGCGGGGAAATAAAGCCTTAGATTTGCTGCTCAGACTTCTCTCTGGTGAGGCTCTCCAAGACACTAGTAACTCCCTGTTGCATTTAAATATTGGCATGTTCTTGGCTTTCCCTCACACACCTATGTAATGGGCAGATGGCCATGGATTTGTGTTCTTTCCTAAGCAACTCCGGTGGGTTTCTGCAGGAGAAGTCAGCAGCAGGACATTATGCTATAATCCCTTCAGCCAGTTTGAAGAGGAAGCCATCTCTCATGACCATGACAGGTTCACTGAGTGATCACTTGAGAACTCCTTTAAAAATTAAAAACCGCTGTTGAAATCTTTTTGGCTGCTGTAAGACTGAGTGTGTGTGGCCCTCATGTGCTGAAATAGAACTCAGTGCTGCTCTAAGTAACAGAAAGAAAAAATGGCATCTCTAAATACTTGTTCACCAGACCCCAGTATGTAAGTTAATTCAATACATTGTGTGTAGACATAACAAGAACAGTGGCAGAACACAGGAGAGTATATTTTCCAGATGCTCAGTAGTTCAGCTTGAAATTATGTTGGGTGGAAAGCATCTAACTTTTTCTTAGGAAATGATCAACAGTCTTGTACTTTCCATGTGGAGAACATATGCCTTGTATCTCACAGAGATGTCACACACAGTTTGTGGGTTGGACCTGTATCCAACTCTTATTTTTCAGATTATTTGGGATAAGAGAAAGCATGAGCAGTAACACTGGATATACAGAGAAGTCCCAGTCCTTCTGCACAGAAGGACTTTTCCTGCTTTCTTAGGGGCTGTGTTGGCCCCTGGTTTATTTCTGTGCCTGGGACTGTGCAGTGATGTTGAGTTATGGGTCTCTATGTGACCAGAGATTTGGTTTAAACACTTTTCCTCCTACCTGTACTTGCCATGATTTATGGCTGGGATAAGAGAGGACTGTTGTGCTGCCACTTTGGGCTGAGCTCTGGCCATTTCAGGCCTCTTTGGCAAAGGACTGAAGGTTTTGCTAATAGAGTTGGCAGTGTTCCAGCTTGTAGGCCTTGGAAATGTATTCTGCAAGAAGCTTGCTTAATGAGGAAAAGTAGTGTGGATTGAAGGGAAAGAAAGAAATCCAACCTGAATTGTAGAGGAGACACACTGGGCTTTGTGTTTGGGCAGAATCACCAGTGCAGCCCTGAAACACTGTAAATGAGTTGGTTTTCAGCAAGTTGAGATATGCTTGTGTCACTGTGCCCTGGAAAGGCCTGCAGCACTGTCTAAATTAAACAGCTTTGTGATCTTTTGGAGAATTAGCTGCAGATGCTGTCCTTTTCAAGAAAATTTTTCCTGAGGCTCTGTGTCTGCCCACACATGCAGCCTCACACGTCCACATACACACAAACTCTGGTTTTGCCTATTCTGTTCCTGGGTAAATACAGAACCAAAGTGATGTGTTATGGGATAAATGCACAGCCATTAACTGCAGAGCTCCAGATACCCAAATGTCTTCACTTAGGACCTGAAGGTACAGGTAGGTGACCTGTGGCTCATAACTCGCATGGAATTTGTAAGCAGTTAAAATCAGTCAGCTGCCTACTGTCCAGATTTCTTCTAGATTCCCTGGAGTTCTCCCCTGGCCTTCAGTGGAAGGAGACAAGCATCGTGCTGATGAGTGATATAAACAGAAATAGGAGAGCCCACAAGAGCCTCCAGCCACTCTCTCTGTGAGGAGGGAGACATTGGCATCAGCTGCCACAGACTGATATCCTGTGTGTGATCTCTTCCTCCTTGCCATGTGAGACATATCTCCTCTTCCCAAGATATCCTATGGGAAGAGGTCATGTCCAGGAAACATCATCAGCCTGTAGATTTGTGGGAACTCACTCATGTCAGAAGCTGGGCATCTGGATGGGGAAAAGCTTTGTTCTGACATGGTGAGAGTAATAGGTGTGTGAAGGTAAAAAAAGTTGGAGCATTTGCTTAACAGAGGTCCAAACAAACTCTTAAAGCTGCTGCCTTTGGATTTCAGATATGCATATATATATATATGCATACCTACCTACATTTGTATTTGTAGTTGTGTCTACACACATGTGCATGCACTGACTAGAAAAAAAAGACTGAGGAAACAGCAACCTCCAAGGACTCCAAGGCACTGATTAGTGGTACTGCTTTTAATGAAAACTAAAGCTCTGGATGTTTGCAGAAGCCAGTAATAGAAGAAGGTTGCCTAAAATCCACTGTTAGGGAGCTTAGCATACAGAATATCATCAAAAAAAGGGGGGAGAACTTGAAAGAAGACACTTTTCAGTGTCTTAGGCAGTGCATAATCCTCTAAACTTTGAGTAAGACTTCTGGACTACAGTACTATTGTTTTTTGTTTTTCATGGAGATATGATTAATTTTTCTAATATAATTAAGGATGGCCCCCCAACATGGATGTGTCATGCATATTTTAGGCTGTTAGATTTACTAACTCCAAGATTATTGGTTATATACTAACTTGAAATGTTTTAATCTTGCTGAAATCTTCATTTGGACAAAAAGATATCATGCTTATAAATTGTGCGTTGGCATTTCTTTCAGAAGGGTAGTTATCTAGCTATTGGTAGCCTGCAGAGCAAAGACTTGTCAAAAATAATCACTTCCAGTTCTCATTTGTTGAAGTTAAATAGCCTGAACAGGGGAAAATTTGTTCACGCTCTTTAATACTCATATTATTGCAGTGTGAAGAGTCAGCATATAAATATGAGGAAACTGAATATAAATCAATAGGATAACATGTTAGAAAACTGAGGAATGATTTCTGGAGAAGATTCTATAATGTTCCAATTGAATAGAATACCACTTGTTAGCATTGATTTTTGTTTTTTCATCATACAGCTCTTTAGATAGATGCCCATTAGAACTGGAAAACTGTTGTTTTGAGGAATTAACTACTCTAACAAACACATGTAAATAAGTAAAATCAAATCTCATATGTTCTGAAAGTGTGTTCTGGGTATTATGATTCAACAAGACTGTGGAACTTCTCTATTTCTACAGATGATCTATAGGGGCCATCTAAAATTTGGCATAACCAGAAACTGAACAAATTTGTGATGGAAGATGTTTGATATTTATTGGTAAATAAATTTGGTTCATCCCAACGACCTTCATGAACAGTCCTTGTGATGAGCAGGGTACCCTTCGTTTTCCTGTCCCTTGTCACCACTTCCCAAGAAACTTGCCTTTTTTTGCTTTTTGTTTATTGCACTAAGTGTTCATTTTTCTCCTATTTTAAAACGTAACTCTTCTTTATTAGACAATCATTAATATTCCTGACAAACAGCTCTCCCCTGGCAGTACATACTCATTCCAAGCAGGAGTGACCAATGAAACACTCAGGGGAAGGTAACCGGAGTGGGCTTCATATATAACTGATTTTCCATAGAGATGGAAAATTAATGACTTTGTCTCTAAGAGGTAAAAATGTACCATTTAAGTTAAAGGTAATTATTATACTACCCATCTGAGCCACCTGATGTCCCATGGGAAAAACTAAATGCCATTATAGTATGCTAATCATGACTGGTAGCTATGGACTTCCTCGAGTGAGCTGAACACTTCAGGCATGGCATAATTGGAAAATTACTCTTTTGGTTCCCACACTGGCTGGTAGGAAAATCCCCTGAGCTTGTTGTGCTGTGTGGGAGAGGCTTCAGGTAACACTGAAAGAGTTTTTAAGTTGGATTCTAATCAGTCCTCATGAGAGGTGTATCTCAGGGATTTTTCCAAACCCACTGTTTCTGATTAGGAAATTCCTTTCCATTGATCATCTTTTGAACACACGGCATGAGGAACTAGGAATTTTCTTTCAGAAATACTAGTTTTGGTGGCAGTTCTTGAGGACAACTGAAAGAACAATCTGCCCATGTGGGGCGGAATGTTAATAAACAGATGAGGTCCTAATTGTCTGAGACTCTATAGAAATAGATAATAGTAATCCTCTCTGTAGAAAAGAATCTCTCTATAATCCCCTTTGCATTAATACCACACTGGTATTTAGCTTGCAGTGATCTGGGTGAACCTCAAATGGCTGGGCAGGTATGTGGAGTTTCTGGGTCATTTGTCTGGATTAGCCAGACTTTCAACCTTTTAATAGGTTCTTGAAATTTCATGGTATGAAAAAGCATTTAAAGGTACTATAGAACTGTGTTTTTTAAACACAGACTGGTTTTTGCATCTAAATATCAGAGAAATTTTCTATAGAGCTATAGTCTGAAGTTCTTCCTTTTCAGACAAACCAAAATCTTCCCAACTTCCAACTGTTCCTGTTGGGTGCTGAGAGCAGCAGGTGCAGGGATGGCCCTTTGTCACTTTTGTGTCAGCATGTGGGGTGGTCAGGTTCTTCTATTACTTCTCTCAGGACCTTGTGAGAACCAAGCAGCCTTGCTCACCTTGAGCATGCAGAGAGATGTCAGTAATCAGGATTTTCTTATATGTTGGAAATGCTGTGAGAGTTAAGAACAAGGAGATACCCCAGCATGAATGGCATTGTAAGGCATGGGAGAAATAGGGAAGATTTTCTCCTTGCCTCCTTTTTTGTCTGAGAATTAATAATTGTAATCTCATCCATGGTCAGTATCTGCTAGCTCACTCAAGATTTTAACTCTTACACCAGACAGCCTGGATCTTGTCCCTGCATGTCACAGTGCCCAATGGAAGTAAATCCAAATGTCTTTGAATTTAGCTTGTATTTCCCAGGGCTTCAGGAGTGAGCAGCTCTTCTCTAAACTGTCTGTCTGCTTTTGTGATGTTTGTTTTCATATTTTTTTTTTAAAGTTGTCTATGTCAACATTTTTTGCTAACCAAAATAATGTGTACAACAGTATGAAAACAACCTTAGCACCAAGCCAAAGGGGTCTGCCACAGAGTTTATTTAACATATATCTGGATTCCAAGTACTACATTAGGAATGTGTGATAAATGCTTTGCCAACTGGCTGGTTGAGACAATTTTAGTGTCTTTTCTGCGTAAGAAGTGCAAAGGATTTACATGAATAATAGAGAGCCTGTCAGCCTTTAGAGGAGTCCTGTGGTGCCAGGTTGTAAAGTCTTTCTGAGAGTGCTTCTGAATGTGTTATTCTCTCCCTTCAGTTCCTCCCTCTCACTGATCTAAGGGACAATCTCATTGTAAAGTGACCTTCTGTCCAGGTGGATAAATGTTCACTGAAACTGGGTTTCAGGCACTTTATCCTCTAATTAGAAGCTCTCAGGAAAGCCAGAAAGTCTTTCCGTGGCTAAAATCTGGGCTGGAAGTAGTAGGGAATGGAAGATCCTTCTTTTTTCTGTCCAGTGAAACTTTTGGCAGCTTGTCACAAGATGGCACATCCTATAATAAGATTTTCAGAAACATCCTTGTTTCATTCAAATATCTTGCCAGGTCTAGCTGGCACTTTTTTCAAAACAGCTGTTTCAGGAGCAGAAGGCATATTCATTCACTTCCCTGACACTGAAGACTCTCTCTGAAGGCAGGCTGGAGTAGCAGTTCCTGCTTGGACTAGGAGAAATGTCTTTTTGCTGCTGATCTGTACTTCAAGGTTTTCCACTCAAATGAGAAACTTCACTGAAACATACCTTTTACTAAGAAAGTGAAGAAAATCTTATTGCTTAGGCAGCAATGTCCTGTGCCTTTATAAATGGCAAGCTGTTTGAGGCAAGAAGCTGACTTTGTTTACAACATTGCTATTGTGAAATGTCTCACTGATCATCCGCAGTAACTGAATCACAGAATATGCTGAGTTGGAAAGGTCCCACCAGGATTATCAAGTCCAACTCCTGGCCCTGCACAGACACCCCAACAATCCTACCCCTTGCCTGAGAACATTGTCCAAATGCTCCTGGAGCTCTGGCTGCCTTGTGGCCATGACCATTCCCTGGGGAGTCTGGTCAGTGTCCCATCACCTTCTGTGGGAGGAACCTGTTGCTGATGTCTGACCTAAACCTCCCCAACAGTTTCAGTTGTTGCCTCAAGTCCTATAACTGGTCAGGAGAGTGAAGTGCTTGGTACCTGGCCCACCTCTGCCTCTTGGAAGGACGTTGAAGACCTCCAAGAGGTCTGACCTCAGTCTCCTCTTCCAAACTCATTACGATGTTTTGCAGAGCAAAGACATCTCCTCTATGCATCATCTTTCTTTTCCCTCATCACCCCTGGAGCCCCCTCCTCTCCCAGTGTGATTTCTCTTGCTCAATGATGACCAGAACTGAGATCAGAAATTATCAATACATCTTTACAGGACATTTTCATCACTCTAAGATCTTTTGCCTTTTCCTTCTCTCCCATTTGGCAAATTTCTTTTCCATGCTTCTGTTCCATTAGTTATCCTGCTTTAACCCATGGTAACCTTCTTACCATTCCTGATATTTGAGACAAGGGCTTGGTGCAGTATTTGAGCCAGGGTTAGATGATTATTTTTCTCAGCTCTGTCTGCATCATCAGCGGTCCTGTTTCTTTTTTTTTTTTTTTTTTTTTTTTTTTTTTTTTTTTTTTTCCATATGACATGGCCTATTTGTTACAAACTGAGAAGAAGCCCTTTGCCTTGGCAGAAAAGATGATTGCCCGTTTATCCTTGGGGAAAGGGCAGGGATGGTAGCAGTGTGGTTTTGGCATAGTTTCCATCCATCACGTTCTGACTTGGTGAGAATCCCATGAACTGTGCAGCATTAGATCTACCCCCACCAACTGTGACAAGGAGCTGGGCTAAATACTTAAGATTGACTGGATAATATCTAGTTACATGTTTGCAAAGTGGAAGCAATTCACCTTTGGCACTCTATTTTCCTAGGTGTGAAAGTTTCAAAGGATCAGAGATAAAAGGGAATTGCATTCACTATTTGTAGCTACTAACACTTTAAAAACACTTTACTAATAAAATCATTATTTCCTCTTTTATTTGTCAGGAAAAATATCCTGGAAGTGGTGCTTGTAGGTTTTGTTTGTTTGGTTGGTTATTTTTATTTTTATTTTTTTTTATTTGCCTGCCACTTCATGTTACTTCTCTAATTATAAATATTTAAGTATCCTGAAGTAATGCAAATGTCTTAAAACCAGAGATCTTTCTCTCATCTGCTGTTCAATGAAACTCAAAAATACATTCCCTATTGCTGCAACCTGAACTCACTAAGGGGAATAAAATGAGAACTCTCACAGGCAGTCAGAAGTAATAAAGAACATACTAAACATTTGCTAGGTAAATTATAATGCATCTATAGTCATTTAGCTGAAATTGTCACCCTAGTTTTGATAATGAAATATATTCTTGTCTCACTTTATCCAGCTGAAGTATTGTATATTTGGATGGATTTAAATAGCTTTCATTGTATCTTATGAGTGTCTACTTTTTAATATGGCAGATAAAATCACTGAGAAGAACTTTTTAACTTTTTTTTTACCGGGCTTAGTGTCTTAATGGGAAATTATGATGCAAGGATATTTCTATTCTAAAAATGTTAATTTTGCAAGGATAGTGTCAGGGCAGCTGATAACTACACTGCCAGGGATGTTTGCAGTAAGTCAGGAAAAAGCCTCATTTTTTGACATGAGGAGCTGAAAAATGCTTTTTCTCCTGTTTGTTCCCCTACTGTGTGAATTCCTGATACAAATCGATATCTCTTGCAAGATGCCAGTGCTGGGTTAATGATTGGACTCAATCTTTGAGGTCTTTCCCAGTCTTAATAATTCCATTATTTCCATGGCATTTTGGGGATTAGCTTTTCTACAGTAAAGGTTGCATTTATGTTAAGTGCAATTGCTCTTTTATTTTTTATTCTTTATTGACTGACGCATTTACATTTTTTCCCCAAAAATTAATTGTGGAGATGCCTTTCTATTTCTGTTTGTTTACTTGCTTCTTCTCTATCAAGGATTATCACTGAAAAAACAGTTCAATTATTCATAGAAGGCCAATGAAGCAGCTTAATGAAACTTCAAAATGTTGAACACACACAAATTAAGTTGTCAGGAAATTCATTAGAGGTTTTTAGCAGGTGGCTGGGACAAAACAGCTGAGCTTAGGGAGAGGAAAACTCCCTGATCTGATTTGTCCCTCTGGTTTTAAATGAGGGTCAGGAGTCACCTGCAATGTCTGTGTGGAATAGAGAATGAAGGGTTTGTGCTTTGCTTTTTTCCATTTTCTATTCCATTTATGTGGCTGTGGGCAGGTGAGAGCAGCAAGCCTTTCCCTGTGATCCAGAAAGGAGCATGGTCCATTTGGGCAAAGGCTGAGCCCCTGCATGGAGTGAGATCACCCCGCTGAGCACTGACTCCTGCATCAGCAGCACCCTCAGCAGGGCTATCCTGCCTGCCTCTGCCTGCTGCCAGGACAGCATTTGCAATTTAGCATCTACTTTCAGCCCCAAACCATCTGTTGGTCTTGCAAGGACCAAATTTCTCAATCCAACAAGTGTTTGTTGGCCCACAGTTTATTCAATGCCATCAGAGAATGCAGTTCTGTTACCTATTTGCCTGTATTTCTGGCAACCTCGTGGTGGTTCCAAAATGACTTTTAAGGCTGAAGCTCTTTAGATTGGCTGTTCAGCCCTACAAGGCTGCTAAAACATGTTATCCTGCATGCAGTGTTTTGATGTCTATGCATGCACTAAAAGGAAATGGCAAGCACTGTTCCATCACTGCTAAGGATGTGCTTCTGGGAATGCAAATGCAAGGTTGAGGAGCCAAGGCTGCCTGCTATGCTGAAGGAGTCCTGCTGATAAAGTGTTGAGAAAAAGGCTTTGGATAAATACAGCATTGTGAGGTGAGGGTCTGAAGTGACCCAGGGTCCTCAGGCAGGTGCAGAGGAGAGCTGCTTTATTCCAAAAACTTGGCCTTTTTAGGCAGTTAGCTGGTTATCAGTTACATAGTTTTAAATCATAACAAGCATTATTCAACCAACTACCATAAACCACAATATGAACAGGTAATGGCTACATAATTTGGTTTTCCACCTGTAATCCAGCCAAGTCACTTTCCCATTGTCTTTTTCTGCTTAGCTGAACTACCAGGCCTGAGCCATGACTATACAAGGGCTTCCCTTTGTAAGGTTTTATCTATATGCAGCTTTATCTATATGCATCTTTAAGACATTTGCAATACTGGGGGTAAACATGTATTCATCATTGTTTGTTTCAGGATAATTCAATTTTGCTCACCTGAAGTAGATTATGGACTATTTTATGTCTCTTACTGTTCTGCAATTGGGAGTAAATAGTCAAGTTTGTGGCAAAGGATTTGCTCTGAAATAACCATTAACTTTATAAGGGAATGTGGGGCTATTTCTTTTAGACATCTTCCATATAAAGATCTCAAAACATGTAATAAATAAAAGTCATGGAAGAGTCTCAATAATTTCTTTGCTATTATCCTTTTCCACCCCCCCCCCCAAAAAAAAAAAAAAAAAAAACAGGGCACTTTGTGTGCAGATAAATTTATTTACATCAAGAATTGGTAACTCATTTGCTAATGTATTTTCTGTGCATTTTATAATATGGAAAAATCCCATTGTGAGAAGGGACATATCTACATAAAATATGCAGGTACATGTGCACACCCTGCTAATATGATAAGCAGTTTTCCTTATAATGTGCACTCACACATGTTGCATTAACTGTAGCATTTTTCCTGCACAAGTGGTGCTGGTAAGTTGAAATTATAACCTTTATTTTTTCTTAGGGGCTTTTAAATTTTTTAAGCTCATTCTTCTTCAAGAAAAATTGCTAAAGGACTGGCATGTAGAATCTTTTATGATGTGACTATTTAATAATTAAAGGTTAAAAGCAGGAAACACATCAAAAGGTGATTGACAAAAATGTTCTTCGGTGGGTTACATACAGGTTGTAACCCTGAGCTCAAAATCAAATGCTATTGCACTGTCTGGAAGTAAATGGGAAAAATGTGCTCTTTCATACCCTGTAGGGGTGGCACGACTGACAAAGACATTCTGAGTCACTGGGCATTTCAAACATTTCTACAAAAGGCAGTTACAGCACTACCAGCCTTCCTTCCAGGAACTAATAAAACTGGCTGCTTGTTAAATCCTTGCACATCTCCTGTGCTCTCAGGAGGAGAACAAAACCGTGCTGCTGTCAGGTTTATAAAGGCAGACGGGTTGTTATGTGGTGGGTAACTCAGGCTCTTGCTGACCTTACTTACTCCGAGGGGCAATATCTTTGCAAGGCTCAACTACTTCTAAATGCTTTCTCCACTGTGTTAAATATACACACACAATTTCCCAGGCAGGCATCCTAAAGAAATACTTTATTACATATATTTAATTTCTCAGTGGAAACCCCCATGGTGCAGTCATGGCTCTGTATTTCATCATGTTATAAAGAGGAATTTCTGTTGTGAGAGACCTTTGCTGAAGTCTGTCAGATGGTGCTCCTCCTTCAAATCACACAGCATAAACTGGTGACTTTTTTTAGTGCCACTGCCTTTCTGGGGATTGAGGCTGAAGTTTCCTTTTGGCATGTGAATCTGCAGGAATGAGCATTTATTTTACTATAACACACTGACTTGATAGCAAAGCCACCTGAGACAGGAATCATGTCAAGTTCATGGCAAGAAGGGAATCCATTTACATTGTAGAACCTTTTTGAGAAGTTCAAACCATGAAATCCCATGAACTTTCCTTATCTCTTTCACCTGAATACACCCAGATATAAGCGATATGTCCTGGTGCTATCTTTCTATTTCCCCTGAGCTCTGTTTTTTTTCCTCACAGATATTCCAATGACAGCTCATAGCTTCTTTCTCCTCTGGATCTTTACATGCAGTCCTCACTGTCCAAATGCATCTGCCTCTCACTTTCAATCTTCTGCATCTCCCTCTTGGCCTTCCTTCCACCTCCCACTGCCATTGCTAGTTTGAGATCACACCTAATATTCTCTGGGCTGGTTTGGTGTTTTTTCCCTCTGTTGCTTTTATGCCCTAATTTCATCTTTTCCATCCTTGTTTTCGCTTGACTGGTATGGCTTTTTTAATCTTACCCTTCTCACCAGTGTGAACATTTCACCTTAGTCTCTCTATACTGAAAATACACACGGTTGTAATGCTGCTTTGATATTTAAGGAGAGCCCTAAATATAAGTTTGATTGTGTAACATGTTCCCTTGTATTTATATAGTGTAATATATTGCACTAAGGCCACTCAAGTCATTAGGAGATGAGTTCTCATATCATGTAGAGAAATGCTTCTTCTAGTTTCAGAAAGTGAAGAGAAGTCAGTATCTTGTAGGCCAGAGCTTCCCTGTGATCACCTGGTTCCTTCTCCAGCAAAAAGAAGAGAGGAATAAGGTCATTGTAAACTCTTTAAACTCCTAAACCCCTATAACAGGTCATGTTAGTGTGCTGATCCTTAGGGAAATCACAGTAAAGGCATAATTCTGCAACAGAAAAGTATATGGATGAAGAAGAAACATCTCTATGGATGTACCACAGAAGGAAAATGATATTGTCTTGGCATGACAAAAATCCTGGTGAACTGGCTTTAGTCACAGTTTAGGGATTGCCATATTCAATAAAGATACAAAAGCATTTTAGCTGAACTCCAAGGAGAATACTGTATGTTTAAAGTAGAAGTACATGGCAGGGTCCAGCAACATTTAACTGAGGCTTAGCTGCTCAGAACACAGAAGGTCTCTGTGGCCATCAATCTGTAAATGCACAGCAGTTTCCCAGTGGGAGATACTCAATAGGAAAGAAAAAAGCTCTACTTGAATAGATGGCTTTTTAGTAAGCAAGTATGTCACCAGCTGGGAAGTACAAATACTCTGATTTGCCATCACCCTACCAAACCACTTCTTTGTGCCTCCAGCTTGCACAGTTATGTGGAATTTATTACTGATTTCCCCTGTGACCTAATTAGATGACAGAGATAAGTATTCTTTTCTTGCCCTTGTTTAAAGGTGCTGACTCTTTCCTCTTACCACCTTCTCTTCTGTCATCTGGAGATACTTTCTTCCTTTCCCCACCTATTTGCAATTTTTCAGCTCTACAGTGAAGTGTTGAGAACTCCTAAAATATCATTTTCATTTGTTATTGGAACTTGTGGTAACCTAAAGAGCTCTTTTTTTGTGCTGATAATGTGTCGTTTGGAAAGTTTTGCCTTTTAGCTTTAAGTCCCTAATGTATGCTGAAAAGAAAGCCCATGAAAACATAAACTTTATAGAGTCAAATACTGGATAACATGAATTCAGAAAGTAATTGCTATCTCACCTGAGGCTCAGAATGATGTGGTTTCTCAAGCATGAGTTATTGAAGAAAAGTGAAGTCCTGATGAAGCAGAGGGAGTGGAGGAGCAAACTACTTTCCATGTGAGGTTTCTCTGGCCACTTCCTCCTCTCCACATGTGTGAGTGCCAGCACGGCTGAGGTGTATCCCTGACCATTGGCTCTCTTATCAGCAAAGTCTCTCCGTATTCCCTTTCCCTTGGTAGGTAAATGGTAGATAAGAGATGCTTTCACACCTTGCCTAAAATCTGGTAGACCTGAGCTTGTCCCAGGTTTTCCAGTAGTTGGTAGTGGCTCTTTCATGAAGTGGTTACAGGCAAATAAATATAAAATTGGAAGCATTCACATGTGATTAGCACAGATATTTTGGTAGTTTTCTTTCCCCTAGACCTGTGAGCACACCCTGTGTGGCAGGAAGCCTGTCTCCTTGAATCAGGGAGGGTATTTCAGGGCTTTTTGCAGTGGCCGATTTTCTTTCATCAACAGGGGTTACTGACAAAAAGCATAGAAAATGGATTGCTAACTTGGGCCTTTGGTAGGCTTATCCTCCACCTGATTATCACTCTCTTTAATATTAGCTCAGCCTCCTTTCTATGGAGGGCAAATGGTGTGGCATATACTGAAAGTAGTTTAGCCTTGCAGTTCTGGCCTGGGCTCAAGAACATGAGAAATATTTTCCTGCATCCCCTGGGAAACAGCCTGCTCTTTGCAGGCCCTCTTGGAAGATGAGAGCCTGCAAAATTAATGAGAGAAAAAAAAGGTGAAACAGACAATAGAGAAGGTAAGAAGTTAATACTAAACTAATGGTAAACGGAAGGACAAGGTGGCAAATTCTTCTATACTTCAATACCAAATTTTTTCAGAAAAAAAAGGAACAACTTAGCATGACAATAGTAACTGGTGTCTCCCACCTCTGAGAAGCATTTTTTCCTCTTCTCTTCTGTCTATGAAAAAGCCAGTGAAGATACATAAAGGTTGATACATAAAAGTTGAGACTACTTGAAGTCCAAGGAATACCTGTCTCTCTTGAGCATCTAAGTAAAAGAATTTAAACAAAGACAGGTAAGCGTTACTTATACTTAAACTTATAGTTAAAGATGCTCTTTAACTCACAACTCTGCCAATCCTCACTAGACAGGAATAAAGGGAGTGCTTTTACTTCATGGGTTTTTTTCAGTTTATAAACTTTGTATGTGCAAGTGATGATGTGAGAAATGACACTCACTTTTAAAAAATTCAGAGGTTTATTAAAAACTCTAACAAAGCACGACACAGGACTGAATAAGGAAAAAGAGCAGCGCAGGGAGCATGGAACTAAACCGCCACGTGCTCACCCACAAAATGGCTGCTCTGCCTTTTATACCGCTGGTGTAGCATCAGGCAACCCTGGCCCCTCCCAAAGCCTGCCAATCAACTCTTCCTCACCGTCCATTGGTGGAGATTGCTTTCTTGCAGTTTGATTGGAGGTCAGGTGTTACCATGCCACGCCCCCCAGTAACAAGTCTGCCCTCCTCCCAACCAAGGGCTGTCCATGTCAACAACAGAAGGGGGAGTGCAAAGTGGACTATATAGAGAACAAATCATAACAACATAACTGTGCATCAATAAAATTCCTCTTAACATACACATATTATTAATCTCTTAATTGTGAGGGCCAACCATCACGTTACCCATCCATAACAATGATAATCAGGAAGAAAAGCGAAGTACCTATCTAGAAGTTTAAAAAGAATCCAGGAAAATGAAATTTTTTCATGAAGAATGGATCAAATGTTTTCTCAGTGGGGAGGAATAGAATGGGGGAGCTTGAGGTTGTTTCTCTAGCTGTGATTGCTGTCTCAGTTATTTACAAGCAGTGGCAATTTCAATTGGGGAACACAAACACATATGGGAAACCAATGGTAGCTGAATCCTAGAATGAAAAAAGTCTTTCAGCTTCTAAACTGGCTGTATGAATAAAATGAAAAAAATTTAACATGTACTGGAGTGGACCAGTAAGACTCATGCTGACTTCACAAGACTCTGGCTCTTAATCATCCAGAGGAGAGTATGTACTGAGGATAATAGTCTTTGTGAAGCTGCCATGGGACCTGTACTATTACAGTTGCCTTTAGTGCTATGATGGTGTCACGTGTATTTGTAAATGAACCAGCTTGGTGGTTTTCTCTACACTTGACCTTGCTCCCAAATTAATTTGACCAACTTCAAATTAATGGGAGTTTTTCCTAGCTGAAAGGAGGTAAAAAGCTAACAAATGTGTAAGTTTCCAGTTTTAAATTTAAGTAAGAAAAAGTAGAAAGTAACCTGCCTTCAAATGAGAGCAAGATTCAGTAGTGTTCAAATCAGAAAAAAATCCAACATTAAACCACTTTTTTTTCCTTCTTCTGAACATACTGGTAAAAGAGCCATAAGGAATCTCTAGATTTATAGCAGATATATGGATATAACTGCTCTTTGGATGTGTTCTGGAGGAGTCAGGTACATCTCTAAAAGTATCTTTATCATGTACTTGCTGGTTATATACCTCACTGCAGATAATAAAGGAAAATTGCAATTTCATTTAAAAAAACTTACCAAATGGAGAGTACAGGTTTGGGTAGTATTAATCTCTTTAGTTGAGGAAGTTCTCTCCTCAGTCTGGCACAGTTTGGCTTGCGAAGAGGAGTATTAAATGACTTTAAAACCAGCTGTAACAAATGGAAATCCAGAACTACATATTAAAAGACAGAGTGGTACTACATGAGATTCAAGAAAATCCCATATCTTGTGTATTTGGCATGGCAGCATATCAGGCATTTCAGAAGCTAAATAAATCAATTTGCTTGTGTGATTTCCTTTGGTATTTTGATACATATTTCAAGATGCTATTATTTTTAATAAAAAATAGGTATGCAAGGGACAACTTTAACTGTTTCCATGTGAAACCTTGTAATTTAGCGAGGGAACTGTCACAATTTCGAGTTTCTTTTTAAATTAGTGATATGAAATTTTATGGAGAATAGTTCCCTCATGGTCTCAATTACTTTGTTCTAATGCTTTGCTGCATTGGCATAATGGAAACACCACATTCTCCTGGTGAACAGGTATACAGAGCATGGTGAGGGGTGGCACAGGTGGGGAGGAGGAGGAGGAAGGTGGAGGAAGGCAGCTCATGGCACCCAGCTGAGGCTCATTCCTCTGGGGGCTGGAGCAGCACCTGGAACAACACCTGCCCTATGCCAGTCCCAGCATGTCCCAAGAGAGGCAAAGCCTTTTCTCTTCAGGATCGTTATGACACTCTGACAAGCTAAGTAGGGTGGGGGTAGCAGAGGTAGGGGACCTTGGTGATTAAAATAGGACACGTCGCACTGTGCTTTATGGTGTGCCAGATCTCTGGCACACTGGGAAGGTCATGCTGTCTCTTCTAGCTGTCGTGCACTCTGTGGGGGTCACACTGTGTTTTTGGCTGTCTGGCACACTGGGGAAGTCATGCTGTGTTTTGGCTGAACCTTCACTGTGTAGGTTCAGGACTGTGCTGGTGGCTGCTGCCAGACCCCCACCAGCCAGATCTGGGGGTTGTGGCAGCCCCCACTGCACAGGGGTGGAGAAAGTGACTGCCCCCCAGCACTGTGTGGAGTGAGGTATGAGCTGTCCTCTGTGCTCAGAGATCTGGAGCGTGGTGCCAGCAACACACCCAAGCCATATCCACATGGGCAGCTGCTGGTACCTCAGTGTGTTGGGATGCACCCCTAGAACTGCCTGTCCCTATGGTGTGTGCTGCTGCCCAACAATCTGGGATCCAGCTCTGTTCTCACCCTCAAATCTCTGTGTGAGGGGAGAGGGCGTGCATCATGATGCTTTTCTTGATTTTTTTTTTTTAATTTGATTTGATTTGATTGATGCTTTTCTTGATTTTTTTCTGAAAGACCTTCCTCAGGAACCTGTTCCTTGCAAGCATTATAGAAACAAACCTGTGGGTTTCCAAAAAGTTTCCTTAACTAAAAAGACCTGAAAAAAGTAAAAGCATCCATAGTATATTTGTTTAACATTAGGGAAAAATAGATCCTCAGATATGTTTTTGTATATATAATACAAAAAACTTTTTTTTTTTTTATTTTTATGTAGCCTTCCTAGCATTTAAAGCACATATGTTGTAGACATAACTCAAATTGCTGTAAATCAAAATCTAGTGGAGAATTGATACTTTAAGTAAAGTTACAATGTATGTTAAAACAAGGGTATTGATGAGATTAATTTTCAAAGAATCTAAAAGAAAGAGACAAGAACTCAATAAAACTTCGGGGGTTTGTGGCTCTTGTGGTTTCTCAGAACTCTTCTACAGCCCATTCTTGGTTTCCTTGTTATACTGTTGGCACAATAAAAGCCAGCAAAATTCAAGTTCTCTGTTGGTTTGTCACTGAAGATAATAGAGTAGGAGGATGAACTCGAGCAATTGTGATGGAGTAGTGAACTGCTTATTTTGTGTAGTAATGAGATACAGCTGAAAAGAATTTATGTTCCAAATTAGCATGCAGGAAGGTAGTGAATGCAAAGCAGCTCTGGTAAAATAAGTGACTTAAAGACCCTGACAGCAAATAGTTATTAAATGTTGTGCTCAATAACATGATAACAATGCTCTTTTAGAAACTTTTTTATCTTTGTGACATAGATGGTAACAGTTCTGAAAATAGCCGGTAGATCACAGCCACAAAAGTACAGCTTCTAGAACACAGACACGTGAAAGCAGGGGATCAGTATGGACTTTGAAGTGCTTTATCTTATTGTACTTTTTTAACCAGGGTAAACAGATCTGAGGCCAGATAGTCCATGAATAATCCAGGAGGCCGCTAAAGAGATTTAAATGTGCTTTATTTTCAGCATATTTATCTTGAATATTCAGATATGGCTGAAGTTTCTGAAAGCTTCAAGGGCTGTAAACTGTTCCAGCAGTTTCATGAGGTTTGTACCTTCCATTTATTGCTGCATAGAGCTCTTTGGATTTTTTTCTTTTGTCCAGGTAGTTTGACATAAAGAAGTTTTGGGCTAATGACTGACAAGAACTGTAGAATTTGGAAGGTGGTGGTTGTAGTGTACCTGCAGTAAAAGAATAAAAAATTCTGTTGAACTAATGCAGAATTGATGTCTTGAGGGAAAGAGACTATTTGAAGAGACAGTTTTTTTCCTGTGTTAGGTATATATTGGCTTTTAAAGTAACACTATTGAAAACTGAAACAGCACCTACTAAACCAGGGACTGCATACATGACTGGCACTTGCCAAGCAGTAATTACCAGGAGAAAAAGTCATTACCAGGACTTTGTGCCTGTGTGAAGCTTCCTTTATTTCAAAATTTTAGTCACGTTTCATGTCTGTTCTTCACTGCCATCCTACCTCCCCATTTACATTCTCCTCCTTGTGACAGAGTCCTGTGTTGACATTTGGCAGCTCTGATTTTAGCGAGGATTCTTTTTGTCAGATGCCTGAAAACTGTTAATGAAATGTACTCTGTTCAAGCGCTGAGTATTTTTGTAAACTAAAATGGTATAAAATGAATCTTTACAGTCACTTTATTTTTTTCAGTCAACTGTGACAATAGATCTAAACTGTGGAGTGTAGAACCAAGTCAGGGCTTTGATCACTGCGTGTCTCAGGAGCACTGGAGTGCTTGTTGACTCTGGCCTGTCTCCTGCGTGTAGTTGTAATCTTTCCTGTCTTCTTTGGTATAGATTTGTAGTCTGTGCATCTATGAGGTCAGGTGCTTAGGCATCTGTGTCTTTGCGTCTCTGTAGATTTGATTGTCTTTATTTTTTCTGATCTGATGCAAAAGGTGGGGGTGATATCTGTTCCAAACATCAGTGTGCCTTCCATCAGCATTCCTGGGAATTCTGGCTGCTGGAAGTAACGGTAGAGGTAGCTGAGAAGGGAAGTCCTTTGCTCAGCTGTTATGAGCTGGTTTCCTTATGTTCAAGTCCTGGAATTGATTCTACCAAATCATCATAATTTCTCAATAAATTCAGTCGCAAATGGATGTCAGAGGAGCAGGCATGTATTTGGCTGTTAATGCTGAAGTTAGTGTTCTGCATTTTATCTGATTCAGATTCTCACACACGTAGGAAAAAGAATAGGCATAATAAAGTGTGTAGAAACAAAGAAGAAATTATGTTTCAAATGCTGCTGTAGTTTGAAAATCAGTTGGAATGTATTTAAATGCAGCATCTAAAGAGAGGTGTTAGGAAGAAGTGTTTTGCCCCCTCTGCCTTGACACCCTTGATCATAAGTGCTTTGTGCTCATAGTTCTGGGAGCAGGATGCTCTCTAATGTATCCTCTGTCTGCTCTGTGTTCCCTTAGCATCGCTGCTAGATGTTGGCAAGCATTCAGGGACTATAACCTTGTCCCTGCTGCTTGGGCATGCTGCCACTACTGCATGTTACCTAGCTGTACAGTTTTCAGGCTGACTGCGGTTAGTAATTGGATTTTTGAATATTTTTAGTTTGCTCCCAGTTTCATTTGACCAAGGCTGCCTAAAAAATTGTCAACGCATCAGGACAGATGGTCTTATCCTGATGGTCCTGCTTGCATGGTAGAACTTCTTTTTCCCTTACACCTTCTTAAACTGATGCTGAAATAACTAACAGTGCTCATCTGATGGATTCCCTGAAGAAGCAGCTCTGTTTGAGATACCATTCTGCTCAGACCTTCCTGCAAGGATTTGTGGGCTAATAATAAGACTTTGAGGAAACTTCAGACTGCATTCCTCCTCTATATACTAAATGACATAATTATCTTCAAGCTAGTACAGTGAGTTCATTTGTTCCTACTTCCTAACAACTTAGAAGGAAGGATAAAAGCTGGGCTTCTCTCATTGCTCTCCTCCCCACAGGCTGATGTTGGAGATGCAAGCTTCCTGCTGCCATCCTCCCTCTCCTTTACCTTGCTATCTTTTTCATAAGATAAAAAATACTCTTATTCCATGCCTTTCATCTCCCAGAAGTTCCCTTGAATGCTCCTCGAGTTTTGTGAGTGGAGAAGGTAGGCAACTGAATTCCATATTTGTTTCCTGTGATTGGAACTAACCAGAACTAAGTATCACAGGAGAGATGATGACAGTCTTTGTCTGTGCTATCACTTATACTCCTGACCTTTTCTGAGGGCTTTTTTAAAGCAGTTGTCCATTTTCATTGGGAACTGTGCATAACACCAAAAGCTGTAACTCAGTCATGCAGAGAAAAGCATCACCTGAAAAAAAAAAATCTTTCTCCCTCAGAGAAATTTCTTCCTCAATACACCAGGATTTACTTTTTCTTCTAGATAGTAAGGTAGCATATATAGTGAGTTTTCAATTGCACCTCAGCCCCCTGTGTTGATTTATTGGCTTTGAGAAAGGAAAAGCTGCACTGTGAATTCTAGCATTTGTTTCATGCAGCTAATTACCTAATCTGGGATGTATGACTGTTGCATACAAGTGGATATATCATAAAAGAAAGGTCTTGTAAAATCTGGTTCAGGCCCTGCTCCTCTAGCTAAGCTAGCAGTAGCTTGCAAGTTCCCATGAGGAGAAATCTTAAGAATGAGAATCCATTTGCATAACGACCTATTCTTAGAGAGAAAAATGAGTGGCACCTGCATAAACAATGAATCTATCCCATGGGAATCAGTGAACAAAATATGTAAACTAGCCAAATACAGAGAGATTTGGCAGATGTACACCCTAGCCATTTACCAACCAACAGAGTGTCAGTGTATTGTTAGCAAATTAGGTCTGACACAGTGTCTTCTGATGTTTCCTATAAATATGAGCTTTGTGAACAAAGAGTTGGCTTTTCTGCACGAAGAAACTGAGTCCATTCTACTTTTTAATGCAACATATTACTATTCTCACAATGTTTTTATATTTTGATAAGACATTATGAAATGCAAAAGAACATTTCTTTAAAGAAATGTATTTCAAATCAGATTTCCTTATGTCATAATCCAGAGTTGATATCTTAATTTTACCGATCTAACTCTGAAATTAAACCTCTGTGTAGTACAGTGAAATCATGGTCTTTCTAGGATTGCTCCAAAGCATCCAGCTGAATTTTATGGAAAATCAAACATGGCTTTTATTTTCTGCTCATCAGATAAAATCATTTGCTCATGTCTACAATTACTGGGAAATGGTTAATCGTAAGGGTTTTTATACTTAAAAAAGGGGTGGGGTGGGGGAACGACTGAGGATAATATAGAAGGAGGTAATTTAAAATATTTGATTTTGTCTTTGTAAAGGAAGCCTATTTGTCTGCTACAGGACTTCGAGTTTGGTTGCTCTCCTACAAGAGTACTTCATGCTCCTTGATTTCAGAGCTCTTAGGACTACTTAATGAAACAAGTGAATTCAAGATGATTTTTAAAAAGATGGACCTAATATTTGCATGTAATGAAAGCCAACTGATAGTAATCAAACATTCTTTCATCTTGATGAGGGGTACAGGCTTTTGAGGTAAATATTGAGAGTTATGTGACTCCATGCCTCAAGGAGCCTTTCCACCTTAGTTTGGCCTTGACGATGTAATTATTTTCCCTCTCAGTGCAGGCATTGCTGTCATTCTCTATGTTTTACACCCTCATAACTTGATTATTGCTTGTGGCTGTATCTTAAATCAATCTAGAAGCTTCGCCTGGTGCAGAATGTGTAGTAGTGTACTGAATAATGAAGCTGGAGCACAGCAGAATTTAATGTTCTCCATTCTATTCTAAGTGAATTCCATGGTATTTCTACAAGGTGCCAGGTGAGCATTATTGCTGACAAACGCTTCTCTTGTCACCTCCCATGGCTGGTAACTCAGCAGGTTTTCCTACACAGCCCTGCAGTCTGATTTACAGAGACGTTATGGGTGGGCATATGACCCTTTTAGTTGTGCACAAACCCCTTGTCTTTCCTGTGCTAGCAAGACTTGTCAGCAGAGGCAGGAAATGAGATGAGCATGTGTATCTCAGCCACTAGACTAAAGTTCTTTAGTGTCCACAGGGAATGGAAACACGCTTTACTCTTTATGGTCTAGATGGCAATTCTGCATTGGCAAACAGCAGGAGATGCGATTTCTCCACTTTCAAGATGAAAGATTGTTTTGTGTCTGCCTTCAGTTTGAAGTTAAAACTCCAGGGAGACTAAATATTTTAGTCTTCGCCCTGTTAATGTATTCCCTACAGTAATATCAGAAAGCTCTACTGTACCTTATTTTGTCTTCCTTTCCCTAGAAGATGTGTCTGTGCAATGGTATTTCCTTATCAGCATATATCCTGGGAATGCTGTCTTCCAAGTGGAAAGCAAGAGAGTTTGCGTGTCGTGGTTTGAGACAATTTAATGAGGTGGGCCCTCTGAAATGGGTTAAACTCTCCCTTGATTCCAGATAATCCCAGCTAATAAGGAACAAGATACAAATAGATTTAAGTGGGGGGAAAAAAAAAAAAAAAAAAAAAAAAGTTTAACAGTTTTTGGGCACAATAACTGTGGAGTACAATATAACATTCTGGATAACTCCAGGACACATGCACAGAGACTTTATATCCTGTCCTAAGTAGTCTTCTGGGTAGAACTAGTCAGGAAAGGTTTTTGTGTTTTTTCTTTTTTTTTCATTTATTTATTTAGTTTTTTTAAAAGTTAGCATTACATGTGCCTAGGATGTGGGATAGTGAAACTCATGAAGTGATTTGGAGCAATCATTTGACTTGGGTCTCGTACTGGGTAATGGCTAGTTTGCAACAAACATCCTTTGATTATGACTGTTCCTGAAAAGTGAAGATTAGATTCCATGCTTTAAACATTTAAGTGTCCTTCTAGGAACAGATTTGTGGTATTTCCATCAGCCATAGCTTTCTGTTTTTAAGGGGGGTTAGGATGGAAGGAATGCAGAGAATTGTAGCAGGTGTCTTACCTCAGTGGAAAAGGGCTGTCAGATCTCTGAGATCTGCAGGAGGTGTGAGTCTGGATTTCACTTTTTTCCTCCCATCAAGTTTTATGTGAACTGACTGGCATGATGCTGCAAGTGCCTGTGCCTCCATGGTTGCAGAAAAATGGTTTGTTACCACCTACCTACCACTGGTCTGTGTTTGTACCAACTAATTTTAGTCTGCTGGACTCCCATCAATATCCTTATATGAGGTTAAGCTACACGATTAACGAGGTGTAAGGAAACTGTAGTTATGAGTTGAGTACCTGAAGGCAAAGGAGAAATAGAGCACTTAGTTAGAAAATATAAATTGTATGTGGGACTTGAAAAATGCGGCCAAGCTGACCCAGTACTCACAGACTCTGGACTGGAGCTGGCTGCACAGCAGATACACAGACAAAGCAGAGTGGGCAGAACAGAGTTTGAGTTAGGAAGGTAGTTTGCACACGTGTGTGTTCACTCTCAGTTGCTGTTGTAAAATTTGTTGAAGCTGCTTTGAATGGCTTAGAAGTATTTTTTGGTACAGAAGTGTCAGCTGGCGTAGTGGCTCTTGAGAGATCTAGCAGTGCATGTCCAGAGGTTTCTGCAGGTTATATACTTTGTAGGACTATTTGTTTTCTCGTGTTGTTTGGTGATCAGCCTCTCATTCACTGTGTCCCTACAGCAACACTTCTGCCCAAAGGGAGCTCAGCTTGTCTGAGGTGCTGTGGCAGGCGCTGCTCTGGCTGAAGATGTTTCTGCTGTAGGCTTAGAAACAAACAGAACTTAACATTTACTGTGTGCTAAGCCTGCAGCTCCTGTTTTTGAAAAGAGGGAGAGAAAACAGTATCTTGACCAAAAACTTCCTATGTTTTTTGAAAACAATCTAATGCAGGAAATCTCTTTGGCCTATGATGTGATAACAAGAAATACTGACTTGACTTTAGATTGTGTGCTAGTTCAAAGCCAGTACTGGCTTCCAGAAAGGTCTTTGCTTAGCCTTTTAACCTCGCCAGAGAACTCACCATGCCAGGATGGAGCAGCAGCACCAGAGGCTTCCAGACAGAGATGGAAGTGATGTCCTGGACACTGGTAACCAGGATCAACGAACCGGTGTTCCCCAGAGAATCTGGGCTTTTAAAAAAGTTAGAGCAGGCATCCAGGAATTCTTGGAGCCAAATGAAATGCTAGGTCAAAGTATAGTTTCAATACAAATCATAGGATCTTTCCAGAGTAAAATGAATTTGGGGTGGTTCTGAAGCTGCTGGAGTGATTTCTGTGTATGCACTGTCCTTGCTGAGAAAACAAGGTGCAGATACAACTGTTCAGTGTGAGATAAGAGAAAAGGCTAGGAGACAGAAAAATGGCAAGCGGCAAAGCTGCAAATGATAGAAAGCTAGATAAAAACATATTCCTGAGAAGCACTGGATAGATTCTGTTTCACAAGTGAAACAACTCTATTTGGGAATGGGGAGACAGTTCCAGTCTGTTATTGTGCCCCCTATCTGTGATTTATTAAGTAATCCATCTTGTTTCTCTGATCAGAATGTAAATAAGCAGTAAGAATGAAGTGGTGGAAGTCACAGAAAAAGCATTCAAGGGGAGTCAAAACCAAGTAACTTCCCTTCTAGGAGAAGGGCAGGGATGACTTAGGTCATAAGCATTCATTGTGTTTCATCAGTGTGAGTGCGTCCCATCTCAATGTGAGTGGAGTAAATGTTCACAGAATGAAATTTGACCTTTGTAGGTCTGAAGTCAACACTAATGATTGTTGCATATATATTTTTCCAGAGAGAAGTATTTTTGAGATAGGATATGGCTTTACAGTAATTTACTTCAATTTGACTTGAAGTCAAAATTTGATAGTTGAATTTCCAGTGGTACTGAAATAAAATGATTGAAGACCCTGTATCAAATATCACAATAACTGTATAGGCAGTTCTTGGGTGACTTTATTGCAGGAAAACAAAATCACAGAATGGTTTTGGTTGGAAGGGACTTCAGAGACCATCCTGTGCCAGGCCCTGCCATAGTCAGGGACACCTTCCACTGTCCCAGGCTGCTCCAAGCCCTGATCAATTGGCCTTGCACAACTCCAGGGATGGGGAAAACACAGCTTCTCTGGGCACCCTGTTCCAGGGTCCCCCCACCCTCACAAAGAAGAATTTCTTCCTAATATCCAATTTAAACTTAGTCTCTTTCAGTTTTGAAGCCATTCCCCCTTGCTCTATCACTCCATGCCCTTGTGAGCAGTTCCTCTCTAGATCTCTTGGATCCTCTTTGCTACTGGAAGGCTGCAGTTAGGTCACCCCAAAGCCTCCTCTTCTGCAGGCTGAATGTGGGGCTTGCTGTTCTTTAGACAGGTTTTCCTCTTATCAGGTGACATAGGTAGGAGCAACAGCTCTATTCAGATAGTGATGTGCTACTGGTGTGCTTCTACTGTTGCTTCATCAGAAGGGAATCCCTCAAAAGGATGCTGCTTGTATGCAGAAATCCCAAAGTAAACTATGGGAGAGGGTTTAGCACAGTGCAAAATCCACTGTGCACTCCAGCTGGTTGGGGAATAGGCTGCACTGCATCTTGCAGTACCAGGATTCTGTAAAAAAACCCTGCAATTCAGAATTAAATAAAAAGCCAAACTTCTAGAGAATATGAAAAAGACTGGAGAGTAAATTAAAAACTAATCTTTTTAGTGTGAGCTTGTGAGTTTTAATGGTACCCTCTGGCTAGCTGTGGTCATGCTATTAGCCTGTAATTCTGTAAGATGAGAGCTGCTGTGTTCTTGTTCTGTTTCTGTGGCTGCCTTTGTTTTTTTTTTCTTCTTGCAGCCAGAAGATAAGAATTCATTAACTCCCTCTCATCTCAGCATCTACCTTTCAGGCTTTGTTCTTAATAGTCTAACAGTTTTGGGAGCAGTTTTCCTTTTCATTTGTTTGTTTCCCCTTTTTATCCATTGCAGTAAGTAGGCCAGATCATGCCCAAATAATACTGATCAATTAACCAAATTGTGACTTATTATTGGAAAAAATCTCTCTCTTTTTATTGAGGCAATGAAATCCATCAATTATCTAAGTACAATTCAGAAAATTAGCTTTTCAAATCCATTAGTGACCTTTTTGCATCACTGAATTTTGAGCAGTGGGATATAATCCAGCAACATAATCCTAGCAGGTCACCTGCCAGCACTAGTAGACATTAGCTACAGAATTAGGAGCAAACAGGTTGGTGTTTGGGTTGGACTGGAGGGTTTGGTTACCGGTGACACAATGCTTGTGCAACCTGAAGGAAACACTTCTAGTTTTGCTGTGCTGTGTAAGGCTTCAGACCAACCTAATTTGTTTCCCTGTTTTCCCACTTCTTGCCCTTTTTTTTTTAATTCTTATTTGTCATTTGCTGAAGCCACTAGTCATCCACTGGCTATGTGGATATAAAAACTTAGTTTTATCCCATGGCAGTGATCTACAGAAAGGAAATGCTTCTGTAACATGTCTGCGTAAGTAAATAACTCCTATTGTCCCTTTGTATTCTCTGCTGGAGTTCTTGTGGCTGTCTGTCATTTTGTCCAGATCTAAACAATCTGACTGCTTGAAAGGCAGTTCTTAGAGGCCATTCAGATTGCATTAATAGTTAGTCTTGTACTCAGTAAGGTTGTTTCTGCCTCTGGAAAGGTGGGTGAGCTATGCAGAGCCAGGCTGGAACTTTTTCCCTACAGTCCTCCTCTTGGTGGAGTAGCTCTCAGCAGGGATTTGGCGCTTCATAGGGAAGGGAACAAACCCAGCAGTGTGGTGGTCTCATGGCACAGCTTTGGACCATCAAAGTAACTGCTGAGAATCCTGAGGAGCTGCCTGGGGGAAAAAAAAGTGTTGAAAGAACTTGATTATTCTTTCATCTGTCCTCCTTTACTGAGAGTAGGTTTTTATCCTAACCTTTAGCCGCTGGAAACATGGCCTAGAGAAGAATGCAGTTGTGCTGACTCTCATGCTCATACTCTAGGCAGTATAGATAATCTTGACATTTTCAGTGTTGTGTTTCTTTTTTGGCATTGCCACGTTTTCTTATCCTTTAACATTTTGTATTGTGCAATCTTCTCCCATGTGTTACTTTATTTTCATGCTTTTCATTGTTTGAAGCTTATTCATTTCACTGGAATTAATACAAATTGTGGTAGTGCCTTAGAGGTACTGATTGAGAGGTGACATAGAATGTTTGGTTTCAATGGGCTTTCTTCTGTGTTTGGTGATGTCCCAATATGTGTAATTTCCATGTTCCAAAATGACTGAAAATAGTTTTTGAATTTGTGAAACACAGTGTTGAAGCTGTGATTTTTCTCCCTCTTTACTTTGAGTACTTTTGTAAAAATTTCTCTCCTTTGGGAATAGTTGCTTTTTAAAATTTAAGGTTTGTATGCTGATTTTTTTTTTTTTTTGCTTTGGTTAATTTTCTTAATAAATAGCTGAATATTTAAAATGTTCTCTTATGTCACGTATTTTGGTTGGCCTGTTTACTGGTTGTGAAAATCAATTTGTAGAAAGGCAGATAAATACTTATGATGATGATAATGAAAGACACCTAGAGAAAAAAGACAATGTTTGCAAAATATCTGAATGTTGATCTCTTCAGGGAGCAAGAGAGTTTGATTTCAGCTTGACTAGGATCACAAATACAGTTTTTTAAAATTTATTAATATGTGTGTGTATATATATTCATATGGTCACTGACTTGCAACTTGTAATTTCAGGACATGTAGGTGAAATTAATTTGAATGTGAGGCTTGCTTTCATGGTTTCTTTGAAGCGCTAATCCACATTCATAGTACAGTTGCTTGTTTTCTTGAAACTTTTATCATGAGAAAAAGGACAGCTGGACTTAATCCATACCTTGTGTTGTTGGACAGAATTGCCTTATCTGTTTTTTATAGTGGTTTTCTTTCAGAGAGAAATGAGAATATTGATATTCAAAAGAGGTTTACATGGATGCATTAAAGTTTTTTGGTAATTAAGGCAAAGCAGATGGTTGCTTGCTATATTTATGATATTGCTTAGATTTTTATTTTGATTCATTAATGGAAACTGTAAAATCATATAATGATGCAATAGAGACACACCAAAAATGGCAAACAGACTATTAGAAATACTTCTTTAACCAAACCAATAAAAATTAACAAGTAAACATAATTTTCACATTATGTATATAGCTTTCCTTTAGCATAAATACTGTTGAATATACTGGGTAATATTGCCAGAAATGCTGGATGAATCAAAGGATTTCCTAATAAATTTAATTTGGATGATTCTTACCAAAAGTTTCTAGGAAAAAAATGACAAAGACAAGACCCCTAAGTATTTTTTTTTTCTATTTTCCTTGGTGTATGAACTCCTTCTAATACAAGGTGTTTCTACTGAGTTTCTCTGTAATTGGACTGCTTACTGTAGCAGCAATAAGAAAGCATGTATTCAAAATAAATTTAATTCTTGATTTATAAAAATAGTGTATGCAATGTACTCTTCTCCCCACCTAAGCCATCTGTGTGCCAATCCTTCTGTGCCTGCTGTTCTGTGAAGTTTAGGCCTTTAAAACATAAACCAGCATGTTTTTCTCCATAGCTGAAATGATTCCTTCAGGACAATGCTCTTCTAAAGGCAGGAATTTCCTGAGGCAGCCAGAGCAGGTTTCTGTTGCAGGTGCTTCCCCATGCCTTCAGCAGGGATTTGCATAGGTTGTGAGTCTCAGCCAGCTCTTCCCAAAGGCTTTAAGCTAAGTTTTATAGCTTTTGGAGGTTTTCAAATGGCAGGGCATAAAAATGCTGTAAAATGTTTGGATTTGGTAAAACATCACTCTTGCCCATATGAAGAGCCTGTGGGCTTCCTCTTGTCCTTTGGGCCCCTCTTCATGACACTTTCCTGGTACCTTTCACCCAACACCTCTTTGGGGCCACCCCAGGTTTATGTCAGGGACTTTCTCAAGCTGCATAGGCTCCTTTGCAGCCCCAGAAGAGTTTTTCAGATAGTTTCTGTTGTGTCCACTTAAGCCAGAGCTGGAAACTTCCTTAGCAGCCAATAGCAAATGATTGTGCATTTTCTAATCTGATTTTCTGAATAAGAATGTATGATTTTTTTTGTAGAGTAATAATAAAATTTTATGGTTGTAAATACACTGCATTATATAATTAGTTTTGTTTTGTTTTTGGATTTTTTTTGGGTTTTTTTTTTGGCAGTATTGGTCCTCTCTTATCACATTCTCATTATTTTTGTGCCTGCCTTTAATACTTCTAAGTGGCTAACTAACTCTGTAGAGGACAAAATTATGACACAATAATTTCTTTTTTATTGTTCCATTATCTTGTCTTTCCAAGTTGAGCGCAGGACTCTTTGTCCTCTCCCTTTTGGCTGTGAATTCCAGAAGATGACAGTAGGTTATTGCAGGTTTGACATGAAACACATTACTGTGAGTCTGACATAATGGGCTGTCGTGTGTAAGACTTATTTCTGTAGCCCTACTCTTTCTGAAAGCAAGTTTGTATGCTATTACCGAAACTAGGCAGCTAAATTGTGTTTAATTTCTACTTCTGTTCTCTACGGTAATTGTAGCCAGAAGAGTCGAGCATTTTGGAATTGCAGGCACTGGGCAATACTGCCAGCTCCAATGCCATCTGTATATCCCAAGCACACTGTTGTTTCTCATCTAGATTGCCTGCTGCTTTCTGGGTTCTGCAGGTAAACTCTAGGCTCAGCAGAAGTCCTGCAGTGACCACTATTTCACTAGGATACCCCATAAAACACGTTGTTGTAGGATTTTGAAAAAATACAGGGTCACGGGTTCACCCTATGATCTGGGAATTTCCTCTAAGACCCTTTTCAACCACAGATTTGGAAAGCAGCACTTATCTGGGACTGTGTCAGGGACCTGGGTCATGTGGGATGCTGTTCTCCAGGCGTTGTGTTTCCATATCCCTGCAGGGAATTTCTCCCCTCAGTGCCATCCTTGTCACATGCATGTCACAGGCCCTGAGGTGTGAGGGTGTCCAGAAGGAGCTCAGGATGGGGAGAGGAGGAGAGAGGATGGGTCTTTTCTTTGTATATTAGGACTTTAGCAAAGCTTTTATGGAATTCTACTTTTGCTAGCTGTTGTCTTCTGAGTAATGGCATCCGGGTACAAACCCATTGTTTGCTTGTTGCCACAGCATACTGACCAAAAAAGGGGATTTATTGAGACGTTTGTCTGTAATTGTGATATAAACAAAGGAATAAATGTATTAACTATTTTATTTTTGAAAAGTAGGGAATGATGCCATATTGCAGGAACAGCTGTGGGATCTAATGAGGGGAGATGTAAGTTGTGTATAAAATCAATCTATATTTGTTGTTTATACAGTGAGAGCAATAAAATGCATAGAAGCTGCCAGTCAAAGTGCTGACAAGGTACAAAACTATAAAATAATAAAGCAAGTGCTTCTGATGTTTATCACTAAACAGTGATGACATAAATGTTTGTGATCCCTTTTAGTTTAGTGCAACCCTACAAAGAGGACAAAAAGAGGATGCATTATGAATGTCCATCCCTCCATCCCATCAGTCCATGTATTTCTGATAGAATCCCAGGCAGAAAACCCTCCCCTCCAGCTATGCATTATGTCATTGTCTTGGAAATAAATTAATTCATTGATGTCAAGGGTTCATACAGTTTAAAAATTAAGCATCAAAGGGATGTAGTTCCAGCCCCCTTTTATTTAAAAGGCTGAAGATCAAGACAGTTTCTGCTTCCATCTCCACTTCTTAAGTCTTCAGCAGAATTCTTATTTTTATTGTTCCTGAGCTTTATGTTGCTAAAGGGAATGTTTGTGCTGTGTCAAATATTGTAACTCATTTATAAGCTTCCCTGTTCTTCCTCATTCTTTGTTCCTCAGCTCTTTTCTGCCAGCTATCTTTAATATTTTTGTGTTTGCCACAGTAACAGATGAAATAATCTCTAAATGTTCTGCAGCCATGTGAATACCCGGCAGCATCGAAACAATTCCTGCCATCTTGGTCTGCAGTACAGTTCTTGGAGTTCACCCCTCTCTCTTGTTCGTGTGTGAGAAATTCATGGCAGCCTAGAGGCAGCACGGGGTAGCACTTTGTCCAGGATCTGAAAGATGAATAATGGAACCACTGAGCTAAATTATATCTTTACAAAGAGAGAAATTAAGAGGCAAAACAGGAAATGAGTTTTAGCTTTAACAGGGGATAGATTAATAAAGCAAAGCAGCTTTAGACAGCTAGCTTTCCACTTGGGTCTGGCTGGATCATTCAGCATGAGCTGTGGTTATAACAACTGAAATGTTGCTCATTTTATTCATATCTTTTTGAAATTCACATCTTTTAGAATCTGACCAGGTGGTCACAACATTACGTGAACTATAGTACAGCCAGAAAACTAACCTTCCTAGGGCTGTTCCTCCAGCTTTGCTTTCACTAGTGTTTATCCCAAAGATACAGGATTTCAATGCAACTTTTGCATTTTGGCATATTTGGAAAGCTTGAAAACTGGAATTTCTCCTCCTTTTTGTTCTCTCCCCCCACTCCCTCCACCTCTGGAAGGGAAGATGATTAATAAAGAGAATGGATAAGGGGGTAAAAAGAAATTGACATTGGAAAACTGTGCTGGTAAGAAAACTTGGAACTCTTTAGCTATATGTGGTGAGAAAGCTTGTGTTACACAGGGCCTTCAAGGTGAAGGTGAGAAGACTGCATTAAAATGGAGGTAAAAAAGTAATTGAAATAAAGACTGGTTATTCTGATAGCTAAGAACATAGTGCTATTTGCAGACTTGGCAAACACACCCATATTTGTGGACTTTTTCCTAGGAAGTAGCAGGATTGGTGTTCCTTGGCTGTTGCTGTGTTCCACTTCAGTTTTTGTTTGGTGTGGGGTGCAAGAAGGTCTTACATACAGGGGTGCAGTGCCATTGGAGGTGTGCTGCTCTCTGTAATATTGGTGTGTTCACCCAGTACTTTGTTTTTATTATGCTTTTATTGCTACAATGTGATTCCCAGCATGGTATAGAAAAAAGAAGAGAATTTAAAAGCTTTTCAACTAAAACTATCTGTCATGGTAAGTGAGATCTAATGCTCAGGGAATTGTCACACCTGGTAAACTGGTGGTAGCAAATGAAAGCTGATCACTTCTCTTTGCTCATCCTGCAGAAAACTGGAGTGTTTCCTGGTAAAAAAAAAAAAAAAAAAAAAAAAAAAAAAGTTGTTTCAAAGAATGAGTGATATTCATGTGACTAGGGATGCAAAAACATAGCTGGAGCAAGGCAAGAATATGAAAACAGGTTTTCTCTGCAAAGTTGTCAGAGGTAGAGAGGAGGGTTTTTTTGTGGTTTTTTTTGTGTATTTTTTTTTTTTAATTTTGTTTTCTTGAGATCTCACCCACAATCTTCATTACTGTGAAAGACAGTAAGAGTGGAATGGAAGAGCTTGTTGTGCGTCTTTGAGGCAGAACTCTAATTTAAAATGCTAAATTGTAAGCCCTGTGGGTTTGAATATCAGATATTTTATGCTGTGACTGATAATGCAAAGAGGTTATGTTATTTATACAACAGAAGCATTCATGCAGCAGGGAGCTTAAGAATCTGTCCCTTCAAGCAGCTGATGCTAAAATACAAAGGAAACAAAATATCCCTTGAACTGAATTTCTTTGTCTGTTAAATTAAGCTGTTAAATACCAAGGAAAATCTTTTCCCCTAGAGCTGAGGTTGAACTTGTTTGGGATTTTTCTTTCTTTTTCTAGTGAAGATACATTCTCTTAGCCCTTCCTCCTCCCATATTCTCTGAATAACCACAGAAGTCCAAGAAATAACCCCTAAACCTCAGGTGCTTGGGTTGTATTAAAACAAAGGGAAGGTTAGTGTCATATTGGGATGTTCTTTTAACTGAAATACTGATACTGATTGTCTTAAATCACATGCAAAAAACTGTGCAGGTACTAATTTTGTGAAATGCAGGTGCGGGACGATTCTTGGGGGGAGGGGAGGCAGACTTTGTGTTTTGCATTTTTAAAAGATGGAGTCTCTTTTTAAATACACAAAGCTTCTTGCAATATGTTACTGGGGTGGAAAACTTCAATGCATATGCACAGCTTAACTGAATAATTCATTCTGAAAAATGCTAAATGATGCTATAATTCCTGTCACCTGAAACTGAAGAAATACATAGACAGACATTACTCCAACATTTTAAGAACTTCAAAAGCTTTTTTTTTTTGTAGACTTTAATGAAATTTTCTGAAATTTCTGGATGAGATCAACTCTTGTGTGGCAGAGCTGCAGCTGAATTTCCTACTCCTGAGCTTCCCAGTCCTCTGGAAAGAAACATTGTAAGGGTGTCACCACAGGCACTCAGAAGCTAAAGAGTATTTGCCACAGGCTTCAGTGACAGCTGTGCCATTTAATTTCTGAATCCATGCTTCTCTGGTCCATGCTGCAGAGGGGCAGCAGCTGTGTGAATCATGGCTTCTCACTGACTTCTAGACTCATGTTGGTGTAGTGACTGGAACCATGACAAAATGGGAATAACTTGTATTTGTCAGTGTTTTGTGAGGATCAGTTTGTGATTCTTCTAAATTTCCTTAACTTGATTTTGAAGGCCTTCTGAGAGGCCAAAGAATCCGTTGCATGTTAGAGTCCTAAAAATCCTGCAAAATGATCCTTTCTGCAAGGTGTTGATACAATGAAGTGGTTGATATCTCTGTTCTCTGAAGGTTCTGAGCTTTTGTGAATGGTTTTCAGTTTGCTTAAGCGTTACTTACTGAACGTTTGCCATGTTTTGCTGATCTGAACCTACTGTGTGGAGAAATTGTCAGCATCTTGCATATGATGTGAGGCATCTCTGAGGTAGGTAGCTCTGTGTCTTGAGAACTGGTGGTCCATGAAAGGATTTCAAAGCTGATAAAGTGCAGGATAAACCAAATTCTTCTGTGGCAATTGACCCCCAGGAACAGCTTGCTGTTGTGCAGAGTCATGTTCACAAATCATCCCTTGAAGAGCATTCATTTAAAAAACACAGGTATAAAACTGTCTAAATTCCATAAAATTTGAGCTTTTTTACTTAAAATGTTTGAAAAAAAGCAGCAAATGTTCTGTGTCAGAGTTTCCTCTCTTTTCACTCAAGTCTCAGCTGTGCTGTGTAGGTTTTCCTTTGTTGTGTGCTGAGTTCCTCCATTCATTAAAGGAGCTTCTGAAGCCCATATGAATTACAAACTACCCAAGATAAATAGAATGGAAACAAGATCAAGGTTGCCTTACAATACCACATCTTAGTGCAGTTGGATACAAAGAAAGATCTTACCTCGTCCTGTCAGATGATCTGCCAGTTGGTGACTGTAATTTTATCTACAAATGGGCACTTTGTAAATTCTGTGTAAACACAAAAAACAGCCTTTCTGACAAATAAGAACAAAAGCCACAAACACTGTCTCTGTGTGAGGGGAAGAGTGTGCTGAATTTTTTTTTTTTTTTTAATGCATAAGTATAACAATTATAATGGCACAAGTAACATTCAGCTGGGAGAGTTTTCCCAGTGAAACAATGGTAAGAAATGGATGGGTATTTTTAGAATTCCATTGCTTCAGTGACATGTTCTGTTCTTTCCTCCAGGAGCTGTGCTTTTCTAAGCTACACACTCATTGTTACACAGAAGCTTCTAAAATTTATTGCAGCACAAAGAGAACCTAATGAACTCATTAAGGCTTTTAAAGAAGGTCAGTAAGTTTTAAGTGACCTACTTTATATGGCTATCCAACAAAACTTACTTTTTGTCAATAGTAAAAAAAGCCTTTTATATTAAAACTTTCTATCCTTCTTCCCACTGTTTATTGTTTTGGCTGCAAAGTCACATTGCAAAAAAATGAGTACTTAACTCCTTTTCAATTAATTTTTCTCAGTAAAGAAATATGTACAGAGCTGCTGCTTCCTGAAGTTTGTCCCCTTTGCTCTGGTTCAGTAAAATGGCACCTCCCAATTGCTATATGACCCATTGAGAGCAGCCCTAGAAATATCTCCTTTTTTTTATAGCTGCTGTTTTGAAGCAGCAAGAACTGCAGTCCAAACCTGCTGGTCTTTCAAAGTGGTTTGGTTTATGCTAGTTCCAGCCTTTCTGGTTCCTGAAGATGACATTTCATTCCCAGTATTTTTTCCTTATTTTTCTCCTCAGTCCCCCTCTCAATACTTTGTGAGTGTGGAATTGTCTTGCAGCATGGAGAGGTGAGAACTCCTCCTATCAAAATATACTACATAAAAAAGGTGCAGAGAAATGAATGATGGCACAGATGACTTTGATTAAGTGATTGAGGGGAAAATATATGATTGTACTGAGGAGGATTTACAGGTGCTTCCTAAGACGTCTATGTTGATTTCTGGGTTCATGCCCATTTAGTTTCCTTGCTGGTTTTACCTTCTGATTTCAAAATTGAGGATGTTTTCTCTCCAGCTAAAACTGCCAATTCCAAAGCTGTAGTTGACCTTTGTGCTGGTTAACCTAACAGAAAAAGTAATACAAAATGGTCTGAGTTAATACAGAATAGCAGGAGAGGTCTTTTTTTTTTCAGCTTTACTTCTGCTTTCATATGAACAGATTTTGAGAAACTGTAGCAAGGGTCCTGACTATTAGGAGATCAGACAGAACAGATGACACATTGAACCGATACGGCCTCCACGTCGAATTCCCCTTTATTATCAGCCTGCGGCGAGTTACATTGGTTCACTACATAGTTTACAGTTACAGGCTATACAAAAAATGCAAACAACCCTTATTTATCTAAGTCTTAAGTTGGCTAAAGTGTTAGAACTACAATTCTACATTTAGAAACCCATTACTTCCCAGAACACCTTAATATAAACTGTGAATTTTCCACTGCGCCACAACTATGAATTTCTAACTGCGTCACTGTGGCCTGCAGGCCCCGTGGGCTCAGGGGCCCAGAGGCTCTGCAGGCCAAAGGGCCCAGTCTGGTATTGCTCACCCTCCATCAATCCAAATAGAACACTCTCTAAAAAATTCTCAACAAGAAATGACCCTCACTTTTAAAAAATTCAAAAGTTCATTAAATGTTAACAAAATACAAAAAAGTGACTGAATAAGAAAAAAGAGCAGCACGAGGATCATGGAACTAAACCGCCATGTGCTCACCCACAAAATGGCTGCTCTGCCTTTTATACCCCTGGTGTTGCATCAGGCAACCCTGGCCCCTCCCAAAGCCTGCCAATCAACTCTTCCTTGCTGTCCATTGGTGGAGACTGTTTTACCTGCAGCTTGACTGGAGGTCAGGTGTTGCCATGCCACACCCCCTAGTACAAAGCCTGCCCTCCTCCCAAATGCACCATGCGAGGGGCACAGGCACAGCCCTCCCTCCTCATGTCCCCGCTACCAAGGCAGTCCCATGTAGGGGAAAGGGGTCTATTGGGAGAGCAGAGGACATCCAAACAACAGATCACAATAACATAACTATACATCAGTGAAGCTTCTCTTAACATACACAGAATATTTATCCTTTAATTCCTAGAGCAAAAACCATTGCATTACCTATCTATAAAATAAATTATGCTCGTTTCATCTAAAACTTGTTTTCAAACTTCTTCTCGGAGATGGCTGAGAATTTTTTCCACATTTCCCCATCTTGTTGAAGCATCCTTGATTTATCACCTTGGCTCTGAGAGGCAGTAGGTTGAAGTGCTGCTGCTGTTGTTTGTTGATTGAGGATGTTTGCACACTGGGGGTATTGATAAAGCTCTGCCCTGGGACTGTGTAGCAGATATCACGACTTTTCCTCCCTGGCAAGCCCAGTGCTGCTTTTTGCCGAAGGCTTCCATGATGGTGATAACACTGCTGCATTTAAACAAGACAAAAATTTGCCTTTTTTAAGGCATAAATATTTTGTGGATTTAGATGACATTGGGGGCATTGTATGACTGGTAACAGAATTTGTTTCTGTAGGAAATGTTCAGATTAAAGTTTAAGATTAAAGTGACTGACACCCCCTTCTTCATTTAAGAGATGACAGTGGGTTGCAGTGTCTGTCATATTCACATCTTTATTTAATTCCTCTTTAGTATGCTGATTTTTGTATGATGAAAACCCATATTTTGTTCCTTATTCTGGCTGTCATATTTTAAAAAATGTGTAAGAAAATCCGACAGGGCTACAGAACAGCAGCCCTGCTTATGAAACACAGCCTGTATATACCTTAAAGCATGAACTTCTCTTTAGTTTTTGACTTGCTAAGTCTTCTCTTTCAAATGTCTATTAAAAGAGGAGAAGATAGTCAGTAGTCCAAGGATTTCTCACTGAGCTGGATAAAAGATTGAAAAGAAAGGTTAACTTCAAACTGAAGTGACCTAATTAAAAATGGAGAAAAGGTGTAAAGTGAAATTCATTAACTTATATAGCAGTTACATTGGGTTGCTACAGATTTTGTGATACTGGAAGCAGCTAGGTGAATACTCATTTTAAAGGAGCTAAGAGTACAGTTTAAGTTGTATTTGGCCTCTTGCAAAAATACCAAACCCAAGTGGTCTTTGTGACATGGGATGGACTGTAGAGTGTCCTCTTGTTCTTGCAGTTTCTGCCTGGAGGAAGAGACCAATCCCCACCTGAGCACAGCCACCTTTCAGGGAGTTGTAGAGAGTGATAAGGTCACCCCTGAGTCTCCTTTTCTCCAGGCTGAACACCCCCAGCTCCCTCAGTCATTCCTCACAGGGTTTGTGTTCCCAGCCCCTCACCAGCCTCGGTGCCTCCTCTGGATGGGTTCAAGTGTCCCAATGTCCTTCCTAAACTGAGACACCCAGAGCTGGACCCAGCATTCAAGGTGTGGCTCATCAGTGCTGAGTACAGGGGCAGAATGACCTCCCTGCTCCTGCTGGCCACACCATTCCTGATCCAGGCCAGGTGCCCTCAGCCTTCTTGGCCACCAGGGCACACTGCTGGCTCATGGTTAGAGTTTGCTAATGGCACAAGCCCCGTTTGTTTCAATTTCAGCTGTGTCTGTTGTGCTCTGATTGTAGAGTGGATGGTGTGAGCAATGTTTAAATTTAACAAAGCATTTCATGTAACACAAAGAATATCTGATTCCTGGACATCCTAGGCAGGAAAATACTCAAGAGCTGCTCCATGTTTTCCATAAAAGACGACTCCTACTGATCTTGAGTAGATTGCACCTGATTTCATAAACAATGTAACATTGGTAAATTTGGGCTGTGTTTGTGCAGGCTTTGGTGGTTTCTGTAACTCTGGCTTTGTTTGTGCATAGGTATAGGAAAAGCTGGCAAGCTCAGAGGAAAATCTGAAAATTTAGTTTTGTAGATAATAAAATTAATTTCCAGAAATTTGTCTGCGTGCCATTCTTACTAATTAATTCACAACGTATTTTTTCTCTGAAATGTTGCTACAAAAAGAGAGTTAATTTTTCAAGAACTGATATGCATGAGGTTGGCAATAAGGACTAGGAGGAATTTTGGAAGAGACTTTGCATTTTAATTAAAGCCATCATTTGAATTTTTAAAAAGTAGTTTGAAAACAAAACAAAACTCATTCTCATATTATTATTTCTGAGGCCTCAGGACATTCCAGCTAATCAGGGGATTTTTTGCTGTTAGTATGACATAAGCCCGAGGTATTAGACTGAAAGACATGTGTCAATGTACAATATAGAAAATTAAACACTGAAGTTAGTTTTTGTCTTTGGAAAATATTAACCTTGTCTGCCTATGAATAAAATGGCAGAACTGTCAGAATATTTTAGTAGAATAAAATGTTGAAAATGAGAGTGTTACAGGGTAACTAATTGTCTGAAAGAGCTAACAGTGACAGATGGCTTGTTATGATGCTTAGGGACTTTTTTGGTCATCTTTGTTGTCCTTGTTAGGATTTAGATCAGAAATGATTGTCACTGAAGGAGTATTTATCAGGAAATTAATTTAGTAGGAAAGTCGCTGGTCTTGGGGAAGAGAGGATGAAGGCAAAACCTCAGCAGTCTCACTTAAAATTGGAATTTAATTGCTGTAGTTGCTCTGGCTTCCAGCAGAGGTGAACTTTATGAAGTGAAGCTGAATATATGTCCTAACTGTGGCTGTACATTAAAAGAAAGGAAAGCCGAGGCATGCTGGAAAATTATTGTTTCAGTCTGGTGCTAAAAGATGTTTTCAAAATTGACTGAGAAGAATGAAGGAATTGGGAAACTTCTTGGAATGAGGCACTTAGATATCCCATTTTTTTCTTATTTCATGTGTTATCAAAACTATGATGACTTCAAAGCAGGGATAGCAAAGGGGATTCATTGTCTTCAAGTGAAAAAATACAGCTGGATTCTGTTGCTGGTTCTCTGCCTGGCTGTGCCTGGCCCCTCCCAGGCTTCCTGTGGGGTCACCCCAAGGCCCTTCCCTTTTCTTGGGAATGACCAGCCGGATGCTGCTCACCCCAACACTGCTGTGCTCAGGACTTTCCATGGAAATGCTGTGACAAGTCCTGAATTGCAACTAAGGACCCTATGAATCATTGTGAGGCAGTGTAAGAGTCCCTGGATCAGTCCTTCCCACCTGGAAGAACACACACATTTCACCTTTCACTCCCCTGCCTAGACCTGCTGGTTTCCTCTTATTGTGCTTAAAACAGTAACATCTCTGTGCACTTCAGCATTTCTTCAGCTGAGGAACTTCTGTTCAGCTTCTAAAACTACTCACCAGTCACCCTGGTAAAGCAATCCTCTTAATGATATGGCACAGAATGCATCCCTAAATACTCCTTTGCCATCTAAGAAACTCCTCTGCAATTCAAAGTGTACACAGGTTTATATACATGACATGTGAAATTTAAAATAAAATATTTGTTCATGGCATTAGAATATGTAAAGCTAGAACCAGCAGGTAAGCTCAGGAAAGTAAAGAGGAAAAAATTACTTGGAGTCCTATGATCCTCCTTAATGCATGGAAACCTCACTGAATCTATTTTGGCAAATATGTAGGAATATTTTCAAGCTTCTGTATTTACTGCTAATGGGAGTTTTACTTGCAGCTTCCCATGCTCTGCAGTTAAGAATGACTCTCCCTTTTAATGTTGTTTTAACATGATTTTCTTGTCATTTCATTACTTATTGTAGATCACTAAAATTACTGGTTTGCAAACTTTATCATGGTCTGGTAATAAAACTTAATCAGATCAGGAAACATAAAAAAGACCTAGCTAATATATAGTGCTGCAAATGTTAGACTAGCTGTTACTTTACCTTTGAACAATAAAGTTTAACTCTTCTTTATGGAGTAGAGCTGTCACAAGGATAGTGTCACAATGTGATGAAAATGTGCTTCACCCTGGCTTGCAGCAGCTGCTGTGTTACCTGTGCAGGTGCTCTGCACAAAGGTGAGTAGTTTGTGGATTTGTTCTGTACTGTGCCTGGGCCATGACTCCAGCTGGAAATGAGGTTTTTTTCGTTTTGGCACAGCTCAGTCGTGCAGCTCTTTGGTGCTTAGCCTGAGACAGAGAATCAGGGAAGGCCAGTGATGATCATTCTTGTTGTTACAGTCGTTATTATTCCCTTCTGTCTGGGTATCACCCAGCAGATGCCCAGTTCTGGCACGAGGGAAATGCTGCTTGTGCCCTTCCACAGCTGGCTGGGGAGTGCTGCACCACTGCAGCATGGTGCTGCCTGGGGGAATATCAATCCCAGAGCTGTCAAGGTGATGTGTGAATAGAACACAGCAGAATAAATTTAGAAGGAATGGTGAAAAACTGCCAGTGCTGAATTAGCAAACCTGCAGTTGCCTTGTACAAAAGGAAACAAGATGTATATGTAAAGGCACAACTTTCCATTGGGTGAATAAAATTACTATGGCCAAGGAAAAACAGAAGATAGAACCAAGTGTATATGACATTAGAATAAACAATTCATGACTGGGCGAAGAGGCAATTCATCCTTATAAGAGTGGTTCTAACACCAGAAGGAGCAACAAAAAAATTGAATGAAAGGTAAACAGCATTACCTTCTGTAGAATGAGAAAACCATCAGCTTCTCAGGCTCGAGAAGACCATCAGTTAGAGCTATTTGCTCTGGAATTGAAAGAGGCTTGCAACTCTTAATCACAAAAACAAAGAGAAAATTTGAGGAGTTGGTTTAGAAAACCAAACAAAAATACAGAACTCATGCAAAAACCACAGTTATTCAGTGCAGTGGAACTGAAGTGTCTTCAGAGCTTGACTGAAAGTGAAAAAACAGTGGGCTTTTATCAGGATGGAGTGATGGAGGCTTGCACAGAGGAGAAAATATGAACATTCTAGTTAATGCTGAAATGCAGAAGTGTACAACAAAGCTATAGAAGAACATAGAGACTCAAGCTGACTAACACATGACGGTAACTGCATATACATGAGTGAATAACACAAATAAGCAGAGGAAAATAGAAATAATGTTACTGACAGTGCCATTGAGAGAGATTTGTCAAAAAATACAGCATGCTGACTAGATGTCACCCAGCCCAAATGCCAGAAATACAAAGTAATGTTTTGTTCTGTTTGTTTATACTGGTGCAGCATTTGAGAGCTCCTGCTGGGTGTGTACTCACTTTTGTTACTCATGTTCTGTGCATTAGTGTACAGGCACCTCAGCTGGGCTACTGATTTCACCCAGAACTCAGGTTTGTCACCCTTGGGCCTGCTTCCAGACAGCCCAGCTGCATCCTCTTCCCCCTTTTGAGCCTAGTTTAAAGTCCTCTCAGTGAGTTCTGCCAGTTCATGAGCTATAATCCTCCTGCCCTTAACAGAGAGATGGAGCCCATTCTGTTCCAGCAGGCCAGGTGCTGAAAACATTGCCCCATGATCAAAAAAACCCAAAATTCTGCTGATGACACCAACCCTTGAGCCACTTGTTAATAATGTGGGCTCTCCTATTCCTTTTATCATTTGTCTCTGTCACTGAGAGGACTGAGCAGAACACTACTTCTGCTCTTGACCCAGAGCCCTGAAGCCCCTTTTATTTGCCCTGGTGCTCTTCTTTTGGATCTCATCACTGGCAGCCTGGGGTATCAGCAGTGGGTAATGATCAGAGGGCAGAATCAGCCCAGGGGGACTCTCAGTAATCTCCTGTATCCAGGCCCCAGGGAGGCAGCAGAACCTCCCTGTGGGATGGGTCTGGTTGACACATGGGGCCCTCTGTTTCCCTCAGAAGGGAGTCACCCACTACGACTCCCCTTCTTTTATTTTAATGTCAGAGCTGGTGATCCAGCTGACAGCTGAAGCATAATTGGGAGGTTCACTGGGCAGATTGTTTTCTTCTATGTCATCTGGCTGACTCTCTAGATCCAGGGCCTCATGCCTATTTTTAGTTTATAGCACCGCAGTCAGCAACTGTCTAACATTAAGAATACCTAAAAGCTAGCAAGACTATGGGCTTTTTGCTAAATAATAGAACTAGCAAGTATTATGTAATTCTACAGAACAACATCTTTATATAACAGCTGCGATATTATTTTGCTCTGTTGGCAAGCCAGATAAGTTGTGTGAATTTATCTCAAGCTGAAGAGACCTTGCCTGATTCTCAGAAGTTTTAGATTATTATAAGTATTTCACTGGTTTAAAGTGCTTGATTCTAGAGAACAGGCAAAAAACAATGTTCTGTTTTTGACATGTATATTGTGAATCAAAACAGCACTTTGAACCGGACTTGCAGATGGCAGAGGCTGAGAAATCACCTATAACTATCCTTCAGAAACAAATTCCAGTCATATTTTGAATTGCTAATGGGGAAACTAAATTAATGCCTTCTCAAAGTACCTGGCAGAAGGTTTCAGAAGGAAGAGTCAGTAAGAACAAGCTGAGCTCCGTGCAGTGAAAGAGGGACCTAACTCCTCTGCTGGTTACAGCTACCCATCTGCCTTCACTCCTCTGAGGTTCACTTTGGCTGTACATAACTAGTTCTCATGGAGAGATTTCTTTGTGTCCCTTTCCCAAGATCTGGAGCATTTTCATGAGCATCTGTAGCAGAAGGTCTGGCAGGGTGTGGTAACCAATAGTAGAGCAAATGATTCTTCTTGTGGAGGAGAGAAGGGATGTGGGCTTGTGCCAGGAGTATGGGCGTGAAAGATCACAGCAGGAAATAGTTTAGCTGGAAATAGTGACACCTCTCTTCCACAGTGTCACTTTTCCACTTTCTCCACTGAACTTTCCATGCATCAGCAGTATGATAGTGAAAGTAGTGAAACAATATGCCCCCAAACCAGCTTCTAAGAATATGGAATAGTTGTTTTTAAGCAGAAATAAATCTGCGTGAATTTGAGCAGACAAAGGGGGGGGGAAAATGTTCAAGCCAAGTTGCTTAAGCTGTTAAAGAGCTTCTTCGTCATATTCCCAGACAAAACAGTGGTATTCTTGCATTCTTACAAGACAAGCTTGTATGGCCTCATGCAAACCCCAAATTTCTCTTCTTTGTGAATAAAAGGATTTTGTGTCATTTGAGATGGGTGCCCGCAATATTCCCGTGTGTTTTGTGTAGCAAAGTGCTATGTGTGACTGAAAGCCAAACCAGGTTGATGATGATGTTTATAAAAGACAGGTACCTTGTTATTTAGTGTTCAGTGGTATAACAACGGGTCCTGTGCCTTGAAAATGTCCTGCTTTTGGGGAGAGAAGAAAAATGTTTCTCCTGTGCCTGGTATTTTTGGTATTATTGAAACAACTGTTTCAAAGTCATTAGGAACTTTCCTTTTTTGTAACAGTCAAAATGATTTGCTAGGAACACACAGAAATAATTTTGGTGTCTGTTAGAGAATTGTATTTCATACTGCTTTTAATACTTATTTTTAAATCCTCTCCTTTCGTAATAAAAGAATTGAACCTTTCTTCTTAGCTGCAATACAAAACATGACCTTCACTCTTTCTCCTTTCCATAACAATTTCTGGCGTAGATAGCAGTTGCTTATTGTCTGTTACTTCAAACTAATCTCCCTATTCTCTTGTAAATAAATAGCAGACCTGGAATATTTGAGTGTGTTTTGTATGGGTATAGCAGGCAACAAAATGTTTGTTGTTACTACCAGTGGTATCTTCTTTGTGCAATCAGAATTCAATGCCATTTCCTTCCAGAAGTTACCAAAGCATTTCTGAAATGAATGAACATTATGTGTAGCTTACCAAGACTGTTCAAGCAGAGATCAGAATGTATTTATTAGCTCTGTACTGGGTTAATACTGCCTCATGTCCCGACATTTCGGGATATATTTGTACATAGCCAAAATGAAAACCTTGAACTTCTGAAACCCACCCATGTTGCAATGAGACATGAATTTCCTATCAGGATTTGACATAGAAAAAATGATGATAATTTTATCCCTTTATAGAAATACATGCTTTATAGAGATGTGCTGCAGACACTGCCACATATTTTTAGAATCTAGGGCATTTATAATAATTTATGAGTCAGCGTACCTTAGTCATATTTGCTCACCCAGTATTTCCCATACTTTTGCTAAAAAAGTAAAACAGAAAACAACTCACTGCATGTTTACACACCAACACCCCACCATCTCCCCTCCCTTCAAGTGGTGCAGTATTAGTTGAGGCCATTAATTTTTATCTGACTTATCTCTGAGTTCTGATTGTGTAACTAGAGAGCAGGCTGTCCAGCTAGACTGTACACAGACACTGGGTTCAGAATGATTCATCATAGGAGTAAAAAGATACCTTAAGCAAAGGTATAGCTATATGCTTTAACATTTTTTTCTTTCATTCTCTGGTATTTCCAGTGACCATCAAGGATATACTGAATGCTCTCCTCCCCATTAACTCTATAGGTTTCATCTTCAATTTATCATTCCTCAGAAATGCTATTTCAATTTCACCTTGTTTCAAAGTCTTGTGTTACAATGACAAAGGTAAACAGTACAAAATATACGTATCTGCTATTGTTAAAGTAACAACATGGACACTTAGGTCACCTGCTTTGTCTTACCAAAGTATTTCTAGCAGCTTTCCCAAGAAATCCACTGAGCATGCTGATACTGGCATAAGCAGCACATCTGTCTTAATTTAACCCATTTTTTCACTAGTTGTCCAGTGCATTAAATGAGCTAAAAATTGTAGACTTTTATTGTCAAACTTCTTCAGTATTTCTTTGCATTATGGGCCAAACTGACCCCTTACCTCTATTGCATCTTGGAGATTTAAAAACATGAGTCTACTAATGCTTCCTAATAACAGATTTTATAGTAATTATTGGTGTAGAGGCCTATGGTGTAGAGGCCAAGACTCAATATCTTGTTCAAGACATTTGACATGCACAGCAAAAAAACCTTCCTGCATCCTACTGAGTTCCTCTCAGCTGGGTAGTTTAAAAATGTGCAGAAAGTGTAAGTGAAAGCTGTCTTTTTAACCTCTTGTCTTTTTGTACTGACTATTGTTTCTTACATCTTACTCGCACTTCTACTGACTTACTCAGTTTCTGTTAAAAATAGCAACTTGGGTATTTCTTGGCTAAATTTCTCTGCTTGGGTCACAAATTCCTGGTTTTCCTGCTTTGGAAGTGGAAAGATATGCCTTTCTGCTGAACAGCATGCAGAGTGCCATTGTGAGGAGAGAGAGGATTGTCAGTTTGCTTCCAGTCATCCTGAGCACAAATCTATGGAATTTAGCATCAGACGCCCTGTACCACTTGGGGTCTATAGCAGTGATCCTAGGCTCAGACAGAGCTGTTACTTGGTCAGTCTTGAGAGATTTAAAGACAGGAAATTTGTGGTGCAGAACATTTGGCAATGCTGGGCCATACTGATTACCGAAAGTGAGAACAGACCTCAAGAATCAGAATGCCAGACTTGCATCATAGTCTGTACATCTGTGTACTCTCTGGAAGTGCAGGTATTCTGCAGTTAAGGAATGCATGAGCAGCATGAAAAAAGAGCAGTGTTCCTGTCTCTGGTTAAAAAGGTCTTCTGTGTCCAAAAGCCTCTGTGCTCCTTCAAATTGTACTTGTCTAATATAGAGTATTTATCTGTAGAAGCAGTGGCCTGCTGCGGCCATCCCAACCTTGATGAGAGCTCTATGTAGAAGCAGTGGCCCGTCACATTTATCTCGACTTCGATAAAGGCTCTCTGTTCTCTTGGGAAAGGTGCACACCAGAAGATTGACTCCAGCCATAAGCACCATGTGTGGATGTTTTCCTTTAGCACCCAGAACCCTGGGAAGTGGCACGTTTGGGTGAATGACTGATAAGGGCAGAAATGTCTGCCCTATGGGCGCTTGGTGGTGTGGCTGCTTTGTCTTTCCTTCCTTCTGTGCTTTTCTAAAACTTTCCCTAAACTTTTTCATAGCAGAAACATATAAATACTATCATGTATAATAAAGAGTGCGTGTAATAAAGATGGATCCTGCTAGAAGAAGCAGTGGTCTCTGTTTTTTTCCAAGCTGCATTATCCACCTGCAAACCACACCTTGGTGTGGCTGTAAGCTATTGGGACCTTAGTATAATGTGAGGGAGTAAGTAGTAAGAGGCATTTGGGGTCTGCTTCAGAACATGACTTGATACAGAGGATTTCACACTGGAGACATTCTGTAGCAACTCATGATGATTTAGTGAGAGTCTGCATGAACCCAGTTTACTGGCTTTAATTTGTCTTTTCATCTTTATCTTGTTTCTAGGAGCTTTATAAACACCAGTAGCAACAACAGGGACTCAGCCACAAGAGTTTGTACAAATTCCTGCTCTTCCTGTTTAGGGGGGATGTTGTCACTTACTCTCCCCACTACCCCAGGGTCTGGCCAATACATCTGACACCTACCTTTGAGTTCATCTTACCTTTGAATGCAGTGTTTGTACTACAGTGCTTTATCAAATGCCTTGTTTTGGAAAACACTAAATAACTCCATTACTAAAGTCTCTATTTCCTCAGTTGTACATTTTGTAGAAATTGTTCTTTAGCACTATATTTTAATTATATTTTAATCTCTTGACTCCACTGACATCAGCACTATGTATTTCCTTGCTGCTCCATGGACATGTTAATACACATTTTGACAATTGCTCATGATTTATTCTGTTGTAGGAAAGTTATTATTAATGCTACTGACAAGAGAGTCTTGCTTTACCACTGTTTCTGGGAAAAAAAATACAGTTATGAAGAAGCGCACTTCAGTTCTCTTTACAGAAGGGTGAAAATACGTTACATTTTTGCTAAGCTAATTAGAGTGACGATGGACATCACCTCTTAATACTGACTTGCTAATTGCTACTTAACATTGTTCTAGAACTTGAAACTCTGTGAAAGTCCTGAAAGTCCTTTTGTATACCCACTACCAAGTTAGTCACAGGAAGATTTCTGCATTACCAAATTTCCTCCTTCAATCACAGCAAAAATGCTTTTTCTTCATAATTTCAGAAAGAAGTAATCAGGTATTGCAAAGCCTGGCAAGGCTGAGAAGTGGAGGCATATTGTAAGTCAGTCAATTATCATCTCTTGATAATAACCTCATGTCCAATAAAAATAGAGCTTTAATTTAGCTTACTGCTTTATAGATTAAAGAATTTTAAGTGCATAGGAGGTGGTGTTTTGTCACAGTACAGCTAGTCTCTAGCTGGACAGATAAATGTGACTATAATAAAAAATACCCAATTTGACTCTTCTAGTTCAATAAACAAGTCTCTAGGTGAACAATCATAGGACAGATTTAAACTAAAGCAGAGACCTTGACCAATCCCTTCCAACCCAAAAATGCAGATGCTTCATTGGCCAGGGAGCTGGGCAGTGTTCAGACCCAGAGCAATCAGTGTCTACATCTGGGAGCTTTGAACTCTCTGTATAAGAAGGTTCTGAACAATCAAACAGGCTGTTTGTCTCATGATCAAGAGGATTTGAGTCATGAATCTATCTCCAACCTATGGCCACATTTAACAGTGTTTGGACAATACATTCCTGCTCTGGAGAAGAGAGGTTGTAGCAATCCAAGCCATAAGAAACTAACTCAAGGGCCCTCTGAGTCCTCTGTGGAAAAATAATAGGACTGTCACAAAGTTTTGGCTGTCCTGGTGATGAAATATTTCCTGCTCTGCTTCAGGACCCAGATTTGTCTGTGCTGCCTATTGACATGATGGGTTCGTAGGGTTAGTGCAGCCAGGATTTGACAGAGCTTGTGACAAAATCATGGCTATAATTTAGTGATCAAATTATTATTGCTTAATTTTATTTAGTGGGTGTGCAGAGGGCATAATTTTGTTTAAGGTGATGAGGGGATGATCTCAAAATAAGAAATGTAGAGGGACTGAGAGGCTGTAGGGCTCATGTAAAGTTCCAAGAGATGATGATTCTCTGGTTCACTGTTTTTGCCCAGTCCTCATCTTCCTTTTAACTGCTAGAGGTGAGAAACGGGGCTAGAGCTGCAGAATGGAGCAGAGTGGCCCTAAAATAAGCAGCACTCAGGCACACCTGTAGTAACCTGCATTGGGAGGGGGAACATTTCACATAATTCCCTTTAATTTCTTTTATCTGAACCTCCAGGTGTGCCCTGAGCCTTGGAATTGCTTCATGTAGTTCTCCCAGAGAAATCTCCTGTGTCAGTGAATGAAATGCTGTACTTGGGATTGAATCTGTTTTGACCATGGTTAAAACCCAAACTCTGTTGCTCATACGTAGTTTTCTATTTGAGAAGAAAAATGAAAGGAGCAGTTGGTAGAGTGTGATTTGTTTTTCACATTTCCCTCTATTTTTTGAGGTTGGCAGTACTGCCTCTTCTCATGTTGCCCTGATTTAGCATGTGCTGTACACATGAATGTTTCATATGCCTCAATGGGTTTTTAATAAAAGACAGACCCAGAAGACAGGCTGATAACTGTAAATGTTCCATGACTGGTGGAACAAATTAGGTAAGAATACCTTATGGCAAAACCATATGTGGAATCAAAGTTAAACTACAGGAATCAGTTCCCCGGCCTGTGTCTGCAGAGGTGAGGAATTGCATGTCTTTATCCTTGGGGCATTTTTTTAGACAGAAGAGTGAAAAGTGATCTTGTAGGGAAGAGGCTCATGGGGAGGGAGAAGCGTGCTTTGGATAAATAAAGCCAGATGAAATCTCACTTGGATGGCTTAAATAACATTTGAGCTGTGCTTGTTTCATGTCAGGGAGACATGCTGCTTTGGAGAAGCACAGTTTGGGGGTGGTGACATTGTCATTCAAATAATTGTTTGCAATTTTTCCTAATAAATTGCTTTCATTGTTACCTCTGTCACTGTTGGGCATGCTGTACCCAACTATGAATTAGAATTGCCTGAGCTATTTTCAAGTTGCATGTATAAAGACAGTGAATTAGAAAAGAGTGAATGCAGAGTATGTCCATGAGCACTGACAGGAAAACCTATTAGATACTTTGATTTGATTTTTAATCATGCTCTTCAGTGTTTCATTTGACTGGACATTACATTGAGACAAAACACATTCCAATTATCTGTAATGGGAAACTAAAATACATTCTTCAGAAAGAAATTCTGGTAACACAATATCAGGAGAATGTGAAATAATACAATGTTTTTCTGAATCCTTATGATCCCTACTGTTCTGATTTCTAGTGGTGAATCACAGAAATTTGATACAGCCTGGGACTGTATCAAATCCCCATTGCAAATCTGTGTGATACATAGCAGCCTTAAGAAAAATGGACTGTTGTGTCTCTTTTTATTTAGGATGTATTTTAATGGTTGTGGTTTTGTCAGCTAGACAGCTCTGTACACCATGCACACATCAAAGTGACAGATGTCTGGGTATTCAAGTCCTGCATCATATTCGTGAGGAAAAAGAGCCTTTTTTCCCCTAGACTTTTTGAAGTCATTACCTCCTGGAGAGCTCCACATGTAATCTGATTTTCTTCCAGCATCCTTCAGCTTCATGTTTGGTTGGTGATTCTCAGTGTAGAGGCCCTCAAAAAAACCAACTGTGGTGTGTGTACCTCAATGCTCATCTGCCCCTGGTATGTGGAAGGTGAGGGCACAGCAGCTGCAGAGCAGCTTCATTCCTTTAAAATGTCTGAGGTTTTTTTTAAAAATCAGATTTTGTTAAAAAATCTGAGGATTTTTAAATGGATGAGAATCAGAGTTCATAGGGGAGATTATGAAATGCAAGGAAGTGAAAACAAGCTAAAATCAATATTACTGAGTTTGATGTAGTTAGTGGGGGTTTTATTATTGTGGTGGATTTTTTTATTTTCACACCTTCTGCTTAGTACCCAAATGAATTGGATTTTGGCATTTAGGGGCTTGATTTTAAGTATAATTTTAAAATACTGTCTATTGGTACCTTATGTGACTAGGAGGTTAGCTTGCCTTGAGGGATATCTGGCAGCTCTCGGAGCTTGCTAATGAAATTGGCTGGGAATATCTCATGTGCCCTGAGAGGCTGGTCAGGATAATCCTTTCTGTCATGGAGGCCCCTTGGAAGGACTTGTGGGACAGAAAGGAGGGCGAGAAATACTTTGTGTTGTGTTTCTGTGACACCTTGCTGCCCAGACTGCCTGACTGGTACAGAAACATCGACACATCTGCTACCCATGTTGTACTCAAAGGCATTTTGGGGGTGGCTTAGCAGAAAATGAGCTGTGGCTGTTTCCCAAGGCAGGAGGTTTTTCTGCTCCCAAGGCCATGGCAGGAGGTCTGCAGAGACAGGGATGGTCTGCAGGGACAGGAACAGGACAGTCCCAGGTGCTCACCTCCATATGCTGGAAGTATGTTTTGGAAATAGCTTTTTGGTCTCAAAACTGAGAGCTGTTTTGCTCTTGTCTCAAAGATTAAATAATATTCAAGGAGAATGAGAGACTCGGAGAGAGAAAAATATACAGGTCAGTCTTGTGATCTTTTCAGTGTACAATAGTACTGGGAGCTTCGGTGTTAAAAGAAAAGAAATGGAACAGTTATTTTCTATCTGTGTGAGAGAACTTGCAACTCTGTAGTTAGTCAGTGCAGAACAGTGATTTGTGTTTCAGAGAGAAAATGTTAAAAATTGCTGAAACACACCACAACAATGTCAGAATTCTCAATGTGAAAATTTTTGTCAGCTTTCTTACTATTACTGGAGACAAAGAGGGAGGGAGTGCCTGGTGTTTCCTTACCTGAATCGAGTTAATGAGGTTATGGATACTACCTCTTAATCTTTCAGTGATGTATGCAAGTACACACAAGCACAATCCAAGTTAGTGTTAACATTTCTGAGCAAGAGAGACAGCTTTTGCAAGATTTTTCAAGTCAAACTAGACTTGAAGTCTCACAAGCTGACATCCTTATGGAAAGAAGCTTCTGATTTGTGGTGTGTGAGAGGAATTGCTGGATACACCATCAGTTACATTCAGGACAAATGAAAGCTGGGAGAAAATAAATTTGGAAATCAATTGAACATAGGCTTTAAGAGAGATGATATAAGGGCGAAGTCTGAAGAGGTGTGAGGTATTTTGCAGATTGACATGTTGTATTAAGACAGGTGGAAGTAATTTTATGTCCTCTTCCCTTTGATTTTTGTGGTAACATTGAGGTGCTAGTTATTAATTTTTTTTGCTTTGCTGTAGACTTCGCCAAGATCTTTGGATAACTCAACAAGTGGTACAGCCTGAGCTGCACTCTTCCTGTCCCCAGGCTTTGGAAAGTGGCCTCTTCTGAATGAATGAAACCCAGAGGCATCCAGCCCTTCCAGCAGAATGACTTTCTCTCTATAGAGAACTAGAAATTCACCAAGTCTTTCTAGATCTAGAAGGATTGGGATGACCTTAACTCACATTTCTTGAAGAAAAGATTCTGTTTTGAGTTTTGTACAATTTTCATTTGTGACAGCTGATGAAAAATTTATGGCTTTACAGGACAAGGTGCAAAAACTTAAACTTCAAAAATATATTTCACATATGACACAAAAAAGTGCGTTAGAAATTGACTTGTTTTTTTCACGCATATTTGAAAGTCTCTCTTGCAAGAAAAAACATTGTCCTAATTTTAATGAGAGTGAAATGATTTTTAATTTTTATTGCCACACTATTCTCAAGTTCAAAAAGAAATAATAGCCAGTATCTCTGCTCCTTTCTCTTTTTGTGTAAAGAGATATATTTTGTAGTAAGGGAAAAGAAGTGTCTTTCTGGAAAGCAGTCATTCTGTTCTGGTTTCTGAGTACTAAATATGTTTTCTTTGGGTTATTTGTGTAGGGTGCTGTGAAACTACTGACTCACGCTCTTGCAGCCTCAGGATGAAATCACTGCTTTTTCTTGTAAGAAGGTGGCAACATCTCACCAGATGTCATAAGAATGGTGCAGTTTCTGGATATGATTCCTATCACCCCAAGAGGTCTGAAACAGCATCCAGCAGTTCTAATTTTGTTTTATTCATCTGAGTCCTGAGAGCAGTGAAAAACAGGGCAGAAGGAGTGCTCCAGGCAGAAACTGTAGAAGCAAACTGATCAGCTTTCAATAACTTCTTTTCTAAATATTTGCAGGGATGTTTTGCTCTGCTATTGAGTAAAATTGATTTCCTCTGGAGATCTGCTTCATTCCCAATTCATTAATCAAAGAGCAAAACTCAGCACTGTTTACAAATGCTCTTTCAGTTGCAAAATTCAAAACATTCCCAACATACCTGGATGTGTTCCATTGTCACCCGCTCTGGGTGACCCTTGCCCTGGCAGGAGGGTGGGGCTGGATGATCTCCAGAGGTCCTTTCCAACCCAGCTATTTTGTGCATCTGTGGAAATGCACAGCAGCCCTGTGATCTGCTCCTCTCACTCCTAACTACACTTGAAGCCACATAAAATGTTTCTGTCTTTCAGACTAACCCCAGCCAGGCCACTCTGATCTGTCTGTGTCCCTGCTCAGTCACAGCTTTCTACTGACGAGAGGTCACAGCTGCTTCAAGGAACATTGGGGTCCCAGATTTTTTAGCCCTTAGCAAAAAGCCCAAATTACTCAGCTAAAACATGAAGAGATCTACTTTTAGCTGAGAGAAAACCTGCTGTGTTTTGTTTGGAAAGGTAAGAGAAGAACCCTGAAAAGATGAAATTATAAACTACTGAGGAGTCTCCCAGACAGCTAATTTTGTACTGAGTTAGAACAAAAATACTGTTTTTTTTTTTTTTTTTTTTTTTTTTTTTTTTTTTTTTTTTATTCTTTTTTTATTGTGGGAGATTTAATGGAGTAATTGGAGCTCAGAGGAAATTATTTATTAAAACCAATTCTTGTTAATTAAGATATAGTTGCCTTTTAGTTTACTTCTGGGCAGGCCAGTAATACCCATGTTCTCATCCATGATAATAACCTCCAGAAACTGTTTTCCTTATTTTCTAAATTAAAGAAGATAAAATGAAATTATACCTATATCAAAGCTAAAATGGAAGTTCAACTTGCACCATTGGGGTTTCTGTGTTTCCTTGAAGTAAAATACTGTAGGACCTTGTGTCCACAGTTTGATCTCCCATTGGCATCACGATTAGTGAAGTTTTCTTAAATTACAATTTCTTAATACTGAAGTAGGTTCTAGACCATAGTAACCCTCTGAGTATTTTCTAGAAATAGATTAACTTTTGTTTTCTTTGCCAACTCTGAGAAAAACAGGAAAAAAATTTGAAAGGTTGCCTGCCTTTATTGTGAGGTCACCAAAAAATGGTGCAGCTTCCTCCGAATGTACACTACAGAAATAGATAAAACCCCCCCAGTATTCTGACTCCTCCCTTCTCTGCAGTTGTGGGGCTGCCTGGTGTGTCCAGGGCAGTTCTCTCAGCAGTGGTTTTTGTCACTGTACATGGCAGTACAGATGCTTTTCCTACACTTCCCACTGAATGGCTTTATTGGGAGGCTGCACTGCTAAGTGATGGAAATGACACCACGGGGTAAACCAGAGGGTCTAAACTTACTAACACACAGCAATGTAAGTAGTCTGCATTTTCAGCCCATTGAGGTGTCTCCTGTTAGAGGAGGAAAAGGAGTTTGGAGCTTGGCAGGAAGGAAAGTAAGGAGATGATCTCTGTTTGCAAAGAATTACCAGTTTGCTCACAGGTTGCTCCTGCTCTTTATGAGAGGCAAGTGTCTATGTTCATCCCTTTGGAACAGGCAAGGTTCTATCAGAAATCACACGTAAAAAGCACACAGGCATTCTTAATTTGAAGTTTATGATCTCACTGTCCTTTTGTGTTGACACTGCAGTTTTGGGAGCAGCCCCTGCGGAGCCTGACATAATGGGAATATCTGCCTGCCTGAAATCCACTTGCTGCAGCTCCTCACTTTCCTGCAGGCACAATTTCTTTTGATTGAGTCCCAGGTTTAAGAGGAAAAAAATACCTCTATCATATAGGCTAGAGAGAAATGAAAAGTTTAGATATTCTCTTTGCCAGAAGACATTCAGTCCAAGTCACAAACTACACAGAACTGCTCTCTGGTTCCAAGTTTTTAAGGAACATCTAATTTCTGTAAGAAAGGAACCCACACTCATGGTGTTACCCTTTTCTGGTTCAAAACTTTAACTGTTTCTTTAGTTAAACTTCTTCTCACGAAGCTTTTCCTCATAAAGTAACAGCTATGCCTCAACTTTTTCATCTTTCTTGATGTGCGGATTCTTACTTGACCTTAATTAAATTTACTTTTTATTTCTGTGTTTATTCCCAAATGCCTGGTCTCTAGTGAGCAAAATACTCAAAGAATTTTTGCAGGTCACAAGTCTCTAGAGAGCTACTAATTTTACTGTAGTGTGCCTGCATTTGATGCAGATATAGGTGAAATTGGAAAAGGTGTTCCTTGGCTTTGACTAATAGGTAATACTGACAACACTGAGTGTATTTTAAGAGGAGTTGAGGATGTGGTGAGCTGCTAAGAGTCACTTGTACGTACTGTCAATTGCCTTGGCAACTCGCTGTTGTATATTATAGCTTTGACTGGCTTCCAGTCTGAAATATACTATGAAAGAGTTATTCATATCCTTGAGCCTGTTCTTTCAGCACTGTATGGAGACAGGAGCACATGTGATTAAACTACACCAACACATGAAAGCCTCGAGAGAGTGGAGGTTTTTCTGCAGTGCCCTCATGGGAGGAAGATGACTTTTTGACAGTGCTGAGCTGCCGCATCTTGAATTTCTAGCTCCTCTGATGTTTCTCTTGCATTTGTTGGCATCCAAACCAGACAGAGCTGATTACACGGGATCAGGGAAAAGTGGATTCTCATGAGAATGCTTACAAAGAACAACAGTGAACAACTAACTGACAGCAGAGCTTGTAATTTCTGTCAGCGCTGTTCATTTTGAATGCTCACTTGCATAGCATGTTGATAGTTCATTAAGTTGTTAAACTTAAGCTTTTAAAACTGCAAAAAATGAAAGCCAAAAGGTCTAAAAGCTAAAGGAAAATATGTGTTACTGTGGGAGTTCTGTGAGCATCCAGAGGCAGACAAAAAAAACACTGAACTCTTTGTTGCCTTTCCTCCATAGAGTTTCTCTCCAGCGCAGTTTGTACACCTGGAGCTGTGGAGCTGCTGCAGAGTTTTTTCCTGCCCTGTCCTTCCACTTGTGCTGTGGTGGCATTAGCCTTTCATGGTTCAATCTGTATCAGACATAACAGTATGAAAATAATTAATTTATTTGCTTGGGCAGAAATTAGGCATAAAAACACTTCTGTATCAAAGTTTTCACATGCTCTGTGACTTGAAATGGAGAATGTTGGGTTTTTTCTTAGCATCAGTTTCTTCTGTTTATTATTTTTATATAAATCAAAGACCCAATGGAATTCATTAAGCAGAGGAGTGTTTTGTTTTTGCTGAAAAAAGAAAGGGATTCAATGCCACGATGATTAGTTCCATACAGTAAGGGAGACTGGAGTCTTTTGGAACAAATTAAGTCAAGCGTCCTAAAGGCAAATGAAAAAAATAATTGAACTGGAAGACAAATTTTTGAACAAGAGAGATGACAAAACCCTTAGAAAGTTGTCAGGCATGGCCTGAAACTTGTGTTTAATTTTGTGATGTGATAAGAGGGTAGAAGAATGAGACACTGAGGAACAAGAGCAGTAGAAGTATCAGCAGTTTTCCTTCAGGGGAGAGATGTGTGTGTGTGTAAATGTGTAAAATGGCTCATGCCCAATGTCCTGGACACTGAGCTCTTGGTGCTTCTGCAAGGCTGCAGCACAACGAGGATTTGGACAGTCTGTAGTTCAAAACCCAGACAGATGAGACTGGTAAACCTAGAAAAGAATTACTCTGGCTTGCAATTTCAATAGTGGGCTAAGAGAACTAAGCTTTTTCCATAACTTCTGCTAAACTCGGGGAAAAATCTACTGAATCAGAATTGTTTCATCTAGTGATGGCTTGCAGCCAAGTGCTTCAATAATTCTGTTCAGGGCAAAGCAGCAACAGCTTTTAGATACGGCCAACATTGTGGAGACACAACCATTTGAATTTATTAAATATGTTTTTCCCTGGAGATAATGACATACAAAATTGTATGACATTCTGGAAGACTAATTTTCAGTTAGGATGGTCCTGCAGCAGTTCTGGGGTAGGTACATGGACTGGACATCTGGGTAACAATCTCTCTTTCCTTTGCAAATAAACTTTTCCATTTTTTTGCCCTCACCGTGCTTGTTTTTTCTGCCTTTTCTCTCTTAAATGGCAGGTGAAAATATTACAAATGTGTGTTCTTTCCTTGGTCAGTGGCATTGTGGCAATGTCTATCCACCTTGTGTAATTTTCCTCTCTGCCCCACTGGGTTTGTGCTTTTTGCAAAGGTTAATGTGCTGTCTTTGGACGTGTCTCTGTTCACTTGAACAGCTGCACACAGCACAGAAGAAAATAGCTGAACATTCTCCCCCCCAATCTTATTTAACAATCCTTTTGCCTCCAGCTGTACAAAGAACCTCTCCTTTGCTTTGTGGGTAATTATTTCAGCACCCATGTACTTAGGTTCCTGTTCTTGGTCACTTGATTGCTGGCCCTCATTTTAATGAATAGTAATCCTGGCTTGTTGCAAGAAAGTTGTGGGCACAGGGCAACACAGAGTTTTTAAATGAAGCTGTAAGATTTCTGCAGCTGGTTGATAAGAAGTTTGACTCGGAACCTTTCTGAGGTTCATAAAAAAATTAAACACTGGAGAATGAAAAATCCTTTAGTCTACCAATACACGACTTCATTTGTGAGCAAAGGCTACACTTTACTTGGAAGATTAGAGAAAGCTGTGGACACCATGTTAGCGTAGGAAACACATAATCACAGAATGATTATACGTGGTGCTTTATTGAAGAGCTCTGGGAGTCAGGATACAGACCCAAATCCAGCTCCAACGAGGGCTCAAAAGGTGTACAGTCTTACACCCTTTCATTCTACAACTCTATGTTAATCATTAAGCCCTCCCATTGTTCTATTGTATGCACCCAAGCATGAATTTTGGTAAATATCTTCCCTTGTGATTCTCACGATTCTGGTTTAAGGTAATAATCACATTCAGCTACCAACAATCGTTACAATTATTTCATCTATCATATGATGATTAGGTACAGTTTCACCCAACCTAGTAGAGAGTAGCTTTATTTCTAAGATACATAGGCCTAAGTACAAATCGTCCTAATCCTCCCTCCCCCTGATTACCCAGGCAAAGTTATACTTGATTTGGTTAAAACAATAACATGAAAGCCACATCCTGGTTGCGGTGAAGCTGAGGTTCCATTCCCCAGCTTTGCAGCTGCAGAAATAATTTTAATTTTAACCCTATGCACTATCAACCAGTCACATCCCAACAAGGAGTTTGCTGCTGACCAAAAAAAAAAAGATTTTTAAATCACTTTTGTGTGCACTGAATATCTGTGGTCATAGTTGCTATATTTTATGTACAAACAATAATCCATTCTGTTCTGGTGGATCATCAGGTCACTGCTGAGTGTTCAAGAGTGGAGGTGTGGGAATGGCAAAATCACTGATGTGTCACAATTTTATAGAAGCAGCCCATTACTTTGAGTAAATGGCTGCTTTTGATCTGTTTGGTGATAGAGCTGGTGCTTTTTCAGCACAGGAAAGTCTCTCTGCTTCAATTGCAGCATGCCTTTCATGCATAATAACAGCATTTCTCTAGGCTTCAAACATTTTGGTTTTAGAAATGCTTTTTTTTTTTTTTTTTTATAGAACTAAGATGGTTAAACAGCTTTGTGCTGCATATGAGCTTAGATTTTATTCCAGCAGGAAGAGTTAATTTAATAGAATAGTTCTGAATCACTTGCTCCCAGCATTGTTTTACTGAAAATGACAGGTCTGACAGAAACTTAAGGAAGCAAAGGATCTCAGAGACACTCAAGGAATCACAGTTATTCAGGAGATATTTTTCCTTTTGTCACCTGGACACATATAAAAAAAGAATTTTATGATTTATCAGTTCTCAATTGCTGTTTTTTTACTTGTGGTAGAATAGCCAGCAGAAGAGAATGTTTATGGCCTGATCAGTACAATCTCAACAGAAATTAAAGAATTTGTTTTTAATCCTTGTCAGGAGTGTCAGAGAGGACGATTACTGTTGCAATGTCTGTCTCATTACATGATAAATTGAAGCTTCTGTTACACTAGACTACATCTGCCTGATTGTCTATTGATAAGGAAGGATGCAGCCATGCATACTTGACAAATATTATCAGAGAATAGAATATCAGCTGAAACCTTGTGTGACTAAGCAGGTCTCCAGGGGCTTTTGGCCCTGAATGGTTTCAGTGTTCTGGGAAGTGGGAGATGATGTTTTTCAGAGTGCCTGTCCCACCTCTCCTGGGAATGAAGGGAGGCATTAGTGACAGCTTTCTCAACTGATCTCTCTAGCAGGGCAAATGACAGCAGAATGAGCAGTTTGGGCAGCAGTGGGATGTTTCATGCCACACTGCTTTCAGAAACACCACTTCATCATTAGTTAATTTTTCCCCTACTTAAATTGTAGAAAAACTGGCTTGATAAAATTTCCTTCCTTCTTCTTCTACTATCCCCTTCTGTCAAATGATACCTCTATATGAATAAAACTTTTTCAGTGTAATGAAATTTTGATAAGGGTTAATTAAATGTGCACATTATTAGGCTGTTGCAGTGAGCATTTGCTTGGTAACACGTGGAGCATTTTTCCTGTGCACCATGACCACTGCTGTAAATTAGTGTGGCAACTACAGTGGCATCTCCCACAGGCATCCTGCTCATGCCTCACAAAGGGAGTCACAAAGTGTGACACAGCAAATTCTGCACTCACTTGTTCTCTGAGATCTGTATTGTAGTGACTCTATCCATCTGTCTGGTGAACAGCAGCAATTTCAGCAGTTTTGTACCAATAATACCTGCGTCAGCTTTGCAAGCATTGTAGTAGCTGAGTACATCCCAGGGACTAGCAGCTTGAGCATCAAAGCAATAAATTTACAAGTTTTTTTCTAAACCATATCTATTTATATAGAATATTCAGGTTGTTGTGAGTAATTAAATAAAGGTTAAATTTGGTTTTATGTCCCTAATGCACACAAAAGAATACAACGTAAAATTTATATTTTGCTGTGAGCATGCCTGAGTCAGTCTTTTTAGATATTTCACAATATAAAAGAGAAGTCAGACTTTATTAATTGGATTCCATCTGTAGCTTTTTAGTAGTGAATATTTTTTACCTTTGTGGCTTACTGGAACAAAAGATGTTCTCTTGCTCTGGTATCCTTGCCCAAGTGATAAGGTCTCCCATTTGGCAGGGAATCATCCAGATGGAGGAAGGACGCATGAGGCTGTTTAAGGTCACTACAGCTTGAACCACTACTTGCACATTACAAATTACTTGTCTGTTAATGTGAACTCAATTTGAACTCCACCTTCTCTTGTGTTCTCAGTCTCTCTTTCTGGAATGAGTTAGATTAATGAAGGCCCTGTTATGAAAATTTTTGGGTTTTGTGGGCGTTCCACCTACTGACTTGGCACATCCCAGAGATGTGGCAGAATTTTTTAGAGATCAAGGACATGATTTATATCTGGAGTCAGACTTGAGCAATTCCAGACTGGGCCCTTTGGCCTGCAGAGCCTCTGGGCCCCTGAGCCCACGGGGCCTGCAGGCCACAGTGACGCAGTTAGAAATTCACAGGTGTGGCACAGTAGAAAATTCACAGTTTATATTAAGGTGTTCTGGGAAGTAATGGGTTTCTAAATGTAGAATTGTAGTTCTAACACTTTAGCCAACCTAAGACTTAGACAAATAAGGGTTTTTTGCATTCTTTGTATAGCCTGTAACTGTAAACTATGTAGTGAACCAATATAACTCGCTGCAGGCTGAGAATAAGCGAAATTTGTCATGGAAGCCGCATTGGTTGAGACATGTTGTTTATTCTGTCCAAACTCCTAATAGTTAGGGACCCTTGCTACACAGAGATCTTGCTGGACACCACCATCTCCTCTCAGGAATACTAGTTCTGAGAGTGACCTGGTCCACAGTGCTGGGACCATGTGCCTCAAATTTGCCATTCCCAATGCTTTGGTGTACATCAGGGATCTGAGAAACCACCTGTATTCAAGCCCAGTTACGGTAAAAAGAAAAGAAGTTGATATACAAAATGCAGAACATACACATGTTTATGAAGACAAAGACAAGAGTGTGAAAGGAAAAACAGATATGCAAAATGAGTTATATTAGAAAAGAGAGAAATGTCCAGCTAATTGCTTGCTAGGTGCTTAGCTTATGCTTTTGTATCCAAACTTTGTTCCCTGTGCAGTACAGGTATATTTAGGAAAGGGGTCTCCCCAGTTTCACTGTGTTGCTCCCCTTCATGTTAATGTCTTTGTGCCCTTCGATCTTGGCAGCACTGACCCTTGGTGTGTTCAGGTGGTAATTTCGATGTTCACTGCTCTCACTTATTTAGTAATGCCCATATTTAAAGGCAGAACAGGTGCCAATCTCCTGTGCTCAACTGGGGTTATGCATATATAACTTTTTCTTTCAGCAGCCAGCACTATTTTATAAAACTGTGAGAATGAAAAAAGAATTGAATTTCTGAAATCCAGTAAGCTGAGGTAACTTTTCCTACACATCCCTGTCATGGTTTTGTTGGCTCTACATCTGTCTGTCATTCTAATTTACATCTGCCTCTTTACATCTGCATCTGTGTTCCTGGATAAACGACACATTTTTGGTCTATCTGTTCATGTGTGTAGTGGTGATGCCTGTTCTTGCTATTTCCTACAGAAAAGTACAGGAGATGAATTTCAAATGTCAAACTTCTGTAGAGTAAGCAAGGATTTGGTTATGGGACTGTCCATATGGAGGCTGTGGTGACTCACAGAGACAAAACCAGCTTGTTTCTTTTAATGAATGATTCCCTGCTGGTCTGAGTCCTTGTGTCAGTTGTTACAGAATTGTTTCTCTGCTGAGTGAGTCAAATGATGATACTGTTTTCTGATGATACTGTTGAAGGGAAAGGAAGTAGAATGTAAATTCCATTTCAGGCCTTTTTGATGTTCCTTATGCTTTAAACTCAGGTTGTGTATGGGAAGAGAACAAACAGTCCAAAATTACTTCCAGGTGATAGGTCATAGGATTCCAGCAATACTCCCAATAGTGTCATCACAAAGAAATCTCAGTGGAAGCTGGACAAAGATTTGGGGTGATCTAGTGCAGTTCTTTAATCTAAGGGAGAGAGAGGTATTTCTCCGGATGTTTATTTGTCTGTATAATAGAAAACCAATTTTTCCTTCTGGCATTGCTGGATTGCTGAGCGTGTTAGACTGAGCACAGGCACCATCAATGGGATGTGGTGGGCCTGGGTTTGCAACCTCCCAGAGCTGGGGCATGAACAGCAGTTGCTCGTATTTGTGTGCAGAAGTGTATTATGCAGCTTTCAGACACTGTGTGTAAGGATTTCTGACTGGCTGTGGCTTACCTGGTCAACTGTGTGGGGTCACCACTGTCCTCCTCAGCTGGACACCTCTCTGTTCACTTGAACAGCTGCACACAGCACAGAAGAAAATAGTACTTTAAAGGTGATAATCCTCTAGCACAGCTGTCGCTCCTTCTAAACAAGGAGGAGAAAGGCTTGCTGGAGTGCAGTGTGGGAAGCTGAAAAACAAGGGCTGCCTGTCCCTGGAGAGTGGTTGGTTTAAACTGTTTAGCTTGTGTTGACATCAGCAGTGATGCTCAGAATGAGAACATAATAATGGGACTTGTCTACTTCTGATATAGCTAATACTACCTTTCTGTAGTTTTCACTTCACAACTGTAAGCAAATTGTGTTGCTCCTGCAGAGGAAGAAGTTGTGTTCTTGGCTTTATTTCATTCTTCATTGTAAAGAAGTTTAGAATAGATACTGGTTCCTGGAATCATTTTACTTTTTTTGAAACAGAGGCTGGAGTCATCATTTGTGAATCATCACTCGTGTCAGTGAAATTTTGCCAGCATTTCAAGAGAAAGATAAGTGGATCGCAAGTTATTATGAACTCTCTTCTTAAATTTATTAGTCTCCACTCTTGCAAATGATCCTGCTAAAATAATTTTCAGTATTGATGGGAACAACTCCATGTCAAGTAGTTTGAAACCTGACTTTGAAAGAGCTCCATGGTTTTCCTGAGTGTATCATATCCACAACATACAATATACAAGTTGTTGGTTTATCAGATGAGAGAATACAGACATATTAGAAAGCACTAGAGAGTGGCCTTTTTTCTTTTTTAATCTAAGATTTTATTTTTTATGAGAGAACTCAATTTAGTTAAGCAAGGACTTAGGAGTAGCTTGTAATTCAAGCCACCTTACTTAGTTTAGTTTCTTTCATAAATGGCATAAAACTCAAAGCTGGTGATTGAGGAAGGAAATTAGGTGAACTGGGAACTCTAAACAGATCTACAAAAGCATGTGGAAAATTAAGCACAGATTATTCTGTTCATGTGTAAAGTCATTTAGATGGTGAATGGAAACCATAAGCTGTGAAAACCAGCAAGTATTCCATGTTCATAAATAATTGAAACTCCGCACAGTAAAATATTCAGTTGCAGTAGATGCCTAATAAAACCAGAAGGAATAAAAAGGACATAAGACCATTGAATAATATCCAATGCATGATAAAGGACTCCATTGCACCTGCACCAAATGCCCCAGGTTAACAAATGGTGTCAAAGTGAAACTGATGATCAGAGAAAGTGAAATAATAGAGCAGGCTGATTGTCTAGTGTTAGTATCTAGTAGAAGAGCCTTTTGCCAACCAATATGCATATTCATAAAGAACAATAGGTTTAAAACTTACTTCTCTCTTAAACACCACAAAATAGTACATGGCCTTCGGGGTTCAAATATTTATTCTGGAGATTGATTTTTAAAAAGTATCTTTTAAGTATATTAAGGTATATGAAGAAGAAAAAAATACCCAAAAATATTCTGCTACTGCTCTGTGATGTGTCTATCTATAAAGTGACTATTTGTGATTCCAAAGACACTTGTAGTTATTACCAGTGCTTGTTCAAACAATGAGACAAAGCCTGCTGTCTGAGGAGGATGTGAACACAGGAAAAAACCCCCTTTAATCTGTTATCAAAAACGACATCCACCAACATTGGAGGCATAAACTTTTTAAATGAGGTCTGATCTCAGATATGTTGCTGCTGCTGTTGTCAGAAAATGGTTAGTTATGGGAGTTTAATTTTTTCCATTGCAGATTCCTGGATTATTGCCACTATAAAACACAGCAGTGACCATGCCATTTCCCAGGCAGAGGGGACAAACAGACTGAGGGACAGGAGCAGGGACAGTGCTGCAGAAATCACCCCAGGGCCTCACGCCCAGCTGGGGCACAGGGCCTCTGACACTGAGAGTGAGCACTCAGACCTGTGCTTTGCATCTTTAATAAATATTGGTGTTTGCAGAAAGGGGTAAAAATAACTGCAATATATGTAATAACTGTAAGGTAGAGATTAAATTAATGCAATCTAGACATCTTGGTGCTGTCCTTTGTGTAGCTCTAAGCAATGACTTGCACCACTGAACCAAGTTTCACTCTCTTATTGTCCAGGTTACCATAATTCTGTTCTTTCCTTAAACAATTTCACCCAAACAAATACTACCTGAGCTAGAGAGCTTTTCTTTTACAAAACAACTTCAAAGTTCTCTTAGGTTGTTTCAAGGCAAGATTCTTCAGAAAATGTGATGCTTCATTATCACACTAAACTATTTGGTACAAACTCACAACCAAACTATACCAGACATTGCTGATCTTCTTTGGCTTGTTTTTTTTTTTTTTTTTAATCCTGTGGCCTGGCTGCTCAATTATTTTATGGTTCTCAGCTTTTCTGAGTATTTCAGAACTGCAGCAAGGTTTTGCAAGAGCCAGCTGTGTTACCATTAAGTTTATTTCATAAAAAAACCTTAAAAAATAGTTGCTTTGTACTCATATTCATCAAACTGGCCTCTAAACCACTCTGAGATCTTTATGAGGTCTGGTGTGACTCATAGAGCCTGGTCTGAGGTTCTAATATTCCAGTCTTTATGCAACTTCTAAAAATACAGAGGCTAGAGCCATAGTGAGCCCCATGCCATCATCAGCTGCTGGTGATTATCCCGCTGTGGATCAGGCAGCAGTGCAGGACATGCATCCCTGCTCCTCTGCAGCTTCCACTCAGAAAAGGCACAAACACAATTGTGCAGAGGGCTAAGCAGCAGTGCAGCTGAGATGGAGGGAGAGGGGATTGCAGCCTTACTGGGAAAGGGGAGGAAAACAGCTGTATTGTATGGGAACAGTGTGTGGAGTTCCGTGCCAAAGCCTTGGGATGCGGAACGGGAGCTGAGGCTGGCAGCTCACTGCAGCAACCCTGAACACACAGCAGTGCTGGGTTTGTGTGCTAGTGTCTGCAGCAGAGGAAGGGCTGAGGAGGGGAGAGGGAAAGGCAGCCTTCCAAAGCTGGAAGTGTCTGAGCCTGATCCCAGCATCTCTTGCAGTCCTCTCACTTTCAGGGCTGTTGTAGGCAAAAGAGGCAGCAGGATGGAAATGTCTTGCTGTTTCAAGAACACTCTACTCCGAGGCAAGTATTTGTCTCAAGCCAGGCCCGCATTGGCTTCCATCCTGGTAGAAAGAGAATTGAGAGAAATGATATCTTCCAGAAAATTGCAAGGAGGAGTTACAGCCCAGAAACCCATTTTTGTTTGCTGCAGCAATAAGCATATCTCCTTGATTTGCCCTGAACACAACACAAACCACGGTCCTTTTCCCCCACTATTCTTTTTGTGCTTAGTATCACCTGTCTGCAAATAGGAAAGAGTATGTGAAATTTGAATTTTCCCTCTCCTATATCATTCTGGGTTTTGTGTCCTATTGTGCAAAAATTCTGGTCTCAGTTAATCCAAATTCTGAGAGACTTCATATGGCTAGGAGTGTCTGACTTTGTGTCCTGGGCATCCTCTCATGGTCAGGATCAGAACAGGGGGCTGAGGCAGGTGAGCTTTTGCTCTGCCTCACTGATTTCTGATCGCCAGTTGAAGACAGTGATTCAGAGTGCCACTTCTTTATGGCTCGAGGATATTTTAACTGCAAGTGAGAGGGGATGGAGATTCATGCTCAATAATTGTCTTCATCTGAGGAGTAAAGAGCCTGAAGTGTATTATTTTGAAGTCTGTAGTTAAGTATTGGACTTGAATATAAGTCCAATATATGTAATATGACTTAGAAATAAGCTAAAGATGTGCAAAATCGCATCTTGAAAACTAGCTTGCAGCTTTTTACATGTTTAATAGTCTCTTGGGAAAGATTTTACACTTTCTATCACAGAGTGCTGATGTTTGTTTCGAGGCAGGTTTCTCACGTTGCATCTCTGGCGAGTCTTTACTGTTGTGTCAATCAATTGTTCACTACTTAGTTATTGACATAATTATTTCCCTTGCTAATTTTACATTACCCATTTTTTGTTGTTGCTTTCTTTCATTATGCAGTTGCTCATCTTCCAAGTGAAAGTACATGTTTTCTAGCGCAAGCGGATTTTTTGGGTTTGATGCTTGTTTTCCTTTCCCCCCCTCCTACATCTGCTTATCATTTTTTTCTTAATTAGAAAATGAATGTGATCAAGAGGTCCTTACTTTGCCAGCTCGGTCTGAAATGCAAACTACAGCTGCAGTTAAGTGTTGATAGCTCCCTGGAGAATTCAGATTACCATGGTGAGGTTTGATAACTCTGAGGAAACAATGACCAAAAGCTTCTGAAAACAAGAATCTTTAAAAAATAATTATTTTATTACACTAGTGTGTTGCATACTGGTTAGCTGGTTTTGTGGGGAAAGAGAGGCAAATATATGCAAATATAACTTTTTTATTTTGGTGTTTTCTTGCAAACTAGGTAATATGGAACTCTGTCTCTGCCACCTTCTCTGCTCTTTTTTTCTGAAATTTACAGGATTTAACCTGTATAGAAGATGCCTTTGCAAATGAAGTCTGTGTATGTCTTCAGAATCAAAATTAAGTCTGCAGAGCATTGAAAGCCAGTCTAGCCTTTTTCTTGAGGTCACATGTTCAGTTACACTGGACCTGAGTTTCTGTTCATGGCACTGCCTTCTGATTCCTGTTTCTGTTCTTTGCAGCTGCATCACACAATCCTTTTCTATTTTGACAATTAATAAAGCGTGGGTGGGAATTACTGTTCTATAAATGAAATGAGGATGCTGCTGCTGAGAGAAATGGAAATTACATTGCTGTTGAGGGGGAAAGATTGGTGAGGATTGTGAGATATGTGGATATTCTCTTCCTTCCCTGCATTGTGCTGCGTTCAAAAGCTCCTTCTGTTTAAGGATACCTGAGCTACCTATAAAATCTTGTGACATCACCAGCTGGCTGGGGGGCTGGGATGGCTTCAGGATGGTGGCAGTGTCCTCACTGATAGTACTTAAAAAGTGGTTAGAAAAGATAAGAACTTGTTTGTTAGCCAAAAGAAATATTAATGAGAAAATTCCCACTGCTAGGCACACATTAGTCTTGGCAATTAATTTTTTGGGTTTTCTTCTGCGAAGCAGAGGTGCTGTAATGTGAAAATGAGAAATCAGTCAGAGCACTGAGGCAACTGTGGGAGAGTGACCCTGGCTGAATGCCAGGTGCCCACCGAAGCCACTCTCAGCTGCTCTCCTCAGCTGGGCAGGGCAGAGAAAACACAGCAAAACGTTTGTGGGTCAGAATAAAGCAGGGACAGGCCCCTCACCAGTGACTGTCAGGGCAGAGCAGACTGTACCTGGGGAAATCAGTTTGTTACCAATCAAATCAGAGTAGGATAATGAGAAATAAAAACTTACGTTTTAAGACACCTTTCCCCCTACTCTCCCCTCTTCCCAGGTTCAACATCACTCCCAATTTCTCTGCCTCCTCCTGAGAGCAGTGCAGGAGCACAGGGAATGGGGGCTGAGGTCAGTCCCTCATGTGCTGGACTGACTCAGCTGCTCCTTCCTGTGCAGTGGGAGGACGTGGGGTCCTTCCCCGGGGGACAGTCCCCCATGAACTGCTCACAGTGTGATTCTTGCCGTGGGCTGCAGCTCTTCAGGAGCTGCTCCAGCACCTGTCTCTTTCCATGGGCTGCTGTCCCACAGGACCAGGCTGCTCTGTTGTGTCCCCCACAGGGTCACAGCCCCCTTTGGGCATCCCCTTGCTCCAGTGTGGTCTCCCTCGTGGGCTGCAGGTGGATCTCTGCTCCCCCGTGGGCTGCAGGGGCACAGCTGCCTCACCTCGGGCTGCACCCCAGGCTGCAGGGGAACCTCAGCTCTGGAGCATCTCCTCCTGCCCCACCTGGGGGGTCTGCAGAGCTGTTCTCTCACACATCCTCACTCCTCTCTTCAATGCTATTGCTCCTGCACAGTAACTTTTCCCTTCTTAATTCTGTTATCCCAGAGGTGGCACTGCCATTTCTGCTGGGCTCAGATTTGGCTGGCTCTGAGTCTGTCCTGGAGTCAGCTGGCGTTGGCTTCATCAGACACCAGGGTGGCTGCTGGCAGCTTCTCACAGAAGCCATGCCTGTAGCCCCAAAATCTGGCCATGCAAACCCAATACAGAAGCCCACAGAAACACTTTGCTCCTGATCTCTTTTCTTCTTACTCCTGTGCTGCGATACTCAGCATCTGAGAAATGATGCAGCATGTTAAAAGAGCATTCTCATTGCTTCAGCTGCACTCACTATCAAGCCCAGGTGTTCTGCAGAATTTTGAGGTATGCTTTCTTTTGGAATCGGTGCTTTTCTCCTCACTTTGTGATTTTCTTGTTGCTTTGTTTGTGTTTAACATTACTGCAGGTGGGAACATAGACCTGAAGGGAGATTGGGTATAATCTCAGACAGAATTCCTGGCTGGCAGACCCCTGTGGTGACTGGCTGCAGCATTTCTCTGGAGATATTGGATAGGTCTCCAGTCATCAGGACTGGAATGTTTCCCAGCTTCTCCCCTTTGCCTGGGCAAGGGTGTTCATCAGACTGCCAACAAGACAGATGGGAAAAAAGGAAAATAACCCTAACTTTATGCCTAGGAATGCAGCTTACCTCTGGACAGAGACAATCACAAAAATTGCATCTGGCAAGGAGCACAGCTGCAGGGGGGCTGTGGTGATCTCTGGGTTGCTGGTGCTTGACAAGCTGATGAAAACAAGGGAACTGTAATTAAGCTGATCCATGCAGGAAGGTATAAATATTTTGTTTCTTTTGTCCCTTGCAAAGTGGAACAACTCTAATTGCTGTATTGACCCTAACAGAGGAAAAAAATCTATTTTGGAGCAGAATTATGGTTTGTGGCCATTACAGCACGAGTACTGCAGAGTAATTTGGAGTAGGTAGTGAGGTGGAATTTTTGATCCTCGCTGTTACCTGGGTAGACATCACTACTGGGGGATTTTTGTGGAGCAGCGTGTCATACACGGGGCTGTATCATTTGGCCACTTGGTGTTTCCCTAGTACAATGTAAATTTTTATCTAAGTTTTAGAGAGAGCAGGTTTTCCAGCTGAAGAGAAGAGCAGAAACTGGTAAGTCCTCTATGATCTGAGTAGGTTCTGCCTCTTTAGAGCTGGTGTTGTCCCCTGATGAGATCCTGGGGGGTGGCTGGACTTCAGAAGGATGTAGAAGTAATTTGATTTTTTTGAAAGACATCCTAGAGCTTTATATGAAATAAATAATAGGTTTTACCTTTGGCATGTTACAATAAGAACTGCAAAGCATCTCACTGGACAAGAGGCTGTTGCATAAAGTGAATGTATAGTGGTCCTATATGGACTGTCTGTTGACCCTCTGCCAATAAAGTATCAGCATTTTAGTGGCCAAAATGTGGCCTTGGTCGGCCTCTTGTGCTGATCTGCACTGATTACCTCATCTCAGGACCTTTTTTTGTCTTGATGGTTTGCAGTGAGAAAGAGGAAGGAAATTAATTTAACCAGCTCAGGTTTTTTGGGTCCATGTCATCTGCAGATAATCTGGATGGATAGCAGGGGTAGTGTTACTGTTGTTTTCTTTGGTGCCTAAATTTCTATGATTCGAGGTCTCATTGTATGGTATTGAAGAAACTCTGGGAACTTCAGTCCTGCTGTTATGCCAGAAAGATTTTGTAAAAGCTTTACAAAGGTAAATAATGCCAGTGTGATAAATATTTTATTATGAGTGAGAAAATTTACCTTTTTATCTTTCAAAATTCAATCTAAAAGCCGTATTTCGTTCTCTTTTTATCCAGGAAAATAACTGAAAATGGTTTTCCTTGGAACACAGATAAGAAAACACTAGTGATCAAAGATAATATTGTGGAATGTCTGTCAGGGTTCAGTGCATCAATAACCCTGACACGTAATTAAAATAATTGAAAATGCCCTGCGTGTGTTCTCTGATAGAAGGCAGTAAAAAGATCACTGAGGTACCAAAGCTCTTGCACAAAACCAGATATACTTTAAAATCAATCCCTTTTATTTTTAATCTTTTATTTGAATCCTTTAAATATCCAGAAAGCCAAAATCTGAGCCTGCATCATTGCCTTTAGCTTTCCTGTTGAGAGAGAGCAGCTCATATTTCGTTCAGCTTGTTGCTCAAGTCAGCAGAAAGGACTGGATTTCAGCTGAGAAACAGGGTCAAAGGGGCTCCTCAAGGATGATGACATCTGACTGAGCTGGGCTGGGTTTCTCTCCTTTTCCCTGGCAGTTCTCTTCTTCACAATCCAGTCTTGAATCTTCATCTTTCTCCATTTTCTCTCTCTTTTTTTAATTTTTTTTTTATTTTTTTAATTAAACTAGGTATGTTTGTCCTTTTCTTTCCTTTCTGTACTTATGGAACAGCTGTCTGAAACTAACCCTAGGATAATAGGAAAACTTGTTGTTTAGAAATTTTGTAGAAGGAGGACATCATCCTGATGTAGGTCACTTATTTCCAGATGGGTTCTGGACTTCACTAACTCAGAGCTCTACGTTGGGAGTCTTTTGAGACCACTCCAATTTTAACAAAAAGGCCAAAACTGTATGAGACTTTCTAAATTACTTCAGGGAATATGCAAGGGAAAGTATTTTCCATGAAAAAGCAGCTAGAATCTGGGTTTGTTTTGCCCCAAGTTCAGACTCAGCCAAGGGTTAAAGTTCTTTCTGAATTTCCTTCATCAGAAAGTGGTGAGGGCACCTGGCGTTCAAAGAAGCCTGAAGTAAAATGTCATCTTTCCAGGTGAAATGTTGTTTCCCTCACTGTGATTGGAGAGCCAGAGCTAGAACAAGAATAGGACAGGCTGTGGCACTTGGAAGGGGCCCACAGTGACCCTGCCTGGGAGCAGGCAAGAAATCAGAGGCTTCCTTCTTCTGTCCCTCCAACCTTCACAAGGTTTTTCCTCTAATACTTGACTGAATCTCCCTTTTTCTCCTAAGGACGCATAGGAATCATAGGCTTTAGAGTCAGGAGTTCAACGTAATTAAAAATATGTCCATGACTTTATGCATTTAGTAAGCTCCAAATTTTTTTCAGATTGGAAATACTTTGAAGACAGGATTTTGAGGCAAAAGTGCAGGTAGCCAGGCTGATTTATCTCTCTGTGTCCCTGATGGACAGTGTTGCCTAATCAAAATATTCTGACTGGTTTTCTTTTATGAAAAAGAAAGTAAATTCTCAAAATTAAGGAACGTAAAATGAAAGGCGTATGTTGCTGTCGTGTTTCTGAAGGAAGATGGATGTTGTTAATGGCCTCTGTTGTACTCTATTAAAGAACTCTTTGCACTGGAAGTGCTAAATTGTCCTTAGTTCTTGCACTAAAATTTGTGCCCTGGTGTTGACAGGCTGAATCTGTACAAGTCCTTACAAGTCAGAGAGCCTTTGGAGCAAGTCCTGGGGCTCTAGAAATGCTGGGGTGGTGGTCCTTGGCACATGGGGCCCTTTGGAGCTCTCCCTTGGGACAAGTTTTGCTGGCAGCATCACTGAGTGCTGGCTCAAAGGGCACAGATTTGGGATGTTCCAGTACCCATCATACTGTCATGTAACTGGGCAGGAGCAATCAATGTTTTATTCTTGCCTCAGGAGGAAGTAATTGAGATTAGCGTGACTGGCAGTTAAGTGTGGGGATGAGGAAAGTGTGCTCTATACATAAAATCCAGTGAGTTTTCCCTCAATCAGTGGCGACGGCGAGCACAGGGAATAATCCATGTTTCAGTTAGTTTGGAATTGCATGTGTGAAAGTGACTTGAGTTAAATTAACACACAGTGCTGAAATACATGACTACAACCCTTGTGATCTGAGGGTGATTGTATTCTAAGGTGCTACCCTTGAATGATCACCAGAAGAGAGTAATACTGAGCTTCATTAAATCCTCACTGCAGAGGTCAGGGAAAACTAAGTCAATGGAATTAAAGCATAAAATATGCTTAGATAGAGATATTTGGGTAGGATTAAAACTAAACTTATAGGATAAAATTTCAAAAAGGTATTTAAGCTTCAGAGATTCAGAGAAGAATGCGATTTGGGTATATAGTCTGCTCAGTATCTAGTGGACATCAACAGTTGCTTGCATTTGTAAACATGTAAAATCAGAAAGGTACTTCATCTAGATCTTGCAGTAGTGAGCTTGTGAGCAACCTGCTCCTCTGCCCATCTTGGTTTATCTTCCTGTGAGCCTGCTGCAAACTCCTCAGCTCACAAGTGAACAGAAAGCACAGGAAAGAGCAGAGCCTTGTGTGAGTAAAGGGTACCAGGGGGCAGAATATCAACTGGCAGGCAGACTGAGAGATGAGATAATGAAGAGTGGGTTGCACAATAAAATTGTGTTTACATTTTGATTTCTTTTGTATCAGTAGTTTCATTTTTCAATTACCAGCATTAACTCCCTACACAGCTTTGCCAGAAGGCTAAGAAAATACAGCTGATCACAAGCTCCCAGAGGAGGCACAGAGGAACTGTACTCATGCCTGTAATACCAAACTGTCATTTCCATCCAAATTCCAGTACAGAAAAGTTAAGAATTACAACATTTCTGAGCACGTTTGCATCTGTACAGTAAATCCCTCACAGTTTTGGTGTCAGATTGCATTGTACGAGCTCTGATGACATTTCTCTTTGCCTTCTCTCATCTGCCTCTCCTTTTATATGAGAAGTGTGGATACCATAAAAGCTGAGCTGGCCAGGCAGACAGGCAGCTTCCCCCACCCACAGCTGGTGCTTGTCTTTGGCTGCTCTGTCTCCAGTAACAGTCTCTAACAGGTCTTTGCCAGTGTTTCACTATCCATCTTGTTAATTTGTTTTATTTTCCTAAAACCTGACTGAAATTTCCCTTGCCCCACTTCAAAACTATTCCTTCTTGTCCTGCCTACAGTAAAATTTATTCTTTCCTGTTCACCAGCTGCATTTTCTATCAGATCTTGCCTCGGTGTTCTTTAGTCTAGGCAGCCCTAGATCCTTCAGCATCTCTTTTCAGATTGTGGTTTTCCAGATCTCAGATCTTATTGTTCTCAATATCTCTCCTTAATTTAAAAACATGGGCATTGTAGCCTGCTTAGAGCAACACTAAGCATCTAGAGCCTTAAGAAAACAGGGCTATCAAAATGCCTCTCAGTGGCCACATGCCTCAGCTCACATGCGCAGTATGGATTGCAATTCATCCTTGGCAGATACAGGAGCTGTATGCACAGGGTGAAGATGCCCTGTCAGAGCAACATTGTGGGATAACTCCTAATGCACAGCTGGAACTAGGGAAGACTGCCTTCCTTTGTGTCACTCCTCTGTAGCACGGGAGCGCTGCTGGAATTTACACAGTTTATGGCCACTGTAAACCAACATAGAAAAATACACAGTTTGGACCTAGAGGGCCAAGACTTCTTTGCCAGGAGATAAAAGCGATTCAGATGCAAAAAGCTCTTGCTTTTGGTTTGTATGTGCCCTGATTGCTAAACGGGTGGAGAAGGGGTGGTGCTACATTGGTTAAAACTTATTTTAAAACCTAATGAAATAAGCCAACCCCCCTAATTTAATCTCACATAGGAAAGGATCATTTTCTCTCAGAGACCAAGTTCAGGTGTTAGCTTGGACAGGTCAAGTCCAGGACATCAGCACTAAGCTTTGCAGTGTGGGAACTCTGTGAGGGACATTCCTAAGAATGGGCAGTGAGTGTGTTGGTTAGATGGATGTGTGTCTGAGGGAAATCCTGGGATTTGGGGAATTGGCCTAACATTGTCAGAAATATTGGAACAGAGTTGGGGCAAGAGGAGTTACAGCTTTGCCTGGTTTAAAAAGCCAGAGAATTCTTTTGATGTACCCAGATCATCATCTGGGTCATCAGTGCTATAACTGCATCTGGAGTGTCTCAGAAAATCCAGGTGGAAGGATGAAGCCCTGCTCCTGACGATGGCTACAAAATCTGCTGCTCACCCTGCAGAAAATGTGGATCCTCAAGAATAACAGTAGCAAGCACTGCTTGCTTTCACAGAAGTTCTCTGATGTCTGATTCCTATGAAATGTTTGTTTTATTTTGGGATAGGTTCCAAGGACAGTTTGATGGGTGCTGGCTCAGCACTGCAGAGCTCTGGTGCTGCCCTGGGATCAGTAGGTCATGCTGGCTATAATTTGGGGTGCTTTTGCTCATTTTGTGTGTTCAAGAGGAAGGTGTTAAGCCACGCTGGCACCTGGGAGGTAGGATCAGCTTGACTTTGAGAACACCTGGAGACACATTAGTGGAACATGAAGTTTTCCTGCATGAGATGTCTTTAACACCTAAGAACAGGACACTTCTGAGATGCCTGTGGCCTCGGCGGCTGCACATTTCATTCTTTAGTGACATGCCCCTGCTCAAACAAGCACTTGGGAACCCCATCCATGTGTATGAGCTGGTGCAGACCCATAAACACCAGTGGCTCCTGAGCAAGTGTTTCCTGGCAGCTCTAGTGAACATCAGAATAAACCTTTACATACTGCTACACAGGAAAAGTAATCGGATATTTTGGAAAGCTCTGAGATAACTGTATGTCATTTGGTTCTGGTGTCAGTCCTTGCCTTAAGAATTTGATTTGAAAATTGTCAGCCTAAGGTGAAATGCTGGTAAATGGGATTATAAGGGTAGAGAATCTCTCTGATTTCATGAAAGAAAATGTGGGGAAAGGTGGAAATTCCTGCAAGGTGAAATGTTTAAAAGAATTGCATACTGAGAGGCTAATTGGATATAATTTTTCATCCCCTAAAAGTGTAACAATGGATGCCAGAGAAAGCTGTAAGAAATCTGTTGTCCAGATGCATTTGATCCCTATGGCTAAATGTAAAACTCCCATTGGCAGCTGGTGCCTGCAAATGAGTCCAGGAAACAGATGATAGGGATGAATTACCAGCGAGGAAACCAGCATGACAGCCAGACAGTGTGACTGTTTCACATGGACCCTCTTCCCCACAGCTTCCAGATTCTGTCACAGCACACAGCAGTGAGTTCCAATAACAGGATTGCTTCCCTGAATTGTCAGCAAGCACTTGGGCAAAGATCTGGCTTCATTTGGGGAAGTTCCTGTTGGCTCAAAAGCTGTGAGTGTGGCCCAGTTAGAACTGTGGGATTTAGCAAGTTGCTCTGTGTGGGTTTATTGCTCATTTGCAGAACAGAGACTGGACATTTTCATTGCAGATCAACCTTTCTTTGTCTATGTGTGGGTGTGAGAGAAGGAAAAGTCAAGCCTCAAGGAAAGAAAATACCATTTCCTCAACAAGATATAAAAGGGAATTAGCTACACTCTACCATCTACCTGCTCCATTATCATGAGTCAGTGATAATAATAAGTTGTACTGGGAGAATTAGACCATGGAGGAAAAAAAAAGAGTGGAAAATTAGACTTAGACCCCATGATCAGTCCACTGGATAAAACGCCATGTGCCTAAATGAGAGCATGTTTTCTATCCTATAGTTCTATCTTATGGGGTAGAGATTAAAAATTTCAAAATTGGGAAGGCAAGAAAATGTAACTATGAATCAGCCAAATCAGGCCAGTGGGCTTTCCCTTGATATATTGCAAAAAAAGGGAGAAATCCAGAGTGTTTGGGACCTTCAAATTTCTATTTTAGAATTTTCAAAACAATGTTTTGTCCATTCTGGACTACTTTCTTTTCCCTCCTCTTTTTATGTACTTTTTTCCTTCCCCATGTTTCCTTCCTTCCCTGCAGTCCTCCTTTGCTCCTTCAGCAGCAAACTCTGAAGATGCCTTCAGTCACAGCCCTCAACCAGCTCATGGAGGGCTCCAGCCTCTGCAGGGCATGGACGGGGATTTCTCCTGGGAAGAACAGGCAGCCAGCTTCACAAATGGGTGCTCCCTTTCCTCCTTGCCTTCTCCAGACTCAGCTGGCAGAACAATAGACTCCCAGAGCTGCTTCTTTTTCAGGATCAGGGGGTGGCTGAGACTGTTGCCAGCCTGCCCTGTGTCTGTCCTTTGGTTATCCCAGCAGGACACATGCAGCCCTACTTCCAAAAGCTGCATGAATGGTCCTCTTGGATCTTGAGAATGCATTTTGCCTCTTTGATCTTTCATCCCAAACCCCTCAAGCTCTACTGCCTCCTTTAAGTGCACATACTGGCAGCCTGACTGGTGACTGGCTCTGGGATAAGTCCCTTCTGCTGTCCTTGAGGTCCCTTTGTTATCAGCGATTGATGGAGAGACGGGAAGACTGATTCATGATCAGAATTCGATTTTACTCAGGTTTTCCAAGTCTTATATACCATTTCAGTGAGGTTAATAATTTCTACTACAATAGTTAGGTTAAAAGATCATACAAGCAACTCATGTATTTTACAACATCCTTATTGTAGGGGGTTGACTGAATCTTTTCCCTTAAGCGAGTTTAATCCCATCTTCTCATAAGCTCAGAGTTCTGTTTGTCCTTGCCACGGCATCCTAGTCACCGGACTAGTTATGCTAATTAAGTCTCTCTTATTCTTGGTCTTAGTGTATTCCCACACTCTGTGGCAGGAAGCTTTCCTCCAAGTGGGTGTTCTCCCAGAGCTCATCTCCACTTTTCCAGAGTTATGCTTGCTGCTCACTTCCACCCCTCAGCACCCCAGTCTTGCATATAGAGGAATATCTTCCATGATTAAAGAATTCATGGCCTTACGTGTGATCTGAAGAAGTCCACTAGACCTGCTCTGGTTCTGCTGCTTTCTTCCTTCCTTTTTCCATTCTTCACCATATGCCCCCAAGGCAGATTGTGAATCAGATCCTTAAAGCTTCTATTTTGGGAGCTGAAAGAAGGTCCCTGTAACCCCTACGTTCTTTTCCCACTTCTTTCCCATGCAGCTGACAATACTTACTGCCATTAGCTGATCTTAAACGGGCATTGAGAGCCCAAGGCTTGGTTGCTCCAATGACTCTGTTCATCTCCAAGACCAGATTTGCAATTCCCATCAATGCAAATTGATCAATGGAGTGTCAAGAGATGTGTTTTATCCAGAAAGCTTTTCCTAGGCCTCTGGACTTTGAGGGGAGTGTATACTGAAGGCAGATGAGAAAGGTGAGGAAAGAGTACCAGGCACAGCTGGTGTTACATGAATATGCCTGCTTTTAGAGTAAACTAGAACTGCAACAACTAAAGATAAAGGCAGGTGGTAGTGATTCCTAGGCAATAAGGTAAAATTCCAAAATACTGTTTCCTCTGAGAGATTTTTGTGAAATTAATTTCCAATTTCTGCAGTAATTGGATTTCAGTTTGCAGCATTTTTTGATCTGCAGGCTGCTGACTAACTTTGTGCATATCACGTTTTACTGTACCTTACAAATGGTACCCTTTGACATAGATTATTCAAATAGTGGTTAATTCCACCTGAAAGCAATGGGATTTCACTATTATCTTTCACGTCTGGCAATAAGGTTCTGTAAAGCACTTTTTGCACTCAATTACTTGAGCTAAATGTCCAATAAATAATGCAGAGTTCCAGGCTAAGCATGAGCTAGATATGGAGTTTTCAGTTAATAGAACAACTTACCCACTTTTCTCAAGAAGAAACAGCAATGTGAAAGTTGATTGAAATGCAATGGTGGAAACAATAGAATGAATTATTATTAATACATGTAGCAACTTTTACCAGATTTGTGGTACTTTTGCTTATAATAAAATAGACTGATCAATACCTTAAGTTCAGTAGGAGGGAGAACTGATTGAGCTTGATTTATGTGCAACCAACTAAGACAAAATTGATGTGCTTGGATCTGTACAAGCTATTTGTAACTCAGGGTAAACAAGGAACAGCTTGACCATAATGCTAAAGTTTGGAAGTGTAGGCTTTCCCTTCTTCATATGGAGAAACAGACAGGGAAATTGAGGAAGCCTGTAGAATCTGGCTATAGGAAACAGGATGGAGGAGATGCCATTGATGGGAAGCCTTGGGAGCACACTAAAGGAGAAGGGAAGACTCAGGGACTGTATGTCATGACAAAGGGTTATTTTTGAGTTTTTTTTATTTGCTGCTGTGTAGCCGTTGTCTATTGATGTAGCAGTTTATAGGGAAGTGAAGGGTAAAAAACAGGATTGGTCTTCTACTGGGTGGGCATGTGGAGTCCCTCTGGAAGCATGACAAGCAAAGCAAGCATCAAAATAAATCCCATGAAGATTTCCTAAAGGTGCACATGTCCTGCCTTTGCAGCCATGTGTTTGCAGCCTGATGTAAATTTCTCCATGCATTCTCCATGTATGTCTATATGTTTTCTTTATACCTACATACATATATATAAAGAGGGTATGTATTCTTTGGGAGTAAAAACTTCATGTTTCAGGTGTTGGTGTTTCTTTGAAAAGGAAATCAATAACCTAGTCCTGTATATCTTTGATGCAGTGTAATGCTCTCTGAGCAGAACAGCCATAATAATTTAGAAATTGGCTGATTTGTTCAGAATTTTCAGCCTCTTTGCAGTAGCAGTGTGTTTTCTTTCTCCGCTTTCTTTGCTTTTACTCCAGGTTTTTTAGGGTTTTCTCCATGCTTCTGCTTATCATCCTGTGTAAGTCCCAGCCAAAGTGCATCAAACAACATCCAAGGGAATTAACTCTTTTACCCTCATTGCTTGTGCTCTCAGGGAGGTTTTGTATTGATCCAGCTGCCTCTACAGAAGAGGTTACTTTCTCCTTCTGCATTTACTGACTGGGGAGCTCCTGTTCCCTTATACCCCCTCAACACTTCCATGAAGATAATGGGCAGAAAACAGGGGTTAGATGAGAATGGGGAAGCTGCCCAATCTGCTGGGTGAGGCAGGAAATAAATCTTCACCAAAGACTCTCTGCAATAGTGCAGAATGCCAAGAGCTGAGCCTGGGATGAGATGGAAATATGTAAGTCCCCATTTGCAGCCTATGTAAGTGTTTTACCAGTTTGGCAGTTCAAGGGTGCCACCCTGGGCCTGCTGCTGCAGAATGGAATTGAGTGTGGTTGCTTTCCTGGAATGAATTCCTATGTCCAGTTGCTAAAGCACAGCACAGCTGTTTGGGTTTGAGGAACTCCAGCTGTTTGGGTTTGAGGAACTCCACCTGTTTGCAGCAAGCATCCCTTTCCCCTTCAGAGAACCAGAGGTACTCGGCTACCAGGATCACCATTCAGGGAAGGATGTTTTCATCTCGCAGTGTAACTAGTAAACCAAGTTTGAAAAAGCAATGATCTCATTATCAGTGAACTGACAAACTTACCTCTTGGTGCAAAATGTAATCTTTGTTGTGTAAGGACTGAAAAAAAAAGTTTAGATATTTCTGGAGGAGAGAAGGGGGGAACGTGGTGTTAAAACAGCTTAGTCAGAAGATGGATGAGGCAGCAGTAGCTTGATATTGATCTCTGTCCTTGAATTAGATAGGCACTGGCTGATAAAATATCCCTATTTTTCTAGGTCATCACGTATTTCCAAAATATCCTACTTCCCTGCTGGCTGCTCAGCCTTGGGAGCGAGGCGTGTTCTGCCTCTCAATGAGGCCTCTTTATCGGGCACCAGAATGGAGATGTTAAACTAACAAATGCAGCAGCGTGACGCTACAGCCAATTAAAAGGTTCTGTTTAACACACCAACTACAAGTTTCCATCTCAGTGAAATGTGCCTTTTCAGAGGACATTGTCTCAGCATTTAAATACCACAACCACCAGTGATGCAGAAACAGCACATGGCTGTGGCCCTGCTGCAATCTGACACATCTATTCTGAGAAAAATTTGCACTATATGTGAATGCTAATGCAGCTCCTGGGCCAAAACTTGGAAAGGAGGAGGAAGAAGCCTCACCTCACTGTAATTTCTCATACAACTTTTAGCCAGAACTTGGCTCCTTGGGTGCCAGCTATGCCTGCCAGAGCTGTCCCTAACCTCTGGCCTCCCAGCCCTTGAGTGGGGCTGCAGAGTCTCTGAACCTCATTCAGCACCCCAGCTCTCAGGGTGAAGTGAAATAGAAAAAACTCTGTACAGGAAAAAGAAAGAAAAAAGGTGCCTCCACGCAATGTGTTTAAAAGATCTTCAGTGACACTGTTACCTAGGTAGTACAGCAAGTAAATTAGCAACATTGCTGTAAGACAACCTGATAAACGAGAGCCTACTTAAAATTCCAATGGTTGTAAATACGAACGCAAAGGAAATTAGTTCTTTAGGATGTCTCTCTCTATTTCCTAGAAATCAATAATATATGGGCCATCATGGAAAGCATTTATCTGTGTTCAACCTTGCCTACCCCCAAAATTGGTAATGCATCTGCAGACAGGAATTTAAGTGTGAAAAAGAGTTTGCACAGGTGTCACTGCTCGGCAGATCCTTCATCTTACTGTTCTGTCACTAAGGTAGATTTCCCTTAATTTATAGATACCATTTTGTAGTGTTGCTCATTTTAGCTGGTCACAGCAAGAGAAAGTCTTTATCTTCAGCAATTTCTCATCTTTTTGGCTTTTTTAAGAAATGCTGTTTCTGATTAGTATGATTTATGTCAATGAACTCAATAAATTGATTAACTTAAAAGTACAGGACCTTCAGGAATTCTAAACCTAATCATTGTCTACACTCAGAATACCCTTTATATTTAGCACCACACTTGATAGGTAATTTGTTTTCTGTATCAGCATGTCGGGATTGCAAGACTTCATTCCTTATGATATAGACAATCTCCTCGTTACTTAAATGTAGCCTTGTCCACTGGAAACAACGTGGTGCTATTCAGTGCTGGGGCATTGGTTCCTCAGCAATGTGTTGTAAGGAGATTCAGTGGGATCTCAGTGGATGGTATCACGTCACCAGTGACAGAAAATCACTGCCAGAAGGTTGCCAGGTATGTAGCTAAAAAAATACCCCATCTTCCTTTGATTCCCTAATGTATCTCTATAATGAAAGTCCTCATAAAATGACTAAGTTTATATTTAGGTGTTTTTATGTTTTTCATTTGTTGGTGGCCACAGAGGGTAAAACATACCAGATCTGGCAATCTTATTTTAATGTATTTTCTTCAGTTGTTTTAAATGCTAACCCTTGACTAAGGAAAGAGCTGTTTCTTAAAAACCTAGGCAGAATGGAGGCTTAGCAGCAACTTAGTATTTTCTCTTGATTTTTGTGCAAACCTTTAAATGGGTTTTCACTGCTCCCTTTGTGAATGCTCCCAAAAGTTTATTCCCAGGAGCATTAACACTGTTGTTACCTTTCATTATTTATGGGCAGATAGTTATTGCTTATCCAGTTATGAAATTAAGGTGAGTTCAAAGCACAACAGTTTGGTTTCTTTTCTTTCAAGGACATTCTCAGGTAACTTCTTTAATGCCAATAAAACTTGATAGTGAAGTTCTGCAGCTGAAGTGAACAGAAACTTCCTTTCCTTGGAGGCTTCTGATAAAAACTTCCCATAAAACAGATCAATATCTACATTCCCATCTTTTTCTTGTATCACTAGAATTTGTGTTAAGAGTGAAAATTATTTCAGAAAGTGAACATTTCAAAATGTGCAACCTGGCATTTTATACCTGGAAATCTCTTTTTAGACAATTACATTAATAAATGACCCCTTACTTTTGCCTTTACTACTCTTTTTTCTAATTATATTGCAGATGGAAGTTTCGTCTTCTTTACTTCTCAGATTGCCACAAGTGACACGTTACAAAGATGGATATTGTCTCCAATGGAAATTCTTTATTTTAGTTTCCTCAGCAAACCTGTACATCAACAAACTGACTGGGAAAGCTGCTGTGCTTTCCTTCCTGGGTTGCTAGTAGTTTGCATGACCACATTCCTTTTTCTGGGCAAGAAATTTCCCAATGGGAGTCTACTCTCCTACCTCTTACCAGGTGGAAGTGATACATTTTTAATTCTTCCATAATAATTTATACTAGCACATGCTCTGCAGTTTGTTGGAAATCTCTCTGGTAGGGCCATGGCTTTGCTCTACTCCAGAGGTATTCCAGCTGGTGTTCTTTAAGTGACTCTTCTCCAAATTCCAGTGCTTTTTTTCTGTTTTGAAATATATTCTCTCTCAATTTTTCTTTGAAAGACCAAGCCACTCACTTGAATTGTTTGCATAGCACCACTTCCAATGGACATTGGACTTTTCCTACCACTTTCATCTTAATTAAATACTAGGAATTTATGAAGGATGATAATTCAGGGAAATTATTCAAACTGTTGATGGTGATTATTTATGAAATCACCTTTGAATTAATGTGACTTCAGCAGCATCAAAAAGTGTTTTGGAAGTAAAAAATATTAACTCCTGCTCATATAAATAAATTTTTAAAAGACACTTACTTTGAAATCTGTGATATAGGACAAAATATTCTTACATGAAACATTTGCTGATAAGTAGGTATGCACTGCCTCTGTTCTGATAACAGTTTCCCTCAAATGCTGATTCAGATTTGCAAAGGCTTGATGCAGCCCTGCAGGCTATGAAATTATTTTGTCTTACAACAAATTATTCAGAAAATTTGTATTAGATGGAAGACAGCCAAGTCTACTCTGGGCTGCAAATAATCTAGACAGGAACAGTATTCACGTGAGCCTCTTGTATACTAGAGTTGCCAGGAAATAAACCCCTTCCCTTGGCATTAGCTTCTGCCTACACTGAACTTCCCAGTGTGACTCCACGGGTGCTTTTTGGCAAGGGGAATGCACCTACATGAGACAGGAGAGAATCTTAAGGTGTTGTCTCTTCTCCTCCTCTTCCTCCTCCTGGTCAGGATGCAGGAAGTGGCAGAGCACAGGCAGCAATCCGTCCTCTCTCCTGTGCTGGACTTCTGCAGTTACCATGCTTGAGTTCCCTCAAATAAATCAACCTTTCAAAGATAGGTTTCTTATAGTGGTCATAGCTGCTCTTTGGACTGCTGTTCCCGGGGCTTCCATTACTGTGGGAAGGACCATGCCCACCAGGAATTCTGTGTTTGGCAGTGATTGATGCCTTTGTGCTGCAGAGCTGCTGGAAGGTGCAGTGGAGACTGTGTAGGCTGTGCAGACAGAGCCTTCTGCACTGGAGGCTGCTCCAGTCCAGCTCTGGAAAAAGCCAGAGCTGGCCTGGCAGATCCTAGCCAGCTCCTCATGGGTTTAGAACTGCTGGACCAACCAGCTGGCTGGTGCAGTCAAGGAATTTTTTTCAGGTTCCCTCCCTACATAATTTTTGTCCTCAGACTATGAAGCCAGGTACAGAACTACTCAGATAGGTCATTTGCAGCAGGATCTTGTTCACTTACTGGGGTTTACTCCTGGCAGAAGCTTCCTCAGTTTTGATCCAGTTAGCTAAGCTCAAGGCAAGATATTTAGGACATTTCTGAGAATTTTATGGTGCTTTCTGAGTGTTTTATCCTGGATTTATGGAGACTATGCACTAATGCATTTAATGGCTTAGGGTAAGACTGCCACCATCCTGACCCAGTAGTCAAGTGTGGAAATGACCCTGACTCATGTCTTAACCAGTGTGACACTGGTACACAGAGATCACAGTGGTTGAGATTTTCCCTGTTTCAGTGTAACTGGCCACCTTATGAATTCAGAACAAGTCCACTTGGCCATTGATCTGAGAGACGCCTGGGATGTCCTTCCTTGGTAGAGACCTGTCCCTGTTTCTTTACTGTGACTGCCCCAAGACAGCATCTGCTTCATTGACAGCCTCAAATATTTGACACCACCTGCCTTTGATATAGATGTTGTGATGAACATTCTTTTGCATAAAAAACGAACTTTGTAGAGCACTTAAAGTTTCAGATCCACACCAAGGCACTAAAATATGTGAGTAGATTTATTTTTTTTTTTTCGAGCGGTGACAATCTTTTCTTACTCCTTGCATGAACAACAGTTCATGCACAGCTTCTCTAAACTTAGGTCAGCCCTTTAGGTTTTGGAATACGTTAGTATCCCATTTGGAATACTAATGGGAACAGCAGCAGAGCTGCAGGCTGGGGATGGTGTGGCTGGACACGGCCCAGACAGAAAGGGACCTGGGGGTACTGGTGACAGCAGCTGAACATGAGCCAGCAGAGTGCCCTGGTGGCCAAGAAACCCAACGGCACCTGACCTGTGTGGGAATAGGGAATAAAAATTACCTCACCCCTGATAAATAACAACTGTTTTAATTAACCAATGCAGCCTCACCCCTGATGAGTCACAGCTGTATCCAATAAAGAGGAGTGAGATAAAAGAGTGGGTTAGCTGGGAAGGGGAGGCTTATCATAGAAGAGGAACCTTGAGGAGCATGAGGGTGAGAGTAATGAAGGAGGATCCTGAGGAGAGAGAATCACTGCTGTGAGGTCAGTGTGGGCGTACAGTCATGAGCCTGTTGTTGGAACCTGCAGTCACAGTCTAGCTGGGCAAAAGCCTGTAGTCACAGTCTGCACACTGATCCCTGCAGTCACAGTCTGGCTGGGTAAAAGCCTGCAGTCAGAGTCTGCACACTGATCCCTGCAGTCAGAGTTCAGCTGGAAATAACCAGCAGTCAGAAGCTGCAAGGGAAACCTCCAGTAGGAGCTTGCTGCAGCCACAGTCAGTGAATATTTGGAGTCAGGCTAGCCATGCTGTAAAGAGGAATAAATGAGGACCCTTTTAAGCTGTGTTTAACAAGAAGTCTCTGCTTGTTTCTGCCCTCTAATAAGAGGGCTGTTGCAACAGCCTGGATCAGGAATGGTGTGGGCAGAAGGAGCAGGGAGGGCATTCCTCCCCTGTCCTTGGCACTGGTGAGTCCACACCTGGAGTGCTGTGTCCAGCTCTGGGATCTCAGTTTAGGAAGGACACTGAGTGCTGTGTCCAGCTTTTGGAGTCTCAGTTTAGGAAGGACATTGAGTGCTATGTCCAGCTCTGGGTGTCTCAGTTTAGGAAGGACTTTGAGGCACTTAAGCATGTTCAGAGGAGGCACCGAGGCTGGTGAGGGGCTGGGAACACAAACCCTGTGAGGAACGACTGAGAGAGCTGGGGTTGTTCAGCCTGGAGAAAAGGAGACTCAGGGGTGATCTCATCACTCTCTACAACTCCCTGAAAGGTGGCTGTGCTCAGGTGGGGATTGCTCTCTTTCTTCAGGCAGCAATTGACAGAACAAGAAGACATAGTCTTAAGCTGTGCTAGGGGAAGTTTAGCCTAGATTCTAGAAAAGAGTTCTTCACGGAGTGGTTGGGTGCTGGAATTTTCTGCCCAGGAAGGTAGTGGTGTCACTGTTTCTGGTTGTGTTTAAAAAAATACTTGATGAAGCACTCAGTGCTGTTGTTTAGCTGACAATGGTGTTAGGTTATAGGTTGGACTTGATGATCTCAAAGATCTTTTTCAACCTAGTTTCTCTTGTGGTTCTGTGATTTTGACTTTTTAATTTTTTTAACTCTTCACTTATGCTTTTTTAAATTTTATTCTTCCATAACTAGTGAGATTTGAATAGTTTGTTCTATAGCTTCCTTGATGTCCTTTAGAGGACAACGCAAAGCGGAGGAATGCCTCCACTGTTTCATCTACTGGTCACTATTACAGGGAACTGGAAAATGAGAATGGATACCTGCAATACAGTGAGAAAGTTGAAATGCTAACAGAAACAACCAGTTATGATTACATTAAGTAACTGTCATTCAATCCTTCACAGTGAATGCCAAATATATCAATCTTTGACATCTCATCAGTACTGCTGCATAGTCAATTTACCAGATTATTAAAAATACTAGTACCTGCAACCTGGCATTGGGCTATCCTCAGAGAGAGAGTTAATGCTTAATCAAATGGTGCCACTTTAGAGAAGGTCTCTATTAATCAGTAATGAAATGGTTTATAAAATTGGTTAGTTGTTTTTAACCCAGTATTTTTTTTTTATTTTATTTTATGGCAATGGTAGTGTTGTCTTACACTAATTTACTGCAGTTCTACCATAGTGCAGTAAAATTGAACAGGATTAGCAATGCCATGTTGGGAATTAGTAAATGCATTTTTGTAACTGGTTTCCATTGCTTCAGAAGGGAAGACACATCTATGTTGCTAATTCCATTCATTTCTAAAGGCTGTAACACAGGGAGTGGAATGCAGAAAAATCTTCCTGTGTCGATGGTTTGAGTTGCACTTCCTTTCCCAGAAAGCGCTAAGAGTTTACAGATTATGAGACAATTCTGTACAAAACCAACCTCTAAGCCAACCCTCCAATTCTCCAGTGCTCCTTAGCAGCACTGAAATGACTAGGAAGCCCTTCAATCTTTCATCTCAGTTTAAGGCCAAATGAAGATCTCTCAAAATCTCCAAATTTTTCTGTAGCCACCTCCCTGATCTGGGCAAACCCAGATGTCTCTGGAAGGTTTGGTACATTATTGGGAGAATTGTGCTTTCTGGGGCTGGGGCAGGGGTTTGGAGCTTTTCTGCAGATCCATGTTAGAAGCTGGTGTGGAAACCCCAAAGAGGAGTTGTCTGCTGTGTGCCTGGGCTGTGCTGTGGTTCACCAGCTCCTCTTGTGACACAAAAGTTCGGCATGGTGTTTTGTTTGAGACTGGCAAGCACAGCTGGGATTCAGCAATCCTGGAGAGTCCTATGAAACAAATACTTTGGTGCACACAGTGGTTGGCTTTGTTCTGCTCTCGCAAATTAATTTGGGGGGGGGGGTTCCTGTAGTGTCAAGAAGTGTAGGTGAAAACAGAATTAAATCATAACTGCATAGATTATGCTCAGTTCCCAATGGGAGTTACACTGAGAGCTCGGCAGAGTTAATGAAGAAAAGACAAGCTATCATGGGATCCCTGGGGCAGGAGGGAGCCATAGTCCATGAGAAAGCAGCAGGAACTGGCAGGATGGGAGCTGGAAAAGATAACAATGAAGCAAGGACTGATGGATAGAAAAAGCTAATCTTGAAAGGTTGTTTGGGAAAATGCAAAGCTCTGCAGAAGCTCTTGCTGTCCCTCATATTGGGGGCATACCAGCAGTTGAATCTCTCTGTAGTTTTGTGTTCTGAACTTGGGTGTTGCAGTTCAGAACTTGCAAAAAAATTAAGGCTTCAGTCTCGTGTGAAAGTGTGATATTTCATGGCTTCATTTCCAAAGCCAGGGAACAAACTCCTGACATAACATTTTGCCTAGATGTCTGTGGTTGTCACAATGAGAGACAAAATCTACACTATGAGAAATCCAAGAAAAATTAATCTGTGGAATGAAGTGTGTGTACAAAGAGATGTGTGTCTAAGCAGGGCTACATGTATGTAAAATATCATCTGTGTGTCTCTACAAATCTGATTTCACCATTTTCTACAGACTTTATCTAAATTGGAATTTGATTTCATTGTCCTTTGCCATAAAGATCCAAGTTGTTTGTTTGGCCATACAGATCCTTCAACACACTGGCTGGCACTACCCCTGTGTGCTTCACAGAAATGTCTCTGCTTCTCTATATGATGCAGACTTTCAAGTTTGGTAAAGTTTCTTGGGAATCATTGAGCTTAGCTGTTCCTTGCAACCATCTTTTCGTGCTTGATGTTTCCTGACTACATCTCTGCAGTAAAACACCCTAGTTTGTGCACTTGCCAGCACATGGCTCACCTCTCTGTTTTCTTTACCAGAGTGAAATGCAGTTGTGTGGTGGTGGTTTTTTTTTTTTTTTTTTTTTTTCCTGTGTACAGGGTGATCCTTGCATCTGCACTGTTAGAGCAGAAATTTGCTTTTCACTAAAATCTAGCTGTTCTTTACAAGAGTAATTATTCCTTCCTTAGACACCCAGGAAACCTTTAGTCAGTTACAAAACAAAATTTTTGAGATGAGCACTGACCAGAAGTGCGTGGGAAGCGTGGCATTGAACATGTGCAGGCATCCAAATATGCTCAGTTTAAAATTCCTCATTTGTGCCTGGTGGTAGCTGGAAGGGTGGATAGCATGGACTTGGAGGAACCTGAAATGGAAGAAACTGAGGTGTGAGCGAGGCTGAAACAGGACAATAGGTTTGGGAATACCAGCTCTCTGTGCCAGTTCCACCCCTCTCAGGTTTTCTGCTTTCCCACTTGGCTCCCAGACTTGCATGTCCACTCCAAAGGGAATTGTCCTTCTTCCCCCCACTCTGTGGTTTACACTCCTCATCTCCATCAGGAGAGAAGAGAGCAGAATGTGTGCTTGCCCTCCTGAAGTATGGAAGGTTGGTAGCACTCGTATTCTGATCCTGGTTGCAGAGATGAAATTCCTGCCAGAAATGAGTGTACCATGAAAAGACTGATTGGTCAATGAAATTGGTTGTGTTGAAAGTCTCATAACTTTTGAGTTGAGAGTATGTCTGCACCCCTTTAATACAAGCCTTTTGCCCTCATTCATGTTTGGGAAGGGAAGCTGTGGACTATGTCTTGCAAGAGCTCCCCTCTTTCTTTTTTTTTTTTTTTTTTTTTCCCTCCCCACATGGCCTTGTACAGCTGTACTGTAGAATCCCAGAATTCCAGACTGGTTTAGGTTGGAAAGGACATTAAAGCCCTTCCAGTCCCACCCCATCCATGGGCAGGGACACCTTCCACTGTCCCAGGCTGCTCCAAGCCCCAAAGTCCAGCCTGGCCTTGGGCACTGCCAGGGATCCAGGGGCAGCCACAGCTGCTCTGGGCACCCTGTGCCAGGGCCTGCCCACCCTGCCAGGGAACAATTCCTGCCCAATCTCCCATCCAGCCCTGCCCTCTGGCACTGGGAAGCCATTCCCTGTGTCCTGTCCCTCCATCCGTTGTCCCCAGTCCCTCTCCAGCTCTCCTGGAGCCCCTTTAGGCCCTGGCAGGGCTCTGAGCTCTCCCTGGAGCCTTCTCCTCTCTGGGTGAGCACCCCCAGCTCTCCCAGCCCGGCTCCAGAGGGGTTCCAGCCCTTGGAGCAGCTCCATGATCTCCTCTGGATTCACTCCCACAGCTCCATGTCCTTCCGCTGCTGAGGAGCCTGGACCTGGGTGCCCTATGCACTCCCAAAATTCAGCTCATGTTTTGATTCAGAATTTCTTTTGAACAAAATGGCTGTTTTTAAAGCTATTCAAAATTGTTCTAAATCATGTAAAGGGGGGACTTTTAGGCAAAACCCCACCAAGAATCCTTTTTGTCTGGAATTATCTTATTTCTTTCTTAATCCAAGAGCAAGTTATGTCATTGAGCAATAGTACTAACTTAAATATAATTTTTATAGAAATCCTTAATTGTTCTAGGATTCAAACTGATCTCCAACATTTTATCAGCATTTAATAAAAAATAGTTATAGGCTTTTGCGATGTGAGGAATAAGTTAATCAAAAATGTCTCTTCAGTCTAAAATAGCAATTAATTTGAATTAAAACATTGCATAGCAACACTTCTCACACTGATGCTTTTTGTGGATTATTATTAGGGCATTTTGAGACCAAAATGATTAATTTTGCCACCTTCTTTAGCTGTGATGATTGTCAAAACTATTACCTACAAATTATTTTACTATTTCATTTAATAAAAATAAGAATTGTTCTTTTTACCAAGACAAAACCAACTTTCATCATTTAATTTCCTGCAGTACACAAATTTTGGTTTTCAGCATCTCTGCTCGTTAGGCTTTAAATATATTAATTTTTCAAGTTAGAGAACCTGGTATTTATCCTTCACAAAGTCTAGATCCAGAACAACGTGACAGCTCCTGTTTCATGGTTAGAGACAGACTGACTTTCATGGGAATTTGATTAATCTGTGTGTGAAACTCGTTTCCCCAGCTGTGAATCTGCTGGTTGAGCTAAAGCCAGTCCTGAGTCACTCTCTGCTGGCTCTGGAGCCTGAGGCAGTGACCAGATAATAGTTCTGATATTTACTAATAAAAGGGCATAAATACATTTCCTTGACAAACGCCTGAGAATCAGGGACTGTTCCTTTTTTATTCTCATAGAGCATGAGAATGTGTCATTTTTGATTTGGGCTTGTGCCAATACAAGAAAGACCAAGACTCATGGTAGCCAAGGTGGAAATCAACTGAAATTATTATTTAAGAAAGCAAAGCAAAAATCCTACATTTGGAAAGAATTTATGATCCTTGACAATTGAATTTAAAGAGAAATGAAATACAGTTTTGTTTGAGCCAGCAGAGCAGCATGACAGCGCGTTTCAACATCTATTTTCTACACTTATATCAAGTGAAAACTGCTGATTGCCATGTTTGTTCCAAGCAGGGACATGCCAGAGATGCCTTAAATTTTCTTGCAAACAATGAATCGCTGCTGATGGCACTGCTGGTACTTCTACAGCTATTATCATGCATTTAGACAAACTCATTATCAGCATTATGGATGTTAACACTCAGTAAGAGCTACCAGCCTATGTAGGGAACAAAGGGAAATAGATAAGCACACGGAAGTTATTTTCATGGAGAGTAGTTTTAAAAAGCAGTCATGCATATTGCACTGTTTGCATGCCGGCCCTGAGCCAGTGGGATGGATCTGAAGAGTGTGTTTGCCTATATATGGAATATTTGCAGATAAGAAAAAAGTAACCTATGAAAGGAAATTGTTCATTTCAGCATCTTATCTCTGATCAGTTCCTGCTGCTGGATTCTATCCATGTATTTAAATGTCCTTAATTTCATCACACAGGGTCCCACTTATGTCTTAAAGTTCTTGGCTGTCACTGAGAACTGGGTGAACAGTGAAGGGAAGATTTTTCCTGTTTGGCAGCAGCAGAGCTACATCTGTTTTAGGGCTACCACAATGTGTGTAGAGCTGCAGCTGAAGACCAGATGGGAGGGGGCTGAAGTCAGGAATTTCCTCCTTTGTGGGGGAACTTCTCTGTGGGCAGCAAGATGTGGTCACCCAGCCTGATCTACAAAAACCATGGCTGGGTTCTGTGGTCAAACACTCAGCCAGGGAATGGGAGAGAGGGATCTATCCCCATCAGAAACTTTGCATGTTTGGCGATGCATTTACATAAATATGGCCTAGTATAAACTTTTCCCTCTGTGAATGTTTCCCTTTCACTTTGGGGCACACCTGAGCCTTTGGGCTGTACATTGGTCACCTCCCTGAGTTCTTCACCAGTTTTTGAGTCTGGTAAGAGATGTTCTGAGAAGACAACCAGCCTCAAATATCTGAAGCTAGGGGACTGATAACATTTTTTTCAGGTACCTGCTTCAGTTTGGAGAGGAAATTAATTTAAATGGATTCATTCTTCTGCTTTTGTAGCATCTCTTTTGTTCCCTGTCTGCTTTGCTATTACTGCATAAACCAGATACTGTAGTGTGAGCATGGCTGAGGCATTCAGCCAGTGGAGGGGTCTGGCAGCAAATGGGACTGCTGTGGGGTGGAGTAACTTCCTCCTTCACCCACTGCCTAAAGCTCAGTATGGAGCCCTCCAGCTCCCCTGGCATTTCCCAGGCAGCACTCGCAGGAGCTCCTTGCTCCAGAGGGCTCATCCTGCCAAGGGCCTGATGCTGCCTGGCACAAAGCCAGCTCTGTCTGTGTCACCTCTGTGCCAGCCCACGTCCTTGTGCTGGAGGGGACCGAGTCAGCCTGCTCTGTGTTTTGGGTGACCTGGCTCCTATCCCAGCCCTGCCTGGCCATGGAGTTAAAGAGGGATTGTGGCAGTGGTGCCGGCTCAAACCCAAGCTCATGGTAACTACAGCAGTTGTATTGATTACAGCCATATGGAAAAATCCCTGCTGCTGGCACTCTGAGCACTGCTGGGGGAGCTGGACTGCCTCTTCAGGGGCCTCCCAGGGCTGCACTGGGCTCTAGGCAGCACTGAGCAACCCAGCCCCTCTGGGTCTCTTACACAGCTCACACGCATTTGAACGTGACTCAAAGAGCCGTAACTCCCGCTTGGCACTAAATGGAAAAACTTAAATTTAAAAGGAGTTTTCCAATCCCTGAAGAACTTGTAGACCTCTTTGTTCATATCTGCTTTGGCCTCCTTGCTTTATTTAATTTAGGCGCACCTGCAGAATGCAGTTAAGCAAGGGCACCATGAAGGAAATTCATTCATTGCTGCCTCTTGACCTTCAGAACTCATGGCAGGTGGGTGACGCTTCCAGATTGGTGAAATCTGCAGAGAACATTCTGAAAATTTCATATAACAGGGAACAAGTGTGAGTTTCAGGAAGCAAAATGGTCAGAATAAATATGCAGCTGTATAAATTCTTCTTTGAGGGCAATTTCATACTGATGTACTTTCGGTTTAGCCTGGAATTTTTCTGGAATGGTTTTCAACATCAAAAGTGTAGGGAGACACATGGTTATCTCTTTCAATGAGAAGCCTCCACCCTTTAAAAGGATGCTGAGTTTTCAGTAATTTGATTCTAAATAGGCATGTAATTATAGATTTCACTATTCAACTCTTTCATAGGAGCCCCTTTTTCCCTGAGAAGTCTGCAGATTTGGGCCTTGACATCTGTGGCTCAGTGACCGTAGAACTGGCATTTTCAATTAACTCCAGAGCTTTCAGCAGAACTGGCTTCTTACATTATTCCTGTTCCAGCTAGGACAAGTTTTTCTGGGAAACTTAAATGGTATCTCAAGTATTTCAGAAAGGGTTTGCTTGCAGGCCTTTGAAAACAGTAAGAAAATCTTCATTGGAGATACTTGTTTCCTCTCTGGGTCAGAAGCAGGAGCAGTTTCATCTGAGAAATGTTAGAGGTACCTGTGTAGAAGAAGACAGAGTCGGTGCCATGTCATCAGGCTGCAGCTGTCAGGTATACAGCCTATCTGAAATGTGGACAAAACTTTGCCTTTTTTACCTTTTATCCTCTACATGGTGCCATGACAACACCACAGCCACCTTCTGGGGGCTCCCTCACTGAACACAGCCCAGGAGGCTCTGCTGAGCAGGGATTTATTGCAGTGTGTGCAAGTTTGAATTGTCCTGCACTCCACCTGGCTGCTGCTCACTTGCATCTTATGCATATACTTCCAATGTTTTTCTCCGTTGAAGATGGAAATTGTTGTTGACTATAAATTCAAAGGGAATTCCTCCCTTGACTGGAGTGTTTACAGCCTAGTTGCTGGAAGAATTTGGAGGAGCAGCTCAGCTGTGTTTGAGGCAAGGGGACTTCAGTGGAAGTGTGATTGAGGCAATTTTCTTAGATGGAGCTAGCAGAGCCCCCAGCAGTTCAGTGAGCAGGGAAGGGCAGTTTCAGCACTGAAGCACACTGGAGGCTGCTCTGTACGATTAGAGTGCTGAATTCAGAGGATTTTCATTGTTTTCATCTTTTGCTTTTGCTGAGGGACATTCACAATATTTAACATCTTTCTTGGAGATTTCTGTTGAAGGTCATGTCTTTATGTTTCTTGTTACTGTTGATACCCCTCTAAGTGGGGGTTTGATGAAGGCATCTGCAGTGGGATGGAGGTGCTAGAGAGGGGGAAAAGGGTGTAAGGAGAGACAGGAGAATACAGCTGAGCGATTAGAGGGTTTCTTGGAGCCAGGAGTAGGCTTTGGAAGTGGGTTTAGCCTCAGGCCACCCAGCAAATGGTCTGCTGTCCTAACAATAAGACACAGAACAACAGGGGACTTCAGGAATATAATCCCCAAATTTTGCTGTGTAAAGTTTCTTCCTGTGTTCGAGCCCTCAGAAGTGGTGAGGATGAGCACTCAGGTCAGTGCACCCCAAAAGACTGTTCTGCAGGAAGGATGCTGGTGCTCAGGGTGTTATGTGGTGCAAAACTGGGTGCTCTTGTGAAGGAGGGAATGATTGAGACAGTGAGTGATAGAAACACCAGGATGGGATGTTCTCAGTGGCCTTCCAAAATTCTTGTCATGCTACTAAATAATGGTGTGGTTTTTGTGAGGTGATAAATACTGCTTTTCTGAATGCTATGCTCTCTTCTCTGATTTATTTGTTACAAGTTATGTCAATGGCCTGTCTTTCATAATTAAGTTGACATGCTCTTCAGTGCCCTTGGCAAGTGTTACTCAAAATAATGCAACCTAAAATAGCATATCTCAGTCTCCAGGGCTGAAATTTGCCTGCTAATGTTCTTCCAGTGATGTCCTCGAGTGGTGACTGGAGGTAAAATCCTGTGGGAAGAAATGGCAGTGTGTTGGTTGGGAATAGCTCTGCATTTCTGTAGTTGGAGTTTCAGGGCATAGCTGTAGTTTTGTTTCTTCTCTTTCCAGCCAAAAACTGCAGCAGATTGTTGGAGATAAAATAATGACAGGGTAGTAAAATCCCAGCAAAGTAATTGGTGAGGGATAGGTTGTCGTTAACAAATAATGTTGTAGCATATAGCTACAAACCTCCTTATGTTCAGCAGGGAGAAATAAAAAGAGCATGAAAAGTAAAAGGGATCATTACTTGAGTAAGGGGAAAACAGAAGTGTTCACAAACATTGCAGGGGAGGAAAGAATAGAAAGTTAGGGAAAGGAAAATAATTACAGGAGAAAGCTACAGAATAATTTTAGGTTGTGTCAGATCAGTGCCATATCTATGCCTGAAGAAAGCCCCATCTCACACTGACAGAAACATGAACACAACCCTCTGAAGGCACACAACACAGCTCACAACAGCCCTCTGAAGAGAAAAGATATGCTCTTCACTGAGCTGGTGCTCTAGCACCGGAAAGAGCTGAACTCAGTTTCTGACCTCCTAAAATTTCACAGGTCACCTTGAGCCAAGGCTCGAATCCCTCTTGTCTGAGGGTTTAATGACACGTTCCTGTGTGGAAGGAGCTGTGAGCAGATTGATGGTGAGGGCTGGCTGGGAATTTTTAGGAGCTTGTTTGCCTGGCAGGAGCAGGGCTGTGAGCCTCGGCTTCCCCAGTGACAGAGTCCTGGCTTGTTACAGCCAGGAACTTGCTGCTCTTGGTCTTCTTCCCTGCAAGACCTATTAACTACACAGTAATCAGCCAGGCTGCTAATTAGGGACTGCCTGGTTGGGCAGTTTTGGCCGGTGACAGCAAAGGCAGCAGAGCTCACCTGAAGGCTCATTGCCAGGGAGAGAAGAGAGTTGTGTCCTGCCCTGTGCTTTCCTCTTCCCCCTGATTATTGTCCTCTGCTTTGCACTGGCTCTAGGCCCCCTTCACTGCCATGAGCCAGTTCAATGCCATACCAGAAAGTAATTTACAGTTTTTATTCCTCTTTTGCCCGATTGCTATTTTCCATCGTGTTAGTGCATCCAGGCAGGGCTTTGCTCTGATCTAGAGCCAACAGAAGGCAGCAGCAGCAAGCAGGCAGGAGGAGAGACTGGGAAGGCAGGGGCATCCTTTTTGGCAGCAAAACTGATACCTCCTCATCATGTCCTGTGAGCCATTCTCTGCCAATCATCCAATTAAATGGTTCTGCTAGGAAGGATGTGAGTGAAAGGATAACACTGGGATCCAGAGCAAAATGAGATAAAATATTGTCTGGAAGCAGTCCAGTTCTGTGCTATGTAAACTTCATGCTTTGCAACCCTGGCATCACCTTCTTTGTGCATGAATAATGAATTGCTTGCCATTTAGACAGTCTGCCCCAGATTTGGCTCACCTCACAGGAGCCAGCTAAAAGTCAAGCCTCTTGTGCCAAGGTTGTTCTGTTGGCTTCCTTTAGAGATTGGAAAAAAGGGTTAGGCACACCTAGGTGGTGATTTATGCAGCCTAGCTGGAGAGAGGATTTGTCCCTCTCTGAAGATGCTGGAAGAGCCAGGCCATTTCCCTTGTCCAGGTGGAGGCTTCTCTCATTTAATGCACTCTTGTGTCCAACTGGGATCACCATCAGCTGGGTTCTCTTGCTTGGAGAGAAACTGCCAGGCCTGGTGGTCATCATCCCCAAGCACTGGTGAAGGCTGCAGTGCCTCCTCTGCTCCCAGGGAGGACCAGGGCTCCTGCTCTAGGCACTGAGTTGTTCAGAAACTTGTTAGGGAGCTTGTCATCTCTCCTGGCAGGGGTAAACAGTCCTCCCACGTGGATGAATCACACCTCAAGGGAGTCATGATAGGTAAAGTCTAGTGTTATTCCAGAGAGTGTGGGTATCCTGGGGTGCCCGTGTCGTGAATTCCAGCCTCATGTGGGTGTCTCAGAAATCCAAAGGGCACACACCACACGAGCTGAGGTGGCACCTGTGGCCCTCCTGAAGGAGCTTCAGTCTGATGGTATGAGTCATCTCTTCTTTGTGTGTTTTCACTGTAGGCAGGGAGGGTGTTCTCCATACTCTGGGACAGGATTTTTTTTCCACAGTGTTGGTCTTGTCTGTTCTGGGACACTCCTGCCCTCCTCCTTTCCTGATGTGTCCCCAAAAGGGAGGATGCTGTGGAGCTGGGAATGTCCTGGTGGGAAGAGCAGGGAGTGTGTGGGGCCACAGCCCCAGCACAGAACATTGCCCCCCATTAGGGTCTGATGGTTGTGGAGGTGGGCGGAGCCCCGGCTGCTTTGCCCTGGAGGGAGCCAAGCTGAGGAGTCAAGGAAGAATTTTGCAACTTCACCCAGAGCCCCTAAGACAAAGACAAACTTCCTAGCTACGGCGACCTGGCTGGAGACCCACAAGCCCCTCGGGATTTTATGTAGATCTGTTACAATTGATTGGTTCTGTACCCTTTTCCTCCCACCCTGGTGTCCCATAAAAACCCCTGGGTTTCCTCTGGTTGGCAGAGGTGCCTCGTCCCTGGATCCCTTTCGCTGGTACCCTCTCAATAAAGTACCATCTGCGGAAATTCCACACGAGACCTCTCTCTCTCTCACCACGGCCGGCTAAAAGAGGGGCTAACTCACAAGGGCAGGAGCTGAAATCACTGAAAGCTGAAATCACTGAAAGCTGAAATCACTGAAAGCTGAAATCACTGAGCTGAAATCACTGCTCTGCCCGATGCTGAGAAGCCCCTCTGGCCAGCTGAGGAGAGCCCTGACCCCCCAAGGAGCTGTTTCTAGCGAGACATCCCTTGGGGTGGCTGTGGCTCTCTGGGTCCCAAGCGGCGGACCCCATCCACCAGCTGGGATAGATGGTGACCTTGAAAAGCACAAGTGGTGGAGTTTGAGGCAGAGCTGAATGAGTAGTATTGGTCAGCAAAAGATTCAAGTTTGGATTTTAAGTTTTATTTTTTCCATGTCACTTAAAATTGCAGATGTACTTTTCTGTGATGATTATTTTAAGATAGCCACACTGCTCCAGGGATATCCTAATTAGCTGAGTATATTTTATCCAAATCGTTTCCCAGAATGGCTGGTGCAAGGGCTCACAACAGAAAAGGTAATGAGAATGTAAATGGAAATATGAAATACCCACATGAGAAATCCAGATGCAATTGGGTTCTCAACAGGTTGTTATTTATTTTGGCATGTGAACAAAGATCTGATCTGCTACAGGGTAAAGTTCTAAAGTATAATCTGTTACCAGAATGCTCTAAATGCTTAGAGTTTGTAGCATACACATAACTTAATATGAGGGGGAGGTATTGCCAAATGGAAATGGGAAATAAAAATGGACAGGGCAGGAAATGTGGATGAAATCAGGAACTTGAAAGCAAAGCGAACCTTTGATAACAAGACTGGGCTTCTGAGATACCCCATAGGGAACCTTTCTTTTGGGCCATGATTTGGATACCAGGCAAGTTAGTTCCAACTTTTATTTTGGCAGTGGATTTGATAATAAAATATTTTAGGATTTAAATTAGATTCAAAGTTTAATTGTGTAGAAGATTCAGAACACAACAAATAGGAAATAATTCTAGGTGGTATAAGCCTTTTCATTATCAAGGCTGAAAATTATTTAAAAAGCAAGTCCTTATTTCTCAGCTTATTTCCCAAAAACCAAAGAGTGAACCTGGCAAGGCTTGTCATAGGAAAACAGAAAATTACCAAGAGGCATTAGCACATTTGATGTGAGCAAATAATTCTGTTTGCATTTTGGGGATATAATATTCTTGACTGAACTATCAGAGCTTGAGATATTTGGGCCTTTCATATATATATATTTGCATGTGTCATTCTGTTGTTGCAGATAAACAAGCCTGGAGTTCTTTGCATGTACAATAATGTTATTATCAGTTTTGTGATAAGACCAAATGAAAGCACTTTCTTTCTTTGCTCTTGATGCAGCTTGGCAGCCAAAACATCCTTGGGTTTAGCAAACCTGAAAATAGTTTCCTGTATTTTTGTGCAAAGGAAAAGAAGAGATGAAGGTTAAAGGATGAAATGAGATTTCTGGTGTAAGAGGTTAGCAAAACCCCCAGGTCCAGATGTGGAGGGAAGGAGAAATGAAGAACTGGTTTATCAAGTGTTGGTAATTGATGCTCAAATTCGGAGAATTGCAGAATGAACTAGATTGGGAAAGGCCTTTAAGATCATCTAGTCCAAGTCTAGTCTTTGCTGTATTAAATTCCCAGCAAGTGTCTGTTAGGTTGAAGTAACCTACAAGAACAAGGGTTGGTGATCTTGAAACATTCTCCAGCTCCTTATAGAGTAAGTTGTCCAGCTCTTCTTCCTGGCTGGGGGGTTGATAACAGACTCCCAGCAGGATGTCAGCCTTGTAGGCCTTCCCCTTAATTCTTACCCACAGGCATTCAACTTCATTGTCAGTAGTTTCAATACCCATGGCATTAAAAGCCTCCCTAATATAAAGGGCCACCCCTCCACCTCTTCTCCTTTTCTGGAGAGCTTGTAGCCACCCAGTGCAGCACTTCAGCTCTGTGACTTGTCCCATCATGTTTCTGTGATGGCAAATACATCATAGTTCTGCTGTTGCACCATGGCTTCTAGCTCCCTTTGTTTGTTACCCATGCTCTGTGCATTAGTGTACAGGCACCTCAGCTGGGCTACTGATTTCACCCAGAACTCAGGTTTGTCACCCTTGGGCCTGCTTCCAGACAGCCCAGCTGCATCCTCTTCCCCCTTTTGAGCCTAGTTTAAAGTCCTCTCAATGAGTTCTGCCAGTTCATGAGCTATAATCCTCCTGCCCTTAACAGAGAGATGGAGCCCATTCTGTTCCAGCAGGCCAGGTGCTGAAAACATTGCCCCATGATCAAAAAAACCCAAAATTCTGCTGATGACACCAACCCTTGAGCCACTTGTTAATAATGTGGGCTCTCCTATTCCTTTTATCATTTGTCTCTGTCACTGAGAGGACTGAGCAGAACACTACTTCTGCTCTTGACCCAGAGCCCTGAAGCCCCTTTTATTTGCCCTGGTGCTCTTTTTTTGGATCTCATCACTGGCAGCCTGGAGTATCAGCAGTGGGTAATGATCAGAGGGCAGAATCAGCCCAGGGGGACTCTCAGTAATCTCCTGTATCCAGGCCCCAGGGAGGCAGCAGAACCTCCCTGTGGGATGGGTCTGGTTGACACATGGGGCCCTCTGTTTCCCTCAGAAGGGAGTCACCCACTACGACTCCCCTTCTTTTATTTTAATGTCAGAGCTGGTGATCCAGCTGACAGCTGAAGCGTAATTGGGAGGTTCACTGGGCAGATTGTTTTCTTCTATGTCATCTGGCTGACTCTCTAGATCCAGGGCCTCATACCTATTCTGAAGGGGCACCTGGGTAGGTGGTGGAGGTTGGTCCCTCCTTGAGAAGGGACCCATTTCCACTCTCTTCCATCACCAGGTATCCTCCTCCTCCCTGACAGTGGGAGGCGTGGGGTCCTCTGGTGCCCGGTGGGCTTCTCTCAGGGATGGAAGGGTGAAAATCCACCAGTCTATTTCCCTTTCACTTTCCCTAATACTCCTTAGTTTTTAACATCTTCCTTAAGCTCAGCCACTGGGCAGTGGAGAGCATTCACCTGTTCTCACCACACACAGGCATCTTTTGCCCTGTCCCCTGGTACTACTGAGAGACTCAGACGCTCCTTGCAGGAAGGGGTCTGGACAGACATGTCCCTCTTGGAGAGCTCTCTTTGGCTTGGTACATTTTTACTAGCTGTAGCTTTTGATGTTGTTTAGAGACCATTATGGGGGGGGAAAAAAAGAAGAAAAAAAAAAAGCTACCAACCAAAATCAAAGTAAATAAAAAATGCTGTAAGCAGGAGGAGGAATGCAGCCCTGCACCTGAAGAGCTCGTGAGAGTGAGGGAATCACCTTCTCAGAGTCCTGAGAATAAGGGAAGCTCCTGCTCCAGCAGGAAGGATAATCTTCATGTGCTTGCCAAGTGCTGTGCTGCTGCAGAGCCCTTTAAGGATTCAGATGAAATTTCCTTGCAGTGCAGAGCAGAAATCACGACCTGAAAAAGCAGCCAGAATGTCCAGTGCTTGATGCTGGACTACTAATAGCTGTGATGGTGATCAGGATCTTTAGGATTCAGTCTGGGTGCACACACCTCTAACAACACTCTGCCAGCTTGTCAAATCAATCTGATAAGGACAGTCCCCCCCCCCCACAAGAAGCCAGGTATTAGGAAGAATGTTAACAGATAAACACATGTTTTCAGCACCTGTGAGATGCTAGCAAGGATGCCAACAACTTTGCTAATACTTCTGTCCCTACTTTTGGCTGTACAACCTCTTCCTCAGACCCCCTTACTTTTCCTCTGGCTTAGATAAAGATTGAGATTTATGGAAAAAAATAAATCCATTTTGTCTGCTGCTCAGTGAAGGGAATAACTTTTAGTTTGTGTTTTGTTTTGAGCCCATGATGAAAATTCTGGAAATGCAAAGATCGAGTTGGATGATCAAGTTTGAAGTCTTGTAAGTACTGAGATCTTGGAAACAGGGACAAGTAGATGGAGCCAAGGAACAACAATACTTAAATCAAGCAGATATTGATTTCACTGAAATGAACATCAAGTTTTATTGATCTGAGATAAATATTGACTGAAGCATCCTCATGTGTTCCCTAACCTGTGCAGAGTTGTTTTTCCCCTGAAACACGTTTCCATTTTTTTCCTTGTCCCTTCCTAGAGAATAATATCTTGCCTCAGCTGCTCTAAATTTGTGCTGTTTTCCCAAAGCCAGCATTGTTTTCCACCTTGCTGTTGTAAACATCAGAGACAGGAAAAATAGCTGTGACTTTATAAATCAATAAAGCCCTATACCCAAGCAGCTATTAACAAACTAAAAAGGTGCTTGGAAATCTAAACAACCTGTTATAAAGTAATAACAGAGAAGGCTCTGCAGCACAGTCAAGTTCTTGGCTCCCCCTGCAGAGAAAATCTTTCAGAAAAAAAGTGAAATTACCCTTTGAGGAAGTGATTTTTTTTTTTTTTTTTTTTTTTTTTTTTTTTTTTTTTGGGGAAAAAATCATTACCTAATTCTTAATGCTGTCTAAAATATTTCATTGAACATATCCTTTATTACTTGAATGTAAATGCCAGTTTACAAGGGCACAGAAGCTTTGCAAGTAGTGGAGAAATGAGAATTTGGAGGGAAGGAGCAAAACAGAGAATATGGGCCAATATTGAAAAAATTACTTTTGAACTATAAGGGTGGGTACACCTCTGTGTTAAAGGGATGAAAATTAAAATATTTCAAACCTTGAAGAGCAGCTACATGATTGCAGGATGTTCATCTGGGCAACTGTGAGGAGAGGAACTTATGCTATGGATTTTACATGTAAATTACATTGAAATATTTCAAAATGTACAAAACTCTGGAATAATTTTCAGGATTTTATAATGCTCAAAGTTCTGTACGCTGCACATGGAAAACTGCCCAGGAAGGCAAATGAGTGAGGATCATATGGTAACACAAATGGAAGGAGTAAGAGACAAATGGCTACAGATTCTTTCCAGGCAAGTTCTTGTCTTTTGAAACACTAAATCATTTTGTTTCCCACTGAAAACAGCTTCACACTGGATTTAAGTAATCATGAAATGTGGAGATAGAGAGCTCCCACTGACTTTCTCCCTGTGGATCAGAGGTAACCCTGATCCTTGTGTGTCTGAAATTGCCAGTTTGGGCAGCTAAGGAGAAAACCCAAGTGGAATTTAGACCTGCATTATGATAACTTGGAGAGATTTCTCAGTGACCAAGTTCTGAAATTACTTATCAGTTAATTTCACCCTGAGGAAGTGAAGACAAATGGCCAAAAAGGAAAGGAGTGGTTCACAGCAAGCTCCCGTTAGCAGCAGATTACCAGTGGAAGAATGAGTTTGGGTTCACTGGCTCTTTCAGGTTGAAAAACAGGTTTTGAGTAGAAAGTCCAAGACCACTCAAATGTGGGGTAAAAGTGCCTGACAATAGAAATCAATCAGAGGGTGTGGAAGGGCCCAGTGGGGTGTTGGAGAAGCTCTGTCCATCAGGGAATAGGGAATTAGTGTGTTTATAATGGTTAAGCAGCTATCTGTACAGACATTTTCAAAAGCGGCTTTTTGAAAACCTGCTATTTTTTGGGAAGAAAAATTGTGACAAATAACCATCTCACTTTTGAATTTTATGTCAGATTCCCTTCATGGTTTTTCTCATCAGAATTCCCCCAACTGCCAAACATTGTCTTTCAGCACGGTAGTCATCCCTGATGTGAAAGCCCCACGAAAATTTTCTTTTAATATCATTTTGTCAGGAATGTTTTCTTTGTGTGTGGGGAAAAAAAAAAGAATCTGCTTTGCTGTATTATTCCAGAGAGTATCTAGTGTGTTCCTGTGTTCACCATGTGCACTTGTTCTGGTATAATTATTGTGATAATGCACAGCTCTATGAACTTTTGTAGAAATGGTTTATCAGAAAATGCTATTCAGGCAAAGGGAAGGAATCCCATTTAAAATGCACTGACATTTTCCGGGCACCTTTTCTGTTTGATTGGCATATTTAATGTCCCCAGATACAGCACTGACCTTGTAAATGAGAAGCCTGCATTAACATAAATGACCTCACAAACAAGGGACGGGGGAAGGATTCAGGCTGGCAGCAATTGTGGAAAAAGAGTTCCAATTTTAAAAGAATCCCGACATCCTAACACTATGATGTTCCCGAAACAAACAAGCATCTCTAAGCGTGGTCATACTATGATGAGCTGGGAATCATTCCCATTACCTTCTCCTTAAAATTCTTTTGCCCGAGGTAAGTTGGAATGAATTCGGTGTATCTTGCAGAACTGAACCAACATTTTTCTTATCACCAGGTACTTTTACTGTATATTCCCCTTAGATTTCATAAAAAGAGCCTTGAAGGACAAGTCTTTATTCCTCTCAAAATTATCCAGATTGTTGGAGCTTCCCAAGCTTCTAAAAAAACTTGAGGATTTTCTCCCTCTGCTCTCAACACTCGTTTATATAATAATTGTTTATTTTGTTGTACTTGTTCTTCAGCTGTCTAAAGCTGCACTGTTTTAACAGAGACATGACTTTTCCTACAGCTTCCTGCTTCTTCCTTGCAGACGTTTCTGGATAAGAAAAGAGTAGAAGGAGAAATGTTACGGAGGGACATGTGACTGAACACACTGACAGCCCAGGGAAACAGCAATAAGATGGGAGTAGATGTGGCTCTCGAGGAAAGACAGAATATCGTGAGTACATTACTATGGAGACTATGACAAATTTCTCAGCAAGTCAGTAGATATTTGTAACTTGTTAATTAGCAATTAAATAATTATTTTGAAGCAGAAGGTTAATTGAATTTGTTTCTTTGCAAAGTAGTGAAATTTAGAGGATGAAATACATTTAAATGAGGCATTAAAGCTAAACACTGATTCTGCCCATCACCTTTGGATCTTGGATATTAGATTCTGCCTTCCTTTCACAAACTGCTGGGTTGTGTCAGATGCAATTTTGGCTCTGATTTGATGTAGGACACCACTAAAGCTTTGAATACACACTCATAAATAGAACATGGAAGTAATGGAAGGACTCATTTGCAGCTTGATATTGCAAGGGAATACCTTGTGATATACTAACCCTGTTAGTAAGTTAAATGAAATTTGACTCATGAAAATTGCTGTGTAAATCCATAGAGAAAATTAAAATCAAACCTGACTTTGAAAGTTTGAAATAAGACGTTTATTTCCTCACTTCCTTCTGTTATTATTCACAATCTCATACTATCCTGAGACCAGAAAAAAAAAAAAAAAACCCACTTGGAAAGAGAGCAGTTCTTCCCTAATTCTGGTTCTCCGGAACAACAGGATTCTTTCAAAGAAATCCTCTTCCTATGAGAATTTGAATACATTTTGCAGCCCTTCAAAGAGTGAGGTATTTCAAAAAAGAATTCAGTCAGAACCTGGACAGCCAGGTAGCCTCCTGCTTGGCAGCTCTCTTGTGACTGATCCCTGCAAAGCTTCAGCAGTACAGATGTAATAAGATTTATTTCAGAAAATGCATCTGTTTGTATTTATTCTGGCTCTTCAGGAGATCCCAGCAAACGTTACAGGTAAGGATATTAGTGGAGAGAAAGAACCTTGCACAGCATGCTGTAAGTTCTAGTATGTTTTACTAACATTTGCATAAACAATACCCACGGCCAAAATCAATGTCCACGTTTTTAAACAGTGGTCCACCTACATCCCAACTTAATTGTTTTATACGAGCAGGTCCTAAAATGATTTTTTTTTTTTTCTAGTTATTCAAACCAGTCCTTTTGCAAACTAGTTTTGCTATTAGTTTTATTGACTGTTTTTCCAGAATTTCACTCTTGGTAAGTGTCTTATTGTTCCTTATGTGCTTATCTATTAAAACTAGCATGTGAAGTTAGAGTATGAGGATATGGTCTTGCTTTATGTTTTCTGGAGATGACAGCAGCCTGTGCACTGGGATTTACTGAGCACACGTGTGTGGAGTGTCCCTGGGGAGCTCCATGATGCCAGCTCAGCACGGGTTGGCTCAGCAGTTTCAGCTTTTCCAGGAGTCCAGAGGCAGAGGATTCTTTTTCCTGCTTTATGGCACAACTCCTGCTGTTACGGACAACAGAAGGAGAGAAGAAAATTGTTTTATTTATCTGGGAAAAGTGGCTGAGCTACATCTTCTCTGTGCCCTTCTGCTGACAAAATTTTGTGAGATCTGTCTTGAAATTCAGATGGATCTGAATACACCCTTGAATTTTAACGTATTGTTCGATACTCTGCTATAAAAAAGATATATTGGTGCTCCCAAGCCATCATCATGCAGTTATCTCTTATATAATAGGAGTTATCAGCTGAAACTCTCAGGAAGAACAAACTATATTTGAAACTTATAGCTCTTTCTGTCATTGTAAGTCACATATAGATTAACACCAGGATGCTTGGGTAAGACCACACAGCTCACAGGTCTTCTCTCACAAATGTAAGAACTAAAGAGCAACCTCATATCTCATTCTTTGAACCTAAGAAAGATAGCAAATTGAAAATTTTGGTACCATGCTTATTATCTTTTAATGTTTTAGAACAGTATTTTTCTTTTGCCTGTGTCTTCTTCCAGAGGAAACGTTCTCTGAGGTGCTGCAGTGCTAATCCTCATCACACACTCTGTCCAAAGTGATTTCTGATGCTTAAACACAACCCTGGAAATCCAAGTCAGATTAGCTGGAGTAAATGTGAAGTCACTGAAGAGAAGCACTTAACAGTGCTATCAGATCCTTACTGCAGTGCAAAACTAAATGTATGCAATGCAGTCTCTGTTGCTTTTATAATGTTGAGATCTATGAATGGAATACTGACATGAAACCCTAACAATTGAAATAGTCATGTGCAAGATGTAAGGAATTTGTAGCACTGCTACATCTTAAAAAAGAGAGTAGATGGTCTTATTGGAACAGTGAAATCTGATTTACCTGAGGATTATAAGTGGATGAGGCTTACGTTTCCTTTTAATATCAGTAAAGGACTGTTTATCCATAGTTCTTCTTTCCATTAATGTTTTTACTGTAGGAATATCTGATATTTCCTCATTCTTGCATATGTAGGAATCTAGTGTCAGTCAAATCTCCTCCAAAGTATTTCAGATATGCTGACACAAATCATTGACATGCTTAGTAATTTTAGAAAGTCTTTCCGGTACCTTAATGCAGCTGTATCATTGATGGCTTCTAGCTCCACCTAGTATACATTTGCATGAAGCTCCTTTTGTGAAAAAGTTCAAAGAATTTGCAAATTTAAGTGACCTAACAGTAGGTTTTCTTAATTTGAATCTTCCATAAAGACAGAATTCAGTTGCTTTCTAAGATAGGATTCCTTGTTGTTGTGATGCTAAAGCTGGAGGCACCTGGTGATTATCAGACTATAGAAGTTCATGAAGAACAAGTTTTGTTATCTGTTGAAAATGAATAGATCTTCAAAGTTTCTTTTATTGCTACTTGAATGGAAACTTTGGAATCAGAATAGAAAAAGAATTAAACCAGAAATTACATTACTTGCTGGATTCCAGTGCTTGGTCTGTTTGATTTGACCTTTGATTTGTTTCATTCATGGCTCTGTTAGGAGGAAAAGGACTTTTCCTCCTCTTGGTGTGGGTGATGCCCACTGCCTATTTTCATACTCCAATTCCCTCCTTGCAGCATCTCTGTGAGTCCATGGGTTCTGTGGTGTGGGTGAGGCCAGTGCCCCCAGCAGGGGACACACACACACAGGTGCTCGTGGAAGAGCTGCCTTTTGGGAGGGGAAGCTGGAGCACAGAGGAGCTTAAGGACAGCAGGGTATAGAGAAGCTGATATTCTCTCAATTGACTTAATAAAAATGACATTAAATATTAGCAGAGGAAAAAGAGAAAAGGTGTCATGTAGTTTAGTGGGAATGAGCGTTTACTCTGTGCAATCATTATTTAATGAGCAGATCTAGGAGAAGGCCCATTTTGTGGGCCTTCTCCTAGATCTGCTCATTAAATAATGATTGCATTATTTAATTGATTAAATTAAATGATTAATCATTAAATAATGATTTTGTGTGGAACTGAAGCTCCACTCAGAAAAGGTGAAGGAATTGTAAGCTTTGAAACATCAATTAAAATTTTCAATTAGTGTGCATAGATGGGAAATGGATGTTTATTAGTCATAAAATAACACATTAATGATTCTCTGGTGGTACTAAGTAATCTCTTTGTATCAGAGAGTGTAATATTCCAGTCAGTAATTCCACCTTCATAAGGCTCAGAAATAGGTGGCTTTCTGGAGGCTCCTGTCCACTGATAATTTAGGAAGCCAAAGTAGGTGACTCAGTCTTACTGGTTCATTTTTGGATGGTGAAACTTAGGGAGCTTAGGGAGGTAAGTCTCATGCTCTCCATGATGCAGATCCTTAGATACTGTTAAGCTACCAAATAAATTTTAAAGTGAAGGTTGAGGCCAAACCTCTTGTTAGGGTGTCTACTGTGACAAACCTGCATCTCCTGTTAAGCAGCTTGCTCCCTGCTTAGGTATGGAGTTAAGCAGCCCTACGCTTTAGAATCCTTTGCACAATTCCTGGCTTCAGTTTCAACCTTTTCTTTTTGTTTTCTCTTTGTTTTTCTCTTTGCTTTCTACTCCTATTTCCCTCATTTCTTGATGACAGAGTTGTGCCACATCATTAACTGTAAGAAGCATGTCTGCAAGTGTTCAAAGAATGATGGATTTTATTATGCTGTCATCTCAGCCATGTTGAGGAGACCATCTTTAATACATTGTTGATGCCCTAAACCATTATTTTTACTAGCATTGTGCACTGGGGGAATGCTGGCAGTGGGATGGAAGCACAGATGAGGAAGAGTTCTGGAGCAATAATCCAGTAGGAAGTCAGTCTCCTGGAAGCATCTCTGGTTGAAAATGTGTAGTCTTTTACTTTGAGCCATTAATTGCGGGGGAAGGATTTACTGCTGGAAATGTAGGATAATTTGACAACTTGTAATTAAATTTTATATTGGTAAAAACCATGTGGCTAGAACTTGACAGGGTAAATGTTTGCTCTCTGTCAGACTTAGCTAAATTTTTTCCCTGTGGTAGTCTAGCATCAGACATTGTAAGCACATGGCTTTGTAAGTGGTTCATGCATTGTCTCCTCCTTTGCCAGCATTTTTGGTTTGGACTTTAGCTTTTTTTTCCTCACCCATAAGACTGAAAAGCTAGTTTGTTTTCTAACTTACAGTTTTTGTAGGTAATTCCAAATCTGGACTTACATTATGCCACCAAATAACTAAGCTTTATCTCCTGGGAATGAATTTCGTTTCCAGTTTTCAGTATTTGAAAGCCTAAATTTCCAAACATCTTCCTTGCCTTCCAGCATAAAGGTTTGAGTGAGTCTCTGCCCGAGGGGGGCATACATGATGTGCTACTTCCACACTGACATCCCAAAACCTGCCAGAGGCCCAAAGGGGAGGCAGATAACCCTCTGAGATGGTGAGAATGTCATATAAGAGGTGTGCTGAAATTTGCATTTTAGTGCTCAAGTTAAGGCTTCTGTGGACTTATTTAGCTCACCTCTTGCCAAGTGAAAGCAGCGTTGAACGTGGTTATTTACATTCATGTGTTGTAAATCCAGTCAAAGAAACTCTGCAGCCTGAAGTTACCCAGGGGAAATGAATCCGTTTCTCTCTTGTTTTGTGTTTTTAAGGAGAAATTCAGTGCTCTGCCTTGAGCTTTTCCTGTCAGAGGAGATCTCTCCCAAAGGGCCCCCAGCTGTCTGGGGCTCGGTGTCTGCACATGAAAGGCAAAGTGAATGGGATGTGACAGACTCTGATGCTTGAGCTATAAAAAGCAAAACCCCAGCAAATTCCAGCAGTAAGAAAGGGTGCCAGAAGGCAATTTTAGGCCGGGCAGGAGAATTTTGCACATCATGGGCTCTAATAACTCCTACAGACAGAGCAAGAGGGAATTCCTAAGAGAACATGATGAAATAAGCAGGTGAATGTCCATGTTGATGTTGCTTTTCAGTCAAATTAGAGAGGCAGAAGGGAGGTGTTAGCACAGGGGTGGGTTATTCAGCTCAGGTTCAGGATGTGTTTTCTTCAGGCTTTTTGCCTTGTGATTACACCTGACCCTTTCCAAAGCTTCAGTACAAACCAATTCCCTTCCTCAGAGCCTCCTCCTCCTCCAGCCAGGGAGGTGCCAGCTCTGGCCCTGGTTCCAGCCCACCTTTCTTCACGTTGGATTAATGGCTTGGCAAGGCTGGGAGTTTTTTCTCTTGTGGGACAGATCAAGGACTTAGTGCAGAACTCACTGGATTTCCAAAATAAAATGATAAGCATTTTTTTTTCTGCTGGTTGTTGCAGGTGAAGGGTTAATTTTACCTCCAGAAGTCTTACCATTCACTGCTGTGATCCCTTGAGCTCTGTTCAGTTGTTAAATTGTAGCATTGATTTTGTATATTATACAGTCTATTTAAAATGTCCTTTTTTCCTTGTCCTGTAGGAAAAAAAAAAACCCAAGAAAATATTTTTTAGCTATTTTATATATAAAATCCAGAATTCTAAATCATGCTGCTACTTTTTTCATTTTTCTGTGCTTGTCAATAAGCATGATATTTGTAAATTTTTTTAATTTCCCATCCTGAAACTCAATCCCAGCAGCTTTGTTGTAGATGATAACTAGTGAAATTAGAGCAAAGTCCTTGGTGGCTGAAAAAGAACAGAAAATCCTGTAAATAATAGCTCCTCATTGACTGAAGTCAAGAGGCAATTTCAAGAAGTCTCTGATGTTCCTAATTAGCTGTGTCCTTTACAAACCTGTCCCAGGAAGCTAAAGGCAAACCATGTAAAATGAGAAAAGCTGAAAATCCTTGTGAGCCTCCAGTCCTCGAAAAGAAAGCGGCTTTCACTCCCCCAACACTGTGCACCCTGACCCTCTCCTCTGATTTTCTCTGGGCTTCTATATAAAATTATAAAATATCAACTATAACTCTTATTCACTTGTTAAGAGTTATAATTGTTCAAGAGTGACTTGTTCCCAGAAAAGTGAAGGAAAGCATCCTTACTGAAAAACGAAGCATTCATTGCTGATTGTTCTACTGGTTTAAACTTACTGCTCTGTAAAAGTGGCAAGAGTATATTCCAGGGTATACAAAAGCAAATCTGGAAGTGGCAGGTATTTTCATAGAATAGACATTCTCTCCTATGACAAACTCTGGTCCTGAGATACAGAATCCTTACAAGCAAAACAAATGAGGAGGGGGGAAAAATGCATGGAAAGAAAAGCATGGATTGTATGGCATTTATTGCAGGTCTCAGGGCTTTTCTTAATGTACTGAATTGTAGGAAAATGAAGTTTTGGATTGGGTTGCTTTCTCATATGTTATAAGTATTCCTTGCATGAAAGATACTATGCAAACGTATCATCAGCTTTGGCCTTTACTTTTGCTGAGAAATAAAATAACCTTTAATTGTGAACGTATATATGCTTGTCAGCAGGTACTGGGAGCAGTTTTCAAACTGCAGCATATGACTGGTGGTAGGAGATTCTTCATAGAAAACTAACCTAAAATTACCTAAAATTAAAATTTTGGGTACCGCTTCTGGGTACCACTTCTCCTTCCCTTGCCCATGGAGTCCTTAGTACACAGGAGGCTGATCCAGCTCCACATCAGCAATCCCTGCCCACAAAGCTGACACAGCTGAATTTATCTCCTTTAATGAGGGTGCCAGGGCTGAAACTTAAGGAATTATCTAGCAGAAGGTAAAAAAAAAAAAAAAAATCAGAGAGAGAAACTGAATCTTTCCTAACGACCTGTGTCCAGTTGCGGCACCACCGCTTTCCTGCATTTGTATGGGCCCATTGATCTTCCAGGGGAATGATGTTTTAATTGCTGTGCCTTTTTTTTTTTTTTTTTTTTTCCTGTCACTCCTCCAAAGGAAGCTGCTGCTCCTTTGCCTAAGGAATTTCAGTCTTTGTCAGCAGAGGCACCTGGTTTAGCTGTCAGAGTTCCTTACCTGCCTGGTGTTTGGTGCCCTTTGTGCTGGTGGGAGGTGTCTCTGCTGAGGGCCAACACTTCAGGGAATGCCTCTGCTCAAGTGAATCAGCTCTGAGGGAGCTTGGCTGAGCTGCAGGAAACCAGCCCAAGCATTTGCATCTATGCCATGGTTAATCTGCAAATATTAATACGGATAAGATGGGAAATGTTTACATGGGGAATGCATTAGCTGCCACATGTGAAGTGGCATTGGTGAAATGTCAGGGAATAGGGCAGTTTTTCATTTGTTTGAAGTGATCCAAATCTTTAAGTGAGGGTCTTCCACTTTTGCCTTCTTCTCTGTTACCCTTGAGCAAGTTAACATGGAATTTCTGATAGATGAATCAGAAAGTCACAGCAAAAATAATGTTGGACTTTTTTTTTAGGATGATGACTTTCACTGAAAGCATCAGCCAAGTTTTAGGGGTTTGAATGGATGACATCAGTTGTAGAACTTCTCTTTTACATGTCTTTAATTCTACAGGATTTATTTTTTTTTTCTACAGTCACTCTGTGGTTTTTTTTCCCCATTATTTTCTATTTTTGTCCTTGGCATGAAGTGTTACTGGTTACCTTCTCACTTGTAAGCTCTGCTAATACAGAGCTATACGTTGAAATTGCTACTGTAGGTGCAAGACTGTGGTGGATTTATATCTGTTGTCTTGCCTGAGCTGTCTGGGTCAGTAAGAAACAGCTTGAGAGGTGTAGATGAAGTTTACTTTTCCTTTCCTCCAGAGCAGTGTCATTCCAGGGACTTCTCTGGACCTTACTGACAGAAGATTTGGCTGAGATGTGGTGTGGTCTTGAAACATAGTCCTTGATTCATACCTGGAGCTAGAAATACATAAAATCTGAATATTAAAATTTTTATTTCCTTTAAAAAGGACATTAATTTTGGAAAAGTATTATTGTTGTTTGGGCAAAACTGCTTTTCCTTCCACTAGTCCTTTGACATGTGTAAGACAACAAATGGACAGAGTATAGTCTAGGAAGAAGCTGCTCTTGTCACTCATTGTCCATCACAGCTTTTGCCTTTTTTCCTTGTATTTTGTGTTTTGTCATTTCCTATGAAAGATGGCTTAGTAAAGCTTATAAAGCCTTTCCTCAGATCCAGCACACGTAAGAATTATGTGAAAGCATACTGAATCTCACCTTTGTTTGGTTGCATTAAAGAGCCAATAGTCTTTTGGCAGCTAAACAGCAAAGTAAAGCACATCTGTTTTGGGAAAAATGCTGTATTTATATAACTGTCATTAATCATGCAGGAAATAATGGGCTGTGAGGAACTAATGAGAAATGCTTTGAAGATGCTTTGCGTACAAATGAAAAAGTTTGCATGATAACACAAAGATAAAGCTAATTTCATAAAACATCTCACAATCTGAATAAATCAGCTGCAGTGCTGAACAAAAGCAATAACTACCCTAACCCTTCTCATCAGATATTGAGAACTGATTTATTTGACTTTTAGAATCTTAATGTCTGTGATAAGTTTGTGGACTCATAGAAAAATAGGTATGGAAAAGATTACCAGATGTCTAGTCAATGAACTTCAAGCTTGTGGCCAAATAAATGAATGTTGATTTAAAAAGTAGTAACAAAACCAAACCTAAGGAGAACAGGGAAGACGTTAGGACCCAGTGTGTCTGAGGTGACCTTTGAGATCAAGGGAACAGAGGAGGAAAAGCCACCATCAAGCAAAACACAACCAACCTGCTGTTCTACCAGTTGATGGGGGCGATTGAAACGCAAACACCAATGGAAAGAATGATCTTATTTTGCTATGAATATAAAGGCAACACAAAAGTAAAATGATACATTGAATAAATCTCTGTGCTTGGCCCTAGCAACAAGCAGAAATAAGCAAGGTAATGGACCTAATCATTACTATATGAGAGAAAAGATAGTGATTGAGATCAAAAGATTACTAATTGCCCAAATACTCCACCATCATCCAGAGTTCTCTGGGGAGCCCCATTTTGCAGCAAGGGCTTGGGAGAACCCTTCCCAGCAATTGGGAAAATCCTGTGCTGTTTGTCCACCTACAGGTGAGGTCTCCAAATTTGCTCTGAAATTGGTGTCAGCTTTTATAGGCCCAAATCAGTAAGTTGAAGTGACTTGGTTACATTTTTAGCACAGAAACTCTTGGGTCTGATACCACACTTCTTAAAATACCCTGCAAACAAGCCTCTATTCATGTTAGTTGAGAAAGTTTCTTAAAATGATACATTTCTTGTAGATAACTGCACAAGGTTATACAGAGCTGGCATAAGTGTCTTTGTCATCTAGTTTTAGCTAAATAGTTCTGATGTTGTTAATCACTCAGTGCCCAGGATTCATCTTGTAAGTCAGCTCTGGCTGAGACCTGCTGCTGAGGCCTTAGCACATCACCTGCACGGTGTGGTGGTCAAAAAAAGGAGATAAAAATGGGTGATCAAAGCAGTTATTCCTTCCCACCCACTGCCTTTGGGCAGAGGGAATTCTTTTGCTGCTCTCAGCGTTAGAAATTTTGTAGGTGTTTTGTTTCTTTTGCCTTACATCTGTGAAGGTTCTTGCTTCCTTTTTTCCTTGCCAAGGTTGGTATTAATATATTGGAAATGTGGGTTTCGTGTTTGAACTTGGATTTTTTTAATTTCTTATCTATTTACAGACTCACAAGCTGTGAGCTCTTACTAGCAAGTTAGAGAAATGAGGTAAGATGGAGTGCTTTTAACTCTTTCCAAGGTTATTTATTTATTTAAGGGTATTATCATTATTGATAATTACCCAATAATGAGATGATACCTATATTATTTATACTTTTGATCCAATAATGACCACCCAAGGCCCGCAGTGCAGACCTTTTTCACCCAACTACAGAAAAGCACCCAAACCTGTGAAGAAGGAAGAAGGTGGTGAAGGACCTAGACAATGCCCAAAATTCTCCATCTTGGCTCACAAGTATTACTGTATACTAAAATTTTAAATCTAAGTTTTTCACCCTGTGACATCACATATCACTGTTCAAATTACACACCCACACCCCCCTGCTATCCCTCAATCTCAGGAGCCTGTTCCAAGGCCTCAAGTCAAATGTGGTGCTTGCATGAGGGTCAGCACCTTTTAACACAGAAAGCCTGAAATTTTCAGCCTCCAGGGTTCCAACATGCATCTGTCTTTATTCTTTTGCAGCTGTACCTGTGGCCCTTCTCTGCTCATGTGCCATCCTGGGCATGGAGAGCTGCTCACTCCCACAGCCTGCTGCCCAAGGGAGCTGCTGCAGTGTCCTCTCCTCCTGCTGCTCATCAGCAGGCCCAATTCTGACATTGTGGCAATTCCCAAAAGCATCCAAATTCTCTCATGTGGCAAACCAAACCAGCTGGGATGAGCATGGGCTTAGCCCTGCTGGTTTATGCAGAAACCATAAACTTGAAGCCATGGGAAAAGGGATGCTGAAAAGGAGATATCTGGTTAGGTTATGGTGGGAAGAGTGTAACCATAGGGGTTGGTATGCTAATAGAATCATTCCATAAAAGGTCATGTCCCTGTCCTGTGTTTGGGATTGGACCTCTGCCCACAGGTAACTTTATATGTTGTTAAGTTAGCCACACCCCCAGATGTTTGGATGCTGCCCCTCGGACCATGTGGTCTCTGTGTTTGTTATTTTACCACCATTAAAGTCTATTTTTTTGGCAATCTCATCCTTCCTGTCCCTTCATATTTTGCCATACTCTGCCTGGCCGGACTGGACCTGGAATCACAGTGCCCACTGTGATACTCTCTGATTTTCCCACCCCTCTGTGCTTCTACTGCACAGAGACATCTCCTTCCCACCAGGAGTAATCCTGGAGCTGTGTGTGTACATGGCATATGCATGGGATATAGAGTTTTATCCAATGTCTTTTACAGCAAACAGTCATAGAGATTCATGTGTTCAGCATTTGTTTTTGACACACGTCTGAGGGAGAAGTTGCCACTGTGGTGTTTCCCCAAACACAAAACCACGAACATACTCTTCTTCCAGCCCATGCACACAGCCCTGTACACAGTGCTGAATGTACCTGCTGTGGGAAAAGCCATTTCTTGCTGTTGGAGTCAGGACAGTGTCCCTGCAGTTGCTGGCACAGTATTCCAGAAGCTCCATTTAACCTTGCCTCTGTGATATGCAGGATCATAACTGAAATATGATGATGCTTTACTACAAACTCACTTCCTGGTCAGCGAAGTTCTTCCATGGAGAGGAGTGACTGAAGGAAAAAGAGATTTTTCAGAAGTACATGGATGTGTTCTGGTTTCGCTTGAGCAGTGCAGTGCTACCTTTTACAATTTTAATTTCTGTTCTGAGGATCTTAATTGTACCTGGAGCTGTGTCCAACACTGAGTTTTTATGTGCTCATAAATATTCTGGAACTGCCAATGTTGCTGGAACCTTCTCAAGAATACCCATCTAATAAGTTTCCTTGGATGGAAGTACTTTCAGAAGCCTGCCAGGGTCTGTTTAATGGGAAAGATTTAATAACATGGAGCAATTGGTGAAGCAGACAAATTAACAATGTACATGAATTTGTATTTGCATGCTAAGTATGTGCCAACATTAAAATCCCTTAACAATAAGCTTGTTTTTCCACCTCCATAAAGCCAATTATTATCCACATAATGTTGCACTGAACTCTCGGTTCCCAGACCACCTTACACTTCCTGAATGCTTCTGTTACTTAAAGATCAGAAAATTTCTGATAATTTTGTGCTGGGAGAAAAAAAAAAAAAAAAAAACAAAAGGGAAATATCTGGTCAGATACAAAACTTTTGAGGTTATGGTGTAGCAACATTGTGTAATACATGAAAATAGTGTCTGACAAATCACAACAAGAACAGCGTCGCTGTGATCTTGGCCAGGAGTAAAATTTAATCTTTTCTGGTCCTGTTATAGCAACAAATTTTCCTAAGAAGTAGTAGAGCAAGTTCATCATTGTAGATTAAATTGTTTAAACTTGTTTGGCTGCTAAAATTTTTGGATTAGGAATGGAGAACAAGTAGAGCATTAGGAAAGTAAACTCTTTTGAGCTGTTTGCCATGAGATTAGAAGAGAGGTCATGGAACAGGGGAAGGCAAGCATACAGGGTAGTTCTGCAGTACCTTATAAAACTGATGTTTTCAAAACCGAGTAAATCCAGCAATTGCTTCCATCTATATGTGTATGATGTTTTAATTTAGTCAACAAATTCGCTTGTAGCTTCTGAGGGTCCTTTACAGAAGTTTTATTTCACTAAGAATGTTCTTGATTTTAAGGGTTTTTTCCTAGTGAGCTATGTATTGTTTCCACTAGAGTAAGTTATTTAGCAGCTTATCTTCAGGGTGGATAAAAGGGCAGAGGTAAGTTCATCCATCAGGCACAGTGATGCTTTGCATATATATATAAAAAACCAACCTTTATGGTATTTCTGTGGCTCAGGCTTTCCTGGCACAGCTGTACTCTAGCAGGAGTGTTGCTCTTGCTGGCCAGGAGCAACATGGGGCATTGACCCACCTCTCATTCCCAAGCACCCCTGAAGCTTTTCTGGGTGGCCTGGAGCGGAGCACCCCCTGTAGTGCCAGATTTTAGAGCTCTTTATCTGTCTTTTGTCTGTTGAATGACAGAATACCTCAAATCACCTCTCTGTCTGCCTTTTCTGCCTCGTGCCTGGGGCTGTGGCTGCTGCTGAGGGTCTTTGGGGATTCTCCTGCTGGGAACAGGCAGAGTCCAGACACATCCCTGAAGGGCTGACTCTGTCCTTTTCATGTTGTACTGGGAATAAAGTCCTGCTTTTTGCTGTTCTACGTCACTGGACCTGGTGGTGTCCAGGGCATACCAGCCTCCTTCCTTCCATGCAGGGCTTCTCTGGGTGCTCAGAGCACCATGGCTAACTCTGCCTGTGTGCAGTGGGGCCAGACTGGCCCCAGGCCTGTGCTTCACCTTTCAGGTGTCCCCTTTGGCTTGGCAGAGAGGCTGTGTTTGTCTGCTGAGCACAGCCAGGCCATGGTGGGGCATCCTCTGGCAGGATGGTGAACCCAGCCCCTTGTGTCTGGCCTGGGGCTTTTGTTTAAATGTTTGGCTCCAGACACTTCAGCAACTGATTTAATTACAAACTAAAAGTGGCAACTGACATCCAGCTCCTCAACTGGCAGGTTGGGACACCCCACTGATTTTCAGGAACCAGCAGGACTAAGATTTTTACTTCCTTAACATCATACTCCCCAAATTTGTGTCATTTTCAGGAGCTCTCTGCCTGTTACATCTACGAGTTCTGATGTTGTATTTACCTGCTTCTCATTTAAATGCTTCTAGGAAGAAGAAATACCTGAAGCTCACTCTCTTTCTCTATACTATAACTGGATTAAAAGCTTAGGCAAAGCATCCTCCCTCAGCCTTTTTCCCCAGTGGAAACAAAGCTCAAACCCTAGTGCATCCTTGCTGATGATTCTACAGCTTAGACAATGTTTTTTCATATTTCTCTACAGTTTTCCCTAGAACACTAGCATAATTTTTTGCCTTCTGCAGGCACTTCTGGTTTTGAACATATGCAGGCATTTAAACTCCACTAGTCTTTTGATGTTCACTTTATGGAAATATGTTCAGCCCTATTGTTAAGAATTATTTCTGCTTGATATTATGTTCCTCACAAGGTTATTTCAGTGGTTTGGATGCTCTGTTTCTTCTTTCAGAGGTGTGCCTTGGTTTGGGAAGACAGCTATCTGCCAGGGAAAGCTGGAGCTTCCCTTGGAATGGAGAATGTAAACCACCACCCCCACCCTTTTTTCAATTACAATTTTTTTCAGTTAAAAGCTTTTAAGCGAAAGATTTTGTAAATAGAAATAGAAGTTCTTTACTAGTATGTATAACAAAACAAACAAAACCAACTACAGCATTGATAATAAAAACAGTACCAAGAACTTCGAGGACTTTGCTTCACAGAAACCCAGGGCAGTTTGGTCTCGGTGCCTCTGCAGGATCCTCAGAGCACCAAGCTGGGAACAGTGGCAAAGTCTTGGGCTGGTAGCTGGAGTGGCAGGATGCCCCAGCAGGGCAGGGGCAGGGTGTCCTGGCAGGGCAGAGGGGTGCAGGGTCACTCTGTAGCAGAGGAGCAGCGCTGATGGAACCAGGACAGCAGGGCAGGGCTGGCCCAGCTCTCACAGGGTGGCAGAGAAGCTCAGAATTCCAGGGGGAGCAGATTTTCCAAGACTGGGCTGCAGTGAACTCCTCCAGCAGGAGCACCAACCCAGCCCTGCCTTCTCCCTGAAAACTGAAAACCAGAGACAGGCTGCCTGAAGCTCTGTCCTTTACCTGCCTCAAACCCCCATCCCCCTCCGAGCTTCGACCACCCCTTTGTTTTGTTAAATAATCTTAAATACGACATTTAGTCTCCTTGGTAATTTATGGGGAAAAAATTCTTTAGAGTAAAAAGGAACAAAACCTAACCCCCAACAAGGTGTTAGTCTTTTATCAATCCCAGTCTCTCTAGTGCTGGAAAATGCTGAGGTCCAGGTCCCGGTGGGCCCCCAGATTTCAGACCCCAATCCTTCTCTAAGTTTTCAGTCCAGAGCTGACTTAAAAAGTCCCAAGAAAAAGGAAAAAATAAAATCAGTCCAGGAAGCTTCTTTGCCTCAGCTAGCTGAACTAATTAAAAGGAAAAAACACCTCTCCCTGGTCACTGTTCAAGTATCTGACAAACACGCCGTCCTGAGGAAGAAGGAAAAAAAAAGGAATGTGGAGGAGTGAACACTTTTCAAAAACAAACTGCGTGCGTCTTCTTCCCTGCTCACCCTCAGAACCACTCTTAGAGGTACAGAACACAACCTACAGCACACACAGAACAGACAATTGGGGATACAGAGGCATCATCGTCACCCCAGGACTCTGATGAATCATATTTGGAACTGAAATAAAGCTGAAACATCAGTCTCACACATACAAAAATGCTTTAACTCAGAAGAACATCCAGGTCTTTGCTCCTATTGCCAGAGAAAAGTAGTTTGGGGCTGATCTGTGTCCAGGTAAAACCCCTGAGCCAAAGACCATCCTTAAGATCTTTTACACTTAAGCATTTCTATTGCTCCCATAATTCTCAATATACGTTTATTCCTTTATCTTTCTGCAACAATAATAATAATCTTATATCCCCTATTACACTGTAAGAACAAAAATTATCCTTATCCGGTTGACTTGGGAAGATTATTTTCTCTTCAAGGATTCTTGAAATTCAAAGCTAGAGGTTTGCTCTCCGGCACTTTTAATCAGGATCGTGGATAGCAAAAAATTGTCAGGTTTTGCAGCCACATTTAATCCTTAGTTTACTCCTCTCACTAAGTTTTAGGCACATTGGAAAGTTATCTCTAGCATTTATTTGGATAAATGGGCGGGCGTTCAGCTGAAGTGAATTGGCACAGTTTTGTTTCAATGGGTGCATTTACCCTGCATGAATGTTGAGCTCCAATAACTAGGTTAAACATGGTTTACCTCTTGGATTTGGCTTCCTTGTGAAAAATTAAATTTCTGATAGGTGAACTGTTAGTGGCAAAAGTGCTCTGAAGAGTATAAATATGAATTTGAGTCTGCTCATATAGACCTTACATAAATTTCTTATGTAAATTACATCTATCTGCCAAGGGAGTAGATAAAGTGCTGTGTGACCCTGAAGACAGTGCAGATGGCATGTCACAGACAGCAATTATTTGAAATATCAGTTCTGGTCAAAAACATTGCAGGCAGAACATATGCTGAGCGTGTTCCAGTAAAATTCTGGGTAACAAGCCTAGTGAGAAAGTTTGCAAGTAGCCAGGAGGCAGAGCATTTCTCCAGGACAGTGAGATCATTCATTCATCTGAATTGGGAATGTGCCCTGTTTCTTCAAGGGGATTGTGCAAGCAGAGGTCCTGCCCATGAACGATGCTTCCCATCCTGCCAGTACTGGAACAGAGTGGGAGAAGGAAGGAGAAGTCTCTGGGCCCTGGTATCAGTGTGCTGGACTGGGACAGGCTGTTGGAAATACAAGACTTCCCTGGAAACAGGAATACATGTAGCTTAGCAGACTAGATGTATCCTCTTTATTGTCTGAAGAATTAATAGTCTACAGCATGCCACAGCATCCCCCCAACTTAGGAAAGCCTGCCCAGAGACATTTGCTGATGTTCTCTCCTCCCCTTACAGCAGCAGGATGAAAATCAAACCATTTGCCTAAACTGCAGCTCTGAAAAATTACAATCCAAAGTGATACAGGTGATAGAATGACATGGAGAATACCAAAAATTTCAAAACCAAGAAAATGTAGCACTGGTCCAGGATAGCAAAGGATGAATGGATATGTTTGCAGCCCACAAAGAGAAGTCCATCCTGGGCTGATCCCACATTGTAGGCAGCAGGTTGAGAGGGTGTTTTGCCCCTTTACTCAGATGAGATCCCACCTGCACAGCTGCATTGAGCTCTGGGGCCCCAGCACAAGAGGACATGGAGCTGTCGGAGGAGGAAGAGGTCATGGAGCTGCTCCAAGGGCTGGAGCCCCTCTGGAGCCAGGCTGGGAGAGCTGGGGGTGCTCACCTGGAGAGGAGAAGGCTCCAGGGAGAGCTCAGAGCCCTGCCAGGGCCTAAAGGGGCTCCAGGAGAGCTGGAGAGGGACTGGAGACAGGGAATGGCTTCCCAGTGCCAGAGGGCAGGGCTGGATGGGATACTGGGCAGGAATTGTTCCCGGGAAGGGTGGGGAGACCCTAACAGAGGTTACCAGAGAAGCTGTGGCTCCCAGGAATTGGATCCCTGGCCGTGCCCAAGGCCAGGCTGGACTTTGGGGCTTGGAGCCACCTGGAAGGTGTCCCTGCCCATGGCTGGAGGTGGGAAGGAACTGGATGGGTTCAAGATCCCCTCCAACCCAAACTGTTTATGATTCTGTCATATTTTCCAGCTGGTTTGGATTTGCCTGTTTCCCCAGGAAAACTGTCAGAACTAAGCCCCTGTCTAAGGAGAGTGGGTTACTACCAGAGTTTTCTCTTTGGGCACCTTTACCACAGACAAAGAGTGGGATTGTAGCCCAGGCTTCAGGAGACTGTGGACAAAAAGGAACAAGTGGGTGGCAAATCTGTACGTCTGTGCATATCTGCCTAGCTGGAAAGCTGAGGTTTGTGTGCTACTGCCACCAGGCAGGCTAAAGATGGGTCCTCCCTATAATGGTTTTAAGTAGGTCAGGTATTTTCATGGGGTTACTTCTGAAGTAAACATGTAATTTCTGTGTTAAAACTTCTGTCTCATAATATAGACATTGGATCCTCTTTTGAATCCTCTAAAAACCAAAGAATCAAACCACTTACATAAGGTGGTTTTTCTAGTGTTTACTTTTAATCCTCATTAAGAAAAAGTTAATCCTGATTGCAGGTAGTTTCAGCCCCCAACTGTTTCAACTTTTCCTGCTATTTTTGACTGGAAAGCTATCTAATCTGAAGTTATTTTCCCATGGAATCTGTCATAATGTGTTTAAAGCTGCTATAAACCATGATCAAGTAATCTCTGTGACTTCTTGAATGAGTCAATTTCAGCTTCCCGAAAGTTTCAATGTGATGATTTCCAAAGTTTTCCATGTTTCACGCACTTTTTAAAATTATTATTATTTTTTCTAAAGCACACACTGAAAAAGGGGGACAGGACTTCATTAATATCTTTTGAAGTAATACACTTCCTTTACTAATCTGATATTGCTCTGGTTATATTTTAAATAAAATCAGTCTGAGTGTTATTCTGCAAGGTAATTACCGATTCACACCTGGCAAGGCTCCTAAGGACTTCTCAGGGTATGGACTTTGTCTTATGGGGAGCAGGATCTTTCGTTTATTAACACGCAATGAAGTTAATCACTTCCTAATACTCATTTAATTGTTGACATTTATCCTCTCACTTCTCCTCGTGATTGATTTCTGCTTTGTAAAACTTCCTTTTTGGAGGCTTATGGTCCAGATTAATGACAGCATCCAAATTAGGAAGATGAGATCTTTGGAGCACTAGGATTTAGCGTGCAGGAGACCAGTAGGATATGTTGTTGCTGGGTCAGAAGGCACTGGAGTATCTAATACACACAGTTAGGAAATACAGGCAAGAAGGGATCATGGATAGAATAAGTACCAAAGAAGAAAGAGCAGAAGAGCAGCTGCCTCTACAGTCCTTTCTAGAGATGACGCTGCTGGCATTTCTGCAAAAGGAGATGCGGGAGATGAATTGCAACAAGTGTGAGATGGGCAGGCAGAAGAGGCTTAGGTAGCAAAAGAAGGTAACTGCTTGGGTTTTCGGGAGTTCTTTTTCCTGTAGGCCAGGGAACTGAGTACCACAGGGTTTCTGAGAGGCAGGAAAAGGATGCTGGGGGCTGTGCATCAAAAATCAAGGCTGGAGAAAACAAGGAAGGTTATAGCAGTCCAGGTACTTCTCAAATTGTTTGAATGATTTCATGCTTGCACTTCAGAAGTTCATCTGCAAGCATTTTCTAGAAGAAAAGAACCCATTTACTCACAGACAGACACTGACAAAAATATGTCTATTTTTCTTTTGTTAAAAGATCCAATTTTTAAAAATATTTCATAAGAGTTTTTTTTTTTTTTAGTGATGGCATTTAGTATTTGGAGGAAAACAGTATTTGGAAGTAAAGGCTAGTTAAGAAATTTCAGCTAAAAATTATTTTGATGGATTTTTTTTAACACTAAACAATCTTTTGATATCATCATTAGTTTCTTAGAACAAAAATTAAGTAATGGAAAAGGCTTGCAGAAGCATAACTTTCTCTCTCCTTTTTTGGGGCAGATTTTTTTTGCTAGCTAGCCCCTGGAATCATCAACTTCTCTGCCCTGAGGTGAATCTTTACACAAAGAAGTCAGCAGGATTGGGTAGACTCAGCGGTCCAGAAAAGCTATTAGCCAGAGAAGATAGCTTGATTATATCTTTTGGCTTCAGTACACTTCTGAATACTGCTGGAAATGGAAGAAAATAGGACGTTTAGATTCTTTGCATACAAAGATGCCAGTAGCTGTTGCTGGGTGTTATCAACAGATAGGGTTGAGAGAGAATGCCTGAAAAAAAAGGAACCTTTGAGGCTTCCTGGAGCAGCATTTGCCAACTAAAAAGTGTTGCCATTGTTATAAATTATAAGAAGCCAATTCAAAATAACAGAATTTATTTAGCAAATTCCTAAAAAAAAAAACCAATTAAAAGCCACAATAAAATTGGACAACATCAATCGAATGCTGGGTGGGCAGAGTGACAGTAACAACGGAACCATCCAACCTCAGCCACACACTCTAGGTCCGGTGTAAGGTCTTTTTATATGGTTTATTTGTCCTGAGGCTAAGTCCATTGAAAGTCCAAATATTCATGTATCTCTTTATTCCAAGTGAGGTCTTGAAAGGGGTTCCGGAAGTATGAAAAGACATTGATAGTCTTCCTGGATCTCATCTTTGGGGTGCTGATTTGATCATCCTCCGGATCCCCTATCAAGACTGACATCAGATGTCCAGCAGCTGTGAAGTGGAGGCCCATCCTTGATGAATGGGCCATCTCCAGTCCGGCCATGTCATTTCTGTTGCAAATGTTGTGATTTCACAACTTGCACCACGGGTCTTGGAATCTCGGAGATGACCTGGAGTAGCTTTTTAATAGACCAAATCTTTGATACACGTATTTATCCATGACATTTACCACACCATGTTGTGTGCCCCATGTGAAGTAACTATCCAGCGGGTATTAATCAGAAAGTGTGTTAGCAATCATGGGCTGAGTGAGCTGGGTGTGTGTCCCAGTGCCCCAGGCCAAGACATGGAGAGCTCAGCCTTTAAACAGAAAACAGGATCCACCTTCCCTGTGTGCTGGCACCTGCATGTTCGAGTGGTATCTGTGATAGCACACACTGTCCAGGTGTGGTGGCAGTCATTTAATCACAGAGTGAGGGTTTCCGTGTTCATAAACAGGAAAAGCAGGAGAGCAGCAGGCTGAGGAGAGGGTTGGGAGAAGAAGTGACCTTGTGTGTCAGTCTCCAAAGCAGAGCCCCAGCAGCCTGTGCCTGTGCAGGTCACCTCAACCCAGGGAAGGCAGCTGGCTCCTCCCAGAGCCCAGCTAAGTTTGTGCTGCCCAAAAGTGCCTGCACAGTCCTTGAGCAAGCCTTCATCATTTTCCCTAAACCCGGTTTTTCTTCTTTGATCTCCTTCAGCTCAGGGCAGCTGGCCATCGGTGTGCAGTTCTCCTGGGTCTCCTGCATTATCCCGTGTCCCACTTTTAAGGCTACATTTATCATCTTGTTCATTTATGTCTGCTCCGCATCCTTGCCCCGGTTTTCCTGGTCTCAGCACTATTGCATGCTGCTGTTTCTCTGTGCCACATCGTTAGGCTGGCACTGTTAATGGTCCTTCTGCACAGGATAACTGCTGGCTATCACTGTCTGTATCAAAGTTATGGTTGCACCACACGATTATACAATGCAAGCAAAGCATAAAAAAAGCCACTTAGTCATTAAAAAATTGCTGTTACAGCTAAAGGAACTGAAATAATGCTCCAGGCAGGCCTGCAAAAGCCCGGAAGAAAGCAAGTTTCTGTTGTCAGGCTTTGCAGGGACCCTGTGGCTGGGGACTCTTTATGGCTTAATGTATGGATGAGTAAGAGGCTCCCTTGCCTCTGGGCATCTCCATCAGGAACCATTCCCGTGGCTGTTGGTGTTTTCCCCTTTGGCAAATCCCTTCCCTCTGAGTGCTGGGGAAACTTGTATCTCTCAAGGTTTGCAATAAGACATCTTCCCAGTCTTTTATAAAACAGGGACTTTTCAGTGTTTTTGGTAAAGAAAGATCAGCCTTTTGCTACTGATCTTTTTTATGTTCAAAATGGGGAGCATCACCCCATTAAGCCTTACAAAACAGGAGAAGCTCTTATAAGCTGCCTGCTATGTACTCAGTAAATTGGACAATGAAAGACTGAAAAACAAATGGTGGAAATGAGTTTTACTGCGTGTTTTGTTTTTTTTTTTTTTTTTTTTTTTAAATTTTTTTTTTTCCCAGATTTGTTTTTTTTTAATGTTCTCCTGTGGTTAAACTTAAATTGGCTTTTATTGCTCATGGGATTGCCCTCAGAACATCGATTTCATCCAGCACTGGTTTCACATCTGTCCATCTGCATGATTTCTTTGTCATGAGCCAAACTGAGGCCAACACGTGTACCATAGACAGCAATGCTTTTAATTCTGGTCTTCATTTGCCTCCAGTTTCATGTGCTGCTAGCCCTCCACAAGCCCTCTGCTATCTGTATATTTCAGAGAAAACGTTATAAATCTGTGATGGATGATTTGCAGAAAACAAATCTTTGTAAAGTAATAGCCTGACACAAGATACATCTCAAAGAGGCAATGCTGCAGCCATAGTTATTGTCAAGAGTCTGGGAACAGTCAGGAGGAATATTGCTCCATTTCAACAATGGATGAGAGGATCATCAAGTAAATCAGATCTCAATAAACAAGAAGCTGGTTAAAAGCCTCATAAACAATGCATGAATGAGAAGAAGATTGCTGTGGAGCAAACAATTAACCAGAGACAGAGCTGAAAAGTAGTTAATGACACGGGCATAAAATAATCACGACTTCTAATGACAACAGAATCGGGAAGACAATACTGTCTTCCCACGGAGTAAAGCATTCTGGCATGGAAATGTTTTGAATTTAGAGTGTAATATTTTAATACTGAATTTTTAGAATGGAGTCTGGTTGTGCAAGGATCTTTCTCTGCTATAATGATAGCAAAACCCCGAAAAAATTCAAATTTCAAAAGCTGCAAAACCTCCCCATTCATTTGCCAGAACTGTGGAGGGGTTAAACCCCAGAGACTGGCTTTCTTTTTTCCATCCAATATGCTGGGTTTCTTACATGTCCCCTTAGTTATATTTTGTAAACTTAAAAATAAAGAAAAATATATGGGCTTATTTGCAAAGCTAGCTAAGAAGGGCTTAATGAGACAGGAATATCAATAACAACTTTCAATGCTGATGGCTTGGAATGCAGTATGGAAATTCATGCATATTCTTCAAAGGAAATGGTAAATGAATCAATAACAACAATAATAATAACAATAGTAATATTACTAATAATAACTACAATAAAACGGATAATAATGTAACTTTTGTTGTTGTCATTATTATTTCATAGATGTTATTCTAGGAGGGAGAAACAGCTCCTCTGGCTCCTAGAGGTGTGCTCCTGGTGCAGGTGCGCACAGTGATTTGACCCAAAAAGGATGTGCTAAAGATACAGTTGGCTTTTAAAAAATAAATTGAAGAGAAATTGGAAATACAGGTAGATTCCCTTAGAGAGGAAAACGGAGTTTTAAAATCTCAATTGGCTGAAGAAGAAAAATGTGAAAAATGTCTTAAAGAAATTAGATCTTTTTATACCCTCTCTGGGAACGGACAGTCAAATTCACAAATCAACCCATTATGAGGATTCTGAGACTTGGGATGAAGATGTCTGGGATTATAGTGGTGGGAATTTTATTGCCACATCTGACCTTTTCCCTGACTCTTTCCCTTTTTGGCTATTAAGACTGAAGTTACTAATGAGGGTGAGCATGGCAGTGCATAAAACTCCTTGTTTTGTCCTGCAGAACTGGCTGAACTTGCAGTAAATGCTTGGAGTATTCCAAGCATTTAGAAGAATCCAAGATGGAATATGTGTGACAGAGTACATGGGGCAAGTCTGTCTGACTGGGGAAGATTGATTTTCATGGAGTGACAAAGAAGTAGAAGTGTATTGGGGTCCTGGTGAGTTTTGAACCAGAGATTATGATTATTCTTTAACTCCATGGCTGGTATATGGGGCAGGAGGGATAGGGGAGGATAGAGGAGATCCACTGTTTCTTCAAACTACTGGAGACTCTGATGTCTGGCTTCTGTGCAGGACGAAATACAGGAGGTTCATGTTTAAAACACCACAGCTCTTGAGCATTCCACAGCAAATATTCCTGTCTGGCTTTTTTGGGGGAAAAAGAGTTGACTGAGGTTGAAGTGCTTGTGGCCTCCACCCAAATACAACATTTAGGATTTGATTTACTTTATTGGTGCACCTGGAAACTCCCGTGTGGAACACTATGGAGTTTCGCAGCGAGACGTACTGGTTTGCTGAGGGTAAAAAATAGAATCCAAATGAATGTGAGACAATTCAAGCTCTGAATTGTCAATCTCTTGAGATATCAGTACCACTGCCTTCTAAAATACCTAATGTAAAATGATATTCCCTGCCAGCAATAGCACTTAAGGGGACCGATGGGAGGGTTGGTAGATTCCTTAAAAAGAAGCATCATTATAAGGATTCATCTGCCTTTTAATTCACTTGTGTGTTCAGTTAAGAAACCTGCTTGTTTTATTGTTGTTTACTAATGTTTGAATAGCAACACAGACCCATTAACAGCTGCAGTACCTCATATTGCAAATTTAACAGCCACGGGTAGCAGTACTAGGTACAAAAGATACGTTCTTTATGGTTCCCTTACAAGGGGAGTACAAAGAGGAATTTGCTTTTCCCTGGGAAGGTTCATAGTATACCTTTAACAGGCTCCCTCAGGGGTAAACCCTCACCCACTGCTGTTGTTACCATCTCACTCCTCCCAGACATGAAACTGTACCAACATATGGATGACATCTAATTGAAGGAGATTCCTGTGTGGAGAAGAAACACCAGCTGTATGGGAAGCATTACATGAAGCAGAAATTGAAATTCCACCTGAAAAATGCCAAGGACCAAGTAAAGAAATAACACTTAGGTACTTGGAGAGCAGGCAGTGCACTATTACCTCCAGACACTTCCAAAGCAATGGAACAAATACAGATGCCCAAATCTAAGAAAGAATTACAACAGTTAATGGGAGCTTTAGGGTACTGGAGAAAAAGTGCTTGGTGTTTCGATCATTGCTCTTTCCTCTCAGCAGTGCAACAACCTGAGAATATCTTCATTAGGATCAAACTGTACAGTCTGTACAAACCAGAGAACCATTTAATTTTCTGGAGTCTATTTTACAGAGACTCCCAGAATGAGTTGCACAAAAATCCACAGTCAGGAAATGGAATGCCTCCTCAATGGCAGCTGCAAGAGGAAGAGATTAACAGAAGGACCAACAGAAATTTCTAAATTGCAAATGACTACCAATGCAGATCCATTAGCATTACTCAACCTTTCAAACCTTCACCAATTTTAGATACACCTCCCCTTACCAAGGAGATGCCAACAGAGGATGTTTGGGTCACTGATGCCTCAGCAAAGAGGGCAAGTGGTAAATAGTACAAGAGTGTTACATTAAACATCAATACAAATAAGTAATAAAAGAAAGTGAAGGTAGTGCACAAGCGGGAGAGTTTGAGCACACAGAACTGTTTGAGCAGCTCAGAATGGAGCAAAAATAATCTACATGGACTCCTGTGCTGTTGGGGCTGGTGCTACCCAGTGGGTCTGCCAGTAGGAATTACTCAATTGGGAAGCAAATAAATCTTCCATTTGGAGATCTCAAGACTGGAAATTACTAAATATAGCATAAAAAATGCTATAGAGAATATGATGGCTCAAAGCCCATGCCAAGGGTAACAAACCAGTGACAAACTGGAGTTGAAAGGTGGATGAATTAACTAAAATCAGGGAAATAGAGATAAGAGGCTCCTCAGATCAGGAATAGTATCGATTGGGAGACTCAGAAATTAGGGCACACTGGTAAGGAAGCACTGTGCTTTGCTGCACAGAGCAAAGGATGGCCCCTAAACAGGAAAATCCGTGAAACCATTCTTACAGAATGCCCTCACTGTGGATTAAAATTACAAATAGATCATTCTGCTAAAGCACCACCCCTACACATCAGTGAAGGAAAAACTCTATGATCCACGTGGCAAATTGATTCCATGAGGCCACTCAGACCCTCTGCAGGACATGATCCATCCTCACAGGTGTAGGAGGAGTCTCGGGCTGCACATGGCAGCCAAATGCCAAAGGGCTGATGGGCAGAGTAAGGGGACACACAGCACAGTAAGGGGACTGTCATCGTGGTTCTCAAATCTGCCACCTTCTGATGCCACCAAAAGTGATAACAGCTTATGTTTTTCCTGTAAGGAGGTACAAGAACAGGCCAAACAAAAAGGAATTCAATGGGTATTCCATACCAGATACAACCCCCAGTCCAATGGAATCATAGAAAGAGCTAATGGCTTATTGAAAAAGAGCCTTAAACCCCACACTTGGGCAGGATGCTCAACTCTCCAAAATACTTCAGCATCTGGATAATTGATATGGACTTACTGGGAGCCCTGTGAGTGGAAGATTCCTTGCAAAACCTGAATCAGGTGCTCCACCTTCCATCACAGTGGAACATCTGACAGGACTACAACCACGACAGCCTGTCATGTTAAAACTACCCCAAACTGGAACTTTGCCTATGAGTCTGACTAAGCCTCGTGGCCTAGCTGCCAGGGAAGCTACTGAAACCCGTGCTACAAACATGGAATTAGTGCATGGTGGAGTTTTCCTTCTTTTTAACGGCGTAAGCTGTCTGAGCAAACCCTGTTGAGACTTGTTTTATTTTACTTTTTCAGAAATTAATCTTGGGAATGATGCCAGCACATCTCCACTGAAGATCAAGTTGTTCTCCCAGAAAGAATCAGTGCTGGAATGAGCCACACTACGCACACACATCACCAAATCTAACCCACAGGAGGGAGATCCTTGCTTTCCCTGTCTGTTAATGGTCACTATGGCAACAGTGGTATCCATGCTTGAGCTTGAATGCATTTCAATGACAATTGCTGATAAAACAAGTTCTGATGGGACAAATCTAGGAGCTTGAATTTGGCAGAGGGAAATTGCACGGTAGTATGTGATATACAACTTCCAACCACTGAAGGGGAAATTTGCTTACTCAGTTTCCAATATTTGCCCTTCAAAAACCACAGCAGGTGTTACAAGACCAGTAGCTTCTCAGAGCATTACATAGAAACAATATGTGGTAAAAGGAGGTGGTAACAGGTAACAGGCAACAGGTGTAGTGTATCCACAACCCTCACTGGACTAATGTATTTTGGCATAACAGAACCTAACCCTCTCAATGCATTCTGCCACCTCCCAGTATTGGACCCAATGCCATACACAGGTCAGAAACAAGGGCTATTTAATTCTTCCTGGTCCCTCAGATGAGTGGGGTGCTCAGTGCAGATCAGTATCTCTGCAATCAAAGCCCTGCTGGCCATTCCTGGCTCCATCCTTGCAGGGTGGGCGTGTCTGTATGAATGGGCCCTCACCTCTCCGAAGTGACCATGGAGAGATGTGACTGCTATCCTGGGGACAGTGATGCCTAAAGTTTTGGCTTTCATGTTTTGAGATTCTGTGCTGCCCAGGGGTGCAGTTCTGAGCCTCACATTCAGTGTCACTCAGTTCTCTTCACAGAGCAGGGACACAAAACAAATCCTTTTCCTGCTGGAGACCAAGGACAACTTTCAGCCCAAAATCACAAACAATGATGGACTGAAGGGAAGAACAAGAAGGATGGAGCTTCCTGGAGCTGTAATTGGACAATTACAGCTGGAGCTGCAATTGGACAATTTAACCCCAATATGGACCAAATTTTATAAAATGGACCAAATTGACCAAAATTTATAAAAGTGTCAGACCTCATGACTGGTCAGCCATTTTTTGTGACCACTTTGGGTGTAGCCCTGGTCAGGCTCTTGTCCTGCCCAAGGTGCACCCTAAAGGCCTTTAAATAAACATCTGCTTTAATCTCTACCTCTGTCCAGTCTCTGTTTCAGGTCACCATTCCCAAGGCATTAACAGGATTAGGAGTGCTAAATAACATGGAATATGGAACCCTAACAAACAAAGTAAACTCGGTAACAAGTGATTTATAACGGCGGAAACATCCATTGCAATCTTCCCCATCAGCATTAGGAACTGATCAATGGCTCTTTCCAGATATATTACCTCACTGGAAAAGAATTGATTAAATGATCACCAGCTAACAGGGAGTACCTTCAAACCAACACCTTTCATGCTCTCAGCTGCATCCGATTGCATCATTTGCATCATGCATCAATTGTAGATACAATTTACTATAACAGCAATTATAGGGGAGGGACCATGGAGGTCCTTAGCCCAGTGGTATTTGAAAGGTAATCTGGGATAATGCAAACAAATTTAAAAGAGAATTACAATCTTGGTGACAACTCCTTAACCCCATCTGTGAACCCTACAGCAGCAGACCCACAGCTTTAATTTAAAGATTATACAGTGCTTTGGTAAAGTTCATCTACACTGGCATTGTCCTGGGTTAAATCCCCAAGGAACTAGAGTGAATCCTATACAGTAGGGTATGGGCCCACCAAATGGGGACAAATTGGGAACTGCTGATGTTGATATCTGGGGCTGCTGTGGGGCTGGTCCACGGCAGGGAGCTGCATCCTTGGTGGTTTACTTGGCATAGGCTTTAGGCTCCATTTCCATTGAAAGAGTATCTGTAAAACCAGGAGAACATGGGTGAGTCTTGAGCTTTATCTGGGGATCAAGACTACAGTTTTCTTATTTTTGGCTCTGCAACAGTGAGCAGCCAACAGAGTCAAACCAATTTCCAGGGCTTTTCCAGTTGTCTGGTTACTGGCATTTTCTATTGATGTTATCAAACAACCCACTTGAAAACCTGACAGGTTTCTCCTGGAAATTTAGAAGTTAGGATTCATTCTTGCTACTACATTTTGGGAACAGGGGAAAAATAATTTCAGCAAAGCCAATAGTTTCCACAAAATCTTTTTGTTTCAGGTAAGTATTCTTTCTGGCAAAAGCAAGTTTGTTGGAGGATGGTCTGCCCTGCTCTGGCTTTGGGGTGGTCAGAATTCCTCTTTCCTGGAAAAGAGGATCACTGTTTTCTATTAACTGCTAATACGTGCCAGCTAAAGATTTTTACCAATTCAAATTTGTCTCAGTTTTTTTCTTAAATTTATGAACTAGAAACAAAATTAATTAAGATGACAAAAAATAAGGTTTAAGTTAAAATTTTCAGGTGAAATCATAAGACCTACTAAAGCCAGAGCCCAGTAATATTCAGGGCTTAGGGACAGACTTCTTGGCATGTAAAGAAAAGTGCTCTTCAAGTGCCCTCACTTGAAGTTTGATGCATTCCAGAAGGTAAATTAAATGTAAATACTGGGCTCTTGTGTCAAACCTGGAATGATGATGAATACCATCAAGGCCTAGATGTAGCTCCATTTCATGTGCTTTTGTGAGCCGAGAGTCAGAACAGAAGCTGCTTACTGTGTAGATTGGAATTGGGCTTGGAAAGAGCTCCTGTGCTGCAATTTGCTGGTTTGAAGTGAGGCTCCTGTTGGAGTTAGTGTGGCCACATCAGGAAATACATGAGAGGCGGTTCATTTGCTTACCACTGTTATGTGACCTTCCCTCTTGATGTTCAGCTGCATTTCTCAATCTTGCTTTCACTAAAATTCAGATCAAGTTTTAAAAACGTAAGTTTAAATGTATATAAAATACGTATTTAAAAAAATGGTACCTCAAAATACATCAGCAAAGTGTTTTCTACTGGCTGCCACTGAGAGCTGAAACTTGAGAGAGGAATGGATGCCTGTTAAGAGGTTGACTGGCTTGTTCTCAGTAGGTTTTTGTGTCTCTTGTCACTTACAGAGGCCCCAGGATTAAATGAAAATATTTTTTTTCTTACTATTACCTAATAGGACCTGGCTAGTCTCCAACAAGCAATCCTGCTGAGCTTCTGACAAAATTCTAGCCTGAGTGTAGTCTACCTGCTTTCTCTCACTGCAGGAATTGTGTTCTTTTTTTCTGTTTGTAATTGTAATTTTTCAGTGAAATCTCCCACATTTGTGCTTGATTTGCTGAAGGAGAAATAAAAGGGGGAAAGTTTTTATTTGTTTATTTAACTGCGCTGTTTGGATACAACAGTGAATATATGGAAGGAATTGCTCAAATAATGTCGCTGAAACCACTTTCACTTAGCTCCACCTCAGAGAATATTGTTGTGAAGTCTGCTAAATAATAGGTTGAATAAAATACAACACAATCTTAATTTTAGGCTATTTCCAGAGTTTGCTGCTCTCAGGAACCTTTGGATATTTCAGATAAAGTAAATATTTTGCTCTTCATTGTACCATCCTCCCAGTCTCTTATCATTTAGAAGAGAAATCTGTGCCTCTGAGAGGAAGAGGATCCTGGGATATTGTGGAACTCAGCATGTTGGTCAGTGCTCTTCCCTTCAGAGTGTGTATTTACTTTTCTCAGCAGCAGTTTCTATAACTACAGAATATTAATGGTTTTTCCAGAGCCACCTTCTGAAAGATAAAAACAAGACTTTCTTACAAATTCTGATTAGAGCAATAGAAAGCAATAGTGTCAGATCTCCTAATGAGAAAGACTTGCCTGTTTAATTCTGAGGCTTTTCAAATTTAGGCTTCTCTGAAAAAAAACATTTTTGATGCCTGCCTATCTACTATTAAAAAGTCCCCATTATAATTAATGCTTTAAATTCTCATTATTTTTAAAGTGGTCTGGCTTGTTCCTTGTCTCTTCCCATAAAAGCCAATGCTGTTCAGTTTTTCCTAGTTAAGAATTTTCCACGTGTGTTGAACACAAACACTGGCTCTGTGCTGTATTTCCCCATTGATTACTGGGATGGCACAGCGTGTCCTGCTCACTGGAGGTGGCAGTGCCATGCAGTACCACACCTGTGAGGTTTTCCACCTCTTCCCCTGAGGCTTTCCCACTGGCTTCCAGGGGACTGGGTTTTGCATTTCATACCCCAGTGGAGGTTTTGTTCTCTGTTAATCAAATGTAAGATGTTCAAACACTTGTCAATTTAAAAAATTTAGATTGTTTTTCTCCCCGGAAGGATGAATGAAAGTCACTGGGTTGATACTAAGTTTCTGTGATGCCGGCAAACTATTCTATTAAAAAAAACCAAAAAACCACCCAAAAAACCTCCCCAACAAAACAACTCCCCACCCCTGTTATTTCAGGCTCACTTGGAAGGATTATAATGTTTCTCCTTCAGCAATTCCTGCTAAAATAGGGAGTGGCACACATGCAATGCTTTAGGGGTGTTAAAAAGTCTCTGTGTGCAGACAGAGGAGAGGGATTGAGTCTAGAAGGAACAGAGAGCAGCTCATTGGACATGAATTTGTCAGAATTCATTCTTGATCGAATCTGTCTTTTGATTTGACTACTATGTGGATTTGGTCTGTTTGTTGCTAGGGGTTCTTTTTAGGGTTTTTAGTTCATCTGTTTGGGGTTTTGGGTTTTTTTTTTTTGTGTGGAGCTTTTTGGTTGATTGGTTTGTTTTGGGTTTTTTTGTTTGCCCTTTCCTCCCCCACCCCAGGCTCCCATCCTTCTGTCTGGAAGGAGAAAAGCTGCAAGCCACTTAGCGCACATTGGGGGAAGAGCTCATGAAGTCAAATACCATCAGGACCATCTCTGCCATCAGGACAGTCATTTCCTATTTTGATTCACAGTGGATTTTACTGTAGACATGAGCCGAGGAGTGGTTAAATGCTGATTGTTTCTGTATCTGAGTATTTCTGAATTCTGTGACAGTGACCATCTGCCCTGTGGTCACTGCAAACCCTAAATCAGTTAATCTTTAACTCAAGCATCTTTAGATGGGTAAATAATATTTTCCAGAGTTTTAACCCAGTTACTTAAGTGGGTCATTGTAAAACTGACTATTTTCAAGCTGAGATGGCCAGCCTGGTCTAGTGGAAGGTGTCCCTGCCCATGGGGGGGGGTTGGAAGATGACCTTTATGGTCCTTACCAACACAAACTAATCTTGATTACTGAAACTCAGAAACATGCAGAGAAAAAAATAGTATTTATTAAAAATATAGTATAATTTACATGTTCAAAGTACTTGCAACAGAGAAAAGGTTGAAAATGTCTATGTGGCACAGCAGTGGCTGCTGTGCAGTGGGGCTGGGGGAGGTCTGGGTGTTTTCAGCTCTTTTGCAAACTGATGTACAAAGGAGAAAGCTATCCTCTGGCCTTGAGGCCATGGGAAACAGCATCAACACTACTAATGTGCTGATTTGGATCTGCCAGGTCACTGTGAAGGGGAATGCAGGTTAAAGAATTGAAACTCTCTCTCTCAAGAGACAATTCCAGTTTAAACAAAATAAGAGTTTCTGTGAATTCTTCATGACTGTCAATAAATGCTGAAATAGAGCAATGCCACAAAGGTACACTTTCAGTTCTGTTAAGGGATTTTTCCATATCTTGATTCATGCAGAAGGAGAAATGCTAAAAAAGCCACTTCCTTGTTATGCTCAGTGGAGAATAATGTGTCAGTGAGTGTGCTTAGTAACTGAGTCGTGCGGGAACAGCACTGGAAGGGATAACTTTCAGCTCAGCAATTCCAATATTTGACAGGTCAGTCTGAAGGGTCCTGTTCCCTTTATTTTCAGCTGCCTACCCAATTTGGGTATTGTTGGCAACAGTAGAAATCTTTGCCTTTGATGCATTCTGTGACAGCTCTGCAGAAGAGCTGTTCTGGCTGGTCCTGACAGTTACAACTTGTTTTCTGTGAGGGAAATACTGTGTTGGAGTTAATCTACTCCCTCTGAAGTCATAGTGTCCTGTCTAGTCTGCACACAGCTCCCGCCTTCTGGCCAGGGAATGTCTGGCTGCCATGCTGCTGCTTTAGTCTTCCCTGGCTAAGGAGTACTGTCGCCTGAGGGACACGAAAAGAAGGACACTTACACCATCCAGTTGTGAAAATGAGAAAGAAGAAAGTTTATTTTTGGGATCTTGACTGGTATAGGCTTTGGAGTTTGATTAGGGATTGGGGGACGAGGTTAACACCTCTCTGACCCCACTGGTCAACCTAGAAATCCATCAATTTGTCCTTCCTCCTGGAAAGGAATGCATGATTTACAAAACATCATTCTTTGTTTATGTTACAAGCTGAGAACTCCAGTACAGAAATGCAAAGCAGCAGAAGGCTGAAAAAATCAGGGGGACAGAGTACTGCCAGCATTCCCTGCCCAATACCTGGGATGTGACACGTTCTAAAAGGTACAGACTCCTTCACTCTCTCATATGGTGCAATGGCCAGTTGCAAAAGATTCATTCCAGTTGCCTCAACATCAGTCCTGATCGAGCCCTTTTAATTCCAAAGTGGATGGTTTTAGCTAATTACTTTTTTTTTTTTTTTTCCTTGACATAAATGTTTCTAATAGCTGTTTAATCCTTTTGAAATCTTCTATTTTTAGTTCAGTCCTTCTGAAGTTGGTTATGAACAGCTAGCAATCCTGGCCAAGCCCTTTTAAATAAATAAGTTAGAAAAGCATTGACTGTGCTCCATTGATGTTGAATTACTGTTCAAATACAGCAAATTAGATCCAAGACTTAATCTCTCGTCAATATCCTCCCAAGTGACAGTGTCAACTCAGGATTGCTTGAGTCATTGCAACTTCAATAACAATTGTATTTGGCAAGAAGGGCTCATTTTCTTTGACAGGAGAGTTCAGAGTCTTGGGTTCCCTTTATCAGTTTGTCCATTTGCATATTAAATTGGCGCTCTTGGTAATTCTAAGCCCCAAGGAAAGGTGGTTCGGCTGCAAGATCAGCACTCCTGATAGATGAGAATGTTTGTTGTCACAACAAAACAAATGAGCCTTTAAAGAGAAATGTGTTGAGTTTTACCTACCGAAAGAATTAGGTGGCATAAAATAAATTATGAGGATCATTCAGAAGGGATTTTCCATTGAGTACACTTCATATTTCTCCCAAACTTTAAATAGCCACTTTCCTACTAGTCACTGGCTGTATTCCTGAAATAGAAGACAGACAGGAGCGTTGTGCCTTTGGTTAAATCTTTATGGCATTTTGGCTGAAGTGAGGGGTGGTCAAGAAAGCAGGCAGGCTGTATGCTCATCCTGATATTTTTTTAGAAATGCTCTCACCCATATTCTTAGAAGTGTTGCAGCTTGGGGAATAGGGGCAAAAAGCTATCAGATAATTTGCCCTGATGCATCCTTTGCTGTGAGTGTTACCACATGTCTTCTGACATTTTGTGGGGAGTTTCAGGTGATGGCCAGAAATAAACTGAATGTTCATGTATGGGAGCAGAAATTTCTGTAAATCAAGGAGATGAGTGTCTCAGTCACCCCAAGACAATGAGAAACCTCTAAGGCAGATCCAGTGACAACTCCTTAGGTCCTTTCTTCCATCATGGTAGGAGAAAAGGAAGTCCAACAGAATGGATAGAAGCTTCATTTTGGGCACCTGCTGCAAAACACCCCTCAAAGTCCTGCATAAAATCTGTGGTGAAAGAGCAAAAACCCCATCTGGATGTTTGTGCCCTGCATGGAAAACAGAAGAGATGAATGATGTTGCTGATGTCATGGGCAGCTGCACAACAGGGAATACGTGAGACAGATTCCTGGTTGATTCCCAGTGGCCCATGCAACGGAGGCAAATAAAATCTGTTGGTTTGTGTTTCTACCAGTTCTTGATTCCACACCCCAGAGGGCAAATCTATTCTTGGGAGCATGGGCAAGATAGCCTCCCCAAACTCCTGAGGATGTGCCTACAGGGGGAAGACCCAACCAGCTTGGAAAGGAAAAGTCAAACAGCCCAAACCAGCCATGGCAATCAAATCACACAGCAGAGGGGATGGTAGGAAGCAGGGGCAGAGGTGGAGAGGAAATAAATGGACTGTCTGTAGCCTTTATTTGGCTAAAGATCTCTTTCCTGCTGATAGAAAAATGTATTTGGCTTAGATCAGAACAGTCTCCTGTGCTTTCTGCCCTTCTTCTACTCTGCTTCTTGTGCAAGTTTGTACCAGTTTTGTGTTACCTTTTTACAATGCCCTGGCCACTGCTGACTGTCATGTCAATAATCTGCTTCTGAATAAATGCAGTTCTGAAAGGAAAAAAAAAACCCACAGGAAGTGGGTTTGCTTGGACCAAGTGGGCTGTCACTGAAAGACTGAGCAGAAGCAAGAACTGGCAGGAAAGGAAAATGTCTCTCAGGCAGCAGGAAAAGGGAATGTTTGTTTCTTTCTTTCCTTAGCTGTGTATCAAGGTTTCCTGTTTCTTCTGCTTTTTGCTCCCCTTCAGGCCTTTCTGTCTGCAGTCCATGGTGCCCAGTGTGGCACATTCCTGGCTCTGAGGGGAGAGCACAGGACACACGTGTTGGAGTTTGTCTCCCATCACTCTATTGTGCTTTTCCTTTTCTAAAACAGGGAGATGCTCTCTGAGTGGCCAAGCAGAGCAATCTGGTACTCTGGATACTTTACCAGACTATAAACTGGGCCTTTCTAAGCGCTAATTATTCTCAGTCAAATTGCTTGTTTTTATTTTCTCATTGCAGAGGGAAAAAAAAGTGTGGATCGCCACAAGCAATACAGTGGCACACCAGAGACATGTTCTGAAAACAGCGTCTGCCACAGCTTGCTGGAATCTTGCCAGCTGAATTTTCAAATTACTAAATAAAGTTGTGTCTTTTGGTTGTCCCACACAGGTGGGATCATTAATTTCATCCAGAGAGAGAAATATTTCACTTCTAACCCATACAATATGACTTTATGTAACTGAAACCAGGTGTTTGCAAAATACCTGTGCTGGACTCAAGCTGAAGTTAAAAAGAATTTCAACTATTCTGGGACTGGAGAACTTCACAGTCACCTAACAAACAATTTGTTCACAAGGAACCTCTCTCAAGGTAGAATTCACTTACTAATTAGCCACAGAGCTCTAGTATAATTATGCCTCTGTGGGAGCAGTGTGGGTAATGAATTGATCATGTGAGGCTTTTTTGCCTTGATTTATCATCTAATGGGTTTGCCCTGCAAGTTGTTGCTCTCAAGAACTGATGAAAAGCAGTACTGTTGGGCACTGAAATTTATAAACCAATTTACATCGTGGAAGGAATAATTGTTTTCCATTGAGTTAATGGTTAATTATCTGAGATCTTTTGTTCATTATTTCCTGGAACTGAATTGGTTTGTCACTTCTGTTAATTAATTAGACAAAAGAAAAAATATCATCAAGAGCCCTATTGGTCAAATTAGCTTTAGCTGTGGGTTAAGTGCATGTTTTATCGCTTCATGAACACATGGAAGGTCAGGGTGGGCTCGGAAACTGAGCCATTGGCAGCACTGAGGAAAGAGGAAATAGAGAATGAGCCTTTTCAGGCACAGATCAGGAGCACCTGGCTGTCTCCAGCTGGAGAGAAGTCCTGTTACTTTAGCACTGTGACCTTAAATGCATCAGCATCGGGAAATATCTTGGAAATGACTACACTTGGCTTTGTTATGAATTATAAGAAGCCAATTCAACAGGATTTATTTAGCAAATTTCAAAAAAACCCAATTAAAACCACAATGAAATTGGACGACATCGATCAAATGCTGGGTGGGCAGAGTGACAGTAACAACGATACCATCCAACCTCAGCCACACACTCTAGGTCCCAGTGTAGGGTTTTTTATATGGTTTATTTGTCCTGAGGCCAAGTCCATTGAAAGTCCAAAAATTCATGTATCTCTTTATTTCCAAGCGAGGTCTTGAAAGGGGTTGTTGTAAGTGTGAAAAGACATTGATAGTCTTCCTGGATCTCGTCTTTGGGGCGCTGATTTGGTCATCCTCCGGATCCCGCATCAAGATAGATATCAGATGTTGAGCAGCTGTGAAGTGGAAGCCCATCCTTGATGAATGGGCCATCTCCAGTCCAGCTGTGTCATTTCTGTTGTGGTTTCACAGCTTGCACCACAGGTCTTGGAATCTCAGAGATGCCCTGGAGTAGCTTTTTAATAGACCAAATCTTTGATGCACGAATTTATCCATTGCATTTACCACAGCTTTAAAGGGACTTATTTTGGGCTTGTGCGCAGTGGAGATGTGAGGGTTGCCAAGGTTACCCTCAGTGATGGGCACTGACATTCACACAGGAAAGAGGAAGCAACAAACTGAGTAAAGAAAACAATTTTGGAAAACGGACTTTCAAATATATTTGGGTAATGATTTTCTTTCTTCCCTGACACCTGAGAGCTCCATAACAGCTATTTAGGAAACCATTTCCCCAGGACACAGTAGGCTGTGTACACCCCTTTCTCCCTAATAACCTTAGAGTTAGGAGGGATGTTTTAATAAGGAAAAAACATGGTGGAGTGCAGAGGAGACACTGCTCTATTTTAATCTTGTCTGCAGGAAACATAATTTTTTTAACCTTCTTTTTCTGGAGTGACAAGGATGCAGAGCGTGAGACAGAGATGTGGGAACCTGTCCCCACCTCTTCTCTTCACCCAGCCTCAGACTGTTCCTCCATTGCATCCAAAATCCTGCTGGAAGGAGCCCCAAGGAGCAGTGAGGAAAGATGGGCTTGTCTGGACTCCACTCCATTTCATCTGGGCTATAAAACTGTCTGGCAGAGTTGAGTGAATTCACTATTTTCCTTTTGGAAAGGAGGGGGAGCTGAGCTGGCTTGGTGACTGTCTGTTTTGTACAGCTGTGATGCAAAGGCTCTAGAGGGATGGCAGCACTCCTGTGCATCAGGGAAAATAGCAATGCTGCTACTCCAGATCCCTATAAACTACCTAATTCCAGCCAATTTTATAGGACAGGATGCTAAAAAAGGAGGCAGACACTTGCAGTCTCTTCTTCCATGGCTTTCACAGTGTGTCCAACCCTGCTCCCAAATGCTGAGATCTCTCTAATGTATGGAAATAGCAGGGACAGTCAGTGCAAGGCAGCATGGCAGAGTCTGCTGCCAAGGCTTATGCATAAACAGTTTCCTGGGGTTTTGGGGGAACTTTTATAGCCCCCTGATTTTCAGCTTCATTTCCCTGCCTGTCAGTCTGTGTAACGCTTACAGTAAATAACAGAGGATTTACTTCTTTTTTTTTCTTTCTTGGAAAATAGGATTGCAACGAAAAATAATAGGGTGCATCCCATTTTCTTAAGTGTTTGCCTTTTAATGAATGGGAGGATAAAACAGAAGCCCAGACAGGATTCTCAGTAAATAAGTACCATTGTGCTGTGAATAGTGTGGTTGCAATAAGGCTCTGTACGCACCATTTACAGTAATGATGGGAAACAAGAAAGTTTGAAATGTCAACTAAAACATGGGAATCATAGCAGCATTTAAAAAAGATGGTAAAGCATGAAAGGAGAATCCCACTGAATCAAACAGCTTTTCTGAATGAGTATTCTGAAAAGAATACATGGCTTCTGTATTCAGAAATTTTCTTAACATCGTCTTTAGAAGCCTTGTTCCAACTCAGAATTGGGTGCATTTTAGGTCTTTGAATAAACCTCACTGCTAGGGCTCTGGATTATTCTCCTGGATACATAATCTATTAGGATATTTCACATATAAAAAGAAACCTCAGGCTAAGCTTTTTATTGTCCTTCAAGTATTGCTACTGCTATCCATTGAGAAACCACAGTGTTAAAATCATGCCACTGAAATAATATCATTCTCTCTTTTTATTTTTTTATTCTTTGACTCTGTTCAAATTCTTTCCTTCATATTTACTTTTCTCCCTCATGGTCTTGGTTCCACAGCATTTTCAGGAGGATTTGTAGTGATTTCAGGGGCACACATGGTCTGGAAAGCATCAGCCTTGATCCTTAGCAAAGCATGTCAGACTACTGTGAGCCTGGCAGTCAAAAATGCTTTTATCCCCCAGCAACTGGTGTCCCTTAGACTTGCTGAGACACAGATATCCAAGTAGTTTAATATCAATAGCTAGATTTATTTGTTATGAACTTGTCCAGCTGTGCTTTTCAGCAGTTTTAGCTGTCATGTAATCAAAACTCCTTGTTTGCTTCATTCCCAGAGACAGATGAGAGGGAAGTGTCAATAGTGTGGTCCTGCCAATTGATTATCTAACTGGAATTGAAATGGAACTGGGATGGGTGGCCAGGCCTTTAAATGAAGGCAGGGAGAACCTTGCTGGTCTGGAGACCCACCACAACTGGGAGTTAGGGACTGTCAATCTCTTCTCCAAACCAGGCGTGGGAATGGAGAGGGAAATGAGCTGGTAGCAAAGGTACTACAGGTACTAAACTGAGGGAGGGAGTTTGTTTTTTCTTGCCAGTGCAGGTTGGTGAGGTGTTCTCATTCCTGGTACTCCCTGAGGCAGGCAGGCAGGCAGGCTCCCTTGGTGAAGGGTTTACACCTGCACTGCTCCTGGCCTCTAATGCCTGTCCAGGTCCCTTCACAGGGCCCTCCTGCTTTCCAACAGATCAACACATGCTCCTGGCTGGGTGTCATTTGCAAATTTACTGATGGAGGACTCAATCCTCTTATTCATATCATCAATGAAGATATTAAAGAGGACTGGCCCCAGCACAGAGCCCTGAGGATCCCCACTGGTGCCTGACCCCAGCTGGATGCAGCACCATTCCCCACCACTCTCTGGGCCCGGCCATGCAGCCAGTTCTGAACCCAGCACAGAGTGCTCCTGTCCCAGCCGTGGGCTGCAGCTTTTCCAGGAGTGTGCTGTGGGAGACACTGTCCAAGGCCTTGCTCAAGTCCAAACAGACAACACCCACAGCCTGTCCTGCATCCACCAGGGAGGTCACCTGGTCATCAAAGGAGACCAGGGTGGTCCAACATGACCTAAACCCGTTCTGGCTGGGTCTGAGACCCTGGCCATCCTGTAAGTGCTCTGTGATGATACTCAAGATGATCTGTTCCATAACTTTGCCAGGTACCAAGGTCAGGCTGACTGGCCTGTAGTTTCCCAGATCATCCTTCCTGCCCTTCTTGTCAATGGGTGTCATGCTGGCCAGCTTCCAGCCCTCTGGAACCTCACCAGTGAGCCAGGACTGTTGGTACATGATGGAGAGCAGCTTCAGAAGCTCCTCTGCCAGCTCCCTCATGACCCTGGGATGGATCCCATCTGGCCCCAGAGATTCATGAGCATCTGAGTGGTTCAGCACTAAACTCCTGGCTGCATGTTGCCCTCTTCCTTTCCCCATAGGCTGAGGTACTGGGAAGGTACAGCCTTCCTGAACTGCTTACCACATATTCCCCCTTTGAATGCATCTTTTCTCCCCAAAGTTCAGAGGATCAGGCTTGTGCTGATCCATTTGTCTGTTTCAGGAGCCAGACTGTCTGTGCCTAGTAACAAACCTGCTGCCCAAAGCCTGTAGAGACATTAAGACCCATTTCAAAGAGGCTAACACTCATCAAATTGTTTGTAAAGATATTAGCACACATCTTCCCTCTCAATTCGAAATATCTTGCATGTAGTTTTTGAGATAAAAGACTAAAATCTTGGACAACAACAGTGACTGCTAAAGTGGATCCAGAGTTCACATATGCTGAGAGTATCAGATTTTCATTTTATGAATAATTCTGACAACAAAAGCAACATTTTGAATTGTACCTGAAATATGCATATATTTCTAGGCACAATTAGCTGTCTATAAAATGCCTTTTCTCCTAGTAAGATAATGAATGCCTTAGGGCATTTTACATTTTGCTGGAAGCCAGGTTGGCATGGCAGTGGTTTAGGGACTTGCCTTGTGTTTTGCTCAGGGATATGCACAGCAGCTTTGTTCAGACTACAGATAAAAATACATTTTTCAGGTTGTCATTGCAGCACATGACTTGTTAGCTGAGAACTGAGCTGTGATGTCTCTGCTCCCCCTGCTATCAGCACTGGGCTGTGCTGGGCTGCTATCAGCACTGGCTGCAGGAACAGTTCAGCCCAGCTGGAGAGGTTTGGTGCCTGGCTCAGCTATTGAGCTATGCCTGGCATGTCAGATTGTCCCTTTTTTCTGACTTAGAGATGCGGAGAGGTGTTTTAAAGCTGAGAGGTGTTTTAAGGACTACTATTCCATTTTCAGTTTCATTTAAAGGGTGAGATGGAACAGATGATATAATTCACAAAAGAATCTAAAGCTAAGCTATTTCCTGATTACAATACATTTTAAGTGCTTTTTGGCCTATCAACTTCTGCCATGCAATGCTGCTAATGCTTTTAAACCAATCATCTAAAAATACCCCTCATGGGTCCTACTACAATACATCTCTCGTAGTTCAATTTCTCCAAAATTTCTAGTGTATTTGCAGGGTCATTATTTGAAACTTGTTTCCAGTTCCATTTCTCTCTCAGTAATGTCTATCCTATTCCATGGCCTTTCTAAGTCAACACATTTTATCTCAAGGTTTGCATACAGATGCACAAGACGATGTGAGCCTTCTGTCAGGCTTTAAAGATTCTCTACAAATCCATTTCCCACAATGACACAGCCCTCTTCAGCTGGTGCAACAGGGGCTGTCCTGGGGACACTCATTCCTGGAGGTATCCCTTGCACTTTTCCCCTTCCAAGCAGGGTACGTAAGCAGTGCCTGTGTCCTGCAGAGCCAGCCCTGGGATTGCCTGTTGTATTCCCTCTGGGCTGTGAGTAGAGGCAGCGCTGGCAGGGTGACAGATCTCTCTTTTGGGGCTGCATTTCCTGGCTCTGCACTAGAGGAACAGCAGTGAGAGAATGAGAACACCTCCCGTGGCTCCAAGAGATGCCTTTCTTCACTCACACGTACTCCTCTCATCTTTCAAAGTCCCTGCTGGGAAGCAGTGCTCTCTTTTGAGAGAATTTTTCCTTTTAGCAGGTATCACACCATCAGCTGGTTGGCACTTAGCTGTGATCTTTGTTACTGTGTTTGTCAGGAGCAAAATCAATGCCCTGCCTGCCTGCCATAAGTTTAGTTGTTTGTCTTTCCAGCTCTCAGCTTGAACTGTCAGCGCCAGCAGCTACAAAGCCAGCCTCCTCTGGGTCATTAGAGGAGCTGCTATGAGATCAGAGCATCAGCAAACAAGACACTCTGACGTCATTTTAGAGCAGGTACTGGCAACAGAAATACAGAAATCCTGCCCTTCAAGGGGATGGGAATCCCAATGAAACAGAAATTCCAGAAATTCAAAACTGCTTTTTTTTTTTTTTTTTTTTTTTTTTTTAATTACCTCTAATGTGTTGGACCTTTTAGCAGCAGTCGTATTAGTTACTATTTCCTGATACGCTTTTGCCTCTGTATGACAGACAATATGTTAGTTTGAGGCTGCGTAAATGCAATGTAGTTTCTGGCTGAATTAAAATACGGTCATGGGAGACCAGGTGTGACTGCAAATGGTGATGTTGGCACATCATAGAGAAAAGTTTCTACCAGGGAGAGATTTCACTTTTGTTCAGATATCTGCATGTGACAATGGGTATATTATAATAATAATAATTATTATTAAGTTAAGATAGTAATAGAAATAGAATAATAGAAAGCAAAATTAAAGATAAACTTCTGGGGTGAATACTCAGGAAAACATTCTCTTTTGTATCAACAGGAAGATTTTACACAATGCAAACTGTTCTCCTTGGAAGCGCCCTCAGTGATGATCTACAATGTGCACTGCAGGGTGATTGTCTTGCACCACACATAGAGATAATTCAACCATGAGAATGCAATTATGTTTCTAATAATTAAAAGTATGTACCTGCTTTTGTGCTTGGATATGCTGTTCTGGCCTGTGATTAAACTGTTCAGTATTAGGACATGAATATTGACTCGTACCAGCAATCATTTGTGTAAAATCTCGCCTCTGGAAGATGTACATCACGTTCATTACCTTGTGTAATGAGCCAAGCCCATAACTTTCTGGGTGTGTATGAAAATAACAGTGGGTTTGGAGTGGGTTATTTGTACTCTTGCTCATTTTCTGTGACTGGGTGACATCTGCAGAAATGTTGAGACTTGAGATAGCCATCTCAGAAATTTGAATAATGTGAGATATTTACTGGTGGGAATGACTTGTGTCAAATCACTGTTCCAATGAGAGTAACTAGAGTTCTGGATGTCCCTTCCAACCCAAGTTTTCTTGTGATTTAATAAAAACCTAAATTTATTCTGACCTTGAAAATCCTCCAGCAAGGAAGTCAGAACTCTGTCAGATCACAAAAAAAAAACCAAAACAAATTGGGCCACTCAGCACTCTGCTGCATTCCTAAATTTTACAATTTAGGAATTGTAAATGGCATGCAAAAATCTTCTGAATAAGAAATTGTGCAGTAAAGTGTACAAATTCTGCAGAGGGACCTGGCACAGTCCAGAAGGCTTGGGTTGGGCAACTCACTGCCCATCGTGTCCAGACATGATGTTCTGATGGTCTTTGAGTGTTTGAAAATGCGTAATGCTACAGTGCTTGAAATAAATGAAAAATTACCTAAGAAATAACATCACAGGGAATCTTAGAATGAGTTGCAGAATGTGGAATATGGCCCACTGAGGTGGGATTTGCTGTATATCACAATCTCCAGCTGACTCCACCAACACAGTCTTTGAGTTAATACATCATTCAGTACCAGAAGATGCAGAAATGGTCTTTCACCCTCTTTTGCCCCCTTGTTTTTGATTTTTGTTGGCAGGGAGAGCACGGGATGGACAGCCTCTGCTGAAGTGCTCAGTGTGTGCAGCAGCAGCACTGAGCCAGGCTGAACCATAGGGTGGAACAATTGTGCTCCAGAGAACTCTTAAGTGAAAAGTTACATTTCAGGACATGTGCCTCGCATTGTTTTCATCCATCTCTCCAAACCTGATACAGAGCACATCTCAGAGCCTTGCTGAAAATCAGGAAGCAATTGCCAATTTAAATTGATAGTCGCTTGTATTATCAAGGAGAAAGTGATACATACACAGATGTATCTGGTGTATCTCATTGCCTCACAAACAGGCATAACGTCCCACTGTTTTTTTTCAGCTGTTCTCAAGAAAATACAGCTCTGAACAGGGCTGTGGTTTATGATCATTTCTCCTGCATGCCTGCTGTTTGTGAATTGCTCCTCTTGGAGAGTTCCAAACAGGTTTGTTTATATTAAATTCAGGGAGGAATCCTGGAGCTGTGCAATGTCTCCCATGGAGTGGTCCTGGGTGGACACAGCACATTTACATCCCGGGATAGGGTGAGGAGGGCTGCTCTCTAGGTTTTGTCACACTGCTCTGCCACCCCACCTCCCCTTTGAATGAGGAGGATCTCCCCATGTTCTTTGAAACCAGGCACTGAGGACAGCTGGAGAACTGCCTGGAGGAATTGAAGCTGCATTTCCTACCAAACACAGTGCTGCCACATGCACTCTGTACTTTGCCTAATCCTGTCCAGTTTATTAAAAACTTCTGTGACTGCTGTAATCCACCCATTTCCCTGGCCTTCTCCATCTGCTCCCAAGCCCCTGATTCCTTTCTGCACTGACTTAGTGTGTCTGGAGCCCCACCAGCTCACTGGCTGTTGTATTTCAGCCCAGTTTCCTGGCACAGTCTGCTGTCTCTGTACTTGCCATTAAATCCCATTTATTAGACCCTTTTGCTTTTAATTTGGTGGTTTTTTTGTGCAGTGCAAACTGCCTTATTCTGGGGGCTGGTCTGGCACTTCTCTAGCTCAAGTTCTCTAGTTGACTTCTCTGTTTCAAGGCTGGTTTATTGTTGTGCTCAGGACTCCCTCAAGTAGGGAACCTGTCTCTGCAGCATCCTCTTACTGGGATGATAAACTTTGATAGCAGTTAATAAAGTTACAGGTGGGCATTAGTGCAAGAGCCTTCAAGAATTATCTTTTTTAAAGAATCTTTAATTAACTTTGCTGATGAAACTCATCCATCCACTGGCAGCTTAAAGGCCAGCTTCCTAGCAAAGTCCCATCTCTTAAATTTAAGCAAGGACTGTAATGGATACCTGTAAACTTACAGGGATTTGGCCTTAATGTTTCAGGTGCAGAATTTTTTGATTAGTGGAGGCTTTTTTTCCAAATTAAATTTTAATTCCTACATTTCTCTGTGGATAAAAAAAAGACAACAAGAATTATTTTAGGATTCACCCCAGTCACTTCTTAGACTTGTATTATTATGCTATTGTGTTTTTTTTTTTAATTTTTGAGTTAAAAAAACCCTACAGAATCTTGACTGATTATATTCTATTAGAAAAACAGTGATATAGTAGCACCCAGAATTCTTAAATCTCCATCTGGAATTCCTAAATCCTCAGAGATGTCACATTTGATTGTTCATATATTCTGTAGTTGATCTTGTGCAACAGCAGATTTTCCCATATGGTTTTAAAAATATTGGATAAACCACAAGTGGGGAGTGTATTATCAGGGGTGAAAACTCACAGTTTTCTATTTATAAGTAGTGTTAATTCTGTTATTTTTAGGCAATAGCTGCCATCCTCCACAGCATGATGTTCGCTTACTAGTGAAACCAGGGATATTCAGGAAAGCACAGAAGTAATGATGGGGCTAAAAATCCCAATATAAATGTTCTGCTGTTGTTTGCTTTAGTTTGTGGATTTAATTTAATTGTGGCATGTCATGGGTTATTGATAGGCACAAGATCTCTTTTGTCATTGGGGTCACACTCCTTGGTGACAAGGCATGGGCTCCTCCTCTTTGTTCCTGTACTTGGGGTGCAAACCTTTTATATCCCCCTCTTCAGGCACGGGCTTGGGGGTGTGTTTTGGGTATCTTACAGTGGTGTGCACTCAAATGTAGCCACATGGCATCATTAATCCCACCCTAGGTTCCAACACAATTAATTTTTGGATTTACTGATGCCTGCACTCTGAATGAGGTGGTAAAGCAGAATGAACGTGTCATTCCACTAGAGCAGTGGAATGCCAGAATTGCCTCTTTTACAGGGAAATCCAAGATAACTATCTCTGTAATTAAATGTGCTCCTGCTTTCTTAATAGCTGTAAACCAGCCACTTGGCTGTTGTAATTGCTGAGCAGTATTTAAGAATGCTCTATGTTATCACCTGATGTGCATCTTCTGGTGAGTTGTATTAGGAAGGAAAACAAAATGCAAGTTACTGTTTAACCATGGTAAATGCAAGTATTAAATATGTGATTGTCTTTCTTAAAACAGTTTCCTAGAAAAATAAAAGCAAAACTCCAGAGATATTAATACACAAATACAAAATGCTCCGAAGATTCAGCAGTAGGAAGAATTATTTTAATAGATTTACTTTTCCTTACATTTTTCTCCTTTCTGTGGTCACTTGCTGGTAGCAAAACAGGTCACTTCTATCCACAGTTACGTTTTTCTGAGATTCAGACAGTTGCATTAATTTTTTTTTTTCTAAAGTAACCAGGATAGTTTGCCCGTATGACCTTCTATTTGTGTTCAGTTTTCCAGTGCAGACTTTATTGCACTGGCTGCTCTTGATTTCCAAGTGAAAACAAAGATGCTTCTGCATGTTGACTGTGGGTTGTCATATTGAAGGTTGCTGTATGCTACAATCAATTTAATTGTGTAGTACAGCAAAGTGTTTATCTGTTCTTTAACATAGTCATTTTAGGCAGTACGTATTCCTTCTGGCCTGATAAATACTACTTCTTCTGCATGATTTGTGTTTCCTCTCAAGATCCTGCCTCTGCTTTCAGTGACTGAATAGCAAAGATTTGTTGGTAATTTCTTTTGTCATTTTTGCCCTGATTCTTTCAATTTTGAGTCACAATAGTCCCCGTTAATATACGTGCAGATCATTTTCTCAGCAGGCTGATTCCTTTTTGTTCCTTCTCAGATGTCAAATGTTGTTTTCCATAAATTATCCCCTGATATTTTGTTAATCACTTGGATGTAAACTTTAAGTTGTTTTTGCCCTTTTTTGTTTGTTTTGGATTTGTTTTTAAAAGCTTCAAATATTAATTCTAATTAATTAAGGTCTAATTCTGCTCCCAGTGATGCTTTCACATATTTTTCCTTTGACTACTACAGTGGTGCAATCCCTGAGCCTTCAGCATTTGTACTTCTAAAATGTGTGGTGTTTTCATATGGGCCTAAATGCAGGTTGTACTTCAAAGTTCACTATGGATATATAAGGCATAAAAACAAGGCAGACAGGGAAAAACCTGTGAGGGAGCACTAAACAAACACTTGACTTTCCTGAAACATAAGGGAAGAGAAAATCTGCCAGGAAGACCAGAGACTGAGTAGATGATTTTGATACAAAACCAAAGCAAGCTAATAAAAGACTAGACCACCCTGTCAATCATTTCTGCTTTTTTGTTCACTGTGGAGGAGTTTGAGGACTGTTTCTGTTCCAGAATCTTTCTTTAGGATGAGGACTCCTCATGGAAATGAGTATAGAAATAAATGGTAGTTCTTCCCATAGACAGGCCATCAGTAGGAAGAGTGGCCTCTGTGGTGGGATTTGTGTTGATCAATGTGTCCCAGGTGACCCAAAAGGAGCAGGGAGGTGGCAGGTTTCACTGGAGGTACTGCATTTTTCAGTGAGGGCTGACTGAAGGGCTACATAAAAAACATCAAGTGATGACATGAGTGATAAATGTAATAGGTGAAATTCAGAAAAATGCAATATGAGGTACATGGGGGTAGGGGGAGGAAGAGTAATTCTGAGCTCCACTTTCAGCTGAGCATTATAACTCAGGAGCAAGATTTGGGGTAAAAAAGATTAGCTGAATTCCCCATAGGCTGCAGGAATAAAAATGGCTCTGCTTGGGTTTAGAAAGAGGAATGAAAATAAACCAGAAAACATCATTATGACATTGCATGATGGTGCTTCTGCATCTTGAATATTGCATGTAGCTCTGGCCCCGTCTTTAGAAAGCTACAACAGAATGGGAAAAGGCTCATAAAAGTGCAGCCTGAATAATCAAATGTACTGAGCAGGCTCCATAAAGGAAACAAATGGGACTCTCCTGAACAAATGCCTGAAGAGGTCTAGGAACCTGGGAGGTGAAGATATCTCCCTGGTCAGCATCCAGCAGGAACCAGATGAAACACAAGGGCTCTGGGTCAAAACAGAAAGGTTGTTCTTCACTGAGTTGGTGGTAAAACTCTGGAATACCACAAGATGTTGCAGATTCCAGAAGTTTCCAATTGTAAAAAAACTAGCTGGTTATATTTATGTAAAATTTTTTTTCACATATTAAATAGAAATAGACTGTGTGTGGTTCCATATGTCCCTAGAAATCCCCCTAGTCCTGCTAGAGGCTGGAAAAGTGTTTCAGGGAAGGGCTAGTTGATTATCCCCAGATTAGCCTGTATTCCCATGCTTCCCTAGGCAGTTGCTCTTGGGCACTGCAGTGACAGGCTGTTGGGCTGGATAGACCTTGTTCTTCCTCAGGCTGTTTTGTGCCAGAGACAACTTTTTGCCCTCCTGTATTTAATGATGTGTGCTTTGAGAGGTGTGTTTATTAAGTAGTATTTTGCTATATTATGGAAGTGCATGTGACTATATATATATATATATATATATATATATATATATGGATTGAAATATATTAATGGATTGAAATCCACGTGTCTCAAAAGACAGGAGGAGGTTCCCTGGACTCAAACTGCTAAGCCACCTCCCATATGTGCCAAGCACCAAGTAAACTCTTCCAAAGGCAAGGATGGTTATTAAGGTTGACTCACAAAATGGTTTCTATTCCAGATTTCCCTAAGTGTGCCAAAAGAATGGAGATGGCAAAACGGTTTTTACAAGAAGAACATGTTGTAAAGGTAAAAGCTGGCAAACCCCTTGGCCTGAAGGGTGTGTTTGTGTGTGGCTGCTGCACGTGGCAGAGAAGCAAGCACTGGGGGTGAGGCATTGCTCTTACACCTGAACTCTGATGTTGTGGAAACTTGACAGGTTCCAAACTGTGTTTCACCTTTCTGAGTGCACGCATCCTTTCCCAGCCCCTTCACAGGAACTGCTGCAGTACAGATGGGCAGTAGATTTTGTCCTTGGAGAAGAATGCACTGGAAATTCAACTTTGAAACACCAGAGGAGATTGTGGCTTACACCTTGGTAACCAGTGGAATACCTGCCACTGAATGGGGGCAGTAAGTGCTCTGCTCTAATTCGGGTGGTAATGAGCTCGAGGCTTTGGCCCACTCCCACTGGCATAAGTGAAACCTGTGACTGGAGTGCCCTTTTGGATGGTTACAGGCTCTTCAGGAGGGAGAGGCAGGGCAGGAGAGGTGACAAAATATGGAATAGAGGGGTTTGAATATCTGGACTTCAGAGCTGAGAACCTCTGATTAGGAATCGAGGGACAAATAATGTGGATATAGGACAACCTGATTTTTGTACAATGTTTTTTTTAATTTGGACACTCTGGGTAGTTTATGATTTGTAGATTGTGTCCAGGCCACAGCTGCTGCTGACTGCAGCAGAGTTCTTTCTCAGTTGATTCAGTTTGCTGAAGCTGAAACAGTGTTATACAGTTCATGCTTAATTGAATGGCAGTGAGAAAAGTTGATGCTTTTTCCGGAGTATGTTGTATAACTAACATTTAGAGACTCCGATAGTGTTGATTTCACTCCTTTTGCTGGAAGACTTTGGGAAGCTCTTCATCAGCTGACCTTTTAGGAGGCCTAAACCTGGCTGAGCAAACGTAATAGCCTCAACCGCCTTCTGGTGCAAATAACAGTCCCTGGAGCTGCATAGATGTACACCAGCAGATGATCTGTTTACAGCCTGGCTGTTGGCGAAGTTCACTGATATTGCAGCTCAGCTCAGCTGTGAGGAAAAGCCCAGAGAGGATGTAAGTTGTAACCCTCAGTAATTTTGTTTTCACCTCTTCTGTGGCTTCTTTTCATCAACTTACTTAAAGGTTAAAAGAAGAGTTAATTCAAATGGCAACATCTCCCTTCATAAGAGAATCTGAGGTCAGGAGAGCTTGTTCTTGCTCAGCTCCAAGGCTTTTCCTATTGGCAGCAGATCGTGGTCACTGGGAGGTGAGTTGTCTTATTGGAGAACCCCACAGGACAGAAATGAAGATGCCATAACCTACCCATTAGTTGATGTTTGAAAGTTCCTGGAAAGATGTGTTTGGATGCAGAGATTGTTACACTGCTAATTTGAAAATGAGAAGGCAAGCAGAACTAGTGTATAATCTCTAATTCCAGAAGACAGTTGGATTTTATTCTTGAAGTGTTTTGTGCCATTATCAAAGAACCTGGAGTATTCCCAGAGAGAAAAATAGAGTGTAGGGAGAGAGCTGGATTATTAATTAATGGATTATTTAATGGAATATTAATTCCAATAAACATGGTCTAGTTTTGATTTTTTCTTTTTGATTTTCATAAAAAAATCCCAAAGCTCTTGTATGGGATATTTTTTCATTGCAATATATTATAATGACTTGGAGAAAGGATCAAAGTATTGAAATCTCATGCTATGAAAAAGATTTTTCAAGTATCTGTTATGATCCAGTTATACAAATTTTTAGAGATGCCTCTGCCCAAATTAAGGTGGAAATGAGAACATATGCCAAAGTCAATATTATGGATTTTATTTAACAGTAAATAAGAGAGGGAGAAAGAGAGGGAAGTGGGAAAAGAGCTGGGGAGGACAGAAAGATAAGTGACAGAGACAGATTAAGTAAAAAATATCACCAGTCTGTGGATCCCAATGGTGTCCTGTTGATCTTCTCTACCAGGTTTTCTTGGTGGTGAGGGTCTCCCCAAAACACAGAGTTCAATGATTATATCATGTTTTGGCCAGGTGGGAATGCCTGGGTACCTCCCCTGGCAGGGGCAAGTTTTGCACAGTCTCTTGCAACAGATTCTGGATATGTTGCATCATTTTCCATCATGAACAGTGCTCTATCGCAGTATGTCAGTGGAGACTCCACTCTTTTCATGTGGGAAAAGCCAATCCTTTATTTTCACAGCTCATTTTATACAGTTTTTACAGACCTCGTGTGCAACTTTAATTGTTAATAGCTTTCTTGTTGTTTATTGGTTAGTAAAAGGTATTCTACTTGTCCATCAAATCTCTCTATTCTTGGATTGCTTACATCTTTACTGATTCTCATGGGACAAATCCTTTGTTATTGCAGGTCCATTTGTTTTTCAATCCAGGAATAGGTTGTAATGCTAACGAGTTTTCATAACAAGATTGTTTTGCATGGGAACTTGCAAATGACTTAGAAGACACAGGCTAACTTTGGCAATTTATCAGAGCAGGGCTGATTTTATGTGGCCTTTCTTTTGGCATTCTTTTACCTGCCATGGCAGTGCTTTGCTGCAAGGCCTCAGCAATGAATCTTGGGGCACTTCAGGGGTCTCTGATGGCTTACGTCATCCCCTCTGCTGCCCCTCATGTGAATGCCCTTGGCGTGTGCCTTTCCTGGGGTTGGGGCATTTTACACTGAGCCAGCTTTCATGAGGGAGGATGTGTTCACTGCCTGTGACCAGATGTTACAAGACAGCCCCAAAACTCTCATCCCATCATGGTTGTGGTTTGCATGTGTGCAAACCACGCCTCAGCAGATGAGCCTATGGGCTACATAGGTTCCTCTACCCCAGGAACCCAGCCAGAGCTGATTTTCAGGACAGCTGCTGGGTTTGGCTTTCTTATTCTTATTCTTATTCTTATTCTTATTCTTATTCTTATTCTTATTCTTATTCTTATTCTTATTTATTCTTATTCTTATTCTTATTCTTATTCTTATTCTTATTCTTATTCTTATTCTTATTCTTATTCTTATTCTTATTCTTATTCTTATTCTTATTTATTCTTATTCTTATTCTTATTCTCTCTATCTTATTGGATACATTATTCTCCCTCAGCCTTGTTTCCTTCTCCCTAGGCCTAGCTGAGCAACAGTGTCACCTTTACCTTATCTCAAGTTCCCTTAGGTAGAGTGAATCCAAGTTCCAGCCAGGGACACACAGGGAGGGGTGGGCTTCAGTGATGTCCTGGGGTGACTTTATGGTGCTTTTATCCCCAACAGTCTGTTCTGTTTATGCTGGATATTTGGTTCTGCATCTTAAAGACTGGTTCCAAGAGCAAAGGAGGAGAAAAAGGAGCATGCAGTTTGTTTTCAAACAAACTTGTTCCCACGCAGCCATCACACAGATAGTTGTTGTCTGCAGCACGGACAAACAGTGGGAGAGAGCTCTCCTTTGCTTTGCATTAGTTAGTTTTGGTTTTTTAGCTAGCTGAGGCAGAGAAGTCCCCCAGACTGTGGATTTTTTCTTTTTCCTGGAACTGCTCAACCTGCTCTGTAGAGAAAACCCAGAAGAACACCAGGAGCTCACACCTGTGTCCCACCAGGGCTGGACACTACATTCCAGCACAGGAGGGGCTGATAAGAGACCGAGTGAGCAGAGCTGCACCCCACGACAAGGGCTGTCTGAATTTGCCATCTCTTCAGAACAGTGGGAAGTTTTATTATTTAATATTATGAATCTCTTATGCTTGTGAATACTTTGCTTGTTAAATAAACAGGTTTTTTCCACCTTTCTCCAAGGAAATCTTTTCCCAAACTGGTAGGGGGAGATGTCGCTTGAATATGCTTTTTAGAGGGACCCCTTTGGAGGTTTCCTCCCAAATTTGCCCTAAACCAGGACAGGTGATCACAGCTGCTTTGTACAGTTTTGCCATAATGGGCAAAAATTCCTTCATAACAGTGTTTAAGCCATTAACCAAAGCATTTCAGTCTCTCAGAGTAAGCAGAAAGCTTTTTTTGAAGGATGCTGTGGTGGTTTAGCATGAATGTGGAAAGTTTTTTTCCTTAGGAAGTTCCGGCATGGATTGTGATTGACAGCTTGGCTGATGAACGGGAGTGTTTCTATGTCTCTGGAAACACAGTCTTAAATCACAAATTCCCAAGTGACTCTTCCTTTTCCTTTTCCGGCCGGCAGTGAGGTAACACCATCTCATGAGTCGGGGTTCGGGCTGGGCCCCCTGGGGCCAGGCCTGCCAGACCTCAGGGATGGCCCCTGCCTGTGGGAGAGCAATCGAGGCTGGCTGTGTCCCCTCTGTCCCCTCCCGGCCCCTCCGATGGGGAGAGGAGAAGGAAGACTGCAGACCAGCGGTCTGGCCCTGCGCCAGGACCACGGTGGCCGTGCTCTGGGCCTTGGTTGCCAGAGCCAGTGGTCTGAAGGAGAAAAGACTTTTTAAGAACTTTTCTCTGGAGCTCCAGGGAGCTGATCCAGGTTTGAGTCACTTTAGATCTGACCAGGAGTGGAAAAGGTTTTGTCTATCAGCGTTCCTGAGCACGTGCTCTCTCTCTCTCTTCCTTCCTCTCCCCACCATCACCTGTGGCTTTGAAGTTCTGGGAGTCCGCTGGAGAAAAAAAAAAAAAACTCTGAGCAAAGACTTCAACCCTTTTTCCTCCTTCATGGAAGACAGAGTGACTTGAAATGTAGAGAGACAGCACTGAGACAAAGTCAGTGAAAGAACTGAGAAAGACTATTGGAAGACGGGATGGAGGAAGTGGACATTTCTGACCGGACTTCTCTAGATGTGAATTATGGGGAAATGGACTGTTTTTGTAATATCCTAATGTTGCTTGGGGGAATACAAGTTCTAGCCAAAGGGTTGTGTGTATTGATATATATAGGGTTTAATTAAGAATTTTGATTAGAGTATGTCCCTGGCTCCTGGGAAAAAGAACAAGGAGGTCTCTATTTCTTTTGAGATAGAGGCAGTTTTAGGGATGGAAGAGAATTCCGTTTTGTACTAGAAAAGCATTCTTAAAACGATACCCCAAACATGTGGAAGCCCATAAACAGCTTGGAAAACTGTTATATGGGTGAGACTGCGCAGAATCTGCAAAAATTCCAGGCGGTTGCAGATCTGTGGCCTTGAAAGCCACCAGACCTTTTCTTGTGGCGTGTTCTCCATAACCCTAGAGAGGCTCCTCTCCCAAGGTGATGTAGGATCGTGTTTAAGTAGTGGTGACTGACTGAAAATCATAGTTTTCTCTCTGTGGTGAGTGGGAAAGTGAACAGTTTGGGGAGGAGGTGTTTGAATGTCTCATTTTTTTTTCTTTTTTTTTTTTCTCTTTTCCTTTAGTGTATATTAATAAAATCTATCTGCTTATACTTTTAAGCTGTGCCTGTTTTGCCTTTTTCTCCCAAAATCCTATCTCCCAGTTGATAAATGAAATTTAGTGAATGCAAAACCACGACATAAATGGTGCGTTGGCTGGGAAATCGATATTGAAACTACAACAGATCCATATTTTCAAGTGCTACCTGTTGTCACAGTTGGCTCCTCAGTACAGCATTGTGAGAGGCAGAGCTACACATGCTGTCAGCAGCCTTTCAGTGTGTTAGCAGGGACTCTACTGCTCATCCTCATCCACACAGACCCAACATAGCTGCGCTGCTCTCTGTGGGGTTTGGTTCTGATGTGTGCAGAAAGCAGTATTAGTGTCTGCAGACTCCTACACAGGAGATGTGGTAATGTGTGTACTTTTTTTTTTTTTTTTTTTGCTTGTCTGTCTTTTCTTTCCTGAAGGTCCTTGTTGTTTCGAGGCTTAAAAATCCAAACAAAACAACAAAACGCCTTACTTGGAACCCCAGGAATTCTTCTGTAGTAAGCCCAAACCATAGCTTTTAAGTAGTGGTTCAGTCCTTGCCTAGGTGCAGGAGGACCCCTGCGGTTCCACCGGTTCACCCTCTTGGTTTGAGCAGAGCTCTCTCACCTTTAGTGCATGTTCAAGCACACACAAAATCAGCCTCATCTGCCTTTTCCTGGGCAGCCCTTTGGTTGTTGCTGTGTTTGTTTAATGTGCTATGGGTCAAGGAGGAGCTTCAGCCCTGCAAGGATGTCCACAGGCACTGTAGTTCTGTCTCAAACTGTGGAGAGTTCTGTGATCCCACTCCCACCTGAGGATCTCTATTACTGATACCACACCAGTGCCATGGTTTCTATTCCACCTACACAGAATTGCTTCTGATTAAAAAAATTTATCATGTGTCCAAGAATTTAGTTCTTGGTTGCTGCCACCACATGCATAAAGATTATCCTGATATCAGGAAGGCATTTTATATCTGTGCACGTGTCAAGGTATCCCATGAACCTGACAGATTCAGCTTGGTACACAATATGCATGTCATTGAATTGCACCTAAAACTTGTTGAGAAAGAATAACTTTTTGTATTCAAAGTGAAGAGCTGATGACAAACTGCATGTTCTGAAGGCTTTGGGCAGTGCTTTCCCTCCAGAGTCATCTCCTCCTGAGCAGGATGCAGCACCTCCAATGGAGTGGTTGGTCTGGGCACTCACATCTGCACTGCCATGCTCATTCTTTCATTGAATTTATTTGCATTATTTCTCTCTAGCCTGCCCCCTTCTTGGCTGAGCTAGTACCCTGAATGCACAAGAGACTCTTTTCCTTTAATGAAGACTTCCTTTACTGTTAAAAAAGAGGCTATTTAAACTCATTCTTGTGTGAAAATATTAGGAATATTGCAGTCTCAGCATGGGAAAGCTTGAGTTCTACCCCCAGACCTCACACTGGCTGGGAGAGATCTTAATTCTCTTTCTGCTTTCTCCACATTTGATGGCTTCAAAAGTTGGGTGCCTTGGGAGAAATTATTTTGGTCTTTCTTTTCTCATCTTGTGATGCAAAAGTGAGGTGGCACCCTGGTCTTGTATCACCAGGATGGTGAGTGTATGTTTCAATAAGTTTTCACCATTAAAAGGATTTAAAAAAATTAAATTGATTTATTGCATCATGTTTTGTAGTAAGAAATGGAGCTGTTAAGCAGATCGAGAGGAAATTTTATCACCCCAAGAAATGTAATTTTCAATGCATCTTCTCCCATTCCTTCCTTTCTGTGTTAAACCAGCTCTTTAATTACTTGTAGACCTACAGCCTCAAGCATCAAGTGAATGATGTGAGGCCCTCCCAGCGTGTAGGTTTCATGTTCTCATCTCTGTTTCAGTTATTCAACATTTCAGCATGTTCCTACCACAAAGAGAGGTATTTGTATGTGCAAGGGGCCTCCAGGAGTGACAGTGCTCAGGAGTGTAGAGAGGCCTCTACATTCTTTCTCCTATTTATTGCATGGAAGGTCACTGCTGATGACACTGAAAGGCACAACATTTGTGTCTCACACTCTGCAGCTGCAGTGGAAGCCCACACAAGTTACTGGGAGAAAGCAGAACAGTGGAGGGAGAGTGCTGTGCCCTGATATCCAAGTGCTGTGTGGTGCACTGGATGGCTGCGAGCAGAAAGGGGGTTGTGCTGTCATCTTACCTGGCAATGAAGCAGCAGTTTGGAGTGCTTTGGAGCCTTTAACAAAAAGATAAAATTTTATGTGATACTTGAAAGGGAAGAGGATTGTCTGACTTGCAGGCTGGAGTTCTTCCTTCCTTTCTAGTCATCTCTCACCCGCAGTATAGACACCTCTTTTAAAAGGTGGAAAAAGAAATGGAGAACGAGTGAAAACAAAGTTAAAAATAACACACATTATCACATAGGTTCTGAATGGCAGTGACTCCCCAGCTGAGAAAGATGACCCACAACATGATTTGATTGTTACAAGTGCTGCCAGGGGTCAGGCCCTGAGATTAGGACCAGAGCTCTTTGTTCTACATGTAGAGAGTAAGAAAAGATTGATATAGAAAGCTGAACCCATTAGACATGCACGAGTGTTTACTGTCTTTTGAAAGATATTTAAATCATTACTAGAATGTTCACACCTCTCTGCTGGCTTAAGCCAAAGGTATGTAGCCTGTTATGCTCTTTTCAACACAGGCAAAGCAGAGTGGAAGAATAGGGAAGTCATGTAGTGATGATTCCTTAAGATCCTGGATTATCTCCTGAGAATATGTGCTTCAGGCACTTCTGAACCAAATATTGTGTCTCTTTACTCAATGGATCTCAAGGGATTTTCCTTCCTTTAATTTGCAGGATATATTTTGGAGCCCTGTCAGTTTTTTGACAGCCACAGCATCCTGTGCTGAAGAGCTTTGCAGATTCACTGTGCACAGTATGGAGAAATTTTCCTCATGTTTTAATTCTGTGATTTAAAAATGCATTTCTATTATATGAGGTCTCACTCACTCTTTGAAAAAATTTAAAATTGTTTAAAATTGTTATCATATAACTCTTTAAAATTGTTATCATATAACCTGTTGGTCAGCTTTTTCCCGAGATGGAAAAGTTTGCCTGTTCAGTTATCCTTCCACAAAATCCATTCCATGCCTTTGATCAGACTTCTTGTTTGCTCCTTGCTCTTTCCAAATCCATGGTATATTTTTGCAGATAGATGCTTTGGAATTGCTAGCATGGTGTAAATGCATTGCATATTGATGTGAGGAATTGCAATGTTTTCCCTGTTCAGTTCTGCCCCTTTCCTAATAACTTTGAGCATTCAGTTCCCTTTTCTGACCTTTACAGAGCACCATGCTCAAGTTTTCATGGAGCAGCACGTATTCTAATCCCAATGTCACAGTTGGCTCAGAACCTGCCATTGTTTGATTTAAAATTGCATTTATGCATGATATAACATTTCTCTATGATGAATTTCTTCTGGTCCTCTTCCCACACTCACTCGGTGTTGCAGAATTGTGGAGCTGGTGTTCCCAGCTGTATCCCATTGCTGACACTCCAGTGTTCTCAGCAGCCTGTGTCACTCGTGTGCTACTCACCCTGCTTGGCACAGTGTGATGCGACATCCCACCCTGTACCTGCCAGTAGTGGTAAGTCTGCTTACCCAGTGTCTGTCTTGTCATTACAGTCAGTGAGTATTTGGGCTCTTGATAGCAGTCATTGGATTGCAAAATTAGAAAATGAAGATAAACAGGACATGAACTGTCAAACCAGTGGCAGGTTCCCAAAGAAGACTGCATGCTGAAAAACTGGGCAGCAGTGAACATGTTGTGATAACAGTTCTGTTGTTCCTGCATTTGTATTTTATGCAGCAAAAGGTCAATTCCACTCTGGGAATTAAACTGAAATGTTCATCTCTGGAATGATGCCTGCAGATCACTGAGTGAGGACTGCATACAAAACTTCAACCTTTGTAATAAACAGTACCTCCTCCCATCTCCAGTGGTAACTGTGCATGGGGCTGGAATTCATGCTCAGTGTGCCCTGGAAGGACTCTATTTAAGAAAGAAATGGAGAAGGGGACCAATAACCAGGGCTCGCTCTGCAGCAGGTGTTCTGAAGGGTGACATCATATTCTCCTGATCTGTGATGGAGGACTTAGCAGGTGTTTTCAAACAACAGAGTTTACAGCTCACTGGAACATGGGGGTTGTTCATGGCTCTCCATTGCAGATGAAATGAGAGCAGTGATGGAAAAGTCACATTGCAGTTTATCACTGTAGGAACTGCTAGGCTGCCCTGGCACAAATGTATTCAGCAGCCTTCTATAGAGCAGAGTGTGGGGATGTGGAGGGGACAGACCTGTGACATGGAAACACTTTCAGAAATCACATCAATTGAGCATATGAGGTTTCACAGCAAATCCAAGAGCTGAGGAGTGGGAACAGACCTTCTGCAAAGACAGGTTTGTCTGAGCAGGGAGCTGACACTGGAAGTTTATTTTCAGATAAATGTCAGGTTATGTGTAAAGGCTGGAATGGTGTCTTGTAGATGTTAGTTTTTAGTAAAGATTTTCCTGAAGGGAAATTGTTAGAGAAAATGCATCCCTCTACAATTAATACTAAGTACAAGAAGACATCTGCCATGCTAAGAATTTGCCAGAAAGAATTTCCCCTCTGCCATTATAAAACAGTTATGTAAAAGTTTTTATGGTCATAGACAGCTGGAATTCCATAAGTTTTTTTGTCTAATCATGATGTTTACTAAATATTAATATTAAATATAAATATCTGCTTAATATTGTACTGTACTATATCCTACTGTCCTATACTATGATTTCTTTGCTCTGAGTCACTCTCATAGTAAAATTTTGTACGCAAGTACCCTGCCCTCTGCTTAACTTTTAATTTTATTATTTAAAGACTTCATGATTTCCAATTAGAAGTTACCTTGAAATTCTGGATACTTGCTGGCAGAAGTTGTTTATTTGAATAGTTGTACCAATATTAGATAACATTCCTTGAAAATATAAGAGATCAAGGTTTCAAAAGGATTCCAATAAAACCAGAATTGAAAACCTGGCAAAACCTGTGCTGGGGAAGTGAGGAAGATAGAAGATAGCCAAATAAACCGGAAGTTTCATTATTGTTCACTATTATTATTTTAGTACATGTCTTAGGCTATTTGAAGCTTTCTCTTAATGCTCCACTTGTAGGAATCCTGAGATTCCAGTGGAGTCCTGTGATTGGAAGAAAAGTAGATCTTAATTAAAATTACTTCAGGACCTCATTGATTGAACAAAATGAAGTCACAGGAAAAGATATTTCAATTGCATGTATGTAAAGATGGAGGTACTAGAAGGCAAATAATGTATTGCTTTTCAAAATGTGACTTGTATACATATTTAAATAGACTCGTTTTGACTGACAGTTTTTGCTTACTTACAGTTTTCTTGGCGAAACTCTTAATGTTTTCTTTTATGTTTTAACTTTATTGAAGTTTTACATTAACAAAACTATAAATATCTGAATTCCCAAGAGTTTAGATTCTTTTACTGAGTTGGAGAAATTTCTGCCAGTAGAATTAATACAAGAACATTCAGGCAATATTCTGTGAGTGTCTTCAGGTGAAACCATCAGCAAGTAAGAAGATTCTAAGATTACTGAATAAGTCCATAAGCCCAGTGACAGGACACGAGAAGCTTAGTTACCAGCATTTTGTTGGCTTTTCACAGGAAGGATATCTATCTACTCTGAAGGATATCTATCTAAGTCTGAAGTTCTGTTTCATGCTTTTCCAGGCTTGGAAGCCATGCCTGCTTCAAACCTAGAAAAACAGGTCTTCCTAAAAATATAATAAACTATAAGTGACTAATAAACTATATATAGCTAATAATATATTATATGATTATACTTTATAAAATAAAATATAATAAACTATAAATAACTAATAACGAAATAAATTCATAAACTTCCTAAATTAACTCCCATTTCCTATGAAGAGAGGGCAGTTTAAAGGAGGAGCAAAATAAATTGCTCCCTAGGGAAGGCAAAGCTCCCTCTCTCATGTCAAGAGGGACAGTAGCTTCCCCTTGTACAAAGCACACAGACCTGATAATCTGAGGGCTGAAGAGATTCATGAGGAAAAAGGTGCTTATTTACAGTGATATCACCTGGGTGCCTGGGCTGGGATTCTGCCATTGGCACTCTGAGAATGGTGCAAGACTAAGAGCTCATCTTTCTTTTCAAATTACCTTCCGTTGTCCTTTTAGTAGCTCCTCAGTGAGGATGGTGAGGCCCTGGCACAGGGTGCCCAGAGCAGCTGTGGCTGCCCCTGGATCCCTGGCAGTGTCCAACACCAGGCTGGACTGGTTGGAGCAACCTGGGATAGAAGAAGATATTCGTGCTCAAGGCAGGGGGTAGGACTGGATGGACTTTAAGGTCTCTTCAAACCCAAGCCGTTCTGGGATTCTACAAAACAAAGGAGTCTTTAAAGTACTAGAGGAATTAAAATGTGTAAATACTTGAAGACTTGCAAAACATGGATTTATTGATGAGACTAGAAACATGAATCTATGAACATTGATCAATAAAATAGTTTAGTTTTTTTACTGTTGAAAAAGAATACTGTAAAACTCAAAGATCTCTCAGACTGTTGAAAGGGAGGCACAATGTTAATTTTCAACAGCAACTCAAAAAACAAAACCAATGCAAAAAATGAACCCCAAAGCAAAACAAAAAACATGTTTGTTAAACAACATGTTAAATATGTTAAACAGCACAGGAAGAAAATCTGGCCCAATAATTACTCTTCTACTAATTTAAAGGTTTTGTGGTACAAGAACGATGTTATTAACATTTCAGAGGGAAGCCTAGCATAAATTACAGCATTATTTATAAAGAATAAGTACTGGAATTAACATATATGTTCTTATTAACAGTTGCCAAAATGCTTTTGAAGAATGAGTGTATGAACTTGTTTTGTGCTGAATCAAATTTGCCTTATTAGCTGTAGAAGAAATCTACTTTCTAAAATTTAAACAACTATAAACCTCTAGTAATAAAGCTTGCTACGAGCACATGAGCTTGATGACTTTTAAAACATCTTTGAAATACTACATGACACCTAGATGAAATTAAATACAATGACGCTGTTTTTCATTCATCTGTACTTCGGACAAAGGGGCAAAGGCATTAAAAAGGCCCAGGTGTGTCTGGGCACTTGTTGAAGAGCATAGAATTCTACAAGTCCCATTGTGATCAGGCTAACCTGCCTGTTTACTTGTGCTATGGGTAAATTATTCTGACTTCATAATGTAGGAGAATTAATTTGAAAAAAACCACAACCAACTAATTTAAGAACAAGAACTCTAAGTATCACAAAAGGAGCTCCTTGAATTCAGTTTTTGCTCTTGGCTGGCATTATTTTCATGTGAAATGTAATCATGACTTGGTTTGTATATTGCTTTAATGCAATGTACAGTTCATTGCCATGGAACTGAAGATTTTCCTTATGTATCCCTGTACTATTTCAGCCTCAGAATTACCAGCCATAATAATTTTAATTTAAATGGCCTTAGAAAAGTACTTTGGTCTGCTGTCAAAATACTCCTGAAATGCAGAATATTTAGTATGCTCTTATGCAGTTAGGCCTGAGTTTCATAAGGACTTGAGCAAAATACTGCTAAGTATGACAGAGAATTATGGAAACTGAAAAGGATTAAGAGGGTACTGTAGAGAAAAGGCTTTTACTTGAATTCAGAAATCATGCACTTATATATAGCAAACACTCACTTTTAAATTCACTGCTGTGAGACCAAATTACTTTGCAAAGCATTTCTAAGAGTGTTTTTTTCCATGTATTTTTTCCTGACTACTTATATTTCTGTAGTATGCCAGTCTCTCCTTGGTGACCTCCTGCAGAGCTATTAACGATCTCATTTCTCTTTCTTGTATTTCCTACCCAGTGCCTGATCCAAACTGAACTCTGTCATTAAGTGAGTGTCAGATTTCCTCACTGTGGTGGTCATTAATTTTTCTTGGTATCCTATGCCCTTCATCAGTTGGAAATTATGCCATCCATACCCTCTCAAAGAAATCTGGTCTGCTGTTTTAGCACCAACAAGCAGAAACGCTCAAGCCAAGGGTGATGGACAGATCCCCTTGTTTATCGTGGCGAGCAGAGTTATTTCTCCAGATAGGTGTGGCCAGTGGAATAACATTGGTGTTCCTTCTGTCTTCCTTCAGAGCTGGGACAGGTGCGGTATCCTCTTGAGAGGCTTGTGAGGCTGCAGAGGAATGAGATCCTGCACCTGACTAAAGCTTTCCCTTGCCAGGCCGTTCTGGGTTTGCACTGACATTGTGTGTCACTGCAGCCATTTGGTTCAGGAAGCACTTTGCTTCAAGGATCTTCCATATTTGGGTGTTTTGCGGTAGTTCTTAAACTGCAGGATAAGCAAAGACCACCTTTTTCCTGCAAGTTAGTGCAACAAGCTAATTTTGATGTTTGTAAAAGACAGTTATTCGATATTGTTTGTACTGAGTAACAGAACTGACAGTGACAACCGGTGCTGTATGGAATACCTGATTTTCTTTTAGTTCCATATTTTTTTCCTGTGTTCCATAGAGCAGACTTTACAGGCTTGCTTCCTTAGCTTAATTCCCTGTGGATGAAGAAAAATCAATGCAAATGAAGGCCCAATTTTGCAAATATCTGTATTTGGGTTCGGCGTAGTTACTCAAATTCCTAATCATTTGGAAGAGCAGATCTTCATGTAGAAAGAGAGAATAGATAATGTATTTTTACCTCAGCAAAAGCACACTAAGTGTCATTATCTATGAATACCACAGCCATGATTAAGTTTTAATTATACTGCTGGAGGTGACTGCAGGGGGTAAGAGGCTTGAAGTATTGGCTTTCCAGCAAAGGTAATGTTTTATATATGATATACTTATTATGTAAAGGATTCTTCTAGAACAAACCTTTCAGAGAGAGACAGCCTCAAGACAAGGTTTCTTTACTTTAGTATTTGTAGAGGAAGCCATATTTTTTTGTTTATACTTTTAGTTTTCCTTTTATATTCTGGTGCGGTGTTTTAGGAAGTGGAAGTTTTAGGATTCAGAAATCAGGTTGAATTAATCTTTGATTGTGACATCTCACCATAGGTGAGCCTTGGTCACTGTATTGTGAAACTACATTTTATTTTGAATAGTCACTGAGTGGGAGCACCTGCAGCATGCCAGGATCTGGTAAAGCTGTAAGAACTTGAGTGAAGTCGGGCAGCCTGTGATGCATCCTGAGCTTTTCTTTGACTGTGACTGCTCCTGGGCTTTTGACTGGGATCATTCTGCTTGGCATGTAACACTCTAGAGCCCTGTGAGCCTGCTGGAAGTCAGTGCTGACATTTAAAGTTCTTTGGAAACATGAATCATCTCTAAAATCCCAGACTTAAGGAGCTGCAATAATGCTTAAACAATACGTGGTGGTCAGATCGTGACTCACTGGCTCATATCTGCTTTACAAAAGGAAGTCTGAACACTTTGTGGTTCTCTGCTGTGCTTACTGTTGATGCTTTGTGGCTGTGTTCTCCTTGCTCTTTTTAGTAGTACTGAGATCATCCTGTAAATGGTGGGAAAGTTAATGGTGAAATGCATGGAATAGCAAACCTGCATTCCATTTCCTGGAAGTTGGTTTTGAAGGACTTCCTTGTTGTCCCTGAGGTCACAACCTTTTATGTAACGGGTAGGTAAGTGGTGTCAGGGTGAAGAGAGGTGTGTTTAGTCCCACAGACAGCATCACAGGAGGTTAAACTGCTACACATCCAGGCCAAATGTAATTTATTGCTATGATACATTCTCTTCAAATACAGAGTATCTGAGGGTTTAGGTAGGTTTCTATTTGAAAATCTCCCCTTTGCTATTTTGTTTGCCTTGCCAATGAGCTACTTTGATGGACCCAGAAGTCGGTGTTTTGCAGGTGTTTGTGAGGGAGTGTTGTGAGTGGTGCTCTGTGGGCTTCCTGTGCCAGTGTGACCCACGTGTGATGTCTCCCAGCTCTGAACAGCTCCTGGTGACTTGGCTGTGGCCAAGGTTCCATGTGAAATGCAGAACTGATCATGCATTGAGACCACCATGTCCTGAGGAGGGGGATTAATTCACATGCTACCTCCATGCTCCATAGAAGCTGCTCTATTATTAATTTAGCTTTGAGGAATTTTCACGTGGATTAATAGCCTTTTGCAAGGTAAAAAGAAGTCACTGTTTTCCTGAAAGGACCAAACATCATGTTTCCTGTTGGCATTTGTGGTGATTTTAATGAGTTCAAACCGTGCAGTGTTCTTCAATTAACTTTGATTATACTTCTGTATAATTTATTTTGAACAATAAATGGAAAATTAGTTTTCATTCAGGAAACAATTGGATCTCACTGTGTCTTGACCTCCTATACTCTAAAGCAATTTTAATGAAGACAGGATTGAATTTTATTAGGGCTGAGATGAATGCACTTGGGAACAGAATCTGTCTTTCCTACTCCAAAATGGCAGTAAGTATTATGGTGATGAAGTGAGACAAAAAGCAATAGAAAACGAATATTTTCATTATTATAGGATTTTATGTAGGAGTGAGCAATCAGATGTTAATAGAAATATGTGATAATATTTTATCACATATCACATTTTCTTTTATGCCTGATAGCATTAGCATGCTGGGGAAGGACAGCTTTAATGGCAAATAATATAAGAAGGGAAGGTGTTTACTCAGGCTCCTGATGCTCACTGCAGCACATCTGTTTAAAGACTGTGTAGTCTTTGTGGACAGTTGATTTCTGTTATAAATATGATTATTTAAAAAGATAATTAGTTGATAGTTAATTATCAACTTCACCTTTGGGGAGAAGAGCGATTACCGTAGCATTTAGTTTAGACAGCTTCCCACTTTATTTTCCTTCACTCTAACATGTGTTCCCTCCCAATCACTGCAAGCACAAATGTCATCTTTGGGAGAGGGACTTGGATTCCTTTTACTCGTGTTTCAGAATGTCTTAAAAGAAGGAACTGAGGAAGAGGGCAGTGGTCAATGCAAGAAGAGCATTTCCCCCTTCTTAAAAAAAATCTTATTTTCTGTCAGCATGGATGAGGCATTTGGATTATGCCTTAAGGACATTAACTTGAATGGGCCAGACCAGGTCAAGCTGGACTAAATGATCACTTGCAGGTCTCTTCCAACTAAAATAGCAGTAGCCTTTGTTTCTTCTCAGTAGCAATATGATTGTTCTGTGTTCTTATTGCAAGAAACGGTATTTATTTACCTAAACTTAATGAACCAACATACAGTAACAACTCTAAACAAAATCTGGATTTATCCAGTGGTATGAACATGGTTTGCTCTTGTCTATACTCTTTCTACCTGCCTCTAAGGTATAGCAGATAGTCAACTTTTTGAAACAGTTCTTTTAAGCCAGATAGATTGTTAGATTCAGTTTCCTTTGGCTACAGCAAATATTCTTGCCTGCTTGAATCCCTTTAATTAACTTAAATCCCATTAATTTAGATTTCTTGCTTTTTGCAAAATGGGGTGACGGAATACAGGCCAGTGGAAAAAAACTGTCTCAAGCTGTTCCCTCTCTCACTGTGCCTACCGAAGAACCCAGAATGATTTGGGATAGGAGGGAATTTAGAGTTAATCTCATTCCAGCCCCTCTGCTGTGGCAGGGACACCTTCAGGTGCTGAGCAGGCTGCTCCAAGCCCATCCAACCTGGCCTTGAATAGCTCTTACAGAGACTCTGTCAAAGGCAGATATGTCCTAAAGAGGCAGGGAGAGGGAGCATGGCTGGGACAGCTGACCTGAACTGGCTGGAGGGATATTCTGTACCACAGAAAATCCTGCCCAATATAGAAAATGTAGGGAGCTGGCCAAGGGAAGCCAGGGTGACAGAGCCAGCCAGGATGCCCTGCAGAGAGAGTTGGTCCCTTTAGAGATGAGAAATTGCCTTGTGGCAAATGAGAAATTCCTATTGTGAAGGTTCTTGCTTCCTTTTCTTCTTTCCTCTTTAAGTTTCCAGAATTCTAACACCCTATGGCAGCGCTTGGGGCATTTCAACATCCCCAACAGAACCATCCCACAGTGTTCCATCTCATCCACTCCCTGCCAGGGAAATGTTTCCCTGCTTGGGGCAGGTCTCTCTTTCCCTGCCCTCTGGCAGCCAAACCAAGTGGGAAGCTCGGCATGTGCCCAGCGCTGCCCTCCCTGCTCCTGGTGACTCCGTGGTGCCTGTCCTGCTGCTCAGAGCTCTGAGGACTCTGACCAATGTTTTTTTTCCCTACAGGTGCCCAGAGTGATGTCCCCATAGCCATCCTTTTGGTCACCATCCCCAGCCCAGCCTGGCCCCACATGCGGTGGGCAGAGGCTGTCTTTAGGCATCATCCCCCTCCCACTCTGAATATGACCCCTGACAGAGAGAGGAGCTGCAAAACAAGTCTTTAATGACTAAATGGGGATGAGGAGTGTGGGAGAGGGCTGTGCCCGGGGGTCTGGATGTAGGCCACTGGCTAAGGGTGCCTTCTGGCCTGGGTGCTGCATCACCGCCGTCGTCTTTTCCTTGCTGGCTGGGCCACGGGCCTGTGGGAAGGTCTCTTAGCCCGTGGGGGTGCTGGCTGGTGCAGAGCTTTCGGCCTGGCTGCTGCCAGCTCCTGTGTTTTGGGGTGCACATGGATAGTGATGATGCCTGGTGGCTGCCCCTGCAGAGCCTCCTCCTCCATCTGGGCCATGTGGGGTGAGTGAGGCTGGGAGGCAGTGGGTACGCTGGCAGAGGGGGTCAGGTTGGGGATGGCAGGGATGGCAGGGACGGCAGGGATGGCATCCTGGCTGTTCATTTGCTGTGCCTCCGCCACCGGATTCTTGGGATGGTCGTCTTCCAGCAGGCATTCACAGAATTCAAGTAACTCATCGAAGTCCTCAGCCATCAAGCTGGGGACATTGGCAGCCAAAATGGTGTCCTCATTGTCCCCTTGCTGTGCCAGCTCCTCCACCTGCTTGTTGAGGCAGCCGCTGTCCTCCAAGTACTCAGAGAGTTCTTCCAGGAGAGCATCCAAGGTGGAGCTGTTGGGGCTGTCGAGGGCAGTGTCCTCGCTCAGTGTGCTGTCAGGCCAGGCAAACAGATGGGTGTCAGTGCTGCCGCCTGCCTGCTCAGGAATGGCCTCTGTGGTGGCAGCTAGTCCCTCTCCAGGCAGATCCGTGGTCACTGCTTCTGAAAATGGAACCCCAAGAGATTGAAGCTTTCCTCGGCTTGTCTGCTGGTGTGTGGGCTTTGCCACCCCCCAAAACTTACCTTCGGGCTCCGTCGTGGTTGTGCCAGCTGGTAGACCCAGGGTAGGCTGATGGATGTGGAACACACTAGAGCCTATGGGGTAAAGGGCCTCTTCCTGGACAAAAGCTCTTGGCTGGTGGGGCAGCAGTGTCCCCATCACCACCTGCTGTACACAGCCATAGGCAGGGGGACAGAGAGCAGCCCCGAGGGGCAGCTGCACCAACTGGGGAAGATGTACCACAGAGGGAAGATGCACCACCTGCCCCAAGGTCCTTGGGACCCCCTGCCTGGTGGTGACTGGGACCAGCTGGTGGGAGCCAGTGTGGAGCTGGACAGGCCCAGAGGACAGTGGCAGCCTGGGGACAGAAGGCAGCTCCCAGGCAGCTCCCAGGGCAGGGAAGCTCACGCCAGGCACCTTCACCACTGTCACCTGGAGAGGGAACCTCTCTGTTGGGGGAAGCAGAGAGGGTTGATGGGGTGAGACACTTGCAGACAGAACCAGCTAGGGGTACCTGGAGGGCAGGAGCCCCAGGAGGAGGAGCAGGATGCTGCTGCAGTACCTGCCATGGTGCTTGGGCAGCCTGGGGGTTGCCCGGGACAAACATCACCCGGGGCGTTCTGTCGCCAAGGCGACTGTTGGGGCAAACAGAGTCCTGGGCGTTCCATAGTTTCTGTTCCCACCAATACCTGCCCCGGCCAGTGTGGTGATGGAATGAGAGCTGCTCCCTCGTTAGTGCCCACAGCCTCCAGCCTGGCGCTGACAGGAGATGTGGCTGGGCCCTGGGATGGCCAGGAGCCCTCCGCTGCCTGCTAGGCCTGTCCCCGCGGCCAGCACCCAAGCTGCCGTCTCCTCCACAACATCCTCCTGGGAACCTCCTGTTGTTCCCAAAGGGATCCATTCCCCATGGGACTGCCCAGGCCCCCTCTGGGCCCGGCACAGGGAGAGCTGCCCCTTCCCCACTCACCTGCCGGGGATCCATGGGCCGTTCTGGCAGTTGCCAGGTTCCCGTTCCACATCCAAGGCAGTTGGAGAGCCCTGCCCTGGGCAGCCCCATGGCCTGGCACCCCAAACCCCCGTGGGGCACATCGGGCGCCATCCTGCTCCACAGCTCGGGAATGCCGGAAGGGCTCCGGGCCCAGCTCCGCTGAGCGCACCCCGGAGCCTCCAGGTCAATCCCTCCTTCCCCTCCTGGAGTTCACATACAGCAGGGCAGGGTTGGGATTGTTCTTGAAATGATCCTAAAGAGGATTTCTCTGTGGGAACCGCTATCAGTAGGGAATTGGTGGAGGGTACGGAGAGGAATGTGGCCCAGGTCTGAGCTCATTTCCACCCAGTTTTCAGAGCTGCTGAACACAATTCTGCCTGAAGTAAAACACGGCCTTTGGTGGTCAATTGCTCTGAGGACAACCACAGAACTGGTAACAGCTCTCATTACATCCTAGGCTGCTGCTGTCAGAAATAAGGTTTAAAGTAGTATGGAAAGGCATTTTAACATATTCTTACTGCAAACTTTTGATCAAAATGCTGTGGGTGTGTTATGATGAAGTACTGTTTTATTTATGTCTTAACTCCATACCTTTAATGGAATTAATTTTTAAATGGATTTCAAGGTTTGAATCACTCAAAATTTAATTCTTCAGATGGAATATGGTAAGTTTTTGGTCAGATCTGCCTTTTTGAAAAAATGGAGGATGAGCTGTAAAATACCTTGAGAGATATAGATTATTTCATTTTTTGCTGTTCTGGATGGTGCATTGCATAAATTCTGCAGTGGTTTGGTGCAGAAGCCCAACTTCAGATTTCTGCTGTACCTCTGAATTTGCAAGATGGTTTGATGTTTTATTTCATGACAGTAAAGAAGTTTTGTCTGTTTGGTGTGGTGCGTTCTAGTGGGGTTTTAAAATTTATTCTTATTTTATTTTTCTTATTCTTTAATCTTGTAGCGTTTTCAAGTGGCTACAGTAGAGTAGTCTAGGTCAGCTGCACAGTGCCAGCTGCTGCAGACTCTGGTCAGCACCAGAACCAAATCCTTTGAAAATTGTGGTCACCACATCTTCTTAATAGCTAATAGCTATCTGTGCTTAATGACTAATAAGTGTCAAAACTTAGCTACTGAACATTTGCCAAGTATACAGAAAAATGCAGAGAACATTTCGGAGTAGGTTTTGTACAGCTGTGGATCTGTGGGTTTCTTAAATTTTATTTTCTTGGCCTTTGATTTTGTTGATTTTATTCTTACGGCAAAGCTCTGTAAGAAAGGGTTTGCAGCACAAACCTAATGAGCAAGAGCTGGAGGAGCTCAGCCTGAAGCAAAGGAGGCTCAGGGGGGACCTTGTGGCTCTGCAAGGAGGGGACAGCCAGGGGGCGTCGGGCTCTGCTGCCAGGGAACAGGGACAGGACAAGGGGAAACGGCCTCAAGCTGTACTGGAGGAGGCTTAGGTTGAATGTTAGGGAATTTCTTTTGTTGTGATGAGGGTTGTAAAGCATTTGCATGGGCTGCCAAGGGCAGTCGTGGAGTCACCATGCCTGGAAGTGTGCAAAAAATGTGTGGATGTGGCACTTAGGGACGTGATTAGACGGTGAACACGGTGGTGCTGGTCGATGGTTGGACTTGATCACCTGAAAGGTCTTTTCCAACCCTAAGGATTCTGTTATGATTCTAAAACGATATTTAGTGCTACCACAGTACCGAAGCAATGTCTGGATGGTTTAGAATTATTTCTGGAAACACTTTCTTTGACTTGCTTAGGTGACGAGAGGCAAGTGCTCAAACATCTTTTAACCCCAAATCTGGCACTTGGAATATCATTAGAAATTACTCTGATTTTCCATTATCTCATAATAAATTTACCGGGTTTCTTAACTGACAATACTGTAAAAGTCCATCACAAAGACATGACCTTGTAGGAATCCTCATCTATTTTTTCACTGAGTTCCACATCAAAATACTTGACTGTCAAAAACATGACTGTGAACTTACCCTGACATCAAGTAGTGAGCCAAAATGCATTCAAATTCTATATATTTTTCCTGGAAATGAAAAAAAAGGCTGCCTGCTGCATTTTTCAAAGATCATCTTTGATGATGATGAACTCACAGTGAGATTCTGTATGTGTATATTGGACTGGTAAATATATTGGAAATATTGGACTTTAGGATGTTGCTTCCAAGTGTTGAAGAAAGCAACAATGGCACAAAAACTGTATTTGAAGAGCTGCAAGCTTTGGGGGAAAAGTAATGTTAAATTGTGGATATGGGAATTATGAAATTTTTTAACATCAGACCCTACAACTCTATATTTATAACTTAGGATTTGAGAATATGAGTATAGTATAATTTTTCCTTCATACCTAGATTTTTGCCTTCTCTTTCAATTCCAATTTTGGGATTGGTTAGGAGCCTCTAAAATCGCACAACATCCTGTTTAAAAAGCTGAGCTTCTGGGCCAACTTCAGGAAAAGATTTGGCTGCGAAGCTGAAAAATAGATCAAATAAACTAAAGTATCTCCAAAAGAACGAAATGAGTACTCTGTCAAACAGACATACAGCAGGAAGTAGTGTTTACTAACCTATCATCAAGTTTGGCAAATTAAATATTTTATTCTTTTTTCTTCTTGCATCTAAGGAGGCTTTATTCTTCCCCTTTGTTTCCCTTCTCTGATTCTTCTAGTCCTGAAATTTAATTTTTCGTGTTCGTGTTAAAGGCTCTTTGTAACAGCTCTGATTGCAGGTTGTGTGCCAGATCATCTCTGTAACATTAAGGCAAACAATTCTAAATAATGTAGAACACTAGTGGGCAACACCTTGTCTTACGTGAGTGGCCTTCACTGTGTTGTGGGGATTTAAAGTTTTGTAGACTTGTAACAGTTAACAGAGCAAGGCCCTAAGTAAAAAGACTCACAAATAAAAAAGGGATAAAGGAGGTAAGTTACTTGGCAGGGGTATAATTGTGCATTGTTTGCAGATGGCTTCATAAAAGGAAAAGAAGTGAGTAAGGAAAAAAAGTGAGTAACTTAAAGTTACAACCTCCAGGCTTGCCTGCTTCTTCTGGAAAGAAAAATACCGTTCATTTAGCTGCAGATAGTTTTTTATTTGATTAATAAACTGAAGTGTATCCAAAACTCAGGTTCAAAGAACAAGCAAGCAAACCTCCCCCCCGTCCCCATCCAAACCCAAAAAAATGAAGAGATTCATAAACAGTTGCCAGGAAACCATTTCTAATTTATTTTTCTATCATGATTTTTGCAAATATTTTGATTATTGCAGTGCCTGGATACTAGTTTTCTAAATGTTAATTTTATACCTTAATTAGGCACCATTAAGTATTTCTCCCCAAACACAGAGATTAAGCATTTCAATATGCTTTTCTAATTGCATTAAAAAGAAAAAGATCAAGCTGTAAAACTGCCTGGAGTCAGTTCTGTGTGTACCCACACTGTAGCTCTCATTAATGTCAGAGTTAAGTGTAGAGGAAAAAGAGAATTAGACCTGAGATACACCTTATTAAAACGTGTGTAGGTGTTTAAACTTAAATCTGTACTGGTTAATGGAGAAATGCCTGAAGAACAGGGTCTGGTGTAGATCCAAGGCACAATAACAATTTTATCAAACTTGCCATGTGTGGGATTCATCCTACATCCCTTCAGGCATGTCCATGGGAGGCTGAACAAGTGGTTTTCATTCTCTATTTTCCCTTGGGGATGTGCCTGCCCAGCAACTGGAGCAGCAGGGCACTGTCACAGGTGATGTCACCTTTGCAGCTTTGAACTCACTTCCTAGCCAGGGGCATTGCCCAAACTGAGACCAGGTTTGCCTGAATATTGTTCAATGTCTCCCTGTTAAATTTGTGCTCAGGTGAAATGCTGGCTGTGCATGGCAGTAGGGGACAGAAATTACACTTACACTCAGAAATTGCGATGGAGGCCCTCAGAGACGAAGGTGTGCCTCATCTACCACTTCAGTGAGACCCAAGAACCCAAAATCATTGCTGGGCCTCTGATGGTGGTATCATCTTGTGAATGCAGTGGGTCACAGATCATGTGTCTTTTGTAATGTATCTTCCAGAGGGGCTTTTGAATCCTCATTAGGTTCTTTAAAAACAAGTAATGAAGCTTTTTAGACAGGATTAGGTTTGCAAGTTCAAAATCAGGGGTTCTGTCTGTCAGAGTAAGGCTTGCTGCAGATACTAAGCTGAGTGAGCCAACTAAAGGCTGGGAAGGAGTCATACAACAGGACTCAGATCTGCACCAAGAATTTTGGTTGTTGGAAAAAAAAAATTACACCTTTCCAAACAAGTAAGTATTTGTCACACAAGAAAATAACCAGTTCAGAAAGAAGCCAAAGAAAGGTAGATTTTTACAAGGAATCCACATTTTCTCCTTTTCACAAGGAATCCAGAATGTTGTCTGTCTTCCTCAGGCTTGTTGGTATTAGTGAAGTAGGAGTTCACAGATGACACCCAAAGCTCTTCAGCAAACATGGAATATATATCCCAGTATCTTGACAAAGTTGTGCAAGAGCAGAAAGGGTGAGCAAAATGCCTGACACACCTTGATATTAGAACTTGCAAAAGAGAGTTATGCTGGCATCAGGAATAGGTTGGAAGGAACAGGCCATTAGCTGGATATTTTGGGACTTTTTTTGTTGCTATTTATTATTTGTCTTGGCTGATGCCGCCATTTACAAGGCTTCTGCACTGGTAGTATCTGCAGAGAAGAGTGTGGTTAGAAGAGAAATATGTGGAGCCTGCAGCTGGGTAGCTCAGATTTGGAGCAGGGAGGGACCTTTCAGCAGAACAAGGCAATGGCTGAAAATCTGAGTTCTTTGAGAGAGGCTTCTTAACAGAAGACTAAGACATTAAGACTAGAAATTGGATCTGTTGGCTGTTTCATTAACTAAGTAGAAGAACCAGCCAAAGGGTTTTATTGCTTTGTGTTAGTGGAATGGAAAAGGAGCTTTTTGATTTCATATATAGAGAGAGGGAGAAAAGGTAGAAAAAACAACACTTCTTCCTGCCTGCCTGGGAAGAAATCTAGAAGAACACTGAGGACAACAACTTTTTGGTCAAGAAATTGTGCAAATACTCTTAGAAAAGTGAAACAAGCCTTTATTTGTGTTCAGGATCTGGCTACAAGCTTGTGTCTGGTAGCCAAGCTGGAGCTTTAGCAATGTCTGGTAGGCTTTGTCCACCACTTGTGTGTGTCTCCAAATCACACCAGCCATCTTACAGTGGAAATCCAGCAATGCTAGTATCTGAGGAGGCTGAACACTGAGTTGGGGGACAAGAGCAGGGACAAAGAAATTGATGAATGACTCCAGTTTGTCCAGGGAAGAATTACTATTACAGAGCAAAAGAGGGAGTGAAACAAAAGCTGGAGAACTAACCAGAGTGTTATATAAGATACTGCAGGTGGTTTCAGGTTAATAAGCTTATTCAGTGGTCAAGAAGGCGACCAAAGGTTGTTCACTCGTTAAAGGTAGTAGCATTTGTCTAGTGCAGGTTTGAGTCCTGCTGTGTGAACATATCTGGAAATGTAAAATACCATGACTGAGTGTTCTAGGAAACCAGGAATCTTCATTCAGGAAACATCACTCCTGAAGGCAAAAGAATGAAAACCTGCCCAAAGCATAGCCTGACAAGTGCTGGGATAGATCCAGGCAAAGTGTTACCTACACCTCCTGTTATCAGAGTATCCAGTCTCTGCCCATGCCAGCAGCAGGCTTGGCAGGAAACTTTGTTCTAACCTGTCTCTGCGTGGACCCCAGCAGAATATCAGGATAGCCTGGAATGGTGTCATTACCAGTAACACTTGTGTCTTGATGCAGAATGTTGCAGAGGAACAGAGTTTAATCCAGCTTTGCCAGCTGGTGCGGGTGATGTGTGGGATCCACGTGGTTTGCACACCCTGTCACCAGTTAGGAGTGATGCCTATGGCTCGTTACAAAGAAGCTGAGAGGAACAGTACCTGGAAATACATCTCCTTTGGAATGGTGCCAGAATGATGTCTCAGTCTAATTGTGCAAAAACCGACACCTTGCCATGAGTATTTATAATTGTCAGTGGCATGTCTCTGGTGTGAGAACTGAGGAGAGCTCCTCTGCTCTGCCCAGTGCTTGGGCCAGGCTGGAGAGATGAGGTGGTGCTGATAATTAGTTTCAGTGAAAAGGGTTCTGAATTCTCCACTAGATTATGAAATACAGGGGCTGAAAACCTGCACAAGGCAGTTTTTAATATTTTTCTATGTTTAATCAAATAAAGCTGTGCCCTAAAATTGGAAATGTAATTATTAGTCTTTTTTGGTCTTGGACAACAACCATGTTAGAGCAATTTTCAATAGACAGGGTTATTTTAGGCAGTTATAGGCAGGATCTTTTGTTAAAGAAAATGTTAAAAAAGAGAAAATAACATCATGTAAGGACTGTGACCTCCTCCCCTCCATTCTTCTGCTTGTTTGGAGTTGCACCTTAATCAGACTAAAGAGACAGAAAATAAAGGAAGATTAAAATACGCTGTCATAGAAAAATGCAAATGTCACATTTTTATTGTGTAGCTAGCACAAAATCTGTATATTTCCAGTTTCATATGAAAAAATATTTTGAAATTTTAGGTGGATATAAATAGCATCTGACTTTTTGTGTTAGAGCTTGCTGAGGTGCCATAAACTGCTGCTGCCCTCTGCACTCTTTGCTTTTCACATCACCATGCAAATGATGGAATTAGCAACCTGTTAACTTGCTGCCTTTCAAATTCTGATATGCTAGTGTTTCATGCAGATGCTTTAAATAGTAGTGGACACGTTTTGTGTTGTTTCCCTCAAGGTCATTAACATTTAGTCTAACTCCAAATGCATATAGAACTGACATTTATTTGCCATGGCCGATTTAAACTGTCTGTAGCCCCATTGTTTCTTTCATTAAAAAGGAACTGAAATAATCTTAAAAAACCCAGATAAACCAGTAGAGCTTACTGTTAGTAAAGTCTCCCATGAGTTTCAACTAGGATATTGTTATTTATAAAGCAAAGAAAATAATATTTTTTGCTTCAGTTTAAAGTGCAGTTAAATAATGCAGTAAAAATTAAATCCATTGATGTATGCTTTACATTTTATCATATTCAAAGTGATCCATGCACAATTAGGTTTGTTTGAATTAAAGCCTAAGAATTATAGTGTTCATTTAAATGCAATACTGTCTACTAGGGGAAAAAAACCAGAGACAACCTAATGTTTTTTTCCTTCTTTTTATGTAGTTAATTTAGTGCCTAATAAATATATATGTTTTCCTAATTTTTACAAATAGCAATTTATGACAGGCCCTCTGTTTGCTCACTGAGCTGAAGCAAGCCTGGAAATTGATCCGTGGAAGTAGAAGATGAGGTTTTCTATAATTTTAAAATGTATTAAAACACCAGTTTATTTTCTAAACAATCTGCTGAGTCAGCTTTCTGTAAATTAACTTAGTAAAACAAGTGACTGTGATTTGCTGAAGGCTGATGTTTGGGAACATGGGGCTCAGTGCTTGGGAGCACCTGTTAATTATGGTGCAAGAGAATAAGATTTACCCTTAATAAAAACCAGAATCATTGCCCAGTTCTGTTGGTATCTTTACCACAGACTTAATTTGTTCTTTTTCCTGCAAAAACAAAACAAAAAAAACCCCCATGTTTTCCTTCTAAAATAAACTGACAAAATAGCTTTCCATAAACAGAAAGGTCATTTAAAGCTGTTCATTTAAACTTATACAGCAAAAGAGAGATTAATTCATCTAATCTTTTGGAAATTAAAAATTAATGTTACATTAATTAGAAAAAAATTCTCAAATGAATTATTCTGAAATTAAAATAATGATCTGTACTAAAATATTCCTTTAAAAATGTATGTATTTTTGATTACCTAATCTTAATGTATTTTTGATAGACTGCATTCTAAAAAAATAAAAAAAAAAACCCAAGCACATAATTTCTGGAAGAATTGAAGCATTGCCCTTTATTCCCATTTCTCTGCTACAGAATATCTGAGGATTTGTGAGGTGCATTGTGCATTATTTGCCCTGGTTTCAAACTGCATTTAAAATTTAGCATTTGGTCATTTCTCTATCCCTGGACACTGCATTTTTTGTCATTTCTCCATCCCTGGATTCTGGTCCATTCTGAAGGTTGGTACCAACAGGTGGTAGCAGCTGTTAGGTAAATTCACAAATTCTAGCAGGATGTGTGCTACCAAGAAATCTGGGAAAGGAAGGTAATTTCCTTACATCAAATACTGTCAGGAGCTTGGTATCTGCTAAGTTCAGCTTGATGTGGAAATAACACATTAGCTTGACTAAATCTCTTGACTAAGTCCTTTATTAAGAAAATACATGATAAGAGTAGCACGAGTACATCACAACTGGGAATTTCTGCGCACATTTCAGGAAAGGACAAATACAGCCATTTAATAGATTGTGACCTTTAAGAAGTACAAAATACTGCTTGAGGCAGCTCTACTGTTCTTCTGAACCTTATATTCAGCCTTTTTTTTAAATTTATGGATGAGGTCCCCTCATTAGTGTCTTTGGGTGCCCAGAGCAGGGTTTAGGGCCAGCTGAAGAGGGAAGGTTGTGCCCATGTGCTGTTTGCCCAGTACTGTCATGATTTATAACTGTGGATGGATCTCTCCAGTGTCCAATTCCTTGCAAGCCCAGTTACATTTCTGCCTTGCCCCCACCATGCTGTGACAAAGATTTTATGATTTTAATTGTGGGGTATGAAAAAGTAGTTAATTTTGGTTTTGCTGCTGGTGGTTACAGCAGGTGTCTTATAACTTTCGTATCTTGAGAAATAGCAAATAATGATTTCCTGTTCCCCTTCTGTCAACTACCATAATTTTATTAGTCTTTATGGTATTCCTCATTGTCTTCCTTCATGCTACAGGGTCAAAATTTATGTAGTTGCACCCAGACCTGCAGCTGACCTATTTCTGTCCATTATTTCTACCTCATTTCACCCTTTCTCAGTCTGCTCTGAACACGACAGAGATGCCAACCTCGTACCTCTCCGTGCAGTGCCAAAAAGGATGTGTTTTTCCAAGGTCTCCTCACTGGAATTGGGTCAGTTTAGCTCAGACTTGCTTACAGCAGGCTTGCTGCAAAAGGAGCTTTCCAATTTACCAAATAACTTTTGGGCGTAGACCAATGTTACCGAATGGCTCTACCTGGCAGAAAATAGTCTTTCCTGGACTAAACTATCCAGTTGTAAGTGATTTTTTTTCTTTTGTGAGCCAAATGGATGGAGAGGAGGGACTACTAAGCTCAGAGAGAGATACCTAATGCTGAGGAAAAATAGGTTTTTGTGAATTATTTTGGGGGAAGGCCTCTCATTAGCTAATGTTGAAGGCTAGAATTGCAGATCTGCTCATTAAATACAAGTGGGGCCCAATTTTCTGCTTTGAGAAAAATGTCTAAACTAATAACATATTTTCTCTGATTCTTGGGAGCAGAAAGCAGAGGAAGTTGGCTCCCAATTCTCACTGATATTTAACTTTTTCCTCAGACAGTTTATTGATGTTGATCTAGACCATTAAGATTTCATTCCATTCTTGTCCAATTTTTTTAAACACAATCCCTATAGTAACCTTCACAATTCAAGGACCAAAATTTTCAGGAGGTAGTCCTATTTGGCATCTGATAATCCCATGTTGAGGCACATGGTGCAGTAAAGGCTTGTAAGAAAGTGGCATGGAATAACTACATTTACTCCCTGGGGTTATGTGCAATATGCTCTTACAGTATGGGCTTTGAAATGGGAAGCCTTTAGTGTTGAACGGCCCTTGTAAGAACAGTTTACAGGTCTAAAATTAGATTTTCTGTTAAATTGTGGGGAAGCAGCTGGGCAGTGGAGCAGGGAGTACTGCGGGGTTGGTGGACAGTGTGGACATCTTGGCCTTGGTAGATCAAAAACCATGGGAACAGCAGATAGAAATGTAAGGGAGGAAGCAAAAATAAATGTGGTATTTTGTTTTAAGGAAGTCATGTAAGACTGCACTTGCAAGATTTTGGTAAACAAGCAATATTGCTAAGAAATATTAATAATGTGATTATTGCTTGGCAGCAGAAAATTTTACCCAAAGCTGCGAGAGTACATAACCCAAGCTTTGGAAACAATAGACAACTTCACACAACTTTACAATAAAGGACTTCTTGCTTGCACCTAAGTGGAGTCCTGTCTTTCAATCACTGACAGAAAATAACCACATAAAAGCTTTTTTCAATATCCCTCAAAAAGGGAGTGAAAAAAGGCAAATTCTCCCCCTTCTGTATTTTAAGTCAAATGATAAGTCACAAAGAACCTAATTAGCAGCAGTACATGTGAGACAGGGACCATAGACTCAATTTCCATAATTTCCAGACAGCATTACCTGTATGGAAAGAGGTAACATCACACTCTTGAGTGGATCTGGAGTACAAAACAAGGCAAGAAATTTTCTCCTTTTATTCCAACTCCAAGGTCTATTGATCTTCCTTTAAGCTCTATAAAAGAATTTAATTTAAATATAGATATGTTTTACTCACTCCCTACGATACCTAAGAAACAAGTAACGTAAATAGCATATATTTTTTAATTAAAAGATTAATCTAGTGGGCTGCCTTGATTCTGTGTTGTGTCCCAGCAATAGTGCAGGGCAGTTGTGTTATTCATGGGCAGGTGGCCATGCAAAGAGCTGAAAAAATTCCTTGGGACCTGCAGGTGAGTGGGGCAGACTTTTGAACACCCAGTTCATACAGAAACTTTTTTGTGTTAAACCATTCAGTCTTAAATGCTGCACAGAACATGCAGTGAGATGGAAAAGAGTCCTCCGGCCACAGTGTAGAATCCATGAGACTATTTAAAGTCTCCTTATTTAGAGGAAAAATATTTTGAGGTTTCAGTAATCTGATATTGCTGTAAATTTGCCAACAGCTGCTGTAATCTCTCATTCTAATGACACATAATCAATTTTCTCTCTAATGCAGAAGAGCAGAATTATTGAGGTGTAAATACTTGTTATTTATAAACAGCTCAGTGCGTCACAAACGTTCTCTTGTTTATTTAACATATTTTTCACTTTACAGACTCCTGATCTCTCATCCTAGTCTCTCCTGGATAGTGATTTTTGAAAGAGGAAAGAATCAGGACCCATATCCCATTTCTTTAGTGTTTTCTAAATTTATGTGGTCTCAGCCAGCATTTCTGTCCTGATGCACATTTATCCCCTGTAATTTTCCTCTGAACTTAGTTGTGTCTGTGATACATCCTAATAACATTTAGTCAAAGCCTGATGGGCATTCACTTGTTGAAGTTCTCATACCTTCCAACAAATGACCTTTATTCCTGTCTTCTTTCTCCAGTCTGTTGTGATTCTCAAAATAATTCCTGTGGGTATTTAATATGGATGCTGACCATATCTGTGCTTGCATCCTGACAGGGGAGACTTCATAGGAACAGTCCAAACATTCACATTTTCTTAAGTCCCAGCCTCTAATCATTTGTAGCCCAGTGACTTTCTGAGCCAGAGGCAACAGTTTGATACCTATGAATCCTTGAATGGTTTTTATTGCGTGACTTTAACCAGTGACTTTGTAAAAAGTTCATAGTCCTGAGGTAAGGACTCAGTCGCCTTTGATGACATGGACATGTGTTTTGGACACATTTATTTCTCCTGATCTGTAGCTTAACTGGGGACCTACCTCTTCCTTCTTGCACTGGAAGAGGCTGTGATCAGTAATTCCCTCATATTCTCCATAGTGATTATATGTTCTCAAATGTAATTAGAGATAACTGTAGAGCTGGATTTTTTTTAATATTGTTGGATTTACACAATTTCCAGAAGCTTATTTTTTAGACACCCAGCCTCTAAAATTTGCAATTTGTAAAAACCAAGAATTACATATGCTTCAAAGGAAAGGAGCTATGTACTTCAAAAACATGGATTTGTTGTGTGATGTTTCAGAAATAAGCACCCAGTTCAGTACAAAACTGTAAGAAGGCAACTTACAAAGTAAAGAAAAATGTGATGAAATTTATGTGGCATAGGTGTGCATTCCTCTCATGTTAGTGTTACTAAGTGAATTTCTGACTTATTATTAGTCCTAATAATGATTATACTCTTTATCTAAACATCTGATAAAATGGAAAAAAATCTCTTTGATTGCAATTTTGACCCCTCAAGTTGCTGATATGTATGAATTATTTTTATTTAGTAAACAGTCCTTTGCAAAATGAGCTATATGGCATATTCTCAGTTCAAAATTTGCATTCTCTTCCCTAGTTACTACACTTAGGGTGATGTTTACGCTTTCTGATTTCCCAAGTAGTTTCTAGGTAACTTCATTATTCCAATTACCAGCTCTTTGTCACATATTCAAATCTAAATGGGAAAAAAGTGGTCAGGGAAGAGAAAAGGGATGACTGGAAGCTGACTATTAGTGCTGGTTCCAAAATCTCTCTTTTGTTTATTTTTTCATTGCTTATTCAGTAAAGAAGGACTAGGCAAGATAAAAGTGTTATCTTTTTTCATAGGTATTAATTTATCTGATAGGGCTTTGCAGCTCATCTCCTTAAAATAGTTTACTTATGGCTCTTTTCTCACTTTCTTTTTTTTTTTTTTCAGGTTTCTGCTGTATTTTTAAGTTTGCATTCATTTTCTCATAAAAACTTTCTCTGTGTTCCCCAGCAGAACATAGGGAAAAAGTGGACTTTATGGCTTCCAAAATGGTAAAATCTATGCAATCTGAACCGTGAGCCAAGTCAGCTGAACAATATTTTGCTCTTTAAAAAATGAGGTAAAAAGGACTATTACTCCTGCATTTATTTCAGTATTTCTGTTTTCTTAAGTGTGAGCATTCCTTATAACTTGCCAACCACAGCTTTTTTTTTTTTTTTTTTTTTTTTTTTTTTTTTTTTTTTTTTCTTAAGTGGAACATGTCTTGGTTTTTATGTTCTTTCTTTCACAAACCCCCCACCCTGCTCTTTGGTGTATTGCTGATTTCAGAAGCAGTACTTGGGAAAGGCAGAGTGCAAATCTAACACACGGAAACAGGAAGCTTCTTGGAGTTTTCTAGAAAAAGCAGCCCTTGAAGTGTTACTCAAACACCCCTCCCTCACCAGCTGCATATGCAGAGCCTGTCACTCCATATCAACACAGTGCTGAGCCTGTGCTCCTTGGAATAAACAAGTCTTTACTGAGGTGGGTTTATACTGGCTTAGCACCTTCCCTGTGAGTTGTTAACTGGTCACAGTGTTTCTGCAGCATCTTGTAATTCATAGCACAATTTATGGAGTACATTATACCAATTATAAGCAATGATATTTTCCTTTAATCAAATAAAGTCTGCTGCATATAATTCAGAAACTGTGAACAATTCCATTCCAGTACTAAACCATTAAAGCTTAGGGTAGAATGGTCTTTAGTAATTCTTTAGTAATTTTTAGATAATTTTCCCCTTCAACTGCTCTACCAATGGAAAAATGATGGCATAAAAGAGAGTTATGATTATTGTGGAATAAAATGGCTTTAAATTGTGGGGTTTAAAAAGTGGCAGTTGCAATAAGTATCAGAAAACAGCAAGGGCTGAGAGCGGTGAGGAGAACTGGGATGGGAATGAAAGTAACTCCTGGCAGAGAGTGGATAAGCAGGCTGGCCCTTGGTGCTGGGGAGGTGGTGGGGAGAGCTGCCAGTGCTGTCATACTGAGTGTCATTCTGTCCATACAGCACAGACGTGGCAGGCAAGGCCAGCCCTCAGTCCTGCTCTGGCTCATGGGAGCAGGATCTGTTGGCTTTGTGCTGTTCCACGCTCCCTGCTCAAGCACCAGGGTGGTTTGGCCACCTGTGGATGCACAGGGGTGAACAATGAGCTGTGCTGGTGTTAAATGCCTCCTGTTCCTCAGTGGGGCCTCTGGCTGGATTTTGGGAAGGGCTCTTTGAGCTGGGGATGGCCTTGGGTGTCAGTCCTCATGCCTGCCAAGAAGGATATCCGCTTTTTCCCCTTTTCTGTTTGGGTTTCTTCTTCTTGGCTCTGTCTGTTCAGTTAGACATTTTTCTTTGCTCAGAGCCAGCTTAGTCTGCCAGCAGCATTGTTCTGCTGGGTATTTGTTCCAAAGTCTCACTGGAGATTCCTAAACAAAACCCAATCAACATCGGAACTGGTGAGATTCCATGTAGAGACCTCTCCCTTGTGACAAGAGTTTTGTTCACATTCGATCCACATTAAAATCAGACCAAACTGGCATGGAATGTCTAAGCAGTGCACAGCATCTTGCTGCCTGTTACATCTGCTTTGATTGCCACACCAACTATTTTTGTAATAAATGATGCATTAAAATGAGTTTATTTACCTTCAGCTCTCATTCTCTCTAGCTTTATAGCACTTTCTTCCTTAATATTCCCATGTCTCCTTTAAGAAAACTCCAGACTTATCTTCCCTCACTTATCTGATACTCAAATTACAATTCTCTTAGAATCTTGAGACCTTTAGCAAAAAAATTGTGATTTTGGAAATGATTTCTACTTGCTGAAAAAGAGCATTGAGTAAAAAAGTGAGCAAATACAACATGGGGTGTAAACAAGTTACGAGATTTTGTAAATTGACTTAAGTCCTGATTCTGCAGTAATTAACGTGTGTACTGTTTAATTTTGTTAGGCCAATTTTTTTACAAAAACATGATGATAAGAAAAGCTACTTGGCCAAAAAATGACTGGAAACATTCCTTTCTGTTAATGCTTCTCAAAAGAAAGTTCTTAATCTAAAAGGAAAAGCAGCATTGTCGATGTAACGTCTCTCACTGAGTGCCTGTTCTCCCCATTTGCTCAGGACAGTTCAATGTCTAGTAAAACAGCTCAAATATAATATTTGATTATTATCCTTTGCCATAAGCTATTTCTCACAATGAAATTTAGTAACTTCAGATCCTGAGATAAGGCCAGAAGTTGTGGAAATTAAATTAAAATATGCACTTCATTATGAAATGAGCCTATTTCCTGTTCCTTCGAAAGTGTTTTCTGTCACTGAGGTGCTCTGGCCTTCCACTTCACTTCAGAATGTTTTCAGTGCAATGTAGAAAATTATAGACAATAGAGAATTATTAGTTTTGCTGAAAGTTGGGAGTTTTAATAATTTTCAGAATTACCTTTATATCTCTGATTCACGTTTAATTAATATCTATTTTACTTGGACCACATGCAGCTTGAAAAGCGTAAGCTTTAGAAGTTAGGCAGTGGGAGGGAAAAGCACTACTGTTTCTGTAAAGCAAGCAAGGAAGCCCATTCAAATGAAAATCAATACATATTTTTCTTATTGTAGAATCTATGTAAAGGTGATGCATGAGCTGTAAAGGGGTAGCAATTGGACTTAATATACTTCAGAATGTGCTGCTGAAATTCCACTCAAAAAAAAGCTGTTATTCAGCAACAACAGGAACTGCGTTTTGCTGTAGGAGAAAGAGAATAAAGTAGCTGTAATAGCAAAAGAAAGCAATATTGAGAAAACAAAGACATTGCCAAAGCTAAAATTTCATTTACAGGAATACCTTTCCAATTTTAAGCCTACATTTGAGGCTCTAGATTATCCTAAGAAAAGGCTCTATTACCAAATTTTGGCTTCTCCATGTCTTCTCAAGCTCCTCCATTTGTAGTGGTGACTGTTAGGTCACAGCATCTGAAAGTCTGAGTTCAGCATTGGGAAAACATTCACAGAACTACTCAAGGAAACAGCTGTCAGGCTGCTTTGGGGATGGCTTAGGCAAAATGTTACAGCCTCTGAATAAGCTTGTAAAAAGGGACTTTATTTTTTTCTTGATACATTCATGTTTGTCTTGCTTCCTTTTTTTTTTGATTTTTTTTAAAGAATATTCACATGGTACCAGTGCTTGTAAAATCAGGTCAGAATAGGGGACAAATTCTGCTAGAAGATGTAAAAACATGTAAGAAAAGAAAAAATCTTTCTACAGAATGCTTTTATTCTTTATAATTTACACTGAGAAACGTTTCTTCTGAGTACCATCCTTCAAAATAAAAATACAGCTTCAACGAAATGTCAGAGAGCAAACAAAATCAAGTCCAGAGTTACTTGTCCCATCTGTTCTAATAATGACAGACATCCTTGAAGGGTTCTTGGGCGAAGTGGATTCTCTGGTGAGAGATCTGACAGTCTTGTACTGAAGGAGAGCAGTGTGTACACAACATTCCTGATTAAACCATGGCATTTCCAACTGTAACTTGGACTGGAGCAAGACCTGTTTGGTCGAGGTTTTTCATCCTCAAAGTCCCATTATTTTTCTCCACATATGGTTTAGTAGTTACTGCTAAGGAAAACAAGAAAAGGTAAGTGTGGTATGTGCAAATAATTTATCATAGCAAATTAATCAGAAATGTCTGAAACTATTTTAGTTGAGGATTTTCTTTTGATTGGTTAAAATCTAAACTGAAGTAAGAAATGTAATCCCTGTGAGAACAAGATACAATTTCTTTGGGAATACTCAGTTACAGCCAGCTGCTGTTTAATAGTCTATTCTGATATGTCAGTGGTGAAGAGATGAAGCCTTTATCTGCTGTTAAACTGTGATCCCAAGACTGAAAGTACATTGATGCAAGACGAGAAGTGATAGAAAGTCAGGATTAAAGGGTGACATCAAGGGCAGTTGGGATTTATAACATCAGCTTCAGCCTGTGGTGATGTATCATCATACACTCATGCATGGTTTGTGTTCTGCACATGGCCACGTCCCAGGGGTTTTGTTTGAATGCCAGTTTAGCTAATCTTGGTTTAGTGTTGCTGTGTTCCTTCTGCAGTTCCTGACATTTTCCAAACACAGAATTGCAAATTCTGTGTCTGTTCTGATCAGATACTGAGTTACTGATCTCTTTTTCAGGGATGTTTTTTAGGATTTCCTGCAATGATTCAGCTTTGCAATTCCTTTTCTGTAACAGCAGCTGCAGGTAGTGGGCTTGATGGTGTTTGTTTTTTTGTTGATTGGTATTTTTGGTGTTTTGTGGGGGTTTTTTTCTGCTGTTGTTCACTCAAGCACTGTGAAATGGCCTTGCTCTTTCTTAGAGTGCTAAAAACCCTGACAGATCTCAGTGCTGAGTCTTTAACAAGATTTTTTGACATGCTGCTGAACTTGTGCTACATAAACTGCCCTGAGCTATGGAGGAAATAAATGTTTGAAAGATACACACAAGGATGGTGATGGTTTTTGATTTATTTGAGCAGATAGGACATGTTATTTTATTGACTTTGGGAGTCTCCTTGTATATTGCTAACCGTTTCAGGACTTCAGGCTAATGCTATACAAGTCTACAGTAAAGAAAGTGTTATTTAAACCTTGCATGTGGAGGTAGCAGTAGTTCCCAAGACCCTGCTGCACTCCTCATGGATCAGGAATCATATTGAGATGAACACATTTGCTGTCAGCTTAGGTTGTCTCCTGAGGGTATTATTAATACTGGCTGTAATGTGAGCTAAATTCAAAAGGAAATGACTTTATGGAAAACAAAGGCTGAAATTTTCAGGGAATAGAGTTCCTCTCTCTTTACACGAAAAGGATGTGTTGGATATCTTACCCTTTTGTAGGAAATGATGACTATAGACAAGAAACTACAGGAAAAAAGATGTTAAAATAAATAAAAGAAAATAGAAATAGATTGAAGCAGCACAGGCATAACAATGGAAAGTGAAATGTCCATCATATTCAAACACTATAAATATTTTTTAAATTAAAGAAGTATTCCTATTCAAGAAAATGTAAACAGAAAGAGGGACAAAAATTGGACTGTGGTATTATTTTAATTATTTTTCTGTACAGGATTTCAGATGCATCCTCCAAAAGTGGCATACATATCTTTTTTTTTCTTTCTAGTTGCAGAGATTACATATCACAGGTTTGTAGGGGGAAATATTTCCAAGGGGAAGGCATTTCCGAGGGGGAAAGGCCAAAAGAGGAAGAAGACCAGGTTTAGATTAGATATATGGAAGAAAATATTCCGTGTGAGGGTGGGCAGGCCCTGGCACAGGGTGCCCAGAGCAGCTGTGGCTGCCCCTGGATCCCTGGCAGTGCCCAAGGCCAGGCTGGACTTTGGGGCTTGGAGCAGCCTGGGACAGTGGAAGGTGTCCCTGCCGTGGCAGGAGTGGCACTGGATGGGCTTTAAGGTCTCTTTCAACCCAAACCAGTCTGGGATTCTGTGACAGTGCAGAAAATGTGTCTGCCAGAAGTGACTTTTAACCGGTATCCATACTTCTGCACGTTACCAGGTGTGATTGCTGATGGTGTAGCATTATTTTTTTAAACAGGTTTTAGAAAGATTTCAATCTTTTGGGCTCTGGGGAGTTAATTACTAAATTATCTAAAGGATTCTTTGACAAACTTAAGCAGGCCAGATCCATACTTCTGTTTGACACTGGTTGCGGAGCAACTGTGATATGGTTTCTGTACAGGAATTTCTCACTAGACAACAATCTGGCTAAAGTCAATAAAATCCAGAATTCTTTCACAAAACCCACATCAACAGAAGACCTAATGAAGTTATCACAGTATTTGTAGTGTCTGTAGAAATGACCAAAGGCAAGATTTACCATTTCTGTCGCAGAGTCTTGTCACATTCTTGTGAGATGGTTTCTGGTGAGGGGCACTATGCAGAGGGAGCAGAAAATACCTTGCAATTGTCACACAGATTATGAAAGGCAGATTCAGGGTGAGAATGAAATCAGCTGTGTGGGAGTCAGAGGATTGTGAGGCGTCAGAGGTGAGGAACTTGCCCTCACTGCCTTGAGAGCAGCTGGGCTTTGTATGATGTTAATGATCCAATAAACTGGAATAAGCATCAGAAAACCATCAGAAGATCTAAATTCCACCTCCAAGAACACCACTGTGGCATGAACCAGTAGGTATTTAGCAACTGGCTGTGTCATCCTGACAAAATGGGCAAGGAACTTCCTTATTCATTAACAAGTTAGGAACCTCCTGAAATAATAGAAACTGCTTCTCCATTAGAAACTCTCCCTTGTGTTTTATGTAGATGTAGTCCAAAACACTCAGAACATTTGCTTCCAGAGCAGTGTGAGGGGTCCAGCAGCACAGGCTGTGTGAGTCCCCCATGTCCTTCTGTGAGGAGGAGGAGGAGGGAAAGGGCTGCCTTATGCTGCATTTTTTCCAGGTGCCATTAAAAGCCTAAACAGAAGTTCTGTCTTAGTAATGAGGGCAGTTTTCTTGAGTTCATAAATAAAAAGATGAAAGGTCAGATATGGAATAAATCCCTACTGATCCAGCAAAAGTAACCTTTATTATTATGTTCACGCTTTCTCAAATTAGCTGTCTCAATACCATGAATTTTTGAATCTCATTGTAAATTATTTTTCATGGAGAACCTGAGTAAAAATCTCAATTACAAAGCCAAAACTTTCTCTGGGATGGAGCAAACCAATCCAAACCAACCACGAAAAACTAACATTTTGGTGAAGGACACATTCTATTTTCCTCACTGTGATAATTCCTTTTTAAGTCACTGGGAAGACCAGGCTTAAAATGACCCCAATATCTGTAACCAGAGACATTTCCTTCAAAATGATGTAATACTTGCCTGCATTGTTGTTTTAGTAATATGACAAGTAACGAACTCAGCTGGATTTTGATGGATGCTATAGGATTCAGAATTAGAAAAAGCGCTTTCACTTGCAACCCAATTTCTCAATGTTAAAGAGAGAAATACGGAATTTACCAGACTAATGTCTCAAAAGTCACTCTTCAGAGAAAAAATGCACTTTAAATATGGAAAGAACCCCTGGTCTTACTCTAATTATCACATAAATTGAAACATTTCCTATCTTGCCTACCCACTGAGAGGCCAGCAGCAGTTAATAAGCTATATGTAGATGTAAATTAGTAATACAATTTAAATTAAATAGTATTTCTTTCATTTTTAATAGGCAGTGTCATTTTATGGAATAATCACATTTTGTAGTTAGAAAATTGGAGACATGTCAGATTGAACATGCTGTAAAGTAATATTGAAAGTAAGTATTCTCATTAAATAGAGCAGTGGGGAGGTGGCTCAGGGTCTGAGGCACTCTCTAAGGTAATGTCTAAGCTAACTCTTAAAACAACAAGTAAGAGCACAAGCTCAGTTCTTTCCACATTTCAATATTTTATGAAAATGTAATGTGGGAGCATCTACTTCAGATATATAAGAAAGCCTTCTGATGACTGCAGCTGCAATTGAGTTGAAATACACAGTCCATTTTCAGTGTTTCAGACAGATAAAATAAATGTTCCACTGAACTACAACTGCTTGAATGCAAAATAAAATTGTTGTCAAGTGTATTCTGCATTTAGTCCATTATTTATGGAATTATGGGAACGGTGTGAAGAGTAAAGTGGAATACATTATGGGATGTCCTCAGGACGCAGGGAGATTTGACTGTTGCTGTCAGACTGTGCACCAAGTTGTCTGTTTTGCTCCAGTTGGATTCTCTTGAAGCAATACCAGAAATCCAAGCTCAGAACCATTGGTTTTCCATGCAGCTGGTCCAGGGAATGAGCAGTGCAGTGGTGCCCTCCTTTGTCTGTCCCCTCCAGAGCTCCTCTCCAGTTTCACGCAGATGTGAGGTTGCTGGAGGCTTTCTTTATTGCCAGACTTTCATTGGTAAGATCTTGAGGCTTGTGGGCTGTGTATATTTCAAATAAATGCTCCAGTACTCCTCATATAGGCTGAAAGAATGCTGCTGTCAGATGGTTCTTCAGGTATTTCTTTTTGAAAAGCACATAGCTCCAGTTGGGGAACTGCAACAGGATGTCCAAGTGACCAGGCCTATTTGTGGGACACATCCATCCATCCATCCATCCATCCATCCATCCATCCATCCATCCATGCAATCCAAAGATATTTATGATATCAGAAACCGAATGATTACAAAAGACTAAATTAGGAATTCTTGCTCAGTGCTCACTTGGACTCTCTATAGACAAAACACAGAACAACCCTTACAGGCAGCAGATTATCTGCAGAACTTACCGCAGGTTTTTATATTTGTCTTGTTTCATGACTAAACCAGTGTTCAGACAGAGTGGGTGGTGCAGCTACAGTTTGGTTTGAGATGGATTTTCCAGCCCTGAAATCATGACTGCCTTTAGTTGTGAGAGGGACATTACCTTGAGCAAGGATCACTTTAGGATCCAATGTCATTTGAGCCCAGTTTCTGTGGATTAACTTGCTGTTCCTTGTTCTGCTCTTGAGTGTGGGAGGTCTGTTTATGTGCTCTGGAGCACTGCAAGCACTCAATTTCCTGTTTTAAAAGTTTTATCTCTCACGATTAATTGAAAAAAAAATTCTTGGAATCTCTAATTATCTTGTCCCTTTTTTTTTTTTTTTTTTTTTTTTTTTTTTTTTTTTTTTTTTTAGAGTGAGGGACAGGCCAGTGGTATAACTGGAGATTAAGGACAGGGATGGGCTGGCTTTGAAGCAAAAGACTGTACATGATTATTGTCCTTGATGCAAAGACATAAAGTCTAAGATCTTTTCACAGTCTAGCTGCTTAATAGGGCTGACTCATACCCCTGCTGAAGCAAAACCTTATTTTCAAGTCTTACTTCTTTTTGCTGTGGCAGCTGAGTTCCAGTGGTGTGTTGAAGGAACCCAAATGCTTTTATTATCAAGTTTAATCAGTGACATTCAATTTATTGGATTTTTTCCCCTTGCTGTCAGACTTGCCAGAATCAATTTTAAAGTGTTAGGTCATAGGGCTAATGTTAGCATTGGAGACCCAGAGCTGTGATACACCATATATTGTAATATATGAAAGAATCTAGAGAATGCAAGTACAAGTGTGAAGTCCTATTTCTTGTTTTAAATCCCTAATTAATCTATATTCCTCTCTTCTTTGTTCTTTTGTTGTTGTTGTTGTTCTGCAATTCTTCAGGCAATTAAGTTGGAGAGTATCTATAAGTATTTTATTAATGATAAATATTTAGCATCTGATTTAACTTCTAAAATAATTATTGTCAACTGTCAGTACTGAACACTTATACTACAGCTATGAAATTTTTATTTCATTTTTGCTTTCTGACTTTTTGAGCCTTTCAATTATATTCTTGAATTTAAGTGAGTGCTAGACTGAATATTCTTTACACAAAGCTTCCTGATGTCACTTCCCCTTAAATGACAGAAACACTGATGGTTTTTAGAGGGATAGGTCACCCTATAATGGCAGCAGTGCTTGCCTTAACATGGACCAGTGAATGTCTATATTAGCTTTTTTACCACTATGTTTTCCGGTTGAACTGCTCAACTCGTTTTGAACAGACAAATTGTACATTTTAAAGTAAAATCATGGCATGGAACTTAGTGACTTACACTGGGGAGTACTTGGTCCCACATGGGAGAATCTGTAAAACTAAGCTGCCACGCTTCACAAAATTATTTTCAATCTTGCATACTGCACAGAATTATTTTTCCTCAGAAATTTGCATTTTTAAATCTTTGGTTTAATCATAAATACTTCCTGAAAACATTATAAACCCTTCTAGGTGGTTTGAAGTTACTTTGGTTGAGTAATTCCCCAGAATACTTTCAGGATGTGTTTCAGGAGAGATGGTTTTTGAGAATTAATATATGTTGTATTGAGATTTGGTGATTAAAAAAATCCCCCACTCAGAAGGGGCATTTTAGCCCAAAGGTAACCTTGGTTTGAGAGAAAATGTTCCTTTGGGTTGTGGAGAAGCAGAACATGCAGTAAATTGCTGTGGTACTCATGTCCTTGCAAGAAATAAATGTTTCAAAGCCTTACAGTAGCATCACACTGAAATACAGTTGGAGCAGGGGGGTGCACGTTCACAATTGAGTTAAATAAAAAAAAAACCCTTGAAAAATTCTAACAAACCATTTTATGAGTTGTTCTTTTCTGTGTCTCAATATCAATGCATGAACTGGTAATCTGCTGTTCCCTTGTAGCTGGTGGTCAGAAAGAGCTCCTTTAGGGCCCTGATGTGCCACCCCTGCTCTGCTGCCAGGCACAGCTACAGCAACCGTGCCACAGCATGCTGCTCTCCTCATTAGCTGTGCTGAACTCTTTTATTGTATGCCACAGTTCTTGCCTATCTTTAGTGAGTAGGCAATAGGCCTTTAGCTTGTCCAATTGGATGATGAATTCTTTCTTAATAAGTGAATATTTCTGTTTGGTACCTTAAAGGATAATTTTCAGCAGAGCCACGAGGACTAGAGCTATAGTTTGATGTGATATTTTCATACAGTTATTTTAATAGCTCAAAAAGGACAGAAGTTCATGCTTCTGTTTGTGCATTTTCAAGTCTCTCAATTAAAAATACTAATTACTTTTTCCATTATAGTAATGGATCATACAGTAATTGAATCAAAAGGCATTTCATTTAACACAATTATGACTACATGAATCAAGACCAGAGAGGTTAACAATTAGCTTCAGATGGTTTCTAGGGCTTCTAATACATTAAAAAATTCTGTTGGTTTGGGATTCTTTTTATGTTAAGGGGGTAAATATTAAAAGCAGTATGTTTAATATTATGAATTTTCTTAGTTCTGTCATTTTAGACCTTGCCAAGTTCTTATTCAGCTTGGAGAAATAATTTTTGAGAATCAGTCACTCTTTTGGATGAGTGGACACCAATATCCACAGCTGATACTATGAAATTGGAGTCTTGGTCCTTGGTTTTTCCTGGTTGCAGCTGGGCTGGCTGACAGTGGTGGAGGTCCATTGCTATTAATTATTTTAGTCAACAGAAGACAGCCTCATTTCTTCCCCAAAAGCCCTGCAGAAGTGTGTTCCTGGTGAGTAAAATAATAAAGGTTAATATTTCATCGCCTATAATGTAGTATAGGGGAGTAGATGACGTATCACCTTACTCCAGGGGAAAGAGGATGGTATTTTAATGGTCTCTTTCCTTTTAAAGGTGACAAGATCTCGGGAGGAGAAGGACTCCCAGGCCAGAAGCACAGATAGGACTGACTGTGTCCATTCTGGCATGTGGGAGGGTGCCACAGGATTAGATCTGTTTGGGAGAGGTTATTTTGATCTACCACTGCTCTGCGCTCTTGAACTGAATTGGCATCAGCAGCAGATGAAACTCACTTGGTTTCGGCTCCTCCAAAATGTGTCTGTTCACGTGTTCTGAGACCTTTCCCTCGGGTGATCTAAGGGTGCTGAGGGGGGACTGAGAGGATTCTCCTCAACCCAAAAGCCTGTATGAACTGAAATGGTAATCTAGATGCACCGTATTTATAGTGTGTGCATATATATAGATAGATACATACATGTCTGTTCATAGATATGTATACATATATATATATATATGTATGTATGTGTGTATATATGTGTATATGTGTGTGTGTAGATATATATATATATAATGTGTGTGTGCATATGTATCTCTCCAGACAAGGGAGAACTTTTTAAACTCTCACTTGCTAGCAGAAATTTTATGGCAGAAAGATTGCTTCTGAACTGCTTCCAATTCTTCTTTTAAAGTTTTCTGCATTTAAGCAGTTGTGCTATTAGCTGAGGTGGATGGAAGCCAGTTAAGTGGCCTAGTGGGAAAAGCAGTGCAGAAGTGCAGCCTGGAAGAGCAAGCAAAGGAAAACCTGTGTCAAGTGAGATCACAGAAGTGACAGCTTTATTGCTGCCTGGGTTTAGTGTACAACAGACCTCAGAAACTGGACAAAAGAGAGATAAGGATAGACAAGTGTATCAATTGTAGGTTCTGAAAATGGCTTCAAGGGTGTGCTCTATGCTTAACCAGAGCTTAAACTCTCCCTTGAACCAAAGCCTAGCAAAGATATAGGTGGTGTCTAATGACTACTAATTTCTTTAGGGTTGCCCTTTGCTGTCATCCCTTAAGTGTTTTTGTGGACATGGAGTGTGGAAAATGAAAAGCAACCCTGCTTCCTGGTTTCCTGCCTTTCTGGGAACCAAAGGACTGTAACACAGGAATTGCAGCAACCTGCATTTTTCTGGAAAACACTGAAAAAGGGCCTTATTGTCTTCTTGCCCACCGCTAAATATTATTATATTATAAATAATATCCAGTCAAGGATAATTAGCCCAAAGTGTGGTACTCTTACTACTAAATTACAACCTACTTGGCATGAGAAGAATACCTTTTCTTGTTATACTAAACAGCAAAGCAGTTGCAGTAAGAACCTTTGCTGCATGATTTTGGGTGTGTGACCTGCCCAGGTGTCCTGGTGCCATGTTCACAAGCTGTATTTCACTCCACGTGGTACAAATAGAGATTAATTAGAAGAGAAATGTAGGAGATGTCAATGACTCTAGAAGAAGAAGTAGAGTGAACCTGTGTATTAATTTGCCCTCCTAAAAATTAATTTACATGCTTGGTGTTTGGTCTTCCCTGCACTGGCACACTGCCTTAGAACTCCATAAAACAAAAGTTTGTCTGTGACAAAGAGTGACACTTTAGTGACTGGCAGGTGGGACTGCAAATGCAGAAATCACAGCCCTTCTTGGCACAGGCTCCTGCCTGGCTTTGCATTCTTTTGGAATCCATTCCATCCCAGTCAATAGCAATGGATCTCACTTAACCTCAGCAGTGTTAAAAGTTGGCTCCCTGATCTAAACTGCCCATCTGGGTCCTCTTTATGGCCGATAGGGAGAGATTGGTGCATGCACAGAATGATGAATTGTGCTTGAAGACAGAATTGTTCTGGATTGTGGAGGTCCCTGCAACCAACCGAGAGCAGACAAGTTTTAAATCATTGCAGTTAGGAGAGATGAATGTTTCCCTTGGTCTTTCTGTGGACTTCAAAGAGGTTTAGAGAAGGTACCTGCACTCTATTCTCTGGTTTAGCAAGTTTCTATATCTGGGGAGATGAGGTTCTTCTTATCACAGAAATTTACTGAGAATAAAATAAAGCAAAAATACAAATTGTTCAGTTAGGCTTGTTTTGGTTTATAAAGCAAATAGTATATCAGAAAACATGAGGAACAGCCAGCTTTGCTGGTGTGCTGGTTATTGCTGAAGTGCTATAATGTATGTGAGAGCACAAGGAAGTGAGAAAACACAGCTGGTGAAGGCTAAGAAATACATGAACTCATAACAGACCGTACAAGGTGCGGTTTGTACGCAGCATGCCCAAGACAGTCATGAACACCTCAGAATGTCTATCCAAGATTTTTTTTCTGTTCAGTTCAGAATCAGTTTTCAGCACCAGGCTAAGTTCCCCTGAGCTTGCATTTGAAACTGTAATAATTTCACTCCCATTCCCCTTTTTTGGGTGCAAAGTCTCTGTAGAGCTTAGCACTGGAACAGCAGCTCTGCTAGGAAATCTGCAGATGATTCCAAAGCTGGTTTTCAGCTTAGTGGTTAAGAGTTGCTCACTTTGGGATCATTTCTCACAAATTCACCCTCATTAAATAAAGCCTTGTTCTTGTTGCTGGCTTTTCCAACTTTTCCTCAAGCCAGTCATTCCATTATAAAGAATCAATTCTACCCAACTGTCAGATCTGAAAATAATGGCTAAATTTGAAAGGAGAGACCATGATGAAACTTTTCCTTAACCTGCTTAGTGATGGTTGTATTCTACAGAGCGCTGAATTTAAGGGGATTTTCACTGATTTTTAAGGAACTTAGTCCTGTTTCTTATTCTTGTCCTATTCATATATTGTACTGGCCTAGCTCAGAAGAGAATAATTCAAGTTTTAAGTTATATTTTTAGACAAAATGAGGGAATTTAATTAGATTAACATCTCAATGATATTTCTGTGATGGAACATGTAAAAATACAGACATACAGAATTTTGCTGGCCCAACCTGGAAGGGAAGGAGCATCTTTATCAGAGCACATATTAAACTGTAGTGCACAGAGAAAAAGCTGTGCTGAAATACTTCTGCATAAAAACATAAATACTCCAATTTTAAATTTTTTTTCCTGCAAATATATGGTTGTATTTTACATCAAACCTGTAGTCAGTAAAGATTGCAATAGGAATGGTGGGGAGCGAAAGAAGTATTTTTGCTTATTAGCAATGGGGAAGAAGGGTAAAATAGATTGATTTGATCTTGGCCATCCTATCTGGGGTGTTGGAAATCCAAAGGACTTTTTCAATGGAACTGGAAGTCTCAGTTTTGCAGTGGAGAAAATGAGAGCATGAGGCAGATTGGACAATAAGGCATCACTCAAAGAAAACTGAGAAAAGAGGGAGCTTGAAAACTCCAGTGGATTTCTTAATTTTTTTTCCAAGTGAGATAGGAAATAAAGTAGATAGATTACTGGCTTGCAGGCTGATAATAAAACAGCCAAAGCAGATGGTACACATGATAAAGAAAAAGAGAAAGTTTATGCATAGCTCATTAACCACGGTTTGTAATTCGTTTGCAGATTTTTATGAGAAACTCTGCAACAAATAAAAGGCCAAGTTAAAAAATTAGTCAGAATTTAAGGAGGCTAAAATCAGCCCAATTAAGACAAATATATAATACACTGTTGACTCAGAAACTTAATTTTTTACAGTAAATGTAAATATTTATCAGTTTCTTGCAAGTCTCAATGGTAATAAAAAAATTTTAGTTGCTTGCACTTTGATATATAAAATAAAACCTAGCGATTATTTTAGAAAGTTTTCATGATTAAACTGAATGTGTGAACTTAAGGGAAAGCAATTTTATTTTACAGAATTTCAAATCAGATTAATTTGCTTTGTTGCCATTCATTTTTACATCAGTGTAATTCCCTAACACTCACAAACACTTGAACATGTGTCCCCAAGGGTCTGTCTGGGGCTGTTTGTGACATAAGAGGAAGGGATGCTGGAGCAGCTCCTTCTTGTGTCTCTGGGGTTCTTCTGGACTGGGAAAAATGTTGTTTTATGTTTCTTGTGAGTCAGTAGTTGATAGGGGTTGGTGCTTTGCTTCAGGGATTCCTTCTGCAGAAGTTCTGCAGTTGTCCTGCCTGAAGGAGCCAATAGGAAATACGGAGTGTTGGAGGTTAGGATTTTTCCTTTTTTTAAAAAAATCTTTCTCTCAGGGGATTTTCTCCCATTTGTTGGCTGAAAGATGGTAACGATGATACTTAAGACAAAAGACACGGCTGAGAGGAGGAGGAGGAGGGGGAAGGACGCAGATGGCTGCAATCTCCTAGCTCGGGGGCCTTCTCTTGTGAAGTGCAGAAATACCGCAAGATTTTGGCTGGAGGGTGAGGGATTGGGCTCAGCTCCTTGCTTGTTCTTGCTCTCAGGTTGGAGGGGAGGTGGCCAGACTGTGGTTGCTTAGGGAAGAATTTTCTGCCACAGTGGAGTTCTGCCTTTTACTGCTCCTCCAACTGTGGGTAAGAGTGGATGTTGGACCTTCTCAATGCCCAATCTCACTGAAAGGACTGTCACCATCTACTCAGGACCTTCCCCCCTACCGCCTCTGAGGGAGTGTCTGCCAGCTGGTTTTGGGAGCCTGGCTGCTGCTGACCAGACTTGCTGTTTTCTGCTGCTGCTTCAGGTTTTTTGCTATGCTTTAGCTGGACATCCTCTATCTGCTGGGACTCCCCCCCACTCCTTCTGCCACTGCTTGGGGTTAGTGCTACACTTGGATTTGCCACACCCAGGGGTCTGCTCACCTCTGCTGTTCCAGCCTGCTGCTTCTGAGGTCCTTATTACAGCCCATTTCACTATCCAGGGTGCGCATCGGGATCAGCTGACCTGGGAGCCCATAAAGAAAGCCCCTTCCCCATGCCTTCCACCTGCCTGCCATTACTGCACACAGAGACACGGCTGGTCTCGCGCCACAGCGCCCCCTGCAGCCGTGGGGGAATCATCACACCGCCCTGCCCGGCCAGGAGCCACCAGCGCCCCTGCTGGCCGTGAGGGGAACTGCACCAAAGGGGAAAGTGCCGCGGCTGAGAGAGGCTGGGATTGGTTTCTGATCTTTTTGTGGTTAATGCCATTGCTGTGGGTTGTTTGCCTTGTTATACATATACAGACTAGTAAAGAACTGTTAATCCATTCCCCAGATCTTTGCCTGAAAGCCCGTTAATTTCAAAGTTATAATAATTCAGAGGGAAGGAGGTCATATTCTCCATTCCATGAGAGGTTCTGGCCTTCCTTGGCAGATGCTACTGTCCTTTAAACCAGGATGTGGAGAAAGATGTTTTGGAAGGGTCTAGTGTGCCAGGACAAAGGGGAATGGCTTCCCACTGCCAGCGGGCAGGGTTAGATGGGATATTGGGAAGGAATGTGAGGGTGGGGAGGCCCTGGCACAGGGTGCCCAGAGCAACTGTGGCTGCCCCTGGATCTCTGGAAGTCCAAGGCCAGACTTGACAGGACTTGGAGCAGCTTGGGATACTGGAAGGTGTCCCTGGCCATGGCAGGGGGTGGAACAAGGTGAACTTTAAGATTCTTTATAACCCAAGCCGTTCCGTGATTCTATGAATTTGTAGAGATGTACAAACAATAGGATAAAAGACTGTTCCCCAAGGAGAGATTTTTCATCATGTATTATCTTTGCTCAGCATAAATTCATCAAAAAATTCTCTTTCTATAGTAAAAATTCTAATTTCTTTGCCAGAGGGCTCTGTCCAGGATTCCCTGTTGCAATGATCATGTGGCCTGTTGAACAATGTATTTTTGTCTACATTCTATCAGTTGCATCACTGTGGAGTTACTTCCCAGAAGTTACTGCAGCCTCTGTTATTCTTGTGTGTATGTCTAAAGGCCAAGCCAAACACCGTATGGTTTTCCTGCAGCTGGGGATTTACATGCAGCTCACTCTGAAGCTGTGCAAATACCTGCCTTGGCAGCTCACCTGCTTCAGAGAGAAGTCTGACCGAAGTGAACTGCTCTGTGCTCAGCCTGGAAGCTTTCCAAAGACAGGGGCTGGATATTAATTAAACCTAAGTAAGCGGTGAAGTGTGCTGGTGGGAGCTACTGGGAGCCGGGAGCTGCTGTCTTTTAGAGAAATGGGGTGATATGTGGTGTTGGTTTGGAGCTCAGGGCTCCCTTCTGGAGGGCTGTGCCTCCAACGCAGCCCTGCATCAGCTCCACAGTGACCTGCACTGTGTATGCTTCTGTAAGGCCACTAAACAACTCACTCAAGAGGGTTTTTAAATGGGCTTATGGTTATTCATACACTCTGGGTTAGACACCCAGGAGAAATACCCTCAAGATGTTCTGGAGAGGTCAGAACAACAGAAGGAACTTTACTGGTAACTTGTAAAAAATCAGAGAAGTTTTGCAAAAGCTTTAGTGCAACATTTAATCAACATCAAACACTTCTCGAATCATTAACTTCCCCCATCCAATTTAGCAAACTCTAAGCTCACCTAATTTTAAGTCACTAAAAAAATTCAGAAGATGGAATTAGAAGAAAAAGACCAAAAAGGTAAAGCAGAGATTTTTGAACCTAACACTGACTATTTGATTTTTGTCACCTAAAATTCACTATGTGTGAGCTCAGTGTAGGTATGACCAAACATTTATTTTACTGAACACTTCACAAAAACTTTTGCTCCTTAAATTGCCCCATAATAATGTACCTGATATGTCTGCTGGGGAGTAAGAGTCTTCCTGCTCTATTCAAATGGATAAGAAAGGTTGGAATCTCAATTTAAAGGCAGAATTCTACTTTTGTTCTTGTCTGAATAATGCTGCAATTAGAGCTCCCTCCATGCAAATGTGTAAAGATACTAAAGTATTTATGGTGGTGCCAAAAAATGAAGGGCTTGTGATAAACTACCCAGTTTAGTCTTAATTTAGAAGAAAACTTTGGGACAGAATTTGCAACATATGCACTTTATGTGAGAAGGATTAATTTATGTGTCTGTAAAGAACAAGAAGGTGATGGGGGTACTTATGGCATGTATTTCCAATGCCTCTAATTGCTCTCAGAGTCCAAGCTAAGGAGTTAGAAAAATTAATTTGAATCAAGTACTTGATTAAAATGGTAAAAAAAAAAAGGATATTTTGGTTAAATAGGAATGTGTAGGAATTTGTGTCCAAATTGGTTGGTTAGAAGCTCTCAACCTCATAAGCAATGTCACAAAATATTGTAAAAATATGTGACTATCATACAGAACTCTGAGAGTAGTAATTAAAATCTTCAAGCCCCCAAAAGTCAAGAACTTTTGCAGATTGAATTAAAAAGACAAATTAATCACTACTTTTTGGGGGGTTGTTTTCTTTTGGGTGGAGAAAAAGTTGCAATCCTCTTGTTATTTTCCTGTTGAATAGCATCCCCCATAGCAACATGGTTTTTGGACAGGAGTGCATAAATTTCCAGTTTTCTGTGGCAAGAAATATTGCAATAGCTTGGAAATGGGACAGTGTAGGAGAAGGCATCTTTCAGCTGTCACCTGACAAACCTTTTTATATTTCCCATCAAAACTATAGATTATTTACTGCCATAAGTACATACCGTTGGCATTTTTAGCTGCTCTTATTGCTTCTTGAAAGCAGATCAGTGTAAAAGATATGCAGTATTTTGCATGAGAGGCTTTCTGATAAAAAAAATCAAATATTGATATAATCCTTGATAAAATCAGTGAGGACTGATAATTCCCTCTAATGCTCTCCTAATTTTGCAGGAGAGAAAATATAATTTATTCTTAATGAAACTTGTCAACAGTCTGTGAAATAGTTGTTTAATCAAGATGGCACAAAATTAGGTTCACAATTACCTTGATTAGAAGAGGTATCATTGTTCTCCAGTAATTCATTTTTCCTCAAAACCACTTTTAAATATTGAGTGCCTACAGGATTTGTATCATACAGCCCAAGTTCAGTGGCATGTATGAAGTCAGATCACTGACTCTGTATTTCTTAAATGGTACATCGTTCTGCAGAGATTAAAATAAAACTACTCTTCAGAAATGATCCTTCTGGGCTGCTGTAATGGTTTCTTCTTTGTTCTTCATCACACCTATGAAAATCTTCCCAGTTCTAATAGCTGGGAGGTTTAGGTTCTGTGAAGAGTCATTCTCTCTCACTTTTTATTCTCTTCTATTTTTTTTCCTGAAAATGTATTAAGCCTCCAGGTCTTGAAGTTAACTTCAATTTATACTTTGGTTCCTGTAACGATATTTGATAAATCATTGTCCACAGATGTTAGTGTGCATTAATTGCTTAATTTTGCTACTAATGGTTCAAAATCTGAACAGCTGTACTGGTTTTTAACCAAAGGGGTGAAGGGAAGAAGTAGGCACAAGGTAGCTGAAATCAGCTTGTGGCAGGATTGAGAGCACTCACCTTTCCTTTCTAATTAGCTCTGCAGGTCCCTGGAGGCTGAGGCTTTGGGAGGTGTTTCAAAAGGCAAAACGTGAGCAGCAAAACCTGAGGGATGGGAAAGGATCAAGCAGAAGATGCTCGGATATAGAACAGGTTGAAAATTACCTAATTGGAACTGATCAAACCCCTTGAATCCTTGGTGAGCATAGCTGAAGCCCTCCTGAAGTGTCCTGGGTTACTAAAGGGGTTCCAGGAGCCTCTCTCAAGACCCACAATATTTGCACCTTTCTTTTTGACTTTATTTGTTATGTTAATAAAATACAAGGCTAAATGGCCTGGTAGCTGTATTTCCAGGCAAGAAATGCTCATTCAAGCCTGAGTGATCTCAAATATCATTGCCTCATATTACCCTTTCTTTCTGGGCAATATTCATTATTTCTTAGCTTTGTCTTCTATTTTCCCCACATTTTATGAGGTTAGGTCTACATGAAAAATTCCCATTGATGGTTTAGCAAGTGCTTGTCTCTGTCCTCGCTCACCCTTGTGGTAATCTTTGCTCAGGTGATTGGCAATTAAAGGTATTTTCTGAGCTTGCCAAAGCTGAAACACGAACCCTGAAAGCTTTCATAGCTCATGGCTCCAGGACAACTGAAGTTTTTCACATTGCCATCTGCTTTCCACTTATCAATTCTTGTTGGAAACCATCAAGGCACATGTGTTTGCTTGCAGCTATTTTGAAGAGATTTGCATTTATCAGTGTAATCTAATTAGGTCCTTTTATTAGGGTTGAACATTTAAATACTTGCAGAAACTGGATTAACAATTATCTTTTTTTTTTTTTTTTTTTTTTTTTTTTTTAATATTCTAATGCATTGTAATAGGTGTAATCTATTAGCAAAAACATTCCAGGTCATGTATGTACTTCATCTCCTGGAGCAGCAAATCATGTAATTGCTGTTCTTTCCCTTTTGTGATGAATCCAACTGATAAAGAGTTCTTTGCTAGTAATTCCTTTAACCTGTGTATATCTCTTTTCTAGTCAGAAATTTTCCATGAATAGTTCAATTTTATTGACTTTATCCATAACATGAAGCATTTCCCCAGTGATTCCTCCAAGTAATATTTAGCTTCTAATTATTTCATACACAGCTGAGTGATTTCAATAGCATGTTTTCCACGTGCTCCCAGACTCTGCCAGCATGCCAAAGGGCTCGGGGTGCTCATCCTTTGCTTCACCTATAGTTAGCAGAGAGCAAATTGTTTTGTGATGTTACAGTCTCTGCAGCAAGACTGGAGGAAGGAGCCTTATTTTTCCTAAAATGAATTAATTTCTCAAAATCTGGGGATTTTGAAGTTTTTCCTGTCAAAGTGGAAAAAGAAAAAAAATATAGATATCGATATAAAAAACGAACACTCTTTAAAGCTTGCATTCATTGTCAGGATGTGATTCATAGGAAATCTGGTTAAAAAGGACAATTATTAAAATTATTTTAGAAAACAGAAGAAACTGAGGAGGTAAAGAACAACTGATGAATTGGGTTAACTCTACTGTCCTCTTACTCTTAAATTATACTGAACGTTTGCATAATTTCAGTTTAGTGTTGCCATTTTTTAACAAGGAAAAACACCTTTAAATTACTTTTAAAATATTAGGAAAAGAAATGTGTGTTTTTTTCCTAATTACCCAAACTTTGTTTGTATCCATAGCCTATTAAGAGAGCAACAGTACTTCTAATATTTCTGTGACAAAAACTGCATTGAACAATACAAAAAAAGAAATAAGTACTTCAGAATTACAGAGTATTGTTCATCAGCTGAGTATATTTGCAGTTACATTGGATCAGTCACAGAATAACACAATAGTTTTTTAATCATATTTAAAGCAAAAGACTTGGGTGATCAAAGTATCAAGAGCACTGCAAGAGATCATTCCTCTAGTTTATTAAAAAATAAAAGCCCTGTTGAGCTTTTAGCTTACTTATAAATGTTTGCATTATTTTCCAGGTATATCTGTACAATTTTATTTTCTGCACAAAGAATATTGCAGTGCCTGTGTGACTAGAGAGTAAGAAAATAAAAGACTATCAAAAAGTAGATTATTAGGAAGGCAGGAAAGCACTGGTGAGATTGGGTTCAACAGGGTGTGCTCTTTGTCCATAGGTAATGCTGTCAAACAGACCAAAATAACTGTTATCTTTGGGAGGAAATGAAATGATTCGAGGGCTGGATGAACAGTGGCTAAGATACAATATTACAATATTTCTGAAAGGATATGCCCTTTGCAATTTTGTTACTTTTAAAAATATGCATTATACTTAAATTGGGCATTATGCAGAGCTGTGAGAAGGTTCAGTTCCCCATTTTAGTACTTACTTTTTTTTGGTGTACATCTGTGAGAATATTTAGCAGTGAATTTTCATTAACTGGAGACAGTTGGAAATAAAGAACTATTTACCATATTTTTTTTAAAAAAAATCCTCATTGCACTTCAGTGTTTGCAATTGACGAACTCTCATTTTTTCAAAATAATTTATCTTTCTATGAAATTCTATAGTCCTAAGGAGCTGATTTTTTAATACTAGATTTCCTTCTGTTTCCTTGTAACAACAAAGATTTCCAGTACCTCCAAAACATTCCCTGGAATATTTTCTAAGGATGACCTCTGAGTTAGTTTCATACTAGATTTAAGTAGCTCTCCTCTTAAGCCACGATAATTAATGAAAATAATTATTAGGAGAAATTCAAGGACTCAATTCAGCCTCTGGTCAGTTTCTATGTGCATGGCAGTTCCTAATTGAGGAGGATTTTTTTCTCTATCATTTTACCGTGACTTTATGTTCCTGTGTTACATCTGATCTTTTTTAGTTATAACAAAAATCCTGCAAATCTAGGTAAGCAAATCTGTTTGGTTTTTAGTGACCTACAACTGAACAGATGTCACCTAGAGTAATTTTACATGTGTATTTCTGACTGTAAACATTTCCTTAAAAACAAAACATACATTTGATTTTCCCTCCCTCAGTCTAAGGGAATTGAAAGCCATATGTCCTGCTTGATTGGAAAATTACAGGCAGTAAAGACTTCCTGTGGGGCAAAGGCACTCAACATGGACTTCCAAACTTGAAGTTCTGTCCCAGAGACCATGAGGAGATTCTGAGTGGGGCTTCTACCTGCAAAGTGGGGATGAGAGAGCAGGAGAAGCAGTCTTGTCTTCCAGACAGCACTCCTGGTACATCTATCTGCAAAAATCAGTAGTCAACCTGGAAATAGTTGCTGGAATCCACTGCTCCGTCCTAGTACTTTTCTATAGACTTCTCCAGGTGAGAACACAATTCACAGCACAGTATTTTGGAACAGAGAGACTTCTGGGCTCTGAATCAGAACATATGGAGGCACTTGTGCTGGGACAGTGCCTGACGTGGTGTAGGTGCCTTCTGTCTAGTGCTTAGGGGTTTTGGATCCTCCTTGTGAGAAAATTTTACAGTCTGGCTCTTGGAGTCTGTTCTAGAATTGGGATGTCTCATTTTCTTTGGAATTCACTCTTTTGATACTGCATATGTTAAATCACTGAACTCCTTTGCAGGTTGTTCAGAAGTTAAAGTGATTTCTTGGCTATATACATAAGGTAAAAAAAGTGTGGTGTTGTTTATCACAATGGGGGATTGTTTGGAAATTAGTTTTAGTCAAACATCAATGTTCATTTGCAATACCTGACAGACAACATGAGATCCTTGAACACTGGAAATAGACTGCAGAAAGAGCAAGGCCAAGTATGGTTTTTGAGCAAGTGTTTGTGATGCTCTTGCAGGAATATGTTGTTTTATTTTAAAATACACACTTTGAAAAGGCCTGTCAGAATGAATGAACACTTGAGGAACTCAAGCAATGATGTTCACTCTAAGTGAATATTGAAGTAATGCATGCTAGTTTGGAAGAAAATCAGCAGGAGGAATCAACTCCACACAAATATCTGGCAAGAGATTCCAAGCCAGAACTACAGTTTAATAGGAAAACTTACAATAAAGAGAAACACTGGCTTAAACTGACAAAGTCAGAGTATGACCTGATGCCCTGTTGCTCAGGGTGGTGGCAGCAGTCCTACTGGAGTGATGGATGCTATCTTGTTGAAGTGGTGACCTTCTCTGGAGGTACAGTGGCAGTTACTGAGAGCTCTTGTCCTCTGGGAATTCAGTGGTGATATCGTGGTGTCTCAAACCCCAGATTATATATTGGTGGGAATGTTTGTTTCCTCTCCCAGGACGGGGCATTTCACATTAGGAAGATGTAATTCTGTGAGTCATGCTGGGGAGTCCTTGATGGCCCATTGGCAGAGATGGCCTTCCAGGTAGCTGCTGCTTGCCCAGAGGGAGTTATCATGGTTAACTCATGAAGAAGATAAAGTGTTCTGATTTCACTGCTCCATCCATTTTAATAGCTCATGTAAGTGTAGAAGAATACATCCTTTTGGTTACACCTTACACTGTAACCCAGGATATAATGCCATCACGGCCTCGCATCTCTACACTCAGTTAAGATTCTGATAACAGAGGCTTGTTAGATAATGATGGAAGGTGATTGAGAGTGAAATCCAGACAACTGGACTGGCAGTAAGACACATCTTTTTATCAATGAGAATGGCAAAAGGATCACGGAATTCCCGAGGCTGGAAAATCCCTCTCAGCCCGCGGAGTCCCAGCTGTGCCCATGCCCACCTTGTCCCCAATCCAGAGCTCTGAGTGCCACCTCCAGCCCTGCCTTGGACACCTCCAGCCATAGGTACTCCTGCCCTGGACACGCTCCAGCCCCTCCAGAGCTCTCTGGCCATGTGAACTGGACACAGCCCTGGCGGTCCCTCAGCAGGGCCAGCACAGAGGGACAATCTCTGCCCTGGGCCTGTGGCCACCCCATGGCTGGCACAGCCCAGGGGCCATTGGCCTGGTGCCCCTGGGCTCCTGTCCAGCCGCTGGCACAGCACCCCCAGGGCCTTTCCCCACGGGCCCTTTGCAGCCCCTGTGCCCCAGGCTGGAGCTGCAGGGGCTGGGCTGAGCCCAGGGCAGCACCCGGCACTCAGCCTTGCTGCATCTGTAGTTGCAGCTTACCTGAGAAATTAGGTTGGTTCTCCACCACAATTTCAATTAAAAGTTTCTCTCTCAGAAGAGCTGTTGTTTAACAGCAAGTTCTAGTCTTGATGCATGAATGAATGCCAAAATTGGCTTGTTTAAATACTTGACACTAAATTGTCTCTTTCGAAAACAAGGTAAAATTTGATTTATTAAAATTCAAACTTTTTTCTACAGGGAGAATGTTTCTTGTCTTGTATGACCTTTTACACTGTTGTTTTTCACAGAAAGATATGAATCTATAATGAATATTCACTTCTTTAGGTGTAGGATTTTCTTCTATTATGTTTGAAGATGTTTTATTTTCTCTTCTGCAGTTTTAACGTCATTTTTTTTAACATTTACTGCTTAGCTTCATCTCAGAATTTCCTACCAAAAGTCTTTCTCTTAGCAGTTCTTAGACAATTTGGTTTGTTATGAATTGTTCTCTTCCCTTTTTGTGTGTTGAGACAACACTCATTGAAAAGCTTGGGTGTCTTTCTTAGGATCAGAGTATAATTTTTCTTGTGTCAGTTTGGGTGACTAGAAGCCATTCTGTCAATGACTTTAATCATAGGAAGGGATAGGCTGAAATCATGAGGAATCCCTCTTTACAATGGTGTTTTACACAGCATTTGGTTGAGCAGCCACATGGAATTTAGGATATAAGAAATCACTAACAATCACTATGTCACTGGAGAAAAAAAAGCAACTGAATTAAGAGAAGAATAAATGTCATGTATGTATTTACAAGAACTGTTTATATATTTTTAACAGTTTTTTTTCTCTGTGGGCTGTCTTTTTCTATTTTTAATTGAGCTCTGTGCCATTTCTATACTTAGGCTGGTGCAATATCTAACTAAGCCCATGGTATCCTTAAATACTGGCAACTGTAAGGCAATACTTGACTTGCTTGCACAAACAAGTCATTCTCAAGTGGGTGTGGTTTTTTTTTTTTTTTTTTTTTTTTTTTGTTGGTTTGGTTTGATTTGGTTTGGTTTTCTTTTACTAGCAATCTCACTCTTGTTTTGACTTCATTAAGCAGCATTATGCCTTACTGACTTGCACTTCAGCATAGGAACCACTGTGTTGGACTTTATTACTTCTATGAATTCTGGGTCAACATTTGCAGATTCAGAAACTTGTCCTGACATGGCAGCAGCCCTTGCTACCATAGCTTGATCATGTGCTGCCCTGTAAATGATGAGTATTTCTTCTCAGAAAGTGGGAAAGTAATTTTCCTTCTACCATCTTGTTGCAGTCCTGCTGAAAAGGAATTATCTGTATTTAGTTATAGAACCTCCTCAAGTAGCTCTGGGAAGACTATGGAGCAGATAAAATCTCCCAACAGCTGTATTTCTGTATCAGCATTAACAAGTGGTACAGAGAAGGCATTGTACATATCCAGTGTTAAAAGCAAAGCTGTTTCCTGGCTCAGGTAAGTATCCCCCGAGATTTGGGCTCCTTATTTCTGGGTTCTCACCTCATGGAGGCTGCTGGGGGTGCTGCACAGGGCCTTTGTGAGCAGGTGGCCTTTGCCCACCTGTGGTGTGATGTGACACATACCTGTCCATTGGTCCCTTGTCACAGGCTCTGGGTATGATCATGTGAGGGAATAATGTCCAAATGCTCACTGGGTGTGGATGGGTGACTCTGGAGGACCCTTCAGAGGTCAGCTGAGTACACACAACCATTTGTGTCGTGTTTCTGGGTACCAACCTCCTTTGCATACTAAAGAAGGCAGCCAAATGTAATTGCATAAATAAGTGAAGGCAGCAGCTTCCTGGAGTGCTTGGGGAAGTTGCTGCATCTGGCAATGCCTGCTGAGAGGGAAGGCTGAATAGTAATGAAGGAAATGGATTCGAAATGCTTCCTGATAGGGAACGTCTGTGAGTGAAATGCTGACAGCAGACACGTGCATGGAGTCACTTCTGATGCTAAGGAGAGCTGCAGGCAGGCACCTGAGGCCAGGGTTGAGTCAATATTTCTCCTTGCGTTGTCTCTGTGAGCTTGTCGCTGTTTATCCCGTTAACCCTTTGGCCAGATGATTGCAGAAATACTGTGTCCTGTCAATACCTGACAGCAGGCAGGCTTTGAATCATATATACACAGTTAGCTTTCGACCTGGTCGCCTCTCTGATTTATTTGCTGCCGCCTCAAGAGTTTCTGTCTGTTTTAAAATCATGCCTGAGTTATATTGCTACTGGGAGATACATAATGGCTTACCTGTTCCGTGGCACAGTGTTTTCTTTCACTTATGGCTTACCTTAATCATCCAGCTTCACTAATGTGAAGTCACATTATGCAAGTCACCACTTTGGATTCATTTTCACAAAACTTGTGCCCGTGTTATAAAATAAGGTGGAAGCTTTCTGCTAAGCCAGATGCAAAGCAGAGTCAGCTGTACTTGTTTAGAATGAAACTGCAACTTCACTAAATCATAGCATTAATTTTCTTGCTGCCAGCTACAACATGCAATGAGGAATCCATCATCTGCTTTTCAGCCACAGCCCTTGTATGCCGATTTGTAAATGCTCAGGTGAAGTTCCAGAGCAAATGAACATTGGTGAGGTCTTGCCAGAAATGTTAAATATGTCTGTTCACTTCTCTCTTTCCATGATGGGACCAAAAGTCAAACATCACTCGGTTTTCTTTTGGTGTGGGATAGACTGGACATTGGAACTATTTCAAGCCTAAGCAGATAAATAGTCAAATTAAGGTAGGTGAGGGAATGAGTTCAGCCAGAACCAAAAGTACCTAATCCCCTAACTGGAGTTGACATTTTTAGTGCAGAAAGACAAAACACAGGATTAAGGAGCAGTGCCCATGTAATACTTTCTGTGGACTGATGTTAAAGTTCAGAGCCTGACAGATGAGACATTCTGGTTTTCATCCCACTTCTTGAATTCTGGAGACATTGAGACCTTTTTGTAATGCTTACTGTACCTTCCAAAGGAGAAAATCCTTGGGGTGACCCTGACTTCCTAGGCTTGGAGACGTAGAAAACAGCTACTTTGGACTGCATTATTTCAGCAGGAATAGCTGAGATTTAAGTATGTTGATTTTAACTGGGATCATGGGTGGGATCACAGATAGGTTTCTGTGTTGCTGGCACCCTTTGGGGACAGAATATAGGGGGGGGTTGTGCCTCCTCTGTGCTGTGTTCCATAGGTACCTGAAAACCAAGACCGTATTTCAAATGTTGAAAATGTTGGGTGTTCCCACATCTCTCATGGCACAGCTCTACTGAATAGCTGCTGATTCTGTGTGTGTATCAATGACTGGAGATGGTGTTTTACCTGTTGCAGTTTGATAGAAGGAGTCAACGTTAGGCGAGTGTCACTCTACATTTCCATGTTGTATTTGCAGTATTCTGGTCACTCGGGTCACAGGGCAGAAATAGAAAAAAAAAATGCAGCGAAGGCTAAAAAATATTTAACAGCTCCTACACAGGGGAAAAGCTAATCTGGATTGTCACCCTGGAAAAAAAACAGTGAGTAAAGGGAGAGAGGAAAATGGTCTAGAAATGGTCTAGGGAGGAGATAAATTATTTGGAGATGATTTCTCACTGTTACTTGGAGTTAACATACGTGGGAAGTCTGGTAAAATTATCAAACATGCAGCTTAAAGCAAATGAAACTCCATCTTATTGTGGCATGTTGTAGTTACATCATGTAATTCATGTCCATGGGATATTTTGAGGCCTAAATATAAACATAAAAGGAGGGCAAACATGCTCATGAGGTGCAGGTAAAACAGATCTTTGGAGAGAACATGTGCAGTTGAATACTAAGCACAGTTGTCTGTCTTTCCTATGTCTTCAGCTTCAAAAACCCTCAGGCTACAGATTGCAGGGAATAGTAATTCTGTCCATGTACTTGTCTTTGTTTTCCCTGGGTGGTCACTGCAGAGGTGGCAGCATGGCTTTACTCAGTGTGACAGGTCTCACTGGATCCATATGGAAATGTACTGCTGCTTTAGGATCTTTCCACCTAAACAGACAAACCCCAAGGTGAGGGAATGTAGAGGGAAAGAGCTGTGTAATGGCTCTACAAGAAACAATCTCCATGTCTGTTTGGAGAAATGTCTGTGAGATTGGTTTTGATTCTGGGCACAGGAATCTGCTCTAACAGAAAGCAGGAATATCTTATAAACACATTAAATTTTATCTCTGCAGATGAAATGAGAATAATCTGGGAGAGTTTTTCTTGTGAGAAATGACTTGATAAAGCCACTTTTCCTTTCAGAGGTGCATTTAGCTGTGTCCAAACAGGCATTTTGGCATTACTATATTTTATTGGTCTTTAATAAAATCAAGTGCCACTTCTCAAGCTGATTATTCTGTTTGGCTTTTGGATATGTCCCCTCTGAGTGGGTTAGTTTTAATGTTATGTACCTCTCTGAGCTCAGGCCACCAGATCACAGTAATTTTTAGTGAGGTCTTGACAGTTCTGCTGTGCTGTTTGATCTAAATTGAACGCATTAGGATAATTCTTCTTTCTTTCTAAAATGAGAAAAGTCTTGATTTCAATGAATTGGGAAAGTGAATTGCCCACAGCTGGTGATGGAATGTCATTGTAGAGATGATAGAAACATAATCATGGGGAGCACTGCAGACATCTCTCATCCTGTTGCAGTTTTTCCTCAATGTGATTGCTTCTCAATCTTTTGTATGAAAAATTGTAAAGACTATGACAGTAAGACATAATTACAAGTCATTAGGATTATTCCTAATACTTCTGCTATGGTTTTCTGCCTACTAAAGCTACTGGATTATTCCTCAGGTATTGCCAAATCAGAAAACAACTGAGCTACACTGGCCAGTGAATAAATGTCCTCAAGTACAAAGCTGGACATATGTTTGTTGTATGTATGAGCTTGCTGTAAGAAGGTCTGGATGAGATCAGATGTTTTTACATGGCAAACTCTCTCCTTCCAGAAAATTCCCAGTAATCTTATGATATAAGCAAGTACTGGAGCATCTAAAGGATAAAATAATGTTCTGTTGTACAAGCTATTGGCTGTTTGTTAATTGTGTTGTCCTCTAAAATATTCAAGACTATGCATGTGAGATAAAATTTCTCAGGATAAAAATCTAATTTTGTATCTAAAAATGAGTGCTAATGTTGTAATGGAAATGGCTTAATGACAAGTTCCTTGATTTTGCGTCTGGTTTTGTTTGTGTCCTGCCCTGCACATTTCCAGGAGAAAGCACATTGTGCATTTTTTTTCCTGTCCTTTTGGAGAAGGCAGGAATCTCATCTCTTCTGTTGCAAACTCTTTGGAATTAACTTTTCAGTATAGTAAGTTCTCCAAAATATCACCAAATCAGTTTGGTGAGGTGAAGCACAACCTTTGTGTGAAAGCATCTCAAATTTTTCGTTTCAGATTTTTATTTTATATGAAGAATATTGAATATTTCAGTTTGAGTTTACTTTTTGTTCAAATCAAAGGAAAAAAGAAAAATGAGAAATCCCTCAGCTTCTCATACAGCATGGAGAAGGATTTACATAAAAGATACCAATGTTGTAAATAAAACTAAATATTTCACAACAATCCATTTTTTAGTCAGAATTGAGAACATTTCACTGTTTTTGGTTGAATGAAGGTGCACTTTTTCACTGAAGTTCTCTGAAACTCTTTCTGTTGCCTCAATATTTCCCTGCTTTTTACTGTTTGCATTTTGTTCTCATGTAGCTTCAAGTAAACTATGTATGTTTTTAGAAAATTTTCTTTTGTTTACATTCTTCTCCTCTGGAAGGAGAAAGATGATTGATGGTGATGTTCACCAACGAGGTCGAAGAGGTGGCTACCTGTGTAGCCAATTTTGGCCTGTCTGTAAAGCTGTATATATTTGGAGTCAGAAAAATAAAGTAGAAGCTTTCCTGCCTCACCTCCTGCTGCCTGCTTCGTCTTTTTGTGCACCTAACAGCAGCCACACTCTTTCTAGTGGTAACATCATTTTCTCTTTTCAGCCAACTCAAGATGTAGTAGAGATTCCTTTTTTGTCCCTTCTTCCTCCTAGGAAATGGAAATTATTATATGTGGAAATTATTGTATGTCCAGACATACTTTCACATCTCCAATTTAGGGAGGTTACTAAATGTACAAAATTGTTTTCAGTAACTTTTTACCTTGGTGCTTAAGGGTATGCAGGTTTGAAATCTCAAATGTGCCAAAGGGAACTGCTTGTTAAAACCCCACACTGCATCTTCAGTGTCACAGGTTGGCATGAAATGTCAATTTTACACATTAGGCTTTTGCATTGTTTTGCCTCTTTAAAAGCAGAAATGTCTTTTCACCAATTCAGCTTTCACAAGGAGAGGGTGTGTGTGTAATTTCAGCCACTTGTTTTATCAGTGTGGATCTGGCCCTGTGTTATATACAGTGCTAAAGGCAAAGGATTGCTTTATCCACCTTCTGTGGCAAGACCACCACACACTGCTCTGAAGGACCATCACGTTTTAAAGATATGGCTTGGGGCTCATTTTGTGCCAGGCATGTCAGGGTTTCCTTACAGGAATTCTCAATAAAGACCAGGCTTGCTCTCATACAACTACTGAAGAGTTTGCACAGGCCTCATAATGCTGTAAAGTACATTTGGCCAGTTGGGAAATCCTGTCTGGGAGAGACTTCAGGTCTTGATGCACGTATTCATTCTGTTGTTGATTCCTCCCTCTCCAAACGGTTCACCATCCTCAGTTATTTAATAGATAATCCTAAGTGTAGTTTATATAATTGCCTCGTGGCTGTTGAAAGCTCACAGTGAGACAACCGCCAGAGTGTGAGATTTTTATTGATCAGAGAGAGTATTGTTTGAAGCAGAAGGACTTGAGCTGAGAGGGTTCTTTGTAGTAGAACAAATTCTGAAGAGTTATCTCTCATATAAAGGGAGTACTTACTTTAGAATCTGGTTCAAAGCATTTTTCATGTTGTCAGTGAAGTGTCTGTTGTGTGAATTAATGATTTTTGATTATTTTAGCTTTCAGAAGATATCAGAAACCAAAATATTGGATTTGGGGGCCCTGTGCTTGAAAGAATTAGGGTATTTTTCTTTAATTTCCAGATCAATTGTATATTTCTGGGTCATATCTGCTCTGGTACATGGTTATAGTTAATATGTCTGAAAACTCCAGCTTCAGCTGGAACTGTGTATGTGCAACTGTGTCAGGTTATCTGAGATTTTTGCTCTCCTTCCTCATACTAGGGGAGATTAAATTTTATGGTAGTCCTTACATTTCTCATTTTTCATCTTTCTCTTTTAAGTGCAACCATTCTCATCCGCCTCCTTCAGTCCCATAAATGTCTTGTACTCCTGCCAGGAGTTGTCTTGCCTTTTCCTTTAGAAGAAGCTCACACAAATCTGTAGGGAAGTTTTTCCAGTGCCAGATTTCAGAAACAGATAGCAGAGCTTTCTTCAGGATGCTCTGGGGTGTCCTGTGTCCCGGGATTTTAATGTGAAGGTTGGTGCAGAGCATCCTGGCCTTTCCCATTTAAGAGAAGCAAACAGGCAAACAGCTCTAGTAGAGAGGGGCTGTGCAATAATATTGGCTGCTTCTCCTGTGTCAGCCCTGGCTGGTTAGGAAAAAGAAAAGCTGTGCAGTGCAAGGCTCTGCTTCTGTAGTTCTGTGTATTTTGCAGTGAGGTGGCCAGTCCAACAAAAGTATCACAGGAACGATTTAATTTTTTCCAGTGTTGCTGTTTTCTGGAAACAAAGGTCTGTTTCCCCAGGCTCCCTGGGACTTGGAGAGCCAGTGTCCTGTCTTGGAAGGGTTAACCCAATCTACTTGCTTGAGCCAACCACCAAAATATTACAACAGTCCCTTTGAACTGCCTGTATTTTTTGTGGAGGCACTGTATCTGCTGTCCTTTGGCATATCCTGCCTGCTGTCTTCTTTACTGCCCCAGTGCACAAGCGCACAGCAGGCAGGCATGGCAACACCTCTCCCATCACCAGGCTGTTGATGAGCTTGTTCTCAATGTGCTCTTAGCTGTAGGCAGGGAAAAAAACCCAGTGTCCTTAGCTTCCGGTTTAAAGCTGGAAAAATTGAGTTTCAGCTGTTCCTTACAAGCCTCGTACAACAATCTGAACAGGGGACATGAGGACTGCTTTGTATGCATAAGCCTAGAGGGTCTTGTTCACTGCAGCTGAAATTTGTGGTGAACAGATCTCTACAACACGAATTCTAATGTCATAGCAGCTTTACACTGAGTGGTTTAATTTCATGCCAGCTTTAGATAAGAATTTTTCTTTTTTTTTGTTTCGTTCCTGTGGTTATTCAATAGCCTGTTGTTAAAAGTCAGCACGCAGGTTTATGCCCGTTGCAAGCCAGAAGCAGAAAACAATCCAGTAATGCTACAGCACTGCAAAAATTATCTTAATCTAAGTCATACAAGAAATAAGCACAATATTTGATGGGGCTCTGGTTATCTTTTCATGTCCTCCCAGCTTGTGCTCTTTGCTATGACAGGAATTTATGTATAAGGTTTAGAACTAAGAAATAATATATAACTCTTCATGGTAATCCTTTCTAGAATCACACTTAGTAGAGAATTAATACTGTTACTATTTCCCTTGCCTTCATCCATGTTAGCATCTTAAAATAGAAATTACCATGGAAGTCTCCATCTAGCTAAGATAGTTGAACTGCAGCTGTGGTAACATCTTTCTAGAACATACATCTTTCTTTTCATTCACTCAGTCTTTATAAATTTCAGGAGTCCTGTAGTTGTAAAAAAAGACTATTTTGGAACCAGTGTGCACATTATCAAGCACAAATTTTGCTACCAAGGATACAAGTAGGTGAATATTTACATACATAATTTTCCGCAGAAGTGTCTTTCTTATGCATGGAAAGTTCATCTTTGATCCTTTTTCTGAAGATTTCCAGTGCAGCTTTTTTCACCCTTGTGCTTAGTGCACCTGCCTCATAAAGTCTGGAATTACTCGGTATGCAGAGCAACAAGGAAGTGTGGAGCTGTTTATCCACCAGTATGTGTTGTTTGCATATATATCAGCAAAACAGGAGGCTCAGAAAACTAAGGAAATCAGCAGGACTTGCTCTGAGCCATGTTTTGAAACATGGAGGGAATTAAGAAGTTTTTCCTCAGGATCCAAGGTCTCACCTCTCAATGTAAGAGGCTGAGTATGTCTTTAAAAGATTGGAGAGTCCTGATGACAGGAGCAGGGAGGTTGGAGGAGATCAGGCAGAGCTGACTCTGTGCTCAGCTCTCTGAGGGAGCAGTGGCTGGCTCCTCGATTCCCCAGGGAGCTGGAGCACACCTTGCTAGGGATGAAGGACTGGCTGGTGAGAAGGGGGTAAGGAAGGGACAGAAGGAAAGAGCTGTCAGTCCCTAGGCCCTGGTGTAGCATCCTTCCTACCTTTTCCTGGTCACTGACACCCTCCCAGAACTCCTGGTGAAGATCAGCACTCACTAGTTGTTGTTTGTTACTGTGCCAATGGGAGATAATCCGAAATTACCTATGGTGTAAGGAATTCTGGGAGCTATGCTAAAACACAGTGCTGTAGTTACCTGCCCACTGAACAGCTGTTTTAAGACATTTCAGGGAGTGGCCTTGAAATTTTCTTTTCCACCTTGCCTGGAAGTTCAGAGGTCAGAACCCTCAAAGTTGGGGCTCCTGTCTTGGATACCAAAAAACATTTGTAAAGATTTGCTGCATGCTCCTGTTAAAAGGATTGGGACATGAACTTTGTCTAGCCTAAGTTACCATTTAGGAAATAGGTGCTTTAGGATTTAGCTGGCATTTAATCCCAGAAATCTTTGCCATGTAAAAAATAGCATGTTGGGTTTATGGAAAGGCTTTTGGTTCACAACAGCATATTTATATTTTCACTTAAGTAAGATTTAATTGTAAATCTAAAGCTGCTCATTAGCAATAGACTGCTGTTGTTGTAATGGATTAAGTTGTCCAGCTGAACGAAATTGTTCTCCATTACTTGCTTTATTCTCTTAAAAGTTTCAGTTTGTCTCTATAACCTTAATTATAACTTATATGTCTTTGGAAGCCGTTCCTTCAAAAAGCAGTTACCCTTCCTCTCATCATGATTTGGAGGTTAAAAGTCCAGTTCCTGTTGTAAGATGCTAAGTACAGAAAATGGGGATCACTAATCATCTGTTCTTTCTTTCCTAATGTGTCCCTTCACATTCATTTGATTTCTGCCCTTCTGAATTTTCCCAAAGTGTAAATCAGGTCAGCTTGCAACAGTGCTGCTGTTGATATTGTGAATTTAATCTGATAATAAGCCACTTTAGGTGTTAAGAAATTGAAATGGTGTTCCTTCACCCAGCTCAAAGCCAAGCTAAAACACTCCAAGCCTTAAGCTGAAGTGCTGTGAAAAATTGACCTTTAAAGCTTAAGCTGCAGGGAAACTCTATTTCTAAGCAGATCTTAAGGTAGATGTCTGGAGACCAGAGATCTCCAGTTAAGAACATTTATTTTCTTTCTGCCCCACAGAGGATTTTTTCCATGGTCATGGTCCTCTTCAAGTGACATAACCTGTTGTTTTTTTGCAGTTCTCTTTCCTCACTGCATCCAGGATAGAACCATTCTGAAGTTTGGGAATGAGGGATCTTCTGTGGCAGTTATTGTGGCATTTTCAGAATATTCCTGTAGCTTTCTCTCTTTTGGAGCAAGCTGTATATCCCAAATCCCGCTGGAAGCTTTAATTTCAGCAGATTTAGTAACTTTGATGAAAAAATATTTAATTATTTTTTTTCCTGACTCTTCAGGTGAGTGGGATGAATACAGAAAATGAGAAAGTCCTTTGGAGGCTGAGCTGCTGGGAATACCCTGACTTCTGGGAGAAAATCTGATGCCAAAGGCTGGCTGTACCAGGTGGGTGAAGGAAATCCCTGAGCATCCAGTGTTGCTGGAGCTGCCACCTTTCCATTCTTTCTGCAACAGACATGGCTTTGGGTGTTTATATCTGAGAATTGTTTGAGAGCTGAGCTTTGGGACAATTTTGATTATCATGCTGGAGGTATATAATCTACCACCAAACTGTTCCAGTTTAAGAATTTAAAATTTTACATTGCAGTCTGAAGAATAAAGGTAAAATCCCAGGAATTTATTCTTTTATTTTTATTTGCATATTCTGCTTGTTTTCTTTCTCCTTTGGATTAAATGCCTGTTAGAAGCATTGCCTGGTTGTTGAAAGATGACACCTGAGGTAAGGAATGGCTGTTCTTAAGGACTGCTGAGTTCTGCTGGGCAATTTGCATTAACATACTCAGGGAGTTAACGCTGCAGATCCCATTGATTTAAAATTGAAGATGCAATGGACACCTGCCATTCACTAACTCATCCTGCTGGAGTTTTTCACACAGCACAGTCAGGCATGACAGCTGCCTTTTTTCCTCCAAAAGCCTCTGAATCACAAGAAAAAAGAGACAGAGAGCAGTGAGCATTATTTGCTCTGGACAACATGATTTTAGAAGCCTCTAATCTCTCCCACCTTGGTTTCTGTTTCCTGGCTGAAAGATGCTAATCTAGTCATCCCATGGTCTGAAAGAGTTTTTTATCTCTGGTCATTCTAGTCACTTTTTCAATGCTTTTCCAATTCTGTTCCACTCCCTCAAGGTAAAAGGGTCAGAACCATAAGGGTGGACTTAGGGAAATCTTTCCTTTTCTAAGTTTTAAAACATTAACTCATTTTGCATTTTTGACTCGTGAGGTTTGACTCATATTGAACAGGCAGTTTCAGCACATCTTCGTTATAATCTTAAGATCTCATTCTCTTTGTTTCAAAGAACATATTTTCCAAAATAAATTCACAAGTTTTCTTGAAGAGTGGTTTGCTTTTAAGTTTTACTTTTTGGACTGTTCAATAGGATGCCAGTGCATCATTTCCTGCAGGTAGATGTTATTTACCTGTCGCATCTTTGAAGTGATCTTAGGAGAGAACATTTACTGGAATTTCTCAAATCAGAATTTTTGATCTTTTGAATAACGTATCACAAATGGGAATAAGGACACAGAAGCCTGTTAGAAGAATATGTGAGATTCGATGTGCTGTCATTCTAAAATAAATCATTGATATTGGCTAAAGAAAACAACCCACATTTAGAGGTTTATTTTCCAGCTTCACTGCTATTCTCCTAGGCTTTTGTCACGCTGAAAATGTGATTGCTTTTCTGTTTAGATTCAACTATTCCATTGAGCACTTCTGTCCATACTTCTTTTCTGTATGGACACCATTTTTCTTTCTCTGTTCAATTCAACATAAACATGGTCTTTGACATTGGCATGGATTGATGACTTTGTAATTGGCATTGTGGACTCAAGAAGCAGGTCCATTACCGACAGGTGGGGCCTGATCTGGAGCACTCGTGTGGGAAGGGAAGAGGAGGAACAGAGAGGGAAGAGCTTGGATCAGGCAAAAAAAATGAGAGCAGGAATGTTTTTGTTGGCCATGTTCAGACGCTGTGAAAGGTTCTTCAGTGTTGGCTCGTCCAGTGACAGATTTCAGAAAGAGGCTCAGAAACCTCTTCCCAGGAGGGGAAGTGCTCCCAGAGCTGCAATGGGCTGCTCCTGTGTGCTGTGTGCAGCCATGTGAACAGAGCCTGGCCATTCTCTTCTCTGTTTTGTTACTCTGTGCAATCCCTTCAAAGCCAGGGTGTTGAAAGAAACAGAAAAAGAGCAAAACAAAGGCCAGGTGCAGTCAGATGAACTGTTATGATATGCTGAAGGAAATAAATGCTGATGTCTGGCCATAAAATCTCAGTGAACAGCTCTCTAGCCATAATTTCCAAAAAGCGAGCTGAGCAGAATTTGGAGCTGTTTAGTTGCAGATAGTGATACAGACAACCTAGAGGTAATTGGATACTCTTCCTGTTAGGAAATGCATTTTGTGTTTTGCTCTGTGAAATGGTCCAGCCAGTGGCCCTTTTGGGTTTGCTTTGCTTTTCTAACAGCAGAACTGGACCAGTGGGAGCTGAGCAGAAGGATACAGCCACAGAGAACAGTGTTGCCCACGGCTTAAAATCTGTTCAAGAGAAATAATGTCCAAAGGAAACCAATCAAAGAACTTTATATTGCTTAGGTCCATTAGGGCTAATTAGCAGCACTGGATGATAAAGTTTTGAAAGCCATGTTAGCCCATAGCTAATATTTGACAGCTGGCACAGGGAATATGGCAGGAGCTGTTTTCCCCTTCTGCAAGGGGAGGGAGTCCATAAAGTTGAAGTATTTAGTAAGTAACTACATTAATTATTTGCTGTCTACTCTTGTAAGTAAAAAAATCTTGGGATTATGCAATCTCTGAGGAGAAAAACATTGATAAATGAAGATTGTCTGGACTTTTGCAATTTTGTTCAAAGCTCCCTGCAAATGAGCAGGTGTTTGGACAGCTGAGAACTTTCATCTGAGCTTTCCTGAGGGGACTTCATAGCCCAGTGTGTACTGCAAGTCTGTGGGGATGTATTTGTAGCAGTCCTTGAGGTTTTTGACCTTCCTCTGTATGTACCAAAAGGATGATAAAACAAAACCTAAGATTTGTGTTTAGTTTAAGACTAAAACTTCCCCTTCATATGTCGTGCATTTGTTTTTTAGAAACAATCTCACTACTTTCTGAATGTGACTTCTGGTAATCTATTTTTGCAGGAAGATGTATTTCTGATGTTTCTGCAACACAGAGTGCACCAGCACACTGGTTAAATAAGCTTGTACAGGTTAAACTTGCTATGAGAGACAAACTTAAGGCAAGAAGGGCATATAAGTGAGGATTCATTATGCTCCTTTCCACTCTGCACAGCCAAGGCCCAGTGTGAAGTGGAAGTTTTAGCTGGTCCTTGCAGCAGCAGCCCCTGTGTGATTTATGGGCTCTGCAGTTGTGGGCACCCAACTTGCTCGGAGCTTCACCTGCTCACTCTGAAAGAAGAGTCTGGAGCACCTGCCTCCTATCTGAGGAACTGCAGATAAGTATCTTGAAGCCTGAAGTGTTTTCTGAGCTGCGGCTTTCTGCTTTCTTGCAGACTAGCTGTGGAACTGCTGGAAGCAGCAACAGCCTCAGCGAGAGCAGTGGGACTCAAAGACTTCCTGTCTATTGAGATCCCAGATGTGTCTGTGAGTATCCTACCAACATCACACGATTCTGGATTTTCCTCAAACTGACATGGCTTTAAAAAACAGATGCAGAATGGAACCTACAGATTACTGGCTCTGTGTATCCTCTACCAGTCCCTTTCTATCCTGCATTATATTACCCACAGAGAGATTGCATCCCACTCACGGCCAGGTTAATGCAAAAGTCACCTCTCAGAGAGTGGTATTTAAACCCCTGAAGTATTTGTTCAAAACAGTTAATGTAGCAGGCAATGCTTGAGAAATAACAGGAACACAAGACTGGAAGAAGCATCCCCCAAGTCTCTGACATAGCACTCGATCTCTGGCCTGATTCTGTGCCAACAGTGGCCTGGCTACTCAGTCACACGTGCATTTACAACAATGAACTTGTGCAAGTTACACAATTCACAAGTGCGCACATCACACGATTGCCTAGAAATATTAGAAAAATAAGATAAGATTACCCTTGTGTAATTATTTTTTTAGGAAGGTGACTTTTAATCAGACACTATGATTCGTGCAGCACAGCATTTTTAATTGCAATGATCTTGAGGCTCCTAAGTACTAACAGCTTAGATCAGGAGGATGTTTTGTGCACGCTTTTGTTTCTAGAATCATTTTGTTTTGTCAAGGTTGGAAGAGACCTTTAAGATAATTGAGTCCTACTGGTTCATTGTGCTTTTCATGATGCTTCAGTTGGCTGAGCAATAAGCTGAATGATAGCTCCTTTGTAAATAGTGGGTGAATGGAAAACAAGGAGTTCTGTCTTCAAGGAGCTAAAGATCCCATTTCTTTTCAGCATTGTTTGTGCTCCTTCAGCGATGTTTATATCCAAGTAAGAGAGAGAGTCAAACCTTGATGTGCTTACAAGGGAGAGCAGTGTTTCCACAAGAGGAAAAGAGCTTGAACTACTCCTTGAACGGTGAGTGGGACTTCAAAATGTATATTTAATGAACCTGCAAAATACAGGTCTTCTTCCAGTCCCGTGTAGGGCAGGAAATGTGTCTGTCATGCCATCAATTCCTCTAGCACCAGCACCAGCCAGGTTTCTCCATCTACCTGAAGCTCTCTCTGTGTGGGTAAAGAAAGGGATGTTTTCTATCCCCCTTAATGCTCAGACTAAAAGGGAAAATCATCTGCAAGAATTAGTCTTGTCACACTCTGGAAGGATTGGTATTTTTTGGGGTGGAGGCAGCGCTTGAGGATGCACAATTAATGCTCTGTGTATTAGACAGCAAATGGAATGGAACTGCTCTGTCACTGGTAAAACAAATATTTGGAAATATGGATAACACAGAGAGAGAGTGGCATTATTAATGTCAGGTCCACCATGTACCACAAGAAGTATCTCTTTATATATGACTGTGCTTTTCACACAGTCATTCATAACATTTACCTTTATTTTTCTTTCTACATTTGCTTTCTGTATAGTACTCCATTTTCCCCAGCATGTATTTAAAGCACAACCTCCTAATTTAATGGAGTCAATAAGCTCTTTCCCTGAAGTAGCTCTTTTAGCTCCTGCTTACTGCAGTCTTTTTATGCTTCAGTTTACATTAGCTCTTTTTGTCCCATCCTCCATGCTCCCCATCTTTTTCTTTCCCAGATTGCCGTGTTTTCTTTCATGGGAAATAAAGTACATATCTGTTGTGACTGGGTCAATTCAGATGTTTCTAGACCACCTTAAGATAAAAGTTAAGTTGTGACAAGTAGAAAGTTCATGCAAAATTGTTCAGTTTGGGTCCATTTTGTCAGCACCTTTTCCTTCCTTCTTAAATTTTTTAAATCCATTAAATGTTCCAGAGGTTTAAAGATTAAAATATCTTACTATAGGCTAGAGATGTAAAGGCTTAAAGCAAATCCTCTCCAAGTTTATGAGCATAGCAAGAAGTTAATTAAAGTCAACCAAGAAAATACAAATGCTAGAGAAAAAATCCACATTATAAAGGATTTTTAACCGTGAGTTTCTGAGTAAGGTTGGACAGGTCCAAGTTAGAGTTTTTGCCTTACCCTTCAAAGCAAGTATTTTGTGATCACAGAAATTATGTGACATTGCCACACACCACAACCCCTCTTTGTCTTAGAGTCTGCATCTGAGCCCTACTCAGAAGGTTTTACTGCCTGTCCAGTTCATGGTGCTGGAAAAGCCAGTTTGTGCCAGTTCAAAGCTTTTGTTCAAGCAGAAGTCTTCTGGCACACCTATTTTGATGTAGCTTTATTTCTGTCTATTATGTCTGTTTTATGTCTTCTGCCTGTCCAAGTAGTTTTATTTCACTCCTGATGCCTGCAGAAAGAGGGGTACTCTGAATTCCCAGAAAGATGGCTGAGAATGTGTAAAGCTGCTGTGATACATCCCCAGTGTGACATACACAGCTCTCTATTTAATGAGGTTATGTACTGTAAATGCAGTTTTTAAGAGGAAAAACCTGGAAATTCTAACAGTAAATGTAAATATTCATTTTAATGTCCCTGTTTAATCATTCAGTGAAGTTATTAGTGTTAATTAACCATACCCACATAAGTCGGGAGTCATTTAAGGTCTCTTGGCAACCCCAAATTGAAGTCTGAGCAATTTGCAGAGCCAAAGCCTGGATGTTCAGCTGTGCAGAGTACAAAGTTTTCAGAGTTTGCTGTGGGCTGTGTGTGGATCCCAGGTGCTGGAACACTACTGACTCTTTATATGCATCACAGGGAATTAAAATGGGAATAAGGCATCTGTTGTAATCCTAATTGCAAATGCACTGATGTCATAATTTAGTACCTGGGAGTTTATGTGTGGTCATCTGGGAACTGCTAATCTTCATGGTGAAACCCTCTCAGAGAGGTCTTTTATCACTGATGCACAGAACCCCCGTCCTAAATCATGGGATCATACAAATTTAAACTTCTTCATAACTGGTTAGGATGAAATTACTCCAGGGATAAGAATGCAATGTTCAGTTCAGAAACCTTCTCCCAAAGTTTACATTAGATCTCAAAGTATGGTTTCTATGTTTTTATCATTTTTAGGACCAGCACCTAGAAACGTATCAAATAAAGGAACACAGTTTGAAAAAGGCAGTAAGTCTGGAAATATATTCAATGCAACTTCAAATCCATTGTGGCTCATACTGAGAGACACTTGTGTGTGTGTGTGTGGGCTGGTCCAGCATCTGAATTGCAGAGAATTGTCATCCCTGATGTCAAACAGATTTCAAAGGGGGACAGGCCACGTTTGAAACCTTCCCCAAGGAGGGGTAACTAAACTCTAACCTGTTTCTGAGCAGTTCCAACCTGTATGAAAACTATTACATCCCTTTAAGGCAAAGTCAGACTGGTGAATTCCAAATCCTGACCCCAGGTTTCATGCTTGACTCTGCAGTGGAGCTGCCTTCAGATGTAGCTGAGCAGTTGGAATCAAGAAGCTTTTAGGAAATAGCTTGATCACCTCTCACCTTGTAAATAACTTCAACTGAAACAGGCCAATAACATATAGGTGACATTGCTACTCTTTTTTCCCCCCTTGTCTTTACCCTGAAAGAGCAGCAGGTCTGACGTATTCAGGGGCTGCCAAAGGCAGTCTGGGGAGGCACAGCCCCATTGCTGCTAAGTACATCTCCCAGCTGAGACACCATGACAACATCCTGCAAAATCAGCCAGGAGAGTGTGAGTCACTCACACAGACCCTCCCAGCGCTGCAGCAGGGAGAGTTAGACTCAGTTTATGATGGACAAGATAATCTTCTACAGAATTGCTGTCTGCCCAGTTGTTTTTGTCCCTGTGTTTGCATTGTGACTTACTCCTGTCCCAAAAGTTGCTCCCTTCCCTTATCCTTACTTGAGTGATTTTCAGGCTCTTTGAGGGATTTGTGGTTTAAATCATGTCAGAAAGAGCAGTGGACTGCTAAGCCACTGCGAGCATTTTATTAGATTTAATATGCAAATGCACATTATAACATACACTGATGCAGTCATACACACATACTTGCCTCAGAGTTTCTTCTCTTGGATGAAGTTGTAGAGGTTGTCCTCTAAATACTGTTTCAAAATCTTGGAGCTGTGCTGGACTTGAAACAATTAGGAGTTGTTACTTTATCCAGAAAGGCCTTTTGTGGGCTGCCAGGGTTTACCAGCTTACTGGGATTTTGTACAGAGCATGAGGAAAGAGGGAAGCTGCTTGTGGCAATAATAACTAATAATAAAGAGCACCACTGCAGTGTTTTGGTGCTTTGAGGCTGACTGGCCTGGAAAGCAAGACAATTCTCCTTTACCTCATTAAAGTTCTTCTCAATTAACTTTTTTAAAATAAGCAGTGGTTTATAAACGTCAATTGCCCGTCTTTAATTTGCAGTTAATAGTGGAAAGTTATTGCCTCTGATTAAGATTGGTTGTAATGAAAACAAGCCTGTGCTTAACTTCCTACTGAGTGACCAGTTTTACTGTCTTAGATGTCATTTTGCAGACCTCTAAAGATTCTGGTTCTGCACATGTGGTTTTATAAGCCACAAAACCATCTTGCAATTGATGGAAACAGAATTAGAAGACGGAGGAGGAGGGAAAATAATGTCCAGAGACTGTGTGAAAAGACAGAAAACTTCTGCCTTAGGAAATATCAAATTAAAAATGACTTGGTATTTAAATAGAAAAAGATGGGTAGTGTGCTTGTGTGTAAAATAATTAAAAAAACTGGTACATATACTGTCTCAGAAGAGCACGACTTAGGATGCAGAGATGTGAAAAACTGAGTGGGATATTTCTAATCCTAAATACAAATGCAACCATTCTCATTGTCCTTGATAAAGAAGATGTTGAAGCCTTCAAACAAAATCCCAAGATTTTTTAATTGAAAAGACTATAGGAGTAGATGGCATGATTAGTCTTTCTCTACTTTTCCAGTAAATGTCCATTTTGAGTATTTGAATCCATCTTTAAAGACATGCTTCCTGGGACCCTAGAAATGCCAATCAGGCGTGCCCTGTGTATACAAACCATATCGATTAGTAGGAAGGGATTAAATCACTTGTCAGAAAGAAGCAAGACAACTGCACGAAAACCTTGAGACGCAGTAGAGGCGAAATCCCTGGCATTTCAAGCAAGTATGGCTGTAGTTTGGAATTTGATGTAAGCAGAGATTGATATCTGTGGTGGTTCCATTGCTGAGCCCAGCTCCAAGCAGCTCAGGACAAATACCTTCCAAAGGAGGTACAAACTGTGCCAAGATTGCCAGGGATTGATGGTGCTGGGTATCAGATGTTGAGAGAGAACCTATATTACAATTACTGGGGGGATCAGGTGCTCAACTGAGCTTTTTTTTTATTTCCTGTAGAACTCAAAAGGCGCATTGGCAATGAGTGTTACCCTTGTGGCTGATCCTGAGATTCCAGGCTGCATCCTGAGCCTCATGGCCCTGCAACATCAGCCTGGCAAGCCAAGCTTACTCTCCGATTTCTGTGCAGTGTAAATGGATTTGATGGGCTGATCTGAGGCTGTTCCATGTACCTCTGTTTTTAGATCATTATAAGGGTACTTTTTCAGGCTCTCTGATCCCTTGCAGCAGCCACGGTATTTCTCACCCCTGCCAGGGCTTTGTTCCTGCCTCTAAAATTGTCAAGCTGACTACACAAGGAGTCAAACCCCATCCATTCTTGACAAAGTTTTAAATTATTTATTGCTAGCCTCTCGCTGAAAATTAGGCTTCTTGTGTCTGTGTAGAGGAGAATGAAAATTGACACTTTACTGATTGCTGAAGAAGTCTTGAAATACAGACAGGAATTGCTCTTAGTTATGTGCAGAAGAACAGGATGCAATATAGACTTAATATTCCTTTATTGCCTCCTAACCATTTCCCTGGATACCATCCTCATCTCCCCACAGTTCCATGGTCTCTGGCCCCATCATATTCCTGCTTCACTGCTGTTACCACTGTGCTTCTCTTAGATGTCTCTACAAGAGAAACATGATTAATTATACACAACATACTCATCATGTACAGTCAGGGTAATGGAAATTCTCTGCACAGAGGAGGTGGCAATGTGGGAAAAGGATTGTCCTGCATTTTAAGAGCCACAAAACAAATTAGAAAGGAAAATTTTCCTGTAGTACCTCAGAAGGTATTTAAGAGTAAGGAAATTACTAAAAAGATCTCATTTTAAATCAAATGGGATTAGATGATAGTATCTCTTCTATTTGGTGGTATGAAGCAGATATGAAATAATAAATGCCAATTATATAATGTGCCAAATTTTTAGCTGTAATAGCACTCCACAGGTGTGAAACCATGGCCATGCATGCCACAGGATGCTGAGGAAATTTGGGAAACTACTTTCCGTCCAAGTCTTGCTGAGAACAAGCACTGCTTTATTCCTCTTTAGTCCTGCAGGTACATACAGAAATTAAATGGCTGACTTGTGTGAGGGCTACATTACTAAGTATGTAAATTCATGTGCTTACCTGAGAGTAACTTGCTTAAAGTTCTAAAGTCACACAATTTGTACATGATTGTACAGATCATAAAGGATGAATGATGTATCTCTTAAAACTCTTGCATGTCATGGCTGTGCCTGGTCTTTGTGGGTAATGCAGAGGCTGAGGGCTTTTATTTAGTGTTTCTTTATTCTGAAAAACAGACCCTGGGCTGATTCACTCTGGGATGGGACTGCTGCCTCCATCCTGTTTATGGCCCATCAACTACTGCTTTGTTTCCAGGAATCAAAGACTTTACCACTGGAAGAAAAATTTACAGGGTTCTGAATACTCCAAGGGTATGTCTAGAAGTTAGATTTTTAAATTTTTTTATGTTCACTAGTATTTTTAATTAAACAGTGAAGTGTAAGAAAACACAAAGTCTGAAAACTGCAGGCCAGGACTTTAACAAATCACAAGAACTTCTGTCTGTTTGAGATTTCCTGTGAGCTGAGCTTGATCTTTCCCTGGCTTCTGCTGAGTGGAATCCTCCAGATATCCCCTGAGGCTGGAATTCTTTGTGGCCAGCAGCTGAGGTGATAGAAATCCTTCTTCCAAGAGGTCACTGTGTCCCAAGTGAACTGTTCTTTTGGGAGAAATTATGTCAGAAGTTCCTGTCAGATTGTCCCGCCTTGAGGCTGTCATGTAATCTGTCTTCCTTCAGTTTTCTGTCACCATTCTTATCCCTTGGGTGTGAGTTAAGGTTGTTTCCATGCACATCCTGGGTGCTGGTGTCAAGCAGAACCATTTCAGCTTATTCTGGTTTGTTCCTTCAGTGCTGGTGAAGTGCAGGGAGCCCCAAAGCCTCCCCATGGGGTTACAGAGCCTGGATTCAAAGGCTGCATCAGAAAGCTGCATAATTTAACTGCCTTGTGCCAGTTTTTTCTGGTTTCACCCTTGAGCTGTTCCAATTGCTTCCAGTGGACCTAGAGGTGAGCTCAGAGTGGTTGCCTGGGGAAGATTTTGTCACAGGGAGGCCAGTGCAGGACTCTGTGTGTGAAGGCTGGAGAATCCATAAAAGTTACATCTGCCAGGAATTCAGAATGTCAGATGGGGGAATGAGAGAAGTGGAGAGGCACCTAATTCTAGGGTATAGCTAGTTTTATATTTTCCATTTATTACTAATGAATATTTCAGGTTCTTTCAAGCTTCCTATTAAAATAAATTTTATAGGCTTCCTTATTAATTTCTTTATGGAATTCAAGATATTCTGACCTTGTCATAAGATCATTTTTTCTTTTAAGTCTGATTTTTTTAAAATACAGAAAGAAAGTGATTTTCTAAATGACAAGGTCAGTGCAAGTCCTGTTTAAAACATGTGGGAGCGTGAATTTTTCTCAAAGGGGTGGCTTACAAAGAGATATTGTCAATAAGTGCAGTCAAAGGATCTGAAAAAGCACAGAGAAAGAAGGAATAAAAATTGCAAAGTATATTCTGTGTTAAGTATTTTTAAATTCATGTAATAAGTACAAAGGAAAAACACATTATTTAATCTCTTAATAGGTATTATGTATCTTCTGTTGGAAGGTTAAAAGTGAACCTCATGTGCAGCTTTGGGTCTGTCCTGTAAGGGACAGATTGGCTTAAACCAGAAGAGATTTGTGGCCTTTTTGTGATCGATTTTCTAGAGGGTCATGGTTTACTCTTGTGCCAGAGCCTCCCTGTGAAGGGGCTTGAGGTAATTCCTCAGCAGCTTCTGGGATTAGGGGCAGAACAATGTACTGAAATCTCCAAATGAAAGCATGGCAGCAACAAACATGCTCTGAAAATTCTGTTCTGAATATGGGAGAGTGATTGAGAAGTGTGCAAATAGCACTTGATTCTGCCTGAAAGTATTATAGCTTTAAAGAAAATATTGGAAGTTGGCTTATTTTTCTTTCTTGAATTAGTTTTTCTTATCTTTAATAGTTTTCAGCTGACTGGGGGGGCAGCTCTGAAATTGTGTTGTAGTCTAGATCTAAGAAATACAGTACCCAAACTAGAAATGAAACTGATTTTAAAGTACAATTAAAAAGATGAAAATACAGATTTTGTCTGATCTAAGCTGAGCAGACATTATTGCAATTTGTAATTGCTTGTGGAAGAGGACTTGGGAGCTTGCAGTTGACGTCAACAGCAAAACCCCAGAGAGTTTGGAAAGAATAACAATTAACCTTTTTCAAAGTAATTTGAATTTTGAAGGCAGAGGAAGTTATCTGGCCCAGACTGAAGTTACAGGAAATTTTGGAAGCTTTTTTTGCCTCTGGTCCCTTTTCCTACAGGTTGTTTTTTGTCTGCAGTCTGGAGAAGTGTGCTATTTTTTCCATTTGGTTTTCCCTTCAATAAAAATGCATGTTCCAGGAGCCAAGAAGAGCTAAATTATACTTGGAGAATGTCACAAATGTGTAGTGTATCAGATCCTTTTGCTCCCCTCTATTGGTGTGGGAGTGAACAGAATGCAGCAATATTACCTGTAACCTCCAGCAATTCCTTGGAGAGATGATGTATCTGCAGTAGGCAATGGGACACAGTTGGAGGGCACACCTTTAATTCATCTGTGTTCCTGAGCACGTTGAGACAGGGCTGTATTCCCTGGGTTTTGGCAGCAGGTGTCTGGCAGCTGCTTGATTTTTCTTTTCCTAAGCCACTTCATGGTGATTTACACTCCCAGGACAGGCTGCTGGACTCCTGCACCCTTGGGACTGCCTGGAACTTACAGATGCTGTGACCCAAAAGCAGCTTGCCTGTGCAAACCCTCACCTTGTGCAGACTGATACCTTCAATTAGTGCAATGTATGTGAATTTTAGAAGCTTCAGGATATTCATCGTCAGCACTTCCCCCTCAGAAAGAGCTGATTTCATATCAGAGCTGTCACTGGGACATAGGCATACCAGTATTCCCATGGAACTGGGATGGAAAATAGCCTCTAACATGACTGGAAGTCTCAGGCAAAGAACTTTACCACTGCCTCATTGTTTTATCTTCCAACTCTGCAGCAGTTCTCAAAATCAAAGAGTTCCCTGTTGTTTAACATGAAGTGTTAAAAATCAGAAAAGATTTTTTTCCCCCTAAATTTTCAAGATTTTTTTTTAGTCAAAGGATAATCAGGGGTCAGCCAAGTCTACAGTAAATTCTTATCAATACATTGAGTAGATTTGAAACAAGCTGTGCAGCATTTTTTACAGGTCATGACTTTGAGACAGTGTAATTCCCTTTCTATCTGAGTGCAGTAATACTGAAGCCAGACTTGCTTAATGACATGATTGTATCACCAGCTCTATTAACTTAAAGTGAAAGGGGATCTACTATTATTCTTGCTATGTCTGGTATGTGTAATTACAAATATCAAATTGCATTTTCCAGACTGATTAGAAAACCTGACGGAGATTTGCAGGAATTTGATGTTGCTCCATGGAGTGGCTTTAAGGCTGTACTAAAAAGCAAAGCCACATATGAACTGCACAGGAACTTCTCTGAGGGGACATCATAAGTGGGCAAAAGAAAGGATTCTTTTTTTTTTTGGCTGCAGTTTTCAAGCTACAGCATTTTGGAGACTTTCTGTATGTCCCTCCCAACCTCTCCCATCTGTCTGGCATGAGCCAGGCAAGCCAAGAGTAGGGTTAGGGTTACATGCTCACATCCTTTGGATGGAGACCAGAGTGCAGGGAGGCCAGGGAAGGATTTCTCCCTCCTTTATCCCTCAAAGAGACTGTGGATATGTCTGGAGGGGACAGGGGGAACTGCTGAGCTGTACTGGGAAAGGACAAGGTTAATATTGTCCAGCATGAGATGTGACCAGGGAGACTGTGCTGTGAGCAGTCCATCTCCAAGAGCTGCTTTCTTGGGGAATAGACAAATTCTCCAGCCTTTTGACGAAGGTGGATGTGAGTTGAAAGAAAATTCCTGTGTTTCAGTTTGTCCCTCTATGTCAAAACCATGAACGACAAACAGTTCAGCTTAAGTGCTTTTAGTCAATCTGATTTGTTAAGGTACCAAGTTATAATATAGTTCTGTGCTCCTATAGCTGTGTGTGCTCAGTAGTAATTTTCACTGATAGTTTTGTTACATAGAATTATGATATAACCATTTTTACTGGATTTAACCTTTTCTAGTCATTTTAGGAAGAAGGGAATCAGATTGTATGTTATTGATTATTATTGTATGTTATTAGAATACTGTCACTCACTGTTAAAATCAATTTTCCAGATATTCAAAATGAGGGACAAAAAATAAAGTTAGTGAAGATGATAGGATATTTCAGCAAACCTCTGATTTTGTTTTAACTGTTGGTCTCTGCTCTCCATTTATCTAAATTCATATTTCCTATGCTTATTATTATCTCATTAAAATGGAAAGGAAAACAATGTGATTTTAAAGAAGAAAAATCTATTGCTTGTAATTCTGCTACACTAAACAATCTATAGTCTTCATGCTGTGATTGTTTTTCTTCCTTGCTAGTCTATCACCTATATGATTTAATGTTTTGAAAATAAAGTTTTAGCTCTGCTAAGCTATCATCAAACAACACATTTTCCGGGATAGGTATGATGAAGACATTTCAGCACTTGCATATTGTTGCTGGAATTGTGGATTTTGTTTTCGGCTTTGTTTCGCTACAAGTCTGAAAAACTGGTTTTGTTAGCAAAATGCAAATTCCTGTCATAAAACAGAAGCTTTTTCTGTGTTGTACTTTAATGTATTTAATAAATAGTCAAAAGTTAAACAAATCCAGATGCTTACTGGTATTTTATGTGACAGTATTGCGACAATTGATAAATATGTTCTGTTTTGTGAGAGCAGCCTTCTGCTCAGATGTACCATCCTCCTCGGTGATTTTTAGCTGACTCTCAGCTGCATTTCACTGTAGATGGAGCTGTATCACACATAAAACCAAACAAAAAGCCCTATTACATTTGTCATTGGTAGTTAAGGGACCTAAACTGCAATGAAGAAAACTCTTTGATATTTGTCAGTTTCCAGACAGAACAATGGCAAAGGCAAAGCCAAGAACTCCTGGGAATGGCTCTTCTCTGAAGGAATCTGCTTGTGGTGGGATGCAGATGTTGCAGTGCCAGTGCCACTAAATCTGCCTTCCCTGCTGGGAAACAAAGGGAATTGTGAAGCATCCTCTCACAGAAAGAGGCTGTGTTATTGGGAGAGGTGGAAGTCACTGCAAATTACAGGCTGCCAAACCCTGTGTCATTGTAAAACCACTGCTAGAGTTCTCTCTTTGCTTTCTGGGTAATAAGAGAGCTTGAGAGACTTGTAAGAGCATTTTGCTTTATTCCTGTCAAGTTGGCCACTTAAAATGACACAAAGTAAGCGTTGCGTTAAGTACTGACTTTTCTGATTTCGTGTGGAAATCAGAACTCCCTTTGCAGCAGTACAACGCCCGTTTGGATTGGTGACACCAGATCAGCCAGCAGCAAGAAAAGCTGCTTGTGCCTCTGAGTGGTGAGGAGTGAGATATAGGGAGGTGCAAGCCCTGCATGGCCTGTTAGGTGTCCTCTAATGCTGACATTGTGAACTGATCCTCTCTCATTCATCATAAGAATAAAGAAAAACAAAACAAAAAAAAAACCCTAACCCTTCCACACAGATTTAGAAGAAACACTTGAGAAAAGAAATTCTCAGCACTTGGCTTGGGCTTTCAGGAGAGAAGATTCAACAGAGAGGAGATGCAGTGGGGTAAGAGACTCTGCTCTAACGCTGCTGTGTAAAGAGTGTTAAAGAGTTGAAAAGAAATATTTTGTGGGTATAGATTGAAAACAAATGAGAACTGCCCCCAGTGTGGGCATTCTGCCCCTCTGCCCCTGGGCTCGGGTGAGAGCCCACCTGCAGAGCTGCCCCAGCCCTGGGGCCCAGCACAGGAGGGACCTGGAGCTGCTGGAGAGAGGCTGGGGAGGCTCCAGGATGAGCAGAGGGATGGAGCAGCTCTGCTGGGAGGAAAGGCTGGGACAGCTGGGGCTGCTCAGCCTGGAGAGGAGAAGCTTTGGGGTGACCCAGTTGTAGCTATTGGATGCCCAAAGGAGCTGACAAAGATAGAGAGAGACAGTTTGGAAGGGTCTGGTGTGCCAGGACAATGGGTATTGTCTTCCCACTTCCAGAGTTAGATGGGATACTGGGCAGGAATTGTTCCCTGTCAGGGTGGGCAGGCCCTGGCACAGGGTGCCCAGAGCAGCTGTGGCTGCCCCTGGATCCCTGGCAGTGCCCAAGGCCAGGTTGGGTGGAGCATGGACCAGCTTGAGATAGTGGAAGATGTCCCTGCCCATGGCTGGGGGTAGGACTGGATGAGCTTTAATGTTCCTTCCAACCCAAACCCATCTGTTATTCCATGATTACTCACTGACAGCTCAAATCGCTAGGCTGTCATCCTACTCCCTTGATATATCTCTATCTTTTTGTCCATTTTGGACTCAGACAAAATTTTTTACTCAACTTGATCCTCATTCTCCCATTTTATGCTTGGGTTATATGATCACAAATAATATGTTCACTTTAAGGGAAGTTTAACATTATAAAAAATTCCTAGTTCGCGTTCACTTTTCAAAATCTAGTAGCTTAAATGATTTAACTTTCAGATGCTGAAAATTCCTCAGGTAGAAGAGTTGAGCTTTTGTTTGCAATGCTGGCAGAATGGGCCATCTGTCTCTCTCAGCCATTTCCCTCTAGAAAGTATGATATTAAACCTCCTGCATCTACACTGGCATGGAAGTGAAGAGATTTTTCTTTCTCAGACTTAAGTTTTCTAAAAATACTGAAGGGGAGGGATAAAAGCCGAGAGTAGAAATGGCTTGAGAAAAAAACATGTTCTAAATATTTAAGCCTTGTGTTATTCAGAGCAGAAGCAGGGACTTTAATCCCCTCTTATGGTAAAAATATACAAAGGTCCCTGCTTGCTTAACACAATCCCGATACACAGTTGTTTAATAACGGTAAAAAGGAAAATTCTCCTGGGTGTCTTAAGAATCAGGAGTGTTCACTGGCTCAAAAATTTCTGAGCTTCTTAATCTAGATCTGCTCTCTTTTTTTGTTAATAAAAAGAAGTACAACCCCAAGAAATGAGCTACTCCATGGCTTTCCAAGTAGCCTTCTGTTTCCAGCCACTTTCCTGTTACAGAAGGGTGTTCCACTGTAGTCAATTCATTACCTGAGGACTCAACTCACTGGATTACTCCTTAAAAGTTTGTGTCAATGCCAGGACCCTGAGAAATGGTGGTTAAGAAACTGTGTCCTATTTTTTTTCTGTTTATCCTGGAATCCTAGACCGGGTTGTTCCAAGCCCAGTCTAACCTGGCCTCGGACACTTCCAGGGATCCAGGGACAGCCACAGCTTCTCTGGGCAACCTGTGCCAGGGCCTCACCACTGTCACAGCCAAGAATTTGCTCCTAATAAAAGTGTTTGTCAAATCTGATTTTAGAATCCCGCAGCAAAGGAAGTCTCACCACATTTCTGGATTGAGAGATTCACCATTTGGGTGTAACAAGGTTTTCTTCGATCGTATTTAAGCACTTTGAGAATCTTTCTCTGTCCTCAGCAGTCATCACAGTGGACTGGTGATTGCCAGCATCCTTGTAATCTTCTAAGCATTTGAAGAAGGTGGTAGTCATATAAATTTTCTTTTATTAAGCTTTCTTTTTGTCATGCATCATGCTTCCTAATGATCTTGTTATTCTAGGTGGTTCCTTTGGACCAGTTGTTTTATAATTTTATGGCAGTGTAGTGCTCCAAAATGGCTATATAGAGGAAGGGAAAGAGAATCCAGCTTTCTGGTGTGTGCATCATAGCCTGAGCATTGTCTTTATCAGCATCATGTTACATTCATTTGCTTAGTGGTATAATTATTGTATCATGTCTTGAGATTCACCATCTAGTCCTTAGTGTATTTGGGCATCCCTCAAATGGGTTATTCTCATGAGAAATTTGGAGGTTTTGTTGTTTTTGTTTCATTTCTCGTCAAATTAATTTCTTTGATTTCAGAGTGCTTACCTCATCTGTGATTTTGAATCCTGTTCTCATACCCCAGAGCATTCACTGCCCGTCCCAGCTTGGAGCCATCCATAGGTTTTGGAATATGTTCTATATTCCAACACTGAAACCTTTGGTGAAACTAAGAACAGAAGTAGGGCCCTGTTTGAAATGGCTTTCCTTATTAAGGCAGCTTAGATGGGATTGCATGTCTTGGAACAGGCTGCCCCTTGGGAAGCAGAGGGAATTTTGGTGCAAGGTTGGAAAACATTGATTTATCCCTCAATAAAGCTGGACCAATGATCAGCTTGACTAGTGACTGGTGATATTACCTGTTTCTTATCCCTTTTTGCCCATGTAGGTGGATAGTAATTCACTGTTTATTGGCATTTGACATTTTGAAGAGCAGTGAAAGTGGCCAGCACAAGCTGTGCCAGCGGGGGAGCTCCACAAAGCTCCACAAAGCACTGCCAGAGCAGTGCCCTGTGCTAATACCAAACAGGTCTTGCCAATGGCAGGCCCGGGCACTTCACACCTGAATCCTTTTTCCTGGCATCTGCTGATGCTGCTGGTGAATCACACAGATAGGAAGGGACATTTTCTTTTTAAAATATATCAGACTGTAGCTAAGGTGTTACAAAAGGCACTGAGTTATTTTAAGTCAGCCCAAGGTCACTGTGAACGCTTTTCCTTCAGCAATGATTCACAGAGTAGATTTCCCTCCACCAGATCAAACTTTGAACTCTTAATTTATGCACACGTAGGTTATGCTTCCAGTATGTTTTGTTGTCTGGCTTTATTTGTGCCATTGGATTTTTCTCTTCCCCAGTCAAGCATGCTGGGCCATCCACAGGCACTGGAATTATTTGGATGGCACAAATTCAGTACTGGAACGATTTGAACAGCATAAACTCATTGCTGCTGTGGGTTGAGTGTGCAGGTGCTTTCTGCTGGTACCTGAACATGGAGATGGATGTGTCCATCACATGTTCTGCACGGACTGTTTCTGTGTGTCCTGCTCAGCGAGGCTGAGGCACAGCAAGGCACTAGTTTTTTGTAAAGTCAGAAGATGGGTTTCTCCTGAAGTGAGAATGACCAGACAGAATGTCTTTGTGGGAGAAAAAAATTCTTTGAGAATATTGGACTAGTTCTTGAAGCTGCATATTTATGAGATTGCTGAATTATTTTGAGAACTTATGTAACACTATAGTCAAAGATTTACTGCAAACTTATTTATTTGTTTCTATTTGTTTGAGTCCTAATACCTTATGACACTGTTTCCTTCAACTCTCTCTTCACACAGATAGATTTTGGTCTTTAATTAAAACACCATCATATTTTGACAACACTTCCAAGAAAGAACCCATCAATTTATTTTTACTTTTGTTTATACTGAGCAGTTGCGAAGTACTTAATTATACATTTTGTATGGCATCCCCAGTTCTAACAGAAAATCTCTTTTGTCCTGTCTCTTTCAATACAAAAATGCAACTAAGATTATTCAAATAACCCTATTCACTGGAATGACTATGATTAGCAATGTGATGAGAATCTAATTGTAAGAAATATGCTAATGTTTAATTTATTTTCACTGAGCTACTTTGAAGGCCTAAAAAGGCAATTTATATGCATTAGTAATAATAATGGTGAATTAATAGATAAAATCATGATGAATTTATAGATAAATAATATAGATAGATATATTATAGATGTTTCCAAAAGTCCTCTTTGGCAGTGGAGGTGGATTGTGCTTTGAGCCGTGCCAGTGCTCATGGTACATATTCATAGGTTTAGGTGCCAGTAACTGAGTAAACGTAACTAAGCTTCGATTTTCCAGATATCCAGCTCTGTTCCCATCTTAGAGCACTCTCTGGGAGGGTGATGTCTCTAACCTGCTGCCAACCTGTGCCTTCCATGGTGAGGATGAGCAGTCTCCTGTTCATGTCTTGATGTGCAGGGGAAGGAGCAGGGAGCCGGGAGAGCGAGAGCTCAGAGGATCCAGAGACAGGATCCCAGGCCAGGGAGACAAAGAGCAGGAGAAGAAACAGACTATAAAGCTGGGGCCTAAGTTTATGGGCCACAGTGGGAAGAAAGGCTGCGGTGCTGAGGTGCCCTGTTTGGGAAGGGAATGATGGAAGACATCTCTGTGTGTAACCCACTGACTCAGAAAACACTTTAAATGCTTGATCTTCATTGCAAACACAGGAAAATGTTACCAATATGAGTTTGCTCTATTACTTAATTCATTCACATATACCTCCTATGATGACTGATAGAGGAGATAGAAACTTAAAATTTATCCAAATTAACAGATACAGCATTTCAGATGATATCCACCGATGTGGCTGGAAGGCCTGAATTTTTGTATTTTATGCCAGAAATAAACTCTGAGCTACAGGAGCTCTAGAACCTCAGGGGGGGTTTGGGTGCCTTTTTGAGAAGGTGCTAACATCCTTCTTGACCTTTCTCAGGATGTGCACACTCACACACAGAGAAACACCTGTGTACACACTCCCATTTCGGAAGCTGTTTGCATCCTAAAAACTGTCTGTCCTCCTCTTATCCAGAACCTCTGCTTGATGAAGTTCTCAGTTTCTCTGGGTTAACTCTTCACAAAAGCTGTGCTGAGAGAGTCCTTACCTATGTCGACAGAAATTGTAAAAGAGTCAAGGAAAGAAAAATTGGCACTTGACCCACTGGGTTTTCTGCAGCATTCAGGAGAAGATGGCGAGAAGATACCAGACCTTTGAGCTGCTTCCTGGCTGGGCAGCCCGGTGAAAGGGGGTTTATCAGATGACCTACATCTTTTTGAGATCTAGAGGAATGAATTTCAGGAAGCAGATGCAGCAGGTGGTCCCTGAGATACCTGCAGTCAAAGCTGTCTGTGATACCATGGAGGCAGGAGTATATCCAAGGATGAGGGGTTTCTCTTTTCCCTGCAGATCCCAGGGATATCACTGTATGTGTTCACTGGGAGTGGGGTGTGCTAAAGAGGAACTCAGATGACGGCATTTCTTGCAGTCTGGATATGGAGCAGATCCTGATGCTTTCTGAAAAAAATCTGTATGAGGATTGCCATACATGCAGTGGAAGTGAACAGTCAGCTTTTGTGTTGCAGACTTGTTTCCTCCTTGCTGTGTATGAAGCTGATACGAAGTGGCTGGTCATATGTAGGAGTATTGGGATCTCCCTGTTGGAAGTGGTCTGAACTGGTAGGAATGAGCTATTTCCTGTTAAACAACAGGGAAGGAAAAAGCCCTGGAGAGGATAGCCCCAGCTGGGGAAGACTGTATCTCACACTACAGCAGTTTGCTTCCTTTAGGTACAGGAACCCCTGCAGCTGCCACTGAACAGGCAGCCCAGAACTCCTCCTAAACGTTTCCCAGAATTTTTTCCTTGCACCATCACTTACTTGACTTAGGAAAGTTGACTGAGGTAATATTCAACATAGTCCCTTTTTTTTGTGGTTTTAGTTCACAGAAGCAATCTCTAGGAAAATGGAGGAGCTCCTTTGGCAGGAGGGTGTGTTTGGAGCTGCTTGGAAGGAGGCAGTAGTGGCAACACTCCCTTATCATCCTCTCCTTATCAGCACTGGCTGTTATATTGGCTTAAACTTGCCATTCAATTGTGCACTGCTGATGTTCCTGTGCTGATGTGTTCTTGATTCCCGTGTCAGTTCTCTGGAATGCAGCCTGGGATGACGCCACTGTAGCCCTGCTGGAAGGGTTGTGTGGAGTTTCTCAACTAACTGCACTGTAGGAAGGAAACCACAGAGTCATGGAATGGTTTGGCTGGGAAGGGATCTTAAAGCCCACCTTGTCCCACCCCCTGCCATGGGCAGGGACACCTCCCACTGTCCCAGGCTGCTCCAAGCCCCAAAGTCCAGCCTGGCCTTGGGCACTGCCAGGGATCCAGGGGCAGCCACAGCTGCTCTGGGCACCCTGTGCCAGGGCCTGCCCACCCTGCCAGGGAACAATTCCTGCCCAGTATCCCATCCAGCCCTGCCCTCTGGCACTGGGAAACCATTCCCTGTGTCCTGGCACTCCATCCCTTGTCCCAAGTCCCTGTCCAGCTCTCTTGGATCCCTCCTGTGGCCTCCCTGAGCCTTTTCCAGGCTGAACATCATCGGCTCTCCCAAGATGTCAAAATGCTGGAGCCTCTCAGAGATGGTGTTTGTCATCTCTGTGTTCTTGGGACATTTGGATGCCTCTTGGTCTGGCCTGAGTTGGGTCTTTATTTTTTGTTTTGCTCTAAGCTCCATCAACATTAATCCTTAGAGAAAACCCAGTTTGTTTGTAAGAAGTGAGGTTTTAATACAAGTCCGGATAGAAATGTCCAGTTAGCTCTGGGTCGGGTATTAGAGGTCTTGAGCAGAAGGAATGGAAAAAGTTATTTCACTGCTGGGATTATTGTCAAGATGGTTCAGAAGAGAAACAAGCATAAGGCTTTGCACTGAGATTGTTGACTAAATACTGAAAAGGAAGAGGCTAGAAGCAGACAAAGGTATTCATCAGAATTTCAGTAATATTTCACTTGCCATATTATTGTGACTCACGAAATTAATCCTCATTTCCCTCCACCCCCCTGCTCTGTACACCGTGTCTGCTGATAGATGATGGGGCAGCACATTTTTAGCATTTTTCAGATATTTGTGTTAGTGAGCCTAAGACCTGTCTGAGAATTTCCTGGTTTTTTTTTTTTTTTTTTTTTTTTTTTTTTTTTTTTTTTTTTTTTTTTTTTTTTTGGTTTTTTTTTTTTTTTTTTTTGATTGATAGTCAGATTCTCCTGAGAGTTTTCTGAGATTTCTAATGCTCTGAGAACTGCTTCTGTCTCCTTGCTCTGGTTGTTGAGCCTGCCTTGCCTCTCAATTGCCTGACACAAGAGGCAGCTCAGGATTTTAATACCAGCTGTCAGCAAGAGGCTGGAGAGCATGTTGGAGCAGCAAGAAGTGTGGACTCTTTAAATGTCTTTTCATTACAAACTCTTCAAATGGAGTCTCTGACCTTCAGTGAGAAAAGGGGAAGAGTCATCTGCCAGCACAGGTGTGGAAACCTTCTGAAGAAGAAGCCAGAAATGACACTTGGGAAAAACTGGCTATGAAACCGGCAGAGATAATTATGGGCAGGACATGTATTTGCATTGATGGAGTGGGCTTGGAGTCAACCACTTTTTTTTCAGCGCTTTCCTGTCTGTAAAGTCATGTTGAGACAGGAACAAATATAACAGAAAAATATGGATTTTAAAAAATATGCCTAGAACTGACATGTAAGCTTAATTTTATCAGACTTAGTGTTCTGCTAAGAGTTATTGAAGTGGCTGAATTTCAGCTTTTAAAATCCCTACATGTTGTGCTATCCCCACCTGGCTAAAAGCTGCTGTTTTTATTAATTCTCTGACTTATGAATCTCTTGGTGGCAGAACTTGACCATGGTTTGAGCTTGTCTCTAGGTGCTCCATTCCTTGCTTGACATCATATTTTTATTTTAAATTACCGAAGTTTTACTTGATGAGGGATAGCAAAATATTCAGTGTTCTTCCACAAATTTGTATTAAATGAATGTAATTACAACCTCTTCCAGAAGTGGCAGAGTTATGTGGTTTCACATGTAAGGAGACCTTCTGTTAGTGTATTTACAAAAACAATCTGGAGGGAAGAGGAGAAGCTTAGGTTTTTAACAGATAACACCAGACATTAGCATGATTAAAAATTTGAAATCCTACATCCATCCAGAAAAAAATAATTCCTTTTGAAAGGAAAAACAACGTGTGTTTTGAAGTTCTACCTCTCTAGGTGTAGGGCTGCCACAGAGGCACGGTTTTTCAATGTGCTTTGCTGCTGTGAATCATTTTATGACTGATGTGACTGGTGACCATGAATTCCTGGGGAGCTGTGCTTGGGCTGGAGGCAGTGGGATGACTCTCTTTGCCTGAATGCTGGGTCTACTCTGGCAAAGCCCAAGCCAAAATGGACAACTATATCCCACTGAGAGTGAGATTGCCCTAAAGCTTCACTGGGCTTGTGAGAGATGACTGAGAGTCACAGAAGGTGGCTTCAATAAATGCTGGTTTTAGAACCACCACAAAAAACCCAGCCTCTAATTTGTGATGCTGATTACTGAGTGAGTATTCACATGAGCCACGTTTGTAGAAGTTCCTCCTGCTGCTGAGGCTGTGAGAGCCCAGCACCAGGCAGGAAAGTCCCTCAGCTGGTGTTCCACAGAATTCATCAGCAGAGTTCTGGCACTCTGCTGTCACACATAGACCCTAACACCCCCAGAGTGCTGCTAAGTGGAGGTTTGGGATTTAGCAGCCCTGGATATCATCACAGTGTCACAGCCAAGGCTTGGTAGCATGACTTCTAGCAGGAAAGGACAGAAGGGGTCTTTAAAGCAAGATGAGATGAAAATGAGATGAAAATGAGATGAAATCTCCTATAGATCTTTGCTTCTGTGAGTTATTCCTGGATAATGTGCAAGAACATAGGATAAATTTTCCCCAAAAAAATACTTCTGTTCTTGTGTGTGGCTTAAACTTCTTTTGTGCTTGGGTAGGAAATAAGGTGGCAGAAAGTATGTTTTCTGTCACTGTGGAAAGGGCCAAAAGGACATTTCTTGCATGCCTGGAGAGCGTGTTCAGTGGCTTAATCAAGGTTTCATTTCAGCCCTTGGAGTGTCTCTGCAAAGGCCTCCCAGCACAGAGCAATGCATCAGTAACATGAAATCCTAAAAGTAAAAGAAAGGAACAAAAAACCCACCACCACCAATCTCTGAAGTCATGAGGCACCAGTTTTAGTATCTCCAGAAAGTGTTTTGTTCTCCCTCTGCACTGCTGGCCCTGATCCTGTCCCACAGTGCCACACATTCTTGCTGTGTCCCAGAAATGTTCCTCGAAGCTCCTGCATGGCATCCTCATTCCAGCCTGAGAGGCAGGGAGGGGCAGCTTCTTGTACTTGGCATTCCACTTCCCTGGCCAAAGCTTTTGTCCCTCTGCCACAGAGTGCTGCAGCAGTACACAGAAATAGGGCAGGAGATGGATGTGTAACCCTTGGAGAGGCAGTGGGAGGATTTGTGTGAGAGTAAGAAGGAAGAGGATGAGGAGGATATCTTTATCTGAGCAAAGTGGAGAAGCAGCACCTGTTGATGAAAGATCTTCATCTCCTTTGTGGAGCAGGAGATCAGTAAGGGACAAAGATCCCACTGAAAGTCAAGGAAAAAAAGATGACTCTTCCCAAAAGATATTTTCCTTGTGACTCGTGGTGATTTCAGCAACCTTTTGTGGCTGGCTGTGAATATAATGAAGACTCTAAGACACATGTCACTCGAGTAGTACGTGCAGATAGAAGAGCTTGATCCCATGCCTGCTGTTCATTTAGTTTCCAAATCAGAGCCATGCCTAGCAGCAAAGCTGTGCTGGGACAGGTCCTCTCCCCACCACCTCACTCTTGCCTCACTCAGGAAACAAAGCAGGATTTGGGTCAAGTGTTTATGAAGTCGGTCATCCATATGGATTGGATGTCTGGGGGAACATGAATGTTTAATCAGACATTTGTTAGCAAGCTAAAGAGGCGACGTTATGCCAAGCACTGAGCTGTTGGAACATTCCCTGCCTGCTGTCACTATGGCAACAGCCAACAAATGCCTGCTTGGGTTATGTCAGCACCGGAGCTGAAGAAAAATCTCCAAGCCATAAATTCTGATCATCAGTGGCTGCGCTGGAACCAAAGAAGGTACTACAATTTTCCAAACCTATTTGTCAGTCGATAGGTTTCTTCAGGTGCTCTGTCAGTCATCAAGGAGCAGAAATGGATAGCACGTCCATCAATCACATGGACTGAATTTTAATTGCAGCAGCTGGACAGAAACATTCGGCTTTCCTCGAGCTGGCCCAAATATGTTCATTAAAAACTTAGTGAAAGATATATATATATTTCAAATGGCAAAATACTCTGAGCCAAGTGCTTCTTCTGAGAAATGCACTGCTTGCAATGTTAATTTGGCTGGCTCTGTTGCTAGAGAGTAACAGCCAGGCTGATCACCATAGAAAGTCTGTTTCTGCTGGCTCCTCGAGAATTCTCTCATTTTCAGAATGGCAGTCTTTCATGCATGGCCTAACAGACTTAGGGACAGGCTTGTCTTAGGGATTCCTCTGGCAGAGCCCTACTTTTTCTAAGGGAGCCTTATTTTCCCATTAATCCAGCTCCCAGTTTAAAATCACATGGGGGATCTTGCACTAGTGCTTTTCCTGTCAATGCCTTTTCCTTTTCTCCCTCATCCTCTGAGTAATTCCGTAGAAGCAGCTCAGGCAGAACCTTTCAGAGGAGGTATTAAAGAAGGAAGATGATTCCCAGAGGCCTCCCTGTCCTCCTTCCTCACCAAAGATCTGTGCTGGGTAAGAAGCTGAAACTTGATGAATGTTTCCATCTCCCCTCATGTCTGCAATCTGCCTTCCCACTTTGTTCTTGGGGAGAATCTAGGAAAACACCCAGCCTTTAGGAGCCTTATCTCCCTGACATGAGGGGGCAGATGAAGGGTCAGAGGCAGCTGGGTAAGCCCTGCTGGGTCTGGTGTAAAGCTGGCAGTGAAGCAGAGTCACCTTGGCCACCAACAGACGAGGTGCTTTTGGACTCTGTCTCTACCTCTCTGTCTCTCCCTGTGGCTTGTGAAGCTCTGAATGTTTCACATAACCTGCAGCACACACAGTTGCAAAAATTATCAGAGGAATCTTATTTTCAAATTTATATTGTCTGTGAATTAATGAGACTGCAGAGTCTGGCAGAGATACCTAAACTATTTTATCTTAAACAACTCTGAAGATTTGTTCCTCCAGTCGTACCTTAGTACATGGAATTCTGTCTCTGGAAGGAAATTAATGGGTAGTATTCTATTGCCAGATTATACTGCTTTAGAAAATTCTGTGTCATAACCTGTCCTGGCAGGATTCTGAGACTAAGTGGCTACTTTCTGTCTGATGAGTAGGATATGTAGGCACAAGATCTTGGAGCCCTGCAGTGTCAGAGAACAACATGGTGCACTGGAAGCTGTAAAGACATTCAAGTGCCATACATAGTTTATACCCCCTGTCTTGGACACTTTGGGTTAATTGAATATTAATCATATTCTTGGACCATACTGCAACCCTCATTCTTTCAACAAAGCCCCTCACTAGATTTGGACAGTATCAAACTGTTGATAATCTGTTTGGAAAAGCAGAAGGTGAGATGAAATGGGGGTGGGATGGTGCAGACAATTTATCAAATACCCAAATACTCCCTGCATGGTCTCTTGCCAAGGTCCTGTGCAGCTGAGAGGATCCTGTGCACCAGCCACAGCAACTGCAGGTTACACATGCACTGCTGCAGTCTTCTGGCTTTTAAATGTATTTAAACCATAGGCAGCTGTGGTCCTTGCTTGGTATTAGGCTGCTGCAGTAGGACTTGTGGAAGTAAAGACATGAAGGAGCTGGAAAGTCACTTTGGTACAAGTGAAATGAAAAATACATGTACTTCATCTGTAAGGCCGAGGTAAATTGCCCTTTTAAATAAATTAAAACTAAAAAGCCCACGGTTGAGTGGTACTGATTGCGCAGTTGACACACTTTAAGATGACTGCATCCTCTTTAAAATGCCTGTTAAAAAAGAAAAACTTCTGGAAAATAAATTTTATAGTGCTTTAAGTACTTTTTTTTTTGCCAGGGGATAACAATGTTCAGCCACAGATAGTGATGTTCAATTACAATGTTAAAACACACGTAGCTAAACAAAGACCTATTCTGTTTCCATGGGAGTAAACTGACTCTTTTTTTCATTGCTATGACCTGAAATTGCCACATTTTTCAGAAGTAACTTCAAAATGAGCGGTTGGTACATAGCCTTTTGTAAAATAAGGCTGATTACTTGCTTGCCTACGTTTTGGCATCCATATTGCACATCCCTGCTGTATTATTCTAACCACAAAAGACAATCATTCCCAGAGGATCAAGACAGTGCTAAGCAATTCAAAGCTGTGTCTCAGGGGAAAACAATTTCTTGTTATTTTCATGAAAACTTGATGATGATAGCCAGTGCATTGTGAAAAGTGGCCGTGGAAAACGCTTCACAGCGTCCTCACTAAAATTTTGAAAAATTCTGATCTATGGTCAGTGTAGCAAGTCCCAGCCTGCTTTTGATATGGCAGTTTGAAGGCTGAGGTGAACAAAGAGGAGCTCTTGTATTTGTATCTGCATATAAGAGGACTTATTGTACCCCCTCAAGAAAGGTGGAAAATAAAACAGCTATATTGTTGGTTTTGGAAGACATGCCTGAAAATAATTTTGTGCTTTTCATCTGGATAAAGGTCAAACTCTTGTGTTGTGTTTTTTTTAAATCAATATTCATCTGTCTGTCTTGAGAGACTGGGAAACCCTTAGACTAACTTGCTCCATGCTGGTCAGACCACTTTTGCACTGGTTCCTGTATTGGTGGAGTTGCCCAGCTGCTGTGCAGACACTGTACTGTCCCTCTGAATTTGGGATTAGTGGAACAAGGAACCTCCTCAATCGCTACAAAGAACCCAGTGTAAAGAACCTGATTTTTAAGGAAGTTCCTCTAGCTGTGGTTTGGACATCTGCTCTTAAATACACCCAGAGAGGGTATTCTAGGAGGGAAGCAGAGTCCAATCAAATCTGACTGGAGGTGTTCCACTGATGTGGTGGCATTAAACCTCTTGCAGAAGTTCAGGGAAGCTTGTTGTTGGTTCCACACAAAAGAGTGGTGATGACCAGGTACAAATCCCCTTGATGCTGCATAACATCCTCATGAGAACTCCTGTACACAGAGGAAACACAGGGAGAAGAGAATAACTGCAAATATATGATTTGTGGACTTGTATTTTTGACAGACACATGAGTTTTTAATGGAAAATAAATTTGGCTGTTAGTCTGGGAGCATGAAATGTGTCTATTCTAAGGCACACAACTCTTACATGAAGGCCATGTACTTGTACTCTGATGGATATGACAGCATTAAAATTGAAAGGTGAAGAAGGATCAGAAGCATCTTTTTTTTTTTTTTTTTTTCTCCCCAATCCAAGCACTGAATAAACCAGAAATTGGTGCATCATTTCACCGCTGTGAAGTTCTGTTGTTTTTCTCTTGGTTACTCTGCTGGTGCTGTGGTCCAGCCTGTCCTTGCCTCCTGACCATGGCCCAGGGCTGAATTGGTGTTTTCTGACTGACCTTCTGCCTTATCCCTAATCCTAGAATGTTGTGGTTACTGTGTCCTGATCCTGATTCTGTTTGAGAGACAAAAGATGAGGTGTCAGAGACAAAAGGGAGAGCAGACAAGAAGCAGAGGCAAGAGATGAAGAAGAGGAAGCAAAGTGTTTTAGCACAATTACCAGGGAGCTGGAAAACTTCTGTCAGAAAATTCACCATCAGGACCACAGATGGAGGCAGCAGCCTATCTACCAACTTTCTCCAGGAATAAAACTTCCAAGAGCATGTGTCTTGCATCCCTGAGCTTCTGAGACAAATTGCAATTGTAAATGGAAAATAAGTTAATCAAGTAACTTTAATTGCTCTTCAGTTATTATGTTTTGGGGCCCTTTCCATTTATAATGAAATTTTTCACGGGATCCTGGTGTGATGTGACTATGGTATTAGTTATTAGTTCTATTTAATGCCAAAAGCCACGCATCCCCAAAGTAGAGGCTTGAAGTGGATATTGAACGTGTTTCTTACACTCTGTGTTTGTCATACTTCGTGATTCTGGATTATTCCTTGCAATGCCTAGTGCAGAGTTTGTATTGTTTTTTAGGATCCTGTTCCTGCCAGGATGTTAGTGCTGCTTTTACATCTTGCTGCTCAGTTCAGAGTGATGGCTGGGGAACACTTGCAGCCTTTTGTATTTCATCAAGTTGTTAATGGAGTCTGTACAGACATCTGACCACTCCATCACAGGCAAATTATAGCATTCTCCAAAGCCTTTTTAAGTTAAATAGGATTGATTAGTGACAGGGCAAAATGTAAATGCCTGTTAGGATTGTTTTAAGTGCAGTATACTTAAACTTAATGTCTGACTGTAATAAGAGCAGAAATTATAGATGTGATTTGAGCCATCGCTATTTCTGTTGGTTATTAAATTAATTATTAAGCAGCACTCTACCATTTAATGTAATAGACACCTCAACCATTTGTTTTGGTGCATCCTCTGTATTTTATAAAACCATTTTCCTACATTTATCTGTAACTCACCAATAAACGGGGTTTGTCTCTGAGAAACCTAAGAAGAGGGCTGAGAGATCATGGTCTGTTATTACACTTTAAGGAAACAATTCTGCTGGGGTGAATCAGCCAGGTGAAGGTGTGTGGGACACTCTGCTGAGTGGAGGTGAGGTGTTTCAGGTCCTTTCTCTTGGTTGCTGGTGTTTCATTGACAGTGTTTGCAGGGGTCATTCTTTCATGTGGAAAGAGTTAAACACTTTTCTGCTGTGGCCCTGGCTTGTTTTTAGACCCTGAGTATATTACTCATTTACCTCCCTAATATAATTGCTTTACATCCGTGTGAATCTGTTTTAATTAAAGTTCTTCTTTTCCTTTATACACCTGAACATTGTTTAATGTGCTCTGGCATTTCCTATCATTTCAGTTAAGCACTCATTTTTCAAGGAGCTTCCTTTGCAGTCCTCAAGCTCCCTCTCCACATGGGTACCTGTTGGTTTGGAGATTTGCTCTGCGTTTACACCACATAAAGAAAGGTATCCAGCTGCTGATGTTTGGTTCGTTTTACTCTCTCTTTTGTATCACTTCCCAGGAAGTTTCTCAAACCAGTTCTTTTGATCTGTTGCTGCTCTTAAATTCTGTTCTCAGATGCACATGTATGGCTTCAGCTGAGAGCCAGAAAATCCCACCAGGTGCATCAGACACTGAGAGTGAGGCCTAGGAGGGATCCTTTTGAAGCTGCTCCACTGACAAACTTTTTGTAGTGTTCAAAATGCAGCACAGTGCCACTGAACAGACACATGGCCAGTGCTGCACGGACTTCCTGGGTCAGTCCTGCTGGGGCCAGCATGTAGGGAGCTGAGAGCAAAAATGTCTCCTTCACAGGAAGTTGTTAAATGCCATTGTGTTTGCATGTTCTCTAAATGCTTAAAAGGCACTGGGACAAAATGAAATGGTCAGGTGTTTTTGTTCCTGTAGTATCATGCACAGGGACACTGGGAAATGACCCAGCACAGAAATCCCAGGAAAGCCTCTTCTTTGGAGAGTTTCCCAATAACAAGCATGATTATTAGAATAATAATACTGCTTGAAGCCAAAGTTCCCCTGCTTTTATTCTTCATCTAACGTAAGGTCTGTTGGGACAATGGGGCCAATCTTCCCCTTTCCCACTCTTTCCCAGGGGGTTGTGATGTGACCACACACACCTCAATGTGTGAAGTATGGCCATACGGTCTGTGGCATGTAATAAATTTAAAAAGATGCTTCCAACTATTGAACCACACCAGTGTTTCTCTTAGCAGGCTCTGCCTGTTGTCATACAGTGGGAAAACTGACCTGAAGAAGGGTTGCACAGTTGGAGCAGAGAATGGGAAATGTGTGTTGTGAGAGGACTCACTGGTGATCCAAGGAACCCTAAACAAACTCAGTGTAATTGTGTCTGGGGACAGGCAAGAGCACCTTCTTTGGTGGAGGATGAATGTGGATTTACCCTGCCAGTGCTGACTGCAAATAACAGTGAAGTCTGGTTTTAGGATCAGATTACTTTATTCCCTAATACATTCTAAAATGCTTAGACAGATTGAGCCTGTTCTAAGTATCAGGATACAAGGATGGATCCCTGGGGCACAAGGAGATTAAGGGTTTCTTCTCCTGACTAAGAGTCAAAATATGAATGCACTACAATGAAAACTTGTTTAGCTCATAAAAGGATTACAGGGTGTTCCAGAGATTTAAATCCATAGAGAATTCCTAATTACTATAATAATGATTTTTCTTGCAATAGTTCATAAATCTTTGCTGAGCAAAAAGGGAAAGTGTCCTGTATGCAAAGAAATTCAAAGGATTTAGTTTAAGGTTACTTCCTAATTACCCTGTAAGTGATCACACAGTTGATGAAAGGCCAGCTCCATCTTGCAGATAATTCAGTATCTGTAGTGAAGTAAATTTGTGGAACAATTTTTTTGGAAGGTTTGGTTTAGTGCAGACTCAGTGAGTGAGGGTAAATTATGACCTGCGTGGAATATGGAGTGGTGTAGGGCTGCCTTCTATAGACCAGCTTTTTCTATTGTTTGTTAATGCAAGTTAAAGGTACAATTTGAATTGTACCTTCTATTGTCCTGTTAATACAATTGAAAGTTTGTAAGTGACTTTAAGTGATAATGCTGCCAGGTTCTGCAGTTCCTGTTGATTCATGCAAGAACCCCAGACAAGAAATCAAATCAGCTTTACAAGGGCGATATGCTTTTGTTGTTTTGTTTGTTTTTTTAAAGAAAACAAAACAAATAAACCAAAACAAACCTCCTATACACTGATAGAGATGCCAGTGTCTCCAAAACACTGATAGAGATGCAGATCCCCACACTGAGTTAATCTAACATCAGAAGGGGTGAAGACCATCAAAAGATGTCACCCTGACTTTCAGCCTTCTGATTTGTTTTTATATTTCTACTGGAGTTTCTCATGAATTGGAAGATAAATAAAGGCTGATGTTTTGGAAATACACATTCCTTCCAGGGGGAAGGACAAATTGATGGACTTCCAAATTGACCACTGGGGTCAGAGAGGTGTTCCTCTCGTCCCCCAATCCCTGAACAATTTCCAAACCTTATACAAACCCCAAATCATAATAAATGTTCTCTTTCTCTCCTCACTTCTCGACTTGATGGGTGAATGTCTTTCGTGTCATGATTGCAACAATAAGTTGCCTGTTTTGCCACTTTTCCAGACAGAATCTCTCTTTTATTGCTCACAGCCACTTCAGCCCCTTGTCTATGTTCTATTATACTACAGATCTTCCCATACGCTTTTTGACACTACCTATTGAATGATGAAATCCTTTTGTTCTGAGAAGAAACAACTAAAGGAATAGAAACACATAACATTATCAGCTTTTACTCAGATAAGTAGTGGGATGTAAGATGAGAAGTATTTCTTGTTCCTGAAGATTAGCCAGCCTCTAATTATTTGACATTTAAGAAAAAAGATCTTCAGGAAGAAGGTAATTTTGAAACTGTGTGATTTCCTGTGTCTTAAATAGTGCCTGCATTTGGAGAGAAGGTATGTCAACTGCATTGAAAATTTCTATGCAATTTCTATCCAATTTTTAAACATCGTGTATCTTCAGAATGCTATTTCCATTCAAGATTTCATCTGTTCAGTTATTGGCATGACATATCTGTCCTGTAATACGTAGATTATCTTAATATTTAAATTTTTAGATAGAAATGGTTTTGAAGTGGGTCTAACATACATGCCAATATTTTTTATTTATATTTTTGTGAGAAAACTTACAGGTAAGAGATTATTGTAGGTCTGAAAATCAATGATAAAATTCAGTTTTGCACCTCTTTCCAGTAGATTTCCATATTTTTTGAGTTTTCAGGTATAAATAATAATCACATACCTTAAGGGAGCCTGCAAGAAAGATGAAGAGAGACTGTTTACAGTAAAGGGATGCAGTGCCAGGACACAGGGAGTGGCTTCCCAGTGCCAGAGGGCAGGGCTGGATGGGAGATTGGGCAGGAATTGTTCCCTGGCAGGGTGGGCAGGCCCTGGCACAGGGTGCCCAGAGCAGCTGTGGCTGCCCCTGGATCCCTGGCAGTGCCCAAGGCCAGGCTGGACTTTGGGGCTTGGAGCAGCCTGGGACAGTGGGAGGTGTCCCTGCCCATGGCAGAGGTGGGAAGGAAATGGTATTTAACATTCCCTTCCAGCTCAAACTCTCTGGCTTTGTAGGACTATGATTCTATAATTTGATTTCTTAGAAGAATTTATTTATATTTTAAACCTGAGCATAGCTCAGATTTTAGGTTCAAATGGAGTAATGGAAAATAATTTCACAGTCATCGATTTTCTTCCTACCTCCACTTTTTGACCTACCCAGCACTGTCCTGTTCCCTGATTCTGCCCTTTCTTTCTATTCCAGGGGGTCCCTGACCATTTGGGTTCAGCCAACAGCTGTGACAGGTGTAAAGTAAATTGTAGCACAATGCTAAAAGTATTTACCAGACACTTTGTGAACTTCTGTGTAAATGGCCACAAATAGTGAGTTTGCTCTCCCTCCCCTCTGTCTCAGGGCGGGGATCTGCACAGAGGGAGCTGCTCTGCCCGAAAGGGAAGGGCTGGCAGACTCAGCAGCACTTCAAGCCGGGCCACAGGCACTGTACAATCGTGATGTAAGGAAATTTTTCCTGGTGAATTCCTGTGTTTTGTCTGCATTAGTAACAGATGCCATTGTTTGTTGGCAAAAGCTGACATTTTAATCAGTAATCAGATGTGTAGGTTGACAGACTGACTCCTGCCTTGAATTTGTTTGCTTTTCAATGTGTATCTGGAGCTGATGCTGCTGGTGTTCATTTTTAATTTCTTTGTTCATGTTGGTTATTTCTTGCTAAGATGGATGCCATTTTTTTCTTTCATGTTTTAAGCTGTAACTTGGGAATCATCTCTAAGTGATGAAAGGGTTTCTCATTTAATTTCCTCCCCAGCTCCAGAAAGGAACGAAGGGCTTCCTGGCCCTTCTTGTGGGCAGCCCCAGCAGCTAGAACCCCCCAAAATTTCTACTTACACCAAAACTGGGGTCAGATCCAACGATAGCATGTGTGCATGTCATGCTGAACAGTGTGTGTGATCCTTTCTCTCCAGGAGCAGCCATTTCAGTCTCATTCAGTCTCAAGTGATTTTATTTGAGAAGCAGTGTGTCTCCTCAATGAAGAGATTTAATGTCACCTTTTTGACTTAAGAAAAAACTTGTTTTGCCATGGTTCTTTTTTTGTTGTTGTTGTTTATTTTGGCAGTTGTTTTTATTTTAGAAAATGTGATCAGCTTTTGTGCTGAAATCTCCTCACTGTCAGGCAGATGCAGGTCTAGAAAAATTTGTAAGTTGTCTGGATACAATTTGTAAGTTGGATGTTAGAAGAATGAGGTTTATTCTGTTTGTTCATTTTATTCTCTTTCTTGTACAGCTTAGTATGGAAGTTATATTTTTCTGTGCTTTATGAATGCCAATGTGGTGATATTCACAGCTAATTGTGGAAAACCTATTTTCTACTTTTCCTCCTGACTGGAAAGACATCACATTATTGTTTTATATGAGTGATAAATTCTTGTCTCCTTGTGTTACAGCTCAATTTTCATTTTCAATTTCCTTTCTGTCACCTCCTAGATGTCTTTAATGTATTCCAAGGATTTTGAAGATTATGTTAATTCAGTTCACCCATGGGGTGTCTGTTGTTGGTTCATTCTGGAAAGCCTCTTACTCTGTCTCTTGGTGGGAACAACAGCCTGGTCCTCTAGTGTCCTTGGTAAGGAGGTTTCCATGTCACTTTTGTAACCTGCCTTTTTTGAAAACAAGCTAGAAAGACTTTGTCAGCGATAATTTATTGTCAGCTTCCTCTATCTGAGTGCACACAATCCTTTGGGAGATTTGCACACGCCTTTTCCCCTTTGCCTGCTGTTTTTGTCTCTTGCTTACGCTCCCAAGCCCTGTTACAACCCATTGTCCTGGTTTGGAAACACAGGTGTCTGCTGAGGAAGGCAGGAGCCTGCCTTGGAATGGAGAATGTAAACCCCCTCCCGCCGAGTTATTATAATTTTAAAATTAAGGGGCTCTCAGGAAAAGATATGGGAACAGGAATAACAGTGCTTTACTAGGAAAATTAAAAATAAAAATGTAGTAGTACAAAAAGACAACCAACCAAAAAAAAAAAAAAAAAAAAAAAACCAAACCGAAACACAACACCAAAACCAACAAACCAAACCAAAAAATAAACAACACAAAACAACCAAAAAAGAACACCCCCCCCCCAAAGAAAATAAAAACCACAACGAAAACCAACCAACCAACCAAAACCAAAAAGATACCCAAAAAACCACCACTGACAGAGTCAGAACACAGCCTGACACCCTGCTGTTGGTCAGGGTGTTGGGAGCAGTCCAATCCAGTCCCCCTGCAGTGACAGATGTGGTTCTGGTGGAGCAATGATCCTGTAGAAGGGTGGAGTTTTCCTCTGAAGGTCCAGTGGTGCTGAGAGGGGTCTGGTCTCCTCTGGAGATCCAGTGCACACAGGCTGTGCTGGGGTTCTGAATCCCAGGTTTTATCCAGGTGGGAATGCTGGGCTCCTCCCCCTGGGTGGAGCATCTCCCAGTGGGATGATGGAATTGTCTCAGGCCTGCAGTGAGCCTGGATGGCCCATGAACAGCAGATACCCCTGGAGGGAGGATGGGTGGGGGAAGAGATGGAGAAACACTGCCCCAGCTGGTTTTAACAACTGGTAACAGAATACATACTGCTGGTTACATCTCGCATTACAGCCCAAGACACACATCAAGGTAAACTGTCGCAGAAACAAATTTCAGTGAGGGAAGAAAGGTGGTTTGTTCCAGTACTGGAATTCAGAGAAAAAGTTGGGCCATGAGTTCAGTATCTGTGCTGTTCAGGGCCATCAAAATCCTTCTCAGCTCTTGTCAGAGAGTGGCTATGGCATACCTGAGACACAAGGACTAATATATTTTATAAATGATAATGATGTCAGAAGAACCATGGAAATTCTTATTGCCTGTATGAATGGCTAATCCTCCTTTTAGGTCTGGAAAAGCTGTTGACCTCACTGACCCTTTAAGTCAGTGAGCAGCTTGGGTTAATTCCGAGTAGTATTAAAAACTTGCTTCCCTGAAGTTTCAGTTTTCATCTTTTGCCTTTAATATCATGTATCTCTTTCTGTGTAGAGATGCCTAGAAGGGGATAAACTGACCACAACCACATTTGGTTTATAGACTGAAAAGTCCTTTATGTTTTTTTTTTTTTTTTTTTTTTTTTTTTTTTTTTTTTTTTGTGTGTTTTTTTTTTTTTTGTTGGACTTACAGGATTTGTAGGTTGTTCAGAAAACCCTTAACTGGAAGTGAGAAAGTGAGGAAGAAAGATGCCTAGTAAGATGAACTAGTAAGATGAACTAGTAAGATCACCTCATTTTGTCCTTTAGAATATCATTTGGGATTTTCTTGATAAAGAAATAATTATGAAACATTTTATTTCAGTGTCAGCTTTGTATTTCTGGAAAATCTGGGGATTGCCAGAAATGCTGCTATATTGGTGGTCAGTAAAAGATCTGGAGTTCCACAGAAATTGCTCCAGCACTTTCAGCAGCAGCTGAAGAAGATATGGCCACCAGTCTGCCAAGGGTGAGAGCTTGTCCCCTCTTGGCTGATTGAGGACATTGACTGTGTGTAGCTTCCAGTTCATTTCATAGTTAAAAAGTCCTTTGTATATCTGAGGTTTGGATCAGTTGTGTTCTCAGGATCTGTCTTATCCTTTATTAGTGTGAGTGTCTCATATTCTTTGTGAAATTTTTACTACTTGTTAGGTGATTGTCACTGATTTCACATAAAAATAGTTGGTCATCTTTGCTGACTCATTTGCAAGAAAGGAAACAACAGCAGCAGAATACAATTTTTGTCCCTCAGTCACTGGTTTACTCCATGCAGAGACCTCATGTATCTTGGCTAATGGGCACATGAACAGGTCTTTATTGCAATTACATTTCTTTCTGCTAGAATGAGACAAAGAATTAGAGTAGTCCATTGGAATTGCATCCCCCCCAGACCACAAAAACCATCTAGATGTTGAGAGGCACACTCATTTCCTTACTGTGGGCATGAGAGGGGAGGAGGAAAGAGAGACAGGAGGGACAAGATGTACAAACCTGATGGTGATTCAGGAAAGACAACTTTGTTTCTGCAGAAAAATGAGTTCGTTCCCACTGACTCCACTTGCATGCAGCACATAGAAAACACTGGGGGCAGTCCTCTCTCAGAGATCCAAAGCATCTCAGTCATGTCACAAAATCTAAGTGATCTTTGAAAATAATGAAGTTCATTCCCTTTCTCGAAGCACAGCTAATTTCAAAGGTAGACTGGCTTGTTCTGGGCTTTGTCCAGATGAGTTTTGAATATTTCCAGGGTTGGATACTCTTCTATGCCCTGGAGTCTCTGTGCCCCCACTGGAGGAAGTTTTTCCCCCTTATGCTCAAACCACAAATTCCTTTTCTGCAGTTAGTCACCTCCCTCATCTTGAGGGAAATCTTCCTCTGTCTGCTTTACTGGGGAGCTGAAGACAGCATTTACAGCTCCCTTAGTTTTCTCCTCGTAGTCTTTACCTTACTCCGGGTACTTCAAGGCTGTATGAATTCTTTCCTGTTGCCCAGCATTTGTTGCTTTATTGCTTTGGAAGGGCCCTGGTTCCTCCGTGTTTACCTGCTCTCACAAGGCAGCGTGGACTGCCCCTTTGGTGTGCTTGCACAAATGAGCACCAGAAAGCATTTTTGAGAGAGAGACTGAGCAGAGTATCAGGAGCTCAGGAGTGAGCTCCTGTGCCATTTTTTTTCCTCTCAATTCTTCCTTATCCATATTGCTTTTATCCTTTGTTTCTATATTCTTATCTTTTTTTTTTTTTTTTTTATGTTACCCCGGTTGGAAGGAGTGGGAGCTCACCCAGTGAAAGGAAACACTGACTGGATTTGACTTGGAAAGAGACAATCACCTTCGCATTCATGGAGTGTGATTTGATTAGGATGACGCAGAAATTGTCACAGACACGTCTGGGTGGGGTTGAAAGGTAAATTTAGCTGGCATTTGAGACCTAAGGGCAGACAATGGGATAATCTTACCCTGCAGAGCCTTTGTGCAGTTGGGACCCATTCTTTCTTGACCAGCAGAGAGGTGACAGTGATTCCATAAGGTCAAGGAATCTTTATAGTGAAAGTTTGTGTGTTTTTCCTGGCAAGTGTAAATAATCAGGGGATCAAGACTTATCATATTGATGGAAGGGAGAAAATTCATGGTCACATACAAAGAGGCTGAGCTGCTCTGCCTGGAAAGTCCTTTGTAGCTTTGAGAAATGTTCCTCCAGGCTCTTGGAGTCTCAGAAGCAACACTACACGCAGTGGAGGAAATGGGATGTGTCAGGGAAATTCTCCATGCCACTAGGAGCCTAGGAGCACTAGGAGTGCTCTGTGTTTGGGATAGCCCACAGCTCCAGATCCATTCTGTAGCTTGCTGCATGCATTTCTTGTGAGAGATTTATTAGCCTGAGAGATCAACTCCTGTGACTCTTTAGCAATGGCAAAAGCAGAACATCTTTATAATTGTTAGTTCATGCTTTATTTGGGATCACTACCTGTGATCCCACATGAAGCATGAACTTTTCAGAGATAGACAAGCAACCCTGAAACTTTACTGCATTAAAAATTGGTGTCTGAAGAAGGCTGTTCAAATGTTCCTTTATAAATATACACATTAAAATAAACATTTCCATAACAATGTTTTTCAAAAATATGTTCTCTTGATATCTTGAGTAATTACACCAATCTGCATGCAGTTTATTTCTGTTTATTTTCCAGGAAATTCACTAGCTTCTTCCATCACAATCCCATGTCAGTGTTTTGGGTCTAATGTTCTGTGGCTTCAGAATTATCACCCGCATGTATATTCCAAAATGGCAATTCTACTATAAAGTTATCCTGCAGGGAGCTCTTGAGGCTTTCATGACCTCATTTACGCAGCAATAAATTCCCAAATCTCATTCAGCTGGTGTTTTCTCTGTGACTAAATATTTCAGTCACCCATCATAGGGGATAATTTTCTGAAGTTAAAGTGGTATGGGAATAACTGTTACAATTAAAGGTATAATAAACTATTAAAGTTGAACAAATGAACTGGTGCTTTGATGAAAAAAGGCATTAAGTTGTAAAACCTATTGTTCCTAATTACAATAAGTGGGTGTTTCTCCTGCTTGACCCATATGACTGCTCTGTACAATCCTCACTGCTGGGGCTAAGCTTGGAATGGCAGCTCCTTCTAATTCATGGATTCCATTGAAGGCACCAAACCCTCATTTAAAAGGGGAATTCCATTGAAAACTCCTATTTCCATGATAAGAGTCCTTGTATTCTTTTTTTTCTATTTTCCCTGAATTACACTGAAGACATATCCCTGCAGGTCTTTTAAAATGTGCATTGTGCACAGGGGCAAGGTAATTTCTGAGAACTATTGAGGCAGATTTTGGTTCTTTCCTGATCCCAGCTTGCCAGAAAGTTCCCTGTTTGCAGAGGAAAGGGAGTTTGTGTGATCATTGCTAACGGGAGCTCTGCTAACAGACATTTGAAAGGTAATTGATCAAAATTAAATAAAACACCCATGGAAAAGTGATGAGGCTTTTTTTTTTCTTGCTAAAACACATTAAGCCAAGTGTAATGGCTGTAAGTTCTAGAATAAACTCATCAAAACTAATGAAAGCATAGTTGAACGAGATGTGGTTGCTTTAATTGCAGAACTTGTCTTACTTGTTAGGTAGTCAGTAAATGCTTTTTTATTCAAGGCAGACAATCAATCAGAGACACGTTTGATCCCATCTTTCTTGGGTAACAAAGCTCTCCTTGGACCCAAAGCTCTCTGAAATGTCCATAAATGAAGGAAATACTTGGCCTGGAAAATGAAAAAGGTTTATTTTTTTGGAAATGAGACTGTCCTTTTATCTTCGCACAAACCTAAAGGAGCTGTGTGAGTTTATGTCTTTTAAAATTGAAGAATCTTTTACAAATCAAGGGCTAAATTCTTCCAGAAAATATGCCAAATATCTCAAGTCCTTTATCATATCATATATTGCTTTTTCTGTCAGTTGTTCTTTAAATTATTTACTTGCCCTCCTCAATACTGTTCTCTTGAGTTGATGAATACCAAGACTGCTGAGTATTGTATAATTATTGAGGTTGGAAAAGACCTTTAAGATCAAAGTGAAAACACCGAAACAGGAGGAGAGAATAATGATTAGTGCAAGATATCATCTTCATGATGTATACCTCAAATTTTGGTTAGATAATTAAGCTGAAGGTTAAAATTTAGCAAGTTCCTATTTCCACAGTTGATGCCCCGTGACAACACATGCTTTGACACAGAAGTCACTTACTTTTTAGAGCCAAGTCAACAGATCTTGGGCATGCTTTGCTCATCACAGCAGCTTTTTATTAAAAATTATTTAGGCACTTAGTAAAGTACCTTGTGTGAATTTTTTTTTAGGTTTTGTTTGGTTTGTTTTGGAAACATAGGATGCTCGAAACCTGCCATGGTTGTACAAGAGGTGAGGTAGCTGAGGAGAGAAAAGACATCCTCTAGATTTAGCATTTGACCTGGGAAATGACATAATAACCTATCAGCTTTTCAGGCATCAAAAATGGTGTGATGATTCCAGCATCCAAGTGCCTCTGAGGAACTCCAGTTAACTGACAAGTTTTGTTTCTTTCCTGTGAACAATTAAATATTAACCGAGTATTTTTAAGAAACCCTGCCAACATGCTCTCTTCTGCTCAAAAACAATCTTGAAATAACTATAATACTTATGAATAAATTCTGATTGTTTTATAATACATTTGCAATCTTGAATTCTTTAGAAAAATAATGTATTTTGTAGACCTGCAGGGTACTGTTAATGCCTTGTGTTCGGTGCAATCTGAAAAGGTAAGATTTCACAAAATAAATCCAGGAGAGGAGCAGAGCTGTCAGTATCTGATAAATGTGATGTGCTTTGCTAAAGGAGAGAATTATGTCTATGTTTTGTTCCTGACCAGTTAGGTTTGGTGTCAGGGTTGTGAGGGGCCTGAAAAAGAGATTTGCTGGGATTTTTGTTGCAATGCCTCAAAGTGAACCCTCCCATGGAAGCAGATGTTCTCCAGTAAGAATGTCAAAGCTCTGCAGTGGATATCCCCTTGGCACTGGATCCCTACACTGGCTGTCACTGCTCCAGTTCAAGTTTTGGAAAGGTGTTACCTGTAGAGTTTACAAAAGATATGTTTATTATCAGCACCCGGCTTAACATTGTCCCTGGAACTTATCCCCTATCTTTTAGGAGAGTATTTAGCCAGATTGCTCTCTTCCATCTCCAGCATTTTCTCGGGCTGGGAATAGGAAGATACTGAACCTCGGGCCTGAGCATGGGGTCAATACCCAGGAGATGTTTCAGAGCTGCCTTTAACAGGGATTTAAGGCCATGAGTGACCCCTGTGGAGCCCTGTGAGGAACCCTTTCCCCTACATTTACCAGTGAATGGTCACAGGGACAGGGCACAGCCCTTCTATTTTCCAACTGCTGGACCCATCGCGTGGATCCAGGATTTGAGAATACAGACCTGATGGAGCCTGGGTTTGCTGCCCTTCATTCAAGGAGAGGCTGTCAGAATTCAGGTATGTCCATGAGCAGGTTTTCTTTTCCCACCCATTGCTAGAAGTGAAGGAAACCAATGCCTGGATCAGAACACTGATCATTTCCTGAGCTTCACAGAGCCATCGTAGATCAGAATTCCTCTGGTCACCAGTAAAACATTTTGCTGATCCCAGTGTTCTCACTTCAGCATTCACTAACCCTTCAGATCTCTTCTTCAGTATTTCTATTTTGTTCAATGATTTTATTCAGGCTGTGTCAGTTTCTGTGGTGTTTGGGATATTTTTTCCTGCCACCTCAAGCCGTAGTTTTATTGTTCACCAGCACTCAGCAATGAGTTGAATCTCCTGTCACTGAGATGTTGTCACTTTGGTTCTGACTGGCATTGTACTAAGCCCCTAATAAATTTCCATGCTTGATTCTGTCAAAGCAGCATTGCCTGTGAACAGTGAGGCAGAGTTTAAAATGTTATTAATATAACAGCACAAGAAGAAAGAAACTAATTTTTTGCTACAACACTACACTTTGTTCCCTATGCCTTAATCAAGGCCTTCACACAGCTGTGAAGCTTGTTTTGGTTTATAAAGATCATGAGAAAATGGCTTGCCTTGCATTCTCTCTGCTTATATTTTCTTGGTGTTTTGTTGTTGTTGTTGTTATTGTTTTTTTGGTTTTTTTTTCCAGTGAGAGTTTAGTTTCCATTTTCCTGAGATATGTTAGTCTTTAAACTAATTTAATATTATGTTTTACATTGTTGTATGTCTTGGAATGACTTCTTTCATTTAAAAAATCTTTGAGGCATGAGGTTGTTCTGACATCTTTTCTCCCAGTGCTTTGCCCAGAGCAGTTTAGTCACCTGCAGGAGAGCACAGGGTGCTTGAGGACAGGGAAGCACAGTATTCCCTTTATCCTTGTTGCTAACTCCTTACTCCCAGTGCTGTCATCCCTACACTCCAGGGGTTTAAATAGCTTTCTGAGAGTTGGACAGGTTAATCTCCCTGTCTTTTCTGGGGAAAAAAAAATGCTTAAAAAACTCCAATACCCCAAACCCACCACATTTTCCTTGTTTCCTTTATAAGTTATTTTTAAGCACTGTGATTTAAACCTGTTCAATGTGAATCACATACATCACTGGGAATAATAACTGGTTTAAAAATGTAAAATGTTCTAATGGGGAGCAGTAATATCATTTATTGAGCAGTCATTTTGAACAACAGTGCCTTGCTTTGCTATCTCTCCCTGGTATTCCTGAAGTCACCACAATGGAACAATGTAGGAAGGAATCTTACATATTATTTGTGGATTATTTGTGGGAAGTTTGGCTTTCCCTGTGCTTCATGCTTCTCCAGTCTTCTTTAAGAAGATTATATATGGAAATACTTGGGTAGCTTCATCACAAACCTTTGACGAGGTTGGGTTGCTCTCACACTCTGCTGCATGGTGTGGTTGATAAGCAAACTCTGCATTTGGGAAAACAAATCTTACTGGCAGACACTGTTATCAGTGTGATGTAATCCTAAATTTGGGGTTGTCAAAGTTTTGGCTGTCAGGTTATTTGGGACTTCACCTTCCTGAACAGTTCTCTGTGAACTCTCTGGCTGTGTTCAATTTCTGGGGGAAAGTGTTTTGAGGAAAAAGGGAAAACTTTTGTTCAAAGCCCTCTGTCCACTGGAGCAATTCCTGGCTGCCCTGTGGTTGGTGTGGCCCAGCTCAGAGCTTCACATTTCTGCAGAGCAATGAGGGAAGGGCACTTGTCTCTGTGGCTGTGTCCTGTGTGTCACCTGCATGGATCTGGAAGGTCACCTGAAACAGCCACTGGGCTCAGAACAGTGGAATCCTTCCATTGCACTCTGAATTTTAAATAGCAGCTGCTGTGGGTGCTGTCAAAAGCAGAGCAGGAACAGCTCTGCTCTGGGGATGAGATTTTCCAGTGCTGCACATGGCCCAAAAACCGGAGCTGATGAACAGGCCTGCTCTAACTGGGACTCACCTATGGGTTTCCTATGCTTGGCTCACATTTAGTTCTTCAGTTAAACAAATTGTTAAATGTTTTATTACCAGTTTCATCCGTTTCAGTTGCATCACACAGCTGTTGATCAGAAATCTTAGTGTTCTCTCATCCTTCCTCTGATACAGTGACACAGATCTTAAAATAATAAAGAACACAGCTTTCTCAGTTGTATAAAGTGGCAGTGGTATCCTGCTTTTAACTGTCAATGCCTTTCCCCAAGCCAAAGAAAGAAGAGTTTCCCCCCTCTGTCATTCTCAAAGTTATCTTAGAAATCTTGCATTGATCCATTACATATTTGTGTGGTTCTTGTTCTACTATCCCTTCACTAACTTATATTTTTCAGTCTCAGAAGAGCTCTTGTACAGATGATGCTGCACACAGTTTCCCTAACAAGCTATGCAAGCCATTGTGAAAGGATTTTGCAGAATCATGCTATAAATCCCTTGAATAGGTGCTATTGATTTCTGAAGAGGTCTCGCTGAAAAAGGAATGTGCTGCTCAGGTCTCCAGAGGTGTTACTAAAAGGACAATAGCACTGGAGAAGCAACAGCAGGAGAAAATCAATTCCCTGGCTGTTTTTTGTTTGTTTGCTCTCAGTGAGATTATATGGGGACAGGAGATGGATTGGGCTATATTATTTCTGCTGGCCTGAAAGTTGCTTTCTTTCTACGTTGAGTTATTTGATGTGCCTGAAATCTGTGAGAGCTGAGGTCTATTGCTGGGTTTATGTGGCAAACAAACTCTGCTTGTCAGGGTCTTTACCTGGAGTGTGTGAGCAGTGGTTCTAGCTCAGTGAGCACCAGAGGAGTTATCCAGCCATGTCCCAGAGCTACTCCAGGGAGGAAGGAGTTTGTCTTATTTTGCCACCACCTCTGGTTTAAGACCAGACTTGTGTATTCTTCTGCTGTCAGATAGTGATTTCTTTTTTTAAATGAAATCATAGGAGTGGAATTGTGTTTACAGAAAGTACCTGTACTATTCAGAGTTGTCCTTTCGTCAGACGAGCCAGTGGCTTGGATTCACACTTGTATGCTGACAAATTACAGGAGGAGAGGAAAAAGAAGAAATTTCTGAAAGAGAAAATGGAGGAAGAACCCAGGAAAGCTGGGCTAGAACCCCACCATTACTTTGTTTAAAAACATCTCTGATGTGCTGTTGACGGGAGATGTTTTCCATTGTGTTGTTTTGAGAAGCAGAAGTCCTCATTCCTGCATGCCGGAAACAGCAAAGGTTTTTAAATTATTTTTAAATAAATCTGAAGCTTGCTGCCCTTTTAATTTTCCTTTTTTCCAGTTGTACTTGAGCTCAGTAGTTGTCGCACTTCTTCCTTCATCTTTGAAAAGACAGTGTTATCCTCAAGGAATACGTTTTATCAAAGAGACGTGTTCTAGCTCCTTCCTTTGAATTGTGTTTTTTAATACCATGTATTTGGGCTTGTGTCTATAGGAGCGGATTTTTGAGTGTATTTTAATTTGTGGTGTTTTGGACTAGAAAGAAAATAGCACCTTTAAAATATTTCTGAAAGATCTGCAGGATTTTGGCACCTATTTTCAAAGAATGAGGCATTTAAAGTCTTGAGAAACCCTTCTCAAACCCTTAAAGGTACTTGATTATATTTCTAGGTTGGTCCTTAGTCAGGCTCCATAGAAGAGCAATGTTTCATTTCACACTGAGAATCTAGTTTAAAAATGCTGGTGTTTCACAGATTATTTTGTCCATCTCTAATCCCTGGCTGTAGTAATGTAAGAGGAGGAATCATTTTTGCTTGTGTAAAAACTATCCAAAAAGGTTTTCTCTCTTATTAACAGCTGTCCTGTGACAGCTTTCTTGAAAATATCAGTCTGCTCTCAGATTTCTACCAGATTTTTTCCCCCAAGATATTTTCTTTCTTTTTCTGTCCTCTGAATTTCAGCAGTCTTACTTCAATGCTAGCAATACACAGATTTTGTTCTGTCCCCTTTCTTCCCCCCTCCTTATAAAATGTGTACATTTTATAAGACTATTTTGAGTGGAAAATAGTGGGGTTTTTTTTCAAATGATGCTGTCTTGATTTTTTGTCTTTCTCTTTTATATATTCTCTGTATTCTTTACACCTAGATATTTGTAGCTTTGTAGTCTTTTATTGGGACAGCTACAGCTGGTCTGTGAGCTGCACAGATGAAATTGGTTGTAACAGACCAGCTCAACTAGCCTAGTTCATTAAAGAGTAGAAGTTAACAAGACCCTGGGTAAGACAGTGATAGATTGGATATCAACTCAAACAGAGGACCCAGCCAATCCCATTCAGGACTGAAGGTACCTAATTGGCCAGTTAGCTGAATGGTGTTAAGACCTCAATCAGTCAAATGTTCAAACACAGGACTTTTGAAGTCCCTGTAAAAAAGGGTGCCCATCAATAACCTTTGGCTGTTGTCGCATGAGCTCGGTGTGTTCAGTAGTGTTGAAGTCTTCGGAGGGCTGACCCTGAACAGAGACTGGGCAGAGGCAGAGAATAAAGTAGATACTTATTGAAAGGTGTTTAGGATACACCTCGGGCAGGACAAGAGCCTGGCCAGGGCTACACCCAAGGTGGTGACAAAATGGTCACAAAATGGACAAATGGTCACGAGGTCTCACACTTTTATAAGTTTTGGTCCATTTGCATATTGGGGTTTAATTGTCCCATTCCAGCTCCAGGTTGTGAGGTCCCATCCTTCTTGTTCCTCCCTTCAGTCCATCATTGTTTGTGCTTTTGGGGCTGAAAGTTGTCCTTGGTGTGCCGCAGGGAAAGGATTTGTTTTGTCTTCCTACTCTGTGAAGAGAGCTCACCAGCACTGAATATGAGGCTCAGAACTGCACCCCTGGGCAGCACAGAATCTGGAAAATATGAAAGCTAAAACTTAAGGCATCAGTGTGTCTGTCTCCAAAACTGCAACATTTTATTGTAACTTAGCTTCAGCATTTGTTGCTGTAGAGACAGACACGGCACACTGTGCAATGTACCAAAAGCTTCTTTTTTATTTGCTGTGTGCTCCCTTTTTATACATTTCTAAACAAAGTGTGCACAGAATATATTTTTAAACAAAGCTGTACTTAAATTATTGGTTAATAAAAACAGTTCATCGAGCTCATTGGTACAAAGCAATTAATGTTAATATATTAGGCAAACATTTATAAAAAGTTTAAAGGCACGTATTTAAAGAAACTTCTGTTTCTTTAACTACAAAACTGTAAAACTGTAAATATCTTTTTAATTGTCTCTTTTAAATTGTTTTATCTGTTCTCATGCCAATGACCTTGTCTTCTTCTTCTTTTCACAGGTATACACGAATCTTATCAACTTCTTCTTCTTCTGCTAAGTCAGTGATTTGGTTCACAGACTCACTGTCAGCCTCCCCTAGAAGTATTTTTCAAGGCAGAAAGACAAAACACGTGCCAGGACCCCTACTCTACCTCGGTTCTCCTTAGAAGCCATGGTTGAAACCAGCTCTTTGAGACATATTTTTGATAAGCAGATCTCAGTCCTCATCTGAGGGGGGGGGATTTAGAAGGTGCTAGAGCTGGGGTGGATTACTTCCCCGGGCATGCTTCTAATTGGGAACTCTGGTCAATTATGCTAATTTGCAAAATCTATGAAAATTGTAAATGTTTGATGCAGAGTGCGCATCTTTGGCGTTTTCCGCCTGAAGAATTGCACAGCTTATCATCCTTATCCTAAAGGTAACCCCTTTTTATCTCCCTAACTGTGTCTGGCTGATGATTCTAGGACCAGAGAAAAAGACATCACAACTTGACTCAAATCTGTACTGGAAGCAAGCAGTCTATTTCCAATGCCTAGTTTCAGGTGGGAAGAGGGAACGAAGGAGTCAATGTTCTTTCTTGGTAATTTTTTCCCCTAACTATTAAAATTGTAGAAGTGAAGAATAATTGAGGTGGGAAGAGACTTCTCCTTGTCCTACCGCTTGCTTAGAGCAGGTTGCTCTAGACCTTGTCCAGGTGAACTCTGAATATCCAAGGATGGAGATTCCTCTCTTGTTCTGGAGCCCTGCCCCAGTGTATGACCAGCCTGAGGTGAAAAAAAGTTCCCTTGTTCTACCTTGTGCCTCTGGATTCCTGTTCTTTACCTGCGCACTGAGAGGTGATTCTGACTCTGCCTTTTTTTACCCTGTCCCAGAAGGCAACTGGTTTAAACAGGCAGGCACAAGCTGTGTTAAGGCAAACAGTAATTTAGATTAGTTTGATTTCCTTAGAATTCTGTACAGGTTTTTTTTTTCTGAAATTCTCCAGCATTTTTTTCCCTATTTGTTTCCAGCAGTGTTATAAGTAGCAAACACCTGCTTGGTAATGGAAGGTCAGTGTCTTATAGAGGTAATGACAACACAGAGAAGGCCCTGTTTACAAAGGGCACTTCCAGGCAACCTGTTAAAGAGGATTTCTCTTGAGGCACACATTTAATATTGCACTGGCACTCAATTTAATAATAGTTCAAGGAAAGCCTTTTTCCTTAGCACTGACCATCCTGACAGCCCCAGACCTGGGGGTTACCTGAGAAAGGAGTTGTTGAGTGATAACCAGGTGTGTCAGGTGAACACCGCTGGTGGTTGCATCATACATTTGAGAAAAGGGGCCTGTAGGAAAGAGTTCCAATTAACAAATGACAGGATACACAACTTTGATGTTGAAAAGGAAAAAAACTTGTCAAGGACTAAGAAGGTTGGCAGTCTATATTTCAGGTTGTCCTGGGGTGACTTTATGATGCTGGAATCCCCATAATCTGTCTTTCTGTTCAGAATTGGGTCTTGTAGCTTTAAGCTTGGCCCACAGAGAGAGAAAAAGAAGGGGGTGGAGCAGTGGAATTTTTTTTTTTCCCTATATTCAAGACACGGAGATAAGAATTCAGCTTTCTCCAAGCTCAGGGCAGTGCTCTCTGAGTTTTCTGCTGCACAGAGAGAGAGACATAAATAGAGAGTTTTCCTTGCTTTGTTGACAGATTTTCCTCATTAGCTATGGCAAGAAAGGTTTTTCCAGGACTGCTTTTTTTCCTGAAACTGCTGGGTTTCTCTGGTCCAGAACACCAGGACAGTTTCCTGGGGACCCTCACCACCCCCTAAACTGCTCTGTGACCTGGACACTTGGTCTGAGTCCCAGAAGGACTGGAAGAGCCTGAGCTGAGCCACACCTCATTGACAGGACTCTCTCCCAACCACAGGAGGACTTCCTGAATTTGCCATCTCTAAAACATACAACATACACCTGTGACAGAGATGTGGACTGAAACTGGTTTTAGTTTTATGGGCCACATAGCTTCCGAGAAAAACTAATGCTGTTGGTGAAGGTCCTTGTATTACAACTTTTTGTCAAAGGATGGGCTTTAGTCCAGTCAGAAACCAGACACTGCAGCTTAGATACAGAGACTAAAATAATAGATTTAGTTTTTTAAAAATCTAATTTCCATTTGTGGTGAAAGGTTTACATGTAACTCTTGAGAAACATTTATTAAAAGCAACCGCAACAACACACACAGAGCCAAACCAAGGCAACACTGCCTTGGTGGACTGGTTTTATGCTTTATGTTAAGTTTTGAAGTTATGCTTTCTTTTCTGCTCATTTCTCTACATGCAGCTTCCAGCATATGCTACAGGCACACAAAAGCTGCTTCTGATGGGCTCTGATCTGAAAACACTGCAGCAGGAATTCTCCTCTGGATATTTATTTGACAAAATGAGGTGAGAAAGGAGATCTCTTCTTCTTTGTTGGCCCCTGGCATTAAATTTGTTACCCATGTTATGGCTAAACTATGAACTGGATGAGGTCTGAAAAGTCAGTGTTGATCCCTGATCTGGCAGAGTGACTGTGGAGGAAAGGCATGTGGAGTCACTGGAACTGGAGGGAATGGCATCCTGGGGAATAGGATTTGGCAGTGACTCCACACTACATCTCCTGATTGCACTGAACATTTTTTTTTCCAGGCTAGGGATTAATTTAACTGTGCATGGCTTTATGATATCCAACTGCTGCAGTGCTTGTGGCTATGTGCTGTAATCACTCTGACTGGCTCTCACTCTGGATGTCTGCCACACTGCTGTCCCATGGGTTAGGAATATACCTGCTTCCAAAAGCAAAAAACAGTAGCAGAATAAATAGACATAAATAATGTAAATATATAGAAATGAATTATTTATATAGGTGTTGCTTATAGCCTCTACCTTTACAGAAATTGTAAAAAAAATGAGGTAATGGAATTAGTGAGTAATTGTTTAGCTGTTTTGTTTTGTCCATACCCTTGATTTGATTTGTCCATACCCTTGATTTGATTTGTACATATTCTTCCACACCTTCTCTCCAAGCACTGCTTGCTTTCCTCAGCTATTTTTTGAGGTTTAATGAATCTTTCGAAAACAGTCAGGTGAACTCCAGTGATCTGCAAACAGAAGGTTGAAAGTCCACATCTGTGTGTGTCAGAGCACAGCTGACTTTTTGTATGACATAAACTGTTACAGGGCTGCATTTTAACCAGAACTTTTCTTTAGACCCTCCAAATCCTCCATCTGGTACCTTGTATTCAGAAGGGACAGACAAAAAACTGAGTTTGATCTTCTCTATTTATTGGGCTTGAATGGGATTGTACATCTCTGTTGCTTCACTCACTTCAGTAAAGAGCTCTTCTCTCCGATTTCGGGGTTGGGATGGAAATTGATAGTGGTATCACAAAAAGGAAAATACGATTTGGAACTAGCACTCAAGAAAAATGACACAGCCTGGGTTTGAAAATGGAACTAATTTATTCACCTGCTCCCTTGGTGGCAAAGCAGAAATTAGTGGGAAGGATGAGAAGTGATAACAGTGATGAAAGCTGTGGCATCCTCCTGTGGGCAGACACTAAGGCTGCTGTAAAAACGTGCAGTCAGTGTTCTGACACGGTCACCACCTTCTGAGAAGGGTCTGGATTTCTAACATTAGGCCTAAGGATCGAGAAAATTAAAATAAGATTACATCTCTTCAGCCCACTCCCCACTTGTGTGTTGTATTCTGCTGCTTGGCTTTGGCTGTCAGCAATAGAATCACGTGGGATTCTATTGGGTGGAATCCCTATAAAGTGGGATTGGGAAGAGCCTATAAAATCCCTCATTCCAACTCTCCAGCTGCAAAACCCCAGTGCTGGAGGGTGCTCTAGGGGAACTGGTACAGATGGGCTTTGTGCTGGCTCTCAGTGTGCAGAGAGCAGAGCTCAGACTGGGGTCAGCTCTGTGACTGCTTGAGCTCAGCTTGTGCCTAGATATCCGAGGAAAATGAACCCCCCTGTCCCTGGCAATGAGGTGATCTGCGGTGCTTGCATGCTCAAATTAACTTGGCAAAGAGATTTACCCTGGAGGGCAGCAGTGGATTTTACCATGGCAGACAGAGCAGCAGTCACTGCTGACTCCTCAGTACACACAGCACTTTCAGTGCACCTTCACCTGCTGAAACCACTGTCAGACCAGCTGCTTTCCTCCCTGACTCCAGCCTGGAATTGTTCAGACTCATCTGATTAAAGCTGTTTTTGTGAGGTTTTTGTTTCATGACACCTCGTTGCTCACTGACACCCACTGCTCTACCTGACTGTCACAGTCTGGCCAGCAGCTTTTCTGGTTTTGGCTCTTAGCAAGAAGGCAAGTAACTCTGAGAGCTCACAGCATCACCTGGCTGATTGAGGACCCGGGAAAAACTTCTCCCAGGTCACACGTGGGAGCAGGCACTCATATAAAGCTCCCCCCTCAGCTTTCTGGGTTCTTAACTTTTGACCCTGATGCTGGAAACTATTGGCTGTGATTAGGAGGAGCCTGCACTCAGACCTGTGTGGGTGATTTGCGATCAAGTTCTTTTCTACTCTATATTTCTGTTATTGTCTGTAAAAAAAATACATCTAGTTTAGTAAACTCATGAAAACTAGTGTGGTAGTGTCTGTCAGTTTGTCCTTCCCCTTTAATCATTTCTCCTTTTCACTAGATCCCAGCAGACCACTCCTCTATTTCTTGGCTCCTTTTTCCTCCCACACTCTTCAAAATGAGAGGTGCTGAATGGATTTTGCCTAATGCGCACAATAAATGTATTTAAAGAAGCAAAACTTCAGCAGAATGAGGAGGGACAGAGAAGCATAGATTATGTCAGATATGGAAACCTGAGCAACCTGCACCAGGAGGTCCTTGTAAGACTCTGGACAGAGTGGCAAACACCCCTGGCCATATCCTGTTTGTGCTGGGTATGACTGCAGCTCCTTTGTCCTTGATTGTACATTCTCTATAACGTGGCAGTCTGGCTCAGAACAGTGCCCTCTGACCCAGATCTCCTGCTTTTTTAAGGGTATGGGGCTATTTTATGGCTATGGGGCTTTTTTACGCTGTTAAGAGTTCAGGGCTCTGAGGATTCTTCCATCACTGGATAAAATCTGAACACTTGGGAAACCAGTGAAGCTGCTACTGCAAACTGCATCCAGGCCATGGTGACACATGCAAGTTTTAAAACAAACTTTGAGTTATCCTCAGCCTTTACAGTCATATCCCCAGAAAGCTGTGGGTTAGCTTCTCCCAGGAGCATTAGAAAAAACAAAACTTCTTTCCTTAGGAGCAAAGCTGGCAGAATGATGGGGCCTGTAGATGATGGTTTCAGTAAGGAAGATCCACTTCCCCCAGTTTCACTGCTGGCATTGCTCCAGGTTAGTGGTGCAGTTCTTTCCCTCCTGTTTCTGTTTCATTTTGATGTCTTTCTGCATCTCTTTCCTGCTCCATTCAGTTTGGGGTTTTTCATCTTGTTCTGTGAATCCAGCAGCTGCCAGGACCCTCAGAACCACTGAACACTTTCAATTCGAGTGGTGGCTTTTCCCATCTGTGCTGATGAGTAACAGGGTCTCATTTTACTTGTGTGCCCAGCGTTTGTGCAGTGACTGTTGTAATTTTCTCTTTGTGCTGCTGAAACTTTCAAACACACCGTGAAGATCAAAGCCTGGTCAAGCCAGCACTTACAAAACCTAAGTCAATGAGAAAATGTGCTGTGTATAAAGAGCTTTAATTCCTATGTGATGGTAAAACTTTTTTTAAGGGGCTTTATACAAGGATACTAGAATGTGGGAAGAAGCTGTCTGGTTTGACTGAAGAGAAGTAAAGATCTTCCTGCCACAGTCTCCCCACCTGTGGTTTGGGTCAGGACTGGTGTGAGCAGCCTCCTGCCTTGCTGCTCCTCTCCCAGTCAGCTTTAGCACTGTGGAGCAAGCAGTGAGAAAATTTCCTGTGACCTCAGAGCCACATCTATAAATCCAGACACTGTTACCTAAGAGTAGAGACAGCTCCTGCATATAATTTAGAGGATCAGTGCTCTGCAGGATGCCTCAGTAACACAAGCCACAGATGTTTATCACTGCTATTCTTTTTTTTTCTGTAATAGCTGTAGCATCTTGTCGAGTGCATAGCACAGGAGAAGGGACCAGCATGGCTCCAAACTTCGTGATTTTAGCTTAAAGTGGGCCTTTATTAAAATACTCAAACCCCATTTGCTACATTTGGAGATTATATTACCCTTTGTAGATGTTTGCAGATTGCTAAATTAGGGTACCAAGCAATTATAAAATGGAAGTGCTTTATGAATTTAATTTTCTGATATGAAAAGCACAAGGGAAAAGTACCAATATTAACACTGTTGAGCCTCCAGGACAATTCTGTAGGAGAAAGTTACTGGCAAATATTGTAAGTAAGCCCTGCAGGGACAGACTGGTTGTGCAGAAGCCCACTTGCCCCATCAGGACCCAAATCACAGAGAACTCTGTGGCCTTCTGTGAAAAGTCTCATTTGTAAAAGGATCTCTGAGTCGTTCCTGTCCTTGTCCTTCTATCATTCCACAACTGTCCCCACAGCAAGGCACCATCTCCTTCTTGGCCTCATCTCTCTCATTCAGTACCCACCTGGAATGAGCCAAACAGGGTTGTTACAGACAAACAGCGGGGTCATTTGGGGCAGACTTCTTTCAAAGCAGGATCTCCTTTGTACCTTTGTAAACAGGACCTCAGAAAGCCAAATAAATAATAATTTTTAAAAATTAAAAATAGTTGCTTAAAGACCTTCCCACTCGTATCGGTCCAGTGCTCAGATTCCAGGGTATTGCTAATGGCAGTTCAAACTGTAACATTTTTCTCACCTATTTTGTTTCCTTCCCTGAGGGTTTGCATTCTCATTTACTTTCATGCAGCAAATAAATTCCGTGAAAGGGAAATGTTTAACAAACAGCCTCTGGTAAAGAGTATGGCATAACTGGCATAACTCCTTCACTTTTAGAAGCATGAAGATTGCATCACTGAATATTGTGCCTGTCAGTAAATTAAATAAAAAACCCAAACCAAGTTCAGGAAATTAAATTCATTATAAAGATAATGGAAAATTCTGATTTTCCTTGCTGCCCTAGCCATGCACACTTTAATCGTTTCCTCCAACAGTCAATACTCTGTAAAGAAAACAAACATCCTCTTCTCTTGAGACCCTGCTCATTTTTATAGGGTTATGGGGTGGTCTGTTTTACTGCTGGCCTAGAATCCCTTAATGCCTGAGCTTGTGGGATCCAGGGAATGCCTGCCCTCACAGGTGGCATTGGCCTGTTCTGGCTCTGCTGCAGCTGTACATAACCCTTCTGAGGCACCTGGGACAGATCCTGGGCCATAACTCCCCTGAATGAAGCACTCCAGCTGTATTTCAGCCTGTATTTTTACCCCACAGTGTTGCATTTTGTTCCTCTTTGCTGAGCAAGGGAAAACACAGCTGAAATGTTGGCAGTAGAGGAGGAGGTGGCTGTGCACATCAGTGCTAGGGATGCCAGGCTTTGGTGGAACAGAGCAAGGAGCAGATAACTTTGCCCTACTTCATTTATTAATCAGTTTGATTATTTTACTCTCTCCAGTTTTGCAAATCAAGCATAATCACGTTCCCTTAATAGCATGATAGGTCTGTGTGTTCAATTATAGAGGGCAACATTATTCATAGATCCTTCTAGTTTCCCCATATAGACTAATCTTATTAATATTTATCTTCTAATCTATTTACAAATTCAGAGAGGGTAATCTCTGCCTAAATGAAGCTCCTGCTCATACAGAGTTCTCTTCTTTAAAAGAGTCATGGTAACATTTAATATTATTAAAGCTTAAAGAAAAAAAAAAAAAAAGGCAATTAATTGTGAAGCATCATTAACAATGCTGGTATCCAAAATGTTTGGGTGGCTGATTTTTAAGTTCCCTTCCAGCCCAAAACATTTTGTGTTGTCAAAACAAAAGGCAGGAGGGATAACAACATACAGCAGGCGAAACCTCAAGTTCAGAAACACCCAACCACCTCAGTTCCTGACCTCTGGGTTTGGCTACAGAAACTGCCTTGCTAAGTGGTCAGGAAGCAAAGTGCTTGGATCACCTGCCCAGGTCCCAAAGGATCCAGTGTCTGCCTCATTCCACCCATTTGTTTTAATCAATGGCAGCAGAGGAGAGGGGAAAAAACAAAGCAGGTATTTTGAAAAGTGCAAGTTGTGACTTAAGAATGACTGCAGCTTCTTCCAGTTCTGGACATTCTGTTTGCCTCCTGAAACATGAGGAACTGTGTCTGGAGAGCAAATCTGGAATATAATCACTGTGTACTAGTGGGAAATACCCAAGTGGGTATTTAAGGGACTTTGGCACTCTTCAGCCCCCGTCAATGACAACAAGGGTTGTGTGAAGACTTTAGGCACACACAAGCCTGTCCCTACCCAGTAAAGCACTTCAGGGTGCTTTTAAGCCCCTTGATTTCTGCTCTTAGTTTTATCAGCATGAGGTTTTTCAGAGGCAAGAGGCTGCCCTTATCTCACAAATGGACTAAGCTGCCTTATAGCAAAACAAGTCCTCAAAAACTCTTAATTCTTCAAAATGTTAATGTAGTTCTCCCTCCCCTGCTGCAGTGGTCGATGCATTTAAGACCATTCCTTTCTTGTTGACCTGTGCATTTGGGAAATACTGTTTCTCATTATGTCATTCTTCTGTTCATTCCCCCAAAAGACCACTGAAAATGCTCTGTTTTTTCCTCAGGCTGATGCATTCACAGGCTGATGCATCCAAGTCAGTCATTACGCCCATAAGTGTTCCTGTTCCTGCATCAGCTTGTTCAGGGCAGTTCTTCCAGGTGTGCACCAATGCAGCAAGGAAAATGAAACAGGTGTGAAAGCAGGAAAAAAATGCCTCACGATGCTCCATAAGATTTTGTACAGACACCTCGCTGAGATTGAAAAAAACACTGGGTTTCTCACAGCCAGGCAGAAACTTTCCTGCTTCTCTCCTGCTTTTTCTTCTGAAGAGCAAGGCAGATTTTTGGGGTGCAGGTGAAGGATGCCATGTGCAGGATTTCCTGCCGACTGCCTTAGATGGAGGATGATGCCACAGATTTTTTGACATTCAGGCATCATTAGAGTCATCTTTTCTGATGTTCTTTATAGCCCTGGCTAAAGGACTTTATATGGTAATGGTGAACTAAATTATCTCTAAAAGTGCCCATTTGTGAGGTGGAAACCAGAAAGCAAGAACATTCATCCCTCTGTATGCTGGGCAGGTGTCTGCTCTCAGAGTGTAAAATGGGCACTTCCAAGTCATCCAACTTAGTTTTGGAGCTTATCATGGCTTTTTCTGCCAGGTTCAAGCACGGTGAGCAGGGAGAGATAACAAGGAAGATTAGGAATGTGGAAAAACTTCTTTATGAAATAGTAAAAGGATTGAGGCTGTTCACAGTGGAGAAGCAGCAAATAAGAACCAATTTGAAAATGTCTCTTACCATTTGTTGCTGTGAAGCCCAGAGGGGCCCATTGCCTTTGCTCCTTCTCCCATGGTAACAGGAGGCAGAGATATTAGTATGAGAGACCTAACAGCTGGTTAAAAGGAAATTGCTTATTCTTTCCATATTTTGGCCATATTTTAGCTGTTTCAAGACTTTCTGGAGACTTAGAGATTAGTATGATTTTTCTTTTTATAGTGAGTTTTTTTGAAAGACTGCTTATTCATAGGCAGAATATCCCATTATATATCAAGTGTGAGAACACTAGAAATTAATCAAAGCCATAAAATGCTCAAAGCCAAAAATGCTCACAATATTTGAAAGAATATTAGTGTTTCAGTGCCATGGTTTGTAAGCAACATTTCTGTACTGTCAGAGGTTTTCTTCACATGGTACAGAACATGATCAGAGGGATCAAATACATTTCATGGAAGCATCATCTTTGAAAAATGTTCCTTCATATGTATATGAATAGTTTATATGAGCATAAACTGGATATAACATATTACACTAAATATAATAGTGTAATAATATATAATATATAATATATAATATATAACATATAACATATAATAGTATAATACATAAAACAGTAATGGAAGTTTCATACAAACTTCAGACTACATACCTGAAAACTTATTTTAATCCTAAGATTTTAAAAAAGGAGGTATGGCTTACTACCTTGAGGAACTCCTTTGATGCTCCTTAGAAGCTCCTGGTGAAGGCCATTCAGTCCCAGCATCTTATTTATAAGGGACTAATGAACTCTAGTAAAGCAGCAAATGTATTCTGACCTCCTTTGGCCTGTTCTTCTTAAATGTCATATTTTCTAAAGTTGAATAATTTATCTCTTTACATTCTATTATGAACGTGAAAGGCTTTTCTTTGTGAGCTGAATAGTGAAAGTCACTTAAAACTAGGGATAAATTGTGTCTCCTGGTATGCATGTAAGTAGGCATTTAGTTGAGACACCAAGAGTCTTAATGTTTAATTTATACACTGCTTGAAGTTTAGTATATTCTTCTCAGAGAACTGGTGTCTGATGTTTTCATTTTCTGCTGTCTTTCGATTTTAGCAGCAGAGATTATTTGGTACTGAGGTTCTTGGCATGCTCTTGTTATTTACAGATGACATGGGCAACCCAGAAACTTGTCCAACAAAAAAAACCAGCCATGCAGTAAACTGGAAATGAGAAGTAGATCTTCTAATGGCTCCAAAAAACAGCAATCCACTTAAACAATAAACAACAGAACAATTAAAAAAAATCACTAGGAATTCCTTTAAGAGAAGGTTTGAAAAAATCTGAAAAGATTTCGCAGCAGATGTTTTGTCCTATGCCCTGTTTTGCTCAGAGGGTCACAAGTGCTTTCTGATTCCTTCATTGTCCAGCTGTGCTCTGGGATTTTGGTCACACTGTGAGCACACTGGTTCCAGGAGAGTAGCACTTGTTTGATGGTATGGGATTTAGGGGATGAAGGGGGAGAGGGAATGGGAGGAGACTGATGGGGAAGCCTGATAAGAAGGAATGCACATGAAATGAGCCTACAAGGAAGATGGAGAGAGACTACTTACAAGGCCCTGGAGTGCCAGGACACAGGGAATGGCTTCCCAGTGCCAGAGGGCAGGGCTGGACGGGATATTGGGCAGGAATTGTTCCCTGGCAGGGTGGGCAGGCCCTGGCACAGGGTGCCCAGAGCAGCTGTGGCTGCCCCTGGATCCCTGGCAGTGCCCAAGGCCAGGCTGGACTTTGGGGCTTGGAGCAGCCTGGGACAGTGGGAGGTGTCCCATGGCAGGGGGTGGAATGGAATGAGTTTGAAGTTTCCTTTAAAACCAAACCATTCTGGGATTCTATGAAGTTTTGCTTTTCCTGCACCCTTCTCCCATGTTCACTTGGTGCCTGCCCCTGACCCATGATCCAGAAGCTGTTCACTGGGAAGCACCGTGTCTCTACCCAGGGACTACATTCCAATAAAGAAAATAAGAAGGAGGAATAAGGCAGAACAATGAGCAGCTGACCTCTTTCAATAGGCAGCAGCACCTGTGCTCACAGGCATTCCTGTTGTGCTGGTCCAGACCTGCAGCTTCAGGAACATTTATTGGGTGCCTCTTTATAGAGGTGTGGGTTAAAATTTGTCACTTAAGGCTTTTAATTGGAAAGTGTAATTGGAGTTTTCAAACACAGAACACAAATCCTGCTGACTTTACATGCACATTTGAAAGTTGTCATAAAATAAACTGTAAAAGTTTAATCAAAATGAAAGTTGCAAAAGCTGCGTTTCCTGGCACAAACGAGCATAAGCAGGGTCTGTTAATGTTATGGCTCCTTCTTTGGTGACAGAATATAAATTTTCTTAAAAGAGCCCAACATTTAAATTATGAACCAACATAAAACTTCATCATGTTCTAATCATCAAGAATCAATAAGGTCGGAAAAGACCTTTGGGAGCAAATCCTGCGCCTGATGAAATTCAAGCGAGGAAGAGGAAGGTCACAATAGAATAAATTGACTAGTAATTACCTTTTCCTCAAAGGTGAGGGAGTTTCTCTGCAACACTGAGTGCTTTAAGTCGATCACTGCCTTCATTTAGGTTTTGTCAGGTAGGGAGCTGGTACTCCAAGGCTCCTGCTTGTTTTTTTGGTTGTAGTAAGACTGTGACATTTGGTGAAGATGGACACAGGACACACACTGAAATGTTCTAGAGACCTTCCAGCAGCAGGAAATCCACTCACATGTGATGTGCATCTCCTGAGAGAGGTGTGTTTTCCCCAGCTAGGCAGGCCTGTATCGCAGGGGAGAGCCCTGGAGCAGCATGGTTGTTTCAGAGTACGATGAGGAAGGCAGAGAGAAGCTTTTTGCATTCTTGTGTGTAGAATACGCATTGATGAAGGATGTTGGGGCAACAGGCGGCTCTTCAAAATGCTGTTTATTTTATCAAAGATGTTACAGCAGTCCTGGGTTGTGGGTAACAGAGCTATGCCTAAAGCTGCTAACTATAGCTTTGGCATGCCTGAAGCCCCCATAGCCTCTGGTTACGATGCATTATAGAGTTTTCTTTGCCCAGCATCTTAATACATAAACACCAATCAGCATCATACATGATGCCTTTACCATGGTAATCTATAGCCTATCATGACTACTATCATTACCATATTATGTTACAGTTTAAGCTCAAAACTGCTTTTATGTTTTCTTGCAGTGGAGAATTCTTTTTTTTTTCTACTTGGTAAAAACATGGGTTTTGTTTGCCTATAGTATCTTTTGCTCTTCTTGAGACCTCTTTCTGCTTGCTAAGAGCATCTTCTTTGATTGTGGTCAACATGTCCTTTGCTCTAGCCATAAAACCTCTTTCCAACTCGACTTAACCTTTACCTTCTTAGTTGTCCAGTAACAACGATCTTAGCAATCCTTAATTTAGACATCTTTTACTCTTCTATATCAAAACTTGCTTGTATCTCCATCACGCTTTCAGGTTTCACATTCAGAGAGCCTTCTGCTAAACCTACATATCTGTGAAACTTTCCTGTCAAACTTTCACCTTTCCCAACACTTGTGCCAGTCTCTTGGGAGAAGGAATGCTCACAAGGCCTCAAGCTGTTCTCGTGCTCACTCCATCCCTGTTTTCCTCTTTATCTTTCCTCTCCAGGGTTTTGACAGCACATTGTGAACCATTTTCCTGCGAAGGGCATGTGCTGAATCCTTACAAAGTGTGGGGCTGCTCAGGGAGGCAGCTGTGCTGCAATGAAAGGAGCCCATGGATCTGGGAGGAAAGAAAGGCAAATTTGTTGTCTGTCTCCTCCAGTTAGGAATTTTGGAGTTACCAGTTCAGCTCTGTGGGTGTCCAGGCTGTGGCTTACCTTTGAAAGCCGGATGTATTTAACAGACCCTGTGTGACATTTCTGCAGCTACTACAGGGTTACTCAAAATTACCCTTCAGAGGCAGTGGTGTTGCCCTCAGGCCCTCTCTGCACTGGGTGCCTGCCTTGTCCATTCCTTTTTGCCACATTTTGGGCAATTCCATAGTCCATGTCTCAAATTGTTAGTAGTTCCTAAGGCCCAGCTAGATTCTGCACCCAGCTCCTTTGGCAGGCAATCACTGACAGCACATGAGCTAATATTGCTAAATATGTGATTGACTGTAACCAGGATCAGCCTACCCACTAAACTCTAGTGATACAAGACCTGTCATTCCATGCCTTCCCTCACACAGGAGAGCAATTTCTGTGCTGTGCACATCTGGAAGCCTTTGGCAATGTGTTTTTGTTTGGGGTTTCTTTGTTTTTCTTGTGGTAGTGTTCGATCAACCTAAAAATGTATGTTTGTTCCTCCATACTTGATTGGCAAAGTTTCACTTGGAGAGAAGAGGGAAGGGAGAGAAAATTCAGGAGCTTCTGTGTTTTGGGAAGGGAGTGTGTTTGAACCTGTTTAGTTCCATTTCCAGGAGATGGATGTTTTGGGCCAAATCCTCAGCTGATGAAAGGAGAGCTAAGTGGAAAATATTTGAATACCATAGCCTAAGGAAATATGACTGACCACTGGGAAAAAAGTGATACCACTGAGAAAGTGATATCACAGAGCCTTCAGTGTCAGGAAGAGGAAAACATTAATCTAGGAGTACTTTAGTCCTAGGTTTTTCTACAGGTATTCCTGAATTCATGGAGTTAATGTTCTTTTAATTTGTCATTTTGCATCTGCTTGCTTTTTTACAAGCAAACTGAACAGATTCTTGTTCGCTTTCAGCTCATCCTCTGACTTCTCTGAAGTCTTCACACAGCTATTGGACTGGCAGATCAGAATAACAGCACCACCATGGACAAGCATGTAAACTGACTTCTGTGAGGGTTTTATCCCTTTTTCAGGTTAGAAGGGCCACTCAGGTCATGTATGTGGGTAGCTGAACCACTCTGTAATTTTTCACACCATGAACAGGGTGCCCCGAGCAGCTGTGGCTGCCCCTGGATCCCTGGCAGTGCCCAAGGCCAGGCTGGATGGGGCTTAGAGCAGCCTGGGACAGTGGAAGGTGTCCCTGCATATGGCTGAAGGGTAGAATAAGAGGATCTTTAAGGTCCCTGCCACCCAAACAGTTCTGTGATTGCATGATTCTATTCAAAAGCAAAATTTATGACACAAGGGTTGCAATGAAATTAAGGATGATGGTGGTGATTATTAGAAATGTGTGATCTGTTTGTTGTCCTGAGGTTACTTTAAGTGATTACATATTACCATTACTTAGTTACTTGGTTAATTTTAATACTAACTGTCAACTCTGGGTTTATTGCAATTGAAAATATATTCCAGCGGAGAATGTCAATAACAAAAACATAAAAAGCCATCCAGCAGTCAGAAAAACCTGCCAGTTTTCTTCTGCATTTTCAGCTGAAAAGGATGAGAGAGCAGGCAGAATGAGAGACTGCCTGGGACAGAGTGGGGTCACCTCAGCCTGGAAAGCCAGTGATGGTGCCACAGCCTCCAGATTTAGCTGCCATAAAACCTGGTTTGCTTTCTGTTTGTCAGAAAATATTGCCAGCCAAGGAAACCTGAGCAGTCTCCTCCACACCTAGGCCTGAGCTGGGTAACACATCAGGACAACATTTGATCCATGGTCAGAGCTGTGCTGCATTGCTTTGCAAAGCTGTGTTTTGTTCCTTGGTTCTCCTAATTGTGCAGGAAGGCTTTTCAGATGGACATTCCCATGCAAACATCCCGAACAGAAATTGCTATGGAAAGGACATTGAGTGGAGAATTCAGGGAAGCAATGACTTAAATTAAAACTACAGTGCTTGCAACCCCACACATCACAGCCCTGCAACCCCACACATCACAGCCCTGCAACCCCACACATCACAGCCCTGCAACCCCACACATGTCAGCTCAGCCTGGAGCAAAGGAGGTTCAGGGGGGACCTTGTGGCTCTGCACAAGTCCCTGCCAGGAGGGGACAGCCAGGGGGGGTCGGGCTCTGCTGCCAGGGAACAGGGACAGGACAAGGGCAAACGGCCTCAAGCTGCAACAAGGGAGGCTTAGATTGCATATTAGGCAAAATTTCTTTCCTCAGATTTAATCTGAAACTTCCCTTTTCTCTAATCCTGTTATTTTGGCAATATGCAAGTTATAATTGTTAAACTGAGTCTAAGCAATCTACAATATAATTTAACAGGTTGCATAAAAATATCTACAAAATGAAAAGTATTTGGACAAATATCTTTCACAAATTATATTTATTAGGCAGAAATGTGCTAGAATTTCCAAGGTTTATTTTCACAGATTTTGGTTTCATGAGTCTCCTAAAGAGGAAGCATCCTATTTTTTATTGTATATTTACACTGATCAAAAACCCCAAAATCAAAAAGCTGGTGTATACAAAAAAATATCCTGCTTATTTCCTCATAAAATATCTCTGGGCAGTGTTTTATGTATTTTTTAAAGCCATTGCCAAGCTACTGGTTTGTTTCTTGGATTAATTTGTATCAAAATTTTATAGACATTGGCATCTTTCAGTTCCAAAAGCAGCTGATATTTTGAAGGGTGCTCCATTGGGAATGAGGCCGATGTTTTAGTCTGCCCAGTTGCAGTTATTTTCACTTTTAATAACCTGCTACCTTGGAGCCTTGACAACATTTAAACTAAGAGTTCCATACCTTATCTTGATGATTAATTCTTGGTTCAGGCAAGCACTCAATGAAACTAAAACATCACTTGTGGCTTAAGATACACAAGACATAATAAATTAATTAGGTGAACATTAGCCTCCTTTTCCTGTTTGAAGATATTGGTAAGGATATTGCTCTGGGTTTGATGCTACTTACTCATTTTTTTACCTGCTTATGGAATGAATACAAACGTGGGACACCCAGTGTTTGTCATTGCTTCAGTAATTTCCTTCTGGGATAACCAAGAGCAATTTCTGCATCCAAAATCTGTTTCAAATGTGGAATTTCTTTTAAAAATTCCAGAGCAGTGGTCATTGAGGAGAAGAAAAAAGAGAACATGAGATAGAAGTCAGTTAAAACACAACAGGTCTTTTAACCCTTCAGATGGAAGGGGCCTGCAATGATTCCCCAGTCCAACTGCGTAAAAATCCAGATATCACAGAAAAATATGGACTACGTAATTTAGGCAGGGATGTGCTGTTTTGTTCCATTTCTCCTTTCATATGCTTAGTGAGACAGAACGTTTTATACTCTGTATAATAAAAATTGTGCATATACACAAGAATGTTTCCACTATCACAAAATTTTAAAGGTTCTATAACCAAAATTTGGCTGACAAAGTTTACAATTTGGTCCATAATTTGACTGCTTGATTTACTAATTGAATTCTCATTTTGAATAAGATAAATATTTTTATTTCTCGAAAGAAAAGTGCCAGTCCTTTTAAATGCTGTAAATGGAGTCCAGAATTTTTCCTAATCCTCATGATGCCCCATTGCTGTGAGGTTTCAAATGGGCCTAGAATTGGACCAGGGTACTTGGGAGCTGCCCCTGCATCCCTTCTCTAACCCTGTCAGTGTCAGAGAGCCCAAGCAGAGAGTCCAGCACATGTTGTTTTTTACCTCTTTGATGTTACCACTCCACCAAAATCAAGGAGAAAGTTGGTGATTGATGTAGGATTCAAATGAAGGATTTGGCATAGACTCCATTTAGCCCTTAATCTGGTTATTTCCATTTGTAGAAGGCAAACTGGGAAGGGGAATACCGAAGTTTGTCTAAAGTCACACACTGGACAAAGTACATAATCCTTGCTCACTGGATAGAGTTTTAGATCCTTGATTGCAGGAGTATGTTTGGGTTTCTTTTGTCCTTTAAGGCCTTGGAAAATTCTGATGGCAGAGTGATGCACTCTTCGATAATACACATCAGTTTTTAAAGGTTTTCTGAGGCTGCTGGTTGAAGAATTTTCTCATGGCCCTGCAAAACTGCAGCTTCTGTCAGGAAAATAGATTTTTCTATGATGGAGTCTTTTATCAGATAAATGTAAGAGTGTCTTGGCCTAGGTCTTTGTCCTGGTTTGGAAAGACAGGTGTCTGCTAAGGAAGGCAGGAACCTCCCACAGAATGGAGAGTGTAAACCCCTTCCCTCCAAAATACTATCATTTTGAAATTAAGGGACTTTCAGGCAAAGATATGGGAATAGGAATAGCAGTTCTTTGCTGGCTCGGTTGCTGAGGAAAATTTCTGGTAGACATTGTCCCTTCCGTAAAGGACATCATTAATATATGAGTAAGTGATTTTTTTATACATTACATTCCTAAGGCAAGATGAAAAAAACACACAACGTATTTTGTACCTACCTAGGTAAACTGCATGTTTCTGCAGCTGAAACCAGCAATATTAGCTCTGAAATACACTCAGAAAGAACTTTTCTTTGGTGCTGATTCTTTCTTTGTAACTTTCCCAGTCTTTTCTCTTCTTCAAGGCTGAACTATTTTGGCCCCAAATCCCCTATTTTTGCTGACGTTAAGATAGGTAATTATCCGTTCCACTTTATCACTTACATCATCAAAGGTAAAGCTTTCAGGGTTTGTCCTTTCTAAATTTTTTCTTTGTCCCCCTTCCTTTTCAGCTGTAGCTGAGACTCAGATTGCATTAACAGCAGGTATTTGGGATCATCCTTTATTGCCAGCCAGTTAAAAGTAATTGTTGCGTTCTCCTGCTCTGTCACCTCTGTGTTCCCATTAAGAAAAAATCCTGCCTTCACAAATGTGTCAGACTTGTCCTTGGCAAGGGAAAGATTGAACCATCTGGGAGCAGAGCAGTGCTACAAGCCAGAAGTGAAGAAAGTAAGATAACTAATAAAAAAGAAATTCAAGTCAAAATGGTGAAATTACTCTGAAGGTTTTCTTTGAAAGTGTGCTGAGTGGCTGATAGAAAATGGCATTTCTGTAGTGCTCAGCTGAGCCTGGGAGTGAGGGATCACCGAGCCTCTCTGCAATGAGAGATGGTCATTAGGAGGGGAATTAAGGAGTGTCTATTATTCACAGACTGGAAGATGTGATGAAGATATCACCTGTGTTTAAATCGATCTCCTCCAGCAATTTGCCTCAATTCTTCCAGCTTCAGCAGCAGTTGCCTCAAGAGGCTGTTCAGGAGGGTAATGGAGAAGAGAGATGGAGGGATGGAGAAAGTGGCAATTAGGGTAGGAATAGGAGAGGCTGTCAAGTTACAAAAAGTTGGGAGTGTCTTAAGGTATTTGGAGCTGATGACCTGGAGAAAATGATCATCACTCAGTTGTTATTGGCTGGTGGTGCAAGGTCAGAGGAGATCAGAGGGCACAGGGAGGCACTGGGCCCTTTACAGTGCAGGAACAAGTTGTGGGCTAGAAAAGGGCGTGTTGAGGGAGCCCTGGGCATGGAACTCACCAAACTCACTGGGTCCTGAGGTCTGTGAGAAGGGAGGTTGAAGAGGCACAGCAAAACCTTGAAAACATGTTTCTTTTGTCTGTTGCTGGAACTGATTTCATGTGAAATTTTGGGCTGAGTGCAATGATCCACTAAAGCAAAACAGAAGGAAAGGAAATGTAGAAAAATGTAGGGTTTGCTGCCTTTTTTCCCCTTTCTCTTTTCTTTTGGTGTTAAACTACTTGAAAGAGAGACAGATAATCTGGGACCTTCCAGTTAAGTTCTGTTCTCATTATCCCGGCAGAAGTACAGAAAGAACGCAAAATCAAGCAGAGCCTATATTCTTCTAAGGTAGAGCTCTTATCAAATTAGAGGTAGAGCATTTTAGCAACAAAGGAATTTCTTGAATATAATTAATAATTGGAATTTCTGTCCTGAGATACTCCTACTGGAAGGCAGACACGTGGTGGAACAGGGAGCACTGAGGCACTGCCACTCTGCCCTGTGTTGTGCCAGGTCCCTGTCAGGGTTTTATGGGTTTTTCTGCCCATCTCATCCGACCCTGGGCTAATGAGATTCCTTGCAGAAGAAATCACACGACACTTAAGGCCCTTAAAAATCAATCACTGTACAGAGAGCATTTAAAAAAAAAATAAAAAGTGAAAAATCTTTACCAGTCTCTATTGCCGCTGTTGTACACCACAACGATGCAGACTCCGACTTCAGAAGGCCGAAAATGACTCCTCTATTTTTGTGATGTATCTCTCTTATATACTTTTTTACACAGATCAATTTGATTGGTGACAAGAAGACAAACCTCTTCAATCACATTGGTCAGACCAGAGGGACATCAAGAAGAAGCCCCTCCTAGAGAAAGGAATGAAAACATAAGTACAATTTACAAAAACGTGTCTCTTGTTTACAGAAAATTCTCTGGGAGAAAAGAATTTCAGAAAACCAAAACACCTCAGGCACAAAACCAGGACTACAGTCCCTATGTTTTGTAAGATGCCCACCTGTGCAAGTTGCCTGCTCCAATTGATAACGAGACCATGTCTGTGCAGCAGTGTGGTGGTTATCTGCTTGTGTGTTAATACATGTCAAAGGAAAGGTGGTCCTTTGGCTATTGAGGCGCTGTGCTGTTTCACATGGTGTCTTGGAGGAGCTGATGCTGTGTTTTTCCAGACTTATTTGTTTGCCTTAACGTTTTCTATAAAAAGAATGTTTTACAATGGAACCGTACCAAGCAGTCCCAAAACAATTCAGGCAACTGACAGAAGGCAGAGCTTTCTGCTATGAAGATGTTATGAGTGCCTACATTTTTTTTCTTATCTCTTGGCATCCTCTTTACATTAGCTTTGGAGAGTGATTTTGTCTTTAAATATGAATCAGACAACGTTGCCAAGACAACCTCTCTTCAAGCTTTTCATTTCGCCCGCACTGTGTGCTGAACCCCCTCTACTCAGTCTCCCAGAGCAACCGGTCACTTATTTATCAAGTGGAGTTTGGTTGGATGGAGCAAAGTGTTCCAAGTGCACGATTTTCTTGGCTCCTCTGCGAGTCACTCCAGCCAGTGTTCCTCACTCTGTCTCTCCAGGGCTGGAGGAGGCCAGTAACCCTGGCAACTGGGTTCCAGCAAAGGAAACAAAGGGTTTGGATGAGGTGCAGCGCTGTGGTTGATTCCTGCTTTCTCAGCCATGGATGGATATCCACGTGGATATCCACATGGGAATGCAGAGCCAGTGGCAGCAGCCCTCCTCCCCAGGCTGTTGCACTGGATTTCTGCTGGGCTGTTGATTGTCAGTGCAGCGATGCTGTATTTTTGGCTATCAGAGTCGTGCTCACTTTTGCATTCCCCACAAATATCTTATGGCAAGGCACCTGTTGTTTAAACCAGAATGATTTCTGTGGCTTGGCAGGTGGTCTGTAGGTGTTGGCTGTCCTGCTGCTGGCAGGGTGGGGAGGAGGATGTGGGGTTCAGTTACCTGTCATTGCTCCCTACCATGAGAAATTTTGATGTATCACAGGACCACAGAATATCCTGAGCTGAAAAGGACCCACTGTGATTATCCAGTTGAATTCCTGGCCCAAACAATCCCACCTTGTGCATCCCTGAGAGCATTGTCCAAACCCTCCTGGAGCTCTGACAACCTTGGGGCTGTGCCCTTTCCCTGAGGAGTCTATTCAGTGCCCCAGAACCCTCTGGGGAAAGAACTTTACCTGATACCAAACCTAAAACTTCCCAGGAAAGGCAGTGAGCTACTCATCTGTAGATCACTGAGCTTTGGCTCAGCATAACAGAGTGGGAGAAGACACAGGCTCTGAAAAGCTGAAATTAAACACAATTCTCTCTTGTCAAAGGGGGAGTGACCAACTCAAATCGGATTTGAATAAATATAGGCTCTGTTTGTCATATGGATATATTAAATTCCCTTTTCATTTCTTATAACTTCAGTGTATTTTGTGCCCCTTTTGCTCCTACTTCTCACGCCTTTGCCAACAGACCCTCTTTTCCCAGGTGCTTCTCTATGCTGTCACGCTTTCAGCTTTATTAAATAGTGGTTGCATTGTTCTGTCTCAAAGTTGCAAAGGAAGCTCTGGCAAAGAGATGTTTTAATTAAATACAGCAGCAGAGATGGCTCAGCTTGTATTTAAAAAAAAAAAAATGCTGGAAAGGTTTCTTGGCTCGTTTACTGCCACAATAAAGTTATTACCTCAAGGAATGTGGCTGTGTTCGTGACAAGGGGATGACCAGGGACAGCCAGGGCTGTGACAAAACAACAGAAGGTGCATCAGCTTTGGTGGGGACATGTCCTGGGCTCACTCCTCAGGGGTGAGGGCTCAGCAGGGATCTAAGAGTCACCTCTGATTCCTCCTGCCTGGACCTTCAGGAGCTGGAACCTCAGATTGTTTACTGAGAAGCAGCTGAAAGATGAACAAGGCAGGAATTCATCATCCTGCCTGAGATGAGAGTTTTTTCCAGTGACAGGCTTATATGATCACTGGTGTTCTGAACAGTTTGTGTTTTCGCAGAGAGAAAAAAAAAAACAATTTCCCCTTGAAGGATTTATATATTTTTTGTCAACTATTTCTAAAGTTTCAATTATTATTTTTTTTAGTTATTGCATCCGTTCTTTCCAGCAGAGAGACACAGAGGTCAAAGTCTCTGCTGCATCTGTCTCCTCAAAGTCCTTCCCATGTTCTGAAAGGCTGGCTGCAGCTGAGGGATTGCTTTTCCAGTTTGCAAGTTTAATGTGGCTTTCCTGGTAACATTTACAAATGTGGAATCTGTCGGTATTTAATATGATCCGTACTGAATCCACAGCAGAAGTATAAATATTTATTGCTAATTTTTTTCTTTCAATTGATGAACATTTTGCATGTGGGCTCCGCATCTCAGGGTTGGGGTTTTTTTGTGCATTTGAGGGAGGGGTGTGGAAAACTCACCAAAGTTTGCTGAATAAAGAAAATGCAGATGATATTGTGAGCTGAAATATACTACAGTGAAGGGATTGTTCTAAATGCAATACTTTAAAAGTTATTTCATCCAGGACATAAATGACATTTCAGATTTTGAAAAGAATAATTATCTGAGCTGGCACATGAAAGAGCTCTTCTTTATCTGTTAGAGCTTTTTTATTTTTGTGTTTTAACCTGTTAAAGGTAACTATGGGATTTATTTAGTGTGAGAATAAAATGGTGTGACTGATAATCTTGGTCTATCACACACAGCCATTTGGGTTTGTTCTCCCAGGGATGCTCTGTCCATGTTTTTCCTGACATGTTAAGTGTAGGTCTTGCATCTCTGAGTTGTTTTAGGGTTTTTTTGGGGTTTTTTTTTTTTTTTTTTTTGAAGCATCTTTGTGAGTTGCAAAATAGAGCGTTAAAAACATCCTCCCCCCAAGACTGCTGCTGCTTGAGCCCCCTCCCAAGAGGGGAGACAGTGCTGTGGCTCCCTGTCACCCTTGTCCCTGCAGTGGCACAGGACAGTGTTTGTGTTCCCCCTCTGCCTTGTGGGTGACACAAGGCGGAGGGGGAACAGCTGTGGAGCTGGGCTGTGTCTGAGGATGGAAATTGTCCGGTCTGGGTTTGAAATGCAGGTGGAGCAGAGCTGCTGGCTTGGGTCACACCTGAAGTGCTGATACCTCTGGACACAGCTTGGCTGGAAAAACAAGCTCCAAGCTTTGTCTATCTGTACAAACCAGCTGCCATCCCCAGGGCAAGCGAATTTCCTCCCCTTTCCTTGACAGCTGCGGATCTCAGAGACTGAGAAACACTAATCAGCTCCCCCTTGGAGGATGTGGAGAACAAAACCTGTACCGTGGTGAACTCGATTTTGCAGTGCAGCTGAGCTCTGAAGCCTTTACCTGCTCTCTCACTTTGTCCCCTGCACTTCTATTTTTTTCTTTTAGTAGAAAAGGGGATTTGGAAACTCTTGGAAATGCAAAGACGTGGAAACCAATTGTCTTGATAAGCTGTTACAAGAAAGGGTCTAAACAATTCATTCTTTTCACATAGACACACAGCAACAGAACTATCAAGTTCTTACTGCTATTAAGAATTTTAATCTTTTAATGCATTGATTTAAAGGAAAAGAGAAAAACATATCTAACTTGCATTTATTTGACAGCCAATAGCAAACATTTTGCTACACTATTTTAAGAGTAAATACATATTTTAAAAATGTGATGGCTATCTAAATTATAGAATCTAAAGGTTTGGGTCTGGGGAGGGTACAGAAGGAATTGAAGCTGTGTCGGAAACAGAGGGAAGGTGTAAGAAAAGCATAAGTTCATTGCAATGGCCTGTGACCACAAGAGATCAGATTTGAAGCTTTATATTTTATATTCTTTACTAGCCAAGGAAAAATTTACCATAGCCTCAGGCCTTTTCTGATTGTTTTCCCAAACTATGCCAACTGATTGCTCTAATTTTTTCACGTTTATAAAATACTTAGAGGATTAGTTTAGAAGCATGAATATAGACAAATATAATTTAGGCCAGGAATTTTCTCAAATTGGTGGCTGTCTGGGCAAGTAAAATATTTAGGCTAAAAAGGCTCCCCTAAATATTCTAAAAAGAAATGGCAACTAATTTTTTAAGAGTTTCTATGGTGTGATAAGATTTAAATATTTCTGTAGTTGGATTATATGCAAAATATTGTTCTTTAATGACAGTAATTGTTGCTTTATTCAGAGATCACTGCCTGATTCCTAACATCCCAAAGGTGTCCCAACTCCAATGATTGCTCCCTCCTATCAGAAAGCCCTTGAGGAGTGCTCCTTGCTCTTCAGGTGAGCCCTGGGAATTCCAGGGCTTCCAAATTAATTCTCATCACATTTTAATCATTCTTTAAATGAGCCTGTGCAGTATATGAGCTGCTTTTGAAACTTATAGGGCAGCAGAGGCTCCTCTGGCCACAGAACTGACGTGTCAGAGTCCTGCCGTACTCTTCATGGACATTAGAAAATTTATTTTGCAGCAGTGGTTCCAGCCAGTGTTGGAAAGTGATGTTAGATATCAAAAGAGCCTAAAGAGCTCTTATCCCCTGTGTTATCCAGGAAATCCATGGCTTGTGTTTCTGTGAGCTTTACACCTCTCTGTGATCACAGTAGAATCCCCTCGAAAGATGACCAACGATATCCACACTTGTGTTTGCAGAAGTGAAGAGGGATCTCACAGCTTAAGACAACCATATGTAACACTCACTGTTCCCGTTGGAGGCAGAGCAAATCCAGAAAGTTGTTGCTTGTTTTAGAGCTATCTATCTGTGCTGGTTTTGGCTGGTGTGGGGCTGTGTTTGGGTTTGTGCTGAGCTGAGCTGCAGGGCTGATGGCACAGAGGGGTTTCTGCTCTTGCTGAGCTTGCACAGAGCCAAAGGCTTTCCTGTCCCTCCTCTGGCCGTGCTGGGGAGGGGACATGGCTGGGACAGGTGACCCCAACTGACCCCAGGGATGTTCCAGACTGTGTGACATCATGCTCAGGATACAAAGTGGGAAGGACCAGGAGAAAGGGGGGAAGTTTTAAGTGATGCTGTTTGTCTTCCCAAGTCCCTGGTACATTGGATGAGGCCCTGCACTCCTGGGAAAAGAAGTGAGTGGCTGTGGGGGATCTGGTGGCTGGAGTTAAAATATTGCAGTGGCTGAAATCATGTTTTTCCTTCACTTCATAACTAACTGTATAAATTGAGTAAATATTGGTCATCTTTTTGAAGGGAATAAAGAGAATTCTGTAGTATGGGGCCACATGTCTGCCTCGTGTATTGCAGTTGCACTTTGAACCCCCACTTGGTTTAACATTAGGTTTGTTTCCCAGCCTTACAGTTGTCCTTCATCCTGATAAGATGTTGGACAGGACAGGGAGTGAGCAATGTGGGTTTTTCCATCTGTCCTGCAGTACAAGGTGCCTCGTGACCCAGCAGCCATGAAGACAGAAAACCAATTGTTTGAGTCTAGGAAAGAAACCTCATATTCTGTTGAGCCTCAATATTTACTGTCCACAGAATAAATGTACTCCAAAAAAAAAAAAACCAAAAAAACAACCAAACAAAAAAAGACTCTCTTGATATTTTGCTCTGTTCTTACATTACATCATTACTTAGACTAAGTGTGAGGGTAGAGATAAATTCATGTGGTTTGCACAAGAAAGTGTTCTATCCATTTTCACTTGCTAAAGCACACAGAAAGTTCATCTGTCATTACAAAATCCAAAGGAAAATAGAGGATTTGGGTATTACTGCTTGATGTTTTCTGCAAAAAAATCAATAAATTTTCAAGGCATTTTACAGCATTGATATTCTGTTGAGCAAACACCTCTGTTTCCAGATATGAGTTGTTCAGTTTGTCTCAGCATTTAATTAAGCCACAAACTCCCACTCCCAATGCTGTATTTACCCAATTTACTAGACTCTCTGCCTTTAGTGATCATTTATGCTTTTGTACTTGCCACCTACTGCTTCATCCCTAAACTAGATCAGTTTATTTTCAAGGACCCAACACCACAGGCACAGCAAGCCTCTGAACTGTCACAGATCCCATGTAAAATGGCCTTTTAAAGACGTGTTTATGGTTCTTGTAAATCTCTCTATTCCCTCTCCCACTGCAGGACAGAGTATTTCAGAACAAGTCCCATTTGGGGAACTCTCTGCAGGATGTTTGCAGCACTCAGGAAGATGCTGGGGTAAGGTCCCTCTAATGAAGGCAAACTTGGCAACTCACAGCGTTCTAGAATTCAGTAAAAGTTGAACGGGTTTGGAAGCTGATGTGCTGCCTTCTGGCCCAGAGGCTGTGGTCGTGGTTGGTGTTTTGGCTGGATTGTGTAGGAGTTGATGAAGGGAAAGTGAGGCACAAGAGAGAAACTGAAGGGCAACAGAAAAGTAGGAGAGAGGACAGCAAGGCAGAGGCAAAGAAGCTGAGGAGTGGAAATCTCAGTTGCTCTGGTTTACCCTGCTGGAACTATTGAGAATGATCCTAATATAAATAATTATTAGGAGCTAAAAATTACATCATTAACCCAGGCAAAATCTTCCTGAAATGCTGCTGCTTTTGTCACCAAGTACCTGTCACTGCAGGTGGCACTCACCAACCTTTCCAGTCACTCTTACCTCTATGACAGTCATTCTGTCATTGTTTTTCTTCTCTTTTCCATATTGGAGAATGGAGCAGTACTGTGGGGCTGGAGTTGTCCCTGTTTCTTTCACCCAAACTCAGCTGGGTTCTCAGCTCCAGTTTCCACAGGACTCTTCAGTACATTCTCCTCCGCGCTGCATGAACTTCATCATCTTGACTCTAACCCCTGCAGAGAGTCACAGAATACTTTGGGTTGAGAGGGAACTTAAAGAATATCTAAATCCAACCCTCTGCTGTGAGCAGGAACATCTACACCTTCCACCCTTCTAGGTTGCTCCAGGCCCTGTCCAAGCTGGTTTTGTCTTTAGCTCTTGTCTTCTCTCATTCCTGAGAGATATGTGTGAAGCTTTAAGAGTAATTTCACCTCACACAGAGTTCTCTGTAAAGCCCACTTTCACTTGAGTTCCCTGCCTTGTTCACAGGATTTGATGTTCCTCAGCCACTTCCCCCATAACTTTTTTAAAATTTTTTTTCCACATCAATCCTTGTGTATAAGGGAAAACTGCTCCTAATGGAGCTGTCCACCTATTTCTGTGTCCCTTATGATTCCTTGTGACTCTCTGCCCCTGTTATGTCTGAGTAGGGACATCAAGTGCATTGCACTTCTTGGCTTTGCTTCTCTAACTGTTCCTTTCCTATTAACTTTCCATATTTCCACTATTTCTGATGGGAATTCACGTAGGTAGCTGAGCACTCAACATGTCCAACAGCATGACCTGTGCTTTTTGGCCTTTCATCTCATAGATGGCCAAGAAACTAAGGGCTGGAACCTGTGATGTTTATGTTGCTGGGGTAGTGGAAGAAGTCCATACCTCTGTGACTGTAGTCAGTGATTTTCTCTCAATGTGATGAACTGTTAATCCTCTGGGAGGGATGGTGAGCCTGGGACACCAGGTTGGTTAACTGGCAATACTTTTGCGTTGGTTCTTTTGAAGAATAAAAGCGTTGACTGGAGCAGCATAGTACTGGTTTAGTCTTTTGTATTTGAGTAGCATAGAAACTGAATTCTATTACAATATTTGCATAAGTTATTCAGTACACAGAATTTTGTTTCAAACTTTTGAAGACATTACAATTACCTTAAGCTGCGAAGACCAGTAAATCAGTAATGTATATTAATCCCAGTTCCTAAGCAAATATGCACACTTAATTTAACATTCCTTTCTTCAGGAGCATTCACATATTGAAGAGAGCTGTTCAAGCCCTCCCTGTCCAGCTCTGAAAGACTGGAACATGGTCAGGAGGGTGTCTTGAAATTATTCTTTGTTCCAAAGGTTTTTCTGCCAAGCCCTTCACCTCTCAGTGCCTGGAACAAAACCTCCCTGTAAAGCAGGTGCTTGGCTATGGCCTGGCCTCTGGCCTCTCTGGCTGCAGAAGGCTTTCACTTGGATTTTAAGCAGCTGTTCCTGCCTCTGGCCACATCTGTCTGGGACATTAATTCTACTTCAGGTCACTGTTTCTTTGGTGGTCATTCTGAATTTTCCACCCACTCCAACATTCCAGTTGCAAGACCACCTCCACCAAATTCTGATTACAAAGAAAGGCCACAGTCACTACAGTAAAGATTTTTGAGTCTTCTGATGTGCTGCTTTGCTCTCTTGTTTATTAGCACATTGTTTCATGCTTGCATTTGTCAGATGTGTGATTCTACTGTCAATTCAGAGAACTCACCAAAATACCCTGTTTAGGTCATTCCTAATTAGGCATCAAAAAGCCTCTGCACTGTGTTTCACATCTCCCTGATATTTCAGCAATGAACTAGATTTTCAATTATTATTTAAGTCTGAATGGGAATGAGAGAAAAGTCCCTTACAGACAATTCAAAATTCTGGTATTGGGCACCGCGTCATGATTTATAGGACAAATGGGATCAAGTGCTCTCAAGTCAAGTGAGCTGTTTTCCTGATGTACAGAAAAATATAGTTCACAAAATAAAACCCCCTCAGTGTGTGAAACGCACTTCACCAACATCCTTTTCTTTTTCCAACAATTGCATGGTAATTCCTGCAGCCACAGAGCAAAGATAAGGAAAGAACTGGAGACTTTACTCTGCGTACCTTTGCAAAACAGTCACGGGGTTTTTTTCTGCAGTAATTAATCTCCAAGAACCTCCAGCTTTCTGTATTTCCATGAGGTTTGTGATAAAAACAATCTGCTAATAATGTTCTAAACATCTCCACTGCTTTTGTGTCACAACAATTTTCCCTGTATGGTTAAGCTTAAGGTATTCCTTGATCTACATTTTGTGGGAGATAAAAGTTTCAACAAAATTATGGAAGGTTCTTCATTGCAACAAGTTATGAAATCAGGAGGGAAGACACAAAGCTGCAGACAGTTTTCCAGCTTTCCAGGCAGGATATGTATCCACTTCATCTTATTAGAGAGCTGAACCTGTCCTTCGGTGGGACATTTGCCTACAAATGGTAAATACCATTTTATCCCTGGTAAAATACCCAGGGAAATTCTCCATGGCCCCCTAAGATTTCTCTAAGGTAGCACCACTGCCTCACTTTCTGATTACTTTTGTATTTACCTTGTTATTTACCCCTTGATTTTAAGTCTCCTCTTTGGGGAATGTCTTAAATATAAGTTTTCTTTTCTGCAACAATCAGTTTGGTGTGTTATGGACTGAAATTTTAAAATGTGTTCTAATTGAGGTACTGAAAAGAAAATTTTCTGCATGTCAGGCATCCTCAGTAGAGACTTTCTTTTTCCCCTGTGTTGTAAAAGCAACTAATAAATGTCAGTGTTATTAGCATGGGACACCTGCAACAGCTTGGGAAAGGCAACTGGAGACACAGAGCGCAGCAGAGATGTTCCCTTCACTGCTGTCAGGTAAACAAGATGCTGTCTGTCTGCTGAACTCTTGGAAATCCCACAGGACTTTTTCCTGTGGCTCCCCAGGAGCTGTGTCTATTCCTGAAAAAAACAATTGTCCAGAAAGACCTTGAGTTGGGAGCTGAGATTCTTCTTGAATGCAGTAGCCCACCCACCACAGCTACCCACAGACCCTTTGAGGAACTTGGGAAATTCAATGGCAAACAACTCAGCACCCAAATCCTGACTCTGTTTTGAAATCTTAAGGTTATCCCCTTAATTATTCTGGGAAGCCCTCGAAGGTGGAGACTGAGAAGCTGTGCTGCAGCAAAGAAAGCTGTTCTGAGGAGATGTTATTTTTTCTGGAAATAGACTCCCTAAAGCAAGAGAATTTTAGGCAGGGCGGACCACAGAAAGCCAAGATGGATATTAACTGTTCAGATGGGATGCTGAAAGAACATTATTTGCCCAGTGGAGGAGTTGGGTGCTAACTTGAAGGAAAAAAAAAAAAAGAAAAAATTAAGAAGGAATTTAATTTCTGTCAGTCTGTGCTCTTCTCCTGGTGCTTAATAGTTTTCCAGGGCTTTCCAAACATGCACAAGAGACGTGCAGAGAAGCTGTAGCTTGCCCTGAGTCAGTGTATTGTAATGACATTGCCTGGGAACTGCGGGGAGAATCCATGGTTTTCCTTTCTTCCTCAGATATTCCTGGCTGAGAGATGGGTGGGTGGCTTGTGCAGGCTGAAAGGTTGTCTCTGTCTAACTCCTCTTGTTCCAAAGTAAATCTGTTTTCTGTTTCTGTCTCTGACTCGTGTGGATTGCAGAAATCCATTCACATTCAGCAGTGAAGTTTTCACTCAATAAACTCCTCTGCAGGAGCATTTCCCTTGTCTCAGGCTGATGTATGAGGAAGCTCCACATCTTTCCTGCTTGGGTTTAACCTTCCAGGATGGAGCCTTGTCCTGCCTGAGGGATTTACCTGTCCAGATCACCATCCCCAGGGACCTTGGGGCCTCTCAGGTACCTGCTCACTGCTGGGAGCAGTGCTCTGCATGCCTACGTTTGAGCTTTGGTTCCTGGAGTTCTTCAGTGTCACAGTGGGCTGGCAGCAGGACATAAACCCCCTCTTATTGAGGGACAGTGTATATATGGGGGAGATTCTCTTTCTGAAGGATTCTGTAGACCTGCCTGCTTTTGGTGAAAGTCTCTGACTGATTCACTTTGTTCCCAAAGATGTAATTCAAACCTGGTTACTTCTCTACATTCTTTTATTTTGTGTTTAGTTGAGTTCATTTAGGATTCCGTATGTGGGGGTGTGGCTGTGCACAGCCATTCAGAGGTACATAAGTGATTGCACCTCTGGGCTTTTGGTGACAGCAATGAAGAAAGAAAGAAAATATTTTCTTCCATATGTAGTTTGTGTATGTCTTTAGATGACCCGATTTGGACTGATTGCTCTGTCCTTGAGCGCTGCTCTCACCCTATGGTTCTCTTCTCTTTTTGAAACCTTGTTTTCTGCATAGTATAATTGGTCTATAGGGAAAGCTTTTATATTACCAGCAGAAAATGTGAACCAGCTTGTTTACCACCTGGGGTTACATGTGTGTATAAAATATCCCTGAATGGAATGGATAATATGCAAAGCCTCTTTGTTTGTCACCTGTCAGAATGTCCCATGTGTCTGTGTGATCAGTCCATTAGCACTGAAAGGGACAATCCTTTCCCTGGTCACCTTGCTCTGAAATAACTGATTGCAGTCACCACTTTGTGCAATTTCATTGCTCTTGGTTTAGCTTAAAAAAATGTGGACGCATTTTCTGTTTAACAATACGCTTTGAGCAATGCTGTTTTCCTTTAAGCTAAAAATGTTTCTGTATAAATTGTCATGTCTAGAATATCACATTTGTTATTAACCTCTACGGAAACCTGAACTTTTGTACTGGAAGTGAACAGGGTCACCAGAACAATTTGTTCTTTGTCTATCCTGTTACACATCAGTTCTAAAGATTTCCAAAGATCCTCTGGACTGCTGTAGGCTAGAAACGCATTTCCAGAAGAACCAAGAAACTTTTACCACTCACTAGCTGCAGATTCCATCCCAGTGGTTCTCCCATCAAGGGATTTGATTTTTTTGTGTGACTCATCTGCTGTAGACACTGGTTTGTTTCTTTATTTATTTTAATGGCCTGCTGTATAATTGGTAATTCTGTATTAATTTTCACTTCTGTCCATCGAGGTGAGGCTGACTGCTCTGTGGGGTTTTTTTTCTCCTCTGGCTCTTGTGAACAGGCTGTTTTTCCCCCCTTGGTTTTGATAGGAGGAAGTAACAGTGGAAGAACTAAATATCGATTTGGTTTAAAGTAAGGCTGGGATTTCTTTCAAATTGAGCTTGATAGTGGGAGAACATATTCTCTCATTAACATCACCTGGAGACCAAGTAGAGATTTGATGCTGCAGCATAAGCAGCAGAGCACTGTGGATTTTATGACTTCATGATCATTAAAAGTAGGAGTTTACTGCAGAAAACATTTGTAATCTCTTTGGTTGGTAGCTATTATGCCATATTCAATTTTAGGACACTTTTTAATTACTTCTAAGGTGCCAAACTGAAAACCTACCCTTTTTTCATGAGCTTGGCTTCTGGCTCAGAAACTTGGATGCCTTGTTTCTTCAGTGGAAAATAATCTGTAGTATCCTGTGGTTTGCACATTGTTAGTTTAGGGTGCAGCTTTAGTTCATACTTTCCAGTTTCAGTTTGGGCTCACTGATTTTCATGGACCATTAGTCTCTGTAGATCTAACAAGCTACAATTTCTGCAATCATACATTGAAATTAGTAAATCATAAGCTATGAGGGCCTTTGGTATGGTAGTGTGATAACTAAACCATTTTGAGTAGTTTTGGTCTTTACAGTGCATAAAACTGTGTTGTTTTCAAATACAGCAACACAATTAATATGAAAAAAGACAGAAGTTCTCGTCTGTCTATTCTCAAAAGACAGATTGCTGTATTTTTTTTCCTATGTCTAAAATACTCACTGAGACTTCAGGTGTCACAAGGTTGTCCCCTGCAGAATAAAAATTACTTTCCCTTAATTGTTATTGCTGTAAATTCAGTGGAGACTGTGGCTGTGCTTGAGCTCAGTTCCCGGTCTCATGGCAGGGTAAGGCAGGGTTTTCTGAATGCCATCCACTCTCATTTCTATGAAAATGAATAAAGAATTGTTCTGTATACATTATCCACTGACTCAGGAAGAAGCAAAAGTGATGCCTTATCCAAGCTGTGTTTGAAAACACAGTTGGATGGATGAAGCTCACTGGGAAGTTGCAGGGAGAAGTCACAGAGCTGACTTTTTTTTTTTAATGTGAAAGTAAAAATAGCTGAAGTGAGAGAATGAGAGATACACAGAGAGTGGGAAACTCATTTTCTTGTATTTTTTCCTTTCTGCCTTTCTCATGGGTGTTTGTGTTCAGAGCCCTGTGTTGTTTGGTTTCTTTTCTTTCTCCTGGGGAAGCCAGCATGGCTCTCCTGGCAATCAGAGGAGGAAGATAGAGACTGAAAACTTCCTGACTGCACCCAGGCCAAATGGAGAAGCACAGGCAGAATGCTAATCCAGGGCTTCCCCTTCTTTTGGTACTGATTTGGCTTTTTTTTTTAATGATTCATCTTTTCACTTGTTATTAAAAGCAAAAAGCCTGAGTTAAAATTAGGTAGATCTCTTCTACTGTTAAAGCCAATAAAGAGAAAGATTGTATTTAATTCACATCTATTAAAGTATTTTTGCCAGGTACTTATTCTTTGTGTTTTACAGATGTTCATACACTAAGAGTAGATATTGCTGCTCCCCTCTACTCCTTCCTGGAATTAAGGAAGAGAAGATTTGTATGTATTTCTCCTTGTCCAATGGTTTGGGGTTTTATTATTTTGTATTTCACATGAAGTTTGAGAGGCATATATTTAACATGATAACTCAAATTGATATGTGTGGCTTGACTACATATATATATATGCACATATAGACACTATTTCAATAACGAAGGAAGCCAATGATAACTTTGACATAAAAACATAGGATGACAACATTTGAAGTTAGATTTAAAGTAGCTACTGCAAAAAAAATTATTGCTGATACTTTGTAATGATATCTTAAGGTTCAGTGCTTAACAGGTTTCTTTGAATTGATCAGGGTCATAAGAAAAATCTTGATTTTCATAGTACCCTGCCCTACCTGATAGTGTGTGTATAGACATGAAGCAGTTCTCTTTTCCTTGGTTAGGAGCCTGATTCTTCAATTAGATATTTCAGCATGAAAACCGAAGAACCAGTCATCCTTGTAATTAGCTTTCTTTGGTTTTTAAGAGCCAGCGAAGAGAGGTTTGTCATTATTACAGGCAGATCACCAGTTCTGCTGTGTTAAGGTTCTGAACTGCCTTCTCTTTAAAGGTTGACTGTCTCCTGCATGCTTTAAAGCACGTGTTTTTACAAAGATGGCCTCACAAATGAATGTGTCTCACAGCTGTGTTGAGAGCCATTAGAAACAGAGGGTTTTTCTCACTCTTATTTTATTCTCGTTGAAAAGAATACTAAGGGAGTTGTTTCTGTTACAGAAATAACATCCTATCACTTTTTTCCTTGAAAGCCTCCAGTGCTTCACCTCCTTTGGTCTCATTTCTGTCTGCAGAACTGTGCTGTTGGCACTGGGTGCATCTGTGCTTTCACTGGCAGGGAGTACCCACAAAAAAGGCTTTGCTGCAGAGAAAGCCCTCAGAGGTCTTCTGCTGGTCTGAGCTAGCTTGGAAATTGTGCGTATTTTCCTTGGAGAGTGAAACTCTCTCCTCTGCCTGACCAGAGTTGACCTAAGGAACTTTTCTGGTTGGAGTCCAGCATTGCTGCTTCTCCGTTGGAGGGGGAGGTTGTCCTGGGCTTCATTCACATCACATCTGACTGTCATGAGAAAAAGGTAACCTGTTTATCCAAAATGTTGGAAAAGGAGCTGTACAGTTCAACTTCTGCTGGAAAGACTGGGACTGTTTCTTTCTTGCTGGAACATACTGTTCAGCAGTCTCCATCTTTTAAGAATTTCATAAATTCTGGAGAAATGATAAACTAAACTTTATCAAATCTTGGTGAACTTGTTGTCAAAAAAATACAGTGAGAATTATCTCAGTCCATGAAGAAGAGGGTGAAAAAAAAAGAAGAAGAAGAAGAAGAAGAAGAAGAAGAAGAAGAAGAAGAAGAAGAAGAAGAAGAAGAAGAAGAAGAGGAAGAAGAAGAAGAAGAAGAAGAAGAAGAAGAAGAAGAAGAAGAAGAAGAAGAAGAAGAAGAAGAAGAAGAAGAAGAAGAAGAAGAAGAAGAAGAAGAAGAAGAAGAAGAAGAAGAAGAAGCCTACACCCTAAATCCTTCATCCTCCATCTTGCTTTATATATAATGGTATTGTCTAAGGCCTTTAATTCTAAGTTTTGCACTCTATTATATCAAACACTTCTATTCAAACTCCACACCCACAATCCCAGTGCTATCACTCAACTTTGGAAGCCTTTCCCACAGCCTCAGGTCAAATGTAGTGCTCGCCTGAGGGTCAGTGCCTGTCAGCACAGAAAGCCTAAAATTCTCAGTGCCCAGAGTTCGAACACCAGGAACCTTACAAAGTACAAAATCAAGCTGATGTATTTCTAATGATGCTGATGAGATCACAGAGAAAATAATTTTGATTGCAGGGGTAGGTATTCAGTAGAGAAACAGTTTGTAATACACACAGTCTACAAGTGTAATATTTCTTCATGAAAAAAGGCAAAAGAAGCCAAATGCTCTGAAGCAACTCAATGGCAATAGGAGTACAAACCCACGTGCACCTGTGCATGTTGGAAATGTGTAGGAGCACTTGGAACAAGGATCATGCCACAGGGATTTCCATGCACCCTGGGCTGGGCAGGCTGGCCCTGGGCTCTCAGCACAGTGCTCTGTCACACACAGAGTCACAGAATCACTGGGTTGGAAGAGACCTCCAAGATCATCAAGTCCAACCCAGCCCTAACACCTCAACTAAACCATGGCACTGAGAGTCTCATCCAGTCTTTTTTTAAACACATGCAGGGGTGGTAAATCCACCACCCCTCTGGGCAGACCATTGTTGGGGAAGATGCATCAGGGAAACCTTATAAATACGATTGCTTAGCAAAAGATTCTGAAAATATGAAACTTATATATGAAATAGAAATGAAAGCTTACTTTGAATTTTAGGATACTGAGTCTTAGTTACTATATTACCTGAAAACAATAGCCTAGCCAGTTGAAGGAGAATCCCTTTTGATTGAACAATACCTTTCTGCTGGCTAAGGGATCCAAAGGTCAATGTAGCAAAACAGAAAACTCTGAAGAGTAGATTTTAGACTTTAAAATATAACACAGTATGGTAATATAGTAGTTCTTATAGGCTGTATGTAGATTCTATAGGATTTTGTGTCTTGTGTTGGTTGGTCGCTGTAAATTAGCGACCAACTATTCATCACAAAAGGAGATATAATGTGTTGTAAAAAGGACCTCGCTCTCTTAACTCTCCTCTTACTTCTTAACTCCTCTCTTACCCTTCCTCTTCCCCCTACTCTTGCTCTCTCCTGCTCTCTTCCCCCTGCCCTTTGCTCTCTCGCTCCCTTCTCTCTCAGCTCTCACCCTCCTGTTCTTTCTCCCTCTCTCTTTAGGACTTCCCTCCAGCCAAGGCTGGTGGCCGAAGGCCAGGCCCTTTTACCCACGACCCTTGCAATAAAACCACTGGTTCTAGAATGTCTCAGGTCAGCAGAATTCCTTGTCCCAGCCATCCGCAGATTCGCCTACAGACCATTCCATTATTATTATTATTATTATTATTATTATTATTATTATTATTATTATTATTTCTGTGAAAAACTTTTTTCTTAATATCCAACCTTTATTTTCATTGGCACAGCTTGAGACAGTGTCCTCTCATTTTGTCAGTTGCTGCCTGGAGAAAGAGCCTAACCCCCACCTGAGCACAGCCACCTTTCAGGGCATTTTAGAGAGTGGAAAGGTCACCCCTGAGTCTCCTTTTCTCCAGGCTCAACAGCCCCATCTCCCTCAGCCGTTCCTCACAGGGTTTGTGTTCCCAGCCCCTCACCAGCCTCGGTGCCTTCTCTGGATGGGTTCAAGTGTCCCAATGTCCTTCCTAAACTGAGATCCCAGAGCTGGACACAGCACTCAGTGTCCTTCCTAAACTGAGATCCCAGAGCTGGACACAGCACTCAGTGTCCATCCTAAACTGAGATCCCAGAGCTGGACACAGCACTCAGTGTCCATCCTAAACTGAGATCCCAGAGCTGGGCACAGCACTCAGTGTCCTTCCTAAACTGAGATCCCAGAGCTGGACACAGCACTCAGTGTCCATCCTAAACTGAGACACCCAGAGCTGGACACAGCACTCGAGGTGTGGCCTGACCAGTGCCCAGTGCAGGGGCAGAATGACCTCCCTGCTCCTGCTGGCCACACCATTCCTGATCCAGGCCAGGAGCCATTGGCCATCAGGGCACTCTGCTGGCTCATGTCCATGGCTGTCACCATCACCCCCAGGTCCCCTTCTGCCTGGGCACTGTCCACCCACACTGTCCCCAGCCCAGAACATGGCAGGGGGTTCTTGTGGCCAAAACGCAGGACTCATCACCTGGATTTATTAAACTTCATCCTATTGGACTCTCCCCATCCATCCAACCCTTCCAGCACTCTCAAGGTGGAGTCCTCTTCAACAAATTCAAAACTCACATCATTGGCAACAGCCCTGGAAAGCAGATAATCAGCAGATATTCAGTCTGCCAGCACACCAGGCTGACTTTATTTGGGGATTTATTAGGAAATGTGATGGGAAAAGGAAGTTCTGCCTGCCATATAGAGCACAGAGAGTCAGAGGCTGCTCAGTGTGGTGGTGACGAAGAACACAAAAGCAAGAAGCACACAGATGTGTGTTTCTCTCATTTGTACAAGGCCTCCACAGTCAGATTTGGTTTCTCCTAGAAGAAATAAAAAGGAATGTCCCTTGTACCCATCCTGCCTTTGTCTGTGATTGAATCAGAATCACCCCCATTGCTCTTGCAGAGGAAGCTGGTGGTAAAATGTTACTCCAGAGTGGTTTGGGCAACACAGAACTTTGCTTAAAGGTTATTAATGCTCCTACTGAAGTGTTCTAGAAGTTACTTTAGGAATAATTTTTGGGATATTCTAATACTAATACGCAAATAATGGGAAAGGATGCTGTTGTCGCATTTGGATTGAAAAGGGGTAGGGGGTTAAGTCCATCCAAGCTATCACACAAATATTCTTTGGTTCAACTTTTCAAGGCAATGTAGGGGAAAGTGGACTGTTCATAGCTCAGTTAGGCCTTGACAAAATAGAAAATAAACTTATTTGTGGCAGATTTGATAAAAAGTTAATAGTTTTGCTGCTTCTTGTAATTAAAACAAAATATATTGCTAATTTTTAACTTTTTAAAAAATACTTTTTTTTGTAGGTGCACCAGGGGATAAATGTGTGCTGAATAGAAATTTTAAATTTCAATAGAAATTTTTACATTGCTAAAAGGATGTATTCACAATAAAAGCAGAGTTCACCGAAGAGCAACTTGAGAGGTGATTTTCCATTTTTTGCAGCTAATTAAGCACAGAAATGAAACAGTGGTGCTGGGGTTTTCTACTTGGCTGACAAACGTATAGAAAAATTCAGCTGCTGAAATTGGAAATAAAGAAAAATTCAACAATTAGAAAAGTGTGTTGGGCATAGGTTGGGGTTTTTTTAACTGTCAGGTTTTGCATGTTTTGATTTCGCTGCAGCATTGGTAATTTCTTTTGAGCTGGTGGAAAAAAATGGGATTTGGTGGACTGAAGAACTGAAGCGACACAAAAAAAAGTCTGCAGCAGTTGGCAGAGATCTGCAGGAATGTTTGGGAAATGTTGGAACAGTCTGGAGAGACAGGAAATCGTCTGATGAGGTCACTTGTTAACAAAGGTCTTGGTAATGACCAAAAAATGGAGGGGATGAGAGGCAAACCAAAACTCATATTCTCTCACCCCTGAGTCATAGAATCTGGATGTAATCTTATTATTGACTGAGTTTTCCACAAGCTAAGCATTACAATGTAATAAGACATTAATATTTTTTCTTGCTTGTCTATCAGAATAGAAAAAAAAAATCTTATTTTTAGCAATTTTATCCAATGTAAATTGGAGCATTTGAACAGAGACAGAATCTTGATGAAATACTCCTAAGGGAACTTGTTTGTCTGGATGTGATGTTGTGGACAGGTAACACTGCTCATGTTTCAGGATATTATTTCACAGAATTCTGTAGCTTTTCAAGTAACATTTGAGGGATTTTCTCTGTGATTGGTAGAAGGTGGAGGTGGCTGTGGTTTTTCCTCCCTCCCCATTAAGTTTATGAAATAATTCAATAGAATATATTGACTATGTCTTCTATATGTGTGTATATATATGAATAACCAAGAATAGTGACTATATATAACCAAGACTAATTACCTTCTCTATGTAGACAGGTTCTGGTTAATAAATTTGAAGTAATCACATTAATTAGCTCATTGACAATTTAATTGTGTTCTGTTTTAAAATGATTCCACAGTACTAGAAAGAAAAATCATTTTTGGGAACTGATCTCCTCATTCATGAATTTTATTTCTGCAGAAGTGAAAATTGGAAGAACATTCATCATCTGTGAGTCACAACATGATAGAATCATACCAGAGCCTGTGGAATCCTTCAGAAATTATTAAACAAAGTTGCTAAGGTGATTAATCTGCAATTGTGAGTTTGAGGTAGCAGTGTCAGCTACTATTGAATCTATTTTCATAAATAAGGTACTACTTCTTTGAACTTGTCCTATTAAAATTATTAAAGTAAAACTATGGTTCTATACCTGATAATATTTACCAAATGCATGCAAATGTTCTCTGTGTAATTTACATGAATAAATGGAATTTCCTTTTTTTTTTTTCTGTGCTTTTTATGAAATACTTAAGAGAAAGAATTTTCTTGGTAAACACGATGCTTGAGCAAGTTAGTAAAGGTTATGTGTTAAATTCATATATCCTATGAAAAGAAAGGGAAGTCAAAAACCCCCAAATACAAATGAATAGTCCAGCTTTAATTTGATCTAAATGAATTGTCACCAAAAAATTTATAGTGGGGAGAAAAGAAAAATTGTCGTGCCACTAATGGATTGTGATGTGTGAAATGGAATTGGAGAGGACAAGGGAATATCAGAAATCCCAGAAAGCTCCTAGAGACACGTCAGTAATGGCTGGGAAATGGTCACCTGCCCCAAGATGGGAAGTTCTGGAGCCAGCTCTGAAACAATCTGTGGGAGGGAGATGTGTTTCCATGGTGTCCTTGAGGCTTCACAGAACTCCAACAGAAACTGAAATGGTATTTGTAATCCAGGTGAAAGAAGCAGCGGGAAATAAGGATTTGTAAAAGATTTTTCATTGGAGAAATGGTCACTCAGGGGTGAGATGTGTTTGTGGGAGGAATTTATAGATCCAAGGGTCATGCTGGAATGTTTCCCTGCAGGAATATAAGGAACTCAGGGCCTTTCTGATGCCCATGGCTGTCAGCAGAAGGATGCTTGTTGATTGCAGTCTAGAGGAGATTCCCACAGCACTTAAGTTGTCCTGCTTGTGTCAGGTTCACCTCATTTTGCCTGAAACAGAGGATGAGGAGTGATGGACATCGAGGATGAGGAGTGATGGACACTGAGAACAAGCCATCCAACACTCAGCAGGGAGCTCAGGCTCTTGAGGTGGCTTTGGAAGCCACTAGTAGGAAAGGAAAATGGGATTTACTTTTCCAGCACATGTCAAACGACTGCCAAAATGAGTGATTCACTGGCTTACATTTGAAGTGAAGAGGAGCTGTGCATTTTGGGAAGCAGCTTTCCCAGACTGCAGTTTTGTGACTGAGGGTTCTACAGTTTCCTCCAAGGTTTTTTGATCCTGGGCATTCCTGATGGTAACACTAGAGAATGATGGAGTTTATACACTAGAGCAGGCTGTCCCATCCAGGCAGGAATAAAATCCCATTTTTTAAAGCATATTCTTTGCCTAAACAGATGTATTTTCTACAGTGGATCCTCTCTTAGATCCTTGTTCTGCCTTTAGAAAGGGAATCAGGAGAAAATTCGGCTTCATCTTTCTGTTTTAAGAGATTGTCACACCAGGAGCTGGATCATTAATGGGAATGCAGCAAACTCCTCTTTCAGAGCATCCTGTGCATATTTTATCTGTAAAGTGGGAATGGCCTCATTTCCAGTTTGATCGAAAGAAATTTTGTCCATCCTCCAAGAAAATGGTCAAATACATTCCTTCCTTAAGCAGATGAACAATTCATCTTCACACCTTGAGTGTTTGCAAAGCCCAGTCTAAAAACTCCAAACACTTTTATTTCATGTACTTTCTCCTCATGTCCACAAGAATGAGGAGTTTTGAACTCTTAATATTCCCTTATTTTCATACACTACTCTTAGCTTTTGAAGGGTGCCTGTAACAGATCACAGCTTTCTTTGCAGGGAGTACTTGGTCCAATGTCTGTCTTTGAAGAATTAATATACCCACGTCATTTCAAAGCATAGCTGTTGATTGATGTGAAAGGATTGTTGCTCATCGTTGAGCTGTTGTATTTTTCTCTGTGCACACAGCAGGGGAGAAGCCAAAAAAAAAAGCTGGGGGGCTGCTGTGTTTTGGTTTTACATTTGCTCAACTTTCTCAGCAACTTCAAAGACTTTCTGTCTCTTCTGAAGCACTGTTGCACTCTTATCTGTAACCAGTGCTTAATGTTCATCTTCTTTATCATTTCAGTCCACAACCAAGCTTTTAAACAAACAAAGCAGCACTGGCTGCAGTGATAGAGATGATGTATCACTGGCTGTGCTGAGATATGTACATACATCATATAACAAGTGACATGGAAGGGATTTTGCAAAACAGTCTGTCAAAAAAGTGACAAGTTTTCTAGATGCTCTTTGCTCTGAAAAGGGGTTATAAAATTGTTTGTTTTCAAAGAAGGGTACTTTAATCTATCCTAGAACTATCAATGATGTTCTCAGTTTGTCTGAAAGCCTGCTGAGCTCCTCTGAAGGTGTGCATTACCCTTCCTAATTAAATCAGGGTGATCAGCTTGTTGAATATACTACTAAAATGTGCTGTGTCTGTAAACATTCAAACAGTGAACATTTATAGCTGGAGGAAAAAAAGTAAGGGATTAAATTATGCACAGAAACAAAATGTTTTCTTGACTCCTTCCTATCATTCATAATTGACTTTCTTTAATATTCTACGGTTGTTTTACAAGCTTCATTACCTCTGTTTTTCTGAGTGCTATTGAAGTGCTATAGTCTTAATTTTAGGGGTCAAAGGGTCTCTCACCTGCCTGTGATTTGCATGAATCCTGCAGGAATGTAACTGCATTAAAGGTGTCAGTCTCTGGCAAATCCAGTGCAAAATCATCAGTGCGTTAAGAAATTGGTGTGGGAAAATCAGGCCAAGAAGCTCTTTCTGGCTCTGTGCTTCCCTTACCCACAGATCCCAGAAGCCTTGTGTCTGCAGGGGCCAGCTGGGAGCTGAAGGGCACCTGAGCAGTTGATGCTTTTCCACTGAGGCTCCGTGCACTTCACTCACAGCAATATTGATCCAGCTGCCACTGAGGGGCACCCCAGTCCAAGTGGGACCTGTGTCTTTCACAGAGGTGCATCTCTGGGAGCTTGGACTCTGCCCCTCTGCCCCTGGGCTCAGGTGAGAGCCCACCTGCAGAGCTGCCCCAGCCCTGGGGCCCAGCACAGGAGGGACCTGGAGCTGCTGGAGAGAGGCTGGGGAGGCTCCAGGATGAGCAGAGGGATGGAGCAGCTCTGCTGGGAGGAAAGGCTGGGACAGCTGGGGCTGCTCAGCCTGGAGAGGAGAAGCTTTGGGGTGACCCAGTTGTGGTTTTCCAGGGCCTGAAGGAGCTGACAAGGAATGTCGAGAGAGACTCTTTACAAAGGATGGAGTGACAATGGAGAATGGCTTCCCAGTGCCAGAGGGCAGGGCTGGATGGGATATTGGGCAGGAATTGTTCCCTGGCAGGGTGGGCAGGCCCTGGCACAGGGTGCCCAGAGCAGCTGTGGCTGCCCCTGGATCCCTGGCAGTGCCCAAGGCCAGGCTGGACTTTGGGGCTTGGAGCAGCCTGGGACAGTGGGAGGTGTCCCTGCCCATGGCAGGGGTGGCACTGGGTGGGCTTTAATGTCCCTTCAACCCAAACCATTCCATGTTTCTGTGATTGCTCTTTCAGTTGCAGATGATAAAGAGCTCATGGCTTTTTTTTTTTTTTTTTTTTTTTTTTTTTTTTTTTTTTTTTTTTTTTTCTCTCTCTCTATCTTTGTAATATTGTTGTGCCAGGAAATTTGGACTGCCTGAGGCTACGGCCATCAGTGTGATCTGATTGTACTTGCAGGAGAAACCACATTAAAATGAGCAGTTACATCAAACCAAAACAAACTTGGAAGAGCTGAAGGGTTTCTCTTTTCAGACATTTTTCTGAGGGATCGCTGTGAGCAGCACTCAGCAATGCTTCCAATCTGGGCCTCATTTCTTAGTAAACTCTTTTTCTGGGAGAAAAGGTTCACTTCAGAAAGTGAAATAAAGCCCAGAGAACATTCCTTTCCTTCCAGGCCTAGGCTCTAATACAAGGTTTATGAAGGAATAGACAAAAGAGAGTCTATGCTGCTGTCTCAGCACTGTCCTTTGAACATGAGGGACAGGTGATTTCCTGAGTAGCCCCATCCCTGCAGTGCTGGGAATCCCACGGACCACGACCCCAGATGGAGTTGGCCTCGAGGCCCAAGGTTTGGGTGTCTTTTTCTTTTTTCTTTTCCTCCCTGATCTGCCTCCTTTGAGAGCACTAGAGCTGTCAGGTTTTAATCCTGACTGTTTTGGCTGTGAATAAGGGTAGGTGTGGATTCTGGAAGCCCAGTATGACAATTTCTGTACCAGCCTGTGTGGGTACCAGAGAAATGATGCTTGAGCAAAACACGAGTGGTGCTGGGGAAGGAGGAAAAGCAAAACTCCAGGACTCCCTACCCTGCACAGACCTTCCTGCTCCAGGAAAAGGGGAATCACACAGAGCTCTCTGTGTCTGCCTGTGCCATGTCCCATCTGTAAAAAAGACAGCTCTAAACAGTCACTTCCAGCTTGCATTGGTTTCTTCTGGCTCTCAGTCATTTCAACTGTGTTTTCAATAAGACTCCAGCTTCCAGAGTTTTCTTTCTGTGAATCAGACCTGCGAAGGGTGATATCAGATGGGAACAAAGAATGCAGGGGAAATGAGAGTTAGAAGATTGTATCGCCTATTTATTTCAAAATTAAAAATTACTCCTGGACATCTTTAGAGAACTGGAGCTGCTAGAGATCTTGTCTACTACCAAGCCTGAATTGTAGAAAGGTTTTCTAGTTACTGTGAAAATTAATCAATTTTTTAACTGAAAGTCCTTTAATTCAATTAATTTCCATCACTTCTCATGGCTGATTTTGACAAAGCATTGCTAAGAAGACAAATAGTGTAGAAAAAGGTTTGGGTTACTTTCTTAGGGGCTTCTAAAAACTCAGGTATTTTAGTGTTTTAGGAAAGCACCGGATAACCTGAGTGCCTAAGTGTGAACCCTGCCATATTTTGTACTAACTCTGGCTTTTACTTAAGTACAAAAGAGGTGAAATGTTGAGTGTATTGTTCTTCCATGTGTAACCAAAATACTTTTTCTCCTGGTGGTGGCAGTGCTGGGTGAAAAATTTTGACTGTAGAGCAAGATCAGGAAAAACTTTCTAATTCATTTCGCAATTGTAACTGACCTCTCCATTAAATGGACACATTTTGACTACATGGGGATCAGTTCTTCAGAACACACATTGGGGAGATGCTATAAAAGAAGAAACAAAGTCAAGAATATGTTTAGGACAAATGCATTTCTTCTGGGAACACTGTTCTTTAGGCCTTTTGCCTGTAATAGAGTTTATATTCGACTTGATTTTCACCATATAGTGTAAAGAAAGCTAAGTAACGTGTTTTTTGTCAATGTCATTTGCAGTTTTAAGCTTTTTGAAGTGATGAGAAATAGGTCACTTCCCCTGAATTCAGCATTCAGTTTTCGTATTTAGTGGAGCTGAAGGTTAGGAAAAGTTTCAAAGCCTCTTTTGTTTTTCTTTTTAAAGCCATTATTCAACCTTGAAATGAAAACTCACTCGCTAAGCTATGCTAAATAGCTCATTTCCCTCATTTGCTGATGGAGCTAAATGGCCTTTTGGAGATATTTATGAAGATGACTTACCTTTTTCTTATGCACAGCAGTCACACTTTCTCATCCGTGTAATGGAAACAAGAGAGACTCAGGCTGAGGGCTTTCGCTCCCTTAAATAGTTTAGCTGTTTTCCCCACAAATTTATGGTTTCTTCAGCATTTTAGAATAAATCATAGGATAAGCTTTTTTTCCCTAAGAATTTGACTACGAAAATATTGCACTTCCGCGGAAAAGTTTGGATTCCTGCGAGCGGGAAGGTGTCGGCTGTGTGTGTCAGGCTGGGGGTGAGGAAAGGCGGGGGAGGCTGGGGAGTGCGTGTGCCCGCCGGGCTGGAGGGCGGCGGGGGGAGAAGAGCACCGGATCTCGGCCTTCCTCAAAGTCCTCTCAGCAGGACCTCACCGAGCTGGAGACAGCGGGGTTCTGCACAGGGGGAGCTCGGTGACGCCCTGCCCAGCCCTGCCAGCGCCGGGAGAAGCAGGGGAGCGGGAGGAGAAGGGACACAAGCGGCTGAGTTCCTGCCGTGCGCAGGGACAGGGAACACCCGGCAGCGCTCGGCAGCGCAGCCGGCACACCTGCTGCTCTCCTGACACATCTTTTGTGCCCACCTTATGACACCCGGTGCTCACCTTTTGACACCCTTGTGACACCTGGTGACACTTGTGACACGCGGTGCTCACCGGCTGCTCCCCCGGCGCGGCGGCGGGCGCACCTGCACCGCTGCCACAGGGCACCAGGGGGCGCTCCCGCACCGCCTCCGGCCCGGCCGGGACCGGCATGGGAACGGGGAGAGGGAATGGGAATGGGATGGGGATGGGATGGGATGGGATGGGATGGGATGGGATGGGATGGGATGGGATGGGATGGGGATGGGGATGGGGATGGGGGATGGGGGATGGGAATGGGAATGGGGATGGGAATGGGAAGGGGATGGGATGGGGATGGGATGGGATGGGGATGGGGATGGGGATGGGATGGGATGGGGATGGGGATGGGGGAGAGGGAATGGGAATGGGGATGGGAATCGGATGGGGATGGGATGGGGATGGGAATGGGATGGGGGAGAGGGAATGGGGATGGGATGGGGAGAGGGAATGGGACTGGGGAGTGGGAATGAGACTGGGGAGAAAGAAAGAGATGGGGATGGGAATGGGAATGGGGTGGAGGAAAGGGGTGGGAATTGGAATGGGAAGGGTAATGGGAAGGGGGAGAGGAATGAGAGTGGGAAGGGGGAAAGGGATACAGATGGGATAGCAGAGGGGTACAGGGATGGGAACAGGAATGGGGATGTGGATGGGGATAGGAATAGGGAGTGGATGCAGAAGGGAATGGGGAGGGTGATGTCCATGGGAATGGAAAGGGGAAAAGGAGGTAAGGATGGGCATGGGAATAGGGATGGAGCAGGGATGCACCCTCAGCAGGCCTTCCCCTCAGGGCACAGCCCACCCACAAAGGGCCTTTCCAACCCCTGCCTTGGATCCCATTAAAGCTCCTGCAAAGGAACCAGGTGTTTGGGAGGAAACCTGTCCAGCCCTGCAAAATCAGGGCTCTATGTTCCCGGTGTTCCCACCTGTGTGATGTTTATCCAACCCCAGAGCCTGGGCATCTCCGTCACTCACAGAGATAAGCTAAATGCATCACTTTACCAAAAGGTTCACATCTAGATAAGATTCCTACAGTAAATGAATGGAGAAAATGGCTTTTTGCATTACCACGATCTTTTTTTCCCCTACATAAAATAACAGCCTAATTCTTCCCCTGTGCACAAACATAATTTCAGTCATGAAGAAAGCATTTGGAAACCTTTCTTTAGTTTTCAGACAATGCCTCAACCCATTTAATGTAATAATTTCTCTAAATCTGGAAACATTTCCAATCTCATGCCGAACTTTGGCATATTCTATTCAAAGGTAATATCTAGCAAGAAGAATTAAATTGAATTTCACTTACTAATTCAAATATGGAGTGAGTAAACAAAACAAAGCCCCCTTGTAAATTGAAAGGTGTTTTAAATCATTGCAAAGTATGTGTTAATATTTTATGCACAAATGCAAAACAAAAAAAAAAAGTGATTTACTGTTTTCAGAAGTCCTTTGGAAAATTGTTTCCAGACAGTTAGACCAAAAAGGTAGTTTACATCTGACATGTATATAATGTGTTTAAATTATGATGTTTCTTCAGCTGTGGAAGAATACAAAATTCTTTTTACTGGAATGTTTGTGAGTACTCCCTGATGGCTTTAGCAGCACTGAGGTGGCAAAGATTGTGGCTGTCTTTTGGGAATGTGCATCTTTTTCTTACTTCTAAACCTGCCTCTCTCCATCTTCAGAGCAGTGTTAACAAGGAAAAAAACCAAAAAAGAGCCAACAAACAACAACAATAACAAACCAAGCCAAACACCCCCCCCCCCCCAAAAAAAAAAAAAAGATTTCTTGAAGGAAACTAATAAAAAGTAGCCTTGAGCAAAAATCCGGAGGAGGAAATCTTCCTTGGAGGCCTGGGGTGGATTTGGCAGGGGCGTCTCAGAGCTGCAGATGGGAATTATCCAGCAGAACCTTCCTGAGGAAATCAAACCAGCCTGACAAATGTCTGGCTGCACAGCCCAGAACGACACTCAGGAATGTCCTACCAACATCTGCTCTTGCTTCTGTGGCTGGGACAGGAGACAGGGAAACAGAATGTGTGTGAGGGAGCCAGCAAATCCCACTTGGAGCTCTCTCCTGTACTCAGGACAAGAGGAGGGAAGGAAGCCGAGGATGGAACCAGTTTCTAAAATCCAACTTTAAAACTCCAATGACTTAAAATGTCCAAGGTGTTCTTCCTCACTCGTGCTGTGGGTGGGCAGGAGGTCACTTTGGCCAGGAATGTCCCTTTTTCAGAACCTTTGGGCGCTCAGGGAGGAGCAGAGGCTGAGATCCTAAGCTGACATTGCAATTGGTGACAGGTACCAGAGACTTCACAGCCATCTAAATGAACCAGAGAGAGACAAATCCCCATCAAACATAGCCATCAAATTTACTTCTGAGCAAAAATAATTAATAATTAAAGGTATGTTTTCATTATTTGAAGGGAAAAGCAGGCATAATATAAATCCTAATGAGCAAATGAGTAATTTTGATCAAGGAAGTACAGAATGCATCTTTTAAAAATAAAAAAAATAAAAAAAAATAAAATAAAAAAAAAAACAAACAAAAAAAAAACCACAGTTTTGAACGCATAATGTTAGTAAAATACTATCTTTGGGAATCTTTTCAGGCTATTCAGGCTGCCATCACGTTTACACACCACTTGGCAGATTGTATCATCCTTCTATTCATTTTCATCTCCATCCTGTCCCATGTGTGGAATAATTGTTGACTCCAGTTTGAAGCTGTGCTGTGCTCTCAGCTCAGCCGTGGAGATGCCATCCCTTGCATACCAAGCTCAGCATTGTCTGTGCTCTGGCTTTTTTCTATTGTAATGACAACAATTATGGTTGAAAGAATTTTGCTAATGATGACGTGGTAAGAGCAAGCATTTGGAATATTTGATTCCAGCTCCTCTTGATTCAGGTTTCAAGCCTGTCACAGAAGAGCTGGAGGAACGTTCTGGGTGCTGAGCTGTGTTTATAGAAGGGACATGAAGCAGTTCCCGTGTGTGTGTGTGTGTGTGCAAAACAAGCTGCTCAGAGCTCCCATTCTGACATTTGAGTGCAGAGCCCAGTGTCCAGGGTGTCCCAGGCAGTCCAGAAAGGGCTTTGCAAATCACAAAAAACTCAGCATTCTGTGCTCTAGGTCTGAAACTGCAATGCTCCAAAGGACTAACAAAGCTCAGCTCTCATCTCACTGAGTTTTCCCTGCTCCCTGCAATGACCCCACAGTGTTTCTCAGACCTTCAGGGCTTTGCAGGAGAGAAGCAGCAGCAGTGTGTGTGCAGCTCCCAAGTCTTCCCCTGCAGCTGGGGAATTTTGATGCCAAGTTCACGAATCAAATCTCTTTCTCTTGTTTGCCGGTATTTATTGGCAATACAAAAAGTATTTTGTAGCTTCACCTGTTTATGTTCAGTTCTCTCACATTCTGTTTGAGTTTGCCAAAGTCTGGGCCGGGATTTGGGCAGGAAAGCAAACCTCTTTATTCCCTTTACTGTAATTACCAAAATCTTGGAATCATGGAATGATTTGGTTTGGATGGGACCTTAAACCTGCCCCATTCAACAGGGACAGGGACACCTTCTGCTATCCCAGGATGATCTACGCCCTGTCCAGCCTGGCCTTGGGCACTGCCAGGGATCCAGGGGCAGCCACAGCTGCTCTGGGCACCCTGTGCCAGGGCCTGCCCACCCTGCCAGGGAACAATTCCTGCCCAATATCCAACCAAAATTTCCCCTCTGGCACTGGGAAGCCAATTCCCTTGTGTCAGCTCCTTCAGCCCCTGGAAGGCCACAATGGGGTCACTCCAAAACTTCTCCTCTCCAGGCTGAGCAATCCCAGCTCTTCCAGCCTTTTCTCATGGGAGAGGTTCTCCACCTCTCCAAAGGCTTTAGAGAATTCCAGATGAATGTAATCCATAGCCCTTCCCTTGTTCAGTGATGGAGTCACCGTGCCAGAGAAAGCCACGGCGCTGGTTGGTCTCTTGGTGAGGCTGTGCTGGCTGTCCCAAATCCCCTCTGTGTGTCCCAGTGCCTGTCCCAGGCTCTTCCCAGCACAGAGGGTGGGCTGACAGGGCAGCTGACAGGAAAGTTTGGAATGCAGTGGTTTTAATCTGTGATGAGGTGGTGCAGGATATTCTTCCTGGCCCCTCAGGGTGCAGCTTGAGCTGGTCATTTTCTGAGCTGGATCAGCTTGGTTTGGTTTGCTGTTTGAACAAACCAGAAGCTTTCAGGGACTGCTGGCTGTGAAAGGAATGGGGTCGTGTTTCTCTGGGATCATGTCCTGCCCCAGAGCCATCCTCTGAAAGCCAGCACTTCGTTCAGTGCTTGCAGGGAAGAAGATGAAGCTCCACAGCTGGGTGTAGGTGCCTTCTCCATGTGTGAACCTTTTCTGATATGCTCTGCACCCCAAAATTGGGAGGACTGATCAACGGAGTGTTTGTGGGGGTTTTTTCCTGGGTTTTCAGGTTTTGTTTTCTGATGGGTACAAGCCTTGCAAAATTCGTGAGTGGAGGTTCCCAAAGCCTTTAGCCTTAGTATAACGAGGAAGAGTCAGGCATTTTGGAAACATCCTGTTTTTTCACCCATCTTTATAGGAGGAGCAACAATACAGAATCAGATAAAAGACTGATCAAAATTTTTGGTGTTTCCCTCAGCTTTATTTCCAGAACACTTTTCACATTTGATGAACTTTGTGGTAACACCAGTGTTGGTCCTTGCAGGGGTGAGTGCTGTGCTCTGAGATTGGATTGAAGAAAGTTTTGGATGGCAGAATAAACCCAAGATAAAGAGGTTTCTGAGAATTCTAGATTATTATTTCTAATAATCCTTTCCTGGCACAGGGTGCCCAGAGCAGCTGTGGCTGCCCCTGGATCCCTGGCAGTGCCCAAGGCCAGGTTGGACTTTGGGGCTTGGAGCAGCCTGGGACAGTGGGAGGTGTCCCTGCCATGGCTGAGGTGGAATGAGATGATCTTCAAGGTCCCTTCCAACCCAAACCATCCCATGGTGCCATGATGATTCTTTGAGAATATTACCGGAAAACCTTTAATTTCTTCTAATTTTCCAAGGCTTTTGGAACGCAACTTGCCAGTTAGAATTTAGGAAAATTTGTGTTACAAGCAGAATGTTTTTCTGTGGCTTTGAAACCCTCCTGGATTTGGGCTGCAATAGGATGGGACAGAGTCTCAGAGGCAACTCTTCCAGTGCTGAGTGATGCCTGGCTCTGCTGCTAATTTTGCCAAAAAAGTTCATTGTAGGTCCCTTCCAACTTGAGATAGTCTATGATTATATGAAAATATCAGAATATTTTGACAGCATGTTTTTTTTTTTTTTCAACTAAATTAGCCAGAAATAAATATTAAGAAGGAAAAAAGTAAATACTAAGAAAAATTAAAGCAAATGAAAAGAAGTTGATAGGTTAAAAGGCCGATAGGTAAAAGATCAGATGCTGATTGGTAGAAGCTTGTGCTTTTGAGAGGGAAAAATCAACTGACGTGATGTTTGGAGCATATTGGCTGAGGGTTTATGCTGTGTTCTGGATTTAAGCTCTGCTCACCAGTCAGTCAAGCACAGAAGATGCTGAAGATCTGAGAGGTTCTTACTGCAGAGAAGTGACATGATCAGCAGTAGAAAGAATTTCCTGGTTTTAATTTAGTCCTGACCAGAAAGGCTTCTCTTTTCATGAGGATGATAACTTCTATTGATTGGCAGACGGGTAAGAAACTTATCTTCTTAATTCATATCTATAATGATGGCTAATATAGCTCTGGTCTGTATCAACATGCACCAATCCCAAGCCACACACGGGTTTTGAACACTGATCTCAAACCCCCCCTCCCCTGCAGAATATTATTTTAAAGAAAGAAACCTGTGGAAATGTGGGTAAATAAAAGCTTTTCTGGAATACATAAAAAAAAAAAAAAAGGAAACAGAAATTTAAATGACAGGCCTGGTATGTGCCTTTTTCAAATACCTTTATCTGGGTAAATCCTGGTTTATTTTTATTTTATGGCTGCCATTGAGGCTGTCTGCTTTGCTTTTTTTTTATTCCAGCCAGCAGTGCTGTTCCTCAGAATTCGTTGCTGTTGTCTTCTTGGACTCTTTAAGCCTCCTCAACTTAGAAAAGCATTATTTAGTCTGGTGGTTTGCAGAGTGACAGCGTTCTCAGGAGGAGAGAGCATTAAGAGAAAGCAAATATTCATTTTGATATTGATATTTTGATATTGCCAATTGAATAAAAATGATTAAGAGAACAAATTGCTGAATCTGAAGGTACATCCTTGGCTGGAATTCGTTCTTTTCTTGTGGCTTTCTCAATGTCTTGCTTGTGGCCTTTTTTCTTTAATCTGAGATTTATGGTGTTTCTGAAAAGTGTACAAACAGGTTACACAGTTAACCTGAAATGGCTTGGACTTGGAAATAGAAGCATCTGGTTCCAGACTGCTTGGTAGAGGAAGAATTCATCAGCAAAATAAGAACTACAGTCAGGAAAAATCAAGACAGATAAGAATTACTTTGTTGAATGGATGGTCTGCAATGGAGTGAAATCAGATTTCTCTGCATTAAATAAAAGGAATGCCTTCCAAAAGTGCTTCAGAGACAGCTCTGTCTCAAGAATTTCCTCCACTTCTATTTTTCACTGTCTCTTTTTTTGTTGTTCTTTTGCATTCACTTTTCCCCTGTGAATGATTTCACTCAACAAGCAGGAAAGAAGTTTATCAAACAGGAGAAAAGCAGTTCTTGCTTGATGTAATATCACTAGTACTTGTTTATTTCTAAGACAAAAGTAGGAAGTACTTTGCCCTCTGGTAAAATTTCAATCTCAGTTTCCGGAGCTCTTTGAAGGCACCAAATCCTCATGGTTTTGATGGGGCTGAAATTGAATTTCTTCATGACAGTCAGGGCCTTTCTTATCTTCCATTTCTTTAGCTCATATCCTTTCTCATGCCTGAGCAATAATTTTCCTTGGAGAACTGGGCCAAGGTTGTAATGTACACCAGCAGACCTGAGTCACAATCAATCTCTGGCCTAATGGTGACCTTAATGTATCAAAATAAACTGGTGCTTATTTTGGGAAGGGAGGGAAAAAGCAGCTCAGTGACAACCACACCAATGCAAGACAGAATGGAAAAAGATTTCGTTGTAATCAAATTGTGCTGGGCACTGTGGGTGTGAAAGGAAAAAGAGCACTGGATCCAGGAGAGATGGGGGGACCAGAGAAGAGAACCAGCTGATTATCAGAATGTTTTGTCTTTGGAGAATACACCCAGGTAGTATTCTTCGGAGAAATATTGGTTTTGAGGAGCAAAAATGCAGATTTATGGCATGTCAGCATTTAATAGTATTTGTTATTTCGTTGTGTTTGCTGAATTGTTCCTACCAGAAGAATAAGAAACCTGGAAAGCTACATTTTAATACTGTGAATTGAACAACCTTTTGAGCTCATTTTTCACTTAAAATGTTTTTAACTTTCATTTCAGAAAAGCATGAACAACAAGATTAAAAGCTCGATATTCATGCAGTTTTTCAAGTTATCATTGCTGCCAGGAACTTCAAAACTGAGCTCCTCCTACATGGGATCACAAGTGCCAAGAAAAAGAAAAAGGAAAAGAAAACAGGAAAAGAAAAAAGAAAAAGAAAAAGAAAATAAAAAGAGAAAAAGAAAAAGAAAAAGAAAAAGAAAAAAGAAAAAGAAAAAGAAAAAGAAAAAGAAAAAGAAAAAGAAAAAGAAAAAGAAAAAGAGAAAAAGAAAAAGAGAAAAAGAAAAAGAAAAAGAAAAAGAAAAAGAAAAAGAAAAAGAAAAAGAAAAAGAAAAAGAAAAAGAAAAAGAAAAAGGAGCTGACATTGTGATTATTATGAAGTCTGCAAATATTTTCTATTTGCTTTGGGGATTTGTGTTGTTTCCCCCTCAACTGCCTCGTGCCTCCTGTTGAAAGATATGGGCATCTGGAGAACCCAGGCTATCTATGCAGAGTGGTATTTGAGATGCTGAGATTCTTTATGGCTACAGCTACTGTTGTCCAAACATCAAAAAAACCCCAATCAAATCCATCAAATCTTTCAAAGCAGGTAATGGAACTTCCACTAAATCCCTAAGACATCCAGTAGGCAAGGATTTGGGTCAAGGCAGGAGCTAAGATGGAAGCTGGAGACAACTTTTTTCTCATGTGATAGCAGAGAAAAATCCATGGGATGGGCTGCCCTGGAGGCAAAAGCTTCAAGAACTCCCTGAGTTCTCTCAGGGTCTGCAGTTGGCAGAGATTCTGAGGGGGATTTTGTGCCAAGGGGTCCCTTTTAGGTGATAGCAGCCTTTGCCAGCCCTGAGGGGAGAGCCTGGAGCTTTCTCTAGGATGCCACAAGGTGATGCTTCCTTGGCATGTTGGAGTGTGCCAGCTGTCCTGGGCAGTGCCAGTGGGGAACAACTCAGTCCTGCCTTTGGCAGTGTCCAGCAGGAGGCCAGGTGAGAGCAGAGGAAACATTTAGGGGCATTTCCCTGGAATAGTCTCCCTGTAACTGTTGGTGCTTCTGGGATTTTCCTGGGACATTATCCTTCATTTGCCCATTTAACTTGCCCAGTCCCCATTTTACTGCCCATCTCTGTGGCTCAGCCACACATTGTGTGAAGGTTCCACCCGGATTTGATTTTTCTGAGCCTGTTATTTGCAGCTCTGCTGGATTGCACCTGCTTCTAGAATTGGGAGGTGCAGTAAAAAAAACCAAAAAAACTCAAAAAAACCTAACAAAACCAAACCAAACAAAACAAATCCAAAAATACCCCAAAAAACCTAACGCAAAAATTTAAAAAAAAAAAAAAAAAAAAAAAAAAAAAAAAAAAAATCCCACCCTATTCCCCCTTTCCATTCCCATTCCTTTCATAACTTCATAGGACTTTGTTGTCTCTCTCTCAGACATCTCTCTCCTCTTTCTCATCCCTCTCTCACCTTTCTGATTTTGCAGGTGATGATGATATTTTCAGGCTCCAGGTGCTGTAAGTTTTGGTTCCCAGTCAGTTTCATCTTTCTCTACTTATCCATAGAGGACTTCTCTGTGAGATTCCAGAGGTTCCAGCTAGGACTTCTGCATGTCCTGTCCATTGTTTCTTTGGGAATTAAGTTCTCATTACTTTTAAAAACACATTATTTTATGCTTCATTGATTAGTATCAGAGCATATATCAAATATACCCAACATCTTCATTTTTTTAATGTTAATGACAGGAATTTACTTAAACTATTCCATGGATTTATGACACTGGAAAGAGAATTAAGGCATGTCTTTCTTTCTGCCTCCTTTACACTACTTTAGAATGAATCACCCTGTGCCACAATAGCATATGACAACTGTAAAGCATCACAGACCTTGCTCTGAGACAGAATTTTTTTTTTTTTTTTAAACCCCAAGCCAACACAATGTTATTTCAAGAGCTTTCTTCGCTGGCCTTTCTTTTCTGTACTCTTGTAGACTTAGAAATGCCCACACTGATTTATGATTTGTCTGTATGTCTGCCCTGGTTCTGCACATTTTGTCCTGGGCAAGGCTTGTTTAAATGCAGGTGTTTGGGGCTGTAAACCAAATAATTAATCTGAAATGTGTGATTGTCACTTAATCGCAGTGGAAGTTGTTTCTGAACAGAAAGGTACAAAGAGACTTTAAGGTAAAACACCAGAGAGCCTCATTTCTCCTGCACAGAGCCAGGCAGAGGGAATCGCCAGCCTGATGCTGCCCAAAAAGGATAAAAGGTGGGGTCTGGCAGTGGTAGAAGAGAGGTTTGGAAGCACTAAACGATCAAGATCACTGGAGAAGACAAGTGAGATTTCTGCTGCTTTTTAAAGGGTCTCAGATACAAACTGTGAACTGTGTTGCTGTTACACACCCAAAACAATAAGATATAAGGTACATAAACAGCACAGACTCATTCTAAGGGCTAATCCCTTTGACTTTTTTCCTTCCATGCCTAAAAGCCTCTCTTGACATTTGGAAACAGTTGTAAATTCCCCAAATGTGATTCTGATCCCAAAGAGCCAATTCTTCAGTCTCTGCTTACTGTGCTTTACAAGTTTCAGAAATGCAATCTGTCTTGCGGGATGGGATGGAAAGAGGAAATAATTATAGATTTGTATAGGTTAGAGAGTTGGAGAATTTTAAGTTCCTAAAGCGCTACTGGCTGGAAACAAGTACTGCCCAACATTTGCAACTCTATTAGATCCACTCAGTGTAAATTAGTAATTTGGTCAGAAAACATGTCAAAAACACGGAGGAAATTGCTGCTGAATTATAAAAGAGTGGAAATTGCTGGTGCCCTCCAACAGTGCACACTCCTTTAAGGTTGTGGTGGGCACTTTTGGTCAGCTCTGCCCGCATTACCAGCAATTAAATTTTCATACACAAAATTTTTTGAGAAAGAAAAAAACGCTGTTTCAAGAGTTGTGCTGTCCAGTTGTACCTTTGAAAAGCACCAAGACCCCCAACAAATAGTCACCATCCCTGGAAGGTGTTGTTCAGTCTTTGAAGATAACATTCCTCCAGAAGATCAGCCCAAAACAAAATTCACATCTGTTCAAGCTGGCTGTGTTCAGTACCTGAAAATATCCCAAATCACCCACAGTAAAAGTGTGTTCAGCTTCTGGGCATCAGGATGGGAAATTCCTCTTGTTTGTATCTATGTTTGTTGGTGTTTGCTCTTAATCAGCACTTGAAAGAAGAGATTGATTTACAAAACAGAATTTCAGTTGTGGTAATTGAACAAACAAAAAGCTGAAACAAGGGTAAACAAAAGTAGTGGCTCCTTTAAGGTACCAGTAGGATGAACAGGAAAATGAAAGAATATGATTATGAGTAACTAAAGTACTCATCAGATAAGTGTTTTTAGGATCAACAAATATCTAAGAGGCACTTCATTAAATCTAAAACATGTTGATCTGTTTCTCTGGGATCACTGTACAAAGAATGAACAGTAGTGTTCATGAGGTAAACCTTATTTCATTACCTTCAAGTATTTCTTGCCACAGTGGTAAAATGCATGCCCCAAATAAAGGTCATTATCTTCAGATGGGGTGAGATCTACATTTTTTCTTTGAAATGAAGTGATTCTGTGTCTTTTCAGGAGACACTTGAAACACTGTGAAATAGTTTAGGAATTTCCTGGAAAGGAAAAAATAATCTTCAGTGAAATTTAAGTTTCTTCATTAATCTGCCAAGATTAGAGATATCTGGGAAATACTCATCAGTATTTTTAAAAGACTAAAATTTGGAAAGATTACAAGGATGTTTTACAACTTTTTATCAGTGATTTGTTCATGAAAATCGAGAAAGATATTTGAACTAGCAACAAATATTGAGTGGATACTGACAGAGTATTTTTTCTCTTGCAGGTATAATCCAGTTTACTCCCTCCTGAACATTTAAATGAGCTGCTGAACATTCACATGCACCCACACTCACCTGAGCCCTACAGCCTGTACAAAGCAGGCACTGGATGCTTTCTTTTTCAGTATACATTTCCAAGATCAGAAATATATATAGAGAGAGATTGAAATGTATATTGAAAAAGAATATTTATATATAAAAATATGTACATATTCTTTTTCAATATGCATTTCCAAGATCAGAAAAATCTTTGCTGTCCTCTGTTTGCACAAATCTCTAATTGCTTTTATTTTTAAATATGCTTTTCTGGATGAGATCAAATTGGTGTTTCAGAAACCCAGGGGAGGAAGGTAATGTCAGCTCATCCTCTGCACCACTCTGCCAGCTCTTGAGCAGGATGTGACCTTCGGGAATGTCCCTGCAAGGACCTTGCACACTGATGTCCATCTGCAGGATCCTTTTCTGTCACGCTGCCTACAGCAAGCTGCATTAGCTCACACCCTGCTTCTGCTCCCTTTCACCTATTTCTCATCCTCTACTGCTTTCAGAATTGTGAGCATCTCGAGATGGGGACTGTCCTTGAGGCTCCTGGAAGGAAAGTGGGACAGAGAATCGTAGGAAAGGTTTTGGGTTTGACAGTTCCCAAACAGGTTTCAAAGATTCAATAATGGTAGGAACCTGCTTGGTGCAGTAAATATGTTTTACCTGAACTCTTCTACTCAGCAGGTTTAAGGCTATTCAGCATTGAAATCAATAGTTCATAAAAGAGAGAAGTCTGAGCTGAGGCAGCCATTAAATTATCACTTACAGAATTTTGCTGCTAAATTCTCTTGCATAGTTTGATTGGGTTTTGTAGGGTCTGGGAGTGCATGGGGGTTTTTTCCATCTGGATATAAACAAAAGCTTTATCCCAATCAAATCTTTAATCAGTGGAACAGGTTGTTAAGAAAGGTAATGTGAACTGAACCTCCTGCAGCTGACCCTGCCATGAGTAGGAGGCTAGAGCTGAGACCTTCTGAAGTATTTTCTGAGCTGAATAATCCTGTGCTCTTGTGACTCTTATTGAGTTTATCCACTGAGAGGTTTCTTTCCTCCCTCTGATTACACAGAGATAAAATACACAACCTTCACACCCCCCTCCAAGTTTGTCAAAATGTATTATTGCAGCTGTGTGTGCTCTGGTTACCAAACTGACACACAGCAACACACATTTCAGCGTGCTCAACATCAGGAGAGGTGTTTGGGATGAAATTATTGCTGTGAAGTGTTGTGCTGAGAAGAATTTCTGCTGTGAACAGAAAGAACAGGGCTGGAGAGGCTCACCTGTCCCTACAAGGCTCTTCTCATGCCAGTTTACCCATCTGTCCTTTGCCAGCACCGTGCTTGCCCTTCTTTCACCTTCCCTCTGTGTACATTGAACACAGCTGCATTGTTAGCAGCTGGCATTTTTGCTGGGCTCAACCAGAAATTCTTTTAGCCTGTTTCTATTTCCTCTTCGGAGGCAGCCTCTAATCACCCTCCTGCCTGCTGTGGTTCTGGCCCTCACTGAAATCTGGGGTGCAGCTTTGCGGCTGTGTCACTTCCAGGTGCCACCTCCTTGCATTTCACACCAGTTCCTGTAATTAGGCAATTAATGCCTGACTTCACATATTACGTCATTCTCTCACTTTCTCCCTCTTTTCTCTCGGCCAATACCTCACATATTTTACAGGTTTCCCTCATGTCCATGTTACCGGGTGCAGTGGAATGATGCCAGGCACTCACCAAAGCCTCTCTCTCACTCCCCTCCACAGCTGGGCCTGGGAGGGGAAATATGAGGAAAGGTTCATGGGTTCAGGTTCTGGGAGAGATCACCCCTCAAATATCAACATAGAATTAGAGATATTAATTGACTTTACTACTCACAAAATCAGAGCAGGATGAGAAGTAAAGCAAACCCTTAAAAATACCTTCTCCCCACCTCTCCTTCCTTCCAGAGATGCAGGGAGATGGGAGTGGGGGCTCTGGTCAGTTCATCCCCTGTGGCTTCTCCCACTGCTCAGGGACAGGAGTCATTCACCTGCTGCACTCTGGGGTCCTTTCCACAGGAGAGTTCTCCAGGAACTTCTCCAACACAATTCATCCATCCCAAGGCAGCAGCCCTCCTCTAACTGCAGCAGTGTGGGTCACTCTGCCGTGGGGTCAGCCCTCCAAGGACAGGCTGCTCCAGCAGGAGCCCCTCTGTCCATGCTCTCCCATGGGGTCACAGCCTCTCTTCAGGCATCCCCCTGCTCCAACGGGGGCTTTTCAGGGGCTCTGGGTGGATCTCTGCATCCCTGTGGATCCCCATGGGCTGTGGGTGGCTCTGCATCCCCTGTGGATCCCCATGGGCTGTAGGGGCACAGCTGCTCCACCATGGTCTCACCACAGCCTGCAGAGGATTCTTGGCTCTGGTGCCTGGAGCTCCTCCTGCCCTGCCCTGGGTGTCCAGAGCTGTTCCTCTCATGGGTTTTCACCCCACTCTTCTCTGGCTGCAATTACATCTGTGCATCAACTGGTTTTTTTCCTTTTTTTCTTCAACCTGTTAGCCCAGAGACAGTACCACCATTTCGAACCAGGCCAACCCTGGCCAGCCCCACATCCACCTTTGGAGCTCCAGGGATCAGCTCTGCCAGACATGGAAAAAGCTTCTGGTAGCTTGTCACAGAAGCCAGTCCTGTGACCCCGCTGGTACCAATCCAGGCCTTGAGAACCCAGCACACTGGGTCAGGTTTTGCTCCTTGGAAGTCTGCACTGGTGGGGGTGCCAGGATTTTTCCAGCCCTGTCTCCCTGCTCTGCTGCCTCCGGGGTTTCCATCTTGCTTTTCCCATAGAATGTGTTCAAGAGCCTGGAGTGTCATTGAGATAAAACTAATGGAGCTGCTGTTATTTTGGGTCCCCTTTTTGCTCTGTGTCTGAAGTCTGAGTGTGATTTCAGCTCCTCTTTGGTCAGGCAGTGCCTCACCTCCATTTGATAGAGACCTTTCCTATTTCACTTGCACTTCATCCCTCAGTGCTTTCATATATTCCAGGATGGGCTCTCAGGTCCTTGCAGTGTAAGCACATTAAATCCTTTGATCTGTGGGGTTTTTTTGACAGTGGCAGCCACCTTTTCAGTACTTTGTTCCCAACAGACAGTGCAATTTGCCTTAGACTATTCACTTTTCTCTCTGTTGAAAGCCACAGGAAAATGTTAATTCAAAAATAAATTTAAAAAATAATTAAATCCATTCTTATGGCATCTTAATGTTATGTCCTTTTTTTCTATATTCTATTTATAGGACAGAAGGCACTTTTCACTGTGTAGAAAACATTTGATTTAGAGCCATTCTCAAAATATTCTTACAGTTTTATCTCTAAAATGTAGCTTTCTCACGCTGCTTATTTTCCTTCTAGAGTGTAGCTATTATCTCTTTAAGGCTGATTATCACCCACTTAGGGCTAGAAGCCTCCTGAAGGAGTTCTTTCTGCTCCTTTCTGGAAAGGTTTTAGAGGATTTTGTATTTCTGAGTTCATTTATATCCTGAGGTTTTAAGTCCACTTTGGATATTAGTGCTCCTAATTTTTCAAGTGGTTTGTTGTTTTGGGGTTGTTTGTTTGGAGTTGTTTTGTTGTTGGTGTTGGTTTTGTTTGTGTGTTTTTAATTGAAAATCTTTGTTTATTGTCCGGTTTTATTTATTTTTTAAGTTGAAAGTGGAACCGCCTCATGACCTTATTACTTATTCTCTCTGTTGAGTGATAATATTAATAATCAAAAATGCAATTTATTATCATTGGCTTTGTGTATATTTCACTGTGTGTGTGTGTACTGAGCGTAGTGTTTTGGGGGGTGCATATGTCTCGTGAAATGCCTATTTTCTTGTGTCAAAACCTGGCGTGCCCTACCACCGAGCCAGGAAATAACCAGACCCTGCTGCTGTCATGGACCTGTTTTTCCAGGATAAAGCAGGAAAGCTCCTGTAGCGCCTGGGGTCAGCGTGGTTGTGTTCACTTTTCAGGTAATTCTATAATGAGAGAGAAGGGCCAAGGCAGGGCAGGAGCTGGGGAAGGGGCTGGAGCCCCAGCAGAGGCTGAGGGAGCTGGGAAAGGGGCTCAGCCTGGAGCAAAGGAGGCTCAGGGGGGACCTTGTGGCTCTGCACAAGTCCCTGCCAGGAGGGGACAGCCAGGGGGAGTCGGGCTCTGCTGCCAGGGAACAGGGACAGGACAAGGGCAAAGGGCCTCAGGCTGGGCCAGGGGAGGCTCAGCTTGGCCAGCAGCAGGAATTTCTCCATGGAAAGGGTGCTGAGGCCTTGGCAGGGGCTGCCCAGGGAGCTTTGGAGTGCCCATGGCTGGAGGTGTCCAAGGCAGGGCTGGAGGTGGCACTCAGTGCTCTGGGCTGGGGACAAGGTGGCCATGGGGCACAGCTGGGACTTGGTGATCCTGGAGGGATTTTCCAGCCCCAGTGCTTCTGGGATTCTGAAATGTCACAACTCACCACCTCCTGCATTTCCACTCTTTCCCTCTGTCCTTGCATGCCCATCATGATAGCCATTATTTTCCTGTTATCTCTTTTCACAGCCTATTCATTGTTTCTAGTTCTCTGTTCTGTTCTTGCCGCTCGCTGTGTTGTTTTACGAAAGTTAGATATTTCTCCGGCCTTTTCCAATACATTAAATAAATCTAATCTAGACCCCAGAGTAATCTCATTATCCATCTCTCTTTTACTTTGGTGTCTATTAATGCTTTCTCTCCTTTTTCCCTTGTCCTTTGGTGTTCATATCCTGCACAATATTTCATTATGTGAGTTTTTTCTTCTTTTAAAGATTTTTTTAAAAAATCATCCACATAATTTATGGATTATTGCCCTACTTTTCCACTCAGCCTGCTTAGATTCCAGAGGGATGAGAGACTGCTGTCCAGGGTCCTCTTCCCTTCCGGGACATCCGGGAAGGTTCCTTGCAGGAACATCTTCAAGCTGATCTCTGATTGCTTGAAACCAGTTTATCCCTTTCAAGTTTCACTGAGAATCACCTGAATCGTTTTCCAGTCCATAAGATCATGCTTGCCCTTCAGTTTTCCTTGGTCAGGAGGTGTTTCTAATTCTTGAAGCACTTGCTATCTTCCATGGTCTTTTGTAGCTGGTGTGTTTTGCCTTGAGCTGCATGTGAACTCCTCTGATCATTCCTTCTGAGAGCCCTGTCAGGAAGCATCTCACCCAGGAATATGTGTGCACCTGCCTTCACTCTCAGAAAAACGCAGCTTGATGGGATAGCATTCAAAAAACTAATAATTCTTAGCTTTTAAAAAATATTGTTTATTATTATCATTATTATTTTTTATTAGTAATAATATTTTCTAATTTTATTATTTTAAGAAAATAAAACCTTTTTAATATTAGTCGGTGCATTTATGTGAAGGAGTTTTATCTACATTTTTTCACATTGCCCAGTAAAATGTGAGACCATCAAAGGAGTGAAAAGGCATCAAATGCTCAAAAAAGTAACAACCCCCTCCAGTAACAACTTGTAGCTGTTTTTCAGCTGTTCCTAAGTGTTGATATTTTTCACAGCTACATCCTAAATCAGGATTTCACATGAGAGGTATTTCTGTCCACTCTGACTTAATTTGCTTGTTAGATTAGGCCACTTTAGATATGATTCAGCAAAATGTTAGATATTCTACCCTTAAATATTCGTCATTTGCTCAAATTCTTTGTGGGATTGACTTCCCGAGGGAGAGGTCCTCCTCTTAGCCCAGGCCCAAAGCTTATTCTTGTGGAGAATACTTTCACTCTGGAGGAGGATTTGGCTTCCCAACAAGAAGCAGGAATGAGGCTGGGAGATTCAGGCCACTCATGTAAAACCCCTTTGAGGCTCAGCATCAAGCACCAAAACCCTGACATCTTGGCACTCACAGAGTTTTCAAGGAGCTGAAGAGCAGCAGAAAGGTTTACTTGCCACTTCGTAAGAAATTGCCGCCAGAAGGTGAATAAGAAGAGGAGGTGATCCCCCAGGTTCCAGTGGGATTGTTGTGCACCCAGAAGGTTTGAGGGGGGAGGTGGAGGTGATCAGAGGCCAGGGCAGCTTCCAGACAAGGACCCAGACAAAGCAGGACTTTGCAGAGTTGGAAGGGGACTCTCCTTGCTCACATCTTCTCCACTCCTTCCCAGCTTTCCATCTCCAGTCGTTCAAAGTGTAGACCTAAATTCGAGTCTGTGGAGCTGTAGCTTTGACACCCAAAACTACAGCTGTAGCTGTAGTTTTGACACCCAAAACGTTCACATTTATGGGAAAAAACCTCAAATGAAGATTGACTTAAAGAACTAATTTGGGCACCAGGAAAGATCCAGTGGTGTAATTACTTCTGATGAAGGCAGCTAAGGTGCTTTCCTCATTCCCACAGTGCAGGGAATGAAGCTGCAGGCAGTGGTTTTGTTCCCTCTGTTCTGCCCCATCCTCTGCACTGTGTGCATGCCACTCTGACTGTCTCCCTGTGATCCTGCTACCCCCAGTCTGAGAGCACAGAAGACCCCCACGGAGCAGCTGGAGAGCCTGTACAAGGATTTGGCACACTAGGATCCATAACTCTGCTGTATCTTGCTTTCCCCACTGAGACATTACTGTGATTCGTCTTCATTTTGTTTTAGGGCACCACCAGTGCCCTGCAGAGTGGTTTCTTACACTCCCCCCGTTACCACAGGCCCACATCCCTTCCAGGGGTGTATTAAACAGCGTGAGAAATGTCTCACATGTTGGCTCTTTCATTTTCTCTTCATGAGGAGCAGTGTCTGCAAGGGATGAGTTTATTTGGGATTTATCTGGAGTCATAGTTGCACGTGCCTGCCCAGAGAGAGTCAGGGCCACCTGTGGCTTGCTGAGCATTTGCTGAAGGACATGAAATCAACTCTAACTCTTCTACTATACCTACTATACCTCCTTAACTCTAATGCCTTCTATTTAGGTTGGGAACTGGTGGTGCTTGGTATGATCTGCAGTTCCTGTGTGAGGTTGTAGTGTAGTGTGGTGTTACTTCACAAGAAAGTTGCGACAAAAAATGATCAGAAGCGAAGCAAAAGTCTTTATGTCCTGCTGCTCCATGAGAGACAGTAGCCAGTGCTCACTACCTCTTCACAATTCTGTGCTTTATTTTGTTGGCCATTTCATCACTTTTTCATCAGTTTTGAGAATATAAAAGGAAGAATAAGAAGGACCATTCAGTAAAATTATAGAACACTGAAAACGTCTAAGGAGTGTTGTTTGCTGTTATCGTTGAGAGAAAATGCAGGGTTGTAAAACTTCAGTGCCTCTTTGTTGTGACAAAGACTGCAAGGACAGAGAGGCTGGCATAAATCCAGTCTTTTGACAAGGACTACAAGAGTGGGAAATGGTGCACTTGAATCCAGTGTTGTATCAGCTTTTTGACTGTAGTCAGTTGTTAACCCCCATGAACATTTAGATGACTTTTAGTTTCCTTCAAGTTACAAAACAGTTGTTTTGTGACTGTTTTGAGGCAAGCCACAAGTGAGAAAGTGCCATGTTTTATTTATTTCACTCTAGTCAAGGGTCCAATGAATTCATTAAATTGAGACTGCAGGATGCCTGAACTTGCCCAGGTCAGTTACTTACTCTTAGCTCACAGAGGGAGCATTTCCCATCCCTCATTTCCTGCACCAGCTGAAGAAACAGTCAGATTATTTCAAGAGCCATCAAACTCAGGCTATCCATTTTTATGACCTCACCAGCAGCCATTCCTGGATTCCTCACAGGCTATGCCAGCAGAGCCTTTGGTTATTGCTAGGGATGAGCATCACCCTGCAGAATTCGAAATGAAAGCACAGCTGGGAGGGTGTTTGTGGAAGCGCTGCTTTCTGTTCCCTGCCCAAGGAAAATGATGTTGATGAGTGTGAGGAATGTGGCTACATTTGCTCTGACTTGGTGAGGCTGCTGTTAAGTGTGGATAATATCCTCCCTTCTCCATCTGACTGGACTGTTTTGAATGTGTTCTCTTCGGGAGCTGTTTGGATTTCTGTTGTTCCTGATGAGCTCAAACAGGCACCTTGGTGGCAGGGCCATGGCATGTGTCTGCCAATCAGTCCCTTTGATTACACAGGAATCTTAACAAGGAGGTGCTTACCTTTCCAATTGCTAAATTTAGATGAGATGAACACTGATTCAAAAGGACTGATTCATATCCTTCTTCTTATCTTTGTCAGGACTTGAACAACCCACTCGAGTGGAAGGTGTCAGTGCCCATGGCAGGGGTGGGGTGAAATGGGTGTCCATGTCCCTTCCAACACAGACCAGTCTGGGATTCTGAGGTAAGTCCTGCTTGCTGTGAATTCCACCTTCAGTTTGAACTAAATCAATTTTATCTGATACTTATAAGAATAATTTTGAGGACTCTCCTTAGCAAATCATAGAATTGCAGAATCCCAGAAAGCTTTGGGTTGGAAGGGACCTTAAAGCTCATCCCATTCCACCCCCTGCCATAGGCAGGGACACCTCCCACTGTCCCAGGCTGCTCCAAGCCCCAAAGTCCAGCCTGGCCTTGGGCACTGCCAGGGATCCAGGGGCAGCCACAGCTGCTCTGGGCACCCTGTGCCAGGGCCTGCCCACCCTGCCAGGGAACAATTCCTGCCCAGTATCCCATCCAGCCCTGCCCTCTGGCACTGGGAAGCCATTCCCCCTTATCCCATCACTGCAGTTCCTGATCAAGAGCCCCTCTCTGGCTTCCCTGGAGGTGTCCTCAGACACTGAAATCGCATTGAATCTAATGAGAAATATATCTTCTTATCGTAATGCTTCATTTGTGAATCCTGAACTCTCTAAAATTTTGGCTTGGCATATAAGAAGTTTGTTGAATTTTTTATTCAGTAGTGGAAATTCTGAACAACACAACAGGAGCTCTGAATCTTATATGAAGATTTGTTTTAAAAATACCAAAGTAAGTAACAGCTTTTCAGAACCCAGATAAAGTAGCTATCAGATACAGACTGCAGGGTTTAGGAATGAATCGCCTCTCTCCTCATCTTTCTGAATTGGTGCATCTGATATATTATCTGGCATATTAAATTTGATTTTTCACTGGCTTTTTTTCAACTAGAATTATTGAATTAAGAGTAGTTTTTTCCCTGCTGCTTTGTTTTTCTAATCTTCTTCTAATTCTCAGTTGGTCTGAAAAGATACTTATATTATTCATAAAGTTAATCAAGCTTTTAAGATCTAAAATAAAGTTGTTTTAGAAAGGGGAGTGAAATATTCTGAATTGTTATTTAAATCTTGTCTCTCAGACTTTTTATAAATAATAACTATTATGCATTTGATCAGTACATAGAGATATTAGAAAATGGAAAAAGTCTTTTAAAAAAACCCATACATATCTTTAACATAATTCAATTATTATCCTTAGAAGTGAAAATCTATTAGCTGACAATATAATAAAAAGGACTATACCATCTGTTATCTCTATATAATTGTATGAAAAACATCAGTCTGTACTTGACGCAACAATTTTCAAGAGCTTGTTAACCTTTCAAATTAGATTTGTACTATCAATTATACTTAACCAGGAACTTTTTATCCGTGCTTTTATATTTCCTTAATTAGTTCCATAACTCATTTTAGGCATTTTTCTAATAGTATCACACAGTTATACAGCCACAGCAGGACTTTCAGGGATGTCTGGTTCCATCTTCCCCTTTTTCTTTTCTCACTACCACACTGTAATTGGGTGATGATGGATGTTCCCACCTCCAGTTCCACTCTCATTTGAAATATTCCTACAAAACTCGTCAAGGGCCAGACTTTGTGTCTGAGAGCAGTGGTGTGAATGGGCTCTGCAGGTCCCAGCTTCAGGCTGTCATCCTGAGAGAATGGACTGCAGGTATTCCATAATTAGCCCTTGGATTATCCCTGCTGCTTTTCAAAGAGGTGTGAGAAAGTCTTTTTTTTGCTTCTGAAACTTTCAGAGGATTCTCTTCAGGCAGTTTGTTCTGTCCCTGACCCTCCTGAGGCCAGAGTTCAGCACACACTGTGTAAAGAACAGACCCAGCACTCCGTGACAGTGGGGGTGATGCTCCAGCCTGCTCAGCAGCACACCAGGATTCATTTTCACCCCAAAGAAAGCATTGTTCTTAAGGACACGTCTCCATAAAGTTACTACCTTAGCAGTGAGATAAAAGCTCCTCTCAAGACACTCTCATGATTTGCAAAAGGAGAAAGATGGCATAGCATCAGAAAATGTTTTAAAAATCAACAGGTCTGTCTAACAGAATAGAGAATGTAATTCAGACATAGTTCATCTGGATCCATATACTTAGGTAACAAAACTATTTTTCATATTGGGAATATTCTTATCCCTTTCCAGCCTCCTGGTTTCTTACACTTGAACTTCTTATAATGACAATTTTCATTATTGTTTCCAAAACAGGTGTTAGGACATACACATTCTGTGTTAGAGTGCTACACTGCAACCAGAGAGCATCATTTTTAACAGACACACCCATCAAATTCACATTAACAGCGCCAAGGTAGTGATATCATTTATCATAGCTTAACCTTTCTCTGCAGTTCAGAGCTGTAGGGTGGGGAAGGACAAAGAAGGCAAGTTCTTAAAATAGTCTTGACAGCTGTTTCTCCAGCCTGTCATTAAAGCTTTCCCCATGGACCATGTGCTGAAATCCAGCCTGTACCTAATTTCAGTCCAGGCCCTCTTGTTTTGTCAGCTATAAATGGGGAGAACAGATAATTTCTGTCTTCTTTATGGTGATCTCCCATATATCTGGAAATCGTGATGCTGTTCTGTGGCCTAAGGCTCCCATTCTTTCCCACATTTTTGATCTGTCGTGTTTTCTGTGCTTTGGTTCATCTCTTTCTCTGGGAATGATGCAGAGGTCTCCATGGTGAGTGGCCCAGAACAGACTGGATGTGATCAGCAGCCTATACTCCTGCTCCAGGTTTCATCTGCATCTTCTGGGATTTTCCTCTCCAGTGTGGCACTGCTGAGTCTTGCTCATTTGGTTCCCCACAGAAATTCTCCAGAGCCTACACCTGGCCTGGTTATTCCTCAGGAGAGGTCAGGATTCTGCTGCCTGCCCACAGAACTCTGGGATTCTGCTTCCTTGCAGCCTCTTTGCCAAAAGTTGTTGTGCAAAGAATTAACATTCAATTAGTGCTGGCCACAGGTTGGATCCTGCAGAATTCTGCCAGAGTCCTCTCCACTTTGGTATGGATCCATTGGTAATGAGCCCCTGTCTGCAGTATTTTGTGCGGGTTTCCATTTTTAAAGAAGTTTTGGTGTTGTGTCTGCTCTTTTCATTCTCCCGGCCTTCCATTCCTCCCCTGGGAATTCTCTAGGAAGAGAGTTAGCCCAGCCAGCCTTGTCAGTGTGTAGGAAAAAGCTTATCAAACTTGGGATGCTGTAACCCATTTTTGTCTCACAGAGCCTCTAAGCTTATCCTCATGTTGTTGGTTTTTATTGTGCCCAGCTATCTCTGCTGGTTGATGATTTCAACAAAATATTTTTTAAAAAAATTTAAAAAATGTTTTAAGCACTCAAAACTATGAAGAGAGGTGATCCTGTGGCAATTCAGTGCAGTAGCCAGAGATCCCAGCATCCTGAAGGACAGGACATTTCAGCATGTCAGGCTAGCTGGGAGCAAGCCATGGAGAGTTGTTCCCTCCATTCCTGATATTTTCTGTTTCTCCTCTTTGCCTACCTGTTCATGCAGGGAAATATTGGGAAAGCAGTCCCTGCTGCATTCTTCTGCATTGCTGCCTGAACAGCTTCACACTGAAATGAAACTTTGAAGAATATGCTTAAAGGAAGAGACACAGGAAATATTCCCAAGGGTCGTTGAAAGGTCTGCAGTGAAGAGGGGGAAAAAATCCCCAAGAAATTCCCCTTTTCAATGGATGGTGCCCCTCCCTCACACTCTACTGCTTTTTTTTTTTTTTTTTTTTTTTTTTTTTTTTTTTTTTCAAAAACCAGTTAAGAGCTTGAAGATGGAATTTGTGAATATGAAAAATCAGCAAAATATCCAAATGCTGTTATCCTGAGGCCAGCGAGAGCTCTGCATGAAAGGCTACAAGAATGAAAACCATGGATTTTACTGATGCATTGTTTCAGTGTAAATAGATTATATTTTAAATAAATAAAAATAATGCTCTGATTTTTAGCAGCCCTAGAAATTGCGCCATATTTTATGATTACAGATATTTGTTGTTTTCTGTTGCATATTTAATGAAGTATTTGCAGAGCATTTAGTGAACAAAAACAGTTCTTGAAATTTGTTTGTCTCAACTGAGCTCTTCATTTTTTTCCTGCATGACTTTTCCTGTCTTTGATTTTACACCCATGCTACTTCCACAGGTACTAAACATAAATGTGCTTAAAGTAATTTGAATATGGCTTATACTGAGCATGAAGATATTTAAGCACAACAGGAAAATATTTTAAAAATCAGTAATTTTTTATTAATATTTATTGCTCTGTAAGAAAGCTGATGATTTTGATCTAGATCTCTGTTTCTGAAACAAAGAACTAAGGCACAGGTTTTGGAAACCGATACATGCACACATGCCAAGTTCAAAAAGGAAGTGAGCATCCAGATTTATTTCCTATACTTAATGTTGTTAGCAAATGAGATGTAGGCCTTATAGGAGTGAAATCCAGGGCTGGATTATTCATAGAGACATTTAAATGGCATCAAAATACAGATGGATTTTGATTTTTGGCAATTAAGTTATCTAATAACTTTTATTCTATTAAAAATCCCATCAACAGTATGACAAAACCCTATGTGTCAGTGGATGCTGGTTGTAAATTACATGGAATTTTTCAGATTGGATGTTCATAGAGTAGTGTAAGTTCTGCCAGAACTTAAGTAAGAGCAATAACCTGTGATTCCTGCATCTCACCTTCTGGCCAGTGTTACATCTGAAATACAGAAAAAAAAAATCAGCTGAAATATGTGAAAAAAAAATTCAAATAGCTATAGAGTGTTCTGGACTGCTTGTAACCTCATGGCTGGGATTGCCCTTTGGATCTGATATCCTGGGTACATTTCCTTCTGGAAAGGCTTAGTGCCAGATCTTAATTGGATTTACAGAGTGGAAGTTCTGAGCCCTCAGGAGTCACCAGCTGGAGGGTTGGAAGGAATGATCCCATTCCAGGACAGATCCTCTTTCTCTCAGGGTGTGACCTTCCAGGACACTCCCTGGAGCACCTGGGTTCCTTCCTGGAGGCTCTGGATGAGCAGGGGAAGGCTGGAAGCTCCACAAGTTCTTCCCTGAGGGTCCCTCTGGACCTCCTCATCTGCAGAGGGGGATCTGAGCTCATGTTTATTCCATGCCCTTCAGGTGCCACCCTGCTGCCTCTGGACATAAAGAGGGACAAATTAAATGAGTAATGGACCGAGCTAATAATAAATAGAAAAAGTGGGGTATAAAGGACAGGGTAGAATATTATTTAAAGTGGATATCTCAACCTGTTTCCCTGAGTAACTGCACAAATAAACTGTTATTCATTTTGAAGGTTAAGCTCTAATAATACCTTTAAAACACTCAAGTAAAGTTCAAATGCAATCTACTATTTATGATAAAGTGTTCCCAGTGTTGGAGGCAACTCTTTCCCAAATTGATTATATTCCCTTTTGAGCAGAAGTAGAGGTTTCAAGCATCTAATTCAGAAGAGTCATCCATCTTCCTTTCTGTTAGTCAGACAGCTCGATATTCCAGTTCCTTCACAAGGTCTAACTTGCCAATGGAACGGATATTTCTTTTTCTTCAGCAATACAGGCATTTTTGAATCGTTCCAAGCCTGCTTAGCATTTATGTTCTTTGTGACAGGCATTCATTTTTGGAACAAACTCGTGTGTGCATCAGAAATGAGAAAAGAAAAATGCCAAATGCCAAAAAAGGGGCATTTTAAAGAGTTTTAAAGATTACTAAAGAATTTTTTTATGATTCAGAGATATTTTTCGGGCAGTCTACGGCTAAAAAGCAATTACTCTAACTTGGGAACATACAGTGCTAGTTTGTATAATTTTAATTTATTGTTTGTGAGTTCTTTTCTTTATCAGTGGTAAACAGATACAAATCCCAGTCATGAATCTCGTTGGGAACTCATCCAGCTATTTTTGTTATAATTGCTAAGAAAATGCTTTTATCTGGAGTTTCAAGAAGTGTTCTTTTTATGTGACTCTGGGATAATGACACCTTATGTTCCAGAGCAAATCCATGAGAAAAGCGAACAGGAGTTAACCAAGGCATTTCAAATCACACCATTCAAATCAAATAATTTGGTTTTATGACTGAATCTATCCCTGATGTCAGTCCTAACCCTGGTAGCACTTGGGGTTTGCCACGAAGTTATCAAGAGTTCGTCACTTTCTCTCCAAATCCAGAGGCCGAACAAGAAATGCTGTTTTCAGATTTCAAAGCAATGCAACTTTATTTTTCACAGCTAAAATTGAACATTCAAATTCCTTGGCATTTAAATTCTTTGCTGTCACTGGATATGAATAAAACTCATCCTGGCTGAAAAGCAAAACATGTAGCCTTTCTTTAAATGAACAATCCCCTTTATTGGTACATTTTCACTGGTAGAATTTGCCAAAAGATAAATGAACTTGTCAACATTAAGCTGCTCCTATTTGTTCCAGGATGCCCCGAGTTGTACAGTGATTAGTCTTTTCCCAGAGAAGCTGAAGAGATGACCTTTTAATTTTTGTTCAAGTGCAGAATGTTAAATGAAAGTCATAGCATTCTGTACTCACCCTGAGCCTGCTGCTCCCAAGGCTTGAAACATGTCGTAGTGACACAGCCCAGCCGAGTGTGGCATCCAGGTAATGATGTTGTAATTAAGGCAGAGGTGGATCTTCCCCTTTGGACATGTATTTTGGATTAATGATAACGTTTTTTTCCAAAAACTCCCTTCAGGCTGCAAATATCTCGTGTTGTTCTGCCATTTCTAAGCACGAATAAAGAAACAACCTCTGTCTCATCAGGAATTTGTAATTTGTATTTGATTGTGACCTCAGTCATCATCCAAGCCCTGCTGGGGAGAAGATTCAAAACCTGAGATAAATTGTTGAAATGGAATAACTGGAATATTTTGAATAGTTCAGTAGTACATCATTCAAGGGTGCTAATTTAAGGAATAAAACCAATTTCAGGTGGAATCATGACCGTTGGAGAGAGAGGAGCAGAATTCAGATGAAGGACTTGTATTTCATGATGACTGTGAATCACTCACGATACCCAAATCTAAAAAATTTAAATGAATCCCGGGAGCTCTGTCAAACAGGATCAAAGATGTGAAGATGTGTGGTCAGACCTCAGCAGCTTAATTGGTGATGTGATTGTAGGGTAAGAAAACAGCCTTTTAAACAAAAGATGGTGAAAATACCAAAGCTTTCTGGCTGGTGTTGACTCCATTAAGGCTGGATGTCCTAGTAAACCTTGTGACCATTTCTCTACCTTGGGGCACTGGGATCCCAGAACAACCTCCTGAGGGATATTTTAAAAGATTCCAACACTTGAGAGTTCTTATCTCACCAAAATTTTTTCCTAGCCTTGGTTTTACAAATATCAGCTTAAAAAAAAGAAGACTTTATGAGTGTTGGTCTTTCTGGCTAAACTTATTATTAGCAGATGTGCCTTTTCAATTGTACTTCCATTTGCTTGTGGCTGACAAATAGCATCACTCCACAACTAAAAAAAAAAAAAATTAATTAGAGAATCATGAAATCCTTATATCTGGCAGTGGAATAATTATGTGCAGCGTGTTCAAAAATATCCTTTTTTTTTTTTTTTTTCCCTAGACAAGACTTGTTGCTTGATGATGGAAAGTGCTTTAAGGTGCTTGAAGAAGCAAAATTATCCCACCCTGCACCCCTGCAGTCAGAAAGGCAAAACAGACCTGAAATTCAGATGTCACCAACAGAATTGTATCATTTGCTTTAGCAAATTCCTCTTTCATTTAATAGAGGAATAATGGTACTGAAAAAAAATGTACTCTAAAGCTGCAACCTGTTTAAGTGTCACACTGAACACAGGGATGCACTCAGTGATCCCATGGAGGAGTTTAGATTTTAGAAGCAAAAAACTTAGACTTATTGCTTGATACAAGCAAGTACAGAAGGGCTTTGGGTACCCCAGAAGATCAAGCTGACCTCATTTGCTGATTAAAAGGTAGAGACTAAAGACAAGGTAATTTTACTGCATTGGAACATTTGGTGTTAATGATGTGGCAGGATAATTGGGAACATAAGATATCCATGGTGATACAGAATGGGAAGTAAATCATAATAGCCTGTGAGATTAAGAAATGGCTGCAAACTGAATATGCAAAGAATATAGAACAACTGGTGAAAAGCACATTAAGGAAACTGTTATTTGCAACTTGTGATAATTTGGGAGTTCATGGCACTCTGGGAGTTTTATGGTGGTTTTGTTGTTGTTGTTGTTAGGGACAAAGAACCCTGCTCTTCTATTTCTTTCTCTGTTTATATAACTTAAAAATGTAACAACTATGAAATGATTGTTTAGAGTAAATTGGATGAAGGAATGGGAAGGACTATATCTAATTTCACACATACTGGATCATAGGTCATTAAATGAAAATTTTCCTGACTCTTTCTATTGAATGCCTTTGGAGGAAGTGAACTCTGTTTGAAGGTGATTAAGCCCAAACTTTTTATTCTTTTTTTCTGGTGGGTCTTGATCCCAGTGACTTTCTTATATTTATGAAATTCATCTGGAAGAATCTGTTTAGAAAATATCTGAGACCTTCCCAGAACTGACCACAAACCCTAATTTTATTTAGGCTGAGTTAACAAAATATTAAGCTGAATATCAGCTGTCAATATCACTAATACTGTTGGTGGAATTTTCCTAATGAGCCCTGAAATGAGTATTATAATCCTGTTGAATTTGAATTAACTTTTGAAGGGATTTTGTGCAGTTAACAGAAGAGTTAACATTTCACTTCAAATAAAAAGTGCTGTAGGTTCTCAGAGTTATTACTTCTTTCATTATAGGAGCAGAGCAGATATGTTTCCATTGATGTCTGCAGAGCAACAGTTCTCTATAAAAGCTGGTGATGTTGCCTGGTTGAATCAGTCCTTAAAAAAAGAAATCCCAGAATGAGATTCCACTACCCTTTTCTGTAAAACCCTTTGTAAGGCTGCAAGATTCAGAGGATGGTACTAACCGTGTCTTCTTGTTCTTTTAAGATGTTTTTTCTTCTCTAGGCTTTTATTTCACCTCTAAGCAAACACAGAAGACTGTTACATATAGTACATGGTCATTTAAGCAGAAAATTGTCTTAGAATGGTTAATTATTTAATTATTGCATACACTATAACCTCAAGGAAACACTGCTGAGGGGAAAAATCAGTGAAGCAAGCAGAAGCTTTTTTACTTTCCTTTCTTAAATAACATTGCAGACTGTTTTCCTTGAATTGAGAAATGAAAATGCAGATGAAAATGCTGGATGAAAACACATTCAAATGAAGATAAGATGCACATTTTAGTAGCTGGTATGTGGTTAGCTTGGTAACACATGTAAAGAAAACTTACATGCATTTAGAATTGTAGAAAGAGGCACCTCAAAAAAAAAAAAAAAAAATCTGCTGCTCTGTGCAGCAAGCCAAAATCAAAGAGAAATGTTTGACTTGATTGATCTGTTCCTTCTGTGGAAGGGAACTCTGAACATCCCTTATAGCCTCTTCCAGGAATTTATGCATCTGATATTATGTGATTTTTTTTTCCCTTCCAGTGGAATCCCCTGCTCCCAGACAGCAAACAAAACCAGTTTGACACCCTGGGCTGGGCACTCCCTGCCATCTCCTTGTCTTCTTCCTTCCCAGTAAAGCTGTCTGCAAAATCAGCTGGACAACATCAGCGCCCCTAAGCACTGCTGAGCACCAGCTGATGACTCCCCTGTTGTCATGTGTCTTGGTTTGGAAAGACATATGTCTGTCAGGGAAAGTCAGAGCTTCCCTTGGAATGGAGAATGTAAACCCCTTCCCTCTGAATTATTATAATTTTGTAATTAAGGGGCTCTCAGGCAAAGATATGGGAATGGGAATAACAGTTCTTTAATAGGAAAATAAAAAAATACAAATGTAGTAGTACACGAAAGCTAAGAAAAAAAAAATAAAAGAGAAAAACACAGAGTCAGAATACAGCCTGACACCCTGTTGTTGGTCAGGGTGTTGGGAGCAGTCCAATCCAGTCCTCCTGCAGTGACAGATGTGGTTCTGGTGGAGCAATGATCCTGTAGAAGGGTGGAGTTTTCCTCTGAAGGTCCAGTGGTGCTTAGAGGGGTCTGGTCTCCTCTGGGGATCCAGTGCACACAGGCTGTGCTGGGGTTCTGAATCCCAGGTTTTATCCAGGTGGGAATGCTGGGCTCCTCCCCCTGGGTGGAGCCTCTCCCAGTGGGATGATGGAATTGTCTCAGGCCTGCAGTGAGCCTGGCTGGCCCATGAACAGCAGATACCCCTGGAGGGAGGATGGGTGGTGGAGGAGATAAAGAAAAACACCTCCCCAAACAGTTTCCACAGATGGCAATAGAACACATACTTTTGGTTATGTCTTGCATTGCAACCTAAGACATCATGGAATTCCTCTGAGGAGCTGCAGTTTCTTCAAATGCAGCCTGGCCTTTCTCCAAGGGCTTCTGTAGTGGCATTTACTGTGACAGAGGCATCAGTGGGACTATAGCTGTCCCCAGGGGGCATGGACAGCCAAGAAACAGCTTTGGTGCTATTGGTGCACTTTCTGACACCGTGGTGTTTTCATTTCTCATCTGGGTCTAGCGAGGAGCAGAGCAGCACTCACAGACCTGATCCTGTGCAGGAGTGGCTGAGTGCTTCAGTATATCAAACCCCTCCTGTTTACATTTCCTCTATATCTTAGACTTGAAATGCTTCCCAGAGCTGTGGGATGAATACAGAACTTGTAAAAATATCTTTTAAAATAAAGGTATTGTTTGGGCTGCTTGTACCTGGGGGCAGTGAGAGACTCAGGACTTCCGTCAGAGACTCCCCTGTGGTGTGGGGACATCCCAGTGGGGCAGGGGGAAGGTGTAGGGAGGAAAGGACTAAAGAACAGGGCTGTTGTGGGGTGCCCATCACCCCCATTCCCCACTCCAGCAGCATTGGGATAGGAGAGGAATCAGGGAGAGAGGAGTGAAGATGGGCAGGGGCAGGTTAAATGATTTTTTTTCTCACTATTGATCCTTGTACCTATTGGAAATAAACCAGTTTTTCACCAGTCAAGTCAGTTTCCTCCATGAGAGTGCTTGTAAATGATCAGTAAATGTTCTCTGTGCTTTTAACTTGACCCACAAGTTAATTTTGTCCCCATCTCCTGCTGATGGCCAAGGTTGACTGACCAAGAACAATCAGTTTGACTCACCAACAACAGGTGCAGTTTGTAAAAGGAAAACCAAAACCACCCAAAGCACTCCAGGGCAGGGTGGATGTAATGGAGGTGTTTTATCAATGCTTTCAAACCTCAGAGTCTTCTGGTGTTCCTGAAGGCAGTAGAAATGGCTCAGTATCTAATGCTGTGAAATGACCATAAATTTCAGTGATAGGTGTTGAATGAAAACGCTTGAATGTGGATTTTCATCTTGGTTGTGAACACCAAGACCTGAGATGGTCAGGGAGAACCCTGTCAGGTGAAGACCATTAATTCAGAGAGAGAAAATTTGTGAAATAAACCTCACCAGTGCCACGTTCCTGTGCTATGGTTACCCTCAAGGCTGGGAATCAAAAGATTTGACAGATTATGGTCTGGGCTAATTGAAATGAGATCTCAAATGTTCTCAGTCTAAAACTGGGGACTCAGCCAGTGTGGCTCAGGAATTAAATTTGCAAGAAAATATGTATGACAATCAATTAGTGACTAATAAAATTATTTCTTCAATTACAGTGGGAGTGGATGATGGAGCCGAGGCAGATGCCACACTAGAGGAAGTGGGGAAAAAAAACCAACTCATTTGCCAAATATAGGCGAGACATCCCACAAAATGTGTAGAAATGAGGGTGATTTTCCTGTGCTTGATCAAAGGTAAAAAAAAAAGCCATGTTAAAAAAGCCCAATGTAATTTAAAAATCTTTTTGATGTGAATTTGAAGCTGTGGTTTGATAGCTTTTCCTTCACTCGCAGGATACAGATGGCTATTCCATAGCAAATGGGGTGCAATTAGTGACTATGCACAGCTGAAGACAGCAGTGAGCAAGAACTCTGAGGCTTTTTTGATCCTAACTGCATCTGGACCAATATTCTCCTGTGTCTTGCTGATACCCAATTCCCCACCAGGGAACCAGATCCTGCACTCGCTGTTTTGTTCCTCTCTCATCTCTTTGGCAAGGACCACGTGGGGTTTTCCCTTGCCCTGTAGCCTGGAGAAGGGTCTGTCTCCTAGGACCATCTGGAAATTTCATCCGAAAAGCTTTAGTTTTGTCAGGGCCTTGGGACCTGATGATGCCTGTTATCTTCTCTGATCTCCCAGAGGGGATTTTGAGAGCATTTTTTTTACCCATTGTAGGGATGTTCGAGGCGCATTCTGCAAATCTTTCTGTACTGAATGTCTGCTACACGGTTTTAATGGATCTTACAGCCATTTGCAGTCATAACCATTCGGTTTATCATGAGCCATGCTAATATTCCCCATGATTTAATCTATATAAATCAACTAAATATCGATTTATTAAATTTTCAGGGTTGTTCCTTGTATGGAAAAGCTATTATGCAGTTAATATGTTCTAAGACTGGCAATTTGCCTTTATAAATTGCAGACTTTTTTTTTTTTTTTTTTTTTTTTTTTTTTTTTTTTTTTTTTTTTTTTTTTTTTTTTTTTGTCTCAGCTTTATGGTTGGCTCAGAGCAATGTGAGACTCTACTTCCCATTCGTGTTTTATTTTTTTTTTTGTTCATCCCAACGACATGATTCATGGTCTGGGGGCCAGAGATGTTCCTGGTTTGTCTGATACCCACAGTTTCTATGTGTGGCTGATTCACAGTGCTCCACAATGCAAGATACAGTGGTTTGTGTTGACTGGCTCTCAGATAGCTGCCCTAACACATTTAGTTTAGGCTTATCCATCTACCAGTCTGTGCAGAATATGGCATCTGCTCCCTTGAATTTAGTTATTCCTTGTCTGATTTATAACACAGGCCTGTAATAAATTATCTCAGCACAGTTGGAGTGCACTGAACTACAGATTAAGAGCTGGAATGAGTGGGGAAGGCAGGGACTTCATAAACCAGATTTATGGAATCAAAACTTTTTTTTTTTTTTGGTTTTGATTCTATAACAGAAGCTGACAAAAACTTATCTTAAGTGCTAACTTTATAATATATTTCACCAAACTCTTTCCTAACTCTGCTGATCTCATACAATTGATCTAATCTGTGTTTTTTAAGAAACACCCTGCAACTCCAGCAACTGCTGCAGAAAGCAAAGACTGTTTCATTGTGTTGAAGTCCAGTGCAGTGGTGTCTTTATTAAATCTGTTGGTATTTTTTTCACCGAGACCTTTAAAAAATGCTCTTTTTCATGTTGATGTAAGCCCTTAGAGGCAGTGAAAGTCCTGCAGCTTTTCCCTGCTGTCCTCTTCCCTCAGGGAGAGTCACTTTTTAGGCACTGGTTAAGTATTGCCCTGCAGTGTCTGTTTAGTTCTTAATCTGCATTCACAAATCAGGCAGTGAGTTTCATCTTCTCCCTTAACTGGACCAGTACCAGGCTGTGCATGGCCCTGGTGGCACAGCAAAAAAGGGGGAAAAAAAAAGTTTGTGGAGGTAAAGGGGGGAGTGGGAGAAGCACTTGCAACCCCAAAACTACAAGACAAGTCTTCACAGCTTACAAACCCTGGGGAAGCTGGTGGTCTGATCAGTAACCTGGAGCACAGGGAATGACAGAAAACACCTTTCTGAGGGGATGATCTCAAGGGGCTCGTGTTGGCTGGAGTGGTTGTGGGCTTGGTGAGAAGCACTGCTGCCCAAAGCTGGATTTAAGGAGGGTGCCCAGCAGAAAAGTGGAATTCCTGCCACGGGGAGACACAGGCTGGTGGTGATGGGAAGCACAGCTTGACTTCATCCAGCAAAGATCAGTTACAGATAAAACCAGGTAAATAAATGTTAAAAAAAGCTCTTGTAAGCAAAACACCTTTGGAACAAAAAAGGGTAGACTTCAGAGAAACAAGATTGATGGGACAAGAGATTCTCCACACTCCATTTTGTCTCACAGGTTTCAGTGCAGTTATTTGGCAATTTATTATGGTGATGCATCTCTCTCGCTAATTATGAAAATTACTGTCAGAAATAATTTCAATTCTGGGTTTATAAAGAGGCTGTGGTGAGTTCAGGATGCTCAAGCTCTCAGAGTTGAATTAATTTGTTTTTATTTAATTCTCAGAATTGAATTAATTTGTGTCAGAAGTTGGATTTTAGAAAGCACTTATTAAAAGTGAGTCAGAAATAATTTCTGTTTGTTTTTCTCATGTACTTTAAATAAAAGAAAATTAATTTTAGTAAGTTTAGTAGAGTCTCTTTGCAGAAAAGCAATGGATTGACAGTTGATCTCAATTGTTACAATTGTTTACAAGGTCAAAAACTATAGCACTTAGAGACAAATCATTCTGATGGTCTAGGAAGCCTTTATTACCATGCCCACATATATTGTGCGTAACCAGAGAAAACTAAAAGCCTGCATTTCCCAAGTTTTGGAAGCAGCTCCGTGATTGTGACTGAATGAACTTCCTGTCTGTGCTTCCAGGAGTTGCTGTTCAAGGGAAGCTGGTTTAATGGCCCTTTGCAGGGTGGTTTTTTCTCTGTTGTGTTTAACCCAGCCATATCTAAGGGAGCCAAGAAAATAAAGTCCAGACAGTTCTGTACAACGTCCCAGTGATCTTATTTAATGCAGGTCACAGAGCCCATCCTCATGGTGACTGAAGGGCCAGAATAAATGCTGTTTCTCTGTCTGGAATTCTCTTTTTCTAGCAACCTGCCATTGTAGCACTTAGAGAAATACACCTGAAGCTTAAAAACAGAGTAAGAGGGTGAGTTCTGATGGTTTTTCACTCTGAGGCTGGCCTTGGACAGGCCCCATGAGGTGACAGAGCGTGGCCTTGGATAAATCCCTGTGCTGGTGTTGCCCAGCAGTGATGCTGCAGTGTCTCCCACAGGAACACACAACAACAACCACCCAGGAAATGCTCTTGTGGGGTTTGAAACTGGCTGAGTGTCTTTTCCCTTCCTCAAGGAACTGGTAAATGCTCATTTTCCTGTTATCAAGCCCATTTCTGTTAGTGCTGGACTATGTGAGCTGTTCCAGTCGTGTTCATGGGAACCTGCAGCTCCCAAGAAATGGGTTTGCATCTCCCTTGTTTGTAATCCTGCAGAGCTCCAAAACAGTTATGAATTAAGGGGCACTCTTGTGCCTCCCAGTGTGGGCATGGGAGCTGCCTGCTGCATATTGAAATATTACTGCTTCTTTGACATCTACTTTGACATGAAATGCTATAGATTAATAAGTAATTAGGAAGAAAAACAATTTTTGAAGGTACTTTATTTAATCCCCAAAGGGAAAAAAACCAAACACAAACAAACAAACAAACAAACAAAAAAAAACCACTTTGAAATAAAAAATGTCTTGTTTACAGCATGAGGAGTCCATGTTCCACATGTCTTCATCTGTTGTTCTTTGAAATGCTTACTGAAAAGCTTTCTTGGAAAAAGAAAAGGCTGTGGGGATTTCAGTGACAAATGGGGCACTGCAGTCTGTTCCATGGTGGGCTGCACTGAGGGATTTGGAGCCTGCAGAGGAATTGCTGTGGTAGTGCAAGGGAAAAAAAAAAAAAAAAAAAAAAAAAAAAAAAAGAGGTAGTGCCAACAAATTAAAAATATGGAGCAGAGCAGAGCAGTAAAAAGGACGACAGCACCCAGAGCATGTCAGACACAGTGGTTGGGACCTAGAGCCTCAAAGGGAAAAGAGAACACACCAAAGAGCCACCACTGGTTAGCTGTGCACACAGTAAAGACTGTTGACTTTGGAAAGGGCTACATTTCATTCCAGCTTTCCCTTATTACTGCATTAAATTCCCAGGCTTGGCTTTAACTTGGCATTGTAGTCATTATAGTCTTTTTTCTACAAGTGGCAATACCCGGTTCAAATCCTTTGGAATGTGTACGAGTAGAGGTATTGCTCTATGCTTTATTTTATTTTAAACACAAAAAACTCCAAAATGAGCTTTACTTTACTAATTTGTCCTACAACTAGTTGCTTTTTCTAATTAAAAATTTTTCTTGGGGAAAAAAAAGCACAACAAAATTTTTCAACAAGCTCTGTGACTACGATATTAAAGGGTTAAGCAGAAATTATAAACATAAAGGTGAACAGTTTCTACCCAGCAGGATATACCTAATGTGAGAAATGACAACATGACTGCCAGGAAGTAATTAGTATTACCAGATGTATAGAATTTCAGTCATATGAAATTATAGAATCACAGAATCATAGAATGGTTTAATTTGAAAGGACCTAAAAAGTCATCTCCTCCCACCCCTGCCATGGGCAGGGACACCTCCCACTGTCCCAGGCTGCTCCAAGCCCCAAAGTCCAGCCTGGCCTTGGGCACTGCCAGGGATCCAGGGGCAGCCACAGCTGCTCTGGGCACCCTGTGCCAGGGCCTGCCCACCCTGCCAGGGAACAATTCCTGCCCAATATCCCATCCAGCCCTGCCCTCTGGCAGTGTGGGAATCGAGATAAACTATTTTTGGCTTCCTTGAGTCCAGTAGTGTTGCCATTGCCTGAAGTGCTGCTGGAGATGAGCTCCCCCAGAACAAATAGCTGGAATAACACGATGGAGCACGTTCAGAGTAAATTTACATGTGTGCAAAAACCCCCATAACTCGTGTTGAGCTGGATCTGTGCTGCCTTTTCCCTGCTTTTCCCTGGGATGAGCTGATGGAGATCCTTGGGGACAGAGCACATGCTGGCAATGTTTTGGAGGGACGGCAGTGAGGGGTTGGTGTGTAGAAAAGGCTATGGGTATTTGACTGGATCTATAACCCGTGGTTTTGGCAAAGTGCCCTGGTTTTCCTGTAGAACTGGCTCCATAATTTCTCCAGGAAGTGAGTTTCCCTTCATTTCTGGATGTAGCTTTCTAGAGAGCACTAAAGTGGGGTTTTTTTGTTGAAAATGCTTCAAGTGTTACACTACGGTCTGAGTCATGGCGTAGTGGTGTAGTATATTCCATTATTTCCAATTATATAACTTGCTTTCATGCAACTTTATTGCTTATAATGAATGTTCTGTAATTATAAATGGTGTTTGAGCAATGCTTCCAACAATATCCACTTTCCCTGCTTTGTGTCAAACTTACATAGCCCCTTTCAGCCATTGAATTAACAGAATTCTGTGAGAATTCTCAGAAATATTTTCCAGGTTCTCAAAGAAAGATTGACATGTTTTGCATGTTTTAATTTAAGCAGTTTTTTAAACACAGTGTCATTTAATTGTTTTCCCATGGCAGTTCCAATTAAAAAAGAGAATGGGGATTCCTAAAGTAAAGAAGCTGATTTTTTTTTTTTTTTGCCTTTTAAGCATTTAGCTATGAGGAATGAAAGAAATACAGTTTTGAAGGGTTTTCTGTAAGGAAAAAAAAGAACAGTGAAATGTAGCAGCATGGCAATGATGCTAATTACAGAGGCAGGAGAGAAAGAAAAATGTGTCAGATTAGTCTCAATTGCATGAATTTGATTTTGTCGTTTATGTAAAAGAGTGCAATAGCGGAAGAAGTAACCTGCAACAATATTCCCTTAATTCTGCCACTGGGAAACAAAGCTGGAACTCTCCAGGAGTCCTGGGTCAGAGCTTCCCTCTCTGAGATACCCCTGGGTGGGTTTTGTGTCTGACTGGCAGAAGGAGAGTTACAAAGAAATGCCTCCCAACACTTCTTTTCCCCTCTGCACTTTGCTGCAGTGCTCTGTGCACAGCTGGGTACGTGCAGGCACCACCCTGGGGTCCTGTCAGAGCTCCCACCAAAATACAGTCACGATGTATCGTGTACAAAAGGCTTGAGTGCAGCAATTGGGTGGACTAAAAAAATCAGTGCGTGCCATGTGTTTCAATGTCAGGCTGGATGATTCATAGTCCAGTAATGCTTGCAGCAAAATATGATTACTGAGGGGATGTTATGGATTTAATTCTACACTTATTAAGGTAGCAGCAACATAGCATTAGGTGCTTATACATCTGTAATTCACTTTTAGGTTGGTTTGGGTTACTCATGCTCTACCTTCCTATAATTTGTGTGGGATGTAGCTGGTTCTGTTACTCTGGAGATGCTCTGATCAATGCAGGTAAAGCTGGTGGTGACTGAGGAGGTCAGGCAGTTCAGCCCCCTGCCCCAGCAGGAGCAATTACACCTCAGCCAAGCCTGACAATTAAGTTGCTTGCCTGTTCTTCAAACTCTTCTGTGACGGAGATTCCACTCTCCCTTGGCAATTGATTTCTATGCTGAGCCACTTTGACAGATAAAACAGATTTCTCTAACATCTGAACAAAATTTTCCTTGCTGCAGTTTAACCCTTCTTGTCCTGTCTTGTGATTAATAATTTCGTCCCCTTCCCTTGACAGCAATTTTCCATAATGGAAAATTGTCATGGAGGCTTCACAGCATTTTAAATTAAAAAAAAAATAATAAAATTACAGAACCTTCAGTCTTCTCTTATGGGTCAAGTTTTTCAGCTCACTGAGTCATTCTGTTGCTTTTCTCTTGGTGTTTTACAAGTGACTGGAGTTAGTGGCCTGTTGGGAAGCCTTAGTGAAGCCACAGCAGTTTTCACAGCTAATGGAATCCTGGACTCATGGAATAGTTTGCTCTGGGAAGGACATTAAAATTCATCCTATTCCACCCCTTTCCATGGGCAGGGACACCTTCCACTATTCCAGGCTGCCCTAAGCTTCATCCAACCTTGGCCACTTCCAGGGATCCAGGGGCAGCCAGAGCTTCTCTGAGCACCCTGTGCCAGGGCCTGCCCACCCTCACAGGGAGAAGTTTCTCCCTAATATCTCACCTAAATCTGCCCAGCTCCAGGCTTTTCCTGCTTGTCTTGTCATTATTTGCACTTGTAAAAAGTTCTGCTTCAGCTTTCTCCAGCTTGGTGGGTAGTTCATAGGCTGGCAGGAGCAGGGATAGGCACCTGTGCTGGGGCAAGGACAGGCACCTTCCAGGTGAGTGATGGCTCTGCAGGCTGTTTGCTGGCAGGACAAGGCAGGAGGGGCAGGTCTCAGCAATCCTGTGTCCAGCCATGGACAGCAGCTTCCCTTTGTGGGAAGACCCACCTACCCCCTCACCCAAACCACTGTGCAGCCTAAGGATTAAATGTACTCTGAGGGGTGATAATTTTCACTTAGAAAACCATGGGTCTGTAATTTCCATCAGTTAATGTGACAAGTACAAATCAATCCACAGACTCTATATTTTTTAAAATGTTCCTGGTTTATTATTTTCAAAAGTTAGGGCGTATTTTAAAAGCTTTAGTTAGGACTAAATATTGGCAGTTGGAAAATGCCAATACCAGATTTTTTTCATGCACATGAAAAGTAGTGATGGATCAGAATTATTTCAGCAGAACCTTGATACAGTGTCTTGATTTGGAAAGACAGGTGTCTGCTGAGGAAGGCAGGAGACCTCCTTGAAATGGAGAATGTAAATTCCCTCCCTCTGAATTACAATTCTGAAATTAAAGGGCTTTTAGGCAAAGATATGAGAATAGGAATAACAGTTCTTTATTAGGAAAATTAAAATAAAAATGCAGTAGCACAAAATGAAAACACTGACAGAGTCAGAACACAGCCTGACACCCTGTTGTTGGTCAGGGTGTTGGCAGCAGTCCAATCCAGTCCTCCTGCAGTGACAGATGTGGTTCTGGTGGAGCAATGATCCTGTAGAAGGGTGGAGTTTTCCTCTGAAGATCCAGTGGTGCTGAGAGGGGTCTGGTCTCCTCTGGGGATCCAGTGCACACAGGCTGTGCTGGGGTTCTGAATCCCAGGTTTTATCCAGGTGGGAATGCTGGGCTCCTCCCCCTGGGTGGAGCCTCTCCCAGTGGGATGATGGAATTGTCTCAGGCCTGCAGTGAGCCTGGCTGGCCCATAAACAGCAGATACCCCTGGAGGGAGGATGGGTGGTGGAGGAGATAAAGAAACACTGCCCCAGTTGGTTTGAACAGCTGGTAACAGAATACACACTGCTGGTTACATCTTGCATCGACATACAGAGAGGCCACTTGGTCTTGCAGCACTGGTTGGTTTGGTGCCTGTTCCTCCTGAGCTCCTCTGTTGAGAAGCTGGGATCTTTCTTTCCCTGTTTCCTGAGCTGAGGTTTTCTCAGCAGTGAGAAAAGCAGTGTCCTGCTGGAGGCCCTCTGAGGTCAGTGGTGATGAGTTCCAGTGGTACTTTGTGCCCCATCTGTTGCTCCTTCAGTGAGTCAGCTCCGGGCCATTTGTTTCATTTGGAATTGAACAATCCTTGCACACAGCAGGAACAAATGAGTAGCCTTGACAATCCCGTCCTGATGTCTTTAGCAATTTCTTAAGATTAAAAAGTAGATTGAAACCAATTCAGTGACTGAAGGAAGGGCTATCTTCTTTGCAGGGTTTATTTACAAAATGTATTTTTCCAGCTTTGCTAGCTATTACCCTGAAAGCAGGAGAAATTCAGATTGGGACCATTAGAGCCCTGGTTACTGATCAGTTGTTCTCAGAAGTTTGCTGCAAACACAGCCACAGGCCGCTTGGCTCAGCAAGCAGGCCCAGTGAAGGCAGAATTTTGATGAAAGATGCTGGGTTTTGTGTTTTCCAGAGCGGTGCAGCTTTTCAAACAGGTCACTCAGCATCTGAAGGGTCAATGTGCAGTAAAGCTCCTCTCAGCTTGCCCAAAACCTGTGCTGGCAGCTGTGTGCCTTGTTGCAGATATACTCCTCTTAGAGAAATTAATAAAGGGCAGGCAGGGCAGTGGCAGAGAGGGGAAAATCAGAACCAAAAAGCCTAATCCTTAGAGTAATAACAGGGCTAAGCATTGTCTCACCATACACATAATTTAGATATGCCCAAAGACAAGGTTTCTATTTTCCATTTCAAATAGATCCCAGGTTTTCCTGCTTTATTCATCCATCTGCCACTTGATAGTAGCAAATACATGAAGGATCCATTCTTTAACTTCTAGGCTCCTCAATCCATCCTCACCTATCCACATTTTCCAGCACCTCAGCGTAATCCAGCACCCCTAACCTGTTTTGCTGGCTAAGTGCAGGAGCCCATGTGGCTTATTTCTGCGGGAACTGAGCTCTCCCCTGCTTTTACTATTTTGTGTCACAGACTTAATGCTTTTTTAATGGGCTTTTCAGAGGGTGAGCACCATCAGCCTTCATCTGCTGGAATGGGAAGTGTCTGCTCTGTGGAAATAGGGTAGAAAATTAAAAGGGAATATTAATGTAGGGGAGGAAGCTGTTGATGACACAAAAATGCTTTCTCTCCTCAGGCATGGCTGCTGCCAGTTTAGCAGTGATTTAGGAATTTTTTTTCGTGATGTTCACACCCAGTCTGGTGGTTTGCAGGAAGGACTTGGAACAAAGTCATTCCAGGAAAAAAAAAAAAACAAAACAAAAAAAAAAACAAAAACAAAACTCTGAAGCAGTTTATAAATAACCAAAATCACAGTATAACTCATGAATCATTTGGATGATCTCTTTCATCTCACTGTATGTTTTCCCACTTGTTTTTCACTGATAGGAAAATCAATGCTTCTTTTATGGACTCCTGATCTAGAATATTTCACAGGAAGGCCTTAGAGAACAAATCTGTTTTTAAATGAAATAATGCATCTGTTTTATTTAGTTCCTTGTCTAGCAAATCACTTAATGTCTCGACTTCATTTTGACAACTCTAAATATTTAAAGTTCTGTGTGTTGCTGCTGTATCTGGTTGACTAGATCTTTAACACACTACCAGTTCCTTTGGCTTACCTTTTTCCTTGCTTTTCTTTCCTCTCTTAGGCAAAGTCTTCTCCCGATTTTAGTTGTCTTGATTTCCTGGGTGCAATACCTGAGCCCTTATGTTTGAACAGGGTCCAAAAAACCAGTTTACATTGGTTATATTTTGCATAGAGATGTGTGGTTGATGAATTTTCAGCAGCAGATGAAGGTTAGGATTTCAGGGCACAGCTGTCTGACAGAAGCAGAAAAGTGATTACCTGTGGTACAAAGTGAGCATGAGGTGAGAGAGCAGAACAGATTGTTTGGAATGGTTCCATGTGGCATTCCTGGACTTTAGGGAAAGTCACTGATCAAGCTGACCTTTAAAACTGAAGTCATGGCTTAATTAATCAAGGCCAGCACACAGAGGTACAGATGCATCCATAACTCTGATACAAGCCTTGGCTGGGTTGGGTAAGTCTGACACTTCACTGATGCTCTTGGACAGTTGTTTGTAAGGAGGGATCACTGCCCCCTGAATCCAAAACTGACCATCTCTCAGGTGGCATCAGCTCCACTGTAAATAACTGAGAAAGACCTAGGGAGATTCAAAACACAATTATCTAAAATCTGCATGAAAATATGAAGCAAACTCAAAAAGCTACACAGGCCTTCATTTATGTTGTTAACACTTAACAATTACACAGACAAAACAGGTCTAATCAATACTGTACTAATTTCTACTGGTGTTACTTCTTAAATGTTAATTCAGTACCCTACATCTGATATTGTTCTTCTATTAATGAAGAGAAAGATGTTCTCTGACAAGGCACTTCTTTCTCCCTCCCAGAAGGAATCCTGAGAGAGGGCAGACAATAAGTGAAGCAGCCCTGCAGAGGAGAGGGAACAAAATGTTCTGCATGTGTTTTGCAGATAGGACACAGTTTGCAGCAGGAGGGCCTGGCATTAGGGACACTAATGAGAATGGGCTGTGAACTGCAGGAAGGATCTGGTTGGAGAAGGCAGAGAGCAGGGAGAACTACTCCAGGCAGGGATGTGGATGAGGTCACATCCTAAGATCATCTTTGTGGCTTCTAGTGGCAATTCTGTGACTGAAGTGTTTGGATCGTGGCTTCTGTAGGGCCAATGCAGAGAATGAACAAGTGTGTGTGCACATGTGTGTAAATGAAAGCACAGGTGGGACAGAGCTGGGGTTTGGAAATGAAATTACACTGATTTATTTCATTGTGTTAAGCCCATGGATATGGCAATTTTATATTCCTGCTGTTCTCTTGTGTTTGTGGTTCTGCAAAGAGACAGGTCCACCCTTCTCCCTTAGGATACTCTGTCAGGAATGAAAAGATCCTACTATAACTTAATTATAGAATCACAGAAACATGGAATCCCAGACTGCCTTGTGTCATAAAGCCCATCCAGTCCCACCCCCTGCCATGGGCAGGGGCACCTTTCGCTATCCCAGGGTGTTCCAAAGCCCAGCCTGGCCTTGGACACTGGCAGGGATCCAGGGGCAGGCACACCCTGTGCCATGACCTCGCCTCCCTCAAAAGGAACAATTTATTCCTAACATCTGATTTCAACCTGCCCTGGCAGGCAAAAACCATGGACCTTTCTCCTGTTACTCTCTGCCCATGTAAATAGTCCCTCTGCCTCCTTTTTTATTAGCTCCTTCAGGCACCCCAGAGCAGAAGGGCTCCAGCCCTTGAAGCATCTCCTCTGTGACAAGACAGGTTCTTGTCTGTCTTGTGCAGGGATCCCAGAGCTGGAGGCAGCATATAGGTGAGATCTCACCAGGGCAGAGAAAAAGGGGAGAATCATCTCCCTCAACCTGCTGCACACCTGAAGCTTTAAAAATGCAAATGCATGAATATTTGGTGATTATGGTCATGGCATATGTCCGTGACAGAAAACTCTCCTCAATTGCTTGTTAACCAATCTTGAACCCAGTATTATTTGTTTTTTCCTTATACTCTTGATGCCTCACTGAATAATAATAATAAAATAAAAGGGCAGATTGAAAGTGCAGATTGTGAAAAAAAGGCAGAACAATGTGGAGGGCCCTACAAAAATGTTTCAAAGACTCCCTGGAGCCATGGATTGGTGGACACACATACTCCATGTTTCCTCTCCCCTCACTCTCTCTCTGTATCTCTTGAAGAATGAAGCAGACCAGCCTTTCTGATCCTTGCTTCTGCTTTTCTGAAGGCAAAAATAAAATATGGAGGTGATTTCAGTGAGAAGAAATGTCCATTTGGGATATTTTTGTCCCTACTTCCTACATCTCTGAAAAGCCTCTGGGCCCAAGTCCTTAACTAAACAAATCTCTGTTTTATTTTCTGTAATTCCTGGTTCAGTTTCCCTTAACACAAGGTGCCCCAGCTGGCCTTGGCAAGTGCTCTGGCTTCATTCAATAATTGATAGGAAAGAACAGGCACCTCCTGAGGATGGCTCACATCATCCTCAGGTAACTGCCTGAAAGTGCTGGGCTGAGTCACCTCTGGTGGTATTTATCTCTTTGCATCAGTTACAGCAAGAGTCTGGATGACTGGTTTGAACTGGTTGGTGAGACATGAATCCTCACCTTGGATAACGCTTTAAATAAAGTTCTGCAAGTTGTGATGGAAATTCCCATCATCTCCCAGCTGTTCCTCTGCTGCTTCTGGGGATCTGTTTTGCTTCTGTCTTCCTTCCCCTGGATTCACTCTCTCTCATGCTCTCACAGATTGCGTTGGCAAGCTACTCGTGCAGCTGTTGGATCAAACTGACCCTGCTCCTTAACTCTGCAGGTGAATTCATCCCACTTTGCTGCAGCCAGGGAACAGTCAGATGCTTGCCCTGACCCAGCAGCCTGCATTCCCTGAAAATCAGCAGCAGGGGTATCACATTGTCTGGTCTCTGCTCTGACCTGGGGTTTTCTGCAAGCCTGGAGAAGAGAAGCTTGAGGCTGACCTAACTGAGACCTTCCAGCACCTGAAGGAGCTACAAGGGAGGTGGAGAGAGACTCTCTGCAAGGGATGGAGTGCCAGGACAAAGGGGAATGGCTTCCCACTGCCAGAGAGTGGGATTAAATGACAGATCAGGAAGAAACATGGTCTAGTAGAAGATGCCCCTACACACAGCAGGAATGAACTGGTCTTTAAGGTCCCTTCCAACCCAAACCATTCTGTGACTGGGATTCTGTGGCTCTTACATGGCCAGGGAGTTGAGGTTGTGCTCTCCCTACGTGTTCATCCTTCAGGAAAGGATCCTCTTTGATACAGGTCCCAGAATATTTGTGAAGAGACTTCCTTTCACGGTTCCCTGTTGGAAAGGCATTCTTCGTGCCCACAGGAGCTTGTCCAGCAGAACATTGTTAACTATACCCAGTGATCTGCTTTAAATGTGGTGACCCACAGCACTGCCAAAGGTGACACAAGTTGTGTTTTGGCTGGACCACGCTCCAAAAACCTGTTCAGATAACTTGTTTTCAACTCACGTGATGGACAAAACGTTCTCAGATGAGTTTTTTTCCTCACTCTGGGCTTTAAAAACTGGGCATGCACATAAAAGTCAGCCAAAAGAAGTTACATAGTCCCTGTGGTAGAAGTTTATCATCAAATATTGCCAGGTACCACAGCAATCAGCTCCTTCTGGTGTGTCTTGATGTATCGACATTTGCCTGGGCTGAAATCATAAAATCAGATTTCTAAATGCACATTGTTTCTACGTGCATTACCTTATAAATCAGTTTTATTTCGTTCTTTATGTCATCCTGCTGCAAAACACAAAGAAAGCACTCAATAAATGAAATTGCATCTGTCTGATTCCAAAAATCTGAGTAATACTAGAGGTCTTCGGTTTGAATATATCTATCTCTGCTAGGAAGGTTGTTCAAGCCTCCTTTCCTCAATAAATTCTGGCTGTTATTTTAGCACAGATAATACTCTCAAAATAGGATTGCTTGAAAAATCCAGTAGATCGGTATGACAAACCATGTACTTCAAGAAATCATTTTTTACCCAGCAAAAAACAAATATCCAGTGCAGGGCATGTCATCCAAAAAGTAAAAGGAAGGAATTTTGTCTCAGGAAGGAAAAATCTACCCTCAGCAAGCCTGTACATTCCCTAGTGGCATTGCTTGCCTTTGTAAATTTGGACTTGGGGGATCATAAAACCCTAATCTGTGTAGAGTGAATTTTCTAACGAGAATAACAGCTTTCAAATTCTAACTATTTTCACCAGTATGTGTAATAATACATCAGCTTGTAATATTTAAACGACTTTGTAAGAAATAAGAGGAGGAGGATTAGCTACTAAATTTGTCAGAAATGTATTCCGAGTAAATACCAGGAGAGAAAGGGGAAAAAAAAAAGATTGAATTTGGTTTTTTTCCACGGCAAATACGCAGTGAGCTCTATCAGATTTACAAGTTACTCTTCTGTTCTGGGAGCAGAACTGTTAATCTTATGAAGGAAGGAGATTAGGTAACACAGAAGCATTTTCTGAGCAACTTCAGGTGCACATTCAGGGACATTCTGCAGTGCTGTGTTTCTTTGTTTCAGAAAATTGTTGTTCTGAAGTCAGTTTATATTAATTTCATACTTCTCATCGTGTGTGTATATTAAGACCACTGTAAGCTGGGAATTCTTCCATCATAAAGGTTACATTTCCCTTTACTAACATGTTCTTCAGTGTCTTAATTGTTTGCATCTGAGAGCGTTTTTTGAAGGAAAAAAATTCTGCAGCTTCTCAAAATTTGTCCAAAATTCAGCTTTTAGTTTTCTTTCACAATTTTTTCTCAGTTTAGGAAGAAAAAAGTCAGTGTCATATAAGTTCTCCTGTGTCACCTGGCTAAATCCCCTTGTGAACTGAAGGCTAAATATAAGAGGCAAACCAAAGTGCAGAATCCTCTTGTGCATGTTTCCCATTTCAAGATAAAAACCTTTTCTGGTGAGAATACTCTCATTTCAGCTGGAATTTGAAGTCTCTGTTGCTTTGTTTTCCACTTATCTGCTCTCAGAGCACAGTGAGGCTGTGCAATGATGAGTGATTTAGCCTCAGTTGGAGATGATAAAGTCAAAAAGGGTTCTTGTTGTTATCCTATTAAATAATTTCTGTAACTGGGCTGTAGAGCTAATGCCGGACAATAAATGATGGTAGGCAAAATTCATTACTTGCTGAGTGTGTTTTCTGAGAATTTCTGTGTGGTCAGAGAGGGTAAACTGGGCCTGGATTCCTCTTGATGAGTATAACACCCCTTCTTACAGTCAGTGTTGATCATGGAATATAAGAACAGTTTAATTTACAAAATTCTAACCGAGCAAATTTTTAGTCCAAATGTGAAATTTTGAGGAGCACTGACAGAAGAACTATCTGTAAAAATACATTAGTATTAGGTAGAAAAAGAAAGGGTGAAAAAAGGAACATGAGATAATGCTCAAGCAATTTTGCTTGAAGTGTACTGATAAAACATGTGATAAACCTAGAAGTAATTCTGTTCTCAAAAACTCCTCTTGCATCTCTCAAACAGTTGGACCACAGATATTTGCTCATGGTTGTTCTCCCTGGGCAGTGGATTTTCTGTTTAGCTACAGTTTTGAATACAGTCTTGAGATTAGTAAGATCTTTCTAAAAAATAATATTTTCCAAAGGGGTCATTTTTTCTTCTGGCAGTTCATTTATACACTCCTTGGACTGACAGCCTCCTCGGGAGTTCATGTGGTTTCAATGGTTTGGGTATTAACATCTCCTACATTTTGGGTGTTCGGGGTTAAGATTTAAATATTCAGAGCAAGTAACCCACAAACAATATTAATGTGTGCAATACAACTGTAAAGAAAATACTTCAAATGCTTTGACATTTGTGTAGGTACAGAAAAACTACCTCGTGGCTCTGATTCATTCTAGCAAAATTACCCATTGTGCCATTTGCTGCCAATATAATAATTTTTTCTCTATTGAGATTTTTTTAATTGGCTATTTTGCTGGTTTGAGGGACTGGGAAAGCCATTGGGTAAGATAGATTTGTACGTGTGTTTCTAAAATCAAATTTTTGCTTTGAGGATGAAAAAACCCCAAACTATTACACGCTCTGTTTTCCTGATTTCTGGCTGTTTCAAGACAAATCATGTGCTTTGAATATATTATTTCTTTATTTTTTATTCTTATGATTGCAGGCAGAGCAGCATCTGGCCGGTAAGTTGCACTTGCTAGCTCTTCTTTACAAACCTTGATTTATACAAACTCCTCGTTTCTGAGGAAGTTGCTGAAGTGGCTTTTCCAGAAGTGCTACACTGACAGAAAATAAGAGATGTCACATGGACAATGGACAGAGAGCATCTTGAAAAAAATAAACACCTTATTGAAATATTTTAAGAAAGTTATGTCTGCACAAGTGAAGCAAGAGAAAATGTGGTTTTTAGCTTTTGAAAACACCCTCAGATTTTATTGCAAGTTCCATTTTTCAATTTAATAGCTATGTGACACTCATTTGACACATCTCTCCTGCAATGCAGAATGTCTTTCCATCTTTATTTTCTGCAAAATATGTCTCTCCAGTGGAGTCATATTTAAGACAGATGTGATGGAATCTGGATTTGTATAATTTTGCACAAATAAAGATTAAAAAAACCTACCTAAAATTCCTTCTGTTAAACATCACTTAGTGTGTGTTATTCTCCTTCAGAATGAAAGAAGTTTCTATTTCACAGGTGGACTTTAAAGCAATGTCTCCTGCAGACAGGGAATTGTGTCCTTTTGTCCTGGTTTGGAAAGACAGGTGTCTGCTGAGGAAGGCAGGAGCCTCCCTTGAAATAGAGAATGTAAACCCCCTCCCTCAGAATTATTGTGATTTTGAAATTAAGGGGCTCTCAGGCAAAGATATGGGAATAGGAATAACGGATCTTTACGAAGAAAATTAAAAATAAAAATGTAGTAGTACAAAAAACCAACCAAACAAAAAGCAAACACTGACAGAATGAGAACATGACCTGACACCCTGTTGCGTGTGGATCAAGTCCTCCTGCAGTGACAAGTGTGGTTCTGGTGGAGCAATGATCCTGTAGAAGGGTGGAGTTTTCCTCTGAAGATCCAGTGGTGCTGAGAGGGGTCTGGTCTCCTCTGGGGATCCAGTGCAAACAGGCTGTGCTGGGGTTCTGAATCCCAGGTTTTATCCAGGTGGGAATGCTGGGCTCCTCCCCCTGGGTGGAGCATCTCCCAGTGGGATGATGGAATTGTCTCAGGCCTGCAGTGAGCCTGGATGGCCCATGAACAGTAGATACCCCTGGAGGGAGGATGGGTGGTGGAGGAGATAAAGAAACACTGCCCCAGCTGGTTTGAACAGCTGGTGAGAGAATACATAATGATGGTTACATCTTGCATTGCAACCTAAGACACCTTTGGAGGAAGTTCAGAAGCAAAGTCTGGGCACAGCTTGGAGCAGAGGACTCAGTGGGTTTGAATCCACATGAAGTGGGCTTGAATTTGGCTGTTTGCTCCTGTGTCTGTTTCTAGATGTTGATGTTCTATTTGGCTAACTTGCCTGCCAGTCTAAGGGCTTCCACTGCCTGTGAATTGACTTGCTCACCCTGAAATCCTTTGTTTTCCACTGCAGTGAATTGGCAAAGCAAGGAGATAAATCTGTGAATGTACCTAAAAGAACAGCAAGTGGCTTTTGGCTGCATTATCATTTTCAGTGCTATAATCTTAATATTGTCCACACTGTAATGGTTTTTTTTCACAGCAGAAAATGAGAGGATCACAGAATGGTTTGGGTTGGGAAGGATCTGAAAACCCATCCCATCCCACCCCTACCTTGAGCAGGGACACCTTCCCCTATCCCAGGTTGCTCCAAACCCCATCCAGCCTGGCCTTGTACACTTCCAGGGATCCAGGGGCAGCCACAGCTTCGTTGGGGAATCTGTGCCACAGCCTCAGTATTAAGGAACAATGGATGTGTAATAATAATAATAATAACTAATAATAATAATAATAATAATAATCTATCACTGAATAGTGGGAACAGCAGCTGCAGCTGTGGGGAATCCAGGCCAGAAACAGGACCAGTTGTGCAGCAGCAGGACTCATCTGGGATAAGACCGCCCCTGTCCTTTGAGGAAAACTCTGGGTCTTAAGCTCAGAAAATTGTCATCTCATTAAATGTGTCTTCTTCTTTAGGCTCTGTAGTCTCTATTCTGCTGGGTTAGACCAGAATCACAGAAATGTTGAGACTGGAAAAGACCTTCAGTGTCATCCGGTCCAAACATCAATCCAGCACCACCCTGTTCATCACTAAACCACATTCTCAGATGCCTCATCCACTTCTTTTTTGAACAATTTCAGGGATGGTTCAACACTCCCATCACTGCCCTGGGGATCCAGTTCCATTGCATTACAGCCATTTCCATGAAGAGATTTTTCCTAATATCTAATCTAAACTCCTAGTTTTCTTACAGCCAAGGCAGCCAATGTAAAATATCTGCTCACACATTACACTGGGTGGGATCAGAGCAGACAGGTTTTGATAGGAGTTCAGATAACACCATCTGTTAGAGAAACTCCTATATGGGATTGTGCATAGCAAGTGTTCATTGGGTATGTGCAGGATCTACTGAGCCTGTTCACTACTTTTTTTTGTTTGTTCAAAGTTCTTGAGATGTTTTATTTTTAGCCAGGAACAAATGTGATTGCAGGTTTTTTTAATGGCCTTTAAAAGAGTTGAGTAAACAACATATGTAATTACTCTGTAGGGAAATACGGCTTAATTAAATCATGAAGTCATTCTATTAGCATATGCACCTGCTGCTTATGTGGTTAATTTCTCTCAGAAATAACCAAATTAATGAATAGAAATTGTTCTATAGTTCAGCTACCTGGAACGTGTGCTTTAGTGGTTTGTCTTGTCCTCCTGCAGGTGATTCATTGTTGGCCTACTCACACTGCAGAATGGAGGTTTGCTGGGATTTGTGAAAGGACGTAGTTTGTCTTGGCTCTTTAAAATCCCCCAAAGGCAACACCATTTTCATAGCTTTTATCTGTGGAGGAAACCTGCTCATCAGATGGAACACAAGAATATTCAGTTTCCTCATGCACTGTGGTCTCATCAAAAAGAGCTTGTGGAAAGAGCTTGAAAATTCTTGGAAGAGTTGTGGCTGCTGTATAGGACTAAGTTTACTTATTATTTAGGGTACATCATGTATTCTGATTAACTTAATTACAATGTCTCAGACAAAATACTCTGGGAGAATTTGAACGTGATGGAATCACAGAATATTCTGAGTTGGATGGATCCACAGGAATCATCGAGTCCAGCTCTTGAATGAATGGCCCTTTCAGGGATTGAACCCACGAGCTCAGTGTAACCATCATACTGCTCTAAAATATGTCCCAGAATGTGCCTAGATTGACCTGAAAAAAAAATTAGACTCGTTAACCTATAACATGATGGGACCTAATTCGCATCACCTACTCTCGGATATTTTTTTCTTTTGTTAATTTTAAAGTGGTTGTAAAATACACATAAGGGAGGAGACAAGAGCTAATGGAGTTTTCCTTTCTTCCAAGCTATGTAGGGCTGGGGGTATTTGCTTTAACTGTGGGTCTGTATCCTCAGAAGAGCCTTAAATAAACAGTGTAAGAGGTAGGATGAGTATGAAGTGATCCCTCTCCAGTGCTTCTCTCCAGTTTCTGGCCAGCAGAACTGTGGAGGTTCTGCGGCCAAGTGCTGCACTTAGAGTACTGGATTTAATGGCTGTCAGTATTTCATCCTTCTCCAGCTAGGTGCACAAACTTTTCACAGAAGGCCCTGCTCTTTATTTATTGCTTCTTCTTCATTTTTTATACCAAGGTGCTTTGAGTATTGTGGAGAGTTTGACTCACTTGTTTCCTACAGGTTTATACAAGAAAACAGAGACAAAACCCGGCATGTGTGAGGTCCAGGTTTTGGTAAATACCAGTCATATTGTATTTATTAAATTTGTGTATTTTCTAGGGTTTTTTATTTTGTATTTTCTAGGTTTGCAAAGCCACCAGTATCCCAAAGTCACCCTCAACATTCACATTATCAATTTACATTATTGCATTCCTTCTCTCACTGCTTTCATTTAGGAAATGGATCTCCAGCCTGTTGTGATTGCGGTGGTGACAGCCAGCTACGAAGAATAAATTGCTTACTTTCTGTGTGGGGTAACAAATGTAAAAGTGACTCATATCCCAGCAGCCACCCCAGAACGAGGTTAATGCTTGAATCCTGGCCCACAGTAAAGGCCACAGAACATATTAGTTCCTAATAATTTCAGGCTGTCTTTAACACGTCCTTGGTTTGTAAAACCCTACATGGCTTTGGTGTGGATTCTTCAAATTTTGGCTCATTCCAAGCATTCTGTTAAAACAACTGAAATTTTCTGATACACTAAAGATTTCCTTTTAATATTGGTCATGGGGACTGAGCCATTTCTGTGGATTCATCCCTGGAATTTGGCTTTCAGCACAGCTCAGGCAAAATCACAGGCCTGACCTTCTTATAAGGGTGTTCTGAATCCTCATTTTTTTTTCCCTCTAAAGCTGATGTTCCAAAGTATCTGGAATAAAAGTTGGAATATTGGCATGGATTGTTTTTTTGTCGAGCATGCACTTTCCCTTTCGGGTTTAAGAAAATTCCAGAGTGTTTAGAGATGTTTGTAACTTGTGCAGGGTAGGTAGGGGTATTAAAAAGGGAATCTAAGAGTCTGTGAATTGTGTATTCAAATCAGTCAATTCCAAGATACTGCTTAAGCTCTCTCAAAAGCTATTTCAGGTTAGATTTCCTTCATGAGCAGCACAGCAATTCTGCTCAAGTACATGTTAGCTGATAAAAAATTCAATCTGCAAGGGAGGAGGGAACACTGAAAATGCCCTTCCATTAAAAATGGAGGACTTAGTTTTGAGAAAGTTAAGAAATAGATGCACTTTAGAAAATGAAGGTCTTAATTTTCCAGTAGATATATTTAACACAATCTCATCTATTTACCAATCAATTTGTTGTTGCCTGATACAAAAGCCAGATTAAATTACTCGAGTCACATGGCTCCATACCACAGAAAATGTGAACACAATCTTCCTTTAGAGTTGTGGTTGGACATTGCATAACCCTTCTCATCTGTTTTTCAGACACCTTTCTTTTCCTCTCCTCATTTCTATATGAGAGGAAGAAATCTCTGAACAGCCTCTGAAATTCTGGTCTGTCCATGACTGGAATTAGTTCCTGCCTGCAATGAAACCTTCACATTCCAGGTAACCCCTAAAATCCACAGGGAAGTAGGACCCTGTGTCTGATCCTTCTTCCTCTTCAGCCCCTGGGTTAGGTTGGAGTGAAAGCCAAAGCTTTCAGGAGACGTGCTCTGGAGAGCAGGAGATGGGCCTTCTTCGGGGACCACTGTAAAACTGTCACATGTGCCAAAATGTCTGAAACTTGTGCCAATTCAGGCTGCAGCCTGGACAGGAAGAAAAGACAATGCGAAGGAATGTGCAAATGAGATGACAGGGGAGAAGCATTTTCTTATTCAGAATAGTTGCTGCTAGCATGTGGTTCAAATCCCCCACATTGCCTTTAGATGCACAAATAGACAGAGGAATACCTTACTCCAAAAATGTTGTCCAAACTATATTTTTTCTAGTTACTTGGTATCACAGTAACTCCGCCAGTAGTTTAGGAAAACATAATGTCTTCCCACTGCCAAAGGGCAGGGATGGATGGGATATTAGGAAGGAATTGTTCCCTGGGAGGGTGGAAGGACCTGGAGCAGAGAGCAGCTGTGGCTGCCCCTGGATCCCTGGCAGTGCCCAAGGCCAGGCTGGACTTTGGGGCTTGGAGCAGCCTGGGACAGTGGGAGGTGTGCCTGCCCATGGCAGGGGGTGGCACTGGATGGGCTTTAAGAAGAACTCTTCCAACCAAACTGTTCCATGATTCTGTGGTATTTAACAGCTGTATTTGACCCTCTAAGTCCAAGATTTTAGGTACACAAGTGAGTTAAATTTTTCCCTTTTCAAAGGCTGAGGCATGTCTTTGTTTCATTGTTGTGTGGGCTTCATAAGGGCAAGGAAGTTTATAGAAAAAGGAGTGAAATAAAATGCACTACACAAATTTGGAGTATTCCAACACTAAAGAAGTATCACGAGCAAAAAAAATTGAGGGAGCAAAGAGGGACAAGGAAGAATCTGTTCAGTGGGAAGAAAATAACTACTAAACTTTTTTATGGTACACTTTAGTACATCAGCAAAGTGCAGCTGAAGATGATGTTTTACTGCTGAAGTGGAATATGTCAGAAAAAGCTCTAACTTGTTTTTAAGTTCCTATGCAGGAGCTTTCCTGTGCTTTTTGTTCTTTTGTACTGTCCCAGTCTGGTGGGTCTGATGGGACCTGGGTAATCCAAACCAGGTTTCTATCATGCTCTCTGGTTTTCCATGAGCTCCATCACTATTTCCAGCGCTTCTCATTGCTGGGCAGCATGGATGAGCAGATATATGTGATGTCTCCCTGCCTAGCTGACAACTCATTACTGGAGTTGTCACAGGTAGAGGGTGTCAGCATTCCGCATCCTGGCCTCTTGCCTGCTGCTGACAGCCCAGGGAAGGGCTGGTGATGGGCAGGCTGACATCTGCACGTTTGCCCACTGGACAAGTCACTCATTTGTCCACAGGAAAAAGGGGAAATGTATAAAGCTGCAAGCCATGCTGCAGCTTACGATTTTCTTTCTTGTCTACAATTTTCTTTCTTGTCTGCAATTTTTCACCAAAGGTCTTTAATGGAAAGTTCCATAAACTGGATTGGGATGGGTCCCTCTTTTTGCTGTACCCTGTATCTGAACCCTTTCCTGGAGGAAGAAAAATGCTCCTGCCTATCAGACTTGGAAAATCCTCTCAGATATCCTGAAATAGGGGTAGAATTTCAGTCTAACTGTGCAGAAAAAAAGCATGAAGCCTAAACTTCCATTTAGGTCTTCTGAAATATCCTAAGGGCAAAAGTCCAATTCAGCTTCAGCAGGTAGTGCATCCTGCCTCTGTTAGGAATATTGGAGTGTAAGTGACCTCCAGAAGTAGATTCCTTTCACTAGCTTTTGCAGGAAATTTAATGATTCTCTTGGAGTAGATGTCTAAACCTTACCTGGTGGTGTACAGTGAATTCAATCCACCTTTAAGCTCCCTGTAACTGAGATCTCTACCTGCACATGAAGACTACACTGCAGAGACGATTCATTAGTTTTTTCTGAGGTTCTCAGGTGTTATGATCATGGCAGCTTATAGAAATATTTTCTTCCAGGTGAGGTAACTTGACAAACGCCTGGCGCAAGTGTTGCCTGTGATGAATACCCCTGTAAGAAAACACAGGGACAAGAATGAGTATTGTGTTCTGAAAGAACATGGCAACAGAATGAAGCAACAGATCGTCACTTGTGATATGTGATCAGCACAAATTACTGAACGGATCCATGCAGCACTGCACATGTTAAATTCTGTTAAATGTCTGCATTTTGAGGACATCTTCTTCTGTTGGTGTTACTGTGGCTGCACTGGAAATTCCTGTGAGTCAAAGGAGGGAATGTTCAACAAACAGACACTCAAATGGCAAAAAGCAAAGGCAGAGATCATTGCTGTGCTGGAGGGAGGAAGGAGAAATTCACTATGCAAACGCTGGGCATCCACACAGGGAAACATCTCCAAGCAGCACCTCTCCCCATACCCTCGGCTTTGGGATGCTCCAAGACAGTGCAAGGTGCCTGTGCCAAGGTGCTGAACCTACCAAGTCAAGAAATGTGTTTGTGTAACCTTATGTCCTCTAAATGCACCTTTTCCTCCACAAGGAGGAGGCTGAATCATGAGTCTGGAGCCGTACCCAAGAATTCATCCCCCAAACACAAGAGATTTTGGTTGTACTAGACATTTACTGCCTTTTGTGGGGTCTCTCTGGGCAGTCTTTGCCTTCAGCCTTTGAGTCCTCAGCACATTTGCCTTTTTTAAGGTCTTTTGCTGCATTTGACTTTATTCTTTGTCATTATGAAATTGCAGGTTCAATCTGAAATATTTCGGGAGGCACATTTATTCTCATATGAAAGACCAGTTTTATTAATGTATTTTCTGCCTCATTGTATGGCTAGTTCTTACCTGTGACTTTAGACATTTGGGGGCACGGACCAATTCTACACAGCTCTTTTCATCTACAGCATACCTGAACAATGTGAAAATCTGTTCTTTTTCTTCAGTCTCTAGTTGTTTCATTTCACTCTCTGTAAAAAGCAGGGGAAGAGTAGCTTTTCCTTCTCCTTGCTGAAGAAGGCTGCCAAAGGCAAGAGTTTAGTGTTGAAACCGGCCTGACTGATATTCAGGTTTGATGCTTTATAACTTTTGCAATAATAAATTGTTATCATGTTCCAAATGGCATTATTTGGAGCTGTGCAAGGCTGGAATGTTTCTTTCTATTTCCTTTCGGTGCTGCGCTCTAGAAATTATGAAGGGAAGTTACCTCTAGTATCTGTTTTGTCATGATGGTGCTTTCTTTCCCAAGCAGGGATTGGATGGTTTGTCCTGCTATTTTCATGCTCTGGTGTGCATACCTCAGGTTGGGTGGTGTAGGGGACGTGCTGCACTAAAAGCTGGAGCCAGGCAGTTTCTTTCAGTGCTGTGACAGGTTTCATAACACCGGGGACAAACTTGGCTGTGAATTTTTCCTTTCAAGCCACTCGTCTGTATTAGTCTGACATGCAGGAAGCAGGGGGTATTTTATAGTCATTTAGAGACTGAATTTTCCCATGCTGGAGACTGCAGGGGGACTCTTTGTAGAATTTGCTATTAAACTGCCTGCAATAGAAGGCCACTGCTGCTATTTGGGAAAGCTTTAAACTCCAGCCCGCAGTGTTACAAAAGGCCATGTTTCCCTGTGGCTCTGGCAGCCTCTCATCCAAAGAGGGAGCCCAGCACATCTTGCCCCAGTGCCACTGGAAGTGAAGAGAGAGGTACAAGCAGTAGAAGTGGCAGGATGTTTTTCCTGGAGCAGAGATCCAAGCTCACCTCTGGTAATTGGTTTAAGTTCCTTCCAGTTATTTCAGCTGAGCAAGAGGCTGTGGGAAAGTGTGTCCTCTGCATGCAGAGAACTTCAAAACCTGCAACGAGGCTGAGCATTACATCCTACTTCAGATAATTCATCCAACCTTCTCACCTTTTTTACTCAAACATAAGTATTTCAAGCCTTCTGTCAATATTAGATGACTCTGTACAGAATATGATGTCAAATTTTACCTTGCTGTAGATGTTCAAGGATCCCAGATATAGCTGAAATTATTTGAAGTTAACAGATAACTATGATTCACCCATTAAGTCTGCATTTCTCTGAAGTTAATTCATAGGAAAAAATTCTTTCTCTTTGAAAAGGGAAAGGTCTGGTAGTGATTTATGGCACATTGACTTTGGAGGTGTGTAGAGTCAGTGTTATCCTTTATTGAGGTAAATGTTGGATTAGGGATATGTTTCTTCTTGGAGATGGGAATCCCTGATTTGTTTTATGTGATGTGGTTGCATACAAAGCGCTCTCCAAAGGTGACGTGCTCTGTGTGATAATGCTGTGAAGCTGCTTTCCCACACCTGATCTTGGCACTCCTTGCCTCGCTGGGTGTGTGAGGGAGGCAATTTGTTTCTGGGGTGTGCTGTGAAGCACAAGTGACAGCAGATAAACCCCTGCCCAGCCCGTGTGTCACTTCCAGCTAAGGGCTAATCCGTTAGGCAGAGGCTCCTGGCTGGAGCTGTGTCTGCACTGCAGCTCCCAGGGCTGAGGGGTGCACCCTCCCTTCCCCCCTGCCAGCTCATGAGAGCCCTTTCAGCAGCACACAGGCTCCTGTGGCACACTGAAGGCTGGTCTCACACCGAGTTTACAGCAGAGTCAAAGTTTGGAGAAGTTGATCAGGTTTTTTTCTCCCTCTCCTGTTATCCAGCATCACTTCAGTGTTGGATGCAGTGTCAGGAATGTGTTTCTGCAGGTTCCTGCAGCTCTGAGCAGAGGGTCTGCTGCTGGTTCCTTTTTTTCTTTCTTTCTTTTATTATTTTTTCTTTCACATATATATATATCTCTACATGTATATATATTTAATATTCTGGGGATATCTGGCCATAAGAGTTTCCTAGAAGCAATCAATTCTTTAATTATTTGCATTTCTCAAAGCATCCGCTGGACAGGTTTTCTTACACACACTTCTGGTATCTCACCTGAATGTTGTGGTATAAACATGCCTGTTTTGAAGGCAAATACAGAAATTGATTTGGTTCCAACTGGAAAAAATACTCAGTAATATCTTGGCTGGAGCACCCCTATGATTACACTGGAAGGGTGTTTAAAGATGATGCTGATTTTCCTGGTTTCTGCTGGGCTGGGTTCTTTGGGGGCTGTAATCTGGAGGGTTCTCTGGAGTCTGTGCCGTGGGTGAAAAGAGAAAGGCTGTGTCTTTCCTTCTTTGCTTCAGAGAGAAACACTTCCAGGCTCCCCTGCAAAGGGGGCCACCTGCCCACTGTCACTGGAGAAGAAAACATGCAGCTGTTGAATGATCTCAGATTGATTGGACCCAATGGCTTTAATCACAGAGGATATCTTCAAGTGGTGAAGCAATCCCAGATCCATCAGGGAGTGCGTTTGAAATCTTAACTAGGCTGAGGGGGAGCCAGTAAACATTGCTAGTCTAGTGATTGACAAAAAAAAAAGGAGGAAATGGTTAAGCAGGGGAAAAAATTACTGTTTTAAATAAACTATTTTTGACCAGCTCCATGATAATTAACCTCCGACAGGTGATCAATAAGAGGCAGCATAGTTTTGTCAAAATTAAATTCAGTTTAAATCACAGCAATCAGATTTCTCCCAGGGCTAATGCTAAAAGTCTAAGAAGAGGGAAAGCAAAGAGATTCCTAGCCTTGGATTCCAGCAGAGAGGAAGCTTTTGACAGTGTTGCATTTGGCTTTCCCATAAGGAGAAGAGATAAATTAATTTAAGCTGGATGCAGCTGTCTGTGGTTCTCTTCTAAAAGGCAAGGTCTTTCCACGAGCCTGATTTCTTCAAAGTCTGGTCTTGGGACTTTTTCCCCAACACTGAAACAGCAGACAAGTTACACCGTTGCAGATAGCACCAGTTTAAAGGTGATACAAGATTAAAATTCTTGACTTCAGAAGAAAATACAGGATTGAAAGGACGTTGATGAGTTTGAAAAGCCGTCTGGCCTTAAATAAGAGTAGGATCCAGTGTGAAGTGAAGCTCTTGCTCCCAGGCAGGAGCAATCATCTGCTCAGAGTCAGGCCAGGGGAAACCAAACAAACCACCAAGGCACAGAAGAGAATGTGGAGAGCTCAATGAATCCTAAAGCAGCAAAAACAGCTTTTCCCAGGATAGACAGCCCCCTGCTGCTCTTGGGGTTGGGACAGCAAGGAAAAAAACAGAGGAGAATGAGCAGGAAGTTTAGAAGAGGGGATCTTTTCCATCAGGAGTAGGCTGACAAAAGCCATTCTAAGCCACCAAGGAAGTAAAATCTCACTGTAAATGGTGTCCCTCCATTCTCAGTGCCCACAGCACCTCAGAATCCTGATCCAGGGCTTAAAACAAACCAAATGTGATGAAATACGGACACGGGGAAGGATTTTTGAGTGACAAGGAGGGATGTAACACAGCAGTGAGCTCGCGAGGTAGTTGGTGAGGTCTTCACAACGCACTGAGAAGTTTCCAGCAGAATTTTCAGCAAGAGAGAGAACATCCCCCAGGAGTCCTTTTGATTGAGGTCAGTCAGGTTTCAGAGCAGGGAAATACAAGCGGGCTTTTCAAGCCCCTCCAAGGTTCCATCCCTTTCAGAGGCAGGGACACTAATTTCCAGCAGCATTATGTATACAGGGGAATAGCTCCTTCCAAAGTCCATGTGATTGTGCCCTTTTGCCTCTCTTTTGTAAGAGGATAAATGTGGCTGTTGGAGTGAACACTTTGTTTCATTTCTTATGATGCTGCTGGATGCATTGTTCTTTTTTCCTCCTTTATGCTCTTTGAGATGTATCTTGCCAGTTTTTGTTTTTTTTTTTTTTTTTGTTTTTTTTTTTTTTTGATGGTGTATTAAAATTTCTTAGTGTTTCTAAAAAGCTGTGGGGTTTTTAAATCATTTTTCTTGGTTGCTTTATCTGTGCAAGTTTTTGTCTTCTATTTTTGCCTTATTTTTTCCCCTGTATTAACTTCTCTGTTTTTTTTTTTTTTTTTTTAGTGGCTGTGCACAGTGTTTTCACCTCCATAGGATTTCAGAAAAGAGAGGGAGCAGAGAAAAGCCAGTGCATGATGTAGCCGAGCCATTTCCTCCATCTCTTTGTGACATAACGATTTTTCTTTCTTCATCTTCCTTTCCCCCATGAACTACTTTTTAAAGACTTCTTTGATATGTCTTGAAGGGGTTTTTAAAACAGTGATGACCATAATTAACTAAAGATCTTGGCACTCCTGGCTTGCCCAAAGGCTCTCCTAAACTCGAGTTGCAATGGGATGTCTGTCCTAAAGAAGAGGAAATTTCTGGTGTGCTGAAGAGGGAATGTGACAGATCCATCACACCAAGAGTATTAATTTTCATACCAGAATGGAAAGAGCCAGGCCTTCGTGGGCACAAACCATGAAAGCAGATGTTCAGACAAACTGCCAAGTGGGTACAAAATGCTGCTCACACACATGGCCCCTGAAATACTGTAAATATTATCATGGAGAAAATGATGACAAATTTACATCTGCACAGCCTCACACTGCTACTGTAATGCTTTAATAACAAAAGACTACAGTGCCCACGGTTTTCTTCCCACTGGAAGCTGAGCAGACTGCAGCATATGCTTTCACTGAGAGAAATTAAAAGTAGGCTGATGTTCATTATTAACATTCCCTTCACGTTTGGGTACTGAAGACAAGAAAATTCCTATTGTTTCCCTGGGAAAGCTAACTGCTTTCTGGGGCTAATGGCAGGAAAATCAGCTTTTTGTGCTACTGTGCCCTCCCAGGGCCCCCAGGCCCTTGGTGGCTTCTGGGCTACCCTACTCTGGATCTCAGAGCAACTCAAACATCCTTATTTCACAAAAAACATGCTAACAGTGGTGCCTAGTCCAAGGATACAAAATGTCCTGATTTTAAGACAAGTTTCAAGTGCTCCTAGGGGATATGGCTGCAAGATAAGGCACACAGACAGGATCTGGGTTATGTGGTTTGGAGTTCATAGACCATTGGTGCGCTTAGTTTAAATTGGGGATTCGGGTAGTGAAACAACAGCATAGGCTGAACCCACACAGTTTCTGTGCAGGTAAATTGAGATACTGTGAAGGAAGACCTCCTGGTTCCCTGCATGGCTCAAAGTCATCCCACCAAAGATTTGTGATTTTGGTGTACTGTAATCAGAGAATTTAGACAAGCAGGATTCTGCTTATAGCCAGTGATAGTGGGGTAGCATAGTGCCAAAAATGACCATGGGATTCATTAGGAAAAGGCTCATTCACAGTCAGTCAAAAAAGGAAAAGAAAATACAGCTTGTTTTAGCAATTGCCATAAGGCAATTAATGTACTCTGAGGGTCTGTAACAAGCGGTTTTTGCTTGCCTCCTTTGGAGATCAGGGTGAGCTGTAGCAGGGAAATAAAATGTTTGTGTTGGGATTGCTTTCAGGGCAAGCCTTCAGTGCTCAAATACTTTGTTTAGCACAACAAGTCATCCACTTACTCGTGCATTCTTTCATTCATGTATTTCTGAAAGGGCTTTGCTGTTCTGTATTTACTGTGAGATCTCTTGGTTCGCTTTCCACTTTTATGAAGGACTCTCAGGAGAGGTTTCAAGGTCAGCAAATACCACAAACTGCTCCTGGTGTTGCCCTACCTGCAGATGGAGCCCTTTTGGACAGTTAAGGACAGAAGCAGCTCAAGTTTTATACACAATGGACAAAACCCTAAAAAATGTTTTCCACACCCTCAGCAAATGAAAACTGTGTTGCCTTTGAGATACCATTTTGTGTTCTAATCAAAGAAAAGACTATATTTCTGGTATTTCAGTATCAGCACCTCATTTGACTTATTTTTTTTTTCCTCTCTACTCAGCTAAAAAATGGTTGAGCTTTATTATTTTTAAAGAATATTGGGTCCTGCAGCCCAGACTTACATGGGATATTTATATATGTGGTTTGGATGGCTGCCTATAATCCATATACTTCAAAGTGAATTTCCCAGAACTGGAGATAGTCTATGCCCGCAGCATTATGGAAATTTCCTTTTTTTCTTTGCATATGAAGGGAGCTTTAGAGCCAGCATTATTCCCATGGGATGTTTGCCTGTGCCTCTATAAAGAGGATGTTTCTTTGGGCAGTTCTGGAGACCTTTTCTCACCTCTCTTGGATTGTGAAGCCATTGGAAATGTTACCTCAGGTAGTTTGTGTCAGAGAAGCTCCAGAGATTGTCTGGGTTGGAGCTGGGAGAGGTGCAGCTGGCCTGTCAAGCCAGGGGTGCTCATAGGGTTATTTTTCTGCATTTCATGGCTCTGTTGCCTGAAGGTTGCTGTCCAGAACTAAACAGCCACCAATGTTCAGAGGCACAGGAGAAGTGCAAAACTGCATTTGCAACCCTATGATAGCCATCTAAACGTATATCACATTTCTAACTGTATATGTGATGTCTATTACCCTCACTCCACAAACAGCTGCCGCAGAAGAGACAAAGAGCCTTAAGAAAATCACCATTGATGAGTTCCTGTTGCCTGGTTTTGTGCTTGGTGTGTGGAATAGAGCCCTGAATGAATCAGGGATCGATTCCATTTTCTGTAATTTAGTTAGATACATCGGGCTGAGCTATAAATTCTCCCTGTGAATTCCCCCAGTACCATTATTTCTTTCTTTGTTTACCAGTGGCTGTAACTACCCAGTGAAGGATTAGTCACAGGAATGGGGGCTCTAATCAAGACACCAGGCTCCTAATTGGGTGTGCTGATTGTCATGCGGTGCGCTCATTACCACTCCTGTATCCCTGTGCTTCATCTTGGAGCACCTTTAACAAGACAAATCGAGAGCCCTCCTCCAGATAAACTCGAGCCAGGGACATGAGACACGTGTCAGTGAAGCAGAAAGCCAATGTTTGAACCCTTGCTCCACAGCCTTAAGAGGGTCTTTGAAGCAGGGTTTTCTTCATGACCCAGATGTCATTAGTCCTATGGAGTCTCCATGTTCATCTGGTCTTTCCAAATTTTACTGCTGTTATTAAAATTCATGGAACCGAAATAAATTGAGGCTTGGGTGGGATTGGCTAATCTGCTTTTTTTAAATTTTTTTTTTTACGTTAATCTAGAATTTTTAACTACAGACGAACTTTAAAAATTATTTATTCACATAGGAGTAATTTGAAGGGATTCAAAGTACCTGCTTTCCCATCACTTAAGGGAGAATATTCTATCAGCCTAAGCTCACTGAAAATTTGCTGGAGGTTCATCTGGAACGTTCATGAACCTTGGCTGCTTCGCCTTGGTTTTCAATACCAGCAGAATCTTGAATGCATTTGCAGCAGATAAAAGAAGTTTCACGCCATGCCCTGCTGTGCTAACAGTATTAATTAACTTACTCTGTAAACAGAAATGCTTGTAGACGATCTAAACAGTCCAGCAGAGAATATTCATTAGGTGAAAAAACAGGAACCTAAAATGTGTGAGTGTTTGGAAGGCTTAAATACTTACCGATATTTGCATAAAGCCCCAGTGCAAATCCTGCCCTGCGGAGTGTTGTCCTTAGACTATTCTAATTACAAATTCAATGTTAGATTTATTTAAGAAACTATCTGCATCATCAGAGGGAGTAGGGGTGACAGGAAATGCACAGGTGAAGCAAAGTCTGGCAGTGAAATGTCACAGGGGGCAAGGCTGGGGACAGGGCTCAGGGAACATCCGTGCACTGGTCACCCAGTGCCGTCCCTTCTGTGCCCAGCTTCAGACCCCAAACTGGACACAGAAATTTGGGCACACAGAGCAAAATGCCAGTCAAGCCATGAACAGCACCCCAGTTTTCTGGTGTGAACTGTGAACAGTATTACCATAAGCCAGTGGAAGAAATGGGGTCAGAAACCCACAATGTGTGACAGAAAACCATAGTCATGACTGCCTTTTGTTCAGGTTCTATGTCTGCCTGTAAACCATGGATTGCGGGCTTCTTTGTACAGAAAATCACCTTCCTTCTGTGAATAACTTAGGAAAAGATAACACTCTCTCTTCTGCCCCTCACCTGTCTTTATATCTTCTAGTTCTCACTTGCTGGAGGAGCTGGATCAGACTGGGAACATTTTCTCAAGAAGCTGCCAGGAGGCTAAAACTTGGCTTAATCAGGGAAAGGGAGCACTATAAATGACACTCTTTGATGAAGGTATTGCACAAAATAATATTCACCTTGATTCTTCATCTAAAACTGTCAAAGCTTCTTGATTTTGCTGTTTTGAATCACTGAAATGCCTTTTATTCTTCTAATCTAGAAATTGTAACACTGCAGTTTAAAAGAAGATTGCAACTTCCCCGTGTATAAAAAAAATGAACCTTTGTTTAGAAAAATGCTTGTATCTCTAATATGTATCAAGAGATAAATGCTGAAGACTTTTATAAATGTCAATACATTCATTTGAGTCATTATCAAATTCTAGTTTCAGTCTTAAAAGAATTTCTGTAAGAATTATTGGATTATTCCTTGATCACAGAAAAATTACATATTTTCAAAGAGGTTTTATCAAATAGCAGTCTTTCAAAAGTCTTTAAAAAAGGTTTCTGTGCAGATGCTGAGTGTAGCAAATGACAGTGGATGAGGGACTGATTCCTGAATCAGGAGCTGGTTTAGCTCTGTGCTCTGTAGGGGAAGAAGCCTCTGGAGCAAACTGTTCATGCTGCACTGAATTCCACCCTGGCTCTCCCCTGCTGGTTCCACAGTAATAATAATTATTATTTTACGAGTTTCACTTCAGTGTCTTTAACACTGCAAGGAGCACGTTAGAGCTTTTCAGAGCGTTCTTGCAGCACAGTGACTAGAGCCCTTGCTGCCTGTGCTGTGGTTCTGCAGAACTGGAGAACTTTGCAGGGCAGAAGGAATTAAACTTCCCTCATTCCTGCACACACCATCCTTTGGGAGTGATCTGTAAACTTCAGTTTGCCCAGGAATTGTGGAGAGGTCAGAATCACAGAATAGCTGGGGTTGGAAGGGACCTCTAGAGATGATCCAGTCCAAACCTTGCCAAAGCAGGGTCACATGGAGCAGGTGGCTCGGGAGTGTGTCCAGGAGGGTTTAGGTTCTCTCCATAAAGGGACACTCTGGGATCTTCCTGTGGGTCCTTGCCACCCTCAACACAAAGTTTTTCCTCGTGTTGAGGTGGAACTTCTTGCTTTTCATTTACCAGCATTTCTCCTTGTCCTGACATTGGGCACCATTGAACATATTCTGGGATCATCCTCCTGGAACCTAAACTAGAGGTTGTTAAAACAGCTTGTGGTAGGGACAGGGACAATGAACTGCTGACTCTGAACAGGAGCCCAGGGGTGCCCAGGGGTGCACCAGGCCAATGGCCCCTGGGCTGTGCCAGGGGAGGCTCAGCTTGGATATTAGGAAATATTTCCTCACCAAATCAGTAGCCGGGTGAGAGTCCTCGTTCCTGGAAGTAGTCAAAATACATGTGCATGTGGCATTTGGGGACACTTTTAATGGTGACCATGACAGTGGTACACAGTTGATGGTTGGAATGCAGGATCTTAAAGGCATTTTCCAGCTGCAATGATTCTGTGATTCCATAAATAGGTGGAATGGTGGAGGGCTGTGGTGGTGTGTTCACACCTTGAGTGGTAGGGAGGTAGCCACTGCCACTGAGAGAACAAAAGCTTTCCAGAAAGTGTTCCTCCAAACAGGAGCTGTGAGACAACCTGCTGATGGCAACGGACAGTGGCTTTAGTGTCATTGTCCCTTCCTGAACTTCCTGGGAGATTTGTGTTTGGGGAGTGCTGGCACATTTGAGGGAGGCTCAGCCCCTGCCAGGGGAAGCTCCGTGGCTCTTCACAGCTCTCACACACAAAGGAAATGGGCCTGCTGACTTTGAAACAAAAGCTTTGGTGTCTGCACATCTCTTTTTGCATGTGCCAGCGCTGAAAACAAATCCAGAGGCATTTTCCAACAGTTTGGCCCATAAACTTTTCAGTTTGTGCAAACCACAGGGGATGGTGAGACAGCCTAGATTAATTTTGAAAACTTGGCATGTGAGATTCAGCTTGCATAAATTTAAAGGTAATGTGTGCTTGCAACAACAATATGAACCGCTCATGCTGCTGAGCTTTAAACTTTCCCCTTCCTCTGAGAAAAAGAAATTCTCGTTTTCACTGGTAAGCCAGCAAAGTGAAAATCTCTCCAGAACACAACAAAAGTAGGAAAAAGCAAAAATTTCATCTTCAATTCATTAGGGAATGGAAAACAATGCAGAGAAAGTTAAGATTTTATTGCCAGTGACAGTCATGAGCCTTTGTTTGGAATGTGAATTCCACACTAAAAAAAACCCCACAGAAAAAAATTCTGCAAAGATGCAGAGGACAACAAGACTAATGCTACATTTCTGGAGTACTCCTTTGCAAGATCTACCTTAAATGGGAAGAAACAAAGAAAAAAACATCAGCATGGATTACAGGAATCTATCATAATTCAGTGAAATTGATGGCAGGCAAGGAAAGTGAAGTTGAAGGAGTATTTCAACAGAGCACTCACAGCCAACTCGTGAAGCTGGAAGCCAAACAGGGTGAGAGCTGAACATTAGAGCTGAGTGTTGTTGCTGGTTTTTGGCTAAGGCTGGTGGGGTTTTTGTCACCAGCAATAACAGGCACAGTCATGTCTGTATAGAGGGGATCAAACTGAACATAGCTGAATGCAGGATGGAGTAAAATTAATTGAAGATATGATGCTTCCCACAAGTATCAGCAAATATCTTTCCTCTACAGAAAGATGGGAAAAAATAGCACAAGTTTGTTGTTACCACTGAATTATTCCAACAACCCCCCACTTCTATCCTGTTGTCACTTTTTCTACATCTCTCTCCCCTCCAAAAAGGAGTTTGTTTCTCAGAGAAGCTCCACAGGAGTCATGAGTCATCCAAGCGTTTTGTCCTGTCAAAAATGCAGTTATTCCTTGAGCTGTGAGGAAACAATGACTGGGACAGTGTCATATTCATGGGGCTGCTTTAGTTTGTTTGCTATTACAAATATTTAAAGACAAAAAGCAAAAATCATCTCTCTGAATGTGTTTATGGTTGATGGGCTTTCGCCCCTCTAGGATTTATGTGCTAGTTGGACTTCACTGTTTTTTCCTAATTGGAGCAGACTGGCTTTTGCACCTTCCTGACGAACATTTATCTTATTTCATATGGGGAGATGATTTTTCCTTACTTCAGCTTGCTTCCTTTTTCATAGCAGCTGGGAACAAAGAGCAGAAAATCCATTAGCAGACTTCACACTGACTCTGTATCATGCATCAACAGTAAACCCAAACACAGAGGTGAACCCAGTCTCTCTCCCCAAAATCTCAGGTGCTAACAGAGTAAAATACTCCACAGAACAAAGGCTGGTGAACCCCCACTGACACTGACTGGGTGATGAAGGGGGAACAGGAGTGTTTGTACTGGGGAAGACTGGACACTCTGCAGCTTAATTAAGCTACAATTAGAGTTCTTGTTTTGCAGTAATGAATTGTCATACAAATACTGAAAGTCATCTCCTCAGGTTGTGATTTCTCTGAAATTTCATCCCCTAAAGCCATGTCTGGAGGAAACATCTCCACAAAAACTTGCTGTTTGACCCCTAGTTCTCTACATGGTGCCCTGAGCAGCTTTAAATTCACTAAAAGAAATCAAACACAGCAAAATGTGTAAATAAAGAGTACTGCTGTATTTGCATGATAGCAATGATGTATCATTAAGTGCAATAAGGAGGGAGTCACAGAGTCCATGAGGTCGGGAAAGAGAAATCCAGCTACCCTTGCACTGTCAAGGACCCCACTAAACCAGGAATGTACCCAAGTGCCACCTGTACAAGACTTTAAAATCCCCCCAGGGATAGTGACTCCTCCACTGCAGCCTGTTCCAGTGCTGGACAAACCTCTGGAGAAGGAGTTTTCCCTAATAGCCAAGAAGAATAGAATAGATATAATAGATATAATAGGGATAATAGAAGATATAGAAGATAATAGGGATATAATAGAAGGATGTGGGAGAAAAAAGCCAAAGAATTTTGTGCACCTTTGTTCTAGATATTATTGTGGATTAATAACTATCCTAAACTGTTCTTCAATTTGGGACTACAAAACTAAATGTACAGAGAATAAACATTGAAGGAGAGCAATAGGGAATAGAATATAACTGATTTTGTGATTGCACATGGAAACAGGGAAAACAGCACGAAATAAAATGGTTTAGTTTTTAGTATCAACCATTAAATTTTTTCCTTATTTCCTTGGATTTTAAATTGTACTGAGCCATAATTACTGAGTAAATACATATTTAAAATTAATTCAGTTTGGGGCAAACTTTGGCTAACTTTTTAAGCTTGAGATAAATTGAGAATCTGAGTGCTTACTGCAGTGCAAGGAACTTCATCATTTTGTTTGACTAAATGTCAATTCTTTTTATAGGATTGTAATGGTTTTAAATTGAAGTCACAAAATTATGAGAGAGTGATTAAAAGATTTGCTGTCATCAGATTAAAATTTAGAGAAATACTTTAAGCTGAGGAATATATTTTCAGGTCAGTGAGCAGGGTAATGGTTGAACACTTTTCCATTCAACTACAATTAGTATTTATGAATTATTAATTCAATCAATCCTTTTGTTGGGCATTAATTTGAAGAACTATGTGGAAGCACATGTAATTCCTCCTTCATGTGATGTGAAGGCCACAGAGAAGTGAGCACTTGTGTAGGAAGATACTTCAGGAAGGAATGAAACCCATGGAAAATTTTCTAGCTCAACCCCAAAGTCAGAGAAGCTGTAGGAGGAAATAACATTAAGTGTTTCTGTACCCCATTTTTCCCCTCCAGCAGAACAATTCTGCCCTGAGGCCTCATAGCTTGTGTGATTTTTCTGTATTCTCACAGCCCAGCACCAAAAATGGGGTGATGGCAGCAACCACTGCACATTTACATCCTCTGCTTGTCATTCAGAGAGTTGAAGCAGAGTTTTTTCATACAGAAATATCCAGATAGCTATTTCCATTTTTTGATCTTTTATTTGGAATAGAGCCTCAATGTCTCATTTGCTCTGGTAGAAAATGTTTTGGTATCTTCTGTGTTGCTTCAGGGAGTAGGAAATCCTCCATGCACTCCTGAGGCCAAAAGGGGAGAGGGAATGGGCCCCAGGAGTCCAGGTGCTGGAAGAGAGGGAGAGAGGGAGGTCTGTGTGTTGGACAAGGCACATCAGCATCTTCTCCAGGCTGAGATCAGGGATTCTTCCTCCTGCACTGAGCTGTCAGCCTGTTTCTATGGTGATCTCCAAGACACTGATGGATTTGCTGTGGTTATGTAACACATTCCAAAGAGCCTTAATGTAACCACTGGGCTCTCTGAACCCAGTCAGTGGTTTGGGGCACAGCCTGGACATCAGGACAGACAATGGGCTTTGTCTGCTTACGTGTGAGTGGGTGTTTGAACAGAAGGAGAGGAGGGCCACATGTCTGAGGTCAGCTTCCCCCTCGTCTGGTTGCTGTTGCCTCTGGGCTGAGCAGCTGTGACATGTCCTGCTTTGCTGCAAACCCGATGGAGATTTTGGGGGGAGCGCCCATCATGCATTTGCTCTCATGGATGTGAGCCACCAAGTGCATAACCCCAGCACTTCATTTCTCCTGGCTCTCTGATTGAGTCTCTTTTTGCTTTCTGCATCCCCAGAGTTGCACCCTAATCAAACTGATTACACCTGGAGTTCTCCCTATGTCTTCGTTGGAGTATTCCTCCCCTTCCCCTTCCCTTTCCCTTTCCCCTTCCCCTTCCCTTGCAGTTCACACTGTATTTGGGGCAGGTCCTTTTTTTAAACCACACTCTCCTTTCTCCGCCTCCCTCCCTGCACACACACACACACACACACACACACACACACACCATCTGCCGTTCCTGGGTTTATTTGGTTTCATTGAAATGTCATCTCTCTTTTCGAGCAGATGGATCCAGGTGGTTCCTGCTGGAGTTGAATGCCAGGGAAGGGGCTCATGCCATGGGCTCCTGCCTTGTGGCAATCCATGCCACACACACCTGGGCTACCAAAGGGGACACTTTGTAAAACCCCCTTGTCTCCTGTTGGCAACAAGCAGTGACAGAGGAAAAGCTCAGCGAATTCACACCACCAGTAGCTGGGTGTGTGATCTAAACTGAAGGCTAAATGCTTGGATGTTTGGCTGTCTTGGAGGTCCTTTGCCTCCAAAATGCTTGCTTGCCCTGCTTGTTGTCCTGAGGATTTATATCAGAAATGTTTCTAATATCCATTACATATATTTTAAAATATATATTATTGTAATATGAATTAATCAGTGTTTTCATGGCACATACTTGCCACACTAAATGAGGAGTGTGGCACATTACTGGGCTTAGCTGTAGTTAGAATATTCCACTGTGGATCTACTGCATCAAACTCTTGATGGCTGCCTGTAAATTTCCTAAACCCTTTGAAATGAAAATGAAGCAATATCTGAGAGGTAATACAGATGAACAGACAGGACATAGATACCCCTCCCAAGGTCTCCACAAATGTGCTGCATGACTAGACTTATTTAGATGGCCAATAGCTGTACTAAATCCTGCTGCTCTTGGGTTCTTGCTTCCTTACCAGATGCTGCGTTCAGAATAGGAATTGTCTTCCGCTCCTCTTTCCCTATAAGTAATTTGAATGTGTTTTAGTGGCATTCCACCAAAGATCAAGGCCACTGTTTCCAGTAGTTTCCAGCCACTGTGTGGCTGCCATGATGTGCCATCAAAATTTAACGTTTTTTAACTGCCCAGTTTTGTACATTTAGAAGAAGAAACTTCTTCCTATTGCCCCATCCAACCCGGCCTTGGACACTTCCAGGGATCCAGGGGCAGCCACAGCTGCTCTGGGCACTCCATGCCAGGTCCTCACCCCCTGCTCCCAGGGAACAATTTCTTCTTAATGTCCAATCCAAACTTTCCCTCTTTCAGTTTAAAGCCAAAATATGTTGTACTTCTAGTCCAGAAAGGGTAATATATACAGGGCCAGAAGAATCCGTTCATATTCCACATCACCTGCATTGAACACAGAGCCTTCAATTAACCTCCAGTCAGGGGGAGAAAGCTTTTCCAAAGGACTGTTCATCCCACACTAAAATTATTCTCTCTGCATCAGGTGAGTTGACTTGCCCTTCCCATTCAGCAGCAAGTAGCTCTGAGTGTTTTTGGCTGAATGTTTAATCTGTGAAGTATGGCTCTGCCCAAGGAAAGGAGTGAAATTCCTATGGATGTGAACCCTCAGGTACCTCTTTCTGGGAGAGGACCGACCCATAGCGGTGACTGAGGAACTGTTAAAAACAGGAAAGTCCCACTGGCACCACTGGGGTGTGGAAGGAGGCTGGGAATATTTCATGCAGAGAAGCCGTGGGAGCTCCAGGCTCCTCTGGGGTGATGAAAGCCAGTGCCAGGCAGGGTGGGAATGCAGATGAGCAGGGAGGTGTGAGAGGTTTCCCACCCCTCATATGCCAGGCAGGGATGGCTGCAACAAATGTGATTTTCCTCAGCCTCACCTGCTGGACTTGCTGCTGTCTTTTTTTTCCCCCCATACCCCTCACCCTCTGCTTTTTGTGCACAGAAAAAAAAAAAAGTTATCGAAATTTTCTTGGTTTTCCCTGAGCTTGTTTGTCTTACCAAAATCAGTGCTGTTAGCAGAGGAAGATGATAATTTTCCATGGAAACCAGTGGAAAAGGAAACAGGTTTCAAAATAACCTCCCCACATACACTTGAGGCATCTCAGTGCTTGTTGTGTTCATTTCAGAGATGGGGACCCAGACACAGCCTGACAAATGACATGCTTGGTGTCACCAGGCACCGAGAGCAGGAAGCTGAGGGTATGAATCTCTGTCTGTTGTCTCAGTCACAGCTCCTTCTTAGTGTTTTTTGTAGGTTTTGATTGAATTTTTGAAATATTTGGCTTTTTTCCTTCCGGTAGATGCTCCAGCCTGTTTTGTGGCTTTTCTATGTGAGTGATATACATTCACCCACGAATAATAAAATTACTCATTGCTTCACAAGTAACTGATTCATGTATTGAAATGGGGGGATGGAGTAGGATTTAAGGGAGATCAGGAATTGTCCTGTTTCACCATAAAGCAGAAAATGAGCTTTGTCAAAACGGTGGCCCTGTCTAGACTGGAAAACATGTCTGTGGGTGTCCCCAAACTGGGTGTGAGTGCCCATGATGGCAACACCTCCAGGTATGAACATTACACATGATCAAAGAGCACAGGTGGCAGCTGGAGAGGTTCCTTCATGTGAGTGCTGCTGTGTTGGTGTCAAAAGGGCTGTGCTCCTGTTCAGGCAGTGAAGAAATCACCATGGAATGATATAGCTTGGAAAGGATTGCCTGGTTCCTACCCCTTGCCATGGGCAGGCACAACTTCCACTAGACCAGGCTGATCAGTACCTAATCCAACCTGGCCTCGGATGCTTCTAGAGAAGCCATCCCTCTTAACTCTCATGTTATGTTGGAAAACGAACCCACCCCATGCAGTCCAGGCCTTACTTTTACTTGAGACTGTTTTGTAACAACTTTCCCCAAATCCTACCCACTGTAGTGCTGCAGTCACTCATCTGGATGTTCTCAGCTTTTCTACTAATGATAACCTGGAAATAAATAGCTATTTCTTGCTATGAACTCAACTTTACATTGTCCTAGGTAATTATTACTGGATTTTTTTTTTCATGTGCCATACTTGAACAGTGATAGAGAGGAAAAGAAAAAGGGATTTAATTCATGTCAAATCTTCATTGCTACACTGGAGGATAAAAGCAATGATGCTGTACAACCAACACTGTAAACAACATTCAAAGCTTGTTAATTGCTGAAAAGAAGCTCAAGAGTTTAATAATTTACAGAAGCTGCTGTTTTTATAGCAGATAAAATATTTCCTGCTACGGAACACACTGAAAATGCTCATTCTCACAACAGGCTCATTCAGACCCTAGTCTACTATTTAATGTTGTTACAGTAGTGCTGAAGTGTCATTGTTGACACGGCCCTGCGTCACTGATCCAGTTCCTGACCATTGTCCCTGCCTTTTGTGGGATGGCATTGCCTACCCCTGTCATGGGGATAAGGTCAGAGTGCGCACAAGAAGCTGAGGGAAGAAGTGGGCTTTGACCAATTTTTTTCTTTTTTTTCTCTAACAGGAAAAGAAATAGAAATTAAATAAATGCTTAGTTTCAGCAATGCAGATTGCATAAACCCAAAGTGAGTTGTATTTAAACACTTTAGAATAAGTTCCATTATGCTTTTGCAGGGGCCCTTAACTCTGAGGTCTGAGGTAGCAGCTGCAGTCACTGGAGAAGAGCTCCATGATAATGTGTGTTGTGAAATGCAGACTGACCACACACTGGGGAACCTGGTGCTTTCATGCTCGTTAGTAAAAATCCCACTAACTACTACAAAGAAGTAGTTTTCATCTGGCAATTAGGAGTGATACAAGGTCATCCCGCTGAAGCCTTTTGACACTGATGGGGTTCTAAACGCTGTTGAACCTGGAAGAGTCTCTCTGGCTGAGCTGTTCCCCCTGATTCTGGCTGCTCAGATTTTGATGGTGTTGGGGCCAAGTTACTGTTCAGGCAGCTTTCTCTTTTTCCTCCAATTACATTGATTCCTTTATTTTCTTACTCCCTTAGGACTGATTGCTTAGTCTCCTGCCATTGTCACAGAACAGCCTTTCTGGCGTCTGACTGAAGCTTGTTATTGATCCAACTTGTCCTGATTTGGAAAGACAGGTGTCTGCTGAGGAAGGCAGGAGCCTCCCTTGGAATGGAGAATGTAAACCTCCTCCCTCTGAATTATTACAATTTTGAAATTAAGGGGCTCTCAGACACAGATATGGGAATAGGAATAACAGTTCTTTATCAGGAAAATTAAAATAAAAACGTAGTTGTACAAAAAAAGCAAACAAACAAAAAGAAAACACTGACAGAGTCAGAACACAATCTGATACCCTGTTGGTGAGATGGGTCCAGTCTTCCTCTGGGAATCCAGTGCAAACAGGCTCCTCTGGTGTTCTGAATCCCATGTTTTATCCAGGTAGGAATGCTGGGCTCCTCCCCCTGGGTGGAGCATCTCCAAATGGATTGATATAATTGTATCAGCCCTGCAGTGATCCTGGATGGCCCATGAACAGAAGATATCCCCATGGAGGAAGGATGGGTGGTGGAAGAGATGAAGAAAAACACCTCCCTAACTGGTTTCAATAGATGATAATAGAATACAGACCTCTGGTCACATCTTGCATTGCAACCTAAGACAAAATTCAAAGGAACGTTTTTGATAGTCTCATCTAAATTTTTTGTTTGATTTTGTCTTTATTGAAGTTACTGAGTAGGAGTTCCAGGAGCAATGCAGAGCTGCTTCCTGCAGATTCCTATTTCCTGGCCAAGCTCCTGTGTCAGTGATGAGCACTGATGGCAGCTTCTTCTGCTTGACTATCTCTTTGCAAAAAAAATTATGTGAGCCTGACTGCTCTTGAATCTTGACTTCCCTTTCAGTTTGCTTGGAATCAGATTGTAAGATAATCACGTAGGAAATGCCATATGCCATAATAACAGCAGGTTTTTAGCTGAGCTAAAAATGACTGCTGAGGGGTAACGAGACATAATTACAAATGTGAGGGAGATCTGTGTTGTTTCATAGGGAAAGTGGTTCTTGCTGATGCATGGCTGTCTGCAGTGTGGATACTATTCCCAAGAAGCTTCCTGGAGCTAACTGCAGCTCAACAGTGTACTCACTGAGAGTTGTGAGGAGGCAGGGTTTTTATTGTTCAATATAATCTACCACCAATGTAATTTGGCTTTTTTCTGCAAGTCATTAGCATAATAAATTGCCTAATGTGTGTCCTTTATTGTGGACTAATTCATCCTTTGAGGGGAAAAAAAGGCAATCACTGGTGTCAAATCCTAAATTAAAGTAAGCTTGGGAATGTATTTGGCAAGATAATGCTGATGAAAGTGAGAAACTGAACTCCAACTAAACCAAAAATCATTAGCTGAGCTACAGCACTTACAATAAATAAGGACAGTGCTTACAAAGGGCCTGGTTTCACTACCCAAGCAAGGAACAGGTTTGGTTTTCAGGTTCAATACCACAGTCCCTTTGCACTTGTTGAACTGTTTTTCCCATCAACCTTTGTCTTGACAGTCTGCACAGACCTGATTTGAAAGGAGGTGAGGCTTTGCATCCACACTCTGCTTTGCTGGGCACTCCAGTCATCTTTAGCAAATATCCTCACATCTGTTAAAAGTGAACAGCAGTGGTGAGGCTGAACCAACATTTGATTGCCCTTACAATTGGCAGTGCAATGCCTTTAATTAATAAGAAGGCTTTCCTCATCTGTTTGTCTTCCACCTCAAAAGCTCAGCTGGGCTGCACAGTCTAATGGAATACAAAATGACTCCATCACAGGCAAAGTTACCTCCTCAGCTGTCTTGTTGCATTTTCCCCTACATTTGCTTCCTATTTGAAAATGTAAGACTACATTAGAAGTAGTTGAGATGTCTCATGAAAGAAATCATCATGTGTGAAGCCATTAGAACTCGTAAATAGAAGTTTCTTCTAGAGTGCCCTGTGTCCAGCAGGCCCTCTCAAAAAATGTATTTTTTGAGAGGAATTAATGTGTCTGAAAAGGCTCTTCAACTGAATTCTTCTTCCTGGGAGATTGTTCAGGAATCCACATCTACAAACACTCTCCTCCAGAATAGCAAAAAAAATAATATTGATCACAGAATGGTCCGTGTTGGAAGGGATCAGGAAGCTCATCCCATTACCCCACCATGGGCAGGGACACCTTCCACTATCCCAAGGTGCTCCAAGCCCTGTCCAGCCTGGCCTTGGACACTTCCAGGGATGTGGAGTCCACCAGAGAAAACTGGGAATTTCTCTTAATCCATTTTTATTTTGAAAATATTCTGCTCCAAATCTTGCTTTTTTTCCTTAACTCCCAAGCAATAACTCTGGTCAGAACCACCTCATTGCTTCATCACCCATCCCAAACTCCCAGGAACCCCACAAGATTCATGGCTCACACCACCATGTCAGGTAGAAAATGGCACACATTTCCAGCTCTGGCTGCCTTTGGAAAGATATCCAAAGGCCAGTCCTATGCCCAGGAAAGTCACCTGTGTCTCACCTGCTGGGCCTCATTCTGGGGAAAGAATCTCTGCACACAGCACCTGCCTCAGGTACTTTTAACACTGTGTGACCCCTGTATCCATCCCTCTCCACATGTCTGTGGGCTCTAAAATAATCAACCTTTTATTACTCTTATCCTCCTAGAGGAACAAAAAGGTTTTTGACTAATAACTTGTTTTTGAATGAAACGTCCTGGAAATATGTTCTTGGTATAGACAGCAATCTCTTGTTTGAAATACAAAGCAAAAGGCCGACTTTCATTGTAATGTTCCTTCCCAATTTCCCCACAAAAGCAGCAGAAAGGGTTTCCATGGGAATATTAACTTTTTTTCTGTGTTACATCCAACCATTGGGGGTTTGGGTGTGTAGAGGGTGCTGTTTGCTTCAATTCCAACCTGATTGTTCAGTGATTAAACAAATGTAAGCACTTTTTAGGAACTCTCAGCTGAGAGTTATTCTGCAACATCACTCCTCACTTCAATGCACTTAATAGTTCCTCCAGTTTTGCATATTGGAGGAGAAAAGATCACTCTTCTCATTCACTTTCACTTAGTGAGTCACCCAACTGTTACACTGCTCTACACAGGATGAGGAGATGGGAAAGAAAAGCAAAAGCAGACTGCACCTGCAAGAGCTGTTTGCAAATGACACTGCTCAGTAAAACAACCTTCACCCAGAGAGAAGAAAAACAATGCACAAATGGTCATTGAAAAACTCCATCAACAGATCTCTCCTTGCCTGCAATGCTTTTAGGGAGGTGTTCAGGTGAGTTCCTCTGAATTCCACTGCCCCACTGCCCTTTGCCCTCACTTACCTGTTTCCTGAGGGCAATTTTTTCAAAGCATCTGCTCATCCAGCATGTCTGGCTCTGGCTCCTCCAGGTCCTATTCCAGCTGGGTGGGCTTTGATTTTTTCTTTTGTCAATGAAACAGAAGGTTTTCAGGACAGGATTTTTTTTTTTTTTTTTTTTTTTTTTAAGAAGGCAGTTTAACACTAATGTCTTGTTGTACCTTACTTGGTGGCTTTTCTTGTTTTGTTCCTACGTATCTTACAGTCACCTGAGGATTATTACGCAAATAATTTCTTCAGCTGCTTTTGCACACTCCTTACAATTAGGAAATTTACTTTTTGTTGTATTTTGTTTTCTTCCCAGAGTTTCCCATTTTTCCCTGAGACACTATTCTTCATCTCTTGTCCCATGCGAGATTTGTCACTAAACATATATATAAATATATAAATCTGTATACATACTGTACTATACCTACACATCTGTTAGTCAGCAACCTGCCAGAACATGAGGACTAGAGATGATATAAATACTTATTATAAGCCATAGAGATAATATAAGTGCTCTGGTCCCTGAATTTAGAAGAAATACAAGCTAATTCAAAAATGAAAATATGATTTTTAAAAGGAAGAAACTCCTGTAGTACTCTAAATTATTTCTTTTATTCTCTTTTCCATTCCATGCAATGAAATTCATGTTGAGAGATTACCCTGTACATAAAAAAAAATGTCAATTAAGTAGCGGTCAGTCACCCATGAATTGTGTTTGGTTTTCTCACTGTCAGGAAATTGGTTATATCGGCCTTTTTTTTCCCCACTAGAGAAAGGCAGGTATTGCAGCAATGACATAAGTGCACTACTATCAGAAATCTACTGCTTTCTATACAATATATGAGACCTTTTAATTAGTTATGCTCTCCTTGGACTGAAAAGCTGCTTCTCTAATTTCAATGGGGAGCAGTGGGAATGAGTGTTGGGACTGCCTGTATTACCCAGTTATCCTCTCCTTCTGCTGTGCTAGAACCTGCCAGATCCCAAAAGCAGTGGATTATTGGCTACCAAAATGTTCTGTCCCAGGGTGGGAAGCTTTGGTTTTGTAGCAGTGTCTGAAATATTCACGGAATCTCGGAAGGGTTTGGGTCAGGTGGGATTTAAAGCTCATCTTATCCCCTGTTATGGGCAGGGACATTTTCCCCTAATCCAGAGTGCTCCAACTCATCTAACATGGCCTTGGGCACTGCCAAGGATCCAGGGGCATCTACATTTCCCTGTGCCAGGGCCTGCCCACCCTGAGAGGGAATAATTCCTGCCCAATATCCCATCCAGCCCTGCCCTCTGGCACTGGGAAGCCATTCCCAATTACTTTGGCACTCCATCCCTCGTGAAGAGTCTTTATCCATCTTTGTTGTTAGCTCCTTCAGGTATTGGAAAGCTATGAATAGGTCACTCTGAAACTTCTTTCCTCCAGGCTTTCTCCAGAACAATCCCTTTATTTGTTTGAAACTGGGGGCTTTGTAACAGGCCCATGATTTCAGCAGGTTCCCAGAGAATACTGAGGGAATTTTGTAGTTTATGTCCCAACAAGGGAATGGGATCTTCCACCTCTGTGGTACTACTTAGTTGATTTGATTATGTCTGAATAATTGCAGAAATAATGCTAAAATTATGTTTTGAATAAGAGCTGAAGCAAAGTAAGGTATTTATCCCTGCCCTGTGGAAAATGATGGCAGTAAGATCAGATTTAAAAAAGAAATTATTTGTTAGGAAAGGTTTGCATTGACAGGACATGGGAAGGAAAAGTCCCCATCCATTAGGTATTTTGACCTAATGGAAAGAGAAGGTAATTCAGGGTTAGTTTTGCTGACAGCTGTCTAAGGTTGCAGTTTATCTCCTGTAGCACAGAATGCAGGCCAAACTGGGTGACAATAGCCGGTGACAGATTTTGGTACCTGCAGAACCCTGCCTCCTTTGTGGCTGATTTCCAGCACTGATTTCCTGATGTGGGGCATGCTGTGGGGCTGTCTCATTTTCAGGACCACTGGATGCTTCCCTTGGAGTGGGTTTTCGGCCTTTGCCAGAGACGTGAGATGAGAAATCTGAGAGAGGGGCACTTGTCACTGTCTATGATCACCTGATGCCTGCCTTGAACCCGAGATCTGATTAACAATGTCACCAAACCCTCACATTTGAAGATGTGCTATTTAGGCATCACTATTTGACTATTATAATGTTTATGGAGCAGCAGGAATTCCTCAAAATCAAGGCTCAGTCTCCCAGTCAAGCACACTGCACCAGTGGCTGCTTTCTCTGCCTTTTTTTGGTGTGTTTCAGTTTGCACATGTTAAGATTGAGGTGACAATGCTCTGTCACAACTTGTCTACCTGCTTGCAAAGCAAACTGGATGCCTCTCAGCTCACGGCAGGGTTCACGCTCTGCTTTCTTTTTGGCTGAACATCAGCATTTCACAAAACTCGAGCAGGTCTCGAGCAAAACAGCTGTTTTATCACGGCCCTATGCCCTAAGTACAGACACTTGTTCCTTCATTCTCCCAGCTGAAGGCTCAGGGCTTGTTTACCTGTCACACTCTCAGCCCTGTACAGAGACACCTGATGGTGTCCCGGCTGGAGCTGGTGGGGCTGTTAAAGGGCTGAGTGCCACCCAGCCAAAACACATCCTGTCACCTCGCAGGCACACTGAGCTAACAGCTGTCATTAATCTTTGAGAAGCCCTTGCATGGTGTGTGCTGGAGAAAATCCTTTGAAAAAATAATTCTGTCTTCAAAGCAGCACGCAGTAAATAAGTCATAGAGCAGCACGCTGGGGCTCTATCAGGGAGAAGGGGAAAATATGGAATCACTGCTTATTCAGGGGACATTGGCTGTTTGGAGAGAGAGAAGAATCATAGAATCATTGGTTTGGGCTGCAAGGGACCTTAAAGCTCATCCATTCCCACCCCTGCCATGGGCAGGGACACCTCCCACTGTCCCAGGCTGCTCCAAGCCCCAAAGTCCAGCCTGGCCTTGGGCACTGCCAGGGATCCAGGGGCAGCCACAGCTGCTCTGGGCACCCTGTGCCAGGGCCTCAGCACACTCTGAGTAAAGAATTTCTTCTTAGCATGCAACGTAAACTGGCCCTCTCCCATTTTAAAACTGTTCCCCCTTTCCAGTAGTCACTATCTGTCCATGTAAATGGACCCTCTCCCTCCTTTTCATAAGCCCCACTATGAATGGGAAGGATCGTCTAGGACAAAATAAATACTCCTCTCATGAAGACACTTCTGAACAGCAGACTTGCAGATGGCATGGCAAAGTCTCATCACACAAACAAGCTGCATCCTGAAATTTCCTAACTTTTTCAGGGTTTGGATTCACTGCCTTAATAATTCTCTTTTATTACTTTTTGTTTGTGGGCTGTGTTCATCTGCTCCCCTTTGTGCTCTTCCGTTTCCATCATGTTATTTTGGTGAAGCCACATGAGAGAGCCTTTCTGTCTCTCGTGAGCCCCACACTTGTTATAAATGGATGTATGTGATGGATGAAGTTCCTTTGGATTGAATTTAAAATGTTTTCTTTATTCTCAGATGAATAGGTGCCGTGGCATAGCTGAGGAGCAGTTTCTTGGGACAAGGCACCATTCCCATGCAAAGCTGGGGCTGGGGCTGTCCTGTCAATCCCACACACACATCTTGGGATGCTATTTCCACCCTTTATAATGGTGGTGGCTTTACATCTATTGGCTCAGATCTCCATAGCTCAGGGACCAATGCAGCCCTTGGAGCAGCCCAGGGTTTCAGAGTGCTGGAAGAGCTGGAGCAGCTGTGGAGCTGTGCTGCTGGCTGCCTCCTCTGGGAATCCTGCTCCTGCTGGCAGGCTGGTGAGCAAAACGCTGCCCTTGCAGTGCCCCTAAACCCCGGGAGAAGGTGAATATGAATCCTGCAGCTGCAGCTTTGCTCTGTGCCAGGAGCATTCCGGAGATGGAGCTGCTCAGCCAAGTTGCTGAGTGGAAAGTGAATGTGCTCTGTGCTCCATCCTTGTGTGGCAGACGTGCTGCCACTGCTTCACCCCAAGTTCAGGGATGGTTTCATCTTTTCCAGAGCCTCTCTATATCCTTGCCCTGGCTATGTGTCTTACATTTTGAATCCCATCATTAATTGTACTTTACTTCCCAGTGTAACAAATTAATCCTGATCTTCCCTGTCAAAAGCCATTTGTACCTGCTTTGGAACATTTCAGGCTGAAGTGTTTCTGCCCACTGAGACCGGCCCTGGCTAATCACATTCCACACGGAGGAATTCGGATTTGCATCAGAAAGCAGCACTCCTCTATCTGTTTCAAACACTAAGCCCCAAAGAAGAGGTTGAGATCTCTCTTCCAGAGAAGCAGGTTCTGAAACATCTCCCTTGTGAAGTTTGCCTCCACTGAGCAAGTGCACAGGTAAAAGAGAGGTGAGTGAAATGTCAGGTGTGGTGCAGGTTTGTAAGTACTTACTCTGAGTGTACAGAGCTGTACTGCACCTGATGGTTCACTGACATCACTCACTTGGAGCTACAGAACTCCCCCAATGCTTCAGGCATGCTTGAATAATTTAGAAGCCATGTGGTCTTACTGTGTTAAGGTAAATTTTAAGATTGATTGTCCTTCACAGTAAGTAGCAGCCTAAAGTTTGCCTCAGTAACTCTTTGGCTCTACACATATATTGATGTTCTGCAAACTGAGAAATCAGTACATACATATAAATACTCTCACTGTGAGAAGCATGGAGATGCTCTGCTACAGGATTTGAGTAGTAAAATGGACTTTACCTACTCTGAGACCAGAAGGAAGTTACTCTTTGCCTTCTGAGATGCAATCAATATGTTCCCCAGGATTTATCTACAGGAATCATCCTGCATTTTTTCCTTTTGAGCGATCAGACTAATTACAGCTGTGTCTCCCTCTCTTGTTTCTGCTAATCTCTTTGGAATTGAAGAGAAGGCTGAATAACATCGCTTGATTATTTTTGGCCATTGGTGTGGCAGGACTTTGCTGCAGAAAGGAACTCGTCCCATCTGCTCACAGCTGTATTTATTGACTTGAGAAGGAAAGCCAGAGCAGTAGGATCACATCTCCTTCAAGCCTGGCACACTCATCATGCAAAGAGACGACAGGTGACAGTGTCATTTGGTTTGTCTCTGGAATGACTTTAACAATATTCAATGCTGTCTGCAGTTATTTAGCCTGGCAGTGCTACAAAAGTGATGTAATTTTAGGTATCTGTGAGACACCTCTGAGGTGCCTGAGAAAGCTGCACAAAAGCTGTGCTTTAACACTGTCTCTTCTATTAACTACTTACTAAAATTTTAGTGTCCTGTAAGGAAGACTTGGAAAGAGAGATCAGGAGGAAGCACTTTGGGAAGGCTCCTCAGAAGGGGAGTGCAGAATGTGGGAGCACTTGTTGCTGCTCTTATGATTGAAGAACTCTTTTAAAGCTGGCAGAGAAAAAGCAGATAGCTTTCCCAGCTAAAAAAAAAAAATAGAATAAAATAAAAATATAAAGAACAACAGAGGATTGGAAAATAAAGCTGAAGTGGTATAATAAACAGATTTTAAAAGCGTAAAATTAATAAGGTTATTTTAAGTGCTGTGTGTACAAACACAAGGGTGGCCAGCAGAAGAGTGTGTTGGGGAGTTAGTGGAGAGTGGAGAGGGAGAGAAATGAGAAATTAAGATCATCTTCTCAGTGTAACTCTCATTGCCTTTCATCTTTAACATCCAGCTTTTTCCATAATGTATGAGTAGCCACTGGATACTTTTAAAATATACAGTATTATGTGCCTATTAGAAAAAGGATAAATTTGTAATACAAATCCACCGAAATAAATGTAAAACCCCGAAACCAACAACAAAAACAACAAAATAGAAAAAGAGGCAGCTGCAGCCTTCTGTCTTATTGCAGTGACCACCACTGGGCAGCACAAAGCAGTGACTCTGAATCCTCCTGCTTGCATTGTCCTGGCTTGAAAATGAGATGCATAAATATTAATGAAGGATGTGTTCTGTGCTAGAAAACTATGATTTGACTAAATTAGTGATCTTATAACGAGAGAGGATGAATAGAATCATCTTTGTCTATCTCAGTAAGATTGGGATGGGGCTTCTGCGCGTGGCAGAGCACTCAGCCCTGATAGCTCCAAATGGGTAGGTATCATTTAATGATCCCTTTCTTCTCAGAGCAGGCCCAGAGGAAAGGGAGAGCATTTCAAGGCTCTGGTGAGTGCTCACCTCTTAAGGAAGGTCACTAAGCCCTGTGCTCACTTTAATTGAGCTTTAATGTTGTGGTGGCTGAGAAAAGCTCAGCTTGTGTGCCAGGGCATGGGGGCAAACATAATGAGATGCACACTTTGCCCCACAGCTCAAGCTTTGGGATTTTCTACTTGGAATCTTTTGTCCTCACAGTGGGTTGGGATAGCGCAGGCACAGGTTTCATTTCGGCCACCAGTGCCATCTGACTGTTTCCTCTGCATACACAGTTTCCTTCTGACTTCTTTGTATCTTCTTCAACAGAGTGAGGAAAAACTAGAGAAAAGGTGCTGGTAGGTTTCTGTGTAGGAATTTAGCGGTTTGTGCACTCTTTCATCTGTTCTTTAAACATTAATGACTCCAGTGAGTTAAAGCAGCAGAAGTATGAAAATGTGTGGAGTTTCACGGGCATGTCCCTCTCTTGCCATAAGGTCAGAGTTTGGTGAAACAGTCTCCCTCAGTTTTTTTTAGAGCTGGATGGCAGAAAGTAAAGTGATGCAAAACCCAGTTTTTCACCAAAGCTGTACTGCCTGTGAAAGGGCAGGAGTCACCAAGATACCACTTGCTCTTTTTCCTCAGTGCCTTCACTTTGTTGGTGATGAGCTACTTGAAGGCAGCAAATTCCTGAACTTTTACTGCCTGTGGAATTACTTCTCCTTCCAGGAATTTAAGAAGAGATTGTGGCTGCCCCATCCCTGGCAGTGTCTAAGGCCAGACTGGATGGGATTTGGAACAGTTTGGGACAGTGGAAGGTGTCCCTGCCTATAACAGGGGATGGAATTAGATGATCCTTAATGTCCCTTCCCACCCAAACCTGTTTGTGATTCAGTGATTCTCTGAACTACAGCAATAATATTCCAGTTTTTCTTCTCCTCCTTTTCCTTTACACTTTTTTTTTTTTTTTTTTGTCAAAATATTTCACATTAAAAAACATTTAGCCATGCAAGAGGCTGCTATCTTTCCAGCTTGACACCAGCAATGCTTGGGCATCATTTATAGCCTGTGTTCAGTGCTCCTGAAGCTACAGCTGGAATTAAGTCTTTCACAAGTTTCTTTAGTAACTCTTATTGAGTGTTGGGTAAAAGTGGCAGAGTGAAATTGAACAAGTTTAGAAGAGCTCCTTCAGCCCATATTATGTCTTTGTCCTTATGAAATAGCTATTAGAGCTGATGTGTTGGCAGCTGTTGAGCTGAACTTGCTGGTAATTAGACATCTCTGCTCTAGTGGTGCCCCAAAACACACAAGGAGCTTCATTCCTTTTAGCAAATTATAGGAAAGGCAGCTTTTGGTGATTGCCAATTACTCGGGGCTCTTTGAGGTGTAATTATGTGACATTTCTGACTCATTGTCACATCTCGTAGCGCAGCTCATGGATAAAAAAGTGGAGGGAGCGAAAATGCCTACTACAGACTGGTGGTAGCACAGGATCACCTACAATTTTCACCTCTCAGCCGGCTGTCTGAGGCTGTAAAACAGCTTCTTCCCCTTGAAATCTGCGACTGCCTTTCTTATCTGCACTGCCTTGCTCATTGATTTGGACAGTGTCCCGAGTAACATCTGTGTGACCTACTGAATTCAGTCCTCCCCTACCAGAACCGTCTGCATCCACTTTCTAGAAGGATCAAAATGTGCCTTTTATTGCTTTAAGCACCAGGCAAAGGGGTTTTCTTAGATGTTACAGCACCTTACACAGCCAGCTGGGCCCAGTCCTAATTAACCTCCAGCCACTCTCATGTTTGGGGTTGCTCAGGAAAAAGCCAGCAGGATTTTCTGTCTCACCCATCCACCTTTCCAATGTGAGGGGTGTCCTTTCTCGTGGCTCTGCTCCCATGTTTTATACCTGTGAGGTGTGTTGTTTTATTTCTACTCACTTGTGTTTCAGGATTTGGTGACTGGCAATTACTCTGCAGAGATTTTTACCAGATTAAACACCCAGATTACAGCCAAGATCACTCTGCTAAATAGTCCTCAAACCAGTGTCAAGAAACCAGCAAACCCACTCCAGCCCTCCCTGAGTGAACTCTTTGAAATCAAATGTTGGTCCAGGGCTTGGCAGACTGGTACCCAGATAATAAAGCAGAGAAAGAGATGTAATATTTGGAGAGAAATAAAACTCGGCCTCTTGGGCAGCAGTGGATTACCAGGACAGCTGAGCAGAGTTTCTCTAAGCCCCTTGCAGCCCTAGCCATGAACTGAGGGATGGTGGAGGCATGAGGGATTTTAGGACCATGGCAGGAAATCTCCTGTTTTGTTTCGCTGAGATCATGTTGATACCAAATTATTTTCTTTCACTTTGACACAGTGCAGTCTAAAAGAAGATTTTTGGAATGCTCTTGCACGGGCAAACAGGCAGAAAATTCCCGTGGAAACAGCCTCTAGAGAAAGCAATTTCTGTCCAGGCAGTGTCTATAAAGTCATTGCATAATTAGCTGGATTACTCTCCCAGGTTTATTTCCTTACAGGAAGATAAATTGTCTAGTTATGCCACGAGGAGCCCCCTCGTAACTCACATTAGCCGGGAAAGGCTTTCATTTCCCTTAATGTTCTCTGTCCTGCTCCTTTCCCACGTCACAGTCCAGTCACCAGTCCCCATAACTCTCCCCAGACTGGTGTCCTCACTCATTTGCTTCGCTCCTGGCTTGTTTTCTGTGGCAGCAAAGGCTCAGCAATCCTCCTGCAGCAGCCAGGCAGCCACAGGAGCTGGTGGGTCCCCACCTTTGCAAGGTCCCTGGGCTCATCTGTCAGAGGCAGGAACCAGAGAAGGATTAAGTGCGCTGTGCAAATGCCTGAGCTGGCCTCCCCCCAGCTCTACCCTGCTCATTAAACACCAGAGTAAACAGATGGTACTCATTTCACCAGTGACAAAGGAGAGAGCTGTAATATTCCAATATTTTCTAACCACTTTTGCCTTTCGTTCATTCTTCTTTTTAGTTCTTGTTAGTATTGACATTTAATTACAACCAATTAGGTGGCTCCTCTCTTCTGTTTCTTTTCTTCTGCGTTTGTTTTTTTTTTTTCTTTTTCTTTCTAAATCCTTGACTGCTTAGAAATTAAATATTTACTCTCTTGGGGAGGTTACAAATTTTGGAAGTGTCAAAAATCAATTATAATTTTTCATCCTCAACATGATTTCAACATTGAAGACCAACCACAGCCTTCAGCTGTTCAGGTTTATCTACCCTCTGCATTCAGGGTGACACCTGAGGCACTGACTTCAACACTCAAATTGGAGGAGCCAGCACTCAAAGTTTACTTCTTTGAATACTTTTGAGGCTTGGAACTAGATAACCTTTAAAGTCCCTTCCAACCCAAACAATTCTATGATTCTATGAGTCTGTATTAGGGTAAATAACTGAGAGAGGACCTGAGTCACTTGGTGTCCAGCTAGCATAAAATCTGGATTTAGAAAGTTCCAGTTCTGGAATGGGAAGGATAAAGGATATTTACCATTTTTCTAATAGCCTCACTTTTAGTGTTTCCCCACACTCATTCCCAGCTCAGCATGCTCCAGTTAATGCTGAGGGATGCATAATGACAAACTGGTTGTTATTAGATTCTTCCTTGATGATGCTTCCTTAGGATCAGTACAGCAGCAACAGGGACAAATATGGTTCAGTGGGAGAGAGAGAGAAAATTGCCTTACCCAGAACATGTCTGTGGTGATGCAGAATTCAAAGGTCTGGGAAAGCATTTCTCTTCCTCCTTTTGTCGAGGTAAAGAACTGTTCTCTTTATTTGTGATGCTTCAGTTAAATCATTCCTGAGTTATTATTTATTTATCTTCTCCATTTATTTGTGCAAAACAGACTGCAGCTCACTGTTTGGTACATTCAGGTTTTTGTGTCACAACCTGAGTTCTTGCTGGGCTTTTCTTGGGGAGACATTTTACAGCACGTGAGAAAACCACAGATCCCACACAGTCAAAGCTTTTCTATCACTTAAATTGCCCAGATTTTTTTTTGTGTCATTTCTTTGCATGATGTAATTCCCTTTAAGCAGCTGAAGACCCAACTCCTGTTCAGTCTTCCCTCCAGAGCCAGAGTCCAGGAGCAACCTGGAACCAAATCTTCTTAGAAGGCTTTTTTAAAAACTGTTTTAACACCTCACTATTGCATAAGGATACCAGGAAAACCTCTTCTCACTTTTCCAACATGATGACTGCTTTTTTTTTTTTAATCCATCAGAGGAAAAGTATGATTGACATCATATGAGAGACAGCCTTGTGTGTGCATCTCCAATGTGTGACAGCTCATCTATCTGACTTCAATCTGAATTGCTGCTCAGATTGCTCCATGTTTTATCTTCATTGAAAACAATCTTGCTGGTTAGAATAAAGCACATTTCTTTGAAACACTAATTGAACTTTATTTTAGCTCGTGGAATAGCTGAAAATACTTTCACTTTTTTACCACATTCAGAGTTTATTTCATATTGTTTTTCTCATGTGGGCGGTTAAGGGTGGGTTATATTCTTTTAATGGGTATATAATTATATAATTGCATTCTGAAAGGATGCACCAGCAGTCAGTTCTGCTACTTCACGTACAGCAAAGAGCAAGATCTGAGCTAAGCCACAAGAAGTCAAAAAAGGGGACTTCTTTAAGGTATTTAGGTTCTGCAGAAAGAGGCAATTGGTGGTGTATTTTACCCAGCACACAGTTGCTGAAGAAAGGTTTCCCTCCTTGTGAAGGGAAATGCTTGTTATTGGTGTGAACTCTGCTGAGAGTGAAGCAAAGGAAAAAGATTGGTAACTGAGGAGAGAGAAGAAACAGTAAATAGGAATGAGGGGGAAAAAAGGAGATAATAAGGGAAGCCACACACACAAAGAGCAAGGAAGGGTTGAGCAGTATCAGAGGCTGGGCTAGGCTTTGGGGATTGTCTGTTCAGGGGAGCAGCCCAGTGTCCCCAGCTCCCCTTGCCTGTGCTGAGAGAAGGAATTCACACAGACACCTCCAAGGAACATCAGCACAGGCTGCAGAGCCAGACCCAAGGGGAGCAGGGGAGAGAGTGAATTTTGCCTTTCGAGGAGATAATGCAGTGCAGATTTGGTTTACCCTGATCCTGAGGGCTTTGCCTCTCAGCCCTAACGCTGCCTGCCCTGTTCCAGCAGTCCTGGGCAGCTCTGGGTGTGGCAGGTCCACATCCCAACCCCACAGGCTGTGCAGGCAGAGGAGTCACAGCTGCCTCAGGTGAGGGGTGTCAAAATTAACAGTTCTGCAGTACCCAAGGCCATGCACCCCAGTGCTTTAAACAGCTGTCAAATGCACAAGACTTATCCCCTGGCATTTTCTGTAAGCAGTAGGATATTTTTGCAAAGGAAATGGAAAAGACCTCTCTGCAAACAAACTTTTTTATTTTTTTAAATGTTGTGACATCATTTAAAAAAAAAAAAAAAAAAAAAAAAAAAAAAAAAAAAGGTAGTGTTCTCACGGTTTGTTTTCTACAAAAACAAAAAATAGCAAGTCACAGCACTTGGCAGCTCCTGTGGCTGTCAGGGTTTGGTGACGCCAGCAGGAGCTGCAGCAGATGGAGAGTTGCAAACATTCTGGGAGGTTGGACGGGCGGATTTGCTGGAGCTTGGGAAGGCAGCACTGCGAAAACGCTTCTATGTCCTCAAGTGTGATCTTTCATAACAAACAACACTTTCGGGGGAAAAGGAGTTGGGATGTGACAATGCTTTTGGGAGCCAGCCAGCTCTCTATCCAGCAGGCTGCTCTGTGGAAAGTGGCTCTCTGTGAAAGCAGATGCAAAGGCAGCAGCAAAAGTCAGTTTGCCTACAGTGAAGGGAAAGAAGGGGTTTGCTTGTTCTCTTGCTTTGAGCATCATAGTCATCACAGAAACGTGGAGTCTGGATAAGCATCAGGAATGACAAACCTGAGGATGTACAAGCAGAGTAGTTGGGTGAGAGGCACCAGCATAGTCAAGAAATGTGCATTTTTTTGCCCCTTTAGTACCACTGTCATTTGCTGGTGAATTCAGGGGTGTCACAGAGACCTCATGGTACCAACGCTTGTTGAGGTGTAACCACAGCCCCTGGTGCCTCAGGTGGATGGCACTGAAGGGTGACATGAATGCTGGTGAATCGCCATGTAAAAACCTGAGAAGTCTTTGGAAATCACTCTTGTTTAAGGTGTTCCTCTAGTGCCACCCTGACTTCTCAGAAAGGTGTCTGCGACATCTGTGAGATCAGAACGTGTCACTGAGAGCAGCATGAGGAGGTTGCTGTTACTTTACAAAAAGCACCCCAAAATATGCAGGATTTACAGATAGTTCTCTCTGGAGACCCTTCTCTAAGCCTCTAACAAGACTCTGCTCTGTAAACCCACAAAGAGCAAAACCCAAAAGAACTGGGTGATTTCTGGAGTTACTCAGGGTGACTTGCTGGTCTGGAATGGGACATGATGCAGGACTAAGGGAGCTAGACAGGTCAGACCTCAAATCTGCAGCATTCCAGGGAGAGTCCTTGTGGTAAATGTAATGGATTAATTCGTGTATCAAAAATTTGGTCTATTAAAAAACTACTCCAGGGCACCTCCAAGATTCCAAGACCTGTGGTGCAAGCTGTGAAACCACAACATTTGCAACAGAAATGACATGGCCAGACTGGAGATGGCCCATTCATCAAGGATGGGCCTCCACTTTACAGCTGCTGGACATCTGATATCAATCTTGATAGGGGATCCGGAGGATGACCAAATCAGCACCCCAAAGATGAGATCCAGGAAGACTATCAACATCTTTTCAGACTTAGGGGAACCCCTTTCAAGACCTCACTTGGAATAAAGAGATACATGAATATTTGGACTTTCAATGGACTTAGCCTCAGGACAAATAAACTGCATAAAAACCAAGACCCAGTGTGTGTGGCTGAGGTTGGACGGTACCGTTGTTACTGTCACTCTGCCCCACCCAGCATTCCATCGATGTTGTCCAATTTTGAATTGGCTTTTTAATTGGATTTTGGAAATTTGCTAATTAAATTCTGTTATTTTGAATTGGTTTCTTATCATTTATAACAGTCCTCTATCCCAAGGAAGCACAGAGGTCTCCCAGTCCTGGAGTTTGGTGATATCAACAAGGAGCAGGAAGTGCTGAGATTCAGCCAAGCTGGGAATCCCTGAGATCCTTACTGGCACCAGTACAAGAGAATTTCTGTAATACATGCATGGGGTACCAGGCTGGTGGTCACCTGTGCTGTGCAGTCTTATGGTTCTTCTTTTTAGGAACATAAATCAGTGAAAAGACAGAGTTAAAAAAAAAAAATAGAGGAAGGTAAATCAGAATACTTAATTTTTCAGTAATACCCTGATGGATGTGATGGAAACCCTTAAAACTCCATCATTAATGAAGCTTTTCTCCTACATCCAGTCTCTTTGTTTCTCTGTGTCTGGAACAGGTGGTTTTCAAATGCAGCAAAATTTGTCTCCCCCTTTTCTCCATATCCTAATTTTCTCACACAGCAGGGTTCTGACTCCATGAGGAAAATGGAATTCCTTGTGCTGCTTACCCAGCCAGCAGCCACAGAGGCTGTGTGAGGACACACAGACAGCCAGTTGGTGCTTCTTCTTTCAGGGTCCAGTCATAGCAATTTATTTCTTTTTATGTGTGATTTTGGTGTTATTGCCTAAAACTTGTTGAAATTCAACTGAATAAGAGAAATTTTTGCATCATCATTATTAAAGGCAATTATTGCTGCTTATGCAAAGCTGGTTTGTTTTTTTTTGTGTGGTTTGTTGTCGGGTTTTTTTATTTTGGTTTGGTTTGGTTTTTTTGGTGGGTTTTTTTTCTTTTGTTAGAGAATTTGCCCATGGTGTTGTCATAAAATAAGCCATGATCACACGTGTGTTTCAGTTCCCACTGGCACCAGTGACAGTGGGCAAAGCTCTGCTGGTTGGGCACCTGCTCCTGGAGCCACTCTGGAAAAGAGAATTTGCAGAGAATGAAGGAAGCAGACCCAGAACCTGGGGAGAACCAGGAATAATCCTCCTTTTGTAAGGTTAGTTTTCTCATGGGGCAGGGAGGGCCAGCCCTGCTGTGGGAAGAATGTCTGAGTCCATCTGGGGGGAATATGGACATTTTTGTGAACACAGTACTCATTTTATTTCTCTCTAGATGTATTGATGGGAGCCTTGTTACTGAACTGTCACATCAATCTGTATTGCAGAGGAGAAGAAATAATTATGTGCTTTAAAGAAGCCTGCATATAGAACCAATATCTATGTATGTACAAAATGTACACACACTGCCTTTTCATCCAGCTGGAGAGATTAGCCCGTTTTTTACTGAAGGGAATAAAGGGTTTGGCATGATCTGTCATGAACTGCTGTAGGTGAATAGATCGTGGTCCTCCTGTGGACGAGCAGTGAAAGCCTTGACAGCTCATTATTACAGATTTGTGCTGAGTGCTGGCCAGGGTGGGCAGGGCTGGACTGGATCCTGAAGCAGAAAAGCTGTAGGTGAGCTGGCTTGATGAGTCAGGCAGAGCCACGGGGCTGGGGCACTGACACGGAGTGATGCTGCCAGCACTTCTGGCTCCTTTGGGTCTTGCTCTCCTGTTCTAAACTCGTTCCTGGGTGCCAGTGAAAGACAGAGTGCTGGGGGAGGGCTGTGCTCACTCCCTGTGAGTAACTGACCTGGGGCAGGTGAGGATGGGAATGGTGGGGATGACAACAATCGGCACTGCTGGAGGGGTTTTGCATCCTTGAAGGTTCGCAGGAGCTGAGTGGGTAAAGCCCTGAGCAGCCCTCTCTTGCCTTAGAGGTGGGCTTGTCTCAAGCAGCAGCTTGGACTGGGTCCTCCCCAGGTCCCTCCCAGCTTCAATCCTCCTGTGAGCCGGTCTCCAGGTGCAGAGCTCCTGTCTTTTTTCAAAAACCATTGCAAATTTCAGCTGTTTTCCCATGGGTTGGTGCTCCAAGAGTAGCAGAGTGGCCTTTGGTGCTGACATCGGGGGTGAGTTACAAAGAAGGAGCACTAAAGGCTTTGTCTGAAATGGAAAGCCAAGGAACAGCATTTAGAAAGGGAGGCTCCCCAGGAGACAAGCTGAACCCAAAATATGCCTGGGTCCTTGACAGGCACCTTTCACACTAACCTGAAGCTGACATGGCCAAGATGGCATTTTTTATTTTGGCCAGATTTATGTTCCCATAGTCAGAAGCTTTTCTTAGAGAAGTTCCTGCCTCCTGCCCTCTGGGGTTTGTAGCTGCATTTCTGATGCATAAAGCATCGCCAAACCCCATCGTGGTGCAAGATTGTGAAGAGCTTTAGAGAAAATTATTGCAGCCTTGCTCTTGAGGGTTTCAAAGACAGAGTTTGAGAAGCAGCAGGACCAAGACAGCAGGAGGAATGAGAGTCAGATTCAGCACATCAACATTTGATACAGAAAAATACATTTGTTCAGAGAAGGGCAGGGAGCTGGGGAAGGGGCTGGAGCCCCAGCAGAGGCTGAGGGAGCTGGGAAAGGGGCTCAGCCTGGAGCAAAGGAGGCTCAGGGGGGACCTTGTGGCTCTGCACAAGTCCCTGCCAGGAGGGGACAGCCAGGGGGGGTCGGGCTCTGCTGCCAGGGAACAGGGACAGGACAAGGGCAAAGGGCCTCAGGCTGGGCCAGGGGAGGCTCAGCTTGGCCAGCAGCAGGAATTTCTCCATGGAAAGGGTGCTGAGGCCTTGCCAGGGGCTGCCCAGGGAGCTTTGGAGTGCCCATGGCTGGAGGTGTCCAAGGCAGGGCTGGAGGTGGCACTCAGTGCTCTGGGCTGGGGACAAGGTGGCCATGGGGCACAGCTGGGACTCCGTGGGCTGGGAGGGGTTTTCCAGCCTCAGGGATCCTGGGATTCTGTGATTTAACCTAAGACTTGGAAATCCATTCAGTATGAACCTTGCAACTTTCTTGTAGTTCTGTTCATCAGTTTGATAACTTCTCTGGCTTTTTCTAAGGAGTTTTTCTAATTAAGATCCAGCCTGTGGCTGCTTTAACTTCTCTTCTTGCTTCTTGTTCTATTAGGCATTCCTGTTTTTATTGGAAGTTTTATAAATGTGCAGGTGGTGTCTAGTGGTAGCAGTGGGTTAGAACAGCAGTAAGATCTCAGTTCAGTTTTAAAATACTCAGTTTACAGACATTCTTCAAGGACAGAGAAGAGCTGCACTGCCTTGGTTTTGAGCAAAAAACATAGTCCACTCTGTCTTCAGAGCTTCTACCGATGTGAATCCCTGATGTGATATTTATTGGGTGTTTACTTTATTAATTTCAAATGGATTCTTCCCTAGACAAAGAAGTATCAACCTGGATAAGGCCAGAGCTCCCCTGACCTGTCTCAAAAGGCAACTGATTGTAGGGTCTGCAGGGATTGTAGGTATCCTGGGAAAATCTCTGCTGCACAGATCTGGGAAAGCATCTGCCTGGACCTTGCTCATGTCTGTTCTGAAAAGGGAATGAATTATTAGACTGAAGTGAAGTCAGCTTGTGAAACATGGAATTGATTAGTTATTCAACCTGTAAAATGTCATGAAGTCCAAACAGCACCATCACCCTGTTCACCACACACCCATGTCCCCAGGTGCCACATCCACATGTTTTCCGAACTCTTCCAGAGACTGTGACACCACCACTGCCTTGGGCAGCTTGTGACAAGGACTTACAACCCTTTCCATGAAGAAATGCATTCTGAAGTCCAACCTCAACCTCCCCTGGCATGGCTTGAGGCCGTTTCCTTTTGTTAAGCAGGGCTGGCCTGGGAATGAGGCCTGGGCTCACCACTGCCGACCAGCTGGGAAACAGAGCAAAAAAAAATCCTCTCAAGGCTTGGGTATGTGTTCAGGTTGGTTTAGAGTCACCATAAATGCTTTGAGTCCACTTATATGAATTTTAAAAATATTTTTTCCTCTGCCTGGTGAGTTTGCTCTAAATGGACTCCACAGCCAGACGTGTTCTTCCTCAGCTGTTGCATTGCTTTTGGTGGCTACACAATACGTCCTCTATGACTGTGCAGATTTTTATGTCACCTGAAGGAGTTGCTCACCATGACTCTTCCACGCTGCCTTCTGCTGTGCTGTCAATGTGTCTGCAGTGCCCTTGGGATGAGGGAACAGAGCACATGGTCCATAGAAACACTGAATCCTAGAGTGTTTTGGGTGGAAAGTGACCTCATTCCAGCGCCCCTGTTCTGGGCAGGGACACCTTCCACAATCCCAAGTGGCTTCAGCCTGGCCTTGGCTTAATGGACTTTTGGAGAAATTGAGCTCCTGGTTTATATGGAAATTTCAGTTACATCTTAAAGAGCTGTGAAGTGCATCAGCACTGTGTGTTCATACGTGGATGGAATAGACCAAGAGAACTTTCAAAAGATGCCCTCTTTATTTATTTTATATTCAACTGTAATGAGCAATTACCTGATTTTTTTTTCTCTTGTTCAGTGCTTCATCTGTCTCAATAGAGGATGGTGGCTGCTGTTAAAATGTTACGAATTCACAAGCAATTAGGGCAAAGATGTATCAAACAAAACAATGTTTTTCCTGGTGTAAAAATGAGTTACAGTTCAACCCCAAAACCACCAGAGTGGGAGATGTTGAGAGGCTGATTTTTGAACACTCTTCTCTGAACTACTATAAAATCTGATTTATTCCAACTGCTGAGTGTGGCAGGACTGTCTACAAGTGGCAGAACTGCACGCAAAAGGAGCTTTCTAAAAATACTGATTTTAGTTGCACGCAGTAATTAGGAGAACAGTGAACTCTTGGGCAGAAAACAAAGCCCTGCACATCCATCATTTCACACCTCTTCGGTGAGGTGCTAATGAGATTTGAACACTACACAAGTCTGGATGTGGCCTCTGCACTCAGCCAGACAAACACTTCAGGAGTGTTTATACAGTGGCTACTTTGATTGTCTGCAATATCAGTTACTCCTTTAATAATGCAGCTTTATGTTTGTTGTGCCGGAGAGCAAAACTGCTTCTGCATGCAGAATCTTCCCTCTTGCTGCCTCTCCTGCCAGCAGGGCAACTTACCTGGTGCTGCTACCCCACCAACCACCTGCTGTGGGCTGTGGAGCTGTTTTCTTAATTGCAACGCAATCATTTACGCCAAATAATGCCACATTACAACAGCATAATTTAATTTGCAGCTGTTCATTATATTTCCATTACCCTTCAGCTCTGGCACCCTCCCAGGAAAGGACCCATGAGTAGCAGGTGAGACAGTTTCCTGGAGGGATGGAATTGCACTCCACACAGCCCAGTGGCAGGTCTTTCCTGCGGCAGAATCCTGGCATAATTACAATTTCTTGCATTTCACTTGTGTCATGCTGAAAAATAATAATAGTGAGGGTTTTCTTCCTGGGCTCTCAAATCTAGATTACAGTCTCTTGCTATTCTAACTTAATCATGTTCTATTATCAAAAATAAAGGGTTTTAAGATGCATTACACATGTTGTTTACGTTTGAACACTGGAGGTTTTATCTTAAAACCTGTACTGAATTGTTCACTACATTAATAGATGCCAAGGCTGAAGGAAATTCAGGCTGCCTCACAATTATTCTCTAATGAACACGGTAATGAAATCTGTGAGCATTTGGCTTTTTGTAGTAGTTCAAACTTAATGTACATGGTTTAAGGCATTTACTCCATTATGACTTGAGGTATTAGCAAGCAGAATACACTTGATTAGCCATTCTACTGTTTTTCTGGAAGTATTTATAGTAAACTTTTTACAATTAATCAAAAGCAGACATTATAAAAACAAAAATTTGATTTATTGCCAAGCTCATAAATGTCAAGTGTACTGTTATGCAGGCTTTGTATTACTTCAGTTGCAACTTTAAAGAACATTTTAAGTGATTGGAAAAAGGAAGTTTATTAAAGGCTCAGCAGGTCTTCTCTGCACTCTGCTGTTATTAATGTAAATCATGGCATCGCATGATAGAGGAACAACATGGCAGGAGAAGTTTTTAATCAGGTTTCCTCTGTGGCTACCAATACCTGCAGGAAGAACATAGAACAGAGACCACCGTGTTTCCTCTGGCTAACAAATGCAAAGAGATCTCAGAAGACAGAAGGGAAAGTGCAAACCAGCCAGGGTGGCTTTAATTGCTGAAGTTTTCTTTGGGTCACAGCCTAGCAGAGTGTGATGTTTGTAAGAAAATTCGATGCTCTCAATTCTTTGCCAGTAACTATAGTTGTTTTATCTTGAGTCCAAGACACTGTGCTTGAGGCAAAGCTGATCCATGTGCCTTTCTTGGGCAACACTATTACATCCTGTTAGCTGCTCAGCTAGGGAAAGTCTACTGGGAAGGTGAAATAATTTTGGTGCACGATCTGAGCTTGGATTCTGGTTCATAGGTGTTGGTTGCTGCTGGCATGGTGGGTACACACCCAGGGAGGAACACAAACACAGCCAGAGCAGGGAAGCCCCTGGATCTACCTCAGCTTCTCCCCGAGGAGAAAGAATTTTAATGTTTGATGAATGTGGGTGAGGGCTGGCATCTGCTTTGCAAACTGCTTTGACACTGGTGGGTTAAAAACATTACTGAATAAAAGGACATTGGTTTGTTGTTAGTATGGGCTTAATGAAGTGATACAGAAAACAGCAGAAAGTAGGGAACAAGTTTTCCTCTGTTTTTGTGGTTGGGACTTAAACAGGGATGATCAGTGATAGATAAAGGCTAGGGAAGTACTGCAGCAGCTCCTCTCTGGATGTATTGAAAACATCTCTGAAACTCTCTAAACTCCAGTGGTGTGAGAGTTGTCTATAGAGGATCCTCTTTTAGAGTCAAGTATGGGTTGATGAGTCCTTGAGGTTGGTTTTTTGACCAGCTGTTGCATGAAATAGAAAGTAAAGAAAGAAGGTAAGCTAAGACAGATGGTTAAGTAAAAAAGAAGAAATATTTAGAATAAAGACAAAGCTATAGTATCATAGAATATGATACTTGGTGTTGGAGGGGGCCTTACAGACCATCCAGTCCCACCTCCTGCCATGGGCAGGGACACCTTCCACTGTCCCAGGCTGCTCCAAGCCCTGTACATCCTGGTCTTGGACACTGCCAGGGATCCAGGGGCAGTCACAACTTTTCTGGGCACCCTGTGCCAGGGCCTCCCCATCCTCAAAGTTCTGCCTAAAATCCCATCTACCCTTACTCTCTTTCTCCTGTTTGATGCCTACATTATTGTGTGTTATTCAGCTTTGGAAGGCTCCTGATGGTTTGCATTGGAGCATTAAAGTGAGCCATTTTTGTTAACTGAGAAGATTTATCACCGAGAGGTGCTGGCTAACTCTGAGGAGTGATTTCTCCTGGGCAGTGCAGGGAACTCAGAGTGAGCAGGACACATGTAAAGAACACACAGTTCAGAACATTCTTTCCACTGATTAACCCATTAGGGAAGGCTTCTAATGGGTCAGGGAGATGAAATGGCTATTTTACAGAGATTTTTGCCTGTTGCAGAAAAAATTCCAGCGAATGATATGTGCATTAGCTTCTGACACAGCCACGAGGGGTGTGCAAGTGACATCTGACTCCTGCACACCAGGGAACTCCTCCTACTCAGAGCAGCTCCAGGGCCTCACCAAATGTGTGTCTGACAAAGCCTTAACCAAGAGGCTCCCACCCTTCCTCAAGCACACACAGAGCAGTGCTTACAATGCAGCATGACTGAGACTTAAATCAAACCAGTCCTATGGAACAGATCCATTCCTGAGACACCTCTTGGTTGTTTCTGTAATTGGTGAATGCCCTTTGCAGCATTTGACCTGCCTTGGAGTGATGCTTAACCAGCAGGCAGCGATTTGATTGTGGCTTTCAACAGTGCCAGCCCACATCCTTGACCTGTACAGTCATGGTTTTAATCTCCAAATGGAAAGATACAAACAGGTCTGGTTTTGGCCTGGGGGAAACAAAAATATCTTTAAATTTCTGCCTTTTAAAGGTGATTTTTGGAGGATTTAATTGCTACTCTGAAGTGAAATCACAGAATGGTTGAGGTTGGAAGGGATCTTAAATATCACCAAATTCCCCTGCCACGCTCAGAGCTCCAGCCCTTCCCTCTCCCATTTCTGCTCCTGCAGGGAAATACACGCCAGCTGAATTATCCTTGGTGCTTCCCTCGTGGTCAAAGGGTTTGAAATGCCTGCCTGGACCCAAGTTGTGACAAAAAAAGGGACCATTTGGCTTTCAGCCCCTCAGAAAGTCTTCACCATTTCAGCATCTGCTTTCATGAAAATTGACCTCAGCCTCTGCATGGGGTTGGACAGGCGATGTCACACCTCACCCAAGCTGGCTGCCAGCTTGTCCCTGCTGCCTCTTCCCTGCAGAGCTGCTCAGCACAGCCAAATTACCCACAAAACAAGGGCACAACTGGGATACACAACTGGAGAAAATGGCTCTAGTTGTCTGAGGTGCTCTGCAATATTTGTCATTTGTGGATAAGCAGCAATCAGCAAAACTCACAATAAGCTGTAAGTGCTCTAAATGTCATAATGAGCTCAGGCACTGAAATCTGAATGCCATTTGTGTTGCCCTTTGATAATAATTTCTGATTGCCACTCAAGGAGGCAATCATGTATCCAGCACAGCTAAAAATTAGATGCATAGCCCTGGCTTTCCATTCCAGCCTGAGCTGCTGTGAAGTGCACTAAAAGCATCTTTGACTGCATTTGTGTTCGCATGTCTCACATCCATGTCATATACTTCAAGAGAAAGGGACCTTAAATAACAATTTATTTGGGGAAAAAGGGTGTAGATTACAGAAATTCTTTGCAGAACATTACACATCATATTCTGGCTCATAAAATATGTGCTAGGATGCTAACAATATCTCATACCTTCCCTGCCTTTTCTCATGTTTGGAAGATCCTGCTAATCCAGCTCTTTTATGTTAAATACCTTTTTGGGAGTTGTTTTGGTTGTGTTTTTTTCATTTTTTCCCCCGTTTTATTTACTTATTGCTGACTGTTTAAGTGTTTTAGCTTCATTTTCAGGCTGTAACACCTTTTGTTTCTAAATGTTTGCAACATCTTCTGTCTCTAGACAGATTTTTTTTAAATATTTTCTTACCTTCAAAATTTCACAAAAGGATGCCAAGCTCTGAGACGCCTTTTCGCTGCTCTTTCTTCTTGTGTTTAAATGCCAGTTTAATCACAAATGCATTGTAAAACCGTGTTTAATGTATTGTAAAACCCTTTTTGACAGGGCTGTGCTTCAGTACCTGTTTTGATGTATTTGGTGCTGCATAAGGCCACGCTCAGTGTTACAGGATGAGGAGCCTGTCAACAGGAAGGGGCTGCCCAAGCAACAGCAGAAAACTGCTGGCGAGGCTAAAGCAGGTCCAGAGGGAACAACCTGTGCAACTGTTCTGGCTTCTTTTTTCTCTCTGCTGAGATTGGGATTAACACACAGGAAACGCAGAGGTCGTGTTCAGACTTGGAAGTTTATTATTTCTTACCTATTTGGAGCTGTGAGCTCTAACCAGCAAGTTAGAAAATGAATGTAAAATGGCTTACCTCTAACTCTTCCCCAGGTTATTTAAGTGCCAATTACCCAATAACGAGGTGACACCTATATTATTTATATTTCTGACCTGATAATGACCACCCAAGGCCTGCAATGCAGACCTTTTTCACCCAGTCACAGAAAACCACCCAAACCCATGAAGAAGGAAGAAGATGGTGAAGAAGAAGGAAGAAGGTGAAGAAGAAGAAAGAAAGATGAAAGTGAAGAAGGACTTAGACAATGCCCAAAACCCTCCATCTTGACTCACATGTATTCCTATATACTAAACCCCCAAAATCTAGGTTTCCAGAATTCCAACAAACCTGCCCTGAATGTGGGATTGTGCCACCGGTCGGGTGCCTCTCTGAGAGGTCAGAGTGAGCATCTGTCCCTTGTGTCAGTCCCTGGCAGGGCAGAGGCTGGACATGGCCTTCTGTGCCCTGGCTCATCTGAAGGACACAAAGGAATGTCAGCAGATGGGTAAATCTCACTGGATGCTGAAATGCTCCCAGGGAGTGAGAAAAGTGGTTCTTAATTCCTGAGTTTGGTGGAGCTCCTCTCCAGGAAGGAGGGCAGAGAGCTGAGCATTTCTTCTGTTCATAGCAGTGTCAGAAAAATGTCCCAATAAGATCTGGAGAGTCTGGACGCAACCTGAACTGAACTCCAAAGGAGTGACACCTCTGCTGTTTGCATTTGAGTGAGAAGGCTTGGCAGCTCGTTCAAACCATCTCAAAAAGTCCACTCCTATCTTTGAAATAACACCTTTGCTCACCATATTTGCTAGTTGCTCGTTCTTAGCAGGACTAAAAAATCTTAGATATTTTAATCACAGACCTTTTTTTTTTTTTTTTTTTTTTCCTAAAAAGCGGCGACTGCACCACATATTCAGCAAAAAAGAAATTCTGTGTGAAAATAAGGCTCTAATCTTTGAGAGAGAAATTTCTTCCCAGTTCCTGCATGGAGCAAACCTCACTTCACACTTTCTGGATATTGCAAACAGCCTTAGAAAAAAACCTGTGTTCAGCAAGAATGTATAAAACATGCATCAAATCTTGTAATTATAAGTCACATACATCTGAAAATTTTGCTGTAGTTGGTCTTAAATATGTTGCATATAGTTCCTGAAAATTAAGACATTGCTCAGCAAGCCAGATAAATGTAGAAGATACAGCTTGGGCACTAAATATGATCATTTGCTAATAGCTTTGTGAACTTTTCAACCAGCAAACCTCCAAAGAGACTGAATAAAGTGATTCCGCCAGGAACTCCTGAAAGTGAGCTTGGAAATGTGTTTGTCCAGAGGCTTGGAAGAGAGGAGATTCACAAGAAGATATGCCAAGTGTCTTTTATTAGATCAAGTGATGCAGAGTGGAATAGAGAGGTGTCATGAGGGGCTAAAGAGAGAAGTTTGTACTCTTAGGAACCTTTGTCAATGTAAATCAGACTTTCAAATAATGTGTTTCCCTATGAAATAAAACAAACAAACAAAACAACATTTGCCAGAGTTTCTAGGAATGACAAATCAGAGTATGAGAGAAATAGCTGCTGGCACACTTAGCATATCCCTGGGATGGGAAATAGTGAAGGAGTTAGAGCAGAAATTCAAATATTTGTCTTTCTTATGCCATAAAAATGTACCTTTTATGTACTTTAAAGTGGTTATTAACTTAATCTATTGTTTTAAAGAAAATGTGCTGTGAAGACTCAGGATTACATGGAGCATCCATCCTAGAAGAAAATATTACTGAGGGAAAAAATATTTTTTATAACAGCAACCATTTGCTTTTTTTCCTCACTACTACCATGCTACATAATTACACTGGGTCTTCCCTGCACAGGGCACCCGGGAAGGAGAGGGGAAGTACAGCAGAGACACCTTCCACTATCCCAGGTTGTCCCAAGTTCTGTCCAGCCTGGCCTGGGATGCTGCCAGGGATCCAGGGGCAGCCACAGCTGCTCTGGGCACCCTGTGCCAGGGCCTGCCCACCCTGCCAGGGAACAATTCCTGCCCAGTATCCCATCCAGCCCTGCCCTCTGGCACTGGGAAGCCATTCCCTGTGTCCTGTCCCTCCAGCCCTTGTCCCCAGTCCCTCTCCAGCTCTCCTGGAGCCCCTTTAGGCCCTGGCAGGGCTCTGAGCTCTCCCTGGAGGCTTCTCCTCTCCAGGTGAGCACCCCCAGCTCTCCCAGCCTGGCTCCAGAGGGGCTCCAGCCCTTGGAGCATCTCCATACCTCTGTTGTGGTCCAGCCCCAACAATGCCTGTTTCCACCTTGCTGCCAGATTTGACAAATCCCTTCAATATGGAATTGATTATTCTGGGCTTGGGGTTGGATTGATCACTGACTGTGGGGCTGCTGCACAGCTGCTCTGATCAGCCCCAAAAATATGGCTTGTTAGAGTTTATAGTTTGGAGGTTTTTACCATCCAAAGACTTAATTCTTTCACCACAGTAAGCAATACGTGGCTGGTAAGTAAAAATTATGATTTTCAGTGCACTGTTCAATAGTCTCAATGGTCTTAACTAACACCAGGAGAGGGTCAGTGGGGATATTAGGCAAAACTTCTTCATTGAAAAAGTAAAAAAAAAAAAAACCTAACTAAAAAATAAAAACCTATCAAACCAATACTCTCTCTTATTTTTTATCAATCATCCTGTCATCAGCATTTAGTTTTTCACTGTGGAATCCTTCCCTACTCTCCTCTTAGAATTTAAAGTGATTTGTTTCTATGCAGAGTAGCCCTTTATTACCTTCTTTTTTCTCCGTTAAAATAAACACAGCTAATAAATAATAAGAATTCCCTTTATTTTGGTTTGATGTAATTGTGCTGGAGGCTGGAGTTATGAATTATCAAATACTTAGTCCGAATCAGCAGGAGAATAAGACTGAGATATATTATGAAGAGTTAAGTGTGTTTTCACTGTTGGTCTTAAATCCAAGCCTCTGTCTAGGACACGCTGGTAACTGGTGCTCTAAAATATCTGGATGTGACAGAGTTTTTTAATGTTTTGCTTTCTTTTCCAATTCTCTTCTTTCCAGTCTGGATTTGAACCTACAGTGAATGCTGCAATGTTTACTGTAATTGAAACAAACCATTAAAATGTCACTGTGTCTTCTGTTTATGGAAACTTTTGCATCTGTAGCTGTCCTCCGCAAATGGTGAATGGTTCTTTGGAACTGAGTTTTAAGATACAGAGCTCATTTTAGTGTGTACCCATCATCCTAGAAATCCGTGTAAATCATTACAATCTTGACATTTTTGTCTAAGGTCTGTATCCTATAAACTATTAATGAAACATCTAAGGACTGGAATACATAAACTGGAGATTTAACTGGACTTTAAGATCTTTTGATTAAAAATACATGTCAGGATGAAATATTGATAGATCTGTGTATGTCCTGGTGATCAGATTGGCGTCCAGAGAAGTTTTCAGATTATGTTTGTGTGGTAGATGCTCATCACATCTGAAAAATAAAGCCCAGCATTAGCAAAATACACAAGAACAATAATAGTGAAGTTTTAGTGCAGGAGAATTGGGCAGTTTGCAGTATTATGGTGTATAATTCTGTGAAGCAATAAGCAAAATTTATTCTCTGGCTGTTCTTTTCAGGTTTTTCCCCAGATGTTCTCCTTATTTGATTTTCTTATTTTGTTGTTGTTCTGGTGGTGAAGGAACACCTGACAGTGCTGCTGAGTGGACTGACCTGGGTGGTCTCTCATGCTGAGAATCTCTGGCTCAGCTTGAGTTTTATTTCTGTTTTCCCATAGCCCAAATTATAGTAGGAAGATCAAAAATAGGGGAAAGCAAAACCTTTGTGGCTGGAAGACTCACAGATTAAACAGAAAAACCTCTGAATCTGCTGTTATTTGAGAATAATTAAGCTTGACAAAGAAGAAGGGGATGAGGGGAGAAAGTAATAGAGTGCAGGAGATCCAAATATTCTGGTTCATTTTATAAATATCTGTGCCTGTAATATGCTTTTTTTTTTTTTTTTTTTTTTGCCAGTTTTCCTCTTCTACATGTTTGTATGTATACCCAATGTATATCAAACTGGGAAGGTGTGAAAATCTCTAGGACCTGAGGGAAGGGCTGAAGCTGTGCCAGGGAGGTTTAGGGTGGAGATCAGGGAAAGGTTCTTCCCCCAGAGGGTGCTGGGCACTGCCCGGGCTCCCCAGGGAATGGGCACAGCCCCAAGGAGCTCCAGGAAGATTTGGACATCATTTCCAGGGATGCACAGGGTGGGATTGTTGGGGTATCTGTGCAGGGGTTGGATCAATGATCCCTGTGGGTCCCTTCCATCTCAGGATATTTCATGATTCTTTAATTCCATGGGAGTTCAAAACACACAAAGTACCAAAATCTCCCTTTTTCTCCTCCAAATCATTTCCTTGGTGTTAGACAATCCCGTTGTCTGCAGGGATCCTCCTTCACTTGTTATTTCAGTCCTTCTCTTTCTAGCTGGAGTTCTCCTGGTTGTGCTGGTTCAGGATGTAAAAGCTTGCAGGTCCATATGCACCTGGAATTTTTAAAAGAAAGACCACCACCATCTCCCCAATAACACAAGCACTGCTCTCGTATCCAAAGATAGATTACACTGGATATTTAATGTATAAGGAAGGTTCTCTGTTCTTATGAATCTTTTGGTAGCCCCTGCTAACTTGTTGAATTGAGGGCACAAAGAAATATTTTTCTCTTGAATGAAATTTGGTCTTAATTACAGTAAGAAGAACATGGGAGTTGATGAATAGAATTTAAAGGGAGTTAAAAGGTGGTAAACTGGAAGAACAGTTCTATTCTTAAAGTTTCAGGTGGTAAACTGGAAGAACAGTTCTATTCTTAAAGTTTAAGGTGGTAAACAGGGAGAACAGTTCTGTTCTTAAAGTTCCAGTTTACCACCTTTTAACTCCTTTTAAATTCTATTCATCAACTCCCATGTTCTTCTTACTGTAATTAAGACCAAATTTCATTCAAGAGAAAAATATTTCTTTGTGCCCTCAACAAGTTATCAGAACTTCCAAAAGATTCTCAAGAACTGATAACCTTCCCTATGTATTAAATATCCAGTGTCATCTATCTTTGGATATGAGAGCAGTACTTGTGTTATTGGGAAGGTGGTGGCCTATCTTTAAAAATTTTTTTTGGTGCCAATTTAATCTTACAGAAAATCTTCCTTCAGAAGCAGCTGAAGCCATTAAATGCTTAAAGTGTAAATAATTCCATGGTCTGAGGACTGGGCAGTATGGCAGTACGGAACTAAAAGCACAAAAAATGCTGACCACTTTTCTCTTTCCTTTTGGTCTGTGAAGAAAACAAAGATAGAGTTGTCCTTATTTGTTGGAAGTGGAGGCAAATCCCTTTCCTTTTTTCCTGAGTATCACATTGGCTGTGCTATATATGCTTATAATACATATTGCAGTTGTCCTTAAAAAAAAAAAAAAACCCTACACAAAATCCCCTTATTTAATTTCTGTTTGTTCTTGAGCACAGGGGGTTAGTTTAGAAGAGGACTGGCTTCATGATCTCATTCTCCATAGGCATTAAGCAGAAATAAGTCCAGATAACGAGCAGCCATAAAATAATGCATAACTGTACGGAAACTGTGTCTAGTTGTCCTGAATTCAAACCAAATCTGCCCGCAGTGCTTTGCATTTGCAGTCAGAGGTTTGCTGACATAGTCTGGGTAGGTAGCTATCTGTGGCCATCATTTATCTGCTCAGCACTACCAGAACACTCCTGGAGAAGCAATAAGATGAAACTTGAGCTCAAAAGGCAAGCTCAGATTAGAGAACCTATGCAGGAATGCAAAAATGGCCCTGGTAAGGAAGAGTGAAAGAACTGAATGCAGACAGTGGCCTTGTGAGAGGATTTCCAAGACTGGGATAAGGACTCCGCTGAAGCAGTGGCAAGAGGGGACATTTTTTGCAATCACCCCCAGACTGGGTGCACGTTTTTGTCTACAGCCAGAAGGGCATCGTGAGTTTCCCAAGGGCAGACTTCAGAGCCAAATAATGGAGACGCTTCTTTAAGAAATGCCATTGTGGCTGCCCCTGGATCCCTGGAAGTGCCCAAGCCCAGGTTGGATGGGGCTTGGAGCAGCCTGGGACAGTGGAAGGTGTCCCTCCCATGGCAAGGGTAGCACTGGATGGGCTTTAATGTCCCTCCCAAAGCAAACCATCCTGTGATTCTGTGAATCCATGGAAATCTGTGATTCTGAGAAAGCCAGAACAGTTTAGTCTCTGTTCTTTAGAAAACACAGAATTTAGAATTTGTCTACAGTGGCATCCTGCAGGACCTCTCCCACTGGAAACTAATTTTTCCCTCTCTATTTGCATTTGTAAATTTTTTAAAATGCCCCAAGTTAACTGAATCCAAACAAATGACAAAAACCTTCCTCCATGGAAAGTTGGCCAAATAATTGTATATAATGAATAGATATTGTTTTTACTTCGGCTGAAAACACTGCATTTGCTTCTTTCTGAGAACATTCAACCCTTCGGTTTGATGCTTTGCAAGGGTCAGACTGAAGAGGATGCTTGCTTTCATCTTTGGAGCTCTCTGCAAAACATTCCAAAATGTACACAAACTTTATTTTACTTCTGGCTATTTATTTAAGCACCAGAACTTGAAAAAGAAAATGCTAATATTTACAGGCACTCTTCAGAGTCACAGCCTGGATTTCCATCTGAATCCCTGTTTCAGCAGATCCTGCCCAGCAGCTCACACAGGCTGGAGAGAAGCTTTCCATCCTGTGTTTGCCCTCGGCTCTAGTGCTGAGCCCAGGACCAAGGAGGCTCCTTTAACTGCAGGTATTCTTTTTTTTCTCCACTATTTTAGCTCGCTAGGGTAGCTGATTTTGTCCAGTGAGCCACATGTGTTCTTTGAAGAGCCTGATTTTCCAGCTGTTCTGCCAGTTTTAATGGCTGTGTTTTTGTTAAGCGTGGCTGTGTTGTTTCAAATTCAGTCCAAAGACACAAATTTACCAGAGAACTTGAGGTTTCCTTCTTCTGAAAAAAAAAATCATATTCCTTGGTAAAACAGATATTTTCTTCCTCTTTTTTCTTCCTCAGCCTTTTAATTCATTCCCAGCTTTATCTATGTGTTCAGAATTCCCAGTGCCTGTGTGAAGGTGGTTATTTCTGTGTACAGGCATGTACAGGTGTATGTTCTTGGTAAGCTGCTGTGGCAGCACAGTAATGTATCCTAGCATCTCTCTGTTTTTTGGGGTTTTTTTAGGATATGACATTCCTGGCTTGAATTGTAGGCTAGGGAAAAGCAAGAAAAAATACTCAGACATTTTGAATTATTGTGTGGGAAAATGAAGAGTTGCCAGAGTGCTGCCCAAAAAATCAGTGTGATTAAAAATTAGAAACTGTTACCTTTCCCTGGAGCTTGAGTGATGTTTAAATTCTTCTCCAGGCTGATGTGCACTGCTGGCTCCTTTTGCTGGAGAAAGTGAATAGAGACGGATTTTAACGAAACATTTCTCTTGGTATGGGTTTGGCAGTTCTAGTCCTGGAAGAGGAGTCAAACATGTACATACAAACACATGTTCAAAAAAATAATGCAAGCCTAAATCTGTTGGGAAAAGCCTGCTGTGACACAAAAGACACATTGGTTAGTAGGATTTAAATGAAATGGGTACTTCCCAACTCATTGCTATTGGGATATTCGGGACACTGAAGAGATGTGTTAAAAGGATGATTCATCATTCTTGTCTTCTTTCAGTCACATGAGAGGGTGAAAATATCTTCACATCAGAAGTCAGAGGTCACAAGATCTCTAGTTTCAATGCCTTTTAAAGATTTATTAGCCAATAAACTACTGCAATGAAGTTTGTTATTGTCTTTAAAAGAGTTGGTAATTATTTTGTTTTACACATTTTGCCGCAATGCGGATCTTCTTAACCAATCATATAAAGCCACATACCCCTACAGTACTGAACCTTAAAACTTCTTACTACCTTCACAGCTACTTCTAGAGCTAAACTTAAAACTCTAAAACTTTCCACTACCTAGCTTAATATGTGTCTTGATTTGGAAAGATAGGTGTCTGCCAGGGAAAGCCGGAGCCTCATTTGGATAGGGACTGTAAACCATCCCATTCTGAATTATTGTGATTTTGAAATTAAGAGGCTCTCATGAAAAGATATGGGAATAGGAATAATAGTTCCTTACTAGGAAAATTAAAATAAAAACGTAATAGTACAAAAAAAACAAACAAACAAAAAGAAAACACTGTCAGTGTCAGAACACAGCCTGACACCCTGCTGTTGGTCAGGGTGTTGGGAGCAGTCCAATCCAGTCCTCCTGCAGTGACAGATGTGGTTCTGGTGGAGCAATGATCCTGTAGAAGGGTGGAGTTTTCCTCTGAAGGTCCAGTGGTGCTGAGAGGGGTCTGGTCTCCTCTGGGGATCCAGTGCAAACAGGCTGTGCTGGTGTTCTGAATCCAGGTTTTATCCAGGTGGGAATGCTGGGCTCCTCCCCCTGGGTGGAGCATCTCCCAGTGGGATGATGGAATTGTCTCAGCCCTGCAGTGAGCCTGGCTGGCCCATGAACAGCAGATATCCCCTGGAGGGAGGATGGGTGGTGGAGGACATAAAGAATCACTGCCCCACTGGTTTGAACAGCTGGTGAGAGAATACATAATGATGGTTACATCTTGCATTGCAACCTAAGACAGTGCTGACACCCAGCTCAAAGAGTGAGGAAAGGAAAACTGGTACTGAAAACATGAAAGTTCATAGACTGCAAGTTCACACAGAGTTATTTCCAGTTTTTTAACAATATCCGCTCTCAGCATCTGCACATTCAGCAGAACCTTGTCTCTAACAGAGAGAACTTTTCACACAGGGGAAGAAAAGTCTTTGAGAAAACAAAAAAGATAGGGGCTGTTCTGGGAAAGGATAAGTAGAAAAGGATGTTTCAGCATATTGGGAATCACTTAAAAAACGTTCTCATGAGCAGAACTGCTCCTCCTCACATGAGGGAGAGGACGATTTCCTTTGGAGCATTGCCTTGTTGTTGCAAATTCATTGATTCTTGCCTGATAGATACTGGGTTGATTAGGTTTTGTTTGGTTTCCTTAATTTCTCCACAGCACAGTTTTTCAGCTCAGGTTTTCTTTCAACCTGGCAAATGTGGCCAGTATTTTCAAGTGATTCTGCATCTCAGAGTTCATTTTGCAAAACTCAGGAGAAAATTTTGTGCTTTGTGTTTTGTGCTTGCCAGAGCAGCTGTGCCCTCTCTGCTCCTCCTGGGGACTGAGACCAGAGCTTGAAACTCTTGCTAATATAATTCTCTGTAGATTATGGCCATCTATCATTATTCCATCTAGCAAAACTCTCTTCTCTGATAAAAGGGAATGTAGTAACATTTGTATTTATGGTCTTATTCAAAGGAGTGATGTGAGGTTAATTGGAAGGTTAATTACAAGAGGTTTAGTCTAAAGGCAACAAGTCTAATCTCCACTCTCAGATTCATGAGAGAGCTCTTTTTACTCAGCTTTTCCAACAAGTGCAACATTCCTTAGAGATAAACATCTCTGGCATAGCAGGCAACTCCATTTATTTCAAGGTGGTTCACAGGAATACTCACCTGGAAACAGAACAAGGGGTTGTAGCTGCTTTGGCTGTGCTGTGCCAGCCACACAAACTCTTTTTCCATGTCATCATGGAAAATCATCAAGCTTGAAGCATGGCAGTCAAGTGAGACAGTTGTAGGGAGTGGGGCTTATCTTACCTTTTTGGCAACTACAAAACAATTCCCAAGGTCAGCAACAATATCACTGTCAGGGATTCTACATTTTGTTAATCAATAAGCATGAGAAAGATTAATTGTTTTGATGATCAGCGGCCAATCAGTGCTGTAAGTGGAACAGTCAATGCCTGAAAGAATTGCATGCTCTTCTCTTTAGCTGAGCTTCACAGAGCCCAGCCCTGCCCTCAGCACCTGTGGCTATTTCTGCAGTCAGGGATTAGGTAATGGAATAGTTTCTTTTAGGCCAGAGTCATAAATATCATTTAAATAGACAGGGAAAGTAGAGAACCTCTTGTAGCTGAAGAGCTGCTCCCTTCTGCAGGGCTGAGTCTTAAGGCAGTGTGTTAGGGATGAATCCAGAGAGCTCTTTCCTAAACTTGCTTCTGGCCCTGTCACTTCACCATGGTAAAATTAACCTGGTGCTTTTCTCCCACTCGCCAGGTTGGCTCCTGTCCCTGCCTTATCTCCCCATCTCAATATTTCCCTTCCCTGCTCTTCGTGAGCACAACAGTGGGGAGGGAAAGATGGGGAGAGAAAAGTAAGCTCCAGAAGTGGCTGGAAGGAGTGAGAAGATCTTGATTGATTTGTTTGTTGCATAGAAAAAGGAAAGGAAAGGAAAGGAAAGGAAAGGAAAGGAAAAGGAAAGGAAAGGAAAGGAAAGGAAAGGAAAGGAAAGGAAAGGAAAGGAAAGGAAAGGAAAGGAAAGGAAAGGAAAGGAAAGGAAAGGAAAGGAAAGGAAAGGAAAGGAAAGGAAAGGAAAGAAACCTCTCACACTTTAGGTTGAAAATCCCAAGTCTGAGTGCTGTGCCATGGGAGGAGTCACCTGAGTGCAGAGGAGGAGCAGGGAGATGACATTTTAGTTCAAGCATGTGACTCTGCTGCAGATGCCTAAAGCAGGCAGCAGGGTAAGCAGATGAAAAGGTGCTACTGAGGGCTCTTAAGTCTTCAACAGGATTCTCTAAGAGTCCACTTAAAGGAAAATGGAGCACTCCAGGAAGTCAGCTGATGGAGGCAAGAAGAAGAGGTTGTTTTTGAAGTGTACCTTCTATCTTCCACAATAGAGTATTAATTATCTATTAGTCTTTTAGTTTCAGAAAAAAAATAAAACTTAAAAGTATCTCGCTGTGTACGCATTGTTCTACAGGCAAGAGCTTCCACTACAATCTGGAACATTTCCTTTATCTTTATATTAAGATTGTTTGAAAAATCCTTATCATGTTTTATGCTTCAGGATTCAACAATCGCCCTTTGGATCCTTCTCTGTTTTAAAATATTTCCTTCTTGTCTTCCCAATCTTCATTTTTGTCTTAACTTCTATCAGCATTAAGGTTTTTCACACTTTCCCTTTTGGTGTTTGTACTTAGCAGCTTATTTATAGCTTTAATTTCTATCTCCTCTTAAAATCCAACAAGACAGGATGTTTCAGAAGCTTGTTTCTCACAGAGGTCAAGAGGGAAGACACTGTATCTGGTATTGGTGCCTGACAGCTTCGGGAGGTGTTAATCTGTATTGATGTTTGCTCTGCAGAAGCAGAGTGAGCCTGTGGCCTGTCAGGTTAAGTGCCATGGGAAGTGTCAAGTGTGTGAGGAAAGTGCTCGAAGATGCCTCTCCTCATTACAGCAGCAGGGGCTGGCACTTGTCTCCCCTAATTAATCAGCAGCTCACTGGGGAAGGAGTGCCTTTCCTCCTCTTCCTCCAGGTGAGACTGGAACCTCTCCAAAATCCAAGTCAGGCAGGTCCTGGTTGGTGTTTCAGCCCAGGTGGGCTCCTGGCTGCCAGAGGCTGTGACCCTTCACACCTCCTCCCTTGGTCCTACTCTGCTGCCCATGGCAGGATTGGCTGCAGTTTCTCCGTGTCCCCAGCCCTCTGCCTGTCCTACAGCCCCTTTGGGTGTGTGGTTGGGATTATCCCCCACCTTTCCACGCTCGGGACAGAAGCACAGTCTGCTTTCTGTCAAGAGGTAAAACCTCAGAGCCTTCCTCTTTCTTCTCACTCTGCTCAGGGGGACATCAGCCACCTGCACCAAGTGCTGGAAGGTGTGTCACACTCCTGCAACATCATAAGTGCCATCTGGACGCTGTGGCAGAAATAAAAGAGCTCTTCAGGGTAGAAGCAACACCTCCAGGGGTTCTGGAGTAGCAGCCACCTTGTTTTGCATCAGCTGAGTACAGTCCTGTGGCCTTTCTCAGACATGTCTGAAACCAGGAGCCCAGACAACTCAGAAAAGCAGCCTGTAATCCCATGCTGAATGTTCATGTAGAAGAGTGTGGTCCTTTCCAGCTCCCAGTAAGACTGTGCTGGTCTTAGCATGCCCATTGTTTCCCCTTTCCCTGGAGATCAGACCCTGGCAGCCCAGCACCAGCACTGCCAGCAGTGTCAAACCCAGGGATGGTCCAGCCCGTTTATCCATGAAAAATCTCCTGTTCTGGCTCGGGTTGGTCATCTACTTACTTGTTGTATCCCCACCCCTGGTTAGAGGAGTTGTCTCTGCAGTAAGTTAATGAATGATATTTTGATGATGGCCTGAGACACCTTTTCTGGATTAAGGAGAAAAGGAGATTTCCCCTCTCCTCACCCTTCTTTCCCAATTACACAGACATCCAGACAAAAAGATGGTGGCCTGGTCAGCCCCAGGTTAAATGCAGGTGGTGATCCATACAGGAATCCCTAGCCCTTCAGTTGGAACAGGTTTTGTCCTTTTGTGGTGGCTCCTTTCCCTTATTATTGCAGAGCAGGACCTTCCCTCTTTTCATCTCGACCTGTCACACCCATACCTAGGGCGGGGAGCTGCACAGCAGACTCACAGGGAACATTCAGCCCACTCCAGCTGCTCATGCTGGGCCAAAATGCTTGAGGGAGGAGATCTCTGCTGGGTCAGCTCCAGGCACGGGGGTGACCATGGCCCTGGGGACGTGTGGCAATGAGAATTCCCACGTGGGACTCGTTCTCCAGCCCACCCACCTCCAGCACTGAAAACAAAAGGTCTGAGTGTGAGGGGAGTTGTTTCCAGCAGCGAGAGCATTTGGGAATGTCCAGGCATTGCTACCACCAGTGAAAGGCTGCAGCAAGGCTTGGGATGTGCTGATGTGCAGCTTGGAGCATCAGTGCTCTGGCACAAAATGACAGGGAGCAGAGCTCTGGAGAGTGGCAGAGTGAACCGGGCAGCCAGAGCAGGTGGAAGCCCTGTCCCACAGGTTGGAGGTGTAAACGAGCTGCTTGTTATCACTTTGTGATGAGGCACAGCACTCCACAGTTTTGCTTTTTTATTCAGCTCCGACGCTTGAAGTCTTAGTGCAGCACTTTAAGATTGGTTTTGTTTTGGAGGTGAGAGTTTTGAGAAGCACTTGATTCTGAATATCCTCATCTCTCAGACATCATGGCATACTGAGATGCCTACCTCCCTTTTTTTATTGTATGTTTAAATTCAGACATGAGTTTTGTTTATGAGTAAGAGTGACAAATGACCCCACACACAGAAATCTTCGTGGGTAACTCCTGTAACAATGAAAGAACAAATTTCAAGGATCAACAGCCTCTCCAAATTCTCCTTTTGTAACAGACATAACAGCAAAATAATCATCATTAGAGCAGTAATTTTGTTCCAGCAACCCTTAAGCTCCTGCTGTGCCACTGCATTGTCAGTCTCTGTGTTCGACTGATGGAAGGAGAGGGTGATTCTATTAACTAAGTTTCAGAATAATTGAAGGTCTTTTAAAATACAAACTTTGCTTTGATATAGGAATTTCAAAGGTGAATGGAAACTTCAAAAGAGGCACTGGGAATGCAAAGACAGTAGGATTGAGTTCTTAATGGTGGGTAGCTCTTGACTTTAGATTGTTTCCTGTGAAGATACTGGTTCCTCCTTCTCACACCAAAAATATGTCAAAACAAGAAATTTAATTTGTTCAGTTCTCTTGGATGCCATATGTAGCTGTCGTTTTCATGATTTAATGTATAAACATGAGAAGGCATCTTTGCCGTGAAATTATATTAACAAACATTGTCTTTCTTCTAAGTACTCCTCTGAAAACTAGCTGTATCTTTGGAAACCAGAATGACAGAGACTGTGTTACAAACACACAGACCTTTGTGAAATGCCTTTGGTCTTGTATAATTTCTAGACTGAGCTGTGAGACACCGTCCTGTAAAGGTGGAAAACTCCAGGGAATGAAAAGGAAACTGCAGGAATGAAAAACTTCTATGTTGCTATGGATTCTAGAAGCTTAGATCCCTGGTAGGCTTCTTGTCCTGCAAGCACTGTTCCTTCACACCCCTTTTGATGCAGACATTTGTGCAGTTGTGGAAGAGCAGTATCCACAAAGAGGTTTTCTAAGTCATCTCCATGTCAGATCTGTCCAGCAGATTTTATTCCCGAGAAGAAAATAGAAATACTCACAGTCTCCCCAGCATAGCTGGCTTAGGGCTTTCTGTCTTTGTGGTTAAAAATAGAATCCCAGGATCTTTCTTTCTGTCTTTGATGTTCGCCCATTCCTGTTCTGTGCTCCTGTGAAGAATGTCACTGGAGATGTTTTTTCTTCATTTTGATCTGCTGAATCTAACCCAACCCAAACACACCTACTCTCAAGACAAGGTTTTGGAATGACTCGTGTGTGCCTGGCTATTTGCATAAACCATGAGAAAAATCTTAAAAACAGAGGCTATAACAAGGACTCCGACAACGATCCCACTGTCTGCTATGAAGTATTTAACATCGGCATTTTAATGATGTTGAAGTAGAACTCTTTTACTCATTTAAAAATCAGCTGCCTGTTCACATGTGAATATGGGGCACCGACAACTATTTTGGCTCTAATTTGTACAGGCTGATCAAAAAACATTGGCATGCCATAATATTTTTAGTATTCTACACAAAGCTTTTCACCATTGGTATTGATTTCAGATTTTTTGCTTGCCAAGGGAATGGGAAGATTAATGAATAAACTCTGTTCTTTCATATTACAGTTGGGTCGAATTAGATGATGGGATTAACTAATGTCAAGCAGCCACTGGAATTGTGTTGCTGTGTCTTTGACAAGGGTATTAAAAAAAAAAAAAACAAACCTCAACCAAAAAAGCCAATTTTCCTTCACGTCCATAGAGAGCAGGGAGTGTGCAGCAATGTATTTTGCTGAGGACAAGAGGAAAATGGTGGTGGGGGGGAAGAATAGGAGGGATGTGGGGAATGAGAGGGGATGTGACTGAAGGAAGAGGTGTTTGGACATGAGCCACTGTAAACCAACTGACCTTTCCTTCAAGAATCCACGGGTGAGAGACTGGAAGATTTCAGAAGCTCAGTAGCAATCATAAAAGTTGTTCAGTCAAGAGAGTAATTATGCTTTTAGAGATCAGGAGTTCAAGATGCTTCTCCATATATTTAAATACTGCAAAACTCTAAAATTCGTAAACACAGGAAAATGCATTTCCTAAAAGCCAAAGCAGACAATGGTATCAGAAATAATACAGACTAAGTATGTTCCCCTGGAGAGATAGACTGTTCTTCACTTTCAGAATGTTTCTTTTCCTGAAATGTCAGCCTTTATGCAATACTCTTCTACTAGCCCACAAATGATCATCTTTCTCTTGTGCTCTTCCTGTTTCAATAGACACCACAGTGGATTACTTGTGCATTCAACCCAAATCTTTAGGTTTTTTTACTTTCTTTTTTCCTCAGAGTTTATTTTGGTGTATTTAACAAGCAGCAGAATAAGAGGAAACAGCCTCAGGTTGTGCCAGGGGAAATTTAGATTGGATATTAGGAAAATTCCTTTACAGAAGAGGTTGTAAAGCTCTGGAGAAGACTGCCCAAGGCAGTGGTGGAGTCACACCTGGAAATGTTCAAAAAATGTCTTGATATGGGGGCATAGTTTGCTGATGAACAGGATGGTGGTGCTGAACTGATGGTTGGACTTGATGATTTTAAAGGTCTTTTCCAAACTGTATGATTCTGCGAGTCTGTGGTTTGATGCCTGATCCAAATGCCGCTGTGGGCAGCCTCAGGGGCCTTTGTTCTCCAGTGTGAGGGGGCAGTTTGCTGGTGAGTGTGTTGGGACATGTGCTGTGATCCTGGGGCCTTGGTCCTCCAGTGCTGTGGCTGCTCCAACAGCTGCTCCTGCAGCAGCCCTGTCACACAGGAGCTGCTGCTGCTGGCCCTGTCATTCCTGCCCTGTTCCTTCACCCTTTCTCCACTGCCCTGACCTCAGCAAATCCACCCCTGGCTTTGTGTCGAGCTAGAGTAGTTTAAACAATTGCCCTTCTCTTCTTCCAGTTAAAAATCAATTCTGTCAATGCTGGAGAACTTGAACTGTTTTAAAAACACCTTCAGATTGTCTTGATCCAACAACCCTGATGTCATCAGGTCTGCTCCAGGCCAGCGTGAGACAGATGAAAGCCAAACCAGTGCCTTGCAGCATTCCCAAGTGTCTGCCAAAGCTGTGTCAGAAAGGAAACAGCCTGGTGAGAATTAAAGGCAAAATGTTGAGCTGGAGAGATGTTACAGCAGTAATGTCTGTCAGAGACCTCTGCCCTCAACCCACTGGACAGGGGAACAAAACCAGTTATGGCAGCTCACTGCATGGAGAAACAAAACCAGCACATTCCTTTGGATCTCCCTGCAAAGCTGTTGGCGTGGCAGGGAACTTAACCGTGTCTTTTGTCAAATAGGTGTTTTTTTGAAAGATTTTATGCATTGATAGGGAAAGCTGCATGAGTGACTCTACAACCTGTGTTTAGATAAAGTGTCATTATGGTGGCTCTGCCCCTACTGTTAAACCTCATGGATATTCCTGTTTCCACACAGGGAGCTCTGGTTTGGCACACAGAACTTCACTGCTGTAGCAGGGCTTCAGCTCACTGCTGGGAAACTGGCTGGGACAGACACCCAGGGTGGGAAGTACCAGTACTTTAGTGCTGAAATCCTCCTTTGAAACAGCAGGAGAGATGATTCATGCCAATCAAAAGCTCTGTGGAAAAAAAAAATAAAACACTGTCTCAGAATTAGGGGTAAGTTTTTAGGTGATTACAAACGTAGGTGATAAAAGTACTGTCACTGACGCTGTGTGTTTAGACTGTTCCAACACGTGTGACTGAACCACGCATGACATCCCTTTGGAAGGTCACTTCCCAGGGCTGTACCCTGTCTGGATTAATCCTTTTGAATAAAGCATGATGGCATTGCTAGTAAATATGCAGATGGTGAAAGTTGAGTGCCTTTCAGAGGCAGTTTATGTAGCCAGCTGCAGTTCCTGTCCTTTGATCCAGGTGATATTAAATCTGTATCCTTCAGAGGCTGTATCTCTTTGAGGAGAGCACATCCAGTTTTTGTATCCTAGCCTGCACCTCCTGCTTGAACAGGACAAAAACTGCAAGACTGAATTCTGCCATGCAGTAAAAAAAGAAAGAATTATGCTTTGCAGTTAACCTGAAAATAACAAGTTTTGGCAAGACACTGGGCATATGAAAGAAACTTCATGGCAGTTGGTTCTCAATTTCAGATGGGAAAAAAACTCACAAAGTAACTAACTTTTCAGTCTAGAAATGGAAATTCTGAGACAAGTGCAGTGGTTTAGTGACGAGGAAAATTAAATACCACATTATTTTGCATTTTTGTCTAGGGGTTGATTCTCCAGAATTGCTGCTGTTCCTTCAGAACTTCAGTCAGAAAAGATCCTCACTTCTCCTGGATGGGAAAATGAGTTAGATGGTGTAGCAAAGCCTCTCCTCACCCCACAGTTCTGTGATGCCAGAGATCCTCTAACACTAAAGCGCTACTGCTGGCACTTTTTCAGCAGCAAATGTGCCTAATTTGATAAGCTAATACCAGAACAGAACGGTAAAAAAGTGATGTTCAATAAGCCAAACCTTCAAGGTAGTATTTCAAACAACATTTACAATGTGCAGAAAATGCCTAAAACTCTTGCAGATTTTTTTATTGACTGGTTTTCGCTGGACTTCCTGCGCTATTGACAAGATTTTCAGATGACAAACCCTGAGTATTTGTCCTGGAGCTGTGTGTCAGCAGTGGGCAAATCACAACAGTTTGACGAGCTTTGAGACAAACCACCAGAAGAAATGAAAAATGGGTACTTTCTGCCTGTGAATTCTTATTACCTGCAGATCTGACTTCTCCATATTTCTTGCAATTAAAAATTTAAAGCCTAATATTAAATTCCTAAAAAAATCATTAATAAAGCCTATTAAGCTGAACTATGTTTTCCCGTGAGAGGCTGAGGCGGCCTTTAGTTGATTTTTCCAATTTCATAATTTTGTGTCCTTTGCAGATTTGCTGCTTTTGAAGTAAAGGTTTTTGTTTAGTTTGGTTTGTTTGATTTTGTAGGAGGGGGGTTAATATCACAGCTGAACTTGAGCTTTCCAAACATGCCCCAGGAATCAGCATCGAAAATAGCCTAGTGTGAGCAGAGAGTTTTTTGGTACGGAGATCCCAACACCTCAGAAACCAGATTTTGGTATTTTCCAACTCTGTGCCAAAGCACTGTAGTAAAAAGCAACCACTGAAACCACCCCAGACTTCATTTTGTCCTTGATTCCAGCCAAGGCACTATTTCAGCTCGTGGGGTTAGACTTTCTCTGAGTGTTTGTACACACCCAGTTCAACCATGTTCCAGCTCAGTTCAAGTCTCTGGATGCTAAAACAGATTGGACAACAGAATCACCAAGCAGAAATAAGTTGAATTGTTAATTTTGATGCCGATTGTGGTGCTTCTGGCTTGTAATAGCCATGTTTTGTTTGCCTTTGGTGACAAAATGATGCCTCTGAAGCTTTTATCTGCAGCAGAGCTGGACAGGGTAAGAAAAAGAAAAGGGTTTTCCTTCACAACATTCTGCTTCCAAGTTGCTGCACTTACCCTGGATTTCAAAATTTAGCTTTCTTCCTCTTATTTTTCTGTAATTAAGTGTGGGCAGCAGGGCAGGGGGGACTCTGCCCCTCTGCCCCTGGGCTCAGGTGAGAGCCCACCTGCAGAGCTGCCCCAGCCCTGGGGCCCAGCACAGGAGGGACCTGGAGCTGCTGGAGAGAGGCTGGGGAGGCTCCAGGATGAGCAGAGGGATGGAGCAGCTCTGCTGGGAGGAAAGGCTGGGACAGCTGGGGCTGCTCAGCCTGGAGAGGAGAAGCTTCCAGGTGACCCAGCTGTGGCTTTCCAGGGCCTGAAGGAGCTACAGGAAACATGGAGACAGACTCTTTTCAAGGGATGGAGTGACAAGGGGAAATGGCTTCCCACTGACAAAGAGTGTGTTTGGTTGGGGTATAGGGCAGGAATTGTTCCCTGGCAGGGTGGGCAGGCCCTGGCACAGGGTGCCCAGAGCAGCTGTGGCTGCCCCTGGATCCCTGGCAGTGCCCAAGGCCAGGCTGGACTTTGGGGCTTGGAGCAGCCTGGGACAGTGGGAGGTGTCCCTGCCCATGGCAGGGGGTGTGATGATCCTTAAAAGGTTCCTTCTAACTCTGTGATTCTATGAATGTAACTTTATCATATTATTTGGGCTCCTACTAAGAATTGCTTCAGTCTGACACCTCTCCTCTACCAGGTCCTCTAGGGCAGACCTGCTGCTCAAAATGCCACTTTGCTTTTCCTTCATCCTTGGCAACCTCCAGCCCAGGGACAACAATCCTCAGGGAAGGATCTGAGGGGAGCAGAAGGAGGCTCTTGTGCAAACCTGTTGTGTCTGCTGTGTCAGGTGAAGCACCTGTGAGGAAGGAAGTAGCTTTCTTGTCTGCACACAGGTTGTATCCTTTGCTCCTCTTTTGCTGGCAAAGCTGGCACTGATGCTTAGAAAGCCTCATCGTTTTTCCTACAGAATATATTCCTCTTGCCATGAACAAGTGCCAGTTCATAAATACACGAGAAAGAAACTTATTACTTTGGTTGTATCTCACGCGCCAGTAGTTGTGTCTAGTTCATGAAAATAAATCATCATTTTCTTCCTCTTTTCTGTCCGTATATGATCCAGAAAAATCCAGTGCTTGCTTAGAGGAATGAAAGGGTCGTCAGCATCCCTCAAATTTGGATCTCAACTGTATCAGAACACTCTCTTGGTTATGAGGGCATCCAGAATTCAAAAGATTCTTTGGCAGTTTTGCTCTTTCACTCTCTGGAGAGCACAGGTGAAGGTGGAGCCTGGCAGGAGAGCCAGAAGGAAGAATCTGCTCCAGTCCTGGTCAGTCCTGCCTATGAAGAGCAGGAGCCCTTAGGAAGGAAGGGGAGATGAGTGGGGAAGGAGGTAAGTGAAATGATTTCAGAAGGAAGAAGAGGAGGAAAGGAACTTTGCAAGAAAGGAGGAGCAGTGTGGAGCATCTTCTAAGGGAAGCACTGCATTGGAGAACAAGGACTTGTCCCATGGGGAGCAGGAAGAACAATAACCCAGTAACAGAGCGGGTTCTGTGTGAAAGCACTAGGGCATGAGAAGAAAAGGATGGTTCTGTTTGTTTACGAAATGGGGCACAGAGAGATCAGAGAGCACAGCAAACACCAAACGAAAGGAACAAACAGAGGGAGCTCTCAAGTCACCCTCAGCTCCTGTGTGATGAATTCAAGTACAAGGGCAGTGATTGTTGTGTGTTCTTCAGCAGATGTGTGCTGGGAAGGGAGGAGAGTCGTTCTCAGCAGTTCTATCCCATTACTGCTGCTGGCTGCTCTTCAGAGAAATGTTATGAGGGTGCATCAGCTGCTCCTCCAGGCTGAAGAGCCAATTCCGAAGGCTCTTTTCCACATCCTTGGCCTGTATTTTGGTCCCCATGTGCTCTCCTCTTACTGACGAGTTAAGGGAATGGATAGCAGATAGTATATTCTCTATCTGAGGACATTATTCGTTGGATGGAGAGATTTTAGGGCACTAAAACTCTGCAAATACATAAATAAATGTAAAAAATAGATTTATACAATTTATACAAGGGATACATTTAGTGAATAGTTCAGATGAAAAAGAGGTGACAGGACTAGGTTTAAGGTGGGGATTTTTTTAAAAGTCATTTGCATTTTGAGATCATCCTAATATTACAAAAAAAAAAAAAAAAGATAAATGCAAAAACCTGAAGAATACAAAGGTAGATTATTTGTGTTTAAATTAGTATTGTGAGTCCAGCTGAGCAAGGTTTTGTTTGTTTCTTGGATCACTTATCTAAAAATAAATACTCAAATTCTGTGCCCTTGCAACACTCTTCTCAGGGTGTTATCAAAGCTTCTCCAGATAGAATCCTCCTTTCTGGATGTCAGGCATCCTTTTTTGATCTTAGTTTCACTTAATACTTGCCTGTATCATTCTGCTGCTGTTTCCTGTCCTCAGCTCACTCCTAGCTGCTGATATTTGATGTTCCACCCCTGTGCGTGCCATCCTCAAACTTTGTCACTGCTTATTTGGTTTTCCAGCCCCAAGTCCCTGATGATAAACACAACACAAACACTCCAGCTCTGTGGAGTCTCGTGGTGATTCCTCCTGATGAGAATGGCCTGATGGTCATCCAAACCATCTGCTGGATGGTGATGGGGAGAATTTTTTTCCTAATGAGTCCAGTGATTCACTCTGGAAGAAGTTGCCTGCGTGTCCTTGTCTGTTTGGGGTGGGACTGTGCTTTGTGTTGCACTGGAGATCTTTACAATGCTCTGTGAATATTCTTTATATTCTTCAGGGCTCAGTCCAGATAAAAATGAACCCTCTGTGTCTAAAAATTGGAGATGACCTGTTTTCCATTTCCTGTCTCCATGCCAATCCAAAAAGCTACCCAAGTAACTGCTTGTTGAATACCCCTAACCATTTTCTTCACTCAGCACTTGCATAATAGTGTAAAATGTCAAATGTGAAGCTTCTTTCTCTCTTTTCTCTTTGTCTTTTTTCCTCCCCCATTTTGTACATGCTGTGCTCCTACCCCATGGATCATTCGTGTGTTGCTGCAGTGAAGGACATGGAAATAACATGAAAGGTGTTTATAGGCTTTGTTTCCATTTCCTGACAGGTTGTTCTAAATCAGGATGATAATCAATAACACTCTGGATTAATGATGTAGGAGGAGGTCTTGCTTCTCCTGAAGCCATGGGAAGTAAGTAGTTCCATTGACCTTTCAGTGCTAGAATTTCATTCTAAGGATTTAATTGAAACTGAATCTGGGTGCAGGGACTTGGGAAATGGCTTTTAGGATTATATCTGGCTGCCTCAAGTTTCTTTTTAGGGCTAATAGGCAGAGGAAAGATGTCCTTTCCTCCAGTGCATTGTCTGCAGTTTCCAGTGCTTTGTCCTCTAGAATCCGTGTGGGTGTGTGTCCTATCGCTCATTAAATAATTATATATATTTATGTCTCCTACAGAAGTGTTCTTCACGTGTATGCACATCCACCTTAGCAAATGCTGAAGCTTTTCAGCTCTCAAAGGTATTTTTCTGCCTGGTGAGTTGAGTTGTTGGAAGTAGGAGTTGCTGATGCACCACTTAAAATATATTTAAACTTGCACAAAGAAGATTACATAAAAGATACTGCTGGAGATGAGAAGAAATTCTTTCTGAAGTGATTTTGAGCTAGTAATTGATGGAGAGCTTCAATAGCTCCCTTTTTGTGTTTTAGGGTTCAAAAGGAGATTGTGTCATCTCTTTAGCAGGTGTTGCAAGCAACTAAATACTTTGTTTAAATATTTTGTGTAGTTAAGCAAATAAATTTTGAACAGATAGCTCCCATTAACCAACTAATTAGAATATCAAACATGCACTCTGTTTCCAAGAGTCCCAAAATATCCATAACCTGAATTTTGAAGGTCTGACTTTTTTTTAATATAACTATGATGAACCTAGAAGATTTGGGGCTGAGCTGGTGATCTGACCATGAAAAAAAAGGTGAGGCTTTACTGTGCTAATGCTAAAATTAAAATTTGAAAATTCCCTTCTCTTTTATTTTGTTACATTTGGTCATTTCTGCCTTATTGCAGCTGTGCACATTGCAGTTGTGGTACTCCAGGACATCCTTGGGCATATTTTATTCTGGAAAGATAAAAACGAAGCTCTTGGCCACTGCCTGTGACTTTTCAGTTGAAGTGTCTCAGTCCTGGCATTGGCAAGCTGAAGAAATTTGGAAAGGAAAGAGTGGGGGAGGATGCTCAATACATGAATATGAAGAATGAGGAAAATGTATTGACAACATTAGCAAATAAATCAAGCATAGATGTAGGAGTTTCTAAATGTGCTCATTAAATATTTACATTTTACACTCTCAAAAATGGAAAATATGTTGACATCTCAATTTATCTCTTTTGAACAAACTGTCATACCTGGCATGATATAAAATTGATAAAAATAATAAACTGGTCTGGAAAAGTCAATTACATTTCTTGAAGGAGTGAAAATGATCCTGAATAAAAAGTGTCTTTGGAGTCTGGTTTGGCTGGGCTTTGTACCTTTACTGTTATGTTTGTATAGGATGATGACAGTTTGTGCTAGAGCACAGAAAGCTTCTTGAACCTGTCTTCTGGAAAGTTCTTCATTGGCATTTTCTGCTGAAACTGCAGTGGGCCAAAGGATGAGTGCAATGAACATCAGCCAGGAAAGCATGAAGGTTGTTTTCCTCTGCATGGGGAAGTGAACTGCAGGAGATTTTGGTTAGCAACTAGAATTTTTTTTTATATATATATATGTATATATATTTTCCCCAAAAGAAAAAGACAACTGTTCAGATCATAAAAGGCATATAAGGTCGCCTTAATAAATTGTTCTATATTTGAGAAAGAAAAAAAAGAGAATTATTTAGACTGTCTGTTTTCATCTTTTTAAAATTTTTCCTCTTCGATGCTCACAGTAACCAGATTTCTTCTTCAGCCAGGATCTGTGTGTCTGCCATGGCATTTCTTTTCCAATTGCATTGGAAAAGAAAAAAAAAAAAAGAAACAAACACAAAACAAAACAAAAAAAAAAAAAAAAAAAAAAAAAAAAAAAAAAAAAAAAAAAAAAAAAAACAAGCAGTCAATATGGAAAAAATTTAGTCAGTATCACTGAAATTTTTGGTCTTGAATGAAAGTTGAGGGAATGATGTCTCTTGTGTCTTGCTACTCCTCCCTTACCTGAGGTTGGAAGAGGGCTTTTGTTTTGTTGCAGGGATTTTGGCTTATGGTAAGTGCATCCATTCCAGCAGGATGATGTTTCTAATCAATTGGTTCTGTAGCAACAGTTTCTAAATGACATTTCTTTTATTTCACAGGCTGGAGCCACGAAATGCACATGAGCTGACACGACACGTGAGGAGGCAGCAGAGCACTTTGCCCTCGGTGAGTTCGGGGTGTTAGATCCCTTACAAGCTTTCTAAACCCCTGGATTCAGGAAGGAGACCAAGTGGATATTCACTCCACTTCCACGTGCCACTTGGCTCTTCCTGCCACAGTGTCACATCTGTATTGATTCCAGTATTGACTGACTGAAAACCAGGACAATCCATGTTGCACGAGGCTCCTGCAGGAGAACACAGAAACAAATTCCCAAAGAAACAAAATACTCACGGGGAAAATGTGTGCCGTGCACTAGAGAACTTTTTGGACACTCACTTGTGTGTGTGCAATAATGATCCAGTGCTGGTCATTAGGCTCTGCAAATCAGTGAGAGAAAGCAGATAATTAGAATTACTGCCTCTGCAGGGAAAAGCCACAGGCACAGCTGCAAAGAGCATCCACGGACAGGGGCTCAGCTGGGTATTTTGGAGTGAGAGGGCTGGAAGAGGTATGCAAAGAAGGAGAGAGGAGAAGCAACTGGACCTGTCAGAAAAGAGGGAGAGGGATGAGGATCCTGTGGTGAGGGTTGTGTGGCTGCATTTTCCCCCTTTCCAGTCTGATTTGCTGTAGTTAGGATGGCCTTTCATTAGCACACTCAGCTCTTGCTGTTGCAAAGGGCTGGGTTGACTGACTGAAGCACCTGGGATTTTTGAAAGTGAGGGTCCTGTTTGTAGAGCTATGAAGGATAAAAGCTTCAAAGAAAAGTGAGATGGACAGAACAGGAAGGTTGGAAAAAACAAAAAGGGCTGAAATGGAGGCTTTTTTAATTTCTTGAACAGAAATTTGGCTGCAAACAAGATGTAAATAGACAATAACATGATTACCACAAAGGGAAAATGCCTCTGGATGAGTTTTTGAAGGGGAGGATGAGAATTTACTGGAAATGTGTAAATTAAGAGCTGAGAACAGTTCTCAAGTAAAAGGAGTTGTATTTTTGGGACAGCTGGTCAATTTAAGATGGAGATGGTCTAGCTGGACATGTTACCCCTGCTATACACCTAAGGACATGTTACCCCTGCTATACACCTAAGGCTAGGTTTAAAGTATTAAAATAGTCTCTCATGAAGCTGTATAACATAGAATATAGCTGCTTTCAGGGCAATGTGGTGGGTGGGATTCCCTGGAGTGGGCTGAATCATTTGGCCCTTATGCTGAGTCAGACCAGCCTGAAGCACAGCATTAAGGACAGGGATTTCAGAAGGTGCATGAATGATCTGAATCATTGATTTTCCCCATGCCAGGCCTGGATCTGTAAGGAAAGGAGCAGAGTGGGCAAATCCAGAAGGTGTTAGTGGGGGTGTCAGCTCATTTTCTGAGCGGGCTTGAGAGGAAGGAGCCTAGCAGAAATATCTCTTGATGTCAGAATCCTGGCTTGTCCCAGAGAGAGGAGAAGGATGGAGGGCACTGTGGATTAACAGAGTGGAGAATACTCCCCCCAGGGCTTTGATGTCCTTCACTTCCTTACCTTGGAGCACAGAGCAGTGTGGAGAGCAGGAGGGAGGCAGTGGCAGCGAGCATGGATGTGTCTTGTGGAGATGGGATGAACAAGGGGATAAACACTGCCTGTTGCTGAGTGGTTTTGAGGAAACTGGCTTCTCACACAGGGGTTAGCACAGGCAGGAGCTGGTGAGTCAGATTCAAAAGTGTAGCTTCAGCAAATGCAAAGCATAAAGATTTATTATCTGTCCTGCTGATTCTGGCATGTATTTGGCTGACTCGTTCAGCCCCACTACTACAGACTTCACCTGTCCTCCCACACACCTGGACAGGATGTTTTGCTCCCTGAGTGCTGTCACTTGCTGGCCCAAAGCCCTGCTCTGAGGAGACAGACTGTGTGTCACCTCTGAGAGGAACATCTTCAGTCAATGACAGCTCTGGGTCACATAGTTCCAAAGCAGTAATAACCACACCACTTCAGCTTGTGCGGGTCTGACATGTCAGCCTGGGGTCTGGCTGCTTTGGATCTGCACAGAAATTACTGCTTGGAAGGAAAATACTAATTTATCAAGCACTGAAGAGCATAAAAAAAGAATGAAATAAGATCACCTTTTCTTGTTTTCAGGTTTAGACTTAATAATGATGTTGAGATTCTTGACCTTCTAACTGTGACCAGTTATAATAAGTATAGCAAATGGAAAATTGTATTGTTTAGATGAGTAAAAATGGGTATTTTCTTCATTAATTTGGGAACTGCTCTCAGGAAAGCTGTACCTTATTGGCATGTTATTGTTTGGGCTCACTTTCATTTGTGAAAAAAAATATTTCTATCACGATTTTAAAAGGGATTTTGCCAGATATTTAAAAAGAAAATGGCATCTCGAGGCAGGACTACATGTTGCATCCTTACCGGAGTTGATCACCCCTACAGCACCATGCCTCTTTAATCCCAAGACGCAGAAAAAGCAGTGTAAAGAAGTGATTTGGAAATGCAAAATTCTTACACCTTTAGGAGAGATGAATTCCTGTTTCAGCACAGGGGCAAAACGTGTCGACTCTGTGGACGATGAGAATGGTTGGAATGGGGACCCCCTGCATCTCAAACTGCCAAGGCAAACAGAAGAACCTAAAATTCCCAGATATTCATAAAACAGAGAGAAAATGGCACCCCAGGGAGCAGGGCCCTGCCAAGGAAAGGAGAAGCTGGCTTGATTAGGTCACCATTCCCCAAACTCCTTGTCCTAAGGAATATTTTGTTCTGTGTCAGTGAAGAGAGATATGGTGGAGGGAGAGGGCATTTGTTGAGGATTCTTTGTCATGCTTTGTTTTTCTTGAGCAGTAACTTAAAATCCTTGAAATTAGTCATAAGCCTGGCTGGTTTACAAGTTTTTTTTCCAAAGCTCCAAATTCTGGTGGCTTTATTAGAGCATCCAAGGCAGGTCTATGAGACTTACAAGCAGAGGAGTCTAACTAGATACTTTTTTTTTTTTTTTTTTTTATTTGCTTTCTCAGGAGAATGAATTAGTTTAGTGACATTTTCCAGTCTTCCTTCATCTCTGTCACAGAAATGGATTGGATATTCCTTCTTCAGTAGATTTTCCTGGGGTGCATTTCCAGCCCTCACTGTCCATTCCTTGCCTCACCTGTGGCTAGTGGGTTTTAATGGGGGAGCTCAAAGGGTGAATGCAGAATATTGAAAAGGTCAGAACAACCCTTCAGAGCCCTGTGGTTCAGGCATGAGGTGGGGATTAACATTCAGGTACCTTCCACTGCAGCAAAAACTGAAACATGGGATGAAAACAACCTCTCCACGTGACAAGGATTGCAAGTGGGCAAGGGGAATAAACTCTTGGCTTGTTCCTGCAGCTGTTTCATATTTTAATTACTTTGGGCTTGTCATATATGCAAAGGTCCTATTTTCTGGTAGTTAGCAACTTTTATTTTTCTGTTTAATAACTGAATTCTACACTCAGAGTCTGTGATCAAAAATCAAACTGTAAATTGAGATAATTGATTTGAGGTTTTTGTTGCCTTGTTTTTTTTCTTTTTTTCAAATTACTGACTGTACCAGAAAAAGAAACTCCGAACTTTATATATCTAACAACTACTTTTTCTGGGGTTGCTTTTGATAGGCCTAGTCAGCCCTCAAAAATGAGATAAACTTTCATTTCAAAAATTCTAACTGAAACTATTTTTTGGGACATGCTTGAAATTGGAAAGCTAAAATATTTTGCATGTTTCAGATTTTTTTAGGTTGTTTTTGCTTTGTTTGGGTTGGTTGGGTTGGGGTGGTTTTTTTTGCAAAATGTAAAATATTCCAAATTACTTTTGGTCCACCTGAAACTGTTTTTTGGGGACTTTTATTGGAGTCTAGGCTTTGTGATGTCCACAAAACTTAGGAAGGTGCTGTGTTTGTGTGGAGCAGGTGTATCAGGTGTTTATTGTGTCCAGATAGCCTTGGGAACAAGAAGTCCCCAGATGGGAAAAACCCCTCAGTGAAATGTTAAGCCTCACTAGAATAATTCCTCATGTTCCAGCTCATCCAAATAATTTTCTCCTTAAGTCTGTAATCGTCACTGCTGTTGTTCCCATATTTTATTTTAAAAACCCAAACTGTTTTACCATGACTGACTTTGTCAGGGCAAGTTTAATTAAAGCCTTCCACCAAGTGGGAATCTTGTTCAGCCACGTGAGCCTTTTCCAGTCACTGGAATTTCCCAATTCAATCCCACCAAGTGGGATGGAGTTGCCCAGGGTTTTGGTCCGTGGTGAGGCAGTGGATGTGGCAGGAGCACAAGTGGCAGGGTTTTCCACCAAGCTTTCTCAGCAAGTGAAGGGTTAATTTCCACTGGAAAATTCTGCAGAGCCTTGGGAGGTGCATCATGGCTCATTTGCAGCTCTCTTGGATCCTTATTTTAAATCTCTCTGAGGCTGGGCTTTGTGTTAGTGTTTGCAAGTGACAGCTTGCAAAGCTGGGGAGCAGAATGAGCTGTGGTTTAGGATAAATAGGAAACATTATTTATATAGAGGAAGGAATAAAGATGACAACTCGACAGCATGAAGAAACCCAAGAAAGTCACTTCTAATAAACGAGCATTGGATTAACCTGTTCCAACTGAATAAAGTAAAGCAGGAAACACCTTTTCTGTAGGAGCAAGGATTCTGCCCCTCCTCCTGTACCTGAATCCTTAAAACACAACCAGGTTAGGTCACAGGTCCCTGGATTTAGGTATTCTACACTGAGCAAATATGACAGCCTGAGGCTTTCTGTGCCCGCCAAGTCAGTGCAGCAGGACTTTGCAGAGGGCAGGGGGTCCTGGAGTTCTCTGCTTGTGCCTTGAGAATCAGCAGAATCCCAGCAGAGTTTGGGTTGGATGGCATCTTAAAGCCCATTCCACTACAACCCCTGCCATAGCAGGGACACCTCCCACTGTCCCAGGCTGCTCCAAGCCCCAAAGTCCAGCCTGGCCTTGGGCACTGCCAGGGATCCAGGGGCAGCCACAGCTGCTCTGGGCACCCTGTGCCAGGGCCTGCCCACCCTGCCAGGGAACAATTCCTGCCCAGTATCCCATCCAGCCCTGCCCTCTGGCACTGGGAAGCCATTCTCCATTGTCACTCCATCCTTTGTAAAGAGTCTCTCTCCACATTTCTTGTCAGCTCCTTCAGGTCCTGGAAGGCCACAGCTGGGTCACCCCAAAACTTCTCCTCTCCAGGCTGAGCAGCCCCAGCTGTCCCAGCCTTTCCTCCCAGCAGAGCTGCTCCATCCCTCTGCTCATCCTGGAGCCTCCCCAGCCTCTCTCCAGCAGCTCCAGGTCCCTCCTGTGCTGGGCCCCAGGGCTGGGGCAGCTCTGCAGGTGGGCTCTCACCTGAGCCCAGGGGCAGAGGGGCAGAGTCCCCCCTGCCCTGCTGCCCACGCTGGGGCTCAGCCCAGGGCACACAGGGGAGGTCTGGGGACCAACTCTCACCCACCAGTGCCTCGGTGGCCTTGGAGGATGTGGAAGTCCAGCGTGTGCCTCCAGGGCATTTGCTTTTGGGTGCAAATAGCCATGGAATTAAACTGCGTGCGGTTAACAGCTGTATGACACTTCTGTTGTGGCAACACGTGCATCACCTCTCTGAGCACTCAACAGTGTCCATGTTTTCCAAGGCCTGCTGGGAATCTGAACCTCTGACCATGGCTCCAGTGAAAAAGGAATTTAATAAACCTGAACAAGCACAGCTGTAGCAGAACCATCATTGATTTCTATGTGCAACATGCAACAAGACAACACCTTACACCATCTTTCCTTCCTGAAATACTGTTGTCAGGGATGGAGACCTAGATCACGGGCTAAAGGAATTCCACAGACATTTTTGTGGGCACTTTAGGCTTTTGGCAGAGATGCTCCATGGCCTCATGATGTCTGTGTGTTTATCTATCAAAGTAAATGGGGAGGGGATGGAGTGTGAAGGAGTGTGGCACTTGGCATGACATAAGTGGAATAGTGGTATGGAATAAGGAGCAGACAATTGTCCTGCTATGGGCTGAGATAGAGCTCATTTCTTCTTAGGATCTGTTCTAGGGCTGTATTTTGGATTCAGTACAGAGTAATGATGATAACATGCTCATGTTTTGGTTGTTGCTAAATTGTTTTTATCCTAAATCAACGACTTTTTGTGTCTCCTGCACTCTACCTATGAGGAGATACACAAAAACAAAACAAAACAAAACACAAAACCCACCCAAAACAACAACAACAACAACAACAAAACCAACCTGGGAGGGAGCACAGCTGGAACAGGTGACCTGAACTGGCCAAAGGGATATTCCCCATCATAAAACATCCTGCCCAGTATATAAATTGGGGAGTTACCTGAATCAGGGTTCAGGGATTGGGTCTGGCATTCAGTGGATGGTGAGCAATTATGTTGTGCATTTCTTTTAAATATAATTATTGTTATTATAACAGTAATAGTTAAAATTTGTTTCAGTTTTTAGATTGTTCTCATCTCAGCCTGTAAACTTTATTTTTGATTTTCCTCCTCATTCCTCAGGAGGATGCAGGGGTTCAGCAAGTGGCTCTGTGGAGCTTTGTTGCCACCTGGGGCTGAACCACAACAACGCCCAAGGATTCTCCCCAGAGCTACTCTGTCTGCTCATTCCCAGCCTGGATTGATCCTGAGGGTTGCCCCAACAAATGTGCAGCCCCAGCACTTGGTGTTGCTAAACCTCCTGAGATTCCCACTGCTTCAGCTGGTCCGGGTCCCTCTGGATGGCCTCATCCCTCAGGGGTGTCACTGCATCCTCAGCTCGGTGTCCCCTGCAAACCTGCTGAGGGCCCACTGGATTTCTCCATCTGTTAATGGAGTTATTGAACACCACTGGTCCAGGACGGACCCCTGGGGGCCTCCACTGATCCCTGACATCCATCAGGACTCTGAACCATTGACCACGACCCTCTGGCTGTGACTGTGCCACTACTGCCTTCTCCATCCATCAGTCCATCCATCGAATCCAGCTGTCTCCAGCCCAGAGAGAAGGATGTTGTGGGCACCCTTGTCAGAGGCTGGACAGAATTCCAGATGAATGAGATCTGTGGCCCTTCCCTTGGCCACTGATGAAGTCTCTGCACCAGAGCAGACCACGGGGTCAGGCAGGAGGATTTTCCCTGGGTGAGGCTGTGCTGGCTGTCCCAAATCATGTCCCTGTGCTCTGTGAGCCTCAGCAGAGGTTCCAGGAGGGGCTGTCCCTGGATCTTCCCAGCACAGAGGGGAGGTGACAGGTCAGTGGCTCCCAGGGTCCCCCTTTCCACCCTTTTTAGAGATGGGGACAATGTTTCCCTTTTTTCCAGCTTCTGGGAAAATCCCAAGCAGAGGGGGAGAAGGCTGACTTTCCCCTCGGGTAAACATACAAAGAGATTGTTTTCACACAGCCAGTCAGTCAGCAAAAGACAAATTACTTTAATTGGGGAAATGGACAATTTGAATGGGTTTTTGCTTCTGCCCATGTAATGAAATGCTATCTATTCTCACAGGGAAAGCAGAGTAAGGAATGTCTGTAAAGATAGCTAAAATAAAATGTTGGTCTCAGGCTCATAACAAAGCCTCTTGTCCCTGCAGCATTCTTTCAGTTAACAGTGTTCAGTGTTTTAAGGTCACCAAATTTCAATTACATCAGATATTCAGTTTGCATCTTTTAATTGGCTATCTTGATTTATGATCTAGGTGGAGAACCCTGACTTCCTTTTCACAGTATAATAATGAGACCTGTCCTAAAATATTGCCATTAAATTACCTTTTAGGTACTTACTGAAAACTGTCCAACTTGGGCATTACCTTTATAACAAAGCATTGGTTCAAATACTGTAATAGTGAAAATTCTTAAGTAGCTGTAACAGCAATTTTTTTCTTTCTCTACTGGAAAGTTGTCTGTTCTGTGCTATTATTAACTTATTTCTAGGATGAAAATTATGCAAATTGGGTTTTTAGTTAAGTCCTTCAATATGTTTGTGTCAAGGTTAAGATTTTATAAGCATTTAATTGATTTTGATTGATTTGCCAGTCTAAAGAGAAGCATAACTAAGAGGAGCTGGTGAGTATGCCTGAGAATACAGAAACAAAGAGGATGTTACGTGAAACTGTTTAATCTGAGACATCATTCACCTGTTCTTTGAAAACAATCCCGGGAAGGAGCACAATTTTAGAAGATATGTGTTAATTAGAGATAAGACATCTGTTTGAGTTTGTGTCACTAATGAATGGCACACAGTATTTATTCTGCTTTTGGAACATTTTGTTCTGTTAAATACAAATTACCTCAGCAATTAAAATTGTAGATAATAGATCATCAGTTATCTCCCAATAAGACTTACCAGCACCACCTGTCTTTGGCTTCACCGCCTCACCTAGTTTAAATCTCTCCTCTGAGTCCCTTCCCATATAAAACCACAAGTTTTTGTTTTGGTTTGTTTTGGGTTTTTTTGGTTGGTTCGTTGGTTTTTGTGGTTTTTTTGGTTTGTTTGTTTTCTTTTTGTTCTTTTGTTTTCATTTTTCTGAGCCATTGGCATGAGGAACTCTGCAATGTCCCATCCTGAGATCACTGTTGTGAGTTTTACTGTGCCCAAATTGTTTGGCTTAATCATCCAATCCCACCCCACACATTTCACACCATCACTTCTGTGTCTTTTTTTATAAGTAGCCACTTTGGGAGTGCGAATTTCTGTCCTACAAACATCCTTGTTCCATGTAATTTCCTCTCTAGTTCATAATCCTCCTTTAAAACCTGTCTCTGATGTCTGCAATCCATTGTTGTCCAGCCTTGACTTTGGATAAACTGGGGCCAGGTTGAACATGGGGAGCAGTAAAATTATTCATACTTATTGGCTCTTTGCTACATCTCTCTCTCTCTCCTCCTTTAATTTGTTTACAGACTTGTCATAACTATGGATTTTGATTTCAAGAGCCCCCAGTCTGTTTCTTTTTTATTTGTTTTTACAGCACCTTCTGTTGCATTCTTTTGTGGTTATTGATGGGAGCTCTGAATCAGATTTTATGACTGTTGGAAGGTCAAGTCTTGAATTTTGAGCCAGGTAGGTAAATTCTGCTGGGAGGAAGAGTGGGCAAGGAAAACAAAGGTGCTGGAGGGTTTATGTGGCTCAGATGTGCTGTGGAGCTGGATGTTCCCTTCACCCAATCTGTCCTTTCCGGGATGCTTGGGGGACTGGACTGAGTGTGTCATTTACTGCTGTTTAATGTCTCCACTGATGAGCTGAATGATCTGGCTGAAGGGATTGAGGGCACCCTCAGTCAGTTTGTGAAGAACACTGAGCCAGGCGGGACTGTGGGAAGGGCAGGAGCTGGGGAAGGGGCTGGAGCCCCAGCAGAGGCTGAGGGAGCTGGGAAAGGGGCTCAGCCTGGAGCAAAGGAGGCTCAGGGGGGACCTTGTGGCTCTGCACAAGTCCCTGCCAGGAGGGGACAGCCAGGGGGGGTCGGGCTCTGCTGCCAGGGAACAGGGACAGGACAAGGGCAAAGGGCCTCAGGCTGGGCCAGGGGAGGCTCAGCTTGGCCAGCAGCAGGAATTTCTCCATGGAAAGGGTGCTGAGGCCTTGGCAGGGGCTGCCCAGGGAGCTTTGGAGTGCCCATGGCTGGAGGTGTCCAAGGCAGGGCTGGAGGTGGCACTCAGTGCTCTGGGCTGGGGACAAGGTGGCCATGGGGCACAGCTGGGACTCCGTGGGCTGGGAGGGGTTTTCCAACCTCAGGGATCCTGGGATTCAGTGATTTCATCTTGTTCAGGGGCCAGTTTCCCTTAGATCTTTTTGCTTGGTGCCCTATGATGTGTTGTAGCCTCACAAAGTGTCTGTAATGACCCTCCAGCAGTCCCAGTGATGGCTGTGATGCCACATCCAAATTTGGTATCCGAGGAGTACAAGGCGCTCCCTGGACTGGGGAGACCAGCTGAGCCAGATATATCTCTACCTGCCCCTGCTCCACCACACCTTTCATTCATGGCACAGGCTCATGTGCTGATACTGCTTTTGCTGAGTAAATTTAAGGAGTTCACAGCGGTCCCTGAGCACACATGGGGTCCCTACTTAAAAGAGAAAATAAAAAGAGAGAAGTGATATTTTGGAACAAGCAGAAACAACGCCACGCTGTCATTTGTTAGGCAAGCAATGTGAAAATGTGCTCTGAGACAGGAAGGCAGAAGGTTGCTGAGCTGAAATAGTTGCAGGGAGTTGAAGGGAGAAAAACCAGGATGCTCTAGATGGAATGGAGAAAATGTTACAAAATGATGGGAAAAAAAACCCCAGCCAAGCAGACTGGAAAGCAAAGGAACAGATGACAGATGTCCCATTTTGCATTCAAGAAGTTCACATCTTCAGTGTCTAATCACTACCTCTCATATTCTCAAACATTAATTTGTTACATTTACCTTCAAAATTCTCAGCCCTTCCTTATGTCAATCGTTATTGGCAACAGTCACATGCTCTACGCTCTGTAGTAAATTGAAGTGCAAAGAAAAGCTAAAAAAAAAAAGTAGAAATGCCATTTTTAACACCTTCTAAAAACACCTTTGAACACAGAATTTGTGCTTGCAAAGGCAGAGTTAACCTCTAGCAAAAACATGTAGGTATGGGATCTTTTTGGTTATTCTAATATGACCTCAAATTCTCAGGTTTCAATTCTCTTGTCCACCTGGAGAACAAAGCAAGAGAAGAGTTTCCATTGCTTGAATGCATTTCTTTTATATTGACTGAATAGTTAAAAAAAAAAAAAAAAAAAGAAAAAAAGAAAAAAGAATAAAAACAAAACACATTTACAGAGGTTGTGGGTTAGGAAATCAAGTAAAACAGTAGAGAAAAAAAATGCACTGATATGGTGTGAAATGTGAGGTTAGGTACGATGCTGATATGAAGGAATGATGTTTCATCCCAGAACATGTCACACCCGAGGGTCTGTTGGTGTTTTCAGGATCTCCACCTGCAGCATTTTCAGGAGGGAAAGGATTTTTAATGCCCAAACACTACCAGGATCTCCTCCTAAATGGGCAATGAGGGCAAATTCTGCCTCGATGACGTAAAAGGATTAGGATTAGGATTATTAGGATGATTAGGAAAGGGCTTCCTGGACTCATTAAACACCCTGCTTCAAGACTGTGAGCCCTGCAGAAGGGAGCACAGCAAGAGCTGCTCAGCTACAGGAGGCCTTATATTTTCACACCTTCCTCAATCCCAGATGTATTCCCACTTTACAGTTAGTTCAGCGGACTGGATTTGGTTTCATTTACACCATTTAGGGACCTGCCCGTGCAATACATTGTGTGCAGCAGGATTCATACAGATTTATTTCTGTGTAGTCACACCTTCAGGGTGTGCTGCCTGGTGAGAACTGGGCTTTCTATCACACGTGTTGTGAGACAGCCAGTAAGGCAGGAACACCTCCTGTAAGACTGGAATAATGCAGCAGTTATAAAGCTGCTACATCTGTGACACTTGATCAGCCCATAAATTCAGTATTCACAGAACTCACATGAACTAAGCAGAGACTTGATTACGGACCACTGTTTATTCTGGGTAGTGGTATTTAAACTTGGGTAACAGCTTTGCTTATGTAATCAAGAAAAGTTTCTAGGTTTCTTTTGCTGGAAACACATTCCTTGTAGTTAACACAGAGGGAGGGAGTGTGGAACTCGCTAGCAAAACTGGCCCATATTAAATCCATTGTGAGTGCCAGAGGCTTTCACTCTGTTGTTTTGCTTCGGGAAGGCTGAGGGGTGTAAATACCTTTAGTAGAGCTCACTGAGGGTTTAGCTGTGCTTTGAACATGTGCTGAATGCCCACCCCTTTCCCTGGCTTGGTCCTGGGCTCTTCTGAGCTAGTCCATCCTGGGAGCTTTGGCCTGGTTTCCCAATGAGTCACAGCATTTGGGTGTGATCAAAACTAGATCAAGGCAAACACAAGATGATTAAGTGTAACTGTTCTATCATGGGAACTGTTGAGAAGCTCTATTTAAACTGTGAGGCAGAAGGATATTTTAAGATTTGAAGGTGACCGAGGAGTGTCAACCTGCTTGTTTATAAAGAAAAACAGCTCTGTGTCATCCACCCATCTTTTGATAAACATAAGTTTAACACACTTCTCCCTAGGAGGACTTGAGCAATGGCAAGGGGTTTCTTCCGCCTTCCCCCACTGATTGAGAAGTTTTTTCTTTAATCAGAACCTTTATCCCATCCTGTGAGTGCAGGTTAAAGATGGGTGTGTGTGAAATGGCAGTTCCTGTGCTCTCAGCCATAACTCTACCCTGTGGCTGGTTTTACACTCATAATGAAAAGCTTTTAAAATTGACTCTGGCTTATTATTTGTTTGCTAGTGTAGTTGTCCTTAAATTTTATGTGTGACCTTAATCTCCTGGAGGAGGAGATTCACAGACAATTTTCAAGGTTGCTCACACGTTTCTGCTCAGTTCACTACATCCAGCTCAGTGAAACACCAATAAACTCCAGAGGAGTTCCACACTGATTACTGAAAGCTCTGCAGTACAGGCTTTCTTTTCTCAAAATTGCCTGTATTCAGGTTTTAAGAAAATTATAACATCATTTTGAGCTCTTGCATATAATAAAAGGAATATTTAATGCATTTTACCTATCACCTAATGATTTGCAAGGTTTTATTTTTTCCACATGGGGATGCATGTTGCAAAACCTAATACTTTCCCCAGCTGCTGCACAGGCTGTAGTAGGGGACTCCTAAAGTCCTGACATTTACAAGCTCAAAAGGATTTACACGTTTAACAAAAGTTTTAGCAGTATAAAAAGTGTTTGGCAACACTGTACAAGTTAACCTGTGCCCTTTAACGTTATTGCTTTCCAGGAGCTGTCAGAGCTAAGTGATTAAACAATAAATCATAACACACGGAGACAACAGCAATCCCTGGAACCATCTGTAAATGACAGACTTCTGGAATGCTCTTTTATTCCCTGGACACAGTTTGCTCCTTAGAATGGTCCATCAGCAAGGGCAGTGGACTTAGAGCCTTTCTGTCACTCCTAGTAAAATATCTTACCTCTAGTGAGGGAGGGTTTGTTTTTGGGAGGAAGGTTGTAATTTGGAAGTTCATATTCCCACATGAACAGAAGGGCTGTAACTTGAATTTCCTTGAGGTTGATAGCACAGTTAAGGGCAGAGTTCCAGCAAAACGGAAGGAGCTGTCCTGAATTCTGGAACATGCTTCTCATTGAACTAAGAAATGAACTTCCCATCTGAAAATGTCAGTTTTTATAACTTCTGTGTGATACAAACATGTGCCGATTACCTCTGGAAAAGGTCTGTGTAAATTCCTTCTCTTGTGTGATTTTGCGGATTTTCAGCTAGAACTATAGAACTCTGTGAAATTAAAATTTGAAAGTTCTTTCATGTATTAAGATGTAAGGGTTATTGCAGGTTTTCATTGGAAGTTATTTATTTGCATTAAGGTTTTTCTGAAAAAAGAAATCAAAAGACACTAAATCCCCTTAGCCAGGTTTGTGGGATGAAGTACCCAGTGCACAGTGAGATTGACAGCGTTCCTTTGGAGTTAGTCCTGAAAGGCAAAGGAGTCCAGCAAGGCTGGAAGTGCTTTGAAAAGGAATTGTTAAATATTTGAGAGCAGGCTGTCCCCATGTGTAGTTATCAGGAAAAAAGACTAGCCTGGTTAAACAGAGAATTTGGGCTGGAACTAAGGGAAAAAAGAGAATCTACCCACTCTGGAATGAGGATCAGGCAACTTGGGAGGACCACAAGGATGTTGGAAGGTTGTGCAGGGAGAAGATTAGAAGGGCCAAAAGCCAACTAGAACTTGAGTTGGCCTTCAGTTAAAAACAACAAAAAAAGTTTCTACAAATGCCTTGGCAGCAAAAGCAGGGTCAAGGAGAGCCTTGCTTGTTTGTTGGATGAAGAGGGGAATGCAGTGACAGGGGATGAGCAAAAGGCAGAGGTACTCAATGCCTTATTTGCCTCAGCCCTCAATATCAGCACCAGTTGTCCTCAGGATACCCAGCCCCCAGAGCCAGAAGTTAGTGATAATTAATGACAGAGCTGAGTGCATCCCAAAATCCAGGAGATGGTTGGTGACCTGCTCTGCCAATTAGACGCTCACAAATCTATGAGCCCTGAAGGTCAAGGCCAGCTGGACACGAGCCAACAGTGTGCCCAGAGGGTCAAGAAGGCCAAGAGCCTCATCTGGACCTCTATCAGCAATAGTGCGGCCAGCAGGACCAGGGCAGTGACAGTCTCCCTGTCCTGGGCACTGGTGAGGCCACACCTCAAATCCAGCTGTGAGCCCCTCACTTAAAAAGGGCACTGGGGTTCTGGAGTGTGCCCAGCGAAGGGCAACAAAGCTCGTGGTTGGCCTAGAAAACAAGTGTGAAGGATGGCTGAGGGAGCTGCTCAGTCTGGAGAAGAGGAGGCTCAGGGGGCACCTCATGGCTCTCCAAACTCCCCAACAAGAGCAGAGGTGAGCTGGAGCCTTCAGTGAGAGGAGCAGGGGGAAAATGGCCTGAAGCTGAGACAGGGGTGATCCAGATTCGATATTAAAACCCACTGTTTGGGTTGTCAGGCACTAGAAGGGGCTTCCCAGGGAAGTGATGGAGTCATTACTCCTGGAGGTGCCCAAGTGGTGCCTTGATCTGTTGCTGGGTGACGTGGTTGAGGGGTCCACTGGCAGTGCTGGATGCATGGTTGCACTGCATGATCTGGAATGTCTCTTCCAACCTCGATGATTGTATGATTCTGTGGGTTTAATGTCATTTAAAAACTTCTCTAGGATTTCTTTCTGGACAATACACTGGACTCTGGAGCATTCACTTGTCTCTCTGAGCTTGCACAACATCCCCTCCTTCCAGTGTCCCGTACCCACCTCTCTGCCACAGAACCCCACTTGTGCCAGAGTGTCCCCTGTTATCTCTCTGCTCCACCAAAGTCTTTCATGAAAGGTTTTCTGGAAGATTTTCTGGAAGATTTCCTGGATCCTTTAGCTGGAAGCGTGCGTAGATATTGCATGTGGCTATCTCTGCACCACCACCCCTACATGTTTCTGCTGTTTATAGTGAGGGATGTGGGTGGGTGGCAGGCAAAAGGAACACACAGGAAAATAATTTACTCTTCCTTGAAACACTGAATGTTTAACCTCACAAAAAGTACCCAAATTCTGCCCGTGGGAGATGTTGTAGTCCCATCTGCCAAAATATGTTTGTTCTTTGTAATTTCTCAAAGGAGGGTTTTGACTGCCAAAAACCCATCTGATCTAAGTTTTCTGATATTGGTTGACATTACTGTAATAAAAATTAACTTTGTCTAATTTTGCTGCTTGGGAAGCAAATTGCCAAATGAGCTTCAAATAAGCAAGTACATATTTAGTAAATTATCCTTAAAATAATTAATTTTTTATTGGAAATACCTTATTACTGATGCTGAAGAACACTTTATTAAACTGTTTCTATTCTCTGAGAATCAATATTTGCTTGTTCATGATAATGCTACATGTGTAGAGTCATTTAGAATTGCAGTCATTAGCCTGGTACTCCAGTGCTTTCGTTACAGCAAATTGAAAAATTTTGCTCTTTAAAGGAAAAAAATATAAGTATTATGATATGTTATGATAATGATTAGACTAAAAGATATTTATCAGAATAGTTTACTGCACAGTACAGCTGCTATAACTATCAGCACAGTGCACTATTGTTAAAACACTATTGATACAAAGATGTTAAAGCCAACAAAAACAATTAACAGGTAGAGATTGATGTCACTCATCCAGACCAAGGACTGTGGGCATATTTCTTTGGCTCAGCCTGCAGGAGTAACTTCGAGGGATATCCTCACTCCAGGGAAGAATTCCACACTCACCCCAAGCAGGAGTTTTTTTAGAAGATCCTCCCATTAAAAAGGGGGTCTGGGTTTCTGCAGTCTAAAGAAACCGTCTGTCAGTCAGGTGACCCCAGGCCAGCTGTGTCAGTGAGCAGATTTAGATAAATTATCAGTAGGATCACTTCTTTGTTCCCTTATCAGCTCTGCCATATCTTCAGCTCAATATCAGGATTTTTAACTTCAGGATTGATGAGTCAAGCTGCTTTCAGCTTTATTCATCCCAAGCTCAAGATGATGTCCCCTTCTCCATCTGCAACTGACAGCTCTAAAAACGGGGCATTGCTGGATTTGTTCTGCTCCCCACTCCAGCAGAGCACTCTGCTCCACTTCTGGAGTTTGACAGGAGTGGGATCAACACTGGAAAATTGCCATTGGACATGTTGTTTTTAGGCAGATTTTCTGTATTTTATAGGCAGGCAAGCTTTGTTTCCCCCAGGATTTAGCTGTAGGAATGCCTGGGCTGGGCATTGCAGGGGTTCTTGGCTGAGCCACTTCCACCAGCTGAGCTGGAGCTATGGCACTGCTGGATGAGGGCAGCAATTTTGCAGACGTAGAGGGAACTTCTGCAGCCAAAACTAGGGGAAGTTAAACCGCAGAATGTGCAGATGTGGAATCCTTTTCCAGATGTGCATTTGGCATGTCCGGTCAGGTAGCTGTGCCTCTCTCTTTTTTTTTTTTTTTTTTTTTTTTTTTTTAGTATGATCAAAGTTAAAATGGAGTTGATAGGAAGAAAATGAAGGAGATGCAGAAGTTTTTAAAATGCAGTATATATTTGCAGTATATATATTATATTTTATATAATGTATATTTATATTAATTTATATTGATATATTGATTTATATTAATTTATATTTATATTATATGATTTATATTTATATATTATATTTGCAGTATATATATAATATATAATATATATCTGACAGATTTTTTTACTGTATTATTTGCTGTTATTTCTCTGTTACTGGAAAAAAAGGGTTTCCTGATAGATGTTTCAATGAGATCTATTGCAACAAGGAGAACAAAGATCATTTTTCAGGCAAACACCAGTAAAATATCTACTCAGTATCAGCAAAACTTGAATTAGATTAATGGCATATTTAAATTTTTTGTATTTTTTCATATTTCATATTACATTGCAAAATGAGCTCAACGTGTTACAGCAATATCAACTGGTTTAAATTAGCCAAACCCACTGGGGGAAAAAAAATTGATTTGTTAATTTTTGAAATGAGCTTTTTAAAATCCACAGAAGAACATACAAACAACTTCTGGAGGTGGAAAAAAATCTAAGGTAGTGCTTAAATTTTATATATTTAAATCAAAATAAGCATTCCCAAGAAATTGTGTAGACAGAAGAAATACAGCTCATGCTACATTTGAAGAAAAAAAATATTTTTGTGAGACTGATTTTTTCTTTTAATTACTTTAAAATACTACATTATCTGACAAACCTGTCTTCATTTAAAGTGTACAGCAAATAAATACACCTCAAAATCTTTGGTATTTTCCTGTCCAGCCATGTTCTTTCTGCTGGAATTGATTAGATTTGGGTACTTAGTACCCAGTCCAGGTCTCCACAGAGCTGAGGCAGGAAAAGTGGGAAGAGCAGCTCGTTGTCCAGTGGGCTCTCCCGGAAAACCCTTCCCCGGTTACCCCCTCTCCATGTGCACACACAGGAGAGTCATCGGAGCAGGGAGAGCAAAGGCCAGGGAGGACACTAAATCTGGAGAAACAAAGTGTTTGGATACTTCCAGTTTAAAAGTGGAGATGCTTTCCTTGAAGAATTCCCCCAGGACACTGGTATGCTATGGAAGGAGCTCTTGCCAACACTCTGGAGGCTTTGAAGGGACTTCCAGTGCTGCTCTCCTATGTGGAGTGTTGTCAGCTCAGCCACCACTCCTCAGTCACTCTGGTGATTTCATTACAGGGGTGTGGTGCAGCCTCCAAAGAGAAATAGGAGCCACAAGGCTGTAGCTGTGTCAGAACCCACCAAATGTCTCCACCTGTAGGACTGTGACCAGTGTGGGGCTCTACACATGGAAAAGTTAAACCTGTTGGAGCCAGTCCAGAAGAGGCCATGGGGAGGCTGGAGCCCCTCTGGAGCCAGGCTGGGAGAGCTGGGGGTGCTCACCTGGAGAGGAGAAGGCTCCAGGGAGAGCTCAGAGCCCTGCCAGGGCCTAAAGGGGCTCCAGGAGAGCTGGAGAGGGACTGGGGACAAGGGCTGGAGTGCCAGGACTCAGGGAATGGCTTCCCAGTGCCAGAGGGCAGGGCTGGATGGGATACTGGGCAGGAATTGTTCCCTGGCAGGGTGGGCAGGCCCTGGCACAGGGTGCCCAGAGCAGCTGTGGCTGCCCCTGGATCCCTGGCAGTGCCCAAGGCCAGGCTGGACTTTGGGGCTTGGAGCAGCCTGGGACAGTGGGAGGTGTCCCTGCCATGGCAGGGGTGGCACTGGATGGACTTTGAGGTCCCTTGCCTCCCAAACTATTCTGGGATTCTCTTTTTTTTTTTTTGAGGGAAATACCTCTGCACTAAGCAGAATGCAGAATTCCTAGTCACAGGTGTCCCTTAAAGTGTGACCCAGTGGATGGTGTGACCTGCTTGTCCATAAACTGCTGGGAAGGGGATGTTTTTCCTTCTCACAGAGTGTGCAGTAAAAAACAATCTATTCCCAGGAGTGTGCTTGAAAGCTCTCAGACAGAAATGGTGCCCAGGACCTCCAAGCACTGAAGGTTCTGCCTTGGAGGGACACCTTGGGGCTTCAGAGAGTCACTGGATATTCTTCTTGGGAGGTAAAATGTCACAGGGATGTAAAATGTCTGAAAGGAGCATTCTACTCCAGGTATTATTTAGACACCAGGGGATTTGGAAGCCGAGGTCTCTTACATGGTTAAATACCTATTTCTAATTGCTCATTAAGAAGAAAGATTAATTTCTTAAGCACTAGAGAGTTCATGAGCATATTTCCCCTTCTCTGAAAGCACCTGGCCTGCAGCTGATCTGAAGCCAAAGTGAAGGCACTTCTTAGTGCTCCAGCATCAAAAATGTTGCTTATATTTTATATTTTGTAATATGTTGACTCATGTGATTCGTATCTCACCTTTTTTATTGTATGGGACACTAATTGCCTTATTTCTTGCCATTTTTTTTTTCTGGAAAACAGGGTGAAAAGACTGAGAGCTCTATTACCAAACCCAAAGCTCTACTTTAGTCCAGATTATCTCACCAAATGCTTATCAGTGAAAGTGAAGTCTCCCTGTGCCCAACAGTGAAGCCTTATTGCTCTAGAAACCCTTCCCAAAGGAAGAAGAGGGGTTCCATCAAACATTTCACCCCAACATCCTCTGAATGTGGGATCATTCAGAATTCCAACAAAACTTGGGGTGGCATCTTGAAGGCGATTTCTGTCTTGTTTTCCAGACATTGCTCCAAACGCTCCCTGTTTCTCACTTTTGCAGAGTCCTATAAAAGATTATAGGACATAAATTTGGTTTTCTGTGTTGCTGTTACCCAAGCCAAGAAATTGAAGAGTATCAACTTCCTGATTTGGGCCCGATTTGACTTTTGATAGTCACGCTGTACACTTCAAACTCCCTTGACAATGCCAAAGACAATGCCAAAGGATCCTTCTTTCTCTCACTCCTCACTAACTTCTGCATGTTGCTGTTGTGTGCAGTAAACCTTCGCTGTCTCTCTCCCCCGAGGAGCTGGAAACGATTCCTGTAAGACAAGTACTTAGCAAATCCATTTGTAAAGTGCATTTGGAAAACTCGGGAATGTGTCGGGGGGGGGGGGGGGTTCCACATCAATGGAAGATTATTCATTCAGTGTGAATTTAGTTACACATTTTCAAGGCAGTATAGATTTCACTCCTGAAAATAACCCATAAAATTTTCCAGGCGAGGGGGGAGGGAACCCACCTAAATTGGTGCCATTTTTTTCATGTATTCATAGAAATACGGATTACAGAATGAATTATCATAATTTTCTCACAGTACACCATTTCTTGAGTGATGTTAATACCTTGATGATTGATAGTCAATGTAGAGGGAAGAACATTAATAGTAAATACCAGTGTTTCATTTCCCTGTCTATACATTTTTATTGTATTTCTCCAGAAACACACAGTGCTATAGCCTTGCTGCTTTTGAATGATATCACACTATACTGCATGTCCTGAATAATTTTTTTTCTGAATAAATGAGCTAAGTAATTTATAAACATAAATATACCTAGATTTATGGTCTAATGAGATTTGATATATTTGGTTTAGGTTAGAATACAACATTTTATGAGTAATCATATAGGTAGGTGCATACGTTGTATTTTGATGGCAGTGATTTACTGCAATACCCATTGGTGTAGACAGCTTTAAAATGTGCTAAGTAACTGCCTTGGACCTTCAGTCTTAAAAACCCTAGCATCCTATGTGAATAAAAGATGGCTATTAATAATTCCTGGGTTTCATGTTCACAGGCTAAGTCCTTTTTTTTGATTATTCTCTCTTTTTCTCTTACAAACTTCCCTTCTTCAGTCCATTTTCTGCTGCTTATAGGTCTTCCCTATGAGTGTAATGCGCTCAAAATAAACCAGCAGCGGCAGGTTTCCATTTAAAACTCTTATTGCTCCTTCAGCACTGAAGTGCTCAGCACACGAAGGACATGGATGGACCTGTTGAAGCAAGTCCACATGATCAGAGGGATGGAGCAGCTCTGTTGTGAGGAAATGCTGGGAAAATATTGATTGTTCAAGCTGGAGAAGAGAAGATTTGGGGTGATCTAATTGTGGCCTTCCAGTGTCTGAAGGGATTGGGAAAGGTATTGGGGGTTCTCCTCTCTCAGGGAAAGCAGGACAGGACAAGGGCAAAGGGCCTCAGGCTGGGCCAGGGGAGGCTCAGCTTGGCCAGCAGCAGGAATTTCTCCATGGAAAGGGTGCTGAGGCCTTGGCAGGGGCTGCCCAGGGAGCTTTGGAGTGCCCATGGCTGGAGGTGTCCAAGGCAGGGCTGGAGGTGGCACTCAGTGCTCTGGGCTGGGGACAAGGTGGCCATGGGGCACAGCTGGGACTCTGTGGGCTGGGAGGGGTTTTCCAGCCTCAGGGATTCTCTGGTGAGAGCCTACAAGAAAGATGGAGAGGGACCTTGGACAGGGCATGGAGTGACAACACAGGGGGAGTGGATTCAGACTGAGAGTATGTGTAGATTGCACACTAGGAATAATTTATTCCCTGTGAAGGAGGGTGGGGAGACCTTGGCACAGGGTGCCCAGAGCAGCTGTGGCTGCCCCAGCCCTGGAAGTGTCCAGTGCCAGGCTGGACTCTGGGGCTTGGGGCAACTTGACATAATGGAATCTGTCCCTCCCTATGGTAGGGGGTGGAACAAGGTGAGGTTTAACGTCCTTTCGAACCCAAACCACTCTGTGATTCTATGACTGTTCATAAGCCAGTGTGAAACGAGATCTATGAGAGTTGATCTAAAACTTGCACACCTTGATGTAACCCATTGAGTTACTGCCTGAACAATGTCGAGACTTGAACTTGATTTTTTTTAAGTAGGCATTTGCTATTTCAGTGCTTTAGCAGGAAAAGATGGAAGTTTCACTCTAGGACTGGGGATGGTGCTTGTGTTGTTTAAGAAAACTGCTGTTTTCTATAGCTGTCTCTCCAGGTATCCAGCTGCAGAGCAGAGATGTGACTGCACAGCTCAGCATGGACCCCAATTCTCTTGTAAATTAAGCTATTGGCATTGAGTATTTCTAGGCCAGAGTTCCCCACACTACCTTTCCCTGCCTAGGTAAGTACAGCTGGCAGCATGTCTGAATGTCCAAATAGATGTTCTGAATTAACTTCTTTAATGTCATTGCTCAATATTGGCTTGATTATTGTACTGGCTAATCAGAAAATACAGACTTCGTTCAGAACTTGGTATAGCTTCATTTATTTAGGGGAAAAGGAAAATTTCCCCAATTTCTCCCCCTTAATGGAAACTTCCACACTAAAGGTGTGCTGCCAAACCCCAAAATTGCTGGAAGACTTTGAAACTGGAAGAAAAAAAGAGATCACAGGATGCACTGGATTAATGAAAACAGAAGAGCTGTTGAAATCTTGTCTGGAATAAGCCAAAGCAGTGTAAAATGAAGTCGGAGCTGGTAGGTGCTGATGCTGTGATGATGACAGCATTCTCCAAGATCAGGATATTTTGCCTCTTAGGGCAACTGTGAGGGTGTCGGAATTCAAGGGTCATTTTTATTTTTTTAACAGGATTTTTCTGTTTCTCTCTGCACAGCCCTAAAATTGGGGACTGCTCCTTCAGCCCTCCTGTGCTGAGTATCATCTGCTGCTGACAGATCGTAAAGAACCCAGGGCATGAAGACACACATGGAAGAATTTGATCACTGAAATGCTCAGCACGAGCAGGAAAATTCCATCCTCAGGGGTTCCTCAAGTGTCTGGATCAGCCCTGGCCGTGCCCTGAGCTGTACTAACCCCCATCAGCTGAGGCAAGGCCTCCAGTGTCATTTTTGGATGGGCTGCTTTGGAGCTCGGGAGGTGTGCAGGTTAATTCCAGCTTCTCAAGCCCCATGGAAGTCTAGAGAAGGCCAAGGAGTGTTTGGGATTATGAGGGCTAAAATTAACCTCTCTCCCTGCAGAACAAGGGCATAGCTTGCACCCCTACCAGTTAGAAAATTGGGCACAATTTAGAGAACAGCAGCAAGGAATAAAAAAACCAGCTCTAACAGAAGAGATTTCTGTTTGGGCAACGTAAAAAGAGAAATTATTGTTAGGTAGCTGAATTTCTTGCAGATTGGGTTCAGCAGGTAAAACCTTTTGCTAATTTTCAACCCTACTTTTCCCACTGGGCTTCATAGGTAATTGATAATGGTGTTTGGCTCCAGATACTGACTCAGTTCAGGAAGCTGCACTTGATGTATTTGCATCTCATCACTCAGTTGCCATTCTTCATTAGATGAGTAAAATTTTATTTTGCTCTACACAGAGAGGCCTCAGCAAAAAAAAAAAAAAATAAAAAAAACAAAACAAAAAAAAAAACCCAAAACAAAAAAAAAACCCTTGAGGTGTGTTAGCTTTCAGTCTGAGAAGAATGTAAATGGGTATTAGAAGCTTTATTTGGTCAAATGGGGAGAATTAATCAGAGCAGTGGAAGGTGGCCTGGTGTCCTGGGAAGTACTGACTCCTGCTCAGTATTTATTTTAATAAGATATTCCAAAAGGCTCATACCTGAGTGTACCTGTGCCAGGCAGCAGCTCAGGTGTGCCAGAAACTGTTGGATCCATTGATACTTGATCAACATCAACTTCTCTGAGGATGAGAGAGAGATTTTAGTGTTCACTGGGCCAAACTGAAATGGACAGTTTTCAAATGGGATAAAAAGGACCTGACAATTGGAACATATCTCCTGCCCAAGTCTGTTTCTATCCTGTCTCCATGGGCTTCTGAATGCTGCTGATTATTTTGCTCCTTCTTATATATTATTTTTTTTATTCAGATTTTCTATATATGCTTTTAGTGGATAATAAATGCTTCTATTGATTTATCACACTCAATAAACTAGGTTTTGATAAATATATATACAGTATACTTTGTAAAGCATAATACTACCTTCATTTTCTGTGGGGGATTATTAATAATTATTTAATGCTTACTCATAGCTATGGGAAAATTACATATCATAAGCTTCCTTACAATATGTGTGCCTAATTCCACTGAAATTTATGGGTACTAAAAAGTTGTCAGGGTTTGCTCCTCCTAATAAAACATCCCATTTCTGAATAGTAAAGAACTTCACATTACTACACAGAATGAAACACAGTGAGTCCTACAAAGTATTTGATGTTCTAGAGACGGAGCTGCCAAGCTGGGACGAGAACAGGAAATAAAGCAATGTTAAATTACTGCAACGTGAGTTAAATGCTCCAAACAGAGAAGCTGTAGCTGTGATCTCTGTGGCTCCAGCAGGTTACAGGGATGTTGTACAGATATTTCCAGTGTGCAGAGCACGACTACAGTTCTTAGTGATTAAAATAACTGAAATAATAACCCCAAAAATAGCTGATGGCTGAAAGCAATAAACACAATTCCAGGCATCACAGGCTTAAAAGAATCTGTTCTGGGCTGGAATTTCCGACTCTTGAAACAAAACAGAATTGTAGCTGTACAACCAGATTTATTGGCTACAACACCAGCCTTTAATGAACCTTAACAAAGCAGTCAATTAACAAAGAGCTTACCAGTGCAGCAGAGCACTTTTGATGATAATATGTTTCTCTAAATTTTGAATCCCTACTGTGTTTTGGGTTTTTTTAATTGACTTTTCACTTAATTTTTCTGATTTTGAGTGATTCTTCCCAATTACCCAACTTCTAGGCCTCATCACACACCCCACTTAATTTTGGGCTAGTGCTGCACTCATCATTTAGCATTGCAGTGGGAGATGTTCCATAGGCACAGTGTAAAAGTTCTGCTTAATTTCAAAAATAAATAGAGTTGCATGCTTTACCCGTGAAGTACAATACCATGGAGAGGAACAGGGGAGTTTCCCAGTGAATATGCTTGCTTTTCTATCACAGTTCAGGTACTTCTCATTTTGGGCTCGAATTATCAAATGTTTGAGGATTGTGATTACATCACACTAACACTTGCCCAGCACCCTGTCTCAGGCAGTTTGCTGGCTCAGATGCCTTTAAGAGTGATGCAGGAAGCCCTGATCTGGGTAATTTGTCCATTCTCCACCTGCTGCTTGATGGTACGTGGGTTATTTCATCCTGGAGCCTGCAGAAGTGTGTCCTCATTTTTGCAGTTTTGTTATGAGCTTATGTGACTCCATTCCCGTGGAAACATAACCTGAGCAAAAGAGCTGGCCAACTTCTTTTCAGGAATGTCTTCCAGCTGTGAGATAGATCTTTGGGCTCATTTTGTTGTATAAAATGTTCTCTTATACCACTTTCACATGAATTGCTTCCAGCCATCCCTTGCTACAAGAAGGGTATCTTATAATGACTCATTCTGTTTTCACGCAATTCATTAGCTTTTGTATCTTTGTTTTCCCTGCATTTGCCTCTTCTTTTAGCTAAACATTTCCAGCCTGCCATTCCTCCTTCATTATATCTGTGATAAGTTTCACTGCTGTATCATTGCCTGCTCGTTCTTTCTTTAATGGGGAGTGACCAGAAATTATGACAATAATTACACCACCTTGTTGAATTTAATCAGACATAATGTCTTACTAAGGCTAAAATTTGAGGTATTCAGTCTGATTTCATTGCAGGGACATGAAAAAAGAGCTCCCCTCCCCACCAACACTTACATGTCTAGATGTAGATGATGCACATAGGTAGATAAGGAGAGGACAACTTGCACTGCATTGTTAGGCTCCTAAGCCCTGTAAGGCACAGAAGGCTCTATGGTCTGTGTAAATATTTTTCTCTCTGTGCTAAACAGAGGCAGATTTTCCAGCTAATTTGTCTGTAAAAGAAAAGCGTGGGAACAGCTGTTCCCTAACAATCTGTCAGTCCAAAGTTACCTGAGATGGGATGAGCCGATGATAAAAATTGAGTTTGTCCAAACACCTCACTGCATTGGCAAGACATTAAGACTTGAGTTAGTCAGGATTTGCTCAATTCTTTTGGCCAGCCCAGCTTTGTAACCCATCAATACCTCATATAAGTCTTCAAAGGTCAGTCTCAAGCATTGAAAATCCATCTTCTGCTGCAAATACCCAAGTGACACAAATAGACCTGCCAGCCCTGTAGGCCTCAGGGACAATGACAATGAGTTAGTTTAAGAAGATTATTGAATAAAGGTCCTTCAGGGACATAGTCAGTTGTCAGTGATGGTGATAAAAGGTTCTTCAGGCAGTAAAAACTACTTTCAAAAGTTAATTCATTGTTTAAATTGTTGTATCCACCTAAAATCCCATCTGTGTTTCTCCTGATGAAGAAAAATAAATGGCCTTTTTAGATTTTTGGTCTTGGCTCTTATCTCTGTAGCACCCACATAAATCAAGTGTAACTTCAGGGTGGACTATTGCTTGTTCAATACTGATGCAAACACAGATTAGCACCAAACTGACCATCAGTATCTAATGAGAAAATGCCATGGGTTGTGTTTCCAGTGTCTGTGTCAAGGGTGGTCAGCACTCAATAACTGAGATGTAATCACAGGAGAAGCTCAGGGAGCGTGGTTAAAGAATGGCTGGATGGACTGGAGTAGCTGGCATATTTGGGAAGGATGTGATAAATGCCAGTGACTGCTCTTCTCCCTCAGGCTATGGGAAGACGTCTCCAGAGGAGCAACACTCACCATTTGGACCCTTAAATGTTACACTTTGATTAGAGTAAAGGTTATTAACTGTACGAGGTTGGCAGGAATCCATTTGCAATAATCATATTCTGTCTGGTTCCTCTGTTGCTTCTGCCAGTAGCTCAGGCAGTGTCCCCTTCCTGTCCTCTACAGCTAGCTAGAAGTTGTTGTGTGACATTTACAGCTACTGGCAAAGTGGCTCTGATGAGGTCTTTAGTAGGATATTTTTGGAAACCATTTCAACTTTAATGGGATGCCCATTCATCCACCTCAAATATGTGTCCTGTATCTGTTAGACTCTGCGTTTCACATCTAGAAATGTCACTTCCCTGACTCTCACCCCTGTGCTAGACCAGAAATTCCAGAAGAGTTAAAGCTTGACTTTATTCCCAGTTGTGCTCTCTGCCGTGTTGGGGATGAGGGCTCTGTGCCGGATGGTGCCAGATAGGCACTCCACAACACCCACCCAGGGGCTCTGGGATTTCTTCTCCCAGCTCAGAGATTCCTCAGCTTCAATCCTGTTTGGCAAATAGAGGATCTGATTATGTTCCAGGTGTCCCCAGCACAAGTCACTGTGCCCTACACTGAAGTGTCCCCAGGGAATAAGGGAATGCAGACTGCTGCCATCCTGGCACCATAGTACGATTTTAAGAACAATTCCTTAACTTGGGACTGAACACAGATGGCTTCACATGGAACTGTGCAAGAGAGGTTCAACCCTTTTTTGTCCTACTTCAACACAGAAATACAAAGATTGCAAACCAATGTGATTTTCCTTTGTAGGTTCATATTGACACATCAAAATAGCAAAAAATTGAGAACAAGTTGCCCAGAGAAGCTGTGGTTGCCCCTGGATCCCTGGAAGTGTCCAAGGCCAGGCTGGACGTTGAGCAGCTTGGGATAGTGGAAAGTGTCCCTGCCCACATGGCAGGGGTGTTGGGACCCTTCCAGCCCAAACCTTTCTATGATTGTATGATCATAATGAGAAAAATTCTCTTTCCAGTCCATATAGGACTCTTCTGGTTATGAGAAGCAATGATATTTTGATTAAACTGAAATGAATTCTGATTGGGTGAGTGAAAATTCACATTTTAAATTCACATTCATTATTGTTCATGTGTCTCAACTCAGAGAACTTGTGCTGCATTTAAAGTTCGGGGAGACATGAATGTGTATTCCTTTCCCAAGCTCCATCTATCTCCCATTGTGTTTGCTAACAGAGAAATCAAAAGAAATACGAAATCACAGAAATACAGAATGGTTTTGGTTAAAAGGGACCTTAAAAATCATCTAAATTCAACCCTCTGCCACGTGCAGGGAAATTTTACCTCAGTAGTGGAACATGAGAGTTTCTAGACATTGTTCTAAGACACTAAATGCAAATTTCAAAATATTAAATAAACAAGGGTTAATATTTTCCCAAATTCTTTTTTTTTTTTTTTATTTGCAAGCAAGTAATTTAAAAAGCTATTCAAAGGTGTTTATGAACTACAGATACAGAAGAGTTTTTAACTGGGTGAAACGATGCAAGGACAAAACTTTTATTGACTTCAGCTAATACAGAGGCTTTTGAATTGTTGTTACTGCGCTCAGCCTTTATTTGTGTTTTAGCTTTGTAATTTAGTTACTGGCGAGGCGTAATCACTCTTGATGGATGTGTTCACAACTAAATTGTAACAAAATCTGCTGAGTATACTCTGGGAGCTGCTAATTATCCTTGGCTGTTATTAGCTGTTGTACCAGTCAGAGATGTTCAACTCTTCAGGATTTTCTGTGGATGCCAACAGAACCCTTATTAGTGTCAACTCTCCAAAAAGTCCACCTGATTCTGACAGCTGTTTCCTGTAGGAGAAGGAAATACAGGTGACCTCACCCCTGATAAGTAAGAGCTGTGTTAATTACCCAATGCAGCCTCACCCCTGACGAGTCACGGCTGTATCCAATAAGGGTGAGTGAGATAAAAGAGGGGGTGAACTGGTAAGAAGAGGGTTATCATGGAGGAGGAGCCTTGAGAAGCATGAAGGAGAGAATCATGAAGGAGGATCCTGGGGCAAGAGCATCACTGCTGTGAGGTCAGTCTGGGGCTGCAGTCACAGTCTAGCTGGGTAAAAGCCTGCAGTCAGAGTCTGCACACTGATCCCTGCAGTCACAGTCTAGCTGGGTAAAAGCCTGCAGTCAGAGTCTGCACACTGATCCCTGCAGTCACAGTCTAGCTGGGTAAAAGCCTGCAGTCAGAGTCTGCACACTGATCCCTGCAGTCACAGTCTAGTTGGGTAAAAGCCTGCAGTCACAGCCTGCACACTGATCCCTGCAGTCAGGGTTCAGCTTTAAATAACCAGCAGTCAGAGGCTGCAAGGGAAACCTTCAGTAGGAGTTTACTGCAGCCAGAGTCAGTGAATAGTTGGAGTCAGGATGGCTGAGCTGTGAAGAGGAATAAAGCAAGACCCTTTTTTTGCTGTGATAAATAAGAGGTCTGTGTTTCTGCTCATTTCTATCTTCTTGTAAGAGGGTTGCTGGAACAGTTTCCAGGCTCTACAGAGAAGTAATGGTCAGTGGTGTAAATCAGCTCCTTTTCTGGGAGAGGGATAACAAGCTCTGGGTGGAGTGCATCCCATGTAAGAGCTATTCAAGCCCTTCATCTGTTTGGTATCCCAGTTTGGAGAAGCTGAACTATGTACTGTGCTTCTTAAGAGTCATAAATATGTTTTTCCTGGTACAAAAGGCTTTATGTTTGCTGTTATCCAGTCTCATTTTCTGGTTAAAGCCATGATGCTTTCTGAGCAGTGTATGTTTATTTCAGACTATTAGGATTTACCCTGTTAAGAAACTCATACCAGTTTTTTTTAGAGGCTGGAGCACCTACATTGTTTTCAATGAGTCTTTGGAACTTAGCAGGGAAAAGCACCTCTAGAAATAGAGAAAAGCACTTCTTACTCTATGAAATTCTGTTCAGTTTTGCCCTAGATGTAAACTTGCTCATTTCCCTTTTTAGCACTTGGTTTCTTAGCAAAATGCTGGCAGTTTGTCAAAACATAAATGGTGTAGCCTGGCACACTGTGTCACTGTGGACCACGGCAGTTAGCACAGGCAGGGACATGGGTTCCTCAGGGAACACTGAGAAAGGATTTGGGCTACACTGGACTTGTAATGTAATATTGTCTCAGAGATTCTAGTAAGTGAAAAAAAAAAAAAAAAGAAAAAAAAAAAGAAACCAAAACAACCTTGATACTCCAATTCCCAGTCAAGATAAAGATCTCCTCTCTTTGGCAGGAGATGCAGTTTCTTGTGTGAACACAGGTGGTGGAAGGTGACTGGGAACTGCTGGGCTTTCTCTCTGCTTGTTCTCACATGAAGAAAAGACTGGAATGCAGCTGCTATCTCCTCTCTAGGGTGGTTTTCTTGTATTATGAGTTGCTTTAGTTGCAAAAGTCAAAAGTTCTGAATAGCCAGCCATGGTGTCACCTTTTAATTCAGCATCTCTGGGTACTGGGGAGAGACCTCAAATCCTTTGCTCAACCTGGAGCAAAGGAGGCTCAGGGGGGAACTTGTGGCTCTGCACAAGTCCCAGCCGGGGGAGTCGGGCTCTGCTGCCAGGGAACAGGGACAGGACAAGGGGAAACTGCCTCAGGCTGGGCCAGGGGAGGCTCAGCTTGGATATCAGGGAAAATTCCTTCACCAAAAGGCTGGTCAGGCACTGGAAAGGCTGCCTAGGGAAGTGGTGGAGTCACCACACCTGGAGGGTTCAAAAAAATAAGTAGAAGTCAGCTTGGGTTGGTGATCTTGGAGAGCTTCTAGCTGCACTGGTTCTGAGATTGGGGTATCACCTCTAACTGCAGCACTGAACTCTCTGCCAGCTTTCTCACCTACCTGGGGTAAGTGCATCTGAGGGTGTGTCAGGAAGATTCCCAGTGTGCAGAATTCCCAAGGTGCCTGGAGAAGGGAACAACACAGAGAATTGCTGAAAGAGAAAGGCTGACCTGTGCTGGGGGAGGGTGGAGGAGAAGAATTCTCCTTTATCTCTGTCTGTGTGTGTTGCTGAGCAAGCCACTTCAGCCAAAACAGCTTTTGTGGCCATTCACTCTCTCATCTCCTGCACCCTCAGGCTTAACGTGGAGAAGTGCTGAGCACTCAGAGCTGCAAATGAAATCGATGGGCAGTGTGGTCACTCAGCATTCCCCAAATTAACAAAGAGTGGGATGGATGTCTGGACATGAGGACAACAACAGGTTCTGAGTGCCAACCTTTCATCTGCAAATGATTTGCAGCAGGGCTGGTTTGGATTGTTTGTGTCTGTTGTGAGCACAACTTGCAGTAAATGTAAATTAATTAAAAGTGTGTGAGACGCTCCTGGCTATAATTTCCTGCAATAACGTGTGGAATTAATACCTTTTTCCATGTGCAGCAGGTTGTGAGTGGTATTGAGGCACAGATGTATAGTGCACGCAGTGAACACATCACATTCATATAGGTACAGATGGCTTGAGATGGACCAGCACATGAAGGAGCTGCACTTGCTTCCACTGAAATCGATAAAATTTCCATCCATTTCAATACTCACAGGAGATGATGGATTAGGAGAACTTAATTTGGGGCTTTGGGGAATGATATTCACAACTTTAATTGTATTCATATAAAATGCACATTGATCTTTGAACAAATTCTCAGTACAGCTGGCCATTGAAAAAGAAAAATCAGAACTTTGCAAATGCCTCTGCATGTTCTTCCTGTGATTAACTGTTCTTTAAAAGAGAAGGTAGGGATGTAATAGAAATTATGGCCCTGTTTGCAATTATTCTGAGTAGTAAAACAGATTAAGTAGCGGCTTAAGGCATGAGCTTAGTGAATGTAGCCATACCTAAACAAACAGTGACAATTCTGCTCTTTCAATCTGAATTTTAAGATTAAGTAAATGGCAGAGTCATTTAAATTATATGTAAATATTTGATCAATGGCGTCTTGACACTTTTGCTTGTATTTCCTACACCCTCGTTAGAATCATCCACCGAATTTTGAAGTAGAAATTAAATTCTTCTCTAATTAAAAGCATCACTTTTCAAATATGATTGGGCACTGTAACAAAAGCCACTGAATTCTGCATTAGCACAGGAGATCCTGAGCTCTCAGGTCTGTTGGTCTCCTGTATAAGCAAACAAGATTCTCTGCTGGAATCTCTGTGACTCATCTAATGGTGGTGGGGAGAAATACCTGGCCAGGGCAACACCTCAGATGCTGAGCAATATTGCCCTCATGCTTAACATCCTTCTGCTTCCTTTCTTTCCTCTAGGAGTTAATCTGAAGAGTTTGGATGTTTAAGAAGCATAAGGGAAGTAAGAGAAGAGAGGTTTTCATTCACCTGTATGCTTACAAATGATGCTGAAGCATGAGCTGTGAGCTGATTTGCAGAGTGCACATTGCCATTCAAATTTTTACAGTGTACCTGTAAAGCACCTGGCTACCACAGGGCTTGAAATCCATGCTCTCATCACTTTTGTATGGGAGAGAAACACAGGAAGGCTCCATCTGAATCAAAATGACTTCAGCTTTTTGCCTTCAGAGAAGGTGAGGGAAGAAATCTCAGCCTCTGGTTCAGCTGGGGGATTTAACGTGGATTTACACATGTGGAATTGAGAAGAAGGGGTCACCAGGTGGCTGAGCAAGTGTAAGAACAACTGGCAGCTGAAGCGGATGGTGCTGCACCACCTGCAAGGTCTGCTCATCCCAGGCCTGCTCAGCAATGGCTTTGCTGCTTCTCTGATTCCTCGGTGATCCCCCTTGGCTTGTTAAAGGTGAAGGAAATGCTGTCTGTTGCTGCCAGGTGAGTTTCCTGCTGATTTAGGGAGTTGAACTGGGTCAAGCCAAGTTGCTGTGAGGCTAAGAGGAACTTGGGGAACTTTTGGTGGCTGGGCAACCAACTGGGCAGAACTCATTTTCTGAGCCCTACTTGGGCATTCATGTGAGCAGCTGTGGTGGGAACAGCAGTAGCAGTGGGGTTGGGATTTGGGATCTCCAGTCAATCTCAGTCTTCTTTGGAGTTTTATTGGTAAATAATTGTTCTTTGCATGCTGTTCTGAGTGGAGGAATCTGGTCTGGGCTTTAGCTTATAAACTTTGGGGCAGAGGTAGGGGAAGTTTCAGTGGGTGTGCAGTGTTGTTCATAAAAATTGAAGTAAAAAATGAATAATGGCTAAGTCCCTGGTTCCACAGGCTGCTAACCCTGCCTGTTCCAGATTTTTATTGAGATAGCTCACCAAAAATCTCCTGTTAAACTGCAAAGCTTGCATACTCAGGAAATACTTATATTTAAAGCAAATTAACAAGGGAGCTTGTGGGCTTCTATAGAAGTGCACGAGGATCTTTACAAGTATCTCTTGTTTGTAAAGACAAATATGCAAGGACAACTGCTGGAAGCCTAAACACCACTTCTGCTAATGAGCTGACTCTGTGCCAGCGCCAGGACACACCATGTTTCCCCTTCATCCTCTGTAATTAATATTCATTCTTACTTCAGGGAAATCACCCCACAGCAGCATCCCCGAGCTAATCCCGCTCTCTGAGTCCGGCGCTCCGCAGTTCCTCTCTGTTTCAGTGAAGTTTGCGGGTTTCTTTTTTTCCTCCCTGGCGAGTCAAACCTCCGCAGGTGCGGGGAGCGCGGAGGTGAGGAAGAAGGGGCGGTGTGGGACGAGCCGGGGAGGGCAGGAGCGAGGCAGGCCGGAGAGAAGGCAGGCAGGCGGGAGGGCAGGAGGGAGAGAAGGCAGGCAGGCGGGAGGGCAGGAGGGAGAGAAGGCAGGCAGGCAGCAGAGCAGGAGGGAGAGAAGGCAGGCAGGCGGGAGAGCAGGCGGCCCGTGCCTGCGGCTGCAGTTCGCCGTCCCTCCGAGCCGCGGCGGGGGCACACTCCGCCCGCGTTTGGCGAGCGCGGCTCCGCGCCGCTCCCGGAGCGGGGCAAGGCGGACACAGCCGGGCCCCGAGGCGGAGGTGAGGACGTGGGGTACCGGGGGACGGGACGGGCCGGGGGAGCCTCACGGGAACAGTGAGGCCGCCCGAGCTGCGGGAGCCGCCGCCCGGCGCTCAGGGGGTGCTGGAGGGAAGCCAAGCCGCTCGCCCCAAGCCAATTTGCCCCAGTGGCTCCTAGCCGCAGCTTGGACCGCCGTGAGGCTCTCCGAGCCGTGATGCTGCTCCGTGGCGCCGTCCAAGGGAGGTGCACTCGAATCTGCGCTACTCGGCAGCATCCCGCTCCCCTCGGGTCAAACTCTGTGCTCCTCTTCTGATATCTCGAGTGTTAGAGCTCCCCGAGACTCCGGAAATCCAGTGCGAGTGCTCCTGAAGGCTGGGATTGGTTATTAGGATTCCGAAGGAATTAGCGCGGTCCTCTGAAAATATTTGGGGAAGAACAGATTTTACTCGGCTCCCGTGCAGAAAATTTGTGGTTCCTAAGTCTGCGTTGACGTTTGGATCTGAGAGGATATTGAGGCACTCGAGATTTACGTGGTCATCCTCACGTGAAAGGTCAGGAGCGATTATTTTCCTTTTTAAAATGTTTTACAGACAGTTACTGGTGGTTTTGCTGATGGAGCTGCCCGCAGAAGTGTGAGGGAGGAGCACAGGTAAACCAAATAAAGTGGTTTAAAGGCAATAAGAGAGAGGGCTCTGGAGTAATTAAACGGGCAGATTCTCGTTCTGTATTCATTTAGCTAAGAAGAACTCTCTCCCAGGAGAGAGAACATGTTCTGCCCTGGGCTGGTAGGGTGAAGAGGTGAAAATTTGCTTTTGAAACCAGCAGCGCTTTAGCTGCCGCTCAGTAGTGCGGACTCCTTCCCTTTCATCGGCCACAAATGGCTGGACCAAGGCGGAGTTTGTTTATTAGGAAATGAAGGTTTGTGCTGCTTTAGGGTAACCCGCGGAGGTTTTTCCCCTCGGGATCTCTCGCGGCACAGCAGTGAGTGCGCCTGGCCCGGGTTTGTGCGGGATGTTGTGGTGGAGCAGCGGCAGCCGGCGACCGGGCTGACCCCCCGCGCACATCGGGGCCACGCGGTGTTCATTCGCCCCCTGAAACTTCGCACGCCGGCTTCAGACGGGCGGCACAGCCCTGAGCCGCTCAGCCTCCGAGGAAACAGGCCTACAGGTGGCATTTGGGGATCAGGCATCAGCAGCGAGCGCAGCCTCGGCAGCGGGCGCGCTCCGGTCCGGAGTTGGGCTCAGTAAGTGCCGGGAGCGTCTTTGCCGGCGGCTCGTTCCCCGGAGCCTCTCCCGCTGGGGCAGGGCGGGGGCACGGCTGGGAGCGCAGCGCGGCCGCGGGAGGGAAGGAGCGCGCCCCGAGCCCCGGGCCGCTCCGCCGTGCGCTGCCCGCCCTGCCGCTGCCCATGGCCGGGGGACAGGACGGGCGCCGTGCGGCTGCCGGGGAGTTGCGTGCGCTACCCCGCAGGAGCACCGGCTGCTGAGGCAGGGATGCCCGGAGCCCTCGCGAAACGCTTGCTGCCTCCTTCCTCCTCCCTCCCTCCTCCCTTCTTTTTTTTTTTTTTTTTTTTTTTTTTCCCTTTTCCCTTTCGCCGATGCGGGGAGGCGGGCACGAGCAGCGGCTCCGCAGCGCAGCAGCGCTTTCCCCGCGCCGGGAGCCGCGGCCGCGCCGGGGGGGCAGCGGCGGCCCCGCTCCCTGCCGCGCTCCCCCCGCCCCTGCGCAGCCACCGCCGCAGCCGCGCTGGCCCCGGCGGGCGGAGCGGAGCCGCCGCTGCCCCCGCACGGACCCCGCGGGCCTCGCTGCCTCAGAGGGCGGCGGCCCCCGGCCCGTCCCGCTGCCCGTCGCGGCCGAAAGTTTCCCGGCGGAAAAAGGGGGGTAAGTCGGGGACGACGGAGGGATGCGCAGGCGGGAGGGGGAAATGATGCCGGACCTGCCCTGCCGCGGCTCCTCGGGCTGCCTCAGCCCGGAGGCTCCCACCCTGCCGGGGCGAGGGCAGGGCTGCGCGGCCGGAGCCGGGAGAACCTCCTCCAGCGAGGGCGAACACCCATCTCTGCCTCTCCTTCCCCATCGGTCCCTGTCGCCGAGCGGAGGAGAGACGGTGACCTCAACTGTCGCGGTGCCGCTTTGAGGTGCGGGGTTAATTTGCGAGGGCCGGTAGTGGCAGAAATGCAGCGCTGGGTGTTTAATATCTGCATATGGTAATGGGTAAAATAAAGGAACCAGTTAGTATTCCGCTCCTGTGATATTTGGCGCTGGAGAGGCTGCTGCTCCATCTCATTTCCCAGCTCCTTTGGGGGGAGCGGAGTGGTGCTGGGCGCCTTCCCTGCTGCCTTTCCCCGAGTCCCTCAGCCCTCCGGCCACCGGGGCAGTCCTGCGGTGGGAGGACGGGCAGCTCCTCGCCTTGAACCGCAAAGCTGCCGAGAGACACCTGCCCGGGCTCGGGAGGCTTTGGGAGTGGGCTCATGGCAGGAAGCAGCAGGGTAGCCCCGGGGCCCGGCTCTTGGTAGATGACGAGACTCTGCTGCCCACGTCTTACACCCGCCGGTGATTTTGTCTGTCCCTGGGGCTGGTGCGAGTCCTGTGTTTGAAATGTGAGAACTCGCGGGATGCGCGGTGGGGTCAGCCGTGGGGACCGGAGCCTGAGCACGGATATTACCTTGGGAAGAGCAAGACAGAGGTGTGTGGGTGGTGTCACCTGGGGGCACATGCCGGGAGAGGCAGGTGCCGGCTTTCCAGCCCCTCTCTGCGCCTTTCGGCAGTTATTTCCAGCCCGTTAATTACGATTGGCAGTTAATTGGGAGGGAGGGGTGTGGTAGCCGAAGGGGTTTTTGGATGCAAACCAATTGAGTCATTTGGGCCCCGCCGAGGTGTGGGGGGAAGCCCCTGTGTTCGCAAGGCGGGTGGCTCCCACTCCCAGCATCAAAAGTTGAGGTGGAAACATTTCCGCGTCTGTTCCCACCCACCCCCCGACGGGAGGAGGTTCGTGACATACACATTTCTCAGACTGCTCTTTGGGCTGTCTGCGTGTTAAGCAAATACGTTTCTCACTTCGACTGAGAACAGTTTTGCTCTCTGATGAGTGGAAACCGGGGAAAAAAGAGACGTTTAAAAATAAAATCAGACTGTGTAGCTGGAGTGGCAAAGCAAATGTTCTCGAGATCCCACGTAACAAGCTGGGGATGAATGCAAACTGTTCCTGCCGGGAAACTTTTCCAAATTCTCTTCTCCCTGAGAGACGAGATCTCTATCTGCCTCCCAGCAGAGTTTGCGTGGATCACGGAATGGGGCTGAGGGTGTTTTTGCCAGCGCCCCAGAGGACAGCGGGAGATGCTGGCACTGCTGGGGGGTGACAGCCTTGTCACACGTGTCACCCGGCACCTGAAGCAGCAGAATGGGAGCCCACCCTACTTTCAACTTTCTGGTGTGCCAAAGCTTTGCTGAACTTGAGGCAGCTTGCTCCCAAATCGGGGAATAGCGGCTCTCCCCTCTTGCTTCAGCTGCTGTGGATGTGGCAGGCCCCCTCATGTCCCCCCTCTGGAAGGCACAGTGGCTTTGGGTGACACGTGCTTCATTTTCAAGGGAATAACCGTGGACAGGTAAAGGGACACTGAACAAAAACGTGAGGGAGCTTCATTTCAAAGTTTCGTGCGCAGCCTTTCGCATCCTGCTGGTTCTGTAACTGCCCAATGACAACATGTACACACATCTGGAAAAGTGTAAGAGTACCTAATTCCTCTGGCAAGATGGGAATGTGTGGCAGGGCAACCTGCTAAGAGTAAGTGCTACTTCAGTATGCGTTTTGCAGGTGAAGAGGTTCAGTCAGCTTTGTGAGACCGTGGTTATCACTCGTTCCTCCCTCGGTGAAGATCATATCAGCCGTGTGAATGAACTTCTCAGAGCTGGGCTCTGATTTTCTGTACAAAAATGGAAGCCTGAAGCACAAAGTGTTGAGCTGCTGCTGTGTATCTATGATATGGGTGTGTGGGATAGCTGGGGGTTGGTGGCTGTTTGGGGTGGCTCCACTGCAGTGCTGGGTGGGTACCTGCTGTAGACTGAAGCCTTGTCCTTCAGAAGCTGCTGCAGGACTAATTCAGGGGTTTCGAGCTTTGCCAGGGCTGACAGAAGGGTAAGATGTCAGACAGGAGTTGAATTTGCCTTCTTTTCCCTCAATTTCCAAATAAGCATCCATAAATTCCTTATGTACTGCTACTGGCCCCTGGACACTTCACAAAACACGTTTTTATTTTTTGGGACGTAACCTTAAAAAGTGGTATCCCTTGTTTTCTTCTCCTTTCCTTCTTCCCATGCCTTAGCAGCCTGAAATCCATGGGGATTTACCCCTGAACCCTGAGATTTTAGTACTTTAACAGCTTCAAATGAGGGACATAAGTTGTTAAAACTGATCATGGTTAGCAACTAGGTAAAGGAAGTGAAACCAGTAGCTTTGCACTTTTCCTTTCATAGCTTTAGTAAACAGGAAAATAACATGAACAGTAGCTTTCCTTTTTGTTTTCTTTATGATATATATATGTTTGTGTCTGCATATGGGCCTCTGTCCAGCCAAAATTTGAAAACAGGAAAGTAAAATCTGGTCTTGGTTCAGTTTTAACAGTAAGTCTGATATAAAACCATTGGTTTGGCAAAGAGAACCTTTTTAGTTAGCCATGAAGGTTGTTTTTGGATCCTCTTCATCCAAGCTTGAAGTAAACTTAACAGACTTTTGGCAAAATGAAGCATCGGAGTTTTTTGAGGGTGAACCAGCTGTTTTTCTCTTAAACATGGAGTGCACAGATTAAAATTGGTCTGTGAGCAGATTATTATTTACTTCTTGATACTTGAAACATGCAGAGGGATAACCAAATAGTGGAAACTTGAAATCTGGCTCAAGCCAAAATGCTTCTTGAGAATTAAACCTGGATTTGCTTGATCTGTCCTATTAATGGTTTATGAATTCAGTGTCTGAACCACAGAAAACAGTAGTTAAAGAGGCAAGGATTATTGCTTAAAATCCTGCAATCAGAGCTTGCTGTTTTAATCAAAAATAACTAATCAACTGATTGATGAAGAGAAAAAAAAAAAAAGTGCCTTGCAGGTATATATTAATTTTGCTGCTACCAGAGGATTCTATGTGAGGCATTTGTTGATGTGAAGTCTTTTGGGGGAAGAGACATTGAGTGCCTAAAAAGCTTGTGCCAGCACAGCAGAGCAGGCTTCTGGGAGAGGAGATGCTCCTGCAGCTTTGCATGCTTAGGTGATTTATTACAAGAGACTTGACAATCAGCACTAACTCAGCAGTAGTGGGAAGTGGTTTGCTTTTGGCCGTTCAGACAATGGGTGTGATCCCCTGGCAGCAGCTTGGGGTGTTCCTGAGCTGCTAGGGTTAGGGTGACAGGCTGTTCTTGGGCCACTGCATATCTGGCTGGACTTTTATCAAGCTGTGTCTCCAAAGAATGTAGAACAAGTAATTCTGGTGGCAAACCTCTGGAGGAAGAGCTAAACTCACTTAAAAGAGTGTCTGTTTTGTACATATAAATCTACTTATCTGACCTCCTTGTGGCCCTTCTGTATGGCCAAAACACAGCTTTGTGTGTGAGAGGGAGAAGGGTGTTCTCCCTGGATTCACTTGAGAAGGGACAGTAGGGAGAAGGGTGACCTGCAGCTGGAGTGGGGCTGAAGCTGCCTTGCATCCCTGTGGATTCCTCTGTCGGCAGAAATTTGACCTTGTCAGTTGTGATTGCCCTCAATCCTTGGTGAATCCCCAAATGGTCTGGTTTTGAAGAGACCTTAAAGCCCGGCCAGTCCCACCCTGTGCTGTGGGCAGGGGTATCATCCACTATCCCAGCTAGCTCCAAGCCCAGTCCAATCTGGCTTTGGATGCTTCCAGGGATCCAGGGGCAGCCACAAAAATTTAAGGAGCTACTTTACAGGTTCCAAGGTGCAGCAAACCCCAGCACTGCTGAATTGGGATGAGCAAGGGAAGCCCCTCTGCTCTCTGCCTGTGTAGGGAAGACAGGAGAAGGTGTCAATTGTTGTTTGTTTGGGCTGCACTGGAGGAACTTTGTCTCTGCTGGGACCCTCTTGCAGGGACTTTGGGGAGCAATTAGAGGCCCAAACAGATGAGTGGTGGACCTCAATTAGGAAGCTGCAGTGACAGCAGAGCTGGGATGAGCCAGGTGTCAGTCATATTTTCCCAGCCTCTGGATGAACCCCTTGCCAGAGCTGTCCTGGCTCATACTGGGAATAACCATTGGGAAATAACACTCCAGCAGGAATTTGCAACAGTGGCAACAAGGTTACAATCTTAGCCTAAAGGTGAACAGAGGAATCCTGGGCCTTCTCCCGGTTTTCCTTGGAACTTCAAACAAACCAACCTTGCCTGTCCTGGATGTTTGCCTGAGGAAGGGCCATGGACTGCTGTCCTTCTCCAGCCTGCTTTGTCTGTCATCAAACAGTGCCCTGCAACACAGAAAAAAGACAGTTCTGGTTCAAATAATTTCCCTAGAATAGTGCAGTCTGAAGGGCAAGGAAAAAAAGAGCAACAGAGGGAGGTTCAAAGGGAAGTGCCACAAAGGCTGCAGCTGTTTTCTGTCACTGAAATGCACCCTTATTTTTTTTTTTTTTTTAATTTAGCTCATACGCTTCATTTTGTAACCTGAGCAAACCATTTGAGGTGTTGAGAGAAGTGAGGTAAAAGAGCAAAGCTGACTGATTAAATCTGGTGGAAGGATTTCTGGGAGCTGTTTGGAAAAGATACAAGGAGAAAAATACTCCTGGTAAAAGCATTTTGAGGAGCCACCTTAGTAAGAGTAGTGAGTCTTTTCTAAAGTAAAGGTTATGCTTAAGAGCTGAAATGCTGCTGTGGTTGAAGTGATTTAATTAGTGGGTGACAAGCATACAACCACTACTTTTACCAGTGCTTGTTATTAAATTGGTGGTTGAGCAGTCAGATTTGGATAAGAACTTGTGCCCAAAATACCTTTGTTTTTCCAAAAGTACATGTTAGCAGCCATTTCTACTAAAAACCAATCCAAATAATTCCCTATTTAATGGCTTAGGACCCAGGTTGTAAGAAGGAAGGTGTGAATAAAAGTGCCTGAGGAGCTGGGAGGGCTGTGTGATGAGGATTGCTGTTATGGTATGTCCATTTTCCAAACTTCTTATTGTAACTGGGAACCTTCCTGAACGGCCAGGCTGTTGAATTCACTTTGTTCATGTGCTGACTGCTGTATTTCCTTCATTAGCATGGTTCCTTCTTAAGTATTTTAAACAGATAAAAAATACTCCTTTGTTTCCCATTCAAATTGTGTTTCAGTATCCAGCCATTGGAGGGTTTTAGTGATTTTTTTTTTTTTTTCCTTTTGGGTGAGATATACAACTGCAATCTGTAATGTTGTATTTCATTTGGTGCTTTTGAGAAAGCATGAACACTAATCCCAGTGTGAAGAGTAATTTGAATGGCTGTTTGCTACATTTCTGGTTTCCCCCTCTATCTGGAGAAGCAGTGCTCTTGCCTCAGTGGGTGTTGTCTTCCACTGGGCACTTCCATGGTTGCTTTTGGCAACAGGGGGAGAACTCTTGTGATCTGATGGTCTGGGAATGCTGGGAGCAATCCCATGGGAATGCTCCACACGGATATTGTGACAGCTGTGCCATCTCCTAGCACCGTGTGAGTGTAGGACTCCAGGTTTCCCTGGTATCAGCGTTGTGGGAAACAGCATCATTCAAGCCAACAGTTCTACTGAGATATCAGGACATTCCTTGGACTGGCAGCTCCAAACACTGCTGGGGTGGCACGGGGCAGCTTTCTGCTCCCTCTTTACAGATCTGGGTGTGAACTTGGCCTGTTTGCAGGGCTCTTTCCCCAGGCGCCCCCTCCCCTGCTCCCATCACAGGAGCTGTTCACACTTCAGGGGTGGATTTTACAGCACTGGGCAGGTGGCACTTGGATTATGGGTTGGCAGTGGGCCTGGCAGGATTGGATTTGCAGCTGGATTTTGATCTTGGAGGTCTTTTCTAACCAGGATTCTATAATGATGATTGCTATCATGATTGTGGAGGAAAGGATTCTTTTTCTAGAAAGAGAAACCCATTTCTTGGGAGTAGGAGAAGAGGCAGACATTGTTCATGTGGTTTTGACTAAGCTTTCATTGAACCGTTTTTTGAGTGTTTTCCCTAAACAACAAATATTTGAGTGTGGCTGCACTCCATGGTTACGTTCTTGAGCACTATGGTAGATCCATTACTCCCAAGATTCTCCCCTGAACAGAACTGTGCTTCACCAAGGAATCTGAATTCATGGATTATGAACTTCTTTGGGTTTTTTTCTTCCAGTTTTTACGCTCAGGTAATATCCAAGCTTGAAATAACTTTGGAACTTTTGGTTTCTGGTAGTGCGTTCAACAACACAGAATAACTTGTAACTTTCTTCTCTGCTTTTGTCTGCAAACAGAGATTGCAAGTTTGAGGAAACTGTGAGGCAGCACAGTGGAAATAATTAGAATATGGTGCATTTAATTTAACTTGTTGCATCTAGAATGAGTGCAGACTAGACATGGAGCCCGCACTCTAATGGAATTAGGTTGTGACACTTCAGTGCCACGTGTATGACAAGGAAAAATGAACAACTTGATGCAGAAATAGATTGCCATTGAATTTTGATTTTTTTTTTTTTTTCATTTCCTGTCAAAGAAAGGGGACGAGATAGATGTGTGAGCACTAGATAAATTCAAAGAAGCACTGACTGGCTTCTGAATCCATTTAGCTTATGGAGCTTCAAGTTATTTAACATTCACAAATAGGATCTTTAAATCTCTCAAGAGCAGTCTGAACTCTGTTACTCAGATGTCCACTAGAATGAATTTGTTCATAATAATGAAATTGCTGCAGTTTTGATAGTCAAGGAGTTTTCCAGAGCTCTCATTTTACTAAAGTTACTGGACTTTTTCCTTTTTAGGTACCCAAATCAATCACAGAGCAGATGATAATCTTATTCAGCAGCCTTCCTTTACTACTTTTTCACAGTTTTTTTTACCTTCTGAGAGCAATGCCTTTCATTGGAATAAAACTTGGAGTTTAGAAAAAAATAAATCTTTTAACATTTAATGTGAAACAGGGTTATTTGCATAAGTCCTTATACCTGAGGAAGATCTGGAGAAATGCACCCAGTGAGTTTCAGATGGTTTTGGTTTTCAAGGCTGTACAGCCTTGAATAAAATAGAGTTCATGACTGGTGAACCATGGGGCTTGTAAAATTCACATTGTATTTTGAAAAACTCCACGGCATGAAAACACAGTTGAAGTGCACAGCCCCGGGAGTTCCCCAGCAGCCTCTGTGGTGTCCTTGTGCCTGGCAGCCCTCTCGGGAAGCAGAGGAGAGAGAAGGGAAAGGCTCCTGGTGGATGCTGCTTCTCCTTTTTGTTGTTGCTCTGGTTTTATCCAGAGGTTTCTGTGGATGAGGGAAATTCAGCAATATGGCCACTAGAAGCAGGATAAGAAAGCTGGCCACCCTTGTGGCCTTTTTTCATCTGAGGGGACTGAAGCTACTGAATATATGAATCAGGCTGCTCATGAAATTCATAATAGATGGAGGCTTTGCCCACTGGCACTGCAACTCACTTCCCTTTGGGCTTTATTTCTTCCTGATCATAACTTCAAACAGCAGTGAGGCAGTGCGAGGCAGTGCCAGCATTGCCTCATTGAAGGGAAAGGGCAGAGGATTACTGAAATCCCTTAAAAACTTTCTTTTTTGGCGGGGGTGGGGGGTATTTACAATGATCTCTCTTAGAGTTTTTGGAAATGTTCTTATTCTAATATCTTTGAAGGCAGATTAAAAAAAAAAAAAAATCCAGCTACTGAAGGAGTCTCAAACTAAAGGGATTCATCCATCAGAAATATGGATGTTATGTCCTCTTGCCCTTCCACAATTTTCATGATGGTGACAAGTTTATGACTTGGGCTGCCAGCCACAGAGGATGTCATTGAGGGCATGAAATTCCAAGTTCTTTCCAAGGATATCCTTGTGTAACTCCTGTGGAAGAAATGAGTAGCTTTTGTGTTTTGGTGGCACAACGGTAACGGTGATGCCAAAGCTACTGCAAAATGAACTCAGTCTTTTGAGCCATGCACATGTGATAAAATTTGGGACTTTTTGGATAGAAAGGTATCAGTTCAGGGCAACTGCTGGACTGGTTTGAAAATAATTCTGAACTGAAATGAAGCTGGCATTGGTTGTGCCAGAGTTTAGTCTCTGTGTGCTGAGAAGAGGTGGTGGCTTGGTGGGGATGTGCAAAGCTGAAGAGAAAGTGTCACACTGCTGGAAGATTTTTCTAATTCTAAATTTGCATTGAGTAACCTGAATGTTGCTGTAGAATTCTTCTGTCTGTGACATGTTTTAGAGTGAAGCAAGTCTTCAACTTGGTGTTAAAACCAACAGCTACAGTTCATGGAATCCCAGAATGGTTCGAGTTGGAAGGGACCTTAAAACCCATCCAGTGCCATGGGCAGGGACACCTTCCAAGGCTGCTCCAAGCCCCAAAGTCCAGCCTGGCCTTGGGCACTGCCAGGGATCCAGGGGCAACCACAGCTGCTCTGGGCACCCTGTGCCAGGGCCTGCCCACCAACAATTCCTTCCTAAAATCCCATCTAATCTAATGCCCTGCTCCTCTCTCTGCACTCAGACGTCTCTTTCCCCGTGTCAGTAACATCACGCGCTGTCGGAATGCTTGAGGTGCTCCGGGAGTTGTCCAGGGTCCTGAAATGACAGAACTTTGGTCACTCAGCAGGGAGAGCGTTCCTGAGACAGGAACACCTCCGAGCCGAGGTTCACAAAGAAATGTGTCCAGTGGGACTGTGCAGCCTTGGAAAAAGCAGTTCCTTTCCAAGACAAAAGGAAGGTTGTTTCATTGCAATTATCTGTGTCCCTATAATGTATGCTGGAATTCTGCTCTTTGAGAATTTAGTGGGAAGACACCTTCTGTCTCCTGATACAGGTGAATGCATGCACATGCTCCAGGTCTGTCTAAGTAGAAGGGCATTTATTTGTAGTGCAAAAGAAATGAATATTTTTTGATTAAGTGCAGTTGTAGAAAAGGCACACACAGGTTTTAATTTTAAAACCAATGTAGATCTGTCTGGTTAACTAATATTTGTTTGCAGTTCTTGTACTGCTTTATATGATCTTTTAGCAAAATCACTTGCGGCTTAATATTACACGGGAAATTAAGAGTAATGAAATCGATCACTGAGGTCCTGTTGTGAGCAGACAAGCTGAAACTCTTGTTAATGTGCTGGTTTACTCACAGAAATGCTCTTTCCCTTTCACTCAGTCTCCTGATCAAATTTTAACAGGAGGTTTGACATTTACATGACATTCACATCTGTAGGAACACTGTTTCCTTTTCCCCACTGCTCCGTTTTCTCGAAGTTAACATTCTGCTGGAAGCAGTGAGAGGGATTGGAGAAGGGAGCCCGCAAGAAAAGATCACTGTAATAAATTGGTTGTGCTCTCTAGGCTGGCTACAACTATTTCAGCCTTCTAGAGGGGTGGGGAAAAGGCTTTAACCCACAAATTGGTGGCAGTTTTTGTGGCATTATCCAGCAGATTGCCTTGTCATGGGACCCCTTGTTGCTTTTAGTGGAAGGAATTTTGCATCATTAGGGATGATGCTTGCTGGTGGTATGGATTTGGATGAGGCTGTGGGGCTCAAGAATTTGAGAAGGAGCTGGAAACTTGGGATGAAGCTTAAGGAAGGATGAGGGTGCCTTGCTGAGCTGACTGGAGACTTTGGAAAGGGGCAGGGATGAGCCAGGAGCAATGTGTTGCTCACAGTGTTGAGGAACAATGGGGGGGTCCAACAGCACACTTCCCATTTTATCAGGTTTTACAGCTACATCCACTCATGAGTGTCTAAATGCTCTCCAGAGCCTCCTAAAAGCCACGCAGCCACTTTTAGCTTTGGTTCTGCTCAGTTCAGAGCTGTTAGAGGGGTGTGTTCCATGGGCATGCAGGAGTGGATTGGTTTGCATGGAAAATGGGGACATTCCTATGCTGAAGATGTCATGTTGCATGCAAAGGAGGAAGGACATGGAAACATGGAAGCTTGGATGCGAAATCTGAAGCAGGCACTGAAGGAGTGCAGCTGCCCTGAGCATGACCAGTACCAGGCTCAGAAGGATTAATCTACATTGCCATATAAAATAAAGCTTTATTTTTAGATGTTTCTATTTCCCCAGTGTGATGGGCACAGCCTTTCTGGGCAGCTCTATGCCAGCCTTGCCCTGCTATATGTTTTTTTTAATAACTGTGTATATGATTCAGTCTTGTTTTTAATTCCATCATAATAATGTAATGTCTATCAGGTGGATATAGAGGTCAAATTAGCAGCATCTCTACTTTAAAAAAATGCATCCAAATGAAGCTACTTAAAAATAAAAATCCGTATGTTTCCCAGATCACAGTGTCTAGAGTTGTTGTCAGTGGCTTGTTCCCCTGTGGTTAGCATGGAATCATTTAGACATTTTAGCTGACCCATCCTTATATAATTTCAGGCAGGCCATGAACTTGAAATTTTGTGAAGAACAGGAAGTGAGCTTTCCTGGTGGGTCTGAAGATAGACAATGAGTTCTTCCTTTCTTCTCCCTTTTTTCAATCCCATTGCAACACATAGCAAGTGTGTTGTTCCATTGCTGTTATATCTCCTTCCACAGAAAGTAAAAAAACAAAAAAACAAAAACAAACAAACCCCACAAAAAACCCCCCAAAAACCCCTTTGTATACTTAGGAGTGTCAGAGGTGCAAGGAATTGGCTGCATTGTGCAATGGTGTCAGTTGGGAGATGGTGAAGCACAAATAATGAATTTTGGACTCCGAAATCAGTTATAATGAGGAACTCAGAACCTGGAAAATTATTTTTGAGAACAGTTAGAAACAAACCCGGGGCTTCTCACCTGCGAGGCTGGATGTTGACTCCAAGGTAGGCAGGCATGTCTAATGGCAAAAGATTGGTCATTAGATTTTAATCTGCTGGGGTTGATGTGAATCCCGGCTCCTTTGGAAACAGATGGAATTAGGGAGCAGGGGGTAAAAACTGGATCTTCTCTCTTCAAATATGTTCTTAGGTAGTGGTCCAAAGCCTCATTTCCCATCTTCTGTGCCATCCCTGCTTTTCAGTGTTGTTGTATCCGCTTTTTGAAAGAGCTGCATTGCTATTTCAAATAAGGCAGGCTTTAGCTTCTTGTTTTTCTTTCGTATAAAAAAAACCTGCATTTTTTTCTTTGGCGTTAAAAATAATAATAATAAAAAAAAATTAAAGGAAACCCAGACTTTCTGCAGTTTTTGCAACAAGACTATAAAAAGAAAACGTGGAGCCTTGGCCCAAGACAGCAGAACCCTTGGCGGGGTCTTTCCAAAAGATCACTTCTCAGCCATCCTCCTGTCCTGGGCTCCTCCAAAGGCATTTTGGATAGCTCCGCTCTGATCACCTGTGCCCTGCTCCTTGGTGAGCTCTGTCGGCTTTCTGCCTCTCCAGTGGTCATTTAGCAAATCGTTTCCTTCAAGTGCTCAGACAAACAAGTGGCTTTGTTGTTAACATTCTCCTGGGAATTCAGTGCTTGAGGGGACCATTGAGCCTGCCTGGCTGAACATTCCCTCTCAACAAAACAAAGCATGTCACGGGTAATAGTCCCTCTTCTCAGCCAAGGGCTGATTGCTCAAATTACTCTGTCTATCTCTTACAATTTACGCTTATTTAAGACCCATATTTTCGCATTTGTTATTGTGCCATCGTGGTCCTTTCGCTGAAGTAGATTCCTGCCCTCTTTGGTGTCCCCTGCTTCCACAATATGTTCTGGAGAGAGGGATTATGTTGCCTTTTTTTTTTTTTTTTTTTTTTTTTTTCCCTATGGTTTCCCAGACTGAGCAACCACCCTCTTGTGAAACTAGCTTTGCTCCCGGCAGTCATCAAAAGATGTGAGCTGAGGTTTCATCTGGGACCTGAGGATTTTCTGCGTTTAAGGACTTATTAAAAAAAAACCAAACAAAAGGAAACCAAACAACCCCTCAGTGTTTTGGAGCTGTGTGGGCAGTATGCAAATGTGCTGTTCCCAAGGATTAGATTAAACAATTTCCCCATACTTTTGTAGTGAGGAAAGTGTGGCTTCTGAGGGTTGGGGAAGCATTGTCACAGGAGAGTTCAGCAGGAACTGCAGAGACAGGGCAGGAGAGAATGGATTCAAACTGAAAAACAGTAGGTCTAGATCAGATATTAGTAGAACTCTTCCAGTTCCTCACCACCTGTACAGGGTGCTCAGAGCAGCTGTGGCTGCCCCTGGATCCCTGGCAGTGCCCAAGGCCAGGCTGGACTTTGGGGCTTGGAGCAGGCTGGGACAGTGGAAGGTGTCCCTGCCCATGGCAGGGGTGGGACTGGATGGGCTATAAGGTCCCTTCCAACCCAAAGCATTCTATGATTCCAAAGTGCTGCTTAGAGAAATGCTGAGAAGAGCTGCTATCTTCCCTTTCTCTCTCTCTCCATACAACCTGTGCAGTGTAGGCATTTCATGGAACATCTGGGCATCTCTCCTGTCCCCAGCTACCCCAATCTCTGTGTCCCTGCTTGGATAAAAGAGGTAGGACCGGTTACACTGCAGCCTTGCCTGGTTCAGGGCAGTTTAAACGCTTTTGTGTGGAGCAGAGGCTGAGCTGGCAGTGTGACCTGTGCACTCAGTCCAGCTGTGCCAGTGTCTCATCATCACTCTGTGGGATTTGCTGCTGTGGGCACAGCTCCATCCCTGCAGGGCTCCTGGGGGAGTTTCCAGGGCATGTCTGGCTCTGAGCAGGCTTGGCTGTGTTGGCTGGGAGATGTCTGACCTGCCAGAAAACCTTCATCTGCTTAGTGCTCATGTGCAGCATTATTTAGGAATATTCTGCTGAGCTCTCAGCAAGGCAGGCTGGATCCCTCATGGTCGGGGCTGGGGCTGAAGGCTGCTCACATCTGAATCAACCTTTCCAGAGGCAGCACTTGGCACTGTGCCTTTTTCCTGGTGCTCTCCTGCAGGATCCTGCTGCCTTTGCTCGAGCACACGGAGCCAGCTGGGCTGGTGTGTGGGTAATGAGCTTTTCTAGAACCTCCAACACCTGGGGGCAGGCACAGCTTGGCAGCTCTAGAGGAGCAAGCTCAGGTATGACTTTTTATTTGGGTGGACACGCACTCACTGCTCTGCTTCACACTGCCCAGGGTGCTTCTGCATGCTGCAGGAGCTGTGCTGGAGCCTGAGGGGGAATTAGAGCCCTCCTCCTTATTCCTTCACATTTCCATCCCCTTGCCCTCTCACTAGTCCTTCAAGTTCTGTTTTTTCTGGCATATGTTCCCCTCAGGATGTTGTATCAAATGCATCTCTCCAGTTCCGATGAGGGGAGAGCCATCACGTCAGCTTTATTTACTGCTGCCTCAGTGGGAATATTTTGAGAAGCTGTGGCTCTTGGGCACTGATCTTCTCTCATGTTTGCCAGTTCTTCACTGACCTGTGCCTCTTTAGTGTGGTCTTTGCTTCCAAAACTCTGTGTGAATGGGATTCAGGCGTATAAACATAGCCCTCAGAATTTTTGTCAGCTTTTTTTTTTTTTTCCAACTAAAAACCTGTATTTCCTATGCTGTGACCAGTGATATCATTCATATCTTGAAACACTTGAATGTTCTGAAGCAGCAGGAGATGCAGTGGGCATGGTGGAGCCTTCTGAAGCCACAGCCAATCTGGCTCTGCCGCTTTCAACACATTGAATTTGTTCAGTTTTTTCTTCTCTGGAATGGTTGCCCTCATCACCCCCTGTGTACCCTCAATTTCTGGCTTAAGAAGTGTATGTACTTCATAAGATTTCTTCCCAGTTTTGGGGGGAATTCTCTGTTTTTAAGACCCTGCTTTTCCCTCTTCTGCCAGATGGCTCCATTCTTCCTTTGGTTGTTATACATGGTAAGGAAAAGAGAGCTCAGCTTTGTGTCTGCTGCTCCTCAGGCTTAACAACTCATTTTGCTCCAACCTCAGCCTTCTGCTGCAGGCCATGGTGACACCCTTCCCTTCATCCCAAGGAGGAGGGGAGGCAAGCAAATGTCTCCTGGTGGTAACACCACAGAAGTGTAGGAGTGTTTTGATGCACTGCTCCTCTCCCTAGACTATTATATGGCTGTCACCACTAATTTTAATTTTGCTCTAGAGGATTGCTGTCCAGTGAGAGAAGGAGGAATTGAAATTTTAAGAAATTTTAAGAGTATATGAAAATAACTTTCGCTTCCCCCCCGTTGAACTGGGAGCTCTCTATGGAGAACAATGCTCGCAGCTCAACAACATTGGGGAAAATCTGAATTTAAAAGCTCTTCCCTGACAGCTGTGTCCAAATGCAGGCTTTCCTCACTGCTCCAGGATGGCAATTCCAGCCTGGCAAATAGGACAGACTGATGAATGCAGCAGCCACAGTTCCCTCCTCTTTAAATTACGTTACCACTTAGCACCAGGGTTACCTGGACACTTCTCAGCTTTCCTGCAGTTATTGCTTCCAAGAGCTGAGCATTTTTACAGCCTTTTAATTTTCTCCATATTTTTATAACCCTGACGAAGCAGCGATGAGAAGGGCCATTAACGCCTCGGCTCTGGGCTAATGAGGAGCACAACTCGTGCGCTGGAGGTATCGATTTCCTCGGCTCCGGTGGTGTTTCTGCCTCCAATCCTTTGTGCTCTCCCTTCGGCTGTGCCGGCTGTTTACTCACAGAACACCCGAGTGAGGAGAAGATGAACTGCCGGGATTTTGCTGTTCAGGCATTGATGCATTGCCTCTCCCTCTGTGTTCTTTAAATGCCAGAAATCTCCCTGCTTTTCTTTGGAACATCTCTTTTTTTTTTTTTTTTTTTTTTTTTTTTTTTTTTTTTTTTTTTTTTTTTAGGTCTCTTTTTTCACCCATGAAGAAAATGAAGAGCTGAGTTCAACAGTTCTCTTTTTCTTCCCCCACCCCCGCCAAAGGTGTTTCTTTCCCTTCAGGGGCACCTTTCTGGTATGGTCCATCTCTGGGAAGAGGAAATAGGCAGAATTTATCCCATATTTGTGTTTGAGGATAAATGTCCTTTTTTTTTTTTTTTTTTTTTTTTTTTTTTTTTTTTTTTTTTTTTTTTTTTTTTTTTATATCAAGCATCTTCATGTGTGTGCCTCATCAGGATTTCTGGATGTTAAAACAGTCATGAATTTGTCCCGATCTTCATTTCATCTGCGTGACATTAGGAAAACAAAAAGATCTAAATTAACAGTAACAGTGAATAATGCTGTCTAAATTGAAGAATAAAGTGGAAGAGGATAAACCATCAGTAAATGCACTGGTAAAAATGCCCTGAAATAGGCTGCTTGCCTTCTTTCTTTGATGTATTGCCTTTTCTGAGCTCAGACGAATACTTATTCCTTAAAAGCAATTTCAGATTCATTTATCCTTGCAGGATATAACTTTACCCTTAGCGTCTCTTGTGACTTAAATATTGTTTTGGAGGAAAAAATATCTATAAAAAAATAACCTTAAATTTAAACCTTTTGCTGCTTCATTGTGAGGTGTTTTTTTGAGGTAGGAGTTGGAGCAGAATGGTTTTATGGTGTCTGTGCTGAAGCAGAATCAGCTGCTCTCTCTGTCTCTGCTCCCAGTTTCAGCATTGGGTGGTTGTGATGCCTTTCTTAAATTGTATGTGAAATCCAAATGATGTTAAAGCCTCTCTTTCCACATTAGCCTGTTCCCAAAGCACATTCTTGTCTTAATACTGGGTTAGAGGACAGATTCTGGAGAAGCTCTGCCGAAAATAGTGTAAATCCCACAAGGCACACTTTGGTTTGACTTGCCAGTCATGTTTTCTACATCATTTGTTCAAAAGCACGGTTTAAATGCAGGCTTAATTTTTTTAACAAACTAGTTCTTAGGATTGCATTTACTTTTTCCCTAAGTTGTTTTGGTGTAGTTTATATAAAACTGTGGATGCTGGCAGAGTGCAGGGTTTTGAACTTAGAAAAAAAAAAAAATCCTGATCTTTGACAATGAAATAATTAGAAATTATCCAAAGTTGCTGAGGTTGGTCTATGGAAGGTGTCCTTGGCCATGGGAGGGGTGGGACTGGATGGGCTGTAAGGGGCCTTCCCACCTAAACCATTTGAGGGTTCTATGAAATAAAGGCTTTTTAAAGAAGTGACATATTATTGGTGAGTTCTCTCCTTACTGATATCTCTATTTCAGGATGTTCCTTTGCAAAACAATTGGGAAGAGCCGTGTTTCTTCATGCTGGTTGTGGGACACTTCCACCTTCTTAGGTGGTTCAGAGAAAGAGGGAAAAATGATGCTGCCAAGTGTTAGGAGGGACCACAGCTCAGGGAAATGTAATGTAGCGACAAAGAAATTAAGTACAGCTTCAGAAAGTCAAATATCTTGTTAAGTCCGGGCAGAAATCAATAAGAGCTTTTGAGAATGGTGGTATTGAGCATTCTATTTTGAGAAATACTTGTGTCTCTGGACAACCAGAGCAAACAGCTACAGCAGGGATGCAGATGAATTTTGCAGTGACTTTTTCTAGTTGTGCACGTTGCGAAGCCAGGGATGTCTGTCCTGCTGTGCTTCTTGAGTTGTGCTGGGATTTCCAGGCACCGTGGCTGCGCAGTTTTGGGGATGTGCTCCTGGTGACCTCTGCAACTGCCTGAAAGGAGGTTGTGGTGAGGTGAGATCAGGCTCTTCTGCTGTGTCTTGTGAAAGGATCAGAGGAAATGGCTTTAGGGGGATGCACCAGGGAATGTTCAGATCAAATACTAGGAAAAAGAATCACTGGATGAGTGGTCAGGCACTGCAATGAGTTGCCCAGGGTGCTGGTGGAGTCATGGTTCAAGAGATGTCTGGATGTGGCCCCTGGAGGTGTGATCTGGGGGCAATGATGGTGGTGCTGGGTAGAGGGTTTGTGACCTTGCAGGTCTCTTCTCCCCTTGGTGAATCTGCCAAGAGCCCTGTCTGCGGGCTGTGCTCACCCTGGGCCTCTTGGGGACTTGTCCCCAGGTCCCCAAGCAGGTCACTGCAGCTCCCAGCACCATCAGTCTGCAGGGTCTGGCTGCCCTCCCCCACCCCATTAGCTGTGCTCTCCTGTTACAGAGCAGTAAATGATCCCGGTTTTTCCATTTTCATTAAGGCTCAGCTGTGACGTCAGGTTTGACGTGGCCCTGGTTGAGAAATGTTTTGTTTGGCCCACTGGAAATGCTGATTCTGAGCTGTTCTCCAGCTCTCTCCTCTCCTGGACCTGCTCTGTCTGGGGGTTTGGCCAGTGCTGCTCTAAGTGGAGAACAGCAGAAAATCCTGCATTTTCCCAGTGTCGTGGTTACCCACAGCTGCTGGTTTTGCTGCTGGATGCAGTGGCAGCTCCTCTCTGTGTGGAGGCCCCATCTTCTCGGAAAGAATTTCTCCAGACTGCAGGAGGGCAAGTAGGTGATTTGAATTTTTGGGTCTCAGTGATGCTCTGTGCCCTTTGAGGGAGGAATATCTACGTGTCTGTAGCAATGAAACTTGTACTGGGAAATAAGAGCAAATTGTGCTGAAGTCAACTGAAATAGGAGTTGGACTTCGTGCCAAATTGCAAACTGTGGGCCTCTCAATCATTCCTCTGCAGAGAGCAGCCTATAACAAAGATTACTGTGCTGCGAGACCCACAGAAAAAAAATCTGTTCTCTTGCACTTATATCAGTTAATGATACAAATCTGCTGATGGCTGGGAGTATTTATTTGCTGTGAAAAGAACCTGCTTATGCTGCACTGAGCGTCACAGCTGACTAGCAGGTCCCAGGATTGTGTATCAGGGATGTAAATGATCCTGGGACATGCATTATTGACATGTCCAGGAGCACATGGGCTTCCAGGTGAGTTGGGAGGAGTTTGATCCCGAATTTGTGGGTTTACATGGCCAGGCCAGGTAAGACACTGGAGGGCACTGGGAGAGCCTGGGGGGCTGCGGCAGGAGAACCAGTGGTACCCCAGGGCAGAAACCTCAGAGTTCAGGGGTGTTTGAGGGTGTGGTTTCACTCAGCTTTTCCAGCTGTGGCAGCAGGCCCTGTACCTGGCTGCCTTTTTAGTGTGGAGGACAGAACTGTTGCATTAGTTGTGCTTTTCTTGTTTCCTCCCACTGGGGGGAAAGACATGTTTTCAAATGAGCAGGTGTATATTTTCATAAGCCCCAAGCATTCCTTTGTGGATGAAAGAGTTGTAAAACATCTGAAAGCTATTTTCTTTGACATGAGCTTCTCTGTTTAAAGGATGTTGGGAATAATTTCTTATTCAGGTTGAAGCAGATTAAATTGTTACGATGTTCTGATGAAATGGACTGTATGAAATGGATATTTGGGCCTTTCTAAATAAAATGCTTTTGGAACATGTTTGGAGCTGTGAACTGACTCAGAGTGAACTACAGGGAAACAAATACACAGAAATACCTACGAGAGAAAAAGGAGAATTTCCTACAGGATGCTGGCAAATGTGTGTTGCTGAGCAGAGTGTGTCTAAAGGGAGTTGGCTGCTTGATTTTGGGGTGAGGAATATCTTTTTTGGTGGTGGATGTGCTAAGTGGCATTGTGGAGTCCTCATCCCTGGAAATGCTGAAAAAAACATATGAAGGTGGCACTTGAGAACAGGGTGAGGGTGCTGGTTGATCTTCAAGGTTGGATTTGATAATCCTAAAGATCTTTTCAAACCTTAATGATTCGATGGTTGTGCAGTGCTGCTGTTATGAATTATGTAAATGAAGAGTGCTGGTAAATGGTTGAGCTGTGTAGTGGGGGGATAGCACCTCCCTTCACAGGGAAATGTTCTTAAAATTGGGTTGATTTGAATCTGTGCAATGTTTGGGTGGAGTGAGGCAGAACACATAACATCTGATATATTCTAGGCTGATTCTGTTTCATAGATAAATCCTGGCTAGATAAATTGTTGTTAAATTGTTGATCCACCAGGTGTAATGTTTTCCATGCCAGAAGTTGGTGCCATATTTTATTTATTTCTCCTTGCTGTTGCTCCCTGCTGCCCCTGAAGTTTTCATCCCTGAGGGGGTGTTGCTGCTAGGGTATGAATGTGACAGAACTCAGGCGCTCCACGAAAAATTTGGGAAGCCTGATAGCCTTAATTAGCATAGAGACCATATGCTTCCAGTCTGGGGGTCCCGTCCAGAGACTGGGAAGTGGCTGATCTTGAGCAGAAGAGGGGGATCACTCTGAGGAGCTGGCAGGGGGGTTGAAATTCACAGTTTGCAGAGCATCTTGGCCCAGCCTGCTGTGTGCTGTGCAGCTTCCTTGGCTGCTCGGTGTGGAGCGCCAAGTCTGGAGCCTGGATCCCCAGGGACAGCCACCCAGCTGTGCTCAGCCACCCACATGGGCTGGGGCCATGTGACAGGTTTGCCTCTTGCCCCCCCAAGAATGTGCAGTTGTGAACAGCCAGGTGTCACACACTCCTTTCTGCCATGGAAGGGGCCATTTTATTGGTGTTTTGTGTCTGCCATGGTATTGGTGCTTGTTGTCTGCCATGAAGCAGAGAGAGCAAAGGTGTGTTCAGGCAGTTCTGTGTGTTCCCCAAGGTCCAGCCCTGGCCTCAGGCCAAATCACAGCTCTGTCACTTGAAGGACCAGAGGCCATTGCAGTGGAGAGGGATGATTGCTGGGCTGCATCAAAAGAAGTGTAAGCAGCAGCTTGAGGGAGTTGATTCTGTCCCTCGGCTCTGCTCTTGAGACCACACATGGAGCTCTGCACCCACTTCTGGGGTTTCCAGTACAGAAAGGACATGCAACTACTGCAATATGTACAGAGGAGGCCTTGGAGATGCTCCCAGGGCTGGAGCCCCTCCTGCTCTGGAGCCGGGCTGGGGGTGCTCACCTGGAGAGGAGAAGGCTCCAGGGAGAGCTCAGAGCCCTGCCAGGGCCTAAAGGGGCTCCAGGAGAGCTGGAGAGGGACTGGGGACAAGGGATGGAGGGACAGGACACAGGGAATGGCTTCCCAGTGCCAGAGGGCAGGGCTGGATGGGATACTGGGCAGGAATTGTTCCCTGGCAGGGTGGGCAGGCCCTGGCACAGGGTGCCCAGAGCAGCTGTGGCTGCCCCTGGATCCCTGGCAGTGCCCAAGGCCAGGCTGGACTTTGGGGCCTGGGACAGTGGGAGGTGTCCTGGATGGACTTTGAGGTTCTTCCCAACCCAAACTCTCCTGGGATGCTATCCCTTTCCCCTGGTACAGAGTGTTTCCCGTATTGCTGGTGGCTTGACACTTGTGGGACACAGTGTCAAGCCTCTGTGCGCTTTGGGGGATGTGGTGTGTACAGGCGTGTTTGTCCAGCTGCCCTGGCAGGAGCTATTATCCAGGGAAAAGCAATGGATGAGTGCAGTCCTCTGTGCAGGGCTGGCCCTTCAGCATTTGGAGAGAAGAGTTGCTCGAGGTCTTGCTGTGCATGTGTTGCTGAGTTATGGTGGTTGCAGAACCTGGGCACTGAGGGCAACTTTCCTTTTTGTAAAGAGAAAAAATGTCTGCATGAAAAACAATTCTAGTCATGCTTTAAAACACCACACATTTGTTGTTTCACTTTGTGCCCAAACTTACATATTCTGCATGAGTTAGGGCAGGGAAGCAGTGCAGTACAGCTGTAGGTGAAGCCACCGTGCAGCACCAGGTGTTCTTCATATCTTGTTACTCCTTGACATGGGAGGAGGAGGCCCTGTTCAAATTAAGAACCACAACTGCATCAGGGCAGTTCAGTCACTCACTAGAATCAGGCTGGAGGCAGGACAGCAGTGGTTGAATTCGCCAGAGAAGGTTTTTCCAGGCAATGTGTACCACAGCACACCTGGGCAGTCACACCTCTGCTCTGGTGCCTTGTTTGAGGAACAGGATGGTCCTGGAGGTGAAGCTTTGTTGTTGCTGCCCAGAATGCAGCCCTCTCACGTTTTATGTCTTTTCTCTTTGCAACAGCACTGAAACACAAGGTGGGATGACTAAAAAAGTCAATGAAGGTGTGTGTAACTGAGCTGGGTGCTGGGGAATTCATGAATGTCCTGGGAAAGATGAAGGACTAATGATGAAGGGCACTCCTAAAGGATGAGAGATTAGTCTGAAGTGTTCCATCACTATTAGAACAGCAAAATGTAGCTTGAATTTTAGAAGGAAGCTGTGATGGTACCTCCCTCACTCGGGGATGAGGTAGAGGAACCAGAGGGGCTGGCTGGGCTCCCACCAGCAGCTTCAAGCTGGGTGCAAAGAGTTTATCCAAATTCTTGCCTGACTCTTGATCGAGATGTGATGTAGTCTTATGTATGGCACAGATCTTTCCTGTGCAAGCTGGGAGCTGCAGGGTTGCACTTCTTTCTGTGAGGGCTCAGAATTTTTTTCTTCATTTGTTGATGTGTTGTGTCAGGGGCAGGTTGGAAGAGACCTTAAAGGTCTTCTTATTGCAACCTCTCTGTGGTGTGCAAGAACCAACCTGCTCAGAGCCCTATCCTATCACTGGAAAAAGTGATCCTGGAAGTCTGAAGGGTTGCAGATTCTTCCTAGAAAATAGCTGAGTGTTTAAATCCCTGATGGTTTGGTTGCCTGCAAGTGCTGATGTGCAGAAGACAAGAAGAGGTGCTGCACCTGCTGGCGCGTGGTGCAATATCCTGGGTGTTTTATGGGAGGCAGCAGCAATAGCTGTCATTGGTTTCTATCTACATCATTTTAGTTGGGAGTAATGTTCCAAGACAGCATTACTTAAAATCCTCTCCAGAGGAGGCACAATATCAAGCCAACCAACAAAACTCCACCACAAACCAGCCCCTTTCCATGTGTGCTGGATCACTGGAGTGTCCTGGGAGGAGTGCCCTGCACTGCTCAGGACTTTGCCTGCCTGAGAGCTCAGCTTTGCACGTGTGTGTGGGGAGATGAATTGGCAGAGACAATAAAATAAATAAACTCTGCCAGGCTGGCGGCTCTAGGGACATCCCATTCCATAATTCTGTCCAGCAGTTTGATTGTTCTTTCCTCCACCTGCTCTCCTCCAAGGAGAAGCATCTCATCTCTTCTTGCTTGGTTTTATTTCCTTTGTCTCTTTGGTTTTATTCCTCGGAAAGCTCTTTCCAAAAGCTGCTCTCACCCCTGCAATGATTGTGTAAATATCTGTGTTTTATATCTCTGTATAGATACATGCACTGTTAGTTTGCATCTGAATGATACACGACCGCGCAACTTGAAAACTTGTTCACTTCCTTGTGGAGATTATTTCAATTATGCACTAATCTTAATTGTCTTAATTTGAACTGAGATTTTTCTCCATCGGCATAATATTTCACGCACACGTTCATATTCATGAGGCAAATATTTCTTATATTTGTGCAATCTACTTTCTCTCTACAAATAATAGTGAGAACTGCACTTTAAATCCCATTTTCTTTGTGTTTCTTATTGTTCTTGCAACTGCTTTGTTTCAGCATCTTTATGAATAAAGGTAACATTAATGTCAAAATATTGTTGGGGGAACTATGTTGTATCTTCTGTGATTCAAGGTTTGTGCAAGACAATCCCTTCTTTGCTATGGGAAACAGTTTTATGAGATTATGCAGTGTGGGGAATTTGATTTACCTTCTGTAGAGTGTGCAGATAGGAGTAAAACCTGGGCCTGGAGCTCTTAGGAGTAAGAAAACTGAGATGTGTGTGCTGAGCTCAGCTCATGGTTTGCTGGTTTGAGCATCTTGGGGGGTGATCCCTCTCTCCATCTCTGTTCTCTCCTTGATAAATGATGGTTGCAGCACTATCTTAGTGACACAGCCACTAGTTTTAAATTATGGCTTGATAGACACAGAAATTAAGAGCATAAAGGTCCTAAGTCTGTTCCCTTTATAGCTTTCTGGTGTTGATTTGGTAATTGCAAACTGCAGTTAAAATAACTGACCAACTTGACATGGAGGAAATTGATTCAGAACTTCAATCTCGTGCCTCCATGCACTGTTAACTTTGCTCTTCAGCTCCTGGGTGAGACAATCTCATCTCCAGGCTCCCAGACAGAGCTGCTGCAGAGGGGAGAAACGCTGCACAGGGCATCCTCAGTGCAGCCAGAGCAGGAATGGTCCTGCCAACAGGCCTCCTCAAAGGTGTGCTTTGGCATCAAAACCACCCCTTCAGCCACGAGCATCTGTGTCTCTTCCCAAGAGAATTCTCATCTGTATGACTACTTGTATTTCTGGGAATCAGCATGACTGGCAAGTGACAAGGATTTTAGACCTCATGGGCTTTCTGGGGCTGGGGATGAACCAGTGGTTGTGGTTCACAGTTGTGATGGCAGTTTAGGACCTGGGGTCTCAGCAGGGTGGGATTGGGGCCTCAGAAGTAGTGCTCACTGGAACGCTCCCTGTTCTGTGCACAGGACCAGGAAAGAGAAGAGCAGTAGTGAAAAAATTATATAAGGAATGAGGAATGGGGAAAATGTCTGAAACAGAGAGCACCTGCATGGCAGGTTTAGATAATTTTGTCAGAAGAGCAGTGGAACTGTTTAAAAAAGAGATGAGAGTGAAGGGTAAAAGAAGAAATAGTGGGAAGTGTCTGAAACTGTGTAACCCAAAGTTATAGAATCAGGAGGTTTGGAAAAAAACCTTCAAGATTATCACCCCAGCACCACCAGTGTCACCTCTAAACCATGCTCCCAAATGCCGCATCCAGACACTTCTCACACCCTCTCAAATGCAGTGGCAAGAATGAGGTGGTTTAGAGCTTCATCCAGCAGAAGAAAATCTGGCAGATGTTGTGAAACTCAGAGGAAACACTGAAATTTGAACAGAACAGTTGTCTGGTTGAAGAGGGTGTGACGGAATGTGCACAGGGACAGATGAGACCTCGGTCTAAGAAAGGAGTGAGGAACCTGAAATGCTCCAGCTGCTACCAGGAGTAGCTCCCTGGGGAGCCCCCCAGGAGCCACAGCTCTGAGAAGGGCAGGGGCTGTGATTCCTGTAGCTGCTGCCAGAGCCCTGCTTGCATTGACCATCCTGTACTTGTTTGTAGGAGCTGGAGCCAAGGATCCGTGGCAGTTGGGCTTGGCATCCAAAAGGGGAGCAGGAACATAAGGAGGAGGTAATTGAGGGATGAGAAATGGCTCTTGGAGTAGTTCTGTTGGATGACAGCACAGAGCCAAGGGCCTCATGTCAATAGTGGGCCAGTTGGGTAAAGCTAATAAGGCCTAGAGGTAGCTGATGCATGGAAACAACAAAAGAAGGAAGAATCAATGTGACTTTTGCAGTGGGAAGCTGATGCTAATGCAATTATTGGAGCCTTTGAAAAGATCAGCTTAGAGGGCATTAAGGAACACGGGGGAATAGGGACAAAGGTGGTTGCAGGCACAAAAGGTGACTGTGAAAAGTAGGAAATGAGAGTCAGCTCTCACAGTGCAGGGAAGCTGGGAGCAGACCTGCGTTGTTCTGCTACTCCTTGTGAATTGGGGAAAAAAGAGGTATTGGTATGTTGATGATCACCCGTCAAGAAAGAGAGATGAGAGGAGATGCAAAAAGGCCTTGGAGTATTGAGTGGTTGGATAATAAAAAGGCAGATGAGATTCACTCCGGATAAATGTGGAGTGTACGTAGGGATCCTTATTTTCATATGAACCCTTAGCTCTGAGCTGACTGTTACGAATCAGGAGAGAGATCTTTGTGTAAAAATTTTAGGGAATTCTATGAAATGTCAGCTGGGTGCTTGGCAGCCGCCAAGAAGCTGGCTGAAGGGGTAGGAATTATTAGGAAAGGAATAGAAAACAGAAGGGAGCATTCTATGACCACATAAATCCATGTGTTGCCTGGAGCTTTGTGCAGCCATCGTCCTCCCAGCCTGGAGAGCAGCAATGGAAGCGGTTCAGGGACTGCTGAAAGGCAACAGCTGGACACAGAATGGAGCCAGTGCAGCACAGCTCAATAGGAATATGTACTTGTCAGTCTGGAAGGGAGCAGGGACACAGCAGGGAAGAGCCCTGTGGTGTTCTCAGTGCTGTGGAGAAGGGGAGAAGAGAATTTGGGTTTTTTTCAGTGAGTGCCTGGGGGAGGGCAGAGGTTCCTCACTTGGTTGTGCACACCCCGTGAGGGCTGGGAGGGAGCAAAGGAGTGACAAATTCTCCTGTGCATGTGGAAATTGGTCACATGCAGACATTCCCTGTGGTCAAAGCACATGAGCTGCAGGGTGTGAAGATTTAGTAACCCTGGGAAGTCAGGAACATGGGCTTGGTCTGACTGAGGGACTTGTCCACCTGCTCTTGGGCACTGCTGCAGGCTGGAAGAAAAGGCTATAGAGATCTCTGGTATGACCTGATATCATTGCAAATATTCATATTTAAATCAGTTTTGGTCAAGTGTTCAACCCAATGGAATACCTGGGGTTTAATGTTGGACGTAGTGTGTGAAAGTAAGAGGAACTCACGTGAGTTAATTAACTTCAACTCTTAACTCTGGTGCAACTGTGCCCAACTTGGCTCATTTTTAGGCTGGAGCTTAAATCACCTAGAAATAGTGACAAAGTGCATCCATTCTTGCTGACAACAGGGAACCCCAGTTCGGAAGTTATTTGGAATCTTCAAAATAAGAAAATATATTTCAAAACACTGTGGTCCCCACCCTTCCCTTCTCCCACCTGCACAGCATGGTTTCATTTTGAACATAGTTTTTGTTTAGAAACAAAGAAAGAAAAAATAATGATGGTGAAAACTTTCTCTACTTTTCCCACTTGTTTTTCACAGCTTTCCTAACTTGCTTTTTCCTCCTGACACTTGCTCTTAAACATTCTCCTTATCTTACTTTAAGATTTATCTATTGGCAAGAAGAACCCACAGCCGAAGGAAAGGACCCAAACTGTGAGTCTTTACTCTGCCATTGTGCTGGAGACAAAGAATTCTTGATGTCTGTACAGAACAGAAATTTATTCACGATTTGTGAAGAAGAAAAAGAAAAAAAAAAAAAGGTACTTTTTTGAGCATGGTAGAACACTGTACCAAAGCTATGTAAGCTAATAAAATAATCATGGGGATGAATTATGTATTTCCACTTGGAAGATGTCTTACAGGCTTTAGCAAGACAGGACACAGCAGAGGTGAATGAGAACCTCTCCTGGGGAGTGGGAAGTTGTTCATATTCCTTCAGGCCAGGCAGGGGGAGATCACTTTTCACTGGAATGTGCTCCAGCACATAAAGCAGCACTTCCACTGTGACTCTGCTGTGATGGGGCTCAGCAGGACACTGCAGGGGGCATCTTTTTTTGCACTACAATTTATAGAATGACCCCACTTGATTAGGAAAAAAAAAAAAAACAAAACACCAAAAAACCACCACCAAAAGGCACAAAAAAAAAAAAAAAAAAGTGTATTAATGGTGAGAAGGATTGACCATGAAACACCATCTCCTAAATTTTTCTTGTATGTTGTAGCTGTTATGTGAGGACAGTAGGATTATGTTATTTGAGTTTTTCAACTTGGTTGCAGGTTAAGAGTGGCTTTGCATTGATGGCTATAAAAGCTTGGCAGTAGCTAAAGTTTCTGCTGGAGATTCTGAATTTAGATTCTAGTGTTGTTCAAGGATTTTTATGGGTTTAACTATTTTAAATTATATTTAATATTTTATACTTATTTTATGGGTTTCATTTTTATGGGTCACATTGACCATGGCTTTTGCTTGACTCAGGAGTGCCTTGGTATGGAAATGTGACTTGGCAGGTCTAAAATGTCAGAGATTTATTAAAAAATAAGTTTTGCCTGGTTAGTTGTTAAATGCACGCTGCTTGAGTGCAGATGACAGTAAAGTCTGGAAACCTGAGAAGACTTGAGAATGAACTCAAATAACTAGCAGTGATATTTAGAGTATCCTCCTAAGCAATGCCTTCCCTTTTGGGATTTTTCCTGGGGCTCCTGTTTGGCATAGTTAATCCCCCTGAACTGATGCAAGGGAAGATGGCTGGAACAGGTAGCAGAGAGTGGGGTTTTTGCTTCCCAAAATCCCTTGGAATGTTGTAGTACTGCTGGCTTGGCTAATTAAGGAACTGAACGTGGGATGTCCTCCTGGGATCCTTCACTCCACAGTAAGAGTATCAAGTTTTGTAGTTTTTTGTTTCACGCTCTCCTAATAAAAACATCAGGCCTCTCCTGAGAAACTCCTTTAAAATTTGTTCTTGTAAATAACCTTCTATATTTGGAATACCATAAAAAGAAAAAAAAAAATAGAAAAAAAGAGCAAGAGGCTTAAATGAATATTTTATTTCTGCTGGAAAGGAAGAACACGACTCTGCCATGGTTTCTGTGCCCAAATCATTGTCAGCTCTCCCTTCCCCTGCAGCAAGGCACATGGCTGGAGGATTAAACAGTTTAATATAAAATCCTGGGGTGCTGCTGGTGGAGCAACACCCGCATGATAACCTCTGGCATCAGAGGAGAGCCAAGGTCATCTCCAGCCAAATCTGGGCAGGGCCACCCAGCTGTGTCAAAAGAGCCCAGCTGCTCTCAGGGAGGTGAAGTTTCTGCTGTGAATCTTTTACTGATAAAAAAAATGGGGGAAATAAAAACTTGGATATGGCCATGACGAGGGTCAAGATGTGGCCAGGAATCATAGGGGGCTCTTACAGAAAAAAAGGTGGAGCAATTCAGAAAGGGCTTTGTACCAGTGCACTCACCTGGGCAGAGGAGCTTCAAAGGGTTTGGAAATAAAAGATGAGATGGGAGACAGGGCAGATTACTGCATGAATAATATTCTGCATTTTCTTTACTGCTGGCAGTGAAATCCCAGTATGAGATTCAGAACAGAAAGAAAGGATTTTCTAACATTTTTTTCCTGCCCTTGTTTATTTTACTATGCTCATCCTGGAAAATGAAAAGGGAAGGTGGACTACAAGCTGCTGAGTGGTGTCCCCAAAAAGTGGAAGGATTTAATTTCTTGAGACGTCAAGCAAAATCTCCTGCATTTTTCAATTAAAACAGTTTATCTTATACGGCCTGGCTTTGGAGAAGAGTTTCAGTTGCCGATAGCCTGGGTGAATAAAATAAATAAACTGTTAAAAGCATACAAAGAAAACCCCTCTCCTGTTACAACTTTTTTTATTCAGTAGCTGCAGGCTGAATCAACGAGCTGTAATAAAAATCTGTAACCAATTTCCCAGTGTGTGCTGGGCACAGAATGCATCTTATCTTTGTAGAATCACTGCACGAAGGTCTTTTCTAGAAGCAAGTAACAATTAACTTGTCAGGAAAGAAGATAGATGAAGCTGATTAGGAAGGCTGCTTTTATTGTGACACCATATAATTATGGAGTTCCTCCAGCCCCTTCAAATTGAGATACAGATACATATCTGTGTGTTTGGAGCTAGCTTAAGCCTTAAAAATTTGAGTGGCACTGACCAAAATAGGGCTTATGGGGTTCCTGTTCTCTCTGGATTCCTGATGTGTTTTTAACTGAGAGTTATCTGCCTTTTTATCCCAAACTGGGACATTGTCCTAAACATTTCTATTGCGTAGACCTGTGCTTGAGCCACTAGAGAGATGTTTAAGTGACATTAGGTGACAGATACCTGGAATGGGAAACTCCTCTGTGGGCTACACCTGGATGGAGAACAAGCAAATCAACAGCTCCTAACAAAACCCCTTCACAATGGAGCAACTGGGGGTTTTGTCCTATTTTCAGGTGATGAGTTTAATTTCTTTGGTGTATGTGGAACAGATCAGTAAAAAATTATGTGTGTGTAGAAACTTTTAATAATTTAGAGCAACATGGTAACAGTTTTGGGCTCTGGGCTGATTTCTTACTGGGGGAATTGATCAAAATTTAGCCTCATTTTTTTTTTTTTGAGCCTTGCAGCAGGTGTGGTAGATCATCATAGCATCAAATTCATTTTACCTGGGGTAAAGGAAGGGGAAATGACTGCTGTTTCCACAGATGAAGATTTTGGCAGACAACAACAAAACTTTTGGTTCCAGCACTGAATTTGAGTTGTCAGTTTGAACTTGAGGGCCTTGGTTTTTACTCCTGAAGTAGGTGAGTTTGGGTAGCCAAGGCAAAAACAAGTGGTTTTTTTTCCGTGACACATTTTGTTTGTTTCTTTGTTTTGTTTAGTTTTGGGGGTTTTTGTTGTGGTTGTTGTTTTCCTTCAGGCATTAATACCTCTTCCCTCAAGGTTGCAGTGCTCCTGCAGTCCTGTTCCTTTCTGTTTTAGGTAGGAACTGGTGCTCATTAAACCCTTGGCAGGAATGCAGTTTTGGCTTTGCAGCCCTGATGTGTGTTAGTAAGAAATCTATATAATTTTATAAATGTATGTATAGAGCGAAGACCTAATTTTATTCCCTCCCTCAGCTGCTTTGCACGTCTTGGCAGAGCAACACTTGCACATATTCAAGCTCTTTCAGGCTCAATGGAAATGAGTTTCTTCTCAAGTCCATGCTCCAGAAAAGGCTTGTCTTCACCAAACTCTTGTGAAGATGTTTAAATTTCTGAAAAAGAAAGAAGGAAAGGAAAATTATGTTTGCAGGAATTAATTCAGATACTCATGGATATCTTCCATTCATACTGTCGATAGGTGAAAGCAAAGGCCAGTGATCCTATGACATCAGAGGCAGTTCTTAAATCTTTTTTTTTTTTTTTTTTAATTAAACTCACATGTCTATTGAGGACCCCCAAACCATTTTCCATAGATTTAAAATCTTGTATTTTTTATCACCTCTCTGTTTTCATGGAAAACTGCTGTGCATGGGAACCAAATTGGATAAGGGCAGGTAAAATAATGGAGAACAGGACAGATAAGGGACCTTGAGCTTTTCTTCCTACTGGCTGCGGAGAGACAGAATGAATTAACCTTCCTCCTCTGTGCTTTCTCCCACGTGAATTTTTAGGTGCTTTGGGGAAGGTTGTTTGAGTTGGTTTTCCCTGGTTTTTCTTTACAATTATTTCTTTAAGGGGAGATTTCTGAATGCTCCTTGCTTGGGCAGTGCCTGTGCTCTGCCCTGCTGCTGCTGCTGTAGGGGCAGTGCTGGGGGCATCGTGCCGCTGGAGAATCTGAGCACTCTAAAATCACACAGTTACATTTTTTTGAGGTGTTACCTCCTCTAAAAAAAAATATTGCTGAGGTTTGGCTGGATGAAGTTGCCCCGAATCAGTGAGATCGGTTGGGAAATTGCTCTCATGGTGTTTATAGCTCAGTATTGTCCCCTTCCTGGTAAAGGCACATTCTGCTGAGGTGGAGGAGGAATTTAGACATTTGCTGGATCAATAGAATGGATTTTTTTATGCTCTTTGCATGGAGGAAAGGTGCAATGGGACATTTCTTTTCTTTTTCCTCAGGAGAAAAAATTCTAGTTTGCTTTTAAGTGGTCTGCTGTGTCCACTTAAATGCAGTCCACTTAAATCTGTTGGACTAATTTGGACTAAAGCAGCTGGCAATTCTGCTACAGGGACCTATAAAGGACTGAGAGTTTGTAGAGAAAGGCATTTGCTCGCTCCCCTGAGATGTTGTCACTGAGGCTGGATATTGTGTGCCTTGTGCAGAAGGGAGCACTCAGGAGAGATTGGTGTGGGGAGGGCAGGCTCTCAGGGAACAAACCCATGTGGTTTTTTTGTTTTGATTTTGGGTGTGTCTGAGCAGCTTGGGGTGGGGGTTTGGGCACAGCAAACCTCTGCTGTGATCCAGAGCTTTCTGAAGTCAGCTGGTATACCTTGCTTTCCCCTTGGTGCCTCTACAAAATTATATGAAGCCCTAAAAACATCAACCCAGAAGTAAAAATTCATCTGTTGTAGTGATGGAAACCTGTAGCTGAGTACTACAGGACACATTTCTATGGTGCCAGTTCTTCTTATTGATCTCATTCCTTCTGTAAATGTAGATTTCAAGCTGTGAGTTTATTTATTTTATTCTCTAGGCCCTTGAACAGAATTTCAAAAGCTGAGTTGGGTGCATGTCTCTGTATCCCCATCCTGCTGCATCCCAGGGAGCCTGGAAAGGGCAGATCTGCAGGGAGGTTTGCTGTGACCACTCAGACAAGAGAAGACATTTCAAAGGTCACCCATTTGAGCAGAACCATGGGGCAATGGTGGTGCCTGAACAGCCTCACTCAAGGTGCTGCAGCACCTTTAGAAAACCACGAAATAACTAGAAAAATATTTGCTTTGATGCCTCTTTTTTTGATTCTTTTCTAAATGCCTGTGAGGAAATTTTAATTGCATAAACTGCCAGTGTTCCCTTCTTACCTACAGGGAGGTATCTGGATTATACTGATGGTGGACAAATCTTTTTCTTTTTTTTTTTTTTTTCCATGCCTGCTCTAAAATCTTCAATTGTGAAAAACTTTAATTCTCCCTGTGGTGGTTTGATACCTGCTGAGGAATCTGGTTGAAGTCACTGATTTGAATGTCGCTTTTGCTCCAAGAATATCTTAAAAGAAGTATCTGTTTCCTTGAGTGAAATGGCACACATTGCCTCCATAATGTAATTCATATAAAGTGAACCAAGAACTGAATAAAACGCCAGTGATTGGAGTGACTGGGGTCATGTTATAATCAAATGCTGAAAGAACTCAAAACAGCAAAATGAAGTGTTGCTATTCTTCAGCTCTCTGTGCAGAAGAGATTCACTTTCTGGTGTTAATCTTCCTTAGACTTTGGAGCTACAGCTCACACATACAATAGAAATAGAGATTGGGGCATTATGTGAATGGTTAGGATGAAAAGTGGTAGAAATTGAGGATTAGTGATTTTTTAATGACTTTTAAAATACTTGTGTTGATATTTGGGATGTATTTCTGAGCACTGAAGGGCTTAGATTTCAAATGCTGAAATTACTTGGAAAAGAATTAAAATCTCCCATGCAAATGAATGTAAGTACTTTCAGTTTGATGTCCAAGCAAATCTGTAATTTTCACAGCCAAGAGCCAGACCAAAGCTGTGTATATGAAAAGAGAAACATAATTAAGAGATGTAAGCTCAATAGTAATCTTCTTGTCCAAAATGCATTTATAATCATACTGTAGTTGGAATAAGGATGAAGTTGTGAAAGTTAAGCAATGGAACCAGAGTTTTTTTGCTTTTGTCCTCAGATCAGAATTGTCTGACTTAGCAGACAGGATCACGCTTGAAGTCTTTTTACGCACATTTAAAAAAACCCCAAGCGACCGGCATTTGTAAAAGAGGATCTGTGCTTGAGAAGCAACTCCATGGAAGTGGCGGTTGAGTTGAAGCCTGGCACTGCCAGGGCTGGGGCACAGCCATGAAATGATGTCCAGAGAAAGATGTGGTGCAGTGACCAGAACACGGCTCAGAAGGCGGAATGCAGGAGTGCTCAGTTCTTCCTTGCTTTGATGAGGCTCTGAAAGGAAAATCCTCATGTGAGAAGTGAACAGGGCTGGTAAAAAACATTAGTGCAAGACTTGCTTTGAGCCAAAATAGAAATGAAGGGGAGTAACAGTGGAGATAGAAAGGAAACAGGAAACCCGAAAAACAGCTGTGGTGTGTGTGAATTATGCTGGAATCAGAACACACTGCGTCACGGAATGAGGTGAAACTTAACGTGAGCTGCTTGATGTGTCACCTGGTCATCCAGCAGTGAGTGTGACTTACATTTGACTCTCAAATTTTAGAAAAGGAAGTAGTGTGGGAATCCCAGGCTCCCAGGCTGTGAGAGGCTGCAGGAGCTGGGTGGGCACCAGGTGCCAGCTCCGTGCCCCAGCAGGGCCATCCCAGAGCACAGGGCACAGCATTGTGTGCACACAGCTCTGCCCCAGCCCCAGGGAGGAGCCCCCCGGGCTGTGTGGACAATGTGCTCAGGGCCGGGCACCGCCCAGGGAAGAAGTTGTGCCTCCTGTGCAGGGGGAATTGCTGGGCTCAGGCCCTGCCCGTGGCTCTGGGGCCATTGCTGGGCCCCCTGGGCAGAGCCTGGGCCCTGCTGGGAGCCCTCCCTGCACACAGGGACACCCAGGGCTGGGGGCCCCTCTCCGCTGGGGCTCCTCTCCAGGCTGAACAGCCCCAGCTCCCGCAGCCTTTCCTGGGCACCCAGATGCTCCGGGCCCTCGCTCGGCTCCAGCAGCTCCCTGGCCCTGCCGTGCTGAGGATCCAGAGCTGGACACAGCGCTGCAGAGGTGCCTCCAGGGCTGGGCACAGGGCCCCCAGCCCTCCCTGCCCTGCTGCCAGCGCTCCTCCTGCTGCCCCGGGATCCCACTGGCCTCCTTGGCCCCAGGACACTCTGCTGGCCCGGGGACAGCTCCGTGTCCCCCAGGAGCCCCAGGACACTCTGCTGGCCCAGGGACAGCTCCGTGTCCCCCAGGAGCCCCAGGACACTCTGCTGGCCCAGGGACAGCTCCGTGTCCCCCAGGAGCCCCAGGACACTCTGCTGGCCCGGGGACAGCTCCGTGTCCCCCAGGAGCCCCAGGACACTCTGCTGGCCCAGGGACAGCTCCGTGTCCCCCAGGAGCCCCAGGACACTCTGCTGGCCCAGGGACAGCTCCGTGTCCCCCAGGAGCCCCAGGACACTCTGCTGGCCCAGGGACAGCTCCGTGTCCCCCAGGTCATTCCCCACAGAGCTGCTCCAGCAGGGACCCCTCTGCCTGTGCTGGTGCCTGGGGTTGTTCCTGCCCCAGTGCAGAACCCTGAAGAAGAAGAAAGTATTGAGGTGATGCAGAATGGCTCCTGTTGTCTGTCTGCATTCTGACCCAATCCTTCTGGCTGGCGGTGTTGGAATTTAGCAGAAAACAGGCCCATTATTGTTCCAGCTGCTGCTCAGATATCAGCCGGGCTGGGGAGTGGCTGAATTTCTGATTAAAGCTAATTCAGCACCAGAATTCTGGTAGAGTGCAGAGGATGTTGCCTGAGTGCAGAGCTGCAGGTACCAATGTGCTCCTATAGCTCTGCTGCCATTCCATAGGGGCTGTGCATGATCCAGGTTTACTGGAGCTCCAGGTCTTGGAATTGAACTAACCAACATACAGAATGTAAATTTGTGTCGTGACAGAATTTGTAGTTAGAGCACTGCCTGTATAAATGGATGCTCCTGGAGGTGTTCCGTCAGGAGAGGACCAGAGGCACCATCCACTGACCAGTGCTGAGCAGGCATAGGTGTTCTCTTCCTTGAGAGGAACTTTCTTCCTTGAGCCCTTTCTGCCTTTGTGCCTCTTGATGTTGTAAATTTGGGTCTGTCCCAGTAGAATGGGAACAACCACAGAATTTATAGCATTAAACAGAGGAGCTAAAAGCAAATATTCCTTTTGTCTCCTCTAAGGAAATGCAAGAGTGAATTGGATTTTGGCTCTTTCTTTGAGCACAGAAGCTTGATTTAACTGGCAGCATGGCCATAACTGTGTTACCCTTACAGACCTAAATCTCTTTCTCCGTTCTGTACTTTTATTTTTAAGGTTTGGGGTTTTTTTTCCCCCTTTGTTGCTATTCTGAAAGTTTTAAGCTGGTTTGGGCTGTTCATTTGCCAGCTGAATGCAGTGTCCCGCTTTGCCAGGGCCCATTCATTGCCCTGCCCTGATAAGGCTCTTGTTTGTGTCTCATCTGGGGCACAGGCAGGACTTGCTTGGAGCAGAGATGCCCAAAAGTTCCTGTGCCTGCCCAGCTAGGAAGCAAGGAAGGAATTTAAAAGCCAGCTAATTTTCTCTCTCAGAGCTTTGTGGGTATCAGCATGCAAAAGGGAATTGGCAGTTACTGGAACTTCTTAACAAAGAACAGTCATTTGCATTGAGCTTCTAAATCTAAATTTGAAGAGAGCTTTCCCCAAAATAAGGCCCAAATTAGTTTTTATTACTGAAAGTAAATTTAGTAACTTTACAACATCTAAATTTAGGCTTCCAAATCAGCCCTCATACTGAAGATATGGTTCCTAGACACCTGGGGGTTCATGAACTCCTGACTGGGTTTAATTTTGCCAAAATTAACAGTGTTTAGTTAAACTCATCTTGGGTTTGCAGTTGCTATTGTGTTTTCTCAGTAGACTACGGTTCAAGTAAAACAAAACAAAACAAAACAAATACCAAAATACACCAAGGTTTCTAAACTCTGATGCTGACGTAAATTATCTTTTTAAAAAAATATATGCCAAAACTGGTGCTTGCTTGGACAATCCTCTTCTAGCCTATTTAGTCCTATTCCATCAGGAACACTGGTGGTAAGAAAAGCCACTGTGGTGAGGATGAGGAGGCCCTGGCACAGGGTGCCCAGAGCAGCTGTGGCTGCCCCTGGATCCCTGGCAGTGCCCAAGGCCAGGCTGGACTTTGGGGCTTGGAGCAGCCTGGGACAGTGGGAGGTGTCCCTGCCCATGGCAGGGAACTGGAACTAGAAGACCTTTATGATCCTACTGAGCTCAGAGTGATCTTTCCTTCTCTTGTTCTTCCACATGCCAGCTTTTCTCCATTTTTTCCTTTGTATTGCACCCAGAATTCTACAAGTTTGAAGTGTGGCTGCACTGTGGATAATCAGCACTCGGTCGCAGGCCCAAGCAGCTTCAAGATTTATAAATTGAGATTACTTGTGGTCTGTTGTAGATTTGGGAACACTGTTCCAAGAAATATAAATAATTTTTTTTAATGATTATGCTTCCAGTTAATGCAAATAAGTCCATTAAAGTAACAGCTGAATCTTATATCCAAAGCAGAGTTGGGCAATGCAATTCTTACAGTACTGCTACAGTTGGGACAAGTCAGTGAAAAAATCCGCAGCATGAAATTAGATAAAAGACCTTTCTCACAAATACTGAGTTCTGGGAAGTGCTCTGAAGTAAGTGTTGCTCAGTGTCCTTCGGTTTTATAGCTGGAATGTCTCGCAGTTCAAACTCTCCCCAAGTGCTCAGTTCTAATATGCAATGGCTTGGGTTATTTTATTCTTATTTTTGCTGTAATTGCTCATTTTTCCAACTTTTGTGTGAACGGTGATTTGAGACCTGGTTGGTTGGTTGGTTGTTTGAAATCTGCATGCCACAACTTAACCTGTGGCCATGAAAAACAGGTTTCCCTGAATAAGATTTAAAGGAAAAAAGAAGTATATTGAAGTTGTGAGTAACTGGCAGAAGCAGGCTAAGACCCAGGTTCCCAATGGGCTGGTGGTGCCCTCTTTGATTTGCACTTTGCACTGGTTTACCTGACAACACAAATCAATACAGCTCAGTGGTGTTGTCTCTTCCCAGCCTGGTGTCTGGGTTTGTGTCTGTGCCACTGATCTTCCTGAGCTGCTTCCAGGACCTTCCCATGAAACTGTTTTGCTTTTTAACTGTGTTTCCAGGTGATGTTCTCCACCTGGCTTTTTGGGAGTCAATGGCAGGTTGGAGATGAACTGGTAATTCCTGCACTGCGAGTGTCACTGGGTATCTTGGTTTGGAAAAGACAGGTGTCTGCCAGGGAAAGCTGGAGCTTCCCTTGGAATGAAGAATGTAAACCCACTCACTCCAAATTATTATAATTTTGTAATTAAAGGACTTCAGGCAAAGGTATGGAAATAGGAATAACAGTTCTTTACTGGGAATATTAAAATTACAAACGTAGTAAAGCAAACAAAGAAACAATCACAGAAGAAAAATCCTAGAAACACTGACAGAGTCAGAACACAGCCTGACACCCTGCTGTTGGTCAGGGTGTCGGGAGCAGTCCAATCCAGTCCTCCTGCAGTGACAGATGTGGTTCTGGTGGAGCAATGATCCTGTAGAAGGGTGGAGTTTTCCTCTGAAGCTCCAGTGGTGCTGAGAGGGGTCTGGTCTCCTCTGGGGATCCAGTGCACACAGGCTGTGCTGGGGTTCTGAATCCCAGGTTTTATCCAGGTGGGAATGCTGGGCTCCTCCCCCTGGGTGGAGCATCTCCCAGTGGGATGATGGAATTGTCTCAGGCCTGCAGTGAGCCTGGCTGGCCCATGAACAGCAGATAGCCCTGGAGGGAGGATGGGTGGTGGAAGAGATGAAGAAACACTGCCCCAGCTGGTTTGAACAGCTAGCCCATTAACAGAAGGCATTAATGCCCCCTCTCCCCTGGAGTTAAGAGAAAAAAAACCCACCTCTTCAACTGGTTTCAACAGATTGGGAATAGAATACATGCTTTTGCTTATATATTGCAACCCAAGACACTGGGGGCACTTTGACACATCCTTCCAAGATACTTCTCCTTTGAATAAAGCCCTTCTAACTCAGAACAATGTCTGCTATTGATAAAAGCTCAGTGGTTTATGAAACCTGCCCATGAATAACTGAAGTTCAGTTTCTTTTTAGACCACTGAGTGAAAAGCTTTCCTTTTCTTTGTTGGTTCTAATGGGAGCTGAGAAATCCAGTCCTGGCATTTTGGTGGCTCCTGAGAGCCCTGCACTACTCTGTGCCCTGCTCAAGCTGGACAACTAGTTAATTATTTTCTTAAGATCTATTGCTGTAGGAGACTGCATTGGGAGTTTAATGAAATTGCTGCTGTTCCAAAACATCTTTTGGAGACCACAGGTGAGTTCTGTTCAAGAAAAGGGGAGTGGAACTGAGCACTGTTGTGAGCCTGAATGCAAATTTGCATCATTTTGGACCAAAACTGAAAGGGAGAAAATCCAATTGACTGTTCTCCTGAAATGGTTTACTAGCCTTTTGTATTAAGAAGAATATAGACATTATTTTTCAGGTTCATTTGGAGGTAGAGGGTGTTTTAAAGCAAATTAAAATTCCCTAATCACCATTTCATTCCTATTGTTGTGCTTGGGGATGGCGTGAGGGAGACATGCAGGAGTCCCCTCAAGAACTGGGATGTAATTGAGGACCAAGCCAGTGCCCTGCTTTGTCACTGACAACTGAAGGAAATGCAATAGCAGAGAAGTGAACACCTTCAGGCTGATGGTGGGGGGTTCTCTTTGCCTTTAAACTTCCCTAAACCTGAGGGTGTCTTTCATACTTTCTGATCTCTGACGTCTCTTCCAACCCAAACCATTCCATGATCAATGGATTTCCTGCTTTTCGCCGGCATTTTGAGAGCCCCAGATCTGTACTGCAGCTTAGGAAATATTTCTGAGCACAGGGCTTTTTGGCATACACAGTGAATTGTCTTGAAATATTGAAGCTTTGAACTTAATTTTGATGGAGAGGTTGTAAATAATACCAACTTGCCAGGGATCCCTCTGCCTTGCAGATACTGAGATATGGTTATTCACATTAACAGTCTGAATTTCCTGAGCTTGTAGAGGGTGCTTATTTATAAAGAGTTGAGAGCATTTGAAGGTTTTGTGACTAAAAAATAAGCTTTCTATCAGTATAAGTTGCAACTACTGATGTTATTAAAGCTGAGCATATGAAAGGTGGTGATGATTGTAGGGGAGAAACTGGCTTCCTCTAGGGGAACAAGCAGCCTGGTGCCTGTTTTATCAGGGAGTTCAGTCCCTAGTCACTCTAAGTGATGCCTGAGTGCTCCTGCTTCTGTGTTTTCCAAAAGGCTTCTTGTGCTGGAATTCCAGAAATAGATGTGAAATAGGGTACAATTTTTCTGTTGAATCAGAGAAAGAGCATGTGGACCTGCATGGATTTATGGTGTGATGAAGATCTGAGAATCTCTCCTGTTATGGTGCTTTGTCTTCTTGTGCTGTAACAGATAATGTGTGTTGTTGGTTTTATTTTTATTTTTTATATTATTTTTATTTTTAATGTCTGACTGCTCAACAAGAACCTGGTCCTTCGTGAAACATCTGCAGACTTTTGCTCTAAGGACTGGGCTTTCAAAACTCATCCACTGTAAATAACTTGTGTTTAGATGTGAAATATTTTAACTTATCAATTACATCAGAGCTGTTATGTATTGGAGAAAATAAACCAGGGCTTCCCATGGTACAAGTGAAGGGAACCTGCCTCAGTCTTTTATGGTGCTGGGCTTCCCCCCCAACAAAGCTTTTTCTGCCCCACAAGCTCTCCCCATAAATATCCACAGGAGATGTCTTGGTTTAGATTTCTCCTTTTAAACATTCTCCTTTGGTTTGCCACCTGCAGGAAGACTGGGCTATAAATAGCACAGGTAGTAACTCATTTGTTTTTCTTCTCACTTGGCTTATGAAATGCTGATTTGCTTGTACTTGCATTTTTTGTGCTATTCTTTACCTTCCAAACCAGTGGCTTTCATCCAAATTTTCAATTAATGCTCTTTGTTCTGCCCATTCCTCTCACTTCTACAAATAGGACTTTTTTCCTTTGGCACTTCACTCATTGCTGAAGAAATTTTACAGAATTACAAGGTGTGTTCCATTGCATGGGTGTTACTTTAATGAGGGAAAGTCTATCTTAAACTAGGATTTGAGAGGCACTTTTAAGTTTTGTGTGGGTCAAATATAAACCTGAAAAAATTGAAAACGCAGCTGATGGTAGAACCCATTCTTTTCCTCTGTAGTAGTTTGAAACTAAGTTTAAAGAAAAAATCAGATTTGAAACTTCCCTGAACTGACAATTATATATTTTTCTCTGGAATTCAGTGCTATTTCAGTGGTCTGCCTATCTGGCCTCCTCAAAATAAAAAGGTTTCTTTTCCTTTGCTCTCCAAGTAGACAGTGTTATTTTGGCAGGTATCACCTGAAGGAAGCTCACGGGACAGGGGCTGGAGACACATGAGAATTGAAACTGGATTTCAGGGCTGGTGATTAAGTACTGGTGTAAATAGCAAGAGTAAAATAATTTTTGGACTTCTTGTTCTAAACTTGGCAATGAGCATTAGAGTTAAAAGCTGTAACATCCTATTATCCTGACAAATTTTCTGAGAAAGCTCAGGAATGATACCATTTGGGTTGGCAAGTGAATTATCAAATGGCTGCATTCCTCAATTGATGATGGATCTGTGGCATGTAGCCACAGTTCCATGAAGTAACTCAAGGGATATTTTATTCCCCTCTGCGAAATGTTTTTTTTATTATTTTATGAAAAGTTATTAGTGAATAAAATCTCTAACATCTCACTGAAAGACTGACAAATGACAGTAAAATGTAAAAGAGTCTGTCCCTTTCTGTTCTTTCAAAATGAAAGCCATCTTTCTTGCACAAGGTTTACATCTTCTTTTCTTCTTTAATACAAATTATTATTGTGCCAGTAATTCATTGCAGAGGGCTATGTGGGGCTGCACACAGATTTTTAATCTTAGTGAATTCAGTAAGCAAATCAATGAAGTGACAATGTGAAAGAGGACAGGGAAATAAAGGAAATGCCCTTCTCACACATGTTAGTGTGGTTCTGTGGTGTGCTGCTTGGCTTATTCCTGCTGGCTTGCCAAAATAAAGGCTCCCTCTCCAGCTGAACACCAGGATTGTTAATGGAGCACAACACTTCTGGATTTCAAGTGCCAGGAGATGGAGAAAATGAGAGAAAACAATGAAGTGCTTTACATTCTGCTATTTCATTTAAGTACCATTTTCTTTTGTGTAATTGCTTTGGCCCAGCCATGTGAAAATGACCATCTTGTGTTTATGTTCTCCTTAGAAATGTCATTCCCTTTATTTTATTTTTTGGGGGGATTTTTTTTTGTTTTGTTTTGTTTTTTGCTTTGTTTGTAAAGGAGAACATTTGGCTTCTTAAAAGCTTGAGTATTTGACATTCATTATTTCTTCCATTTATTCTTGGAATAAATTAGACAAATTGCAGTAGTTCAAGAGAGATGGAAACCTTCCGTAATCAGGACACACAAAAAAAAAGTGTGTGGTGAAGGAGTGATGCCAGCTCTGGCTTCTTATATCTGCTACCTCCTACTCTAGTTTTAATGTATTTATTTTATTTTCTTTCTTGTGGCAGTGGCCTGCATTTCCTCTCTTAATGAATACCATTGGAGTAAGGGTGTCTTTCTTGGTGGGAACTCTGAGCCAAGGACACAGGCAGAAGAGATCCTACAGAATTTTTCCAGCTACTTTCACAAATAAAAAAAGTAAAACAATGAAAAGAAATACACTAAACCTTTGAACTGGTTTTCATTTGCTAACCATGTGTTGGGTGATGTTGGGGAATTTTTTGTTCCAAAACAACCAACACTTTCAATAAGTACGTAATTATCTGAAGAGCTTTTCTTGTTAAGCTGAACCTCAACAAATGTTTGTCTGTGCAAAACCAGATCACAGGTCCTGATCCAGGAGTTCGAGATATTTCTAATAACTATTTCCTCTTCTTATGGCTTTGATCCTGGACTTTTCCATATTGTAATCATGGTCTCTACTCTTGGGCTTTGAGCCCTGGTGGGATTCCTTCCCTGACGTGACAGAACTGGATCTTTGGCCTGGTCTGTGTCTTTTCTTGCACTTGGCATCCAGGAGTTCCCTGGTCAGGCCATTTAATTTGTCAGTTATGGTCATAATTTGTGGTCTCTGTTCTCGACCACAGGGAATAAAAATAAATATGACTCATATGCTTCTTTTTGAACCTCAGGATCAGAGCACCAGACCTATTAACACACTGTGAGGAGTTATCAGCTTTCATATGGAATAGGGAGATAGGTTTGATTTGGGTTTTTTGTAGTTTTCAGAATTAAGAATTTGATGTAAACTTAGAGGAGGCAGGATGATGTAAAAAATTTCCTTTTTTTTGGGAGAGAAGTCAGGACCTGCATGGCTTTCTAGTTTTTGTGTCTTGCTGGATTTTGATTTTTGGGAGGGGTTTTTGTGGTTTGTTTGTTTGTTTGGGGGTTTTTTTTTAGGCTTTTGTTGGGGGTTTTGTTGTTGATTTGTTTGGGGGTTTTTTTTAGGTGATTGTTTTTTGTGGTGTTTTTTTTGTTTTGTTTTGTTTGTTTGTTTTTTGTTGTTTTTTTTTTTTAAGTTTTATTTTTTTAAGTGGACTGATATTTTGAATCCCCTCTCTCTGACCAGAAGATATAATATTAATATTCGAGGGTTTTTTAAAATCTCCTGATGCATAAGTGAAGATGAAATCACAAATGCCATCTTTTTTCTATGATCCTGCAAAGGTAATAGAAAACCACAGGTAAAAATTTCCTTTTCTAAGCTGGTAGATGCCACATGCAACCTTTCCAGCAAATCACCTTTGGAGACAGAGGGAACCTTCACCCCAAACCCTGTCTGCAGCTCCCAGTCCTGGGCTAAAGTCAGGTTTTCAGACTGATCCTGCAGCAGGACTCCCAGCTTCCCTTTGGAATGTAAAATTGGGAAGGATAGGCAGCAGGAAGCCTGAAGGGATGACAGGGCAGGAGCACCCAGTGAAAACTCTTTGCTGGAGGGATGTGAAGATCCCTTTGTGAGGGATGAAGGCTGCTGAGAGATTGACAGATGCTCTCAGGCAAGTCCGAGGTGATAAAAAAATAATCCCTGACAGGCTGCTGCCTGATGTTTGGTGGTCCTTTCTTCAGCTGTCCCTGGAGCAGAAACTTGCAGACTTTCCCAAAATCATTTCCACTGGAGTTCTTGCGGAAAAAAAAATTCAAAGAGTTGTCTGGGTTTTGGCCTCTTTTTGGGAGGTGCCTTTGTTGTATTTTCTGTGTCTTCAGAAGCCCCAGGTCCCTTCCTGCCTCTTCTTGTCCTTATGAGCAGAGAGGTTGAAAATTTGACTCTCTTGGGGAAGGTGTGTTCACTTTTGGGGTGACTTTTACGTGTTTGAGACAGGGCAAGAATGTTCTGCTTCTTTCAGTCTCCTCTAAAAGGGTGTCAACCTTTTGGGGAGAGGAACTAGGAGGGAAGAGTGAAGAATAATCTCGACTTTACTGGTGCCCTTGGGTTCTTCACTTCCATACCCTATGTGTGAGGTAGACTCATTTCCTTTGGAAGATTGTGGGGTGCGCTGCATTGCTTCTTGGAAGAACTGGGAAATGCCACATGCTTGTAGTGGTGTTGTGACAAAAAATTGAAGTTTCACAGAGAGCAGCTCGTAGGGATGGATTAGAGTCAAAGAGTCCTCATGTTTAATGTTTTCCCTACGGTCAGGGGGTTTTGCCATCAGGGAAATTAGAGTGTGAAAGTTTCAGCAGGGACTTGTAATCGTGGGTTATCCCCAGCCTGGTCAGTGAAAAGAAGTGACTTTCTGAAGACTTTGACCTCCAAATTACTTATTTCCTCCTGAAAATCTTGATAAATAAATATTTGTGGCTGTTGTAAATTTGATTCCCAGTGACTACCTGAGTGTTTCCCATTTCTGAGTGGGATCTGGCCTTCCTGTACATTTAACCTCCTGCAGCAAAGATGAGATGCTGTTTCTTGAGGTGCAAAAGGCAGAATGGTTATTAACTAAAAATCATTCTTTAGGACATTGTGGGATTTCTTGTAAGTGCTTAGACTGGTCAGTGTGGGTGGTGCTGGTGTTCTGAGGATGCTTGAGCAGACAAAGGGTCAAAGTTTGTTCTTAAAGTTTTTTTAATGGAAAGATCTACATCATGGAGATTGAAAAGATGATCAGCAAGAGTGTTGCTTCGAGAAAAATGCAAGACCAGAGTGTATTACAGATGAAAGCTCTGATTTTAATGCTTTGTTCTTTAACTTAGATGAGGGTGTAAGGAAATATAATTTATCCCTGGATTTAGGTGGTTGGATACATTACTGTTCAATCTGTTTGGATGCTTAAAGTTCACTAATGGCAACTTTAAAGGCTCCATTTTTTAAATTTATTTATTTATTGAACAAATTCTCATTTAAAAAAAAAAAAAAAAACAAACAAACAAAAAAAAAACCAAAAACACTTCAAAGCACACAGAAAACCCCAACCACACACAAAAATACACAATAGGTAAATAAGAGGTACCAAAGCACTGCTGAATATGCTCTCAGTAGGAAATCTAACTTGCAAAGCAGAGTAAGGGACAGGTATTAGTAAACATCCAGTGAAAGATTCTTTGGATGCATGAATTCTAATTTCTAGTGCACATCTAAATTCTTATACTCTTAAATCCCAAAGGACTTGCATTTTAGTGAGTTATCAGCAGCATGTCATGGAAAGAGTTTGTCAGAGTAATGCTGAAGGAGGACTTCAGCCCTGTAGCTCGGAGATGGCAAAACATTTTTTTCTATACTGAGTGAAGAGTATTGTTTTGTCCTTGAATGGTTTTAAACATTTTGTTTTGCTTTGTTTTTTAAAAGATGAAAAGGAACGGTGCTGTGGCATTTGTTGTTTTTTCTTCCCTATTTTCCTTGTAACAGACTTTTTACAGTGCAGCATTATCCTTTGTTTAGCCCAGAAAAGAAGGGAAGGAACTCTGGGAAATGAAGGTGGATTCAATTGACACGGTGCAGATCTGTAAGGGCACAGAGCTGGGCAGATCAGCTCAACGAGGGCAGAGGAACTGCAAAAACCAAGGTGTGATTCTGTTGGGAGACGCTTTCCCTGGGATGCCACCTCACTTTTTTAGGGTAAAGCTTGACCCCAGTGCAGTGCAGAAGTCTGAGCCTGGAGGGGCTGTAAGGACAGGAATTCTCCCCTGGAGGAGCTGCCCAGCCTTGGGAATTAAGATCTGCTCCTCCCTGGGGATTTTTCTCACCAGAGGCAAATCCACGTGTGAACATGGACAGTCGATTTTTTCCTCCTGGTTCACAGGAGCAGAAAGGAAAAGCAGAGGGGAGGAGTACACAATCCTCTTTGGGAGGAATATACAGAATTTCTGCTTGCAAGTCATCCCTGCTCTGACAGATGCCACTTACACCGTCTCTGTGTACACAAGTGTGTGCTCTCTCAAGAAGCTTTCTGGAAATCTCTTCAAAATTAAGAATCCCGAAGTAATGCCTCTTGAGGCTCTGTGTGCCTATGAATCTTTCAGGCAAAGTGAAATCTTGTTTTGTGCTTAGGTGAAGTTAAGTAGGGCTAAAAGAAATACCTGAATTACATGACAACATTTCTTCTGAGCATTCCCAAGCACTTTTCAGTTCAGCTTTTGTGCTGAGTGTCACTAAATCCTGAGGATGGTGATTAAACCCCAGTCCATTTAATCCTTCATTCAGAGATCAAATGGCAATAAATAAGCACTGATATAATGGCCCTGGCAGAGCTGGAGCTGCAGCAGAACAAGTGAAAGCATGTATATGCTTTACTAAAGGCTCCTTGATCCTGGAAGCTAATGCTTCCAGGGGTTCCTAGCGGTGGCCATGGAGGGACAGGCGCTGGAGCTGGCAATGAGCTCAAGGAAAAATTGAGGTGCTGCACTAATTCATTATCTGTTCCTTAAAGAACACCATTTGCTTCCACAGCAGAATTCCTCCCAGCTGCATGCACACCTTGCTGCCCCCAGAATTCGTATCAGACACGGATATCAGCTCAATAGCAGAGGAAGGAAATGGTTCTCTGCACATCAGTGCCATCTCTTCATCATCCTGCTCCAGGGAAGCACAGAGTGTAATCAGAGTGATCCCTCTGCTCAGCTGCAGGAACAACACGGGGCCTGATTTCTGCTTGTTGACTCTGCCTGCAGAGCTCAGAGAAATATCGAATGTAGTGTTTGTGAGGTTCCTGTAAATCAGAGGTTACTTCATAACAATTGATCAGTATGTTTGAAAAGACCCAACAAAAACCCAAACCCCAAAGCTGGCAATCTGATATGTTGCTGCCTCTATTACTTGAGTTCACAGATATTTTAAGCAACCCTCCATGCACATCAAAATATAATTATTGAATCCAGAGGCACAGCAGCTGTTGCTGTATAGGCAAGAGGAGAACAGAAGGAACAACTGGAAGCAGCCCTTCCCAGTGCCTCTGGTGCACCTGACTTATTGCATATGTGTAAACGAACATCTGTGTGCATTTGTACAGACACTATGGAATCACAGAATGGTTTGGGTTGGAAGAGATCTTCAAGTTCATCCAGTGGTACCCCTTCCATGGGCAGGGACACCTTCCACTGTCCCAGGCTGCTCCAAGCCCCAAAGTCCAGCCTGGCCTTGGGCACTGCCAGGGATCCAGGGGCAGCCACAGCTGCTCTGGGCACCCTGTGCCAGGGCCTGCCCACCTTCACAGGGAACAATTTCTTTCTCGTGCATGAAATTTCTACAGCACCAGCTGTAGTTCCCCAGCTCTCAAGCCCTCCTGTTCCCTCACCTGTGGGCAGCAGCTGTATTTTGGCAGCCAGCACGTTTTGCTCTGTGCTCTGCTGGAGCGTGAAGGTCGGATGTGCCCGAGAACCCCTTTCCAGGGATGATGTGCTGGGAGAGCCTGTGCCTGCCATGGCTGGTTACCATTCTGCTGATCTCCCATGTCAACAGCAGCTGTGCCAAAGGACGGCCTTTGGCATGCTCTTGTTGTTGCTTTCCTGTCCTGAATTTCCCAAACCTGTGCGCGTGGGCACTGAGGGCAGTGTCAGCACCAGAGCCACTCAGATGTTGTGTAGGGGAACAGCCACAGTCAGACACCAAATGTGCCTCCAGACTCCTGGAGCAGGGGATGACTGACCCAGCAGTGCTTTGCACCAGCTTGTGCCAATCAATTTGCAGCTCAGTGGTTCCCTTCAGCAGCTCAGTTGTTCTCATGCTGAATTATAAGGCTGTTTTTTCCTTTATTGTCATTGAAGTTCTCCGGGTTTTGATTTAATTTAATCAGCCCCACAATTTTCCTTCCAAAGCTGTGCAAGAGTCCCAGTGCAGCACCACTCACAGCCATGTTCAATCCATTTTTCATTTGACTCTATCATGCATAATTGCAGGTACGAGAAAGTTTGTGGTGTTATCATCATGTTTTAGTGTCATTTCTGTGGTCCTTTCTCTGCTGGCTCTATTTCGCATGAAGTACATGAAAGAAATAAATCCCGTTTTCTCTGAAATTTTAAAGGTCTGCAGTAAAAAGTTGACTGTTTGTAGAAATTTTAGTAGGGTTATAATATTCTAAAGTGGTTTAAGTTATCCTTGATAGCTGCTCGTTGGTGCAATGGCCCAGCCCACCTCTCCATAGTTGTTGCATCTCTTGGCACAAAAAATAACATGTGAATATAAAATTACTGGCCCCTTGCCCAGGGGTATTCCTCTTAAAGATGCTTAAAAAAGAAAGTGGAGCAAACACTAAATAATAATAATAATAATAATAATCCAGATTTGAATGCTCAGATGCTCTTGTTCAGGTTTGGAAGTTCAATCTCTAATTAGTCATTTGGAAAACTGCCACAGCATTGGGATTCTAGTCCCTGTTTTGCATAGTGGGAATTACCTCTGTAGGAATAAACAACTCAGCCCTGCTGACCCCAGTGGTGTTGCCTTGCGCTACCTTTAATTGAGAGGAAAACTAGTAGAAACAGTCATTTTGGCAGTAGATTTCAGCAGTCTTTGCTAAAAAGTATGATTGAAATACTTGTTCTACTTTCAGTTCCTCAATTTCATTTTTATTTCCCTTTGTGCATCATTTGAGGACTTAATTTATCTCCAGGACTCCGCCGGAATATTTCTGTAGCAGACAAATTATTTGTCAGATAATGTTTTACAGGAGCCTTTCTCTTCCTACTCTCAAATGACTTTCCTGGAGGCTTTTTCTATTCTTTTTAGACAGTCCCAGAGACCACGAGAGCTCTCCGGGGTTGGGACTGACTTCCTTACTGCTGCCTCTGCCTGGAGAGAAGCTCTCTAGGAGGAGCCTAATCTTCTAAAGCAAAATCCCAACTGGCTGGGGATGCGGTTCCCTGCAGTAATTAAAGTTGTAACTTCACACTGAAAGGCGCAGGATGCAGAGTCCTTGAGCTGGGTACCAGGTTGTTATTTGTGATTTAGTCCTTTAGATCTTGCACTTAACTGGGGCTCATCGCAGCAAATCAAAGGATTGACTGAACGTGTGGGCAGGGAGGGGAGCCTTGGAGCAAAGACAAAATCCTGCTCCCTGCCTGGGAGGATTGGGAGGGGAGAGCTGGGAGTTGTGTCCCTGCCACCGACAGGCTGCATTTAAATTGTTGTGTTTGGGTTTAGTCTCGACACCCCAGTGGTGAGACAGCTCCCTCTCCAAAAGCTTTCCTGCTCTGTCAGGTACCAGAACAGGGCTCATGCGAGGGGGGTGTTGTCTGGACTGGGATTCAAGGAATTACAGCACCAGACAGGGGTAGGGACGCTGCTCATCTGGAGTGCAGCTGCTGTGAGGCCATTCAAGTCCCCAGCTAAATAAATATAAATAAATATAAATAAATATAAATAAATATATATTTATTTATTCCTTGAAATGGAATGATTTAGGATTTAAAGGGCCTTAAAGACTTCTCATTCCACTATCCCAGGCTGCTCCAAGCCCCAAAGTCCAGCCTGGCCTTGGGCACTGCCAGGGATCCAGGGGCAGCCACAGCTGCTCTGGGCACCCTGTGCCAGGGCCTGCCCACCCTCACAGCCAAGATTTTCTTCCTAATATCCATCTAATCCTGCCCTTAGTCAGTTTGAAGCCATTCTCCCTTGTCCTGTTTCTCCATTCCCTGTCCCCAGTCCCTCTCCAGCTCTCCTGGAGCCCCTTTAGGCCCTGGCAGGGCTCTGAGCTCTCCCTGGAGCCTTCTCCTCTCCAGGTGAGCACCCCCAGCTCTCCCAGCCTGGCTCCAGAGGGGCTCCAGCCCTTGGAGAAGCTCCAAAGCCTCCTCTGGATTCACCCCCGCATCTCCACATCCTTCCTTTGTGGAGGATTTGGCCATTTTCTCCATCTGAGATATGACCAAATGGTGTCAGACCAGCAGAGAACAGTGAAGTGGTGACGCACAATGTTCGTGGTGCACGATGGAAGAGAAGGGGTGTTTTCAGTAGAAATGAGTTTCTCAGAAACCTTGGGGATGGCAAAGGGCTTGTCCTTTACCACTGCCAGACTGCCCAGGGCCAGGACTCTGAAGACGAGGGAAAAAAACTGTAGTTTAGAGATTACAAATGTGGAGAAGTCCTTTTCCTGCCATAGAGTCAGGAAAGGATTGGATGTTTGCTCTGAAATCCTCCTTGGAGGATTTTGCTGTCTGAGAGATGACCCACAATTCCTTGTTTTCTTTGCCAGGCAGGAAAAGGTAGTTCTGTGTTGAACCCTCCTGGAGACCTAGGGAAGAAAGGGTCATGTGTGGAGACATGGATTTGCTGCTGTCTCCCTTTCCTTTGATTTTTCTCCCCCTCAGGCCAAGGAAGACGTTGATCTTGGAAATTCTCGTGTTGAAACCACTGCTGGCTGCTCCATTTGCTGCCCCGTTTGCACCTCTCCATCCCTGTTATTTCCCAATTCTTTTTTGCCATCTGGTCTATGTATCTGTAGGGATTTCAGGATTGAGTTAAATTTGGGAATTGTCTGCCATTCCAGGTGAGGCCAGGGCCCTCTTTTCTTTTCGAGCTGCCCATGTGTGAGCACTGCTGTATATTTTGTTTGCTACCTTTGATCATTTTGAGTTTTCTTTACTGCACTGGCAGAGTTGTGGGCAGAGGAGGATTTGGAACAAGGTGGGAAACATTCCCTGGAGCAATATGTGCATTTTGTCTTCCTCTACAGCCGCCTGTTGGGACCCATCACAACTTTTAGTCCATTTATTATCTCGTGGCAGTGCTTTTGTTTTCTAATCAAGATGGCCTGAGGCACCAAGTGCCCAAGCCTGAGATTCCCAGTGAAAAACAGCAGAATGATTTATTTTGACAAGATCTATTTACCATGAAATCGTGACCAGTGATGCTAATTTTACTGTCATTTTCGATTCATTATTAGATGAGCCCTTATTAGCTTTTCTAGCACTTTTTGGTAGGAATGCTCTGACAAGCCTAAAATTGCATGGCTTTCAGATTTTGGCACATTGTGGATTTTTTTTCCCTTCACGTCCCCCTGGGACCATTCCCACTCAGAATTGTCACATGCAATGACACCAGATCAAATAAGCAGAACACTCTGTTGCTCAACACAGTGGGTTGTTTAGGCACAGATGTACTCAAAGTCATTACATTACAAAAACAATTTTTTGAAGTCGTTTAGGATATTTCAAACTCAAATGATGGTTTCTGGAGAACATTCCAGCAGTATCCTTGCTTGGTGCATTTGAGCTTTCCCTGCCACGGGCTGCCATTGATCCTGACTGACAGGTTTGAGTAGTGAGGCTTGGTCTTTGCTGAAGATAAGTGCTAATATTTTGTAAACCAAATTATTTGAAAGGGCTTGTTCAGCACCCTCACCCGAGGAAAAGTTCTCCCTACTTGACTTGGAGCAAAGCTTTGATTGCCACTGCTCTTTCTGGTGGTATAATTCATTGATCCCCACTCCTCCCTGCTTGTGCCTCCCACAGGCATTAGCATAAAAGCAGTGTTACCACTAGATGGGTCTGTTTCTTTAATAAGCCATTGACTACCACTTGGAAAGAGAAATATTTCAGGACTCCTCTGGTTGATATCATGGACATGTTATCTAACTGCTCCTTGACTGCAGTTACTTGTCAGGCCATTAAAAATCAGGCTTTGTTTAATCTGTCAGCCCGTGCCATTCTACTGCTTTCCATGGATGGAATTAGGAATGTCTCTTGGACTCTGGAAAAAAAAATTCTTTTGGCTTATTTTAATTTATTTTTCAATTAGGGGATCAGCACTAATAACACCTCACTCAAATTCTTATATGTGTGTTTGAAAGAATGGATCAGAATATTTCCATTGTGTGACCTGTGACAAATGGAAATGTTCAGCCTCAATAAGTTTATTAGACATGGTCACTGGCCGTTTTTATTTGGGAAATAGTAATTTATTGCCCTATAAATATTGAAAGTAATAAACATTACTTTGTGTTATTCAAGCCCAATCACAGACTCATTCCTAAACAGCTTTCACAAAGGCAAACCTCGAATATGAGATGCAAAGGGTATTTTTTGGAAGCAGATGATTTATCACGTCAAAGGTGTGATGGCTGCGATTCACTGAAGCTTTCACTCACCACAGCAAGGAAAGCGAATTGGTGTTGGATCCTTTGCTCTCTGTCTCGTGCCAGAAGGCACAAACCCGAGTTTGCCCCAGTCCAAGAGTGACTGGTTCAGGCAGAGCCAAGGGAGAGGGACTTGTCCAGAAAAAGGGGAAAATTCACCCAGTTTGGTGCTGCTGTGGTGGAGGTTGGTTTAGAGATGTCTCTTCCAACTGTGCTGCTGCAGTTGAATCCAGCCAAATAACTGAAGGTGTTCATAACCACCTCTAATTCCACAGAAAGGGAAAAAGCCCAAAAATGAACCCTGAAAGTTTGCTAGGAGATTTTTTTATAGGTAGTATGTCACAAGAAAACCCTTAGATCTTCCTTGGTTGTTTATTTCTTTTTTCTACAGTTACAACTTTATTTTTTGACTTAGTAGTATTTGATTTATTAATTCTTCAAATTTTCTTTTAAACCTCAGAAGGAGCATCCCTGCTCTGCCTGGCAATTTAGATTTCAGGTCAGCCTGTCTGTGATACCTGTCTATAACCTGTCCCAAAGTTATGATCATGGTAATTCACCATCATAATGGGCAAAACGAATCAACCTGCAGGCAGAAATTCGACTTGCCAGTGTGTTTGAACTTAGCATTCATTTGTTCAGAGGTGTTTTTCTAGGGCTCATTTGCCCCAGCAGGCACACACTTGTGCCACAGATGATGGTGACCTTCCTCCTGCTCCTCCAGATGTTCCAGACAGACAGCTGTCTGTCTCCTAAGGTCCTACAAGTGTTTCAAATGCATACAGAAATAAAATCAATGCCAGCATCTATCCAATCTTATTGGGCTGATTTGTTTCTTGTTTGCTTCCACATCAACAGCAGTAAGAGCCTCATTCTTCCAACAATCTTATGTGGATCCATTTTAGGAAGCCCATTTCATATTGTGGTAACAAATAATAACTTTTCTGCCTGTTCTCAGTGCCTGTTTTTAATATCTGCCTGACTGTAGCAGTTGGCAGAGACAGAACTCGTGGGTCTGAATTTTCAGAAGACACAGAGAAATGAGGGAACACAAGAGGAGTAGATGTCAGAGTGTGATCCAGTGTGACCTGACCTTGAATTATCATTATCTTGGCTGAGTAAATCCTGTTTAATGTAGAAGTTTTTCAGGTGTGCTCACCCTGACAGCTCTGTGCTGGGATTAAGTGCAGTTGTGAACCACAGACCTTTCATGTACATTGACTTGATTTTTAAGCTGTTAAACAGATGGAAAGCATCAATTGCATTAGCTACTTTCTTAATTTTTCAAGCAAGCCCCAAAGTATTGGAGTTTGAGTTGCTGCTTCCTTCTATTGCTAATTTGAAAACAATTTTCTGCAAAGTTGTATTCAAATATTTCTCTTGGTACTTAATCGGTGATTTATGCCTAAGAGAGGGATTTTGTTCAGGGTTTATTAGCTTGAAATATTGAATTATTGTTTTATTGTGGGTTTTTTTGTTAAAATTTTCAGGCACTGTAATTATCGATATCTGAAATCACTTCAGCTCATTAGTGAAGAAAATCATAAAACAGAGCAGCATAATGATACCTAATTGCAACAAGCTGGATTACAATCTTTTATTTACAGATAGGTATCAATGAACTGGGGGAGTAGAACTTGGGTAACACATATTTTTGTGGGGTTTAACATGATGTTCTGGGTGGGTTGGTTTTTTTTTTTTTTTTTTTTTTTTTTTTTTTGTTTGGTTTTGGTTTGTTTTTGGTTTTTTTTTTTTTTTTTTTTTTTCTAAATAAGTTATTCTTCAGCAATACACAAGCAGGTGTTTATATGCAGGGCACTCCTTGCACAGGTTTGCTTTGTATTCTTCGTTTTGCTTTTGGATGAGAATCTATAAAGAGGTTGTAGGTCACTGCTGTGGTATTTGCAAGTTGTTTTGTGGGAAAATGCTTGGTTTTCTCCCCATTAAAGTATTTAAAGTAGATGGATGTTTTTACTTCGCATTAGGTGTTAAAGGTGTAATTTTGGCTACTTTCGCAGCAGACAATCTGAATTTTCACAGTGACATGTGGCAATGGGTCTGCTCCATTATACGGCACATCACGAATTTCCCTGGCTTTTGTGGAACAACAGTTTATAGAGGATGCACAGGAGAGCTGTCATTAAAAATGTAAGCACAGTGGTTGAGTAAAATGCAGGTTGCTGCTCAAACTGAAGACAGATTCCAGTCTTGTCTCAATTCTTCCATGGATTTTACATAAAGTAAAAGCCAGAGGTTCCTTCTAAACAACCGTGCAGTGGCTGGAGTGAAACGTAACTGCTCATTTTCACCTCACAAGTACTGAGTAAGAATAATAATTTTCCATCTGCAAAAACTGCTTTTAGTTTTCCAAAAGTTCAGTGCTTTAGCTGAAAATATTGGTCTCTCTGTAGCTGTGCAGTGTGGTTCCATGGAGGGAGTGAGCTGTGAGTGAGGATAGGATTCCTAAGGGGCTGTTTCTTGGGATGCACACCTCTCTTGTGTATATTTTTGTTTGCTGGTGATCAACAGACTGACACACCAAATTTCTCACTCTATAGAGTGTCTGCTGTCCTGGGAGAATCATGTAGGTCAGAAAGAACATTTAAGATCATGGAGTCCAACAGTTAAGTTGACATTGCCAAGCCCTCCACTAACACATGTCCCCAAGTGTCACATTTAGATGTCTTTAAAACCATTCCAGGAATGGTGACTCCAAAGCTCCCTGGGCAGCCCCTGCCAAGGCCTCAGCACCCTTTCCATGGAGAAATTCCTGCTGCTGGCCAAGCTGAGCCTCCCCTGGCCCAGCCTGAGGCCGTTTGCCCTTGTCCTGTCCCTGTTCCCTGGCAGCAGAGCCCGACCCCCCCTGGCTGTCCCCTCCTGGCAGGGACTTGTGCAGAGCCACAAGGTCCCCCCTGAGCCTCCTTTGCTCCAGGCTGAGCCCCTTTCCCAGCTCCCTCAGCCTCTGCTGGGGCTCCAGCCCCTTCCCCAGCTCCTGCCCTGCCCTGGACACGCTCCAGCCCCTCCAGGGCTCTCTTGCTGGGAGGGTCTCAAGCCCAAATGGGTTTTGTGTAAATCAACCCCTGATTAAAGACTCTGGAATTCTGCAGGTGAGACCAAGCTCACAGACAGGTGTCAATCCACTTTTCCTGAAACTGGAATGATAGAGGAGAACATTGCTTCTGCTCCTGATCCCTTAATCAGTCTCTGAAGTCTCTGGATTGCCCTTAGACCTCTGGTTGCAACTTCACTGCTGCTTCTTCCAGAAATCAGTCATGGATAATAATCTGAGGTCTGTACTGGAGGAGGAACCTTTTTCTTCTCATCTTCACTCCAAGCACCAAGGAGGCAGGAGACTTCCCTAAGGATGGTCTGTTCTGCAGGTGAGGCCTTCTGCTCCCTTCAGAAGGAGCTCCTAATGACTTTTTTTCTTTATCAAGGTTATCATGGGGGCTGGCACAGGCTTGGTCTCAGTGTGTCAGCTGTTAATCCTCCAGGCTCCTGTGGGGAAAACTAGGGCAGTTCTAGGGTTCAGCACCATTTAAAATCCATGTGCCACTTTTAGGGTAAAAGCTCACGTGTCTCTGAAGGAAGTAATGAAGTTGCAAATTGCCTCATCATTCTAATGCAGAACATTGCCCTTCTGTTTGGCAAATCTGCAATCAAGCCATTGATCTGGCTTTGCTAATGCCGGCTAATAATGCGGAGATGGAATTGGAGCTGTGACTGATCAGCTCTGGGAGCAGCTCTCTGGGGCTGACAGATTGGGAAAAGCAGGAATCTGGGAGAACAGAGCTGTGCCCTCCTGCTTTACACAGTGGTGTTATCCTTAAAGTGGATTTAAATGATCCCAGCTGGCTGCTACCGGACACATTGTCTGTGAGCCTGGAAGAGAATTCCATGTGACCCAGGCTGGTGTGTGGCCCTGATGAACAAAAGTCTGCCAGGTGGGGTTCCTTGGGATCCCCTGAGTCCCTCAGCCTCAGAGCTCTTTGTTGAGTTGGACTATAGCTAAGGTAGGGACCCAAGCCCAATTTCAGCAGGTGAGTGCCTGGAGATGCTGTGTTGCTTTGAGTAGTTTCTAGTGGACAGGGAGCTGTCCCTGAGTGTCCTGGGGCTCCTGGGGGACACGGAGCTGTCCCTGGGCCAGCAGAGTGTCCTGGGGCTCCTGGGGGACACGGAGCTGTCCCTGGGCCAGCAGAGTGTCCTGGGGCTCCTGGGGGACACGGAGCTGTCCCTGGGCCAGCAGAGTGTCCTGGGGCTCCTGGGGGACACGGAGCTGTCCCTGGGCCAGCAGAGTGTCCTGGGGCTCCTGGGGGACACGGAGCTGTCCCTGGGCCAGCAGAGTGTCTTGGGGTCAAGGAGGCCAGTGGGATCCCGGGGCAGCAGGAGGAGTGCTGGCAGCAGGGCAGGGAGGGCTGGGGGCCCTGTGCCCAGCCCTGGAGGCACCTCTGCAGCGCTGTGTCCAGCTCTGGATCCTCAGCACGGCAGGGCCAGGGAGCTGCTGGAGCCGAGCGAGGGCCCGGAGCATCTGGGTGCCCAGGAAAGGCTGCGGGAGCTGGGGCTGTTCAGCCTGGAGAGGAGCCCCAGCGGAGAGGGGCCGCCAGTGCCCACCGAGCTCCCTGCAGCCTCTGACAGCCTGGGATTTTGTCTGTTCCTGTTCTTTTCCTACAGAACACCAAGGATTCATGGCAGTGTAAATCTCCCAGAGTGAATTTTCTGTGCCCTTTGATGACATATTTACACCCTGTATTTCTTCAGCTGTTTGTTTTAGCATGGCTTTAAACTGTTCCTTAACGTGCTCCTCAGGCTTGTGTCTGTGGTTGTGTGCTGACCTAAATTTCCATTAAAAGCATTGATTTTTATGCTTGAGAGAGGATATCATCATCCTGGAGTCATCTGTTATCTGCAGTGTGAAGTTACTAACACTGGATTAGCATCACCCTTGACACACGCACGCGAGTCCAGCTTCCAGCTCTATCACACTCCTCTTGGCTCCTTTGTGCTGAAGTTTTCCTCCAGAACTTCCACAAAAAGCTGAATTCCCATCCTCTTTCTTCTAGTTTAGGTTCTATTACTTTTGTTTGTACAGTACCTGCAATCCAGTGCCCTGGCTGATCCCAGCCCCATCAGGACAACCTAAGGAAGAGAATTTATCTCATTAATAGCTCTAGAGCAGGTTTGGTCAGCAGCTAAAGCCTTTCTGGACATTGCTGGAAGTCAGGGAAAGCAGACCCAGCATAATTTAATTTGCACCGTGTTTTTTAGGAAGATTACTGCACTTTGCAAGTAGGTCAGCAGCTTTTCTGTTTGCCTTCATTTGTGGCCATCTTTAGGGCTTTGTGGCTATCGGCAGGATTTTTAACCCTTATTGCTAATGAGAAATAAAGAGACTGAAAAGAATTACCCTTCCCCCCAAAAAACCCCAGCATCATGGGTAATTCAGGCCATGATATTCAGGTTTCTTTTTAGCTGGGAGTATTTGGTGGCAGATGTCTGTGCCATGAAAAGATGACAGATAAAATGCGTGTTGTCCCAACGAGTCAAAGAAATCACTTACCTAATAACAGTAATTACGCTGTGCATCTGTGATGCTCTGCATGCTTAAGACTGTAGAAATATTAGCTAATTAATCCTTTCAATGCTGCTGTGCAGTTGGTCTAGTTGGTACTATTATCTTCCTACTGTAAGGGAAGGAAAAAATCAGAAAAGTTTGACTGATGTGCTTTGCAGCAGTAAGCAACCTCAAATTTCAGGAATTTATTCCACTGCAGTGCCTTGGAGCCATGAGGAGGATGAAAGCCCACCTTGGTGGGCAGTTCAGAATGCTGGCAGCTCTTGCGCTTCGTGTGATTTTGTTTGAGGACTGCATTAGCAACCAAAGCAGTTGTTGAGGTGATGGTAGACAGGACAGTCCTTGTGCCACAAGAGCTGCACAAACATCTGATGAACACAAATTCACCCCTCAGCAGTGCTGGGAGGGAAATTATCACAGGATACTTTTGGTCTGCCAGCTGCTGAGAGGAGAAAGGAAGCTGCTGCTAAGTGCCAGCTGTGAAGATTGAGGATTAGATCTAGAATTAATTTATAGACTGAAAGAACAACAAACGCTGACACAGCGTTTTCTGTAAAACAGGTGAGCTGTGGTTCTTGTGAGAGGTGAGTTGGACACCAAAGTCTCTGGCAGCTCAACTCCAGGTGTTGTTGCTCAGTGGCCTCAACAAATGCATTTCTTTCAGCACTTCAGGCAGTAGATACTTCACATTCATCTCCTGTTTGAACCCTGTAAGATGTATAAACTAATCGTAGATTAAATTGAAAGTATAGATTAAAGTTGTTGTTGCTGTTACATCTTGATAAATCTTGAACCTTGTATGGAGGTTTCAGCCCTTAGAACTGGATGGTATTTCAGTTCTTAGAACTGCAGTGGCTTTGGGAAGTGTCAGCTGTCTGTAAAGCCCAAACCTGTATTTTTGTGAGCAGTTGTGCTGACCCTGCTCAGGACTATGGTGTGCCACAAGCACTCCTGTGCAGAAAGCTGATTTCATCTCACCCAGCCTCCTCTGCCCTTCCAGTCCAGAGGTCTTGCAAAGCCCCTCTGTGTTCCTGTGGTGCCACAGAGAGGGCAACGAGGGAAAACACATCTGAGAGCCTGTGGTTGTTGGAACAACCTCCTCAGTCCCTGAGAAACAAAGCTTTTCTCTGTACCCATCTGCAGGGCCTGCTGAAGGCTCCAAAGTTATGAATGCTCCAGTTGATGTTCTTGGATCTCTTTCAGGGTTGCAAATAAAGACATCACTGGCATCTTTCAGAGTCTAATATTTGCTCCTTGGCAGCCAGCACAGAACAGGCTGGTGCTGGGCAGTGCTGTGATGCCTCCCTTCCTACCCTCAGAAAATACTCAGTGGATGGCTTGAAAGGAAAGAGCCTAGAAGAACACAGATCTTGGAGATTGTCAGGCTTTAAAACCTCAGCTGATCCCTCCCCGCTGTGCTGAATCAAGGACAAAGTTGTTGGTCGTGGCACAGAGAACGTTTTTTAGTCTCACTCCAGGCTTAAATGCTTTTTTTTTAAATATATTTCCCTTCTCATTTGTCAGCATCTCTGCAGTGGTTTTTGACCCCATAATGTATTTCTGATCAACTCTGACACAGGAGTAGAGCTCCCACGGCTTGTTTACTTAGTTTTGAAGGAAAACTGCATTTATAGGCTATAGGAAATAAACTGAAATTATCTTCAGTGAGAGAGAAACTCTGCTGTGGGTTCCACAGTTCCTGGCTGTATTTCTTTTCTTGTGACCACTTGGAATCAACCATGCTTTATGCCACCTCTGACAGGGGGTAATTTCTGGGTGTCAGAAGGAGCTGAGAGTGCTGGTTACACTGAGGGAACTGAGGAGAGGAGAGGTTATAAAAGTGTATTGGATGAATTCATGGGCATTGTGAGGGAAGTTGGTGATATTGCAGGGAACAGCTGGAGCAGGTCCCTAAGGTCTGCTATTCATATTTTTCCATCTCTTGGAAAACATTCACTTGCTTTTTAAGTCAAAGAGTGTGAAGGGAAATTGATTCTTGTCTGAACTGTCTCATGCTCATGAATGCTAGGGGATGCAGCTTAATAACAGCACAAGGCTTTTAGTATTCTCTTCCTTCTGTGTGCACTAAACTGGCTGGTCCTGCTTTGATGCTCTGCTCTTGGCTGCTGATGTGAACAGAGATGCTTTTAAGTACTATTGAACAGCTCTGTATTGGTAATAATTTTTCCCCCCACCTTGAGATATTTTTATGGAATTCCTGTTCAGCTTTTTCTGGCAGTTTGAAGGTTGGCAGTTTATTTGTCAATAGGCACAGGGGCTGTTAGAGATCTTTCACTTGGAATTCCCTCTCCCCTGGGGCAGGCCTTGGTCCCTCAGCCTCAGGAGTGCAGCCCATACTGGTGTGATGGGGCATTCCAACTGCCTTCGTTTCTGTATTTTCCCCTGGATTATATTCCTGTGAATAGGACTTTTTTATCTTTGTGTTTGTTTTTTTTTTTTTGCTTGGTATCTGAACAGTCACTGCACGTGTGTCTGACCTGTGTGATGCCCTCACTCTTTGATCCACCCTCAATAGCACTTGGGAAGGGATTTGCTGGATCTGACCACAAAACAGAGCTTTTCCCCCTTTTCCCTTGCCAGACCAGCCTTCTGCTCACTGCTGCAGAGCAGCCAAGCTCAGGGCACAGCCTGCAATCCCAAACTGCTGGGACTTTGGCGGTTAGTTGAAAATATTAATTAACATTTGTTTTACTAATGAGGAGCCAGTTTTCTGGAAAGCCCCCTACAAAAGTGACTATTCACAGCACTGCACCACTCATGGCTGTTGAATTCTGGGCAGAAATGAAGCATGCTACGTTTTATAGGGAGTGTTGATGCTTTGGAGGGGTGGAAAAGCCACCAAAACCACAACTGGGAAGATTTGGCTCAAACCACTGATGGAGGATGTGCCACAGGGGGAATTCAGGGGAAAATCTTATTCCAGAGAGAAGGAAAGCTGAACCTTCCATGCTGCTCTGACCTGGTATTTTATTATTTATGTTTCAAAAAGTTCCTGCAATTACAAAAGTTTCTGGATTCTGAAAAGGAATTGTGCTAAGATTTTTTTCTTAGTATTAACTCTGCTATTTGTACTGTTTGGCAGGTCTGGTGGAGCACTCATTTTAGTGTTTCACTGAAGTACAAGATTCAAGAAGTTGTGTTAGTTAATAATTGTTTTTTTCTGTTAGTCTTTATCTGCACAGACAGCACTTTTTAATGTAATTAGGCAAATTATTTGATTTTGCAAGGCAACAATTGTCAATATATCTTTTTCAAATGTGGTGGAAGGTCAAGGGTTGGACTCAATGGTCTTGGCTGTCTTCTTCAACCTTCGTGATTCTATGAAATTTGCCTCCACTCAGAATTTGAAGTGATTTTTCTCATCTTACAGGGTTTTTTCTCTCCCCCCGCTCCCTTTCCACACTTTCAGTTGTGTTGCCCATTCAATTTACATTGTGTAACACAAGAAGAGGCTCTATATTGAAACAGCCTGTGTTTTGTTGTTGCTAATTAGCGTGAAGCAGATAATGGGATATGTTACTGCTGGGTTGAAAGTGGGAGGAAGAGGCGAAAATCGAAAATTATTAATCTGAACACCTGACGTTATCTAACAGAGGAAAAATTCCCTGTATACCAGCAGCACTAAATGAGAATACATTTTGAGGGTGTATTCAAGTGGAGTGATTATCCTAGGATTGTAGGTTTTATTACTGCATGAAAACCTTTCTCTCCTCATCCAATATAATTTTATGTTCTAAACTGTCAAACAAAATCCCACTCTGATTGCGTTATGGTGATGTACCCAGAGTGTATTTTACCACTCCCATGAAGAAGTTTCTTCTTTAAATAAAGCTATTTTTGTGTATGAAACCCATGAGGATGGATAATAATGGCTTATATCACCTAAATCTTGTGCTGGGGGAGAGAAATGGAACTTGGAGTAAGCAGTGCTTAACTGAGTGTGGGAGGTGAGGAGTGAGCAGTGTTCATTGATTCCCTGGTGCTGGAATCTCTCCGTGTCCAGGTGTCAGAGCTGTTCCTAAGCCAGGAAGCCAAAAGCTGGGACTGTCTCATGATTTCAGAAAGCTTTTGGTTCCTTCCTTAAGGCAATGTCTCTGCTTCACCTGGCCAGTGCTGTTACAGCAAGAACACTGTTTCCCTTTGCTTTGCATCCCTGAAGTCATCCTGAACAGCAGTTCTGGAGACTGGTGGGTGGGAATTGCAATATTTATAAATGTGTGCACATCTCTGAGTCCTTTCTGCATTTCCCTGAGGGCGCAGAGTGAAGGCTGCTGTGCCTGTAGGTTCAGGAGGCAGCCTTTCACCTGGCCACAAAGCACAGGATGCTCCATCCAGGAAATTCTCACATCTCCCTCGCCCGAGGGAGGTGAAGGGTTTGGCCACAGAGAAGTCACCAGAAATGGAGGCAGGGCTCCTGAAGTCATTGTCTTTGCTGACGTTTGGCAGGTGAATTAATGGGCAGATGCTGCTGGAGCAGTGCTGGTGTTTGAGCGGAGGCACATCCTGGTGCTTGTGCTGGGTGCTCTGCAAGTCTCTGCCTCCATGCAGGACCAGCTGCACAGGGAGCCTGGGGCAGGCAGGGCTTTTCCCAGGGCCCTAATTTCTCCAGGAAAGCAGGGAATCAACTCCTTTTTCTATAGGAGACATGTTTGATTGCAGCACAACGTGTTTAACATCCACACGTAAACAAAATGTTCTTGTTCCTCTGAGATCCCTTGACGCTGTTTTACACCACAAAGACTCCACCTTAAGAAGGCTGAAATGAGTCCTTTATTTTTGGGATGTGTCTCCCTTTTATACTATTCTACACAGACCAATTTAATTGGTGAAACAAAGACAAACCTCTTCAATCACATTGGTCAGACCAGAGGGACATCAAGAAGAAGTCCCTTCTAGAGAAAGAATGTAAACAAATTTGCAGTTACAAAAACATTTCTCTTGTTTACAGAAAATTCCCTGGGAAAGGAATTTCAGAAAGCCAAAACATCTCAGGCACAAACCAGGGCTACAATCCCTCAGCTCCATGAGAAGCTTGTGATGGGCTGCTGGGCCAAATCTGTTTCTTTTCCCTTCTTTCCAAACCATCCGAATCCAGTTTCTCCTTTAATTTTAATTAGATACAAGACAAGTACGCTGTAAATAAAACCTATTTACAATTAACTTATTTCTGCATTGCTCTCACTTGCCTATCAGAAGGAGCTGTTAGGCTTGTGATGGGGGAGAAATGCAAACCTCAGCTGCAGAGCTGTAATTCTGTCAGCCACCTTTACATCTTCTGTATCAGAACTTTGTGCTTTGCTCAGAATTCACAGTTTTATCTCTGGAGCTGTTGCTGTGACGGGTCTGTGCTTTGGAGAGGTTTTCCTGCCAATTTTGTGTAATAGCACGTTCCACGAGGCCAAATGTTGTCTGCTAAGGGATGAGATGTACTGATGTATTTCACTGATCTGCTGCTAAAAGTTAGAGACTTTTTTTTCTTCATCACTTGTGTTTTTCCCTGCAGGATCTTGTTGACAGGAGCTACAGAGCTTTGGAGGCTTCTTGAGGGTCTTTTTGATGAGCTGCTGCTTTGAATGATTGCCTTGGCTAACCCGAGACATGGGTTCTGTGTAATGATCTCTGTGCTGCTGTGCCTTTGGTCTCCACAGCAATATCTCCTTAAATTCCAGAGTTGCCCTTTGGCAGAGCGACACCATGGTGTGCACACAGAAAGCTCAGAGGAAGTCTGAGAGTGTCACAGCATTTCTCTTGGCACATCATCTTTTACACCCAGCACCAGCTAAAATAGTGATTGGAGTAACCTGTTTGCCAAATAGAAAAAAAAAAATAAAAAATTTACAGGGTTTTTTGTTGATGGGGAGAACTGGAGAGCAGTAATAGGATGAGATGGAGGGTCCTTCCTTCCTTCTGAGTGAATCCTTGCTATGGAAAAGAGGAGGGATTTTGGATGAGCAGAGTGTACCTTGTCTTTGCTCTCTGGGTTCTCTAATCCCACTTTTGTTTCTTGCTGTGCTTGCCCAGCCTCTTGCCCCTCTCAGCAAAAGAGCTGAGGAAACTCACAAAGATAACCTAAGAATATTGGGTTTGAGTAGAATACTTGAACGGCTTTGATTGCTGAAAAGTACTATAGTGTATTATAAACAGAATGTGGTTTAGGATTTTTTATGGGATTGTGACAATCCCATGGCAAGCTGCTGTTAAAACTAAGAGTAAAAATGCAGGTGGGCTGACAGAGCAATGCTGTGAGGTGTTCCCTGGCTACTGGTTTGGCTTGATCATTTCACAAACCCCAGGAGCCATTTCCCTGATTAGTCCTGTTTTCCTCTGCCCCAGCCTGAGGCGTGTTTGCCTGCTCTGTCAGCCTGCACAGTGGCACAGGGACCTGCACCAGTGGCTTGGGGTTCTGTTCAGGGGTAACCATCCTCAGGCACCTCCCAAGCCCCAAGGAGCTGAGCTGCAGCGTGAGTGTTTCTGGTTCAGTGACAGGGTAAAAGGAAGAGGATTGTATCTTCTTTAACTCCACCAGGATGCCTTTCCCATGCTCAGACATGGACTAGCATGGGTTTTATGCAAAAAAAAAAAGCGAACTGATAGACACTACCTCCTGTAATCTTTCTGAGTTCTGTGGCTGAGATCTGCCAGCAGAGCTGTTAAGCAGATCCTAGATTTTTCACTCCTTGAAATACATCAGAAAATTCTTCTTTTGTGATAAAGACTTCCCCCCCCCCTTAGTTCTTTCTTGAGCTGTCAATTTTTATCTCCCTAGGAAGAAAACTGTCCTCACCTTGTTACTTTTAGCAGAACTGGATTTTCTGGATTACATTGGTTTTCATTATATCTGTCATGTACTTAGGAGCAAATCTCTCCGTATTTCTTTGCTAGCTCTTGATTTGTGATATAATTTCAAGTAATTTGAAAGCCTGAGCTCCTGGCAAAGCTATGTTAGGGAGGAATTATTTATTTTTTTTAATGCATCTTTAGTGGAAGAATTCAGAAATTGTAACTGGCTAAGTTAAGCCGTGGAGGCACTAAGTGAGTTTAGGATTTTCCTGCTTGAATTCAAAATCTCTGTTATTTAACTGTTTACTGGGTTTTCAGGAACCTTTGTTACCTGGAGCACAGTTCTTTTGGCTGCCTTGAAAGGCAAGTAATGATGAAAGCAGTGTGCCTGTGTCTCTAATGCTGTACAGAGCAGAACCAGCAGCTCTTAAGACAGATGGCAGAGATGTTTGCTGCCACCAAAATAAAGGAACTGATGCTTAAGAAAACCACTTTTCTTCTCCTTATAGTAAAGCACATAAAGTTCTATTAAATACCATATGAAATCAAAATAATGAGAAGACAAAAGAGTGCATGAGATGCTTGAAGTTGTTTAAATGAGTCCCCATTAAAACATAATTACTCCTGGTTTATGTCTTTTGTTCTTTCAGGTGATTCAAGTACACTTCCAGGTTTTTTTTCTCCAGCTGTGAATCCTAGTTGACTTTTTTGGAGTTGTTTGTGAGCTAATTTTTTTTTAGTTTGTAGAGTTGCATTTTTGGCATAATAAAGTGTAAGGCTTTTTATTTTTTGTAAATTGGCTCTGTCTGCATTGGAGATCTGCATTTTTAACTGGAGGTGGGAAACCTGACGCTGCCTACTCTGTCAGGCAGGAGTTTTTGTAATTCCTTTGCTCTAAAAGCACTTCACAATCTATAAGGACAGTGCTTTTCTGAAATGAGAGACACTCCAAGGACAGAGCAGTGGATTCTGTGAGGAGATGTGGGGCAGAAGGTTGGCGCTGGAGATGGGACCACCTTTGGGCACTGCTGGTGGGGCTGGTGCCTGCCGGCAACAAATCTTCCAGAAATTGTTGTAGCTGCCCCTGGATCCCTGGAAGTGTGCAAGGCCAGGCTGGACAGGGCTTGGAGCAGCCTGGGACAATGGAAAATGTCCCTGCTCCTGGCAAGGGGTGGGACTGGATGGACTTTAATGTCCCTTCCAACCCACACCATTCTGAGAGTCTGATCCCATAAAATCAGTGCCACATTTTTGAACATGAGCTTGCAATATGCTACCATTTTTTAAAGAAGACACCTTGTGAAACATTTTGTTCTTGCCATGGTGCTCTTGAGCCTTCCAATTCTGCATCTTGTGGCTTTTTTCTTTTTCCCTCTCTCTTCCAGTTAATGGCTTTTCCCCTGCTCCCATGTTAATGTGATGGCTTAGCTGAATAAATTTCCATACTTCTCAGCTGCATCTGGTTGCTCCTACTGATGCCATCATTGCTGGAGTGAGGTCCTCTCTGCCTGCTCTGGGTAGGATTTAAGCAGGACCCAGCTCCTCTTCCTGAGTGTTTTCCTGGATCATCCCCCTGACTGCTGGAATCACCTCCTATGTGAGGAAGGCTCAGACTGCTGCTCCAAAGCCTTTGAGTTCAGGGAATTGTCTGTGAGGTTTCCCCCTTGTCTTCCAGCAAAGAATAAGATGTTCCCTCTAGAAAATCATTGCTTGGTGCTTCAAACCAGTTTGACGTGTTCTGGTGGTTTCATGGGGGAGCTCCTGATGTGTCCTACGTACAAATCATGGAATTGTGGAGTGGGTGAGCTTGGAAAGGGCCTGAAGAACCATCTTGTTCCTCCACCCTGCAGTGGGCAGGGACACCTTCCCCTAGGCCAGGTTGCTCCAAGCCTTGAACACAAATCCAGCCAGGCTGTGCATTTATTGACAGACACCCTAAGCATGAGCATCTGGGTAAGGCACGGTTTAAATAGCCTTCCTTGGTTTTGATGATGATGATTTTTATTTACCTAGATTTTAGTTGTTATTATCTACATTACTCAATCATGTTTTCAACATGGAAAGTCTTCTCCCTAAGGTTTGCTTTTGGAGAATCCTTTTAGCTGCCAGGTGTAACATCAGGTGTTGAAGGGAATGAGGGTTCCTGTTTTCCACAGAAAACTCTGTAACTCCATCAGGGAGCATGGTGGCACTGCTGTGTCTGTGGTGGCTCATTCAGGTCATCCATAGGAAAGCCCAAAACACAGCAATTTGTTGGTGTCTCACAGAGATAAAGAGCAAACACATGGGAGGAGAGAGGAATCACACCATTTTGTGGAGTGAAAGGCATCTCGAGTCAAAAGAGAGAAAAAAGCCAGATGAGAAAAGCTGATTACAGATGGGGGTAATCAGTCTAATCAAGGTGCCTACACCAGGAAGGAGAAATACTGTGAGAAATCAAATATATGTGTCAGCCAGGTGAACATGTCCCACCATCACACCTGTGAGGGAGTGGATCTCTTCAGGAATTTAGGGAGAACACCACTCTTCCCTCTGTTTATTCTCTTATTTTCTATGTCCATTTTGTGGGGAGGTGAAAATGAAGTCCAGCAAGGTTTTCCATTCACCTCCCAATCCCGTATCAAGGAAAATTATGCCTTTGGTATTTCTGATTTCGTTTTGTTAGCTTGAAAATAGACTTAGGAACTTGATTGAACTATTGTCCTGACTGTGGGAATGAATTGTGAAATAAATCCAACTTGTGGGTATTATGTTGTTGTTCTGTATATATTCCTTGTTTACCAATTATATCTTACCTCTAGGGTAATCAACTTTAAATATCCACCAATAATTTGAACATCAAATGGCACTTATCCTGCAAGCACACCCCAGTAATCTATGCACATACATTAGGAGGGTGCCAAAGTGTTTACTTAGACTTTAATGTGATGTTCTGTATAATTTTCCCATAGATTAGCTTCAGCAGGAAGTTTGCATGTATTTTTCCCCCCTAAAAAGCTACATTCAGTAATAATGGTCGTATTTATAGCAGTTGTGGTGAATTAGAAAACTGATTGGGTGAACTACTTGATTGCTGCTCATTTAGCAGTTACAGTCCTGCCAAATCTCTCTGAGAGGGTTTTGCAGGGAAGTTTGGGTGATGGAATATGCCTGCTATGGCCAGGAGCATCTGAGGACAGCGGGAATTGCCCAGGCAGCGCAGAAGTCAAAGCAGTGTTTGCAGCATGAGCAGCAAACACTGGTTGTTTGCAGAAAAGACTCATCAGCCTTGTGTTTGAAATCGTGGTGTGTTGGTTTTCAGTACAAAGGACTCCTCTGCCACTGCCCCAGGAGCAGAGACTGCAGGAACAGAGATGCAGCCCCACGGGTGCCTTCTCAATCACAAACCCCAAATATTTCTGGTGCTGCAGTGTCTACAAGCACTCCTCTCCTGCTCCTCCTGTGGTACCAGCATCAGGATGAGTTTTCTCTGTTGCCCCAAGGGGTGGCAGAGGTCCTGTGTGATGCAGAGGGAGAGATTCTCAATAGGAATTGCTGGCACACTTTTCACTACCTGCTCACTTTATGTCACATATATGTTGGAGAGAAGGGGCCTTGAGATCCTGAGGGAAAGAAGCAGTCAAGTCTCTCGATCCTTTTTCCAACATTAGGTATTTTGATCCATTTCGGAGACTGCTTTTGAAAGTTCTCTTCACAAGGAAAAAGTCATTAAAATTTGTTCCTGTCCCCCACGGGTTATATGATGTGTTTGGGATATTTTTGAGCACCATAAAATCAGCAGTGCAAAAAAATTTCTCAAGAAAACAAATGTTTTCGTGTTCCCCTGGAGGGAGCACAATGCTTACAAAGTGTAATACACAGTAGTATTTCTGTAATTTAAAATTGATTGGAACTGCGTTTATTCTGACAGGACTTGAACAGTGCAGGGGAGTTCCTCTTACACACTGAAGGTCCATTATGTGTTTCCCTATTGTTATCTGTTGAAGAAGATCCCTCCTTGAGTATTAAGCACACATTTCTTATTTTTTAGGAAGAAATTCCTCATTGTTTGGGTGGGCAGACCCTGGCACAGGGTGCCCAGAGCAGCTGTGGCTGCCTCTGGATCCCTGGAAGTGTCCAAGGCCAGGCTGGACTTCGGGTCTTGGAGCAGCCTGGGACAGTGGGAGGTGTCCCTTGGCAGAGGTGGCACTGGATGGGCTTTAAGATCCCTTCCAACCCAAACCCTTCTGTGAGTCTGATTCCATGTGCCCAAAAAATACCTGTAATTGAGTACTTTAAATCTAAGGAGACTGTTGAAATGCAGGAGCACAGAGTACAATGGACACAAGAGTTGCTGTTGCAACACAGGAGGTAACATATTTCTGCACAGGTAAAAGGATTTTCAATTCCTGCAGGTGTGGGTCTCTCAGCCTGCAGATGGATCTGATGCTCTTGGTTGTAAAATCTTGGAAGAAGAAGAAGAGGAAAAAAAAAAGATACTTTGCCCTGTTTTTTGTTTTCCTAAACAGTGGTGTTTCTCAGCGGGAAATCTCTTTTTCATCTCACTCCCTCTTAGGAACAGTTCACTGCTTGCTCTTGTGCATCACTGGTGACTTAGCAAGTTCATGACTGCTGGCCATGAGGTGTCCCACCTTCTGCCTCTCCCTGTTCCCAGGGGAAGCCTGGTGTACATTACCTGCAGGAACATGTCACTGTCCCCATACTGCCACCTTTTCACGTTGTGCCACATTGACACTGAGTCAGAGGATTTTTTGGATTTGGGAGAGTGTAGTTGAGAAGGGAAACAAAATAACGGTGCCCAGAAATTTGAGACTGAGAGGAAGAAAAGGATGGGAAGTGTAGATTGTTTTGCCTGGAGTAAAGAAGGCTCAGGGGGGACCTTGTGGCTCTGCACAAGTCCCTGCCAGGAGGGTGCAGCCCGGGGGGGTCGGGCTCTGCTGCCAGGGAACAGGGACAGGACAAGGGCAAACGGCCTCAGGCTGGGCCAGGGGAGGCTCAGCTTGGGCAGCAGGATGTCCTTGTTTCCCTCACCTGTCTCAGCAGTTGATCCTGTGAGGTTCCTTGGCTCTGATGTTGATCAGGAAGGCTGCAGGACACTGAGATTTTTGGTTGCCATCAGTGGCTGCAGCTCAATGTTGCAAAGAACTGCTGCTGAATGGATAACTCATGATTTAGTGGGAAAGGCTGTCCCAGGCCCCTGTGCAATTTTAGGATCTGATTTTGGATAGATCATTGTGCAATTCACAATTCCTACCTATTTTTAGTGTCCCAAGAAAAGGCAAAAGATTAAAAGTGAAGAGGATCCTTAAAAATGAGCCGATCATGTTGTTTCTTCTCTTTCTAGTGGAAAGGAGGTGTAAAGACTTCTTTTGGCACATATTTTTAGGATTCTGCCCAATTGATGTGATACTATTTTAATACAAAACCAGTTATCAGTGAGGGTGTAGACTTGGGAAAAAAATGTGTAACAAAAGGAGTGACAATTCACTTCTTGTGCATTTGCGAAGTAGCACCAATGTAATTTTAAATAAGAGGTAATGTGGGTGCAAGAGAAAAGTTAAGCTCTAGTCCAGAAAACTGCAAAAATACCTGCCAGCTCCTGTTATTAAGTCCTGGATTAGTGAAAAGGCTATGCAATAAAAACTGCAGGAAGGACATCAAGTGCTAAGATTTATTGAGGGAAGAGTGCGCTAACAGGTATTATGTGGGACTTGACTGCTTGTGGTTGCAATTGGAGGAGTGAGGGGGGACAGTAGTGACACAAACTGTCAGCTGGGGGAGAAAAATAAACAAAACAAGCATTTGAAAATCCTGTCATGGCTTTCATAAAGTATCCCAGTGGGTAATGGATTTTTGACTATGATGAAGCTATTACATGATTTATGTCAATAGCTGTATCTAGCTAATTGCAGGAACCACAATAAAATTTAAAAAGCAGGGCTGCATCGTAATTACTGCTATGTATAGTGATGATATTTATCTCCCAGCACTCTCATAAGGTTTCATTTCTGGTTTTTTGAGTCCCAAAGCCTTAATTTTTCTTAATATTTCATGTATTTGTACAGGACACCTGAGGGATGTAGCGCTGCCTGTGTTGATCTGACTCAGGGCCTCTGTTACTATGAGGTACTGGGGAGATAATGAGATTAAAATATCCTTTTTGTCTGAAAGTGGAGCCATAAATGAACTCTATTGCATCATCCTGACAGTCTGACAGGGACATGGTGATGTCAGAATATGATGCAATAATGTGATGCTGAGTGACAGGGGACTTACAGGAAGGGTTATTAAAGACAGCTGGGGGAAACTTCCCAGCTTTATTGCATTTGACAAAAAAATTTCCTTCAGAACTCTCTGCCCCTAGAACAATTTCTATAATCCAAATTTTCCAAGGTAAAGCCTAGTGCTAGGATTTCAGAATTACATGGGGGCTTTTTCTCAGTAAATATATTTCCAAAATGAGAGGATATAATGAAGGATGAACAACATAAATACATCTCACAATTTTGTGCCTTCAGCCCACCTTGAGGAGACCTGCTACTGAATTTTAGGGCTTTCATGTGGGAGAAGAGAATACAGGTGACCTCAGCCCTGAGGAGTCATGGCTGTATCCAATAAGGGAGAGTGAGATAAAAGAGGGGGTTAGGTGGTGGGGAGGATCATCATGGAAGAGGAACCTTGAGGAGCATAAAGCAGGATCCTGAGGGGAGAGAATCACTGCTGTGAGGTCAGTGTGGGTGTACAGTTAGAGCCTGTTGTTGGAACCTGCAGTCACAGTCTGGTTGGGTTAAAGCCTGCAGTCAGAGTCTGCACACTGATCCCTGCAGTCACAGTCTGGCTGGGTAAAAGCCTGCAGTCAGAGTCTGCACACTGATCTCTGCAGTCAGGGTTCAGCAGGAAATAACCAGCAGTCAGAGGCTGCAAGGGAAACCTCCAGTAGGAGCTTGCTGCAGCCAGAGTCAGTGAATAGTTGGAGTCAGGATGGCTGAGCTGTGAAGAGGAATAAACCAGGTCCCTTTTCATGCTGTGATAAACAAGAAGTCTGTACCTTGGCTGATTTCTGTCCTCTAACAAGAGGGCTGCTGCCACACTTTCATGGCCCCAAACCTTAACTGATCGATCAGGCAAGTGAGTGTGTTTTCTATTGTGCATATCTGAAAACCTGTGTGTGTTGGTTGATGGGTGGAACTGGAATGGCAGCAAAATGCCTGGAGTGGTATGAGTGGCTTTCTGCTAACCAGTTCCTCCACAGGGAGCAAATTCTCCTGCTTCTTTCATAAAACAAAATAAAAATGAAACAAACAGAACCATCCCTCCCCCAAAATCCCCACATGAGAGCTGGAGTGGGCATAAACAAAGGCTGCCAGCATGCATCAGACTGCTTTTCCTGGCATGCCAGATGCCTGTGATGGGGACAGTGTGTGAATGTCATTTTGAAGCGCATAATCAAAAGAAAACTTACTATTCTTTTAACTTGGAGCTGCCAAATAAATTTTTATATATGTTTCATGAGAAGTCTGCCAGGAAAAAAAAAAATAAAAAACAACCCAGCGGCAGCTGTGTCCAGTAGCACAGAGCAGTAATTTATGGAAAGAGATTTATTTACTTAAAATTTGCTTCAGAGTAAATTGAATGTGAGGCTTTACAAAACTGTATCCATTTTTATGTAGCCTCCTGCCGCTTTGGAGAGTATTTTTTTCAGATGGGGGCAGCTTCTCTTCTTACCCTGCCAGCAAACTGATTTGGGAAAAGAGAACAGGAATTGTATGGCTTTTCAGGTAGAAGTGAACAGTCCCGTGGAGTCTGAAGTTCCCCATACTTTTTGGTGGAAGTCAGCACTGGTGCATGCATGTGGATACGAGGAGGAAGAAAGTTAAATTATAAAATGTGGTGGTTTTTCATTGTTGTTCTCCAGAATTTTTTGATTCGCTGTCTACAAAATCTTAAATACAGCCCTGGTGGTACCTGGCCTCTCCAGAGCTTGCTGGCCTCAGCTTTGTTCTGTTTACGGAGGAGATGAGTTTGGTTTGTGCCACCTTGCTGGGGAATTGTCCTAGAAGGTGTGCTGAGGAATCCAGAAGTTGAATTGAGGGCTGGTTATCCTTGTTTCTGTACTTATGTCCCAGCTTTCTGGAGGCTCCCTCCCTCATGGTCTTGTTTCTTGTCTTGGAGTTGGCCGGGGTCATCTGGGGCAGGAGTGCTGAGGGTACCTGATTGAGGCTAAAATGAATTAAATGATGAGGCCCTGTGGCCTTGTCCTTTTCCATCAGTGGCTGGGGCTCAGTGCCCACAGGCCCGTGTGGCACAAAGTGCTGTTTGGGGAAGGCAACAAAAAACCAGTGAGCTGGAGGCTGCTGTGAGGTCCTGGTGTGGTGTGGGAGGGTGGCAAGGATGACAGTGACTGAGCTTCTCTCTCAGCATGTGGGAACACTTGAAAATTCCTGAGCAGCTGTTATTCCTTTGCGCTCTGCTGTGTTTTTGGCTCAGTGTGCCCTGCCCCTTTTTCCCCAGCAGGGCCACAGCTGGTGAGTTGCTGATGCTGTCATGTCCTGGCACTGTCACCACAGCGTGCTGCTGGCTGGGACCTGGGCCAGCCTCCACAGGACACAAATCTGATACACAGAGCATGTTGGGAGGAGATGGCCTGCTCCATGTGTTCTTTGCAGTCACACCTTCCAGAAGCTCCACCTGCAGCAAATGGACCTTGATTGCTGCTTAAACTGTAAAGCCACTCACCCACGGGTTGGATATCCGTCTCCAGAGCCAGGAGACCACAAGATAGGTTCTGGAGCTGAAGGGAAATGTTCTGATCCTTCCTGTTTAGCTGGTTGCTTTGGGATAGGGTTATTTAAATCATTCAAATTTTCCTGCTGTGCCTGTTCATTTTGCTTTGGTTGCAATTTTATGTTCTGCTCAGGTTTGGCCTCCAGATGGGATTTAATGGCAGGATTTAAAACTGTCCAAGGAGCCTACACTGCAAGGTAACTCCCCTAGCTGAAAATTAATATGGTTAATGCTAATATTTTAAATACTACTAATGCATTTTAAATTGCATAGCAATTAAACAAACAGAAGAAGGGTCTGTACAAAGAATGAAGAAGACTAATGGGGAATTTACTTTCTGGGACAGAATAGCTGCTGTATTTAAACTTGGACATTCACTTTTAGTGAAAGCTCTGTAACATTTACAGTTGAGAATGTCTTTTGTTGCAAAATCCTTCTTTACTGCTAATGTAAAATTATCTGAATTTGTATAGTGTAGCTTAGAACTCAAATTATTTTCATCTGGTAAAATTGTGGCTGTTTCCTGGTTTGTACTGAAGGTGCTTCTCAAATTTTTTGCCAGTTTAAGGCACTGACTCACTTCTGTTGTAGAATCCCAGAGTTATTTGGGTTGGAGGGGACCTTAAACCTCATCTCATTCCACCTCCTGCCATGTGCAGGGACACCTCCCACTGTCCCAGGCTGCTCCAAGCCCCAAAGTCCAGCCTGGCCTTGGGCACTGCCAGGGATCCAGGGGCAGCCACAGCTGCTCTGGGCACCCTGTGCCAGGGCCTGCCCACCCTGCCAGGGAACAATTCCTGCCCAGTATCCCATCCAGCCCTGCCCTCTGGCACTGGGAAGCCACTCCCTGTGTCCTGGCACTCCAGGCCTTTGTAAAAAATCCCTCTCCATCTTTCTTCCCCATCAGCTCCTTCAGGATGCAACGAGGTCACTTGGAAGCTTTTCCTCTCCAGGCTGAGCAGCCCCAGCTGTCCCAGCCTTTCCTCCCAGCAGAGCTGCTCCATCCCTCTGCTCATCCTGGAGCCTCCCCAGCCTCTCTCCAGCAGCTCCAGGTCCCTCCTGTGCTGGGCCCCAGGGCTGGGGCAGCTCTGCAGGTGGGCTCTCACCTGAGCCCAGGGGCAGAGGGGCAGAGTCCCCCCTGCCCTGCTGCCCACGCTGGGGCTCAGCCCAGGGCTCGGGGGGTTCTGGGTCCCAGCTCTCACCCCCAGCACCCCCAGCTCCTTCTCCCAGGGCTGCTCCAGCTGCTCATCCCCTGGATTGATCCTGGGAGTTCCCCCAAGCACCAGCACTTCTTCTGTCCCCAGAATGTCCCCTCTGGTGTTTCCCCATCACTTCCTTCTTAGCCCAAAATCTCTGCTGAATCTGTTCCTCCTGCTACGTGTCTGATGTTTGCTAACCTGAGGTGATTGCTGTCACTGTCACTCTGTTTGTAATGGTCACAGTGCAGTTTCCAGTAGTATATCTTTGACAGGTAACACACAGCCTCCTAAAAGAGGTGGAAATTAATGATTGAGTTCCCGCAGTTGTATTTTTGTCTGCAAGAGCCACACTGTGCCAGGTTTTGACATCCTTTAGTACTTTATAAGTCAATAGGACAGCTTTGCAATGAAATGATTTTTAATGAGAAATGATGACAGGACCTGGCAAAGAAATAATGCTGAGTTAATCAGGAAAGTTCTGCCTGTTAGTAACAGTCTCTTCCGCGGTGCCTGAGTGACGTGATTTGAAATAGTGTTCAGAGCAAAGCCCTGGGAGCTCTGCTCGTAGATCCAACCTTATTTCAAAACAGAGAAGGCCCTGAAAATCTCTTTATGTTGCCTGTTCATGGCTGGTCCTGTCGCATGATGTGCTCACAAAGATATCTGGCAATAAGGGGCCCATTTTTCCAGGCAGGGCTGTGATCTTCCCTTGAAGAGGTGGCACTTGGGGCATGGTTTAGGGGTGGTTATGGGTTGGTAGTGGGACCCAATGATCTTGAAGGTCTCTTCCAACCCCAGTGATTATTCTGAGATTAAATAGTGTAGCATATGCTCTGGGAGACTAAATGGAATACACAATTTTTATTTTTTTTAATTTTTTATCTTTAAACTGGCACTTTTGTTCTTTTTCTCCCTTAATCTTATTATGTTTTGCTAAATTCATGTGTGGAATGCTTATTGCATGGATGGAATATTTTTAAAGTAGCCTAAAATTAATAAAAATGTAAAAAAATATGTTGGTGAGCAAGGAACAGCTGGGGAATGGAACCCCTTTCTTTTTTCTGCTGTGCCAAATACCTGCTTTACTTGACAAATCTCTGCACTGGAAGATTTGTGATCAGTGCAGAGAGAAACTGTTTGCAGTGTTTTTAAATTCTTTTGATGTGAATTTAAATTTTTTAGTGAAAAGTTCAACTTTTTTTTTTATGTTGAAAGAAGACTCATTTTGTACATGTCAAAATAACTGTATTAATCCTTCCACTGGTGTAGAAACAGATCCATTTTTCACCGGAATGTTAATTTTTTCTGCCCCAGTGTCATGTCGGGTGACTGAACTATTTTGTTTTAGCTTTCCTGGGCTTATTTCACCAGCTCCTCTTTGCCTGGAGAGGCTGACGTTGAAAAGCACAGTCATTTCCTTTCTTGACAAAACACAGTAGGGCAAAGTGTTTTTGGAATGTGTGAACTGGTCTGAAAAAGCTGATCCATCTCTTCCATCTGAAACTTTTCCTTCCAACAGGCAATTTCCTTGGCGTTTCCCACATTTTCTCCTTCTCCTGCCCATTTGCTTGGAGCACTTCCCTGAATCCAGCATGACTCTCCCTGAACTGTGCCCAGAGTTATTGCTGGGTTTTAAAGAAACTTCTTGCTTTCTGAGACCTCTGAGAGTTGGGGGAAGCCTTCCCCAGGGGTTTGGAGCCAGGGGAATTTGAATGGATGTGCTTTGTTAATCATTGTGCTGGGAACCAAACTGGATCAGTGCTTATGCTATACAGACAATTTCCTCCTGGAACTAGGAGGAGTTCCTCACCTCTTTGGAAAGGAAGAATGAAGAAGATGATACAAGAATGTCTGTTTAGATATTGTAGAGTTGAATTAGGGATGAGAATAAAATGGGAATTTCCCTTAATTGGGGTTTTCCAGCCTGGAGAAGGAAAGTCTCCAGAGAGACCTTTAAGTCCCTTGCAGTGTCTAAAGGGGCTCCAAGAGTGACAGGGAGAGAGACATGGGACAAAGCCCTGGAGTGACAGGACAAGGAGGAATGACCTAAGAAGGAGGTCAGGGACGAAAATGACTCAGACCCCCTTGATTTTTCTACTTTTACTTTGTATTTAATATTTACTCTGACATATTAGATGTCCCTAACAGGAATTCATGCTGCTGCTACAATTCTACAGTATCTTAAAAAGCAAAGATTAATGTGGAAACTATGAAAGCAGCCCTCAGAGTGACTCTGTCAGACTATGCTTGTATATAACCCAAGTGATATTATGTCCTGCATTTGGGGAGGAAAGGAGATCCCTGTAAACATCCATGAGTAAAGTCCAAATCAAATTGCACAAGATGCATGTTTGCATCTGAAGGTAAGAATAGCACTCAGCCAGACTGCATGTGGATGCTAATAACAGCTTAGAAATCAACCCAAACTTGTTGGAGCTGAGGAAAGAGCGGGTTAATAAAGTACTGAGATTTTGTTTGGGGCTTTTTTGATAGATGAACTCATCAAGGTGTTGTGAATTATCAAAATGCAATGTTTTCAACCTTTATTTTGAGATATTATTATTAAAAACGACCCAGTGCACTGTGAGAATGTCATTGATTGTCTTCCATCTTTTTTTCTGACAAAAAGAGAGGAACGAAATGCTCTGTTGGAACAGCAGCAAGGCCAGTGAATTCTTGCAGCTGGTTAAAATGACCTGAAGCCTTGGACACATTCTAACTGATAACAGGAACTTCACATCTTCTCTAGAACTTGTGTCTCTAGCACAGTTACAGAATAAAAACAACAAAAAAAGCTTGTAGCTACTTCTAAATGTGCTCAGTACATTTATATTGCCCTATGTAGTATTATATATATTACAACATTTCTGTTGCTAGAAGATGCAGAGTAAAAGCTTTAATTGAGGCAGGCATTTCCAGTGATGCTGCCGATCCCTTTTCCCTGTGTTTTTCATTCGGGTATCAGTTCAAGAGTCGCTGTGCTTGGCAGGATGGGGCTTAGCTGACTTCTCCTGAGTCCCCAAAGATACTCCCCTGATGCGTTCTCTTTCTTTGGAAGCAGGTCCTCCTGTACCATGGGGAGTTACCTGAGCTAGGGCTGGAAGGCTCCTGGGGAGTTCAGCATGGTTGGCCTCCCTGTCCCGAGGCAGGAACACAGACACTGACAGATGTTTGCTTAAATTTGCTCTGATGGAAGAGATTTGTGAACTCCCCAAAGTGCCTCGTGCTGGGGCTGTGCTGGCCCCTGAGCACTGAAAGTTTTGCCTGAGCTCCACCCTCAGTAACCGCTCCTGGCTTGTTTGATCAGAGTTTTGGATTTCTCTTCCAGTTTCCCAAGATAACTTCAATTTCTGATCTTTTTTTTTCTGAGCTATTTTTACTGTTTTCATCATCGTCGTCTGCATATTTTTGTAAATCTTCTCTAGAATTCATTCTCTAAATCATTAGTGAAGGTATTAGAGAATACGGGATGGATCTCTTCAGAACTGTACTTGAAGCATCCTTCAGGTTAAAAGAGAACATTTGAAAAACTACTCTTGTGCCTTTTTACCTAATTGAAGAACTTAGCTCACATTTCCTAAAAGAAAACTGGTGGAGGCCTTAGAGAAGTCCTTTCATATTAATGCCCTGGTTACTCTTTCAGAGATGGAAATGAACTTGGCTTGACACGATTTGCACTTGACAAATTCACACTGGCTGTTTCCTGCCCGTTTATTATCCCCTAGGTACCTCTAAATTGATTAATAATATGTTCTGATGTCTTTCTGGGGAGCAAAGTTAAGCTTACTGATCTCTAATTCTTTGAGCCTTCCTTCCTCTGATTTTTAAGATAATCCTTCTTTAGCCCTTAGGGATGTCCTGAGTCCTCTCTCAGTTTGGGGGGGGTGCTTCTGGTTGCTCCTAAGGTAAGAAAACCAACTTTGGCCTAACCCTGCTGATCTGAATAATTCTTATAAACTTAACATCGTGTAGCTGAGGGTTTCCCCCTCCCCACCCATTTATGGGGTTTGAGCTTCTAAAACTGGCCTGAATACTTTGTCACGTCTAATATTTGTGACGAATGACATTAAAAAAGTGCGAGCTTTTCAGGCTGGCAGATGGGATTATTTATCTTCACTACTAAGCATTGCTTATTTTATCCTTTGGCTTGTTTCCAGCATCCTCAGAATTTTCTAATGTTCCTAAATTCAGGAATTTTCAACACTGAAGCTTTATAATTGACAGAAAAGATTTTTCTCCTCCCATACTGTTATAATGCAATGAGGACTGGGGAGGACAGAGTGGATCTTGACTGGTGGCGAGGAAGCATGGAGTGGAAAACCACTGGAGCGTGGAAACTGCCCTCGGCTCTCCTCCAAACCTGCAGCTTTTGGAAGGTGTTCAGAGCAGTTCCCACAAGTTCACAGCTGATGCACAACCCGGATGGAGGGAAGGTTGTCTTTTTTTTGATCCAGTCCTATTTAGCTTTTTAATCAATGCCATTCCCACCGGAATCTGGTTTTTTTGAACGCTGAGCCTTGAGGATGGAAGAGATGCAAGTGTTTTGAGGATGTGGCTTTCACATCAGGAGAACTTTCCCTAGTTAAGAGTAGCCTGAAATAAACAGTCTGGAGTGAAAAGGGGATCTGGGCAGGGTACTGAAGTCTGGCAAACGCAATTCACAGAAATGTTTTTGGGGAGAGGCTGCCAGGCCTCAGTTTGAGAGGACAACCTCTGGAGATACAGTGAATGAAAAGTCATGCAAGTCAATGGTCCAGCAGCTGCCAAAGCCAAATGTCAGCCAAGACTGTGAGATGTCTAGAAAACCTGGAAGAATTGTGTGTACTAAAGAGGGGCAAAAGAGGAGAAATTAGAGATGTAAAGCTGTCCTGCAAGGCAGAGCTCTGTTGTTTTGGCAAAGAAAGAAGGTAGAGGGGTAGGGGCTGAAGAAAAAGGGTTCTGGGTGTTGGCAGAGCTAAGCATGGAAATGAAGGGTCATGGTTGTGGAACCTCTGCTCTCAGTGTTTTCAAACGGCATGCTGCAAAAATATTTGCAGGTTAGTGTTTTTGTTTTTTTTTTTTTTTTGGATACAACTTAACCTGCTTTTAAAGAGCAAGGAAGGTCCCTTACAGCTCTGCAGTGCACCTCTTTTTATTCTGTTCCTGTTTACATTTTGGTGCTATAAAACCTCTGATTTTTAGATTCCATTCTCTTAGGCTACTATTTCATTCACCACCAGGCTTTCTCTGAAGCTAGAGAATCCTAAAAAGTAAAAAGATGAAGAAGTCATTCTACTGTTATGCATCTTTATACAGAAGTAAAGGAAAATGTCATGATAAATTTCTTGGCCAGTGGATTATGTGTCAAAATTGCAAGGAAGAAAGGGAAAGGAATGCACAGAAATAGGAGCGTGGCAATCTGGCGTCTGAATGATTTGTAATGAGAGACATAACTGCTTCTTGAAGTTAATTATTACATGATAATTGCTGAAGAAGGAATGAAATACGTTGGAATGTTCTTTCAGTGCCTCCTGATTTTCTGAACAAAAGGGTGTTAACACTTCTGATTAGCATGTAATCCAGAATTAATTGAAGAAAGGAAGGGCAGGCAGAGTTTTGCAAGTGAAAATGCTGTATAATGAACTTAAATTGTAGCTCTTAATTTCATTGGTACTGGAACATGTTTCAGCTGCAGAGAAATCTTTATTTTTCCTCTATCATCCCAGTCTAGAAAGTAGGAGCAGTAAATTTTGATATGTGCAATGAGGTATTGATTTATTAGCAAGTTTTATTACTTTGTGACGTCCCTATTTCAAGAAGGGCACTGATTTATAGTTTAACATAAACATACCTGAGGAAGGTGAGGGGCTGAGGGCAGACATGATACAAACCAGCATTGGCATCATTTCTAAAATCCCAGAATATCCAGAGCTGGGAGGAAGGAACCAGGATCATCCAGCCCAGCCCCTGCTCCTGCCCAGACCCCCCAACAATCCCACCCTGGGCACCCCTGGCAGTGCTGTCCAAACCCTCCTGGAGCTCTGGCAGACTCGGGGCTGTGCCCATTGCCTGGGGAGCCTGGGCACTGCCTGAACCCTCTGCAGGAGGAACCTTTTCCTGTTCTCTGTGCATTCATGTTCATATCATAAGATTTTCTTGGTCTACTGATTATTTGGGTTTGCTTCCAAATGGCCAAATTATGCCTCCGAGTTGGCAGCACTCAGATAAATTGCAGAGGGGTTATGTAAAGGCCTGTCTGAGGGAAAGGCTCATATGAAAATGCCATTATCCAGTATTTCCCAGATTTACAAGTGTGCAGCTCTTTACTCCTGCTTCTTTCTCAGTGAAACATTCTAGGTATTAAAGAGTCTTGCCTTGGAACAAAATATTGGGTTGAGGCATCAGATTTTGGGATGTTGGCTTGAACTATGTTTCTTGTACTCTTTAAGATGTTTCTCACTGTGAGTGTCCAGTGTTAAATCTGCCTGCTTAAAGCAGGATCTAACTGGGTTAATACTGGGATTTGCATTATTTATTTTTTATACAAGTTGAGTTATGACCCCTGTGTTACTTCTGTGTTAGTTTACTAAAATGAAAAAAAAAAAAATCATGTCCTATTAATATAGAGTTTAGGTATTTGGTAAATGCACAAAGAAGGGTAATTTGTTTTTATTTTATAGCAGTAATGATTTGTATTTATATATTTTTAAATATGCTAATATAACTCTCAATAAATATAGAATCCTATAGTGTGATCAGCGTTGAAGAGTGGTTCTATTTCCTATTGCCTTTTAGCCTGGAAGGGCTTGGCATTAGAAAGTTTGAGCATGAGGATTTTTTAGTGATATGGACTGCAGCAGGGTTTTTGCAGAACTGGTTGTGAGCATGGCATGATTAAAATTTAAAAAAAATTAGAACTACAATATATAAATGCTAATGTAATGCCATGATTTCAAGCTGGAGGAGTGCTTTTCCTGGAATGTGAGAAATACTTGGTTTGTTTTCTCGTAAATCAGAGTCTCTAGGGAAAAGGGCAGGAAGAAGGGATGTCTGCAGGGGGAGTAGATCACAGAGCTTAACTTGCTTTGGATGTATGAAATCCTTCTTCCTTTCTGAAGAAAAGATGATGTGGAGGCTGCCTAGATTGGACACTAAGAAAACAAAAAAAAACTCCCTGCAAGACAAGTCAGGCATTGGCATGAGTTTCCCAGTTCAGTGGTGGAGTCACTGGCTCTGGAAGTGCTCAAGAGGTGTCTGGATGTGGTACTTGAGGTCATGGTTTAGGGGTGATGATGGTTGGACTTGATCCCCTTGAAGGTCTCTCCCAACTAACCTTGATGAGATTCTGTGAAAGCTGCTGGCTAATCCCAAGGACTGTACACACAGAATATGTTATAGAAGGTATGTTTGTGCTGAGGAGCACAGTGCAGCCTCCATGGATGGAGATCACGAATGTTCCTTCTCTCTGCACATCTGTTCTTGAAAGGACAAACCTCAACGTGGCTTGCGAGCAAAAAGTCTTTCCTTTTAAGGTTGTCATTATTTTACTACCGGCTGTGGAGTGTAAAACTGCAAAATGAAGCCAGGAGTTTTATTCTGGATTCTGGCAGCAAACATTCTGTGTCTCAGAGATGTAGTGGGGATCCCAAGCTTGAGGGGAAAATTTTGCTTTGAATTCACTGTAAGAGTAGAGTAAGAAAAGCTGTGGCTGCCCCTGGATCCCTGAAAGTGTCCAAGGCCAGGCTGGACTGGGTTTGAAGCACCCTGGGATAGTGGAAGGTGTTCCTGCCATGACAGGGAGTGGAATGAGATGAGCTTTAAGGTCCTTTCCAGCCCAAACCAGTCCAGGACTATGAATAAAAAAAATAATATTTTCTTTCAATCTTTAAAAAGTATTTTGAGCCTTGTCAATTCAATGTTAGCTTAGAACCTAACTCTGAAAGCTACACAACAGAATCTGCTGGATCTCAGGCCCCATTCTTTGGGTCAGCTTTCACAGTTGCACCCCACTGCACCTTAAAACCAAGGACAGTATCTGGCACCTGAGCAATGGCAGAGCACCCAGGAATTGTTTTTTAACTCCATGGGGTTTTATCTCTTGTGTTATGAAGTGAATCATTCTCCCTATTGAGAGATGCATTCAGTGAAAGTGCTTTTTGAGTTTTCCTTCAAATAGATTATTAAAGCCAAAAAAGAACATCTATTTGGAGGTGGGTGCTGTCATTTGATCTGAAAAGAACTAATTTTTTCAGTCTCACTAGGTTGTAGGTCATTTAATGCTGTTCTTCCTTAGAAAATGCAAACTATTTTTCAGAGATCTTACTTAGTCCTGTTCAAGTCATCCTGCCAAATGTTCCTGCAGCTGGTTAGGGATGGAATTTTGGGCTTCAGAAATGTCTGTCAGGAGGGAGAGCCGAAAGATTTTTTTGAGAAAAATGGGTGAATGCTCTTCCACCTGATGAGTGCTCCCCTTCCATCATGCCAATGGCAGTATGTCACGGCTATCCCATAATTGTCCCCATTCTGTTTTTGAGGGCTTGAGTAGAAACTTAGGAGGATTTTGTGTGGTTCAGCTCCAAGCATGTGTAAACTCAAATGATGTTTTGATGCAAAATTTACCATCTCGCCCTTTCTGGGTTATTTTGGGAATGGGTTGCATGGCACAAACCTGGGATGCTTCCTAGGTCATTTGTTCCCACCTTTTATTTCGTGCTATTGGCAGCCTTTTCAAACCCCACACCAGTTTTCCTATTTTTTTGGGAAAATTGTCCAAGGCATTTAAGATTATAATATGAGAATCATGTAATGGATCTTTCCAGTGATATTTGACTGATAATTTTGAGGGTATAATTCTTTTGAGTTTTACTTTGAATTACCTTATTTTTTAAAATGAAAGATAATCACTCCAAGCATTGTGTGTTTTGACGGTGTCAAAAATTAGGAATGTGGGTATAATAATTAGATATATTTTCCAACACTGAGAAACTGTAGAAAAGCTGTTGGCAAGTTGAGAAATTGAACTTGGAGCAACAGCTTGTGCTGAATATTTGTAGGATGAGGGCTTCAGCATTCTTAGGTTTAATATTGGGTATTTTTTAGATGGAAATTTTGGGTTTTCTAGGGTTGTAACCTCTAACCTTACTGGTCAAGCTAATAACACCAGGTCTGTGTTGCAGTGGTTGAGCAGCACAGTGAGCTGCTACTCCAGTTTGTTCACATTTTTATGAGTCTGACATCGACTTCAGAGTGCACATGGCAAGAGAATAAATTATTCAAACACAGGCATGTCATCTGCGATTTGACCCTTTCACTTTTTACACTGTCCCAGCAATGCTGAAATGCTGAGAAGCCTTTTACCATCAAATCTTTTCCTACTGCATCCTTTACTTAGGTGTTTGGAGGTTCATTTCACAGTGAACAGGTGAAGAACCAGAAAATTGATGAGTATAGTGAAAATAACGCTTTGGTGTTGTTGGTTGTTACTGAGGAAGTTGCTGTGAGGAAATTGTTTTACTTTTCTTATGCCGTCAGGATCACAATTTGCCAACAGCTGTGGAAATGTAGACTGAAGTCCAGGGGCCTTCCTGATCTTTCTTGTCTCTTTTGAACAAAAGAAATTATAAAAGATGTACTCCTTCACAAGGCTGCTCCTCCTTACTAAAGAAGGGGAAACTAATGCATGAAAATCTTGACTCAAAAGTAAAATCACTTCCTTTACTCAGTTTAGCTGAGAATTGCAGCCCACAGGCACAACACCATCCATTTTTGATGGGCAAATTCTAACTGCAGCCCTGCAGTGTAAACCAGCTAAAGACTGAGAATTCTTTCTCCCCAGCTTCATTATTTACCTGTTTTATAATCCTTGCACAGCATTTTTGTTCATACATTTATTGCCAATGATCTTTAAAGAAAATATGAATTAAAGAGGAGCATCCTTGGGAAACTGGCTAAGAGTGGCTATTTCCTTAAAGAAAGTAAAATCTCAATTTGGCAGCCTTAGGTAAATTGTTGGCCTTGATGACCTAAGAGGTCTTTTCCACACTAAAAAATTGTGTGATTCAATGCTCTCATAGCAAAATTAAAAAGGGGAAGCTCCCAAAAATTAAATCCAGACCTTAAAACAAACAAGTTTGCCTAGTTAACACCAAATGCCTCTTTTTTAACTTAAAAAGTGTAAATAAAACCTGAGAAAGAGGAAGTTGGAAGCATGAGGGAAAATGTTATTGTGGCAGATGTTGGTACCTATACTGACACTGGGAGCAAGTTCTGTGCAATCCTGGAGCCCTTAAATGGAATTTGTGGCATGAGCAGAATGCAGCGTGCATTAGGAAAAGACTTTTGGGAGTTTATACCTAAAAACTTTTGTCAAAGCCCAGATCGAGAGCAGATTAATCTCCTGAGTTTGTTCTGGTCCAAACCCCATCTTCCAAAAGCTGGAGACTGCAATTATGGCAAGTCAATCTGCAGGGCTTCAGGTGGATTTTGGTCACACTGGGCAAAAAGAAGACTGAAAAGACATCTTTGAAATTACTGGGAGATGGGTGGGGAAAGGATAGAGTCTGCCAAGGTTTTTGTGGTAGGAGTGAGGACTTGGACTGGTTTGAAAGAGGGTTTGGGACAGTGAGAGGTCTCAGTTTCAAGAGACACATGAGTGTCATAGAAGTGGTGGCACTGAGGGCTGGGCTGTTTGTGCACTGCACTCTGGCCATGGCACTGGCTCAAAGGGGGACATGGGAATGGGGTTTTTGCCCTTTGGGTGTGTTAGTGGTGGGATCCTCACCCCTTTCTCATGAGCAGACAGAAAGTGTCTCCTGGCAGAAACCCATAGAGGGAAGATGTTTGTGGATCTCTGTGACAGCTGATGCCTTGGGAACACTGACCTGGAACAGAGACTGGACAGAGCTGAAGAATAAAGTAGATATTTACTGAAAGGCCTCCAGGATCCACCTTGGGCAGGACAGGGCCTGACCAGGGCTACACCCAAGGTGGACTCAGAATGGTCACAAAATGGACAAACGGTCACGAGGTCTCACACTTTTATAAGTTTTGGTCCATTTGCATATTGGGGTTTAATTGTCCCATTCCAGCTCCAGGTTGTGAGGTCCCATCCTTCTTGTTCCTCCCTTCAGTCCATCATTGTTTGTGCTTTTGGGGCTGAAAGTTGTCCTTGGTGTGCAGCAGGGAAAGGATTTGTTTTGTGTCCCTGCTCTGTGCAGAGCTGAGTGACACTGACTGTGAGCTCAGAGCTGCACCCCTGGGCAGCACAGAACCTGAAACACATCAAAGATAAAACTTAAGGCATCACAACCATGACAGAACTCTTACAAACTCCATTAATTTCTGTTTCCCACCATCACTGCTCATTTGGAAAGTTTCCTCCACGCTTCTCCAAGTGTAAGTAATTTTTCTCTGCTGTGTTGTTTCCCGGCCCTTCTCCTCAGCCTTTTTCAGGCCCAGGACTGCCTTGAAGGGCTGTTTGTGCTCCTTCTCCCAGATCCCAGTCTGAAACAGCCTCAGGTCAGTGTGAATACACAGGGTCCTCCTCTGTTCTTCGCTCAAGCCTTGAAGAGGGCATGGAGTGGAGCTGCAGCTCCGATGTTTTTTGTTGGAGGGATCCTACTGGTCTGAGCACCCCAGGTTCTTCTGTTGGCAGTGTAAGAGGAAGAATTGTTATCTAGGAAAAGCATCTTGCACTTCAACAACAAATCATTCCCGTGCTTACTAGACATCTTTATATCTTTGTGGTTTCTTTGGTAAAAAGCCTGAATGGCCATACGGAGGAGAAAAACACCAGGCCTTACAGAAAATGAAAAGGCTCACAGGGCCAAAGCAAAGCCATGCTCTTTCTGCAGGGAAGGAGCATGAACACAGACCTGACAGCACAGCTGACCCAAGAATTGTCTTGGATTGGGGTTTTGAAATTAGAAATCAAAATGGGATGAGGAACCAAGCAGGGTGACTTGATTTCCTTGCAGAGGGATATACTGTAATAAAACAGAGGGGAGTTGTGTAGAGGGCCAGGTCACATCAGAGGTGACACTCCAGCTTTTTTTTTAATTAGGCTTAAAGGCTCTTTAAGTGCAATTTAAGCTGCTGAAGCACTTAGGCATAATTTTTTTTCCAAATCAATCTGAGTTTGCAGCGTTCTGAACCTGCCTTTGTTTTAGGAAATGTGTGTATGTTGTCCAAGTGTTAGCAATGGGCTGGGCAAGGGGAGAGACAGAAGGGACACTTTCCTGGAGGTCACCCTGGGGAAGGTTGTAACACCTGGTGAAGTGTTTATCATCAGTTCTGGAGAAAGCCAACACAAACCCTTTCTGCCCTGGTGATGCTTTTCAGGTCTCTTTGCTGGTCCATCACTGGCATTTTCCTCCTGTTTTACTGAGCCTTTAAATGATTTCAGCTCAGTTTTGGCTGTTTTAGAATGAGGATCCCCATTAACACCCACATAACCTCCTGCACCGTTTCCTGTTACTTGTGTCATCCTAAAGATTGCAGCCTTTTTTCATGGAGGAAAAAATGGGTGTCCTGCTTTTTGTGTAGTCTGCTCATAAGGCATTTATATAGACACAGATATTAGCAATCATTTATTATTTTGGTGGAATAATTTTTAAAAGTATCTTTGCTAAATTGATACTTTGTCAAAATGAAAGTGCTGTAAGTGTGTTTGGTTCTTTTGAACCTGTTTTGTTTATTCTCTTGAGGAGGCTGGTAAGCTTTCCTCATTATTTGTAGACAGGTTGAAAGAATATTATTTTTATTGCTATTATTGAGTTGTGGTTATTATTATTATTGCTGTTATCATAATTATTAGTTATTAACCAAGTAGGATGATTCTCATTGGTAACTGTTAGAGACCTTTTCTATAAGCTTGCTCCTTTTTATATGAAACAGTGTCAAAACCAGTGAAACAGTAGGATAAAAACCTCCTGAAAATTCAGCTTGTCTTATTGTTAGTTTGTTTTGCTTTCTTTTTTCTTTTTCTTTTTTTTTTTTTTTTTTCAGTAAAACTAGCTGTGTGCATGTGCTTAGTGAAGCATGAAGAAGGGGGGAGGAAAGTAACAGCAATAAACCATTGTTGTGTTTCATGCTATTTCTCCTGAGATCTCTATGGATCCATGATTAAAAATTTGGGATTTTTCCTTTGTTTTCCTTTCAGCTTTTCCTCCAGTCTGAATGTTTTGAGGATTTTTTTCTTGTTGTGGGGAGAAGAGAAATGTCTCAATTAAAAGAAAGGGAGCATTTGTTAGTTTTAGGATATAATACTGCCTCTTTTTTTTTTTAATGTTTTCCAATAGTTGTTTTCTTTTTTTTTATCCTTTGGAGCAAGAAGGTGTTCATGATAGGGAAAGTTGGTAATTTCCTTGAAGGCTTCAGCATGGGGAATCTGGAGCAGATTAAGGATGAACATTAATTTATTTGTCTGGAAGAACCACTTTTCTTCTTTCTTCTGGAAGAGGAGTTTGGCTTCCATTTGAGAGCTGAAAAAGGAGAGGATTTGATTTGGCTGGATTGGGAAAGACTGACTCTTGATCCTGGCTGCTGTTCTTGGCGTAACACCAAATCATGGAATTAATTTACCTTTTCCTTTCAATCCTCAGTTTCGTGTAAAGGGTTATTTGATGTGAAAAATCTGGCCAATAAAGCTTCATAAAAAACTTCAGTTGAGCATTAATTGAGACCTAAAGATCTTATCTCATTTTGTCAGCCTTCTGATGTATTTTTTTTTCTATATAACTTGACAGTGAACAATATAAGTTCATTGGGATCTGAAGCCAGAAAAATGTGATTTCTTTGGACTGGCAAACCACAACATTCAAATTTACTCTTTCAGCTGCACAGGCTCAATTTCAGAAAAGTCCATAGCATATGTCTCAGACTTCAACAGGATTCAAGCTCGCCCTGTTCATAACAAAACTGATTTAATAAGAGACTTTCTGTCCAGTCTGTTCTCCTGTAGTCTTTCTGTTTTTCCTCCCTCACGGTCTCCTGGTTTATTTAACTGTGGAAATACAACTTACAACTCATGCAGCCTCCTGTGTGTCCTTACCTGTTTTCATTTCTCCCCCTCACACTGATAGATTTTTGAACACGTTGAACAGTTCCAACCACGACTGACAGAAAGGTAGAAATTTTAAAAAATGGATTTGCTGAGTTTTATCAGGGCAAAGAGGATGCTGTTAGAGTCCCAGCTGATTTCAACACTCAGTCTTTGTCTTCTCTCCTGCACATGCAGCTGGTTTAGTGCCATGGAAGTCAGCGTAAGATTTATGCTCAGTATTTTCTGAAAAGTACATTTCTCAGGCTTTGGCAAGCCCTGAAACCCTGCCCTGGTGGTGTAATGATCAAAGTTTGATGTCATCAGTAATGTCACCATCCTCATTAGGCCAAGAAGGGTCCTTATGGCCAGTGTGGTAGGACCTGAAAGAACTGCTCCCACGCGAGAGGGAATGTGTTTGGAACGGCTCCAGATTTGCTTTATGAGTATGACCCTTGTCTAGCAGGGGGCCTGAGAATGTGGAGACAGGTTACCTGCAGCAGGAACACCTGACCAGGAATCATTTTGACAACCTCATGGTCGAGGGTCTGCTCAGGAAAAAGGTTCCAATAGGCAGAGGGCTTCTGGCCCATCCTGGTCCCTGTTGGGCTCTGCTTGGCAGCCTGCTGGTTGTCTCTGCTTGGAAGTACACACATTGAAAGGGAACATTTCTGCCCTCCTTTCCCTCCAACCTGGTTAACTCAGCACCAAACCACAGCTCTCCCTCCCTTGATGTGCTCCTGGTGTGGGAAGAGCCAGGCCCAGCTGTGTTTGATCTCCCAAAGGCCAAGTTAACACGGGTAATTGATCCTTCTGGCCAGGGTGAGTTCTGTGTTTTAACTGCCCTGTTAAACCAGGGAGGTTGGCACAGATGTTTCCGTAGGACGCTGAGTTAATTCCGACTTCACAGGTTATAAACTCAGATCCTTTGGTGCTCTGTAGCTCTCCTGCATTGATGCCTCCAGGGAAAATATTGTGCTTCTTCCTGACTGCTTGTCCTTGTCCCAGGCAGTGGGATTTGGGATTGCAGTGAGGGAGGTGGTTTTTAACCCGCACCACATTTGGGAAGGCTCATTCCTTGTGGAAGAGCCTTTTCAAGCATTGATGGTTTCGATGGCAGTAAAGCGTGTCTGGTTTTTATGATCTGTTAAACATCTGTTAGTCCACGAAATTTCCATGGCTGCTTGTTTGAAATGAACCATTTTCCTAGGCAAAAAGTCTCTTTCATACCTTTGCATGGAAGAATTAATACTCCACCACTTTTGTCATTAAATGTCTGGTTTTATTGGATGATTTTGCTTTTTATGCTGAGTGTGTGCTGCTGAAAATTTCCATTCACTGCATCTGGAGATGCTGCAGCAAAGATAGGAAAATTGTTCTCACCTGTCTGAAAAGTGAAGTTATTTTCTTGTTATAAGTGATCAAAACCCCCCATCCTATATCACTTTTATAAGAATTTTCAGCCAGGAAGAATTTCAGAGAGCTGAATGTAACAAATGACAAGTCTTCTCCTAGAACAGACCACAACTTTTTTAAGGATCACTTAGATGACTTTGAGTCATACTTTTGTGTAATAAGTAATACATTTTATTTTCTGATTTAACGGTGGAAGAATTTTTCAGTAAATTTAGATGGTATTGCTCTGTGCTCTTCCATTCCTTGCTCCCAGTCTGATAAAGTCAAAAGCTTACGGTATTTTTTTCTTTGCTTTTTTAAATTTTTTTTATTTCCCAGCCTCTGGTTGGCTTCTTCCTGGAGGATGTTCTTGGACATCCCTGTCCAGCTGCTGGCTCTGGTGGCTTCCTCAATGTCTTTCCACCTGACAGGGGAGGTCGGGCTCTGCTGCCAGGGAACAGGGACAGGACAAGGGCAAAGGGCCTCAGGCTGGGCCAGGGGAGGCTCAGCTTGGCCAGCAGCAGGAATTTCTCCATGGAAAGGGTGCTGAGGCCTTGGCAGGGGCTGCCCAGGGAGCTTTGGAGTGCCCATGGCTGGAGGTGTCCAAGGCAGGGCTGGAGGTGGCACTCAGTGCTCTGGGCTGGGGACAAGGTGGCCATGGGGCACAGCTGGGAGTTGGTGATCCTGAAGGGCTTTTCCAGCCTCAATGATTCTGGGATTCTGTCTTCTCTATTCTGACTTTTCATTTGTTTTAATGAAAATTTCCATTGTGGACAAACCCAATGCTAAATTTGTCAGCACTTTTTCTCATCAGTGATTTCTGAGTCTGCAGGCAATGAAAGCAAACAGCAGATTCCCTTTTCTTCTGCTGTTACTACCTGGTGTTCTGTGGTGCTGCATATCACAAATTGTTGTTTCTCACCAGTGGACTCCTTGATAATTCCTTTTAGTCTGTTGGCAGAAAGAGAGGCAAGTTCAATATTTTCATGCTGTGTGCAATGTTTCAGATTTTTCAGCAGTGTTTGGAGTTATTGCCCGAGAGAAATTTTCCCCACAGGCTGCAGTGAATAACTGCCAGCATTGCTTGCTATTAATATCACATGCAAAAATTAATCTTGGAGCTGCCTTGATTTCTTCCTCCTGTTGTGTGCAGTGGCCAAATTGTTTAGAGCTGGCACAGTTTAGGAGGGTTCTTCATCCATGGGCTGTCTGTGGGTACAGAAGCTAGAGGAGCCCCTCTGTGTGTTTTGAGGTGTCAGGAAAAGCTCTGCTCCATCCATGTGGTGGGGAATGACCACTCCACAGATGCCTGGCACCCCTCAGTGTGTGCAAGGAGGGCTGCAGGGAGCTGAAGATGGTCTGGCAGGTTCTGAGCTGTAGGTGGGAGCTGAGATCAACCCCAGGTGAACGTTTCCTCACCTCCATGGCAGAATTCCTTGCTGCTGTAATTCCCTGCTGCTTGAGACTCGCTGTGACAATCACACGAGTGGTGGATTTCAGGTCTTAAGTCTCAGATGCAGCATCGCTGCTGCTTGATGTTGCCTAAAAAAATCAGAGCTAAATTTGAATGTATTGCTGGAAGCATCTTTAAAAATTAGAGCTTAATTTAAATGTGCTAATTGCATCAGGTGCATTGTTTTTAACATATACAGGCATGAATCCTTTGTGTAACAGCTGAGGCCATCCCAGTTAGTGTGGAGACATCCCCACCTAAAGAATAATGAGAATTATAAAAAAGTATTTTGATTTGCTGATTACCAAGATGGGCTAAAGAGCTTTCTCAAGGCGTCCCACAACCAGGAAGCCTTCAGACACCTTGTGAGGTGGGAATGGGCCCTAAACAGGTTTTTTTTCTAGTGACAGTCTTTGAATGTGTGTCTCATTTTCAAATATGTGTCTGCTTTAGCAAAGAAGAATAATTTTCCAGGAATGAGAACCATACGTGTGGCATGATGAGACCTGGAGCTGGTTTAGCTCGTAGCTCTTCCTCAGAGACAGCTCTTGATGGCACTTGGAATTTCGTTCTAAAATAGATGCACTTTCTGTCGTTGCTATCCTAACTAAATTCAGATCAATTTGTGAAAATTGTTCATGCCAAAGAGTTTCTAGTATTAGAAATTACAGAATCCCATCAGATGGGCTCTTTGCTTTCCAAAAGTGTGGATATCTGTGTGCCTATCCCAAGCCTAAAAAACCCCAACCAACCCAAAAAAATCACCCCAAAATATCAACCAACAGTAACAAGCCAACCCTACTGAAAAACTCACCCCCTCAACAAAAATAAGAAGTCCATTGCTGAAAATATTTGGGAATGGCATGTGTCATTTTGGGAATATGACGCTAAAGCTAATTCCGGATGTACACATAAATTATTAATGGCTGATGTTGTAAAGCATTAGGTGGAGATTAACATTTTGTAAATGATCTTCTGGGGAAGGTTTTCGAGCAAACACTAAAGGTTTGAGATTGCTTTCATTGGTTCATTCTATTCATGATGGAAGTTTGGGGGTTTTGTTATTATTGCTACCAGTGGTAGGTATTATTGAGCTTTTCCAAACCTCCAAGGAGTATTTGAAGTACATGAAGGTGTCCCAAGGGATCTGGAGAGGGACTTCTCGCAAGAGCCTGGAGTGCCAGGACACAGGGAATGGCTTCCCAGTGCCAGAGGGCAGGGCTGGATGGGATACTGGGCAGGAATTGTTCCCTGGCAGGGTGGGCAGGCCCTGGCACAGGGTGCCCAGAGCAGCTGTGGCTGCCCCTGGATCCCTGGCAGTGCCCAAGGCCAGGCTGGACTTTGGGGCTTGGAGCAGCCTGGGACAGTGGGAGGTGTCCCTGCCCATGGCAGGGGTGGCACTGGATGGGCTTTAAGGTCATTTCAGACCCAAACAAGTTTGGGAAATGCAGGATTCTAGATAATAAACATTTTTTTAAGTAGACAATGGGAGTTCTCTGCATTCCTGGATTTCCATATGCAGAAAGGGACGTGTGCTTTGTTCTTCCTCCAGAATTAAGTGATAATTTTGCTCTTTCTTAGTTTCTGCTGCATATTTTGATCACCCTTTCAGGTTTGTTAGGAATCTCAAACTTACTTTGATTGCTGTGGAACATTAGCATCCTTCTCTTCAGGGAGAAAAAAAAGCAGGACACAGAGAATACCAAACACTTGATATGCATCTCTTGGGTGTGGGAGCATGACCAGTGCTGCAGCTGGGCTCCACATCTGAGCTGCCAAACAGCCTGCTGTTCAGCTGAGCAGAATTCGTTGCAGTGGGTATGTGTGTGGATACAAATATATAAATACAATTATTGCCTGGTGTTTGCATTATGAATACCAGCCTACTGTGAAATTCTGTTCTTCAGACATTCTGTCTGATTTCTAGCACTTGGAGAAGATGAGAAATCTGTGACTTGAGAATCTTTCCAGGCATAAAGGGGCAAAAGAGTGAGAACTGCAGAGAGGCAGATGTGGAGAACTCCAGTTTGTGTCTGCACCCCTGATGCTCACCTGGAGCCAGGGCCAGGCAGAGGAGCTACCACAGCTCCTGTGCATCCTTTTCCTTTTTAACTCCCTGTGGAGGAAGAGAAGGAACACTTTATGTCACTGCAAGCAAACTTGACAGAATTTTTGACTTGTTCCTTGCCTGAGCTTGCTCGGGGCAGGGAAGGTTTTGGTCTCTTCCATGACTGTTTGGCAGCAGAAGGAAACAGTGAGGAGGGGCTGTGGTGGGTGGAGTGGGAGCTTCGAAGTCTGAGAGAAGCTCCTGGGGAGTCACAAAGCACAGAAAGGACCCCCTTGGCTTTTTAAGCTCCTCCTCCAACAGGAGCCTGAGGGTGGCTGGATCCAGTCCTGACCTAGGCTTTGTCAATGGTGTAAGTCACTTTGTTCTGCAGGATTAATGATGGCAAATCAGATCTATTTATGTAAAGTGATTGACAAATGATAAGACAAATGATTGTGATCAGAATTATTACATATATGGTATGAATAATACCATACATGGTATGAAAGCTGAAACTGTTAGGATGGTATAAGATTGGTAGTGCACAATAGCAAAGCAATATTAGAGCAGTTATATTAAAACCAGCAAAAAGAAACAATTATTAGAGATTGATGTAACTCACTCTGACCAAAGCTCATGGGAAAATCTCTTCCACTCAGCCTTGAGGGGTGTCCTTGGGGACTGTCCCCAAAACCCAAAGGAGGAATCTCCACACACTCCAAGGAGGAATATTAAAGAACTTACCCTAGGGAAAGTGAACTGGACTTTTATAGGACTGACATCTGCCGCATGTGTCCAGGTCAGCTGGGTCAGCTTAGCAATTTTAGCCAATACTTCACCACACCTGCCACACCTTTACCTCTCTGTCAGGATAAACCAGACTGATTTTAGCACAATTCAGCACCACAGGCAGCACACGATGTCCCTCTCAGCCCGCCACTGACAGCCTTGCACAGAGCTGGAGTTGTTTGAACACGTTTCCAGGCAGAGCATCCTGCTGCAGGGGCAGCTGGTATTCCAAAGACATCTGTGTCACCCAGCCAGGGTGGACAGCGTGATTTAAAGGCTGCTTCTGCCCTGAGTTATCCAAGAATGCATATTATGCCCGGTCAGGTGTAAACAGAAACAGCTTCATGCTCCTTCTCTTGTCTGGGATGAGGTTAGTCAGGGATGCTCGGCTGCTGGGTTAATTTGGGATGCATGGACTTGATCTCAGCATAGCCTGAACTGGAGCTGGACTGTGCCAGTTTGTTGTACCAATCATTCCTGTCTGTTATTCCTTCTCATCCTGCCTGACTCCCCTGTCCTGGCCTGCTGAATTACTCATGCTGGTAATGCTCCTCCATAAATAAACAAAGAAGAACATAAATAGGTGAAGAAGAATCTGATAACTACAAAATTCACTGGGAGGCTGTGTTTCAGACCATGGAACTCACCCTTGGCAAAGGGTGACTGTGATTATTCCACATATTCCAACCACAGCAGGAAACACCCTGTTCACTTCTAAAAGGAGCAGTTGCTGGAACAGTTTTGTCTTGGCTTCAGAGCTGGTCACTGGGAAGTGACATGATTTTTGGTGCCAGGGAGGCTTGACCCTGAAGTGACAGAATCTGTCCCTCCTGGGTGTCCCAGGACACATCACTGCTTTGAGAACACCTGCAAGGGTAAGACAGTGCTGGATTCTCAGGGCCTGACACAGCACTGTCCATCAGCTGTGCTGCTTGCTGTGCATCTCCTTCGGCCCTCTGGGAATAATATCCTAGAAACAGTCAGGCCTGGGCTTAAGCTGCTTTTTTTGGTGAGGTGGCTGTTGTTGGCTGGCAGAGTGGTGCTTCCAGAGACTGGTGTCCTTCAGCTCCCTGCTGTTAAACGTGTCCCCCGGGTGGAGGATCTGTGCTGTGTGCTCCCCACGCTGGGAATGGGATTAGCAGCTGTTCCTCTCAAAGTTCACGTGGTCAGCCAAATTAATCCTCTTTTCCTGAAACCATCTGGGGGTCTAGAGCAGGAAAAGGTAGATAAAGGAACCACAGAGGGCACACTTTAACAGGAGTGACCCAGTTTGATTGTCCTGTTCCCTGCACTGATTTCTGGGCTGCCTGGAGATGATGTCCACTATTGTGGCTACACTCCAAGTAGTTCATGCAGATGTTGCTTGGCCTGGTGGTTTATGAGCCTTTGCTTTCAAACTCTGCAGGGTAACACAGTAAAAACAAGCTGTCATCTCTTTTCTGCTTTGGCAATTGTATGAGACATTTAGGACACATCCTGGGTCATTTCATGAGGAGTTGTGTCATTTTTCCCAGGTACATTATAATAAAAGAGATATTTATTAACAATTTGAGGTCTCAACATCTGTAATATTTCACACCTTATGGAAGAATTGCTTGTGGGTCGTGTCCACAGCCTTGATGGACACAACATCTACTTGCTCCTGTCTCGTGCTTTGCCAGCTGCATAATTCAGTGTGCTGAAGGATCCCAATGACTCTAAACACCTGTTCCACTTGTGTGAGAAAATCAGTGCTGTGATCCCTGAAAGTTAATGCCCTGTAGACCTCTCTGCAGAAACCAATTTGTTAGTAGAGGACTTCAATTTTTTTAAATTTGGTTTTTAATGTTTTCCCTTTCTCTCTGGTCTTTGTTCATCGATTCTTCTCCTTGTACAGGTGGAACGTTCTGTTATTGTTCCAACAGTGGGTTTTAATTATCTTTTCTGTCAAGTGGATGGGAGAGATTAAGAGTGTGATTCGGGAAATTTGCCATCTCGGTATGAAGTCTTAATTTGAATGGCACAGTTCATTTGGGCCAGTAGGGAAATGTGCCCTGAATAACACAGGTGCTACCATCATTCTGTGCATTTTACTGCACAGTGTAGGTGTGAAAGGAGCTGCAGAAGCACTGAAATGTGAAATGTTCAGGCTCTCTTAGCCTTGAGCAAACGAAAAACTTGGCATTGAAATTGACTGGAAAGTCCACCACAGCTGGGAGGTTGCTTTTTTTTTTTCTTGCCATATTATTTCAAAATTTCTTCCAAATTTGAACACAAATCATGAATTTTAAAACTCTGTTCAAATAGGATTATGAATATCAGGATTTGGATTGGGAAGGGTAAAGGAGCATTTATTAAATACAGGGCAGTGGAGTTCCTCACTAGGGCCATAATTGGGCTCTGAGATGCTGGTTCTTACTCTTAACTATAAATGTGATTTAACAATGAGACAAAACAGGAGTTTTACTGCAGCTTTTTTTCCCAGCTGCTCTTTTCTATGCATCACCTTCTGTCTCTTCCCTGTGCTGTTCCCTCAGGTTGGTAAAGGGAGTTTTTCTCCTTTCTCAACCGCTTCAGTGCTATTCTTTATGGAAAGTAAGAAACATCATGATCTGTTAATTCCTTTATTGCCCAAAGTTTCAGTCAAAAAGGCTTTAACCAGTCAAATTTGTGGTCTTAAGAGCAGGCCTACGTGGGGATGTGTAATAATATTAAAAAAATATAGGGCAATATCAGATTGCTCCCACAAGTGGGGGCATTTCCATAGGAAGTAGTGGCAAGGTCATTCCTAGGCTGAAAAATCTGACTGGATTTTCAACATTGTGATGTAAAGAGACACAGAAGTGATCTGAGGGTGCTTTATTTGCTGTAAGGCAAAAATGAATTGTCCATTTGGTTGAAGGAAAAAAGAAAAAAAGTGATTTAATTGAACTTCTGTGGGCACGAGTGCTTTGGGGTGATGTGATGCTGAAGGACTCCTCCCTCTGGGAGATGAAGGCACAAGGAGGCCTCTTAAATGGGAACCAGAGAGATTCTGATGGCAAATAAAGCCTGAATTTTCACCAGTGATGCTGAAATAATCGCTGCCAGAGTTGACCAAATGATGCGCTGCTTCCCCCACTAGTGGCCATTGTACGAAATTAAGACATTCACTGCCTCCATCTTTCTCATTCCAAGTGGATAACAGGAAGAAAATCTGCCCCCAGTGCTGTCAAAAATCCAAGCTGGTCATGATAAGGAATTCTGCTTTAACATATGGGTTTCTCTGTGAGAAATAGAAAAAAAAATTAATACAAAAGTAAGTAGATCCATTCATCAGCAGTTGGAGCAGAAGTTTCCCAAGGTGCCTCATCTGAGTTACGATTCTTCTCAAACTGAGTGTGTAGATCTCCTTTGGGTCCTTACCACCAAGTAGTTAAGGCATTAATTTTTCTGTGTTTTGAGCAACAACAAGTGATAATACTGACATCTTAAAGTACTTGTGCTAGAAACAAGTGGGAAGGACCTTTTTTTCTGCCTGGCACCATGAGGGAAGATGGGCAGCAACCTCCCCTTCCCACTCAGGGTCCTTTATTGGAATCACAGAATACCCTGAGCTGGAAGGGACCCACAGGGATCATGGATGTCCAGCTCTTGTAAATGTGATGTGACCATCAAATAGTGCAGGGGGAAAGTTCTTTTTCATTTCTTACAGCCCAAGTCACGGGATCAATAAACAGTGAACTGGCTTCAGAGATGAGGGTGTGTTTGTTGGACAGGCATAGAAATAGAAAGCATGTATGTATGAGAGGCAGGCAGTGGGGGTTTTATGTTAATTAAAATGCAATGAATTTCAATTGCTCTTTGCATTTGAGCCTTCATTGGCCTGCACTTCAGAGTGATTCTTCATCTCTGTTGTCCATATGAGGTTATTCATGATATGATTTGGGCACTGTCTCTTACTAAGACTGCGGGTGGTGACTCCTGCTCTTTTCTCTCCCTCTCTCAGTGCAGGGTGAGGAATTGGCCTGGCAATACGGCAGAATCCCAGAATGGTTTGGGTAGGAAGGACCCTTAGAGCTCATCTCATTCCAACCCCCTGCTATGGGCAGGGACACCTTCCAAGACACCAGGCTGATCACAGAATGAACAGGATAAAATCTTTGTAGAACTGGTTTAAACAAACAAACAAAAAAAAAAGTAAAATTAATCCTGTGCATACTTGGTGTAGTAACAGGTTGAACAGGCAATTGACAGAGAGGTGCTTTCATTTCAGAGAAATGAGCGCATGTTTTAAAGGGAATGCTTGCACTAATCATGAATTTGGGATAGGTAAATGCATAGATAGGAGCTCCGTGGGGTTTGTAATAATTTCCCCTTCATCAAGGCATTCCAGCCAAGAAGTCAGAAGGAAAAGAACAAGGGAAAGAAATGGCACAATTACCAGTTAATTTAAAGTAACTAAAGTGTATTAGGCCCAGTCAAATGAACCATTTAATTTTTGTTCCTTCTTGTTTGTAATCTCATAAGTATGAGTCATTGAAAAGCCAATCTGGCTCGGTACAGTGCGTGCTGTTTTATAGTCCTTGCTCCTTGCCAGCATAAGCATTTCCTTGTTAATGTTTCACATCTGTTCTTTGTAATTCAGTGATTATGTGCAGGCCTCTGAGTCCTCCTTGTTTGTTTTAAAAGGACAGCAGGAAGCTTCACTTGCGTGAGATTAAATCAATGTCTGTGATTTATCTAAGTCTGGGTGTCCTGGGCTGCCTCTCTGCTGCTTTGGGTAAATGAATATTTTTAGCAGAAGATGAAAATGGGGATGGTTGGAGAAAAGTCATAATCTGCAGTTGGAATCAGCTGAATGTTTCAGAATTGAGTTGGCAAGTGGCTGCTGGAGATTTATACAGCTCCCTTATCAGTCACGCTCAGGCTCCTTTGCAAGCCTTTCTGATGGTTTTTTGTTTTATCCAGTGCTCAGGGAACAAGCTTTCCTTCTGTGGGGATCTATATCCACCCAGACACAGGGTATTCATGTCCAAACAAGAATATCAGTGTTCAATAGAACTCCTCCTTGCAGCTGATGTTATTGGGCAGTCAGAAATACAGACAGTGGAGGCATCCTGTAGTTTAGGTGACTGATTGAACGTAATAATGTGCAGTATGGGAGGGAAAATGATGTGAGAATAAATTAGTTACCTGGTTTGTAAATGCTTTAATACCTTCTGTGTCTCTGAGGCAGTCAGATACACAAAAGGGCAAACATAATCAGATAACTGAATAATTGTGAACAGTTTTACTGAAGCACATAATAAGCTTTCAGGTATTATAGAGGGAGGGTTATTATTTACAGTAGAGTGCAACCAAGAGCAATAAATCTGTTTGTGCAGACAAAGCTTTGCAATTAAAATCTTACACGAGCCCACAGGCTGATTCAGAGCTCTGATAAAGATATCTGGGTAACCTTGAGCCAATGAAACCTCTAGCCTAGACTTTGTATGCTGAGCTCTGAGAGGCAGGGATCCTGCAACTGGAGATCTTACATGCCCATCCAAGCTGTGTCTGTTCACATGGGCTCAGGGTTTGCTCATTCTTGTGTGCCTCTCTACTGACCAACCCTTGGTGAGGACCTGGGTGGAGGTGCTCTGGCCAAGGGGTTGCTGTTGAGATCATGAAATTGTCTTGATTAACAGGAGGAGTGAGGGGATGTGCTGGTCCTAAAAGAGTGTAGAGTGAAGACTGGGGAAGGACTGGGAGCAGGAATCACCGAGGAGGGTCTGGGACAGTCGGCTGGCCAAGGAAAACCACAAGGCTGAGTGTGAGCTTTGCTTTCCCATTTCCAGTGTTCCTATCTATCCCCACATCTCCAGGAACTCTCACAGTCACTTTGAGCTCAAGATAAAGGGTTCTTCTCTTCTATTTCCTCCTTTTCTATCATATTTAGGGTTCTTCCCTTGGAAAGCAGCATGGCAGTGTGAGTTTAGATGGAGTATATAATAGAAATTCTTCAGCAAACTCTCTCAGACTCTACATGCTGCAGCAGCTGGGAAGCCAGAGGTATATCCAGGAGGTCTGGCTTCCACATAAATGTTGAGAGTCCTTTTAGGCCATGGAAACTCATGGTGTCTCCTCTGTCTAATTATGGGCCATGCAGGAAAGTCCACAACCTTTTGTTTGTCTGGAACTGCTGTGGATGCTCTGATCCTGAGGCCAGGCTGTCACTCTTTGCCCCTCTCATCCCTCTCTGAGACATCTCTCTCTCCTGACTGGAAGGTCTCAACTTTCTTTCCCATCCTTGAACCCTTTCTAAGTCCTTGATACACTTGTTTGAGGTGGGGGAGTCAGAATTACATGCAACAAGTTTGCACTGCAGATTTTACATAGAAACACTTGATCTTATTTTTTTTTGTTTGTTTGTTTTATTTTGTTTTCTGTTCTTTTATTTTGCTTTTTTAAGTGGCTGTCAAGGCGTCTGAACCAATTTCCTCACAGCATTAATAGTTGCAGCCCCATGTTGTTGTTCCTGCCTATCAGCCTTCAGCAGGAATCCATCATTTAGTGTGGAAAGCCAGGATGATCCCCTCAGGGCTGTGACTCCACATCTCTTCCTGCAGCCTCCCATCCATCACGGTGATTGCTCAGACACCAAGACGGGGAAGGTCCATCTGCAGAGCTCTGCAGGTGGCCCTCAGCAGTACTGTCTGGACTTCCTTGGTCTCATCCACATAATGTCACCTTCCCAGAGTAATTCTGGCTTTTTGGGCAGGACAGCTCCTGGCTCAGCTGGCCTGGAGCTCCCCGGGTGAGCCTGCCCTGAGCACTCCTCCCTCCATCCTACCTTCAGTCCCCATCTCCATAACCAGTTATTTATCCATGCAAGCACCCCGACTTCCCTCCAGTATTTTATATAAATGGAGGCATTGTTGACTTTTGTGGAGGATCGAGGATGGGGAGTTGATGACGAAAACACATTTCTCCTATTACTGATGCAAGATAAATTTTGATTTAGTGATTTTGTCTTCCTTTAAATTATCCTGCATGCCAGGGATATAATAGCTTCCTGTTTATGGTATTTTAAAGTCTAATGTGGCTTTGATTCCATCATGTTTTTGAGGTTTTATGATTGCAGTAAAAAGGGTCCTGTAAAATTATTTATATCTGTAATATACATTTTGTTTTACAGAGGGGCTGTTGACATCCTCCACTGTAGGGTTCAGTATTCTCACACAAAACAGATTTAATTTTGTTTCTTATCCAAGTCATCACATTAGATATACAGTGCATATGCTTCTTCTAGTGATGATATTTAGGGTTTTTTACACCTAAACTGACATTTAGATAGAAAGAATAAATTTACTTGGCTCTTTCTTAATACCCTATGAGAGGCTACATCAGGCACCACATTTAGAACATTGACATTTCCAGCAACAATACCTGTATTGTAAACCTGCTGGAAATGTTGACAAAATCAAATTTGGTTAGGAACACGCGTATGAAAATGATTTGCAATAAAAGCAGGGGGGAGGATGGGCACCAGCACAGAATCAACCCCAGCCCCTCAGCAGCTCGGTGAAACCTGGCATTCCCCTGCTGAATTGACTGTGTCAGAGTTAATGCTGGAGAAATGCCAGGCCATGATTTGAAGTCTCTCTTGGAATAGGGGATGTGGAGGCACCAGGCAGAGGATTCCCTGCAGACGAGGAGCCTGTGCAGCAGACAGAGAAATCAGCACTCTTAGCACAGGAGTATTTTTAGATTTCCTCCACCTGGTGAATAGACTCAATATAGAAGATATTAATTGCCGGTACAGTCAGAGGTATTGAGAAAGTCTAGGTTTGCACCCATGATTAATGAGGATTTCAATGATCTTAATTTTGATCATTGCTTCCAGTAAAATTCAAGTTAAATATCACGTTAGAGATAAACTCTCTGTGCCTTTGCACCCAGCTGACTTTATAAAGTGTTTATGAGCTGACTAAACACCACCACCATAGGAGGAGACTTCTTAATCTTTAATACTTTGTTTGCTTCAGAGCACTGACAGCTGAACTTAAACCTTCCAAACTTAGCTCAGAATGAGGCATGCTGGGGGTGTGTCTGCAGGAAATTCCAATATTTATTTTGATCCATTGCACCTTGAATTTAAAGTTCCCATAAGAAAAGATATAATGGACAGTTTTATGTCAGTTTGTAAAAGGTTAATTACTTTCAGTTTGGTTCAGCGATTGATTTTTTTTTTTTTTTTTTTTTTTTTTTTTACGTGGTTTGGTGGGTTTTGGTTGGTTGGTTGGGTGGGGTTTTTTTTGTTTGGTTTGGTTTTGGGTTTTTTTTGGTTTTATGGAGTTGTTTTATTTCGGTGGTTTTGGTTTTTTTATGGAATCCTGGCTCTGATTCTTTTTCTAGATAAAAATCAGAGGCAGGCAACATACTCAGAATGTTAAAATACAATAAAAAATTGCGGAGTCCAACTTGGAGATTTCCTTTAAAAACTTTTTCTTGCATAACTTTGGTGTTTTGTGTTCTGTGTGGAACACAGTGCATTTAACAGAGGAAATACTGAATATACTTGTGGTACAGTTCACGCTGTTCTTCAAAACTTAATTTTTCCTTGTCTTGCTGCTTTTCAGGTGTTCAGGCACAGAGCAAACCGAGTGTATCTATATTTATGTGCACAGGCCATCCCATGGTTCCATGTGTGCTCTTTGGAAACGCTGTCATTTATTGCTGTTTGTGAAGCAGAAAATTGCTGAGGTGTCTGAGGTGCAGCTCTTAATTCTGTTGAGGGGCACGAGGAGAGGTGAGCTTCTCACTTCAGGGCATATTGCTGCACAGCTCTGGGTTTGTCTGTAAAATGGGTTATGACTCAGCCTGCCTTGTCTGTATCTCAAAGTTTTTAATGCATTTCAATATTCTTCAAGGAAAAGTCTGGAATTTCTAAGCATAAAGCAGATGCCGTGCAATGGATTTAAATGAAAATACTGGCGTATGTTCAGGTGTGGAAGGTACTTGAAACCAGATGCACCTGAAAATCCTTAGCCTCCACCTTAAATAACTTCATAGGCTAACTGGAAGTGGTTATTTCTAAACTGCACAGCATCAGTCTAGAGCAAAACCATTGCCATGAAACATTTAAATACCATGACAACCTTGATTATGGAATTGCATTTTCTGCTCTTCCCTGGGAGGGTGGGGAGGCGCTGGCACAGGGAAGCTGTGGATGCCCCTGGATCCCTGGAAATGTCCAAATCCCTTTTACCAGACCCAGGAATTCACGTATATTTTGAAAAGCTTAATGTATATGCCCAGCATTCAAGTTTTTGCTGGCGCCACGACTGAACCATTTCCTCACATACAGAGTTTTATAATGTGTGATGTGCTCTGAGGAATTCCAGAAGTTTCCAGATGAAATTTTTGCCAATAGGATTTCTTTTAAGAAATGCGAAGATTAGGAAGAGAATTCCTATGTGTATGAACAGGATTGTGCTTCCAGGGAATAGATCACAGAGTAGATTTGTAGCTTTAGCTACAAAGGGAGTTAAAAAGGGAGAAATACTGCAACAGATCTGTCTAATTTCAGCTGCTGCAACCCCCAGCTCAACATTACCTCCATTCGGGCAATTATTAACCAGATAATTTCAAAATACGCTAATCCAAACAAACTGTTTTAGCTGTGGCAACTGAAAATATCACTACTGTTATATTTAGTTGTAAAAATAAAGGTTTTTTTCTGTAGTTGCACTGCTTGGTGCTGTAAGTCAAGCATTAATCAAATAGATATATTCATTTCTCTGGGTTTCTGGGGATCCTGTCGTGCAGCAAAGAAAGAATGGAGGATGGCAGGGAGAGCCTGGAATCTGAAGCTGTTACAGATGGAATCAGTTAGATAAGAAATCCAGTATGGAGCTTTGGTCACCTCTGAGGACAAATAGATCATCTGGCATTTTTCTGCTAATGAATCTCTTTACATTAAGATGAAGAAAGTATTGGCTTGAAGCAGATGTAGCAGTGCTGAGATGCGAGTAGCGCTCTGAGAGGGAGATTTCTTTCCAGAACACAGACTTGGAGAGGAGAACAAAGAGGAGATGTAGGAACTGAGTCAGAAAAGTGCTCCTGGAGAGGGCTTCTTTCCATGTAGCTGCCACTCTTCATTTGGATTTGGATCCCATCACCACGGTCTGCTCCTGGTGGTGTCCACATCTCATTTCTGAGAAGGACAACAATGCTTTGCTCTGATCTCAGGAAATCTCTCCACAAGGCTCTGTTTCCTTGATCTGAAAACATCCCTGGCTTCCTCCCCAGAGGAGGTTCATCCAGTGGCATTGGGAAGTTTTCCTTCCTTCTTACACTTGATAATGGCTGAGAAAACAAATCAATTAGAGGCTGCTGAAGCACTGATTGGTGCAGTTCTGCTACAACTGAATCCTGGAATGTCACCAGGCTTAATGAGATGATTTGTCTCCACCAGTGAAGGATTGTTTTTGTAATTTATATCCATTAACCTTTTGCTTTAAAATTACTCAAATTATTGCTTGTCTTCTCATAGGAAACATCTTCGTTAATACAGTCAATTTGTATGGGAAAAATAACTCCTGACTGGTTTATTTTGAATACTTTTAGCCACTTGTTTTGATTCCCCTACTCTTTGAACCTTGGCAACTCCCATCTTAAACTGGAGAGTATTAATGTGGTTTCAGTTGATTTTTAAATGTATGCAGTGCTTCTGTGCTGTGAGCACAGTTAAGAATTACTCTAATTAACATGTTCATAAATGTTAATGAACAGGCACATAGTGAAACATTCTGCCCTGTATTTTCTGGGGTCCAAAGCACATGTATTTCCCATTTGGGAACCCCAGCCTGCAAAGTTTTAAGTGCAAAGTGTTTTAAGTTAAGAATGGTCATAATTCAATTTTTTCCCCTCGAGTGCTAAGAAGTGATTTTGTTAATTTTTTATTCTCCTTTTTAAGATGAATGACCCTAGCTCTGAGTTTTTTTTCTGATGCTTTACATGATTTTAGCAATCCTTCTTAATTAACTGGAGCCCTTTATGTCCTGGACATGTATTTGATGGAAATAGGAGAGGATGGGACACGCTGTACTTTGATTCTGAGTCATAAAGCAAATTGATGTCTTAATTAATGTCACACCTCTGGATTTAGTTGAGCACCTGAGACTTTTGAACTTTTGCATTTTGCAGGCTGCTTAACCTTTTATCTCCTTCCCAAATTTCTTGCGCTGGGATGAGTATTCAAGGATCTTCTTGACCACTTCCTTGCTGAACCCAAACCCTTGAAGGTAAACCTTGAAAGAGAGGGAAAGCTGGATCAGACAGGAAAGTCTGGTAGGTCAAAACAGGGAAGAGGAGAAGTTTTTGGAACAAATGTTTTCATATTAGAGCCTCTCTTTCTTCCCGTACACATTAGGTACACACTCACTGCTCTGGAAAACAGAGGAAAAATATGTTCGGATGTGTAGATTTGATAGGGAAAATAAATGCCTGGAAATATAATCAAATTTCTCTTTTTTTTAAATTTTTTTTTTATTTGTTTTTTTGAGTTCCAGGAGATTTTCAGGTGCTTCAGTACTGAGTAGGTCTCTGCTTCTTCTCATTTCACCCCCTTCATGTATTTTTCTCCTTACATGCAATTTAATAAGGCAACTTGGTTGTCCTGCAGTATGAGATTCATGGTTGGCTTGATCTTGTTTTTCATTTTTCTAATGGATTTTCCTCCCTAATGCTGCTTTTCTCCCCCAGTCCTTGACACATTCTTGCTCACCTCTGAATTCTTTATTAATGTGAGCACACTGGAGCGGGGGAGGATTGCCAGCGACGGGAGGAACACTGGGCTAAATGTCACTTGTCTGAGAGCAGCTTCTGTGCGATTGGTGCTGCTTTCTCTTTGTCACCAGAGGAGGAGAGTGGGGAATATTCGTGATAGAAAGCCAGTCTTGGAAAGCCAGCCTTTGTTTTGGGGAGGAATCTTTCTTTTTGAGCTGCACAGCCTTTGACACCAAGGTGATCCATGTCTGTGTGCATTCTGTACAGAGGCTGTAATCAAAGAATTCTTTTTTGGAAGTCAGGAATCCAAGCATTCAGAAGTTCTGGCTGTGCCATTTACTTTATTCTTCCCCGTTTGGTGTTGAGCCTAACACAGGAGCCCTGTGGAGCAAAGGAGTGATTCCAGATGTTTTCGTGATAAATCCGTGCATCAGAGCTGAATTAATTCTGCCTCAGTAACCCCAAACTGATGTTTCCAACACCTTCACTTCTTACCTGTGTTCTTTGTAGGTAACTTTGTTTCAGAAGCTTTAGAAAACTTCTAAAGGTTTGTAGGGCTGAAGACCAGACAGAGCATTTCCGGCTTTGGAGCAGGATTAGTTTTCTCCTGGAGTGTGGCTCAGTTTCATGAGTATTATAATTTGAAGCATGTGACCCATGGCTGAGGGATGTTGGGTGATGTCAATGGCTCCACGTTCCTTCACATCCAAGGGGATTATTATTCTTCAACACTAACTCCTCACACAACCATCTCTACTCACCCCTGTGACAAAGAATTAAAGAACTTCTTTCTGATTGACTCCAGAACATTTACAGCAGTTTTAGGGTATTTGTGGTTCTAATTTAGAAGACAAAGATTTGTTTCAGCCATGATTTCGTGCATGGTTAAAGGAACTCCACTGTTCTGCCCTGCTTCCTTGCCAGCCAAACCTATCCTCCAGGTTGTGTTCCCAGGGCTTTCAGCCATGACATTGCACAGGCTTTTTTTTCCCTCACAATTTGGACCAAAGATTTATCTTATTTATCTATGAAAAGTGTTTCAAACAGATTTTTTTTTAATTAAGAAGAAGTGATTTGAGGGCAGGAGCTGTTGGTTCAGCTCATCCTCTGCTTCCACCTTGGTTGGTGCAGCAGCTGCAGCTCTGCTTGTTAGCGAGGAAAACACATAACCACCGGAATGATTATGAGGTGCTTTATTGAAGAGCTCTGGGAGCCGGGGTACAAACCCAAATCCAACTCCAACGAGGGTCCAAGAAGGGCCCCGTATTATACCATTTCGTTACATAACTCTATGTTAATCATTAAGCCTACATTGTTCTATTGTATACATCCAAGCATGAATTTTGTAAATATCTTCTTTTACGATTCTAGTTTGAAATAATAATCATGTTCAGCTACCAAAAATCATTACAATTCGATCATCTATCTTATGATGATTGGTACAGTTTCACCCGACCTAGTTTCCAAATACAAGCCGTTCCAATCTTCTCCTTCTCCCCCCATCCCGGTTACCCAAGCAGAGTTATACTTGATTTGGTTAAAACAATGAAAGCAACACCTGGTTGCAGTGAAGCGGAGACTCTATTCCCGGCTTCTCTGGTAACCGAAATTATTAACCCTATCCTAACATTCCCCCCTTTGAAAGTATTTCACTTTAAATCTACTAAGTGTAAATGCTTTCATTCAGTACAGTCCATTTATCTTCTATACTGGATGTTCAGCTTCGAATCCATGGTTGATGTGGGCTTCATTAGTGCAGATCGGAGGTGCTGAAGGTGCAGTCTTGTCTCGTGTCAGCGCCTTCATTATTGTTCTGTTCCAGGATGTTCTTCTTTGTATTTCTCCTTTTAGGATCCTGTAAACTAACCAAATCACTAGAAACATAATCAGTAAAATTATTAAATTCTCAAGAATAGATTTTACCCATGAATTAATATTCAATCTTAATCCTTTAAAAACTTTGTCTAACCAAGTAGTAGCTAAATCCTTTTGTTCCTCTTGGACCTCATGTTCTATTTGTCCTAACTGACTAATATCATGTTCTATATTTGTTGTTACATTTGGGATGTGGATGCAGCAATGGTCAATTCGTCCTTTTAAATATCCACACACTCCATGTTCTTTCAGGAGTAACATATCTAAGGCCAATCGATTTTGTAAAGTCATTTTGGTAGTAGCTTGTAACTGCATATTTAGTTCACTAAATCCTTCTCGTGCAACTCTTGCTAATCTGTTTACCTGACCCGTGATCTTATACAGCATTTCCCTATTCCGATAATTTGCAACAGGACCAAACAGAGATTCCAGGGCCCACCCGAATTTTACTCCACTAGAGGGTTCTTGCCAGGTGTCATCTTGATTTTGATTATTCGAGACACCTCGTTTTGTTTCTATCTGCAGGAGCTCACGGCTCCCATTAAATGGGGACTTTTTCCAGATTGGGCATAAGGTGGGGAGACCCAGAGTGATTTCCTTTACCTCCCCGTCTACTGGCAAGTGTGTTGTCCAAGCACCATCACTTGTTGCCCACACAAACTGTCTTGGACTTCGGACTGTACTCTTACTACATCCTACTATGATCCTGGGTGCGATTTTGCCCTGTTTGTGTTTGATTCCTCTGCAAGCACAACCAACTTGCAAGGCTACAGCTAAAGGTGACCATTGTTTTACCTCCAGGTTGTCAGAGGTGCAGTCATAAATCTTATCACATGTCTACCAATTTACTTTTGCTGTTTCTTTTCTGCTAGTAGTACTAGTGTTTACTATTGCTGGATCTGTTTCATTTTCAGGGCTTTTTCATTTAATGCACCAAGGAGTGCTTGCCATATATTGAAATTTCTGAAATATACCCACAGACCATGCACTATCTCAGGGTTCTGATCCTTTCTATTCATTTTTTTCACACTTCCACACTAATGGGTTTCCTGTCACATTTTCTGTTACCTGTTTACATTTAACTGTTTTGTTCTCTTTTATATTAGGTAGTTTTGATGTTATGATTCCTCAACTTACTGGATCCCCTGCTGCCTTCGGTATTGGCAGGCAGGCTGTTATTCTAGTGGTGTTTTGCATTTTGGCAAAGTCTTTGATCAATCCAATCATCACATTTTCAGCTTGAAGCGTATTAGGAGCTTCTATTACCTGTGTTCTTGTTTGTACCTCTCTCTTCACTTTAGAATGAAGAGCAGTTGGTAGACCTCCGTGCATTCCATATCCCAAAGTAATTCCTAATGGTAACATTAAAATACATAAAGTTAACATTAACCCCCAAACGAGCATAGTTACTGACACTGTTGAAAACAGTTACAGATGTCTTATCTTCAGCTTTGTTGGTCTTACAGCTTGCGCAGCCCACGACACAGCTCCACGAGGGACTTTCTTCACTCGGGTGTAGTGTATCCAGGGTTCCACTTCAGCCACTCTGACAGCTGTAAAGGTTGTTAGTAGTACTTGATGAGGACCAGTCCACTTTTTCTTCAATGGCTCTCCATCCCAGGTCTTGAGGTACACCTTGTCTCTCGGTTTGATGTCGTGGACTGGATTTTCAAGACTCAGTGGTCTATTCTACAGGAGAGCTCTCCAGAGCTGTGCTAAAGTTTTCTTAAGAGACAGAACATAATTATACACATCTTGTTTCCCTGTAACGTGTACATTTGGATTAGGGTTTGGAGATTCATATGGCTTCCCATACTATATCTCATGGGAACTGACTGACATTCCACTCCTAGGTTTTATCCGAATCCCCAGCAATGCTATTGGTAATGCTTGTGGCCATTGCAATTTGGCTTCCTGACATATCTTACTAAGCTGCCTCTTCAATGTCTGGTTCATCCTTTCCACCTGTCCACTTGACTGGGGTCTCCACGGAGTATGGAGGTCCCAAGAGATTCTCAGTAATCTACTTACCTCTTGTACCACCTTGGCTATAAAATGTGGGCCTCTATCTGATGAGATCCCTATAGGCACCCCCAAACCTGGGAATAATCTCCTGTAGTAACCACTTAACTATTTCTTTTGCTTGATTGGTACAACAGGGAAGGGCTTCTGGCCATCCAGAAAATGTGTCAACCCCTACTATCAAATACTTATATCCTTGAGTTCTGGGTAATTCTGCAAAATTTACCTGTCAGTAATCTCTTGGTTTTGTCCCCACTCAAATTCTTCCTAGCTGTGCCTGTCGTCTGGCCACTGGATTATTCTTTAAGCAAATCTCACATTTTGACATTACTGATTTTGCCATTGTTTGCATCTGTACCGAGATTATATCTCGTTTCAGTGATTTTCCAATGCCTCTGCACCCCAATGACACTCATTATGTCTTATTTGTAAGATTTCTTTCATTACCAAGGGGGGGTACCACTATTTGCCCTTGTGTGGTTACATACCACCCTTCTGCATTCTTCTGTGCCTTCAGCAGATGTGCCAGTCTGTCATCTTCTTTTGTGTACTTTGGCTTGGAAGGTAAATTGAATTGAGAGACATTAAGTTTTGACGGAATCAAGGCCATTGTTTTCTGTACTTCTCGTGCCACCTGACGGGCTGTCCAATCTGCTTTTCGATTCCCTTCACAAATTTTAGAACTGCCCGATTGATGTGCCTTGCAGTGCATGATTGCTACTTGTTTGGGTTTTTGTACTGCGTTTATCAGTTGTAGGACTGCATCTTGATGTTTAATATGTGTTCCTTGGGAGGACAGTAGTCCTCTCTCCTTCCATAATGCTCCATGTACATGCACTACTCCGAAGGCATATTTGGAGTCAGTCCATATGTTGACTGCTTTCCCCTCACTCAGTTCTAATGCTCTGGTTAATGCAATCAGCTCTGCTCTCTGGGCAGATGTATTAGGTGGTAATGCTTTTGCTTCCACCACTGTGTTAATTGTGGTTACCGCACATCCAGCGTATCTCATTCCATTTTCCACAAAGCTGCTTCCATCCGTGAAGAGTTCCCATTCTGGTTGCTCCAGAGGAGTATCTTTCAGGTCTGCTCTTGCTGAATAGGTATACTCAATCACCTCTACGCAGTCATGTTCCAGTGGACCTTCCTCAGCTGTGGTACCTAGAAACGAGGCTGGATTCAAAAGGTTAGTTGTTTTTAGTGTCACATCATCCTGCTCGGTCAGGGTTACCTGAAATTTTATCATCCGACTCGGAGAGAGCCAGTGGCCTCCTTTCTGCTCCAGGACCGTGGTTACCATGTGTGGCACGAAGACATCAATATGTCTTCCCATCGTGGGCTTCCTGGCTTCTTGTATCAGTAGCACAGTAGCTGCCACTGCTCGCAGACATGAGGGCCACCCAGCACTTACGTTGTCAAGTTGTTTGGAAAAGTAACCCACCGGCCTTTTCCAACCTCCCAATCGTTGGGTCAGGACTCCCAGTGCCAGGTGCTGCCTCTCATGTACATACAGCTGAAAGTCTTTAGATACATCAGGTAACCTTAATGCAGGAGCAGTCGTCAATGCTTCCTTCATTTTCTGGAAGGCTTCCTTTGTGGTTTGCCCCAGACGAACGGCTGCGTCTTCTGGGCCTCATATGAGGGTTTTGCAATCAGTCCATAGTCCACGATCTACAGGTGACACCACCTGGTCATTCCAAGGAAAATTTGCAGCTCGTGTAGATTCTGGGGCTCTGGAATATCACAAATAGCTTGAACATGATTAATACCCAGCCTTCTTTGCCCTTGTGAGATTTCACATCCCAGGTAGATAACAGTCTGTTGGGCAATCTGGGCTTTTGCTTTGGACACCTTATATCCTCCCATTCCCAAGAAATTTAAAATCTCAGTTGTTACCTTTATGCAGGTTGTCTGTTCTTCAGTAGCAATCAGAATATCATTTACATATTGGAGCAATAGGTACTGGTCTCTTGGTACCTGTCCTTCTTTAGTCCAGATTTCCAGCTCCTTTGCCAGCTGACTCCTGAATAGGGTCGGGGAGTTTTTAAAACCCATCGGTAATCGAGTCCAGGTGAGTTAGGGCTTTCTTCCACTTCCAGGATGTTCCCACTCAAAGGCAAATAGGTTCCTACTATCTTGGTCAAGGGGTATGCAGAAAAAGGCATATTTTAGATCAAATGCAGTAAACCATTTATATATCTCCTTTACAGATGCTAACAATGTATAAGGACTGGCCACCACTGGATAAATATCTCTGGTTATCTCACTTATGCCCCTCAAATCCTGTACAAGTCTATACTCACCATTGGGCTTCTCCACTGGAAAAACTGGAGTATTGTATTCTGATTCACATTCTTATAGAATTTGATATTTTAAAAATTTATCAATAGTCTTTGCTATTCCTTGCCTTGCTTTTGTTTTGTAGGGTAATGTTTAATCCGTACAGCATTTTCTCCTTCTTTCAATTCTACATGTACTGGTTGTGCCAATTTAAATTTTCCAGGTACATCCGTTTCACATACAGAAGGAATCACTGCATCTTCTACCTCCTTAGGAATATTAGGGATTGGCTTTTTTTTATCATTAAAATCTTTCCTGTTTTGACTCAGGTATCATTACAAGTTCACCATTCTCAAAAGTAATTACCACTTCAAGTGCCACCCATAAATCATGCCCTAAGAGCGGAATTGGGCACTCAGGCAAATACAAGAATTCATGTGTTAAAACATTATTCCCAAAACTCAAATCTAGGGGTTGCAGGAATGACCGTGTTTCTTCCTTCCCTGTGGCTCCAATGATTACAGTCAACTTATTCTCAATTTGCCCTTCCATACAGTTGAATACAGAATGTGTATGTAAGAAGGGTAACCTTCTTTCCTTCTAAACACAAAGTCACCATGGGTTCCTTTAATCCTGGCTTTCTTTCACATGAGACCATGACTCCAGCTACGCTGTCTGCTTGGGGCTGACCATTCTGGCTAAACCGGTTTGGGCACTCTTTTTTTAATGACTTTCTAATAAGTAAGTAAGCATAAATAAGTAAGCATTGATTTATTATTAGTTTTTTCATGGCTTCTGCCAAAACCACTTCTATTACCACTCCGACCAGTTCTACTACATCCTCACCCTTGTCTTTGTAAAACTGCTAAAAGACTCTGTCCCTGTTTCTTAGCAGCCACTTTTCTCTATTGTTATTAATTTTAAGCCACCTCAAATAGTTTGTCCAAATTTCTTACCTTTTGCCCCTCCTGCCTTAGGCCAGGCAGGGGCCAATTTTGACCGAGTCCAATCAAATACCGGTGTTACTGGTTTATCTTTATCACTCCCACTACTATTTGCTCCTTCTGCACCTTCCCCATGTCTCTTTATCACAGCTACATCTTGGTTATTTCTCGGGGAAGGAAGGAGCAGGTGAAAATGACAGACGAAGGTCAGGGGGACAGGAGCAGGTGTCAGCAGGGGAAAGAGATAGGCTTAAGCTGGGGAGAGGTAAGAGAATTAGGTGGGGTGAGACCAAGCGAAGGGGAACTCAATGTCGAGGGGGGGGGGCACTGGTGGGAACTGTGGGTCCCACTAACAAATCAGCTTCTAAATCATTTTCTCCCCCCTTTTCCCCAAACTTGCACTCAAAACCAAGTGTTCCACACAATGCTTATCCTGGACACAAGCCAGGCACTGATTGTTTTCAGAGATCATTGTTTTTAACCCATACTCAGCCAGCCACTCTGGCTTTTCCTGTAAATGAAACAAACACGTAACTTCATCCAATCTCCCCCGTTATTCGCAATACTCCATCAGCTGTGATATTAGATTCGGTTCCAAAGATCCATTCTCCAGCCACCTCTGATTATCAGGCAAAACATAACCAGGCCACCATGTATTGCAATAATTAATCAATTTATCCTCCTGTAATTCCTGACCAAAATTTTCATCCTTCCCGTGTGCTGCCAAGCACCCCAAAGGAGAAGCGGGTATGGGGGCATTGCCGCCCATAACCCCTACTTTTAAACCCTTCAGCTTCTCTATATGTTACAGTACATAACACCACCACTGCCGAACCTGCAGGGCTTTCGCCCTGTCTGACGGACGGCGCCTAGGCAATACCAGGAATTCCTTAGCCCAACCACGCGCAGCTTTCGCCGCGTCTGACAGGCAGGCACCAGACCAGAATAAAGCACCTTACCTCTTCTCCAGGGGACGTTGTGAGCGGCGGGGGGTCCCGCCTCGATGGGCTCCCCGAGAATCCCTCGGTGCCGGCTGGAGCGTGATCGGGACGGGAGGTCCTCAGCAGCACTCACAGGGTCCCGCCTGGGTCGCCAAAATGTTAGCGAGGAAAACACATAACCACCGGAATGATTATGAGGTGCTTTATTGAAGAGCTCTGGGAGCCGGGGTACAAACCCAAATCCAACTCCAACGAGGGTCCAAGAAGGGCCCCGTATTATACCATTTCGTTACATAACTCTATGTTAATCATTAAGCCTACATTGTTCTATTGTATACATCCAAGCATGAATTTTGTAAATATCTTCTTTTACGATTCTAGTTTGAAATAATAATCATGTTCAGCTACCAAAAATCATTACAATTCGATCATCTATCTTATGATGATTGGTACAGTTTCACCCGACCTAGTTTCCAAATACAAGCCGTTCCAATCTTCTCCTTCTCCCCCCATCCCGGTTACCCAAGCAGAGTTATACTTGATTTGGTTAAAACAATGAAAGCAACACCTGGTTGCAGTGAAGCGGAGACTCTATTCCCGGCTTCTCTGGTAACCGAAATTATTAACCCTATCCTAACATGCTGCTCAGCTCAAGGCTCCTGTGCCTGCTGCAGCCCCCAGGCTGGTCCTGTGGCTCTGTGCTGATCATCATCTGCCCCTTAATTGGATATTAAAACCTCATTCCAGTGGGTTTCACTTAGTTTTTCCTAGAACCTATTGCTGTTGTGAAACACAAGCTTTTCTGATGTTTTAAAGAAATTCAGGCTTGTAATTTTTATACCTTATTGGCCTTTTCATTTAAAAAAATCAGTCTTGCACTTTATATTTTCCTTAGTAGTTTTGCAGTCTCTTCACAAAATGGTCTTTAAATAAAGTCCCCTCTTGTTCTGATGAGAAGAGACAAGAAATATTCCTGTTGGGTTTTCTGCATTCTGGTGAATGCTCTTGAACCTCACTTTAGGATCACTTGGGGTTTGCTGAAGGCACATAAAGTTTTAAGCTGTAATTAATGAAGAGTAGTAAGAGTTTAGGGGCTTTTTTTTTTTTCCCCATCTGAGGAACAGTGCACTGAGCAGGATTATTTTCCAGGAAATATTGCTGGAGGGTTTGGAACAAGATGATCTTTAAGGTGCCTCCCAACCTAAACCATTCTGGGGATGGTTTAGGGGATTTGTTCAAACCCAGACCATTTTGGATTTTTGTAGCTGTTTACTGCCAGTCCAAAATACCTAGAAAATTTCTGGAGAAGGAGAAGAAGGGCCAAGTCCTTTCTTTGATCTTTAGAGCCACAACTGCTTTGGAAGGCGCTTCCCTTGGGATCATTCTCTGCAGAGCAGCTGTTGTGTCCCGACCCCTCCAGCTGTGTCACATTCCAGGTTCTGTAGGTTCTGTACCTTCTGAGTTGCCTCCTCTCATAATTATGCTGGCTTTCTCTCCCACAGAGCATGGGCTTCTCACTGCCAGCAGCACCCCCAGGAGCCTGCTGAGGACGAGGGAGCTGCTCTGGGATGATGCCCCCGGTGCCTCTGCACGGCCATGGAATAAGGTCCAGCTGACATCAAGGCTGGGGGAGCTGTGGAAGAAAAGTGCCCAGAGGAGGACAAAGGATACAGGACAGTCAGCTGGAGGTTTTACTGGAAGCCACACACACCCAGGGTTTGAAAGGTGAGGGGTTTTTGAAATTTCATTTTTGTGTTTGCTGTTAGATGCTGGGAATGTGCTCTTTTTAATAATAAAGAAAACCGTCCAAGGATCCAAAGCCTTCCCAGACCATGGAGTCCAAGCTGTGCCCACTCCTTATCTTGTCCCCAGCCCAGAGCATTGAGTGCCATGTCCAGGCCTTCCTTGGACACCTTCAGGGGGAGATGGGGACTTCATCAATGTCCCCCTTCCAATTCCTGACTACCCTTTCCAGGAAAAAATTCCTCCTGATATCCGACCTTGTGATTTGCCTCTAATATGTATCTTTATTCAAAGTTAACCGTGGAACTGCATGTGTTAATTTGCTTGGGTTTCGTAAGTTTACCTAATGTTTAATTTGAGGTTGGTTCTGGTGATCAAATGTCCTGGGAATAAAAATTTCCAAGGAGTTGACTCTTACCTGATAGGTTAGAGGCACAGAGGTTGAATGAAATGCTTGAATTCTGGAGGCAGACTGTAGTGACAGGAGCAGGACGAGACTCTTGTAGGAGGCTCAGATCAGATAATACAGAGTGGAAATGGAGAGTAAGAATGAAGTCTTCAAAAGCAGCTCGAAGATGAGCTCAGTTATCACATTACTCAATGCTTTCAAATCACACTTTTATAGAATTCAAAAAATGCCACCATGGGGCTGGATAAAACATTCTTAACCAGGGTTTGCAGAGGATATCAAAACACATGAGTGTAATGTTCCCTTCCAGCCTTTTGTTATGTGTTTGCAGCTGATGGAAAGGATCCTTTTCAGGGTTGAAATTGTGGATAAAATTGTAGCTGGCAATTAGTGGCAATTAGAAAGAGTGTGTGAATTGTCTTCCATGCATCAGAAACAGAGCTGCTCTTGTTGGGTTTTAAATGGAAAGCATCTGATGTGGGAGGCACAGGTTGGGTAATTTTCCAGGTGTGACATTTAAGTATTTGCTCATCACACAGCTGCCTGAAAGGGTTCCTGCTCTGTGGGGAACAGGGGTTATTAAATGTTGCAATAGATTTGCAGTTTGTGTTCTTGATCACCTCAGAAGTACAACCTGACCTTTATTTGTGTCATCACCTAAAACTTGATGTAATTAATTCCAGTGCCTGAGATTACTGTACCCACATCTGTTTCCTTTATCAGCCAGCCTGGTTAGTTAACATTGATGCTGGTGATTCTCAGTGACATCTCTAAATATATATAAAAGGCAACACTAAAATATTTTATTTCTGATTTTTTATTGTTGGTTGGTTGGTTGTTTTTTTAATATTATATATTATGTTTTAGCACATTCTCTCCTAGCTGATACTCCCTCTGCCAAGCTGGGTCCCACAGGCCTGGTGAGGTTGAATTGATAGAGAATAAAATTGCTGTGAGGGTTTTTTTGTAGGGTTATGCCTGTGCTTTCAGTGACAAGGGATAGTCAGACAATCTGTCAGGAGTAAACTCTCATTTGTTGTCAGGAGTGGAGCAGCAAAACCTTCCCAGCATCATGAGGTAATGAAAACTTGCACACAAAATTCCACAGGTTGATCCTGTTGCTTGTGAGGTTCCTGTGCTAGATTAGGTATAATTTAGGCAGATAATTCCTTTTTTTTTTTTTTTTTTTTTTTTTTTTTTTTTTTTTTTGTGGAGACAGCAGGTTTACAGGAAGTTTCAAGCTACTTTTGATGTCGCTATTTAAGAGCATGTCCCAAAACCAGCCTCATTTACAAAGTCAAATGATGACACAAAAAAATAGAAAATTCAAACTGATCAGGCTGATCATTATTTTATAGTTTACATATAACTTAATTTTATAAGGCCTAACCAGGATTAAACTATATGCAGATTATATTTGTGCAAAATGTCAAACATCGAGGAATTCTGACAAGTTATTGATGTTTTATATTTAGCATTGCAGGTGTCGTTCTCTTTTAAATTCAAATTGAAAGCAGAATGCTGAGAAATATGAAGGCTTTAAAATATTTATTCTGTTATAATATGAGCCATCCCAATCAATTCAAGAAATTGTTATATCTCACAGGTGATGCAGAAAGGTCTTTCACATGGGCCTGTTTCTGGTATGGCTCCTGCCTGTTGCAACCACTACAAGTAAAAATGATACTTCAGAAACTCAGAAGTTGTAGCAAAGTTTTTGGAATAGTTATTTTCCCAAGTGTTTTCCAGTGCAGCCTTATATAACCTATACCACAAACACACACACACACACAAAAACCCAACCCAAACCGAACAAACAAACAAACAAAAAAACACCAAAAAAAAAAAAATCCCACAACCAAAAGAAACCCCCAAAAAACAAAACACACCAGGTGAAAAGCAATTATGTTAAAATTCAGTTTTAAATGGTGTAAATAAAATGTTTTTCTCATGCTGTTTTCAACCAAACTCCTTCAGATGCTGGCTGGGTTGTGGTGTTCCCTCAGCACGAGCTGTGGTTTGCACTCCAGTCCTGGGGGAGGACTGGAGTAGGAGCTGTAGAAAACAAAATGCTTGTGTCATTATTTTTCATCCCTTCACAAATGCTCTTTTCCCCTCAGGTTTACTCAAGCAAATGTGGTAAATTATTTCCAAAACTCAGTCCCTGTTTTCTTCCATCTGCAAGTGAAAAGCCTCCACTTGTTCTCCATGTCAGACATAGTAACAAAGTTATTCTATTTATTTTGTATAGAGGGGTCACATGGCTGCCCAGCTTCTACCTTCAACCAGATTCAGCTTCTAATTAAAAAAGAATAGGCAAAAAAAACCCACCCCTTTATGCGTGGAAGTACCTTTTTGCTTTTCCTCCCTAATTGAATTCACAGAGTGCTGAAAGAGCAAGTGCTGTTATGAATATTGGCCCTTTTACAGGCTTGAGGGCTGAAGCTTCATCCTGAGCTGGTTATAAAAGCAGTGTTGGAGAAAGTTCCTCAAGTGGTGGCTGATAACCCCTATTAGTCCAGCAGTTTCTGGCATGTAGATTACACCCCTCTTCCTTAGCTTTTTTTTCCCTTCCCCAAAGCTGGCAGTCACTTTAGATTTACGTAAAGATTTCCTGGAAACTTTTTATTTCTTAGCAGTGGCACCTATGCTGATGTCTGGAAGTTTGATTGGGATCAATAAACGTAATGAGTAGTAAGATTAATTCTCCCAGCGCTCCAAAAATCTTTTGGCAGTTGCATTAAACTTTCAAACCCCGTATAAATTTCTCAAGGAAATTTATTTAGTGAACTCCAGTTATGGCTGTCTTGGACAATACATGAATGTGATAAAAGCATGGTTCAGAAAAGGGGTGGGGAGGGGAGGGAGCAGGTGTTCAGTGCTGCCCGAAGTCAGGGGAGCAGCAAAGTGCTGGCACTCGTAAATCACATGTCATGGGCTTAATTTAGGAAGAAAACATTCAGTGAACTCACTGCAGCACATGGGAACATGTTTTGGGTGATTTTTCTTTCCACAGAATCATAGAATGGATTGGAAGGGACCTTGAAGGACATCTCATTCCTGCCATAGGCAGGGACACCTTCCACTATCCCAGGTGGCTCCAAGCCTGGCTTTGGACATTTCCAGGGATCCAGGGGCAGCCACAGCTGCTCTGGGCACCCTGTGCCAGGGCCTGCCCACCCTGCCAGGGAACAATTCCTGCCCAGTATCCCATCCAGCCCTGCCCTCTGGCACTGGGAAGCCACTCCCTGTGTCCTGTCTCTCCATCCCTTGTCCAAGGCTGAATAAACTGCTTTAACCTTCCCTTTAGGAAAGTTGCTGTGCCACACAGAATGAGTCAGATATCCCCAGATAAAGTGGTGTTGCAAAACCTGAGAAGGATTCCATCCCTCAGACACTTGGAGGATTTCTCTTTGAGACAGTTGAAAATGATCAACTGTTACCCAGCCTGGCATGGTCAGTTTTTGACTCATTCACAAAAACTCAGTCCTTCCACTTTTATTTCAAGTCTATAGGTGATTATGGGGTTGCTCAGGAAACGAGGTCTTCCTGGGCTGAAAAAACCCACACCTGAACAAATTGGTTTGACAATGGGTGCCTTTGGATACTTGAAATAATCAAGCAGCAGGACAGAATATTCAAAATCCTGCTTTTATTTAAGCAGCTGTGGTGTTTAAATAGTGGATTTCACATGTCAGACTGAATCAAAAGTGATTAGAGGCTGATAGGTCTGGAAGTTTCACAGTCTCCTGTATGATATCTAAATTGTCAAGAGCAATTGTTGCTGTTACCTTGCAATAATACTCTTTCATTAGAAAGGAAGGTTTAACTACATTTTTTTCTTGAAACATGAGAGTAGCAATATTTAGCACAAAAAATCTATTCTGGAAAGATCACTGGCTGTGTATTCACTGAAGGTTTTGGTGCTCTTTGTGTCTTGCTTGCATGAAGAAATTTCCTTTGACACTGTTCATTCTGCACAACATAAAAGCAATTGTGGTGTGCTGAAATCAGAAAGACAACATATAACAATATCAATAGATTTAATAATATTAGTAACATATTTAGTAATTAATTTAATAAAATAATCCTGATGCTTGTGATTTATTTGTATTATAAAGAGAGGGAAAGCTCATGGCCTTTGATTTATTTGGGTATTTTGCCAGAAAAACGCAAACTGGATGTGTGTATCCTATTACCATGCATCCACTGGCAAACTTCTTGAGAAAAGCATAACCACCTCAGACAGAAGCTGAGTGGAGGATTTTTGTACAAAAATCTCACCTGTGAGACTGTCAGAGACTCCAGGGTACATATTTTGTTGCTGTTGCAGAGTGCAGTGATGAATCTTGTCCAGCTCTTCTCAGGACAAACACCTGGTGTATTTGTACCCATTCACCCACTGCCTTTGGGTGAATCCTCTTGGTTGAAGTGGCTTTTTGGGCAACACAAAATGGATGGGGATTTTGGAGAAAGATTCTGTACCAAGAGTTTTTGGCCTCAGATCCTCTCCAGAGTGTTTTAAAGAAGTTAGGGGGAACTTTAGCAAAGAAATCCTTCCACGGACAAATCATGGATTAGAAAGTAGGAAATGGAGGTTAAAAGCCTGGCATCAGTCCTCACGAGGGAAGGAGCTCTCCACTGAAGTGAGAAGGCCATCAGGATCTCTGTTGTTCAGTATATCCTGAAAAACAGGCTTACTGTGGACACATGAGGATATTTAGTGATGCCACTAAGTTGCTTTGGGGGTTCTGAAGGTGAAAGCTGACAAGGAAGATCTGCAGAGGACCTTGTGAGAGGAATTACTCTTAAAATGCCAAGTGAAATTCGGTGTAATTGGTAAAAAGTGGATGAGAGAGAAGTAATTTTGTCTCTGATCAGATTGTTGCCATTTGGGAGCAGGAGTTTGGATTTGGAGTAGGTGGTTCCGTGAAAATGTCCAGTCAGGATTAACCAATATATTAAAAATGTGCTGCGTGGAGGGTAAAGAGGAATTAATTGTTCACTGCTGAAGCTTGATGAGCCAGGGCTCAACACAAACAGGAGAGGGGGGGTTTTCCCCCCTTGGGGACAATTCCAGGGAATACTGGAAGTTCACACACACTAAAGGGAAGAGCAGATGTGGTTTTAGAGGAGAAACCCACGGCAAGTTACTGAGTGCCTGCACTGCACATGGCCTGGATAAAGACCTGGTGTGGAAATGGTGGACAGGGAGAAAGGTTCAGGGACGTGTGGGTTTTTTTTTTTTTTTTTCTTTCTTTATTCTACTGCCTTGGCTTGTGCTTTTGGTAAGTTTGGAGGTGAAGAAGTGGCCTGCCTGGTCCTGGGAGGTTGCTTTGCTTGTTCAGCTAGAGCCTGAGGGCAAGAGCTGATCCTAGGCTGCAGCTCCAAACTCTGCTCCCTGTGACCAGGGACAGCACCCAGGGAACAGCTGGAGCTGTGCCAGGAGAGGTTTAGGTTGGATTTCAGGGAAAGGTTCTTCCCCCAGAGGGTTCAGGCACTGCCCAGGCTCCCCAGGGAATGGGCACAGCCCCGAGGCTGCCAGAGCTCCAGGAGGGTTTGGACAGCACTGCCAGGGGTGCCCAGGGTGGGATTGTTGGGGGGTCTGGGCAGGGCTGGGAGTTGGATCAGTGATCCCTGTGGGTCCTTTCCAATTCTGGTTATTCCATGAGCCCTCTAACCTGCTCTGTTATGGCCTTTCTAACTCCTGGCACTGTGCTAAGTGTTGCCATGGGATCTGTCTAAACAGGAGTAGACCCAACATCCCATAATGCCCGTTCCCCATCTCAGCAGCAAATGCATTTCTATTACTTTTAGCAGGTTGCCTGTCAGAAATGAGGGCAAATTCGGGATGGACACGCCCTTGCAATTTCTTTATGAGATCACAAGCTTAAATAGGATGAGGTAACCTGAGGACTGAGATTTAACCTTTAAGGTAAAGGTTGATGACGATTTCAGGGTATCATTTCAGGTTATTATTCCTTCTGTTGATGAAGATTTCAGGTTATTATTTCTCCAGTTCACGGGAAGGGGGTTGACCGAGGTGGAATTTCCCTTCAGGAGTGTCCAACTCCAGCCACGAGCCTGGGCAGGAGTGTTCCCACCTTCCAGGGGTAAATCCCAAAGGCCAGGCTGAGGGGTGGCAGTTTGACACACACCTGAATGTCACCTGAGCCTTACACAGGCAGACTGACTCTCCTGAACAACAGGGCAGTCACTGGTTAAGAAAATGTCATTCATCTCATTTCAGCTTTTAGATTCAGGATGATGCTCCACTGTTGAAATTGCAAAGAAAACCCGGGATTGCTTTTACCTGAAAGGTTAAACGTCTTTACTGGTGGATGAATTAATCTTTCTGATAGCTTTATATGATCTTTCAGACATGACATAAGAGCCTTGTGCATTGGTTTGGTTTCCGAGGGCTTCTCTGTTGCTTGTGGGTCTAATATCTGTTCTTGACAAAATGTGAAATTTGAACTTGGCATTTTATGTAGAAGAAAATAGAGAAATTTTAAACATGTTTTATTAAGACCAGTTCTTTCTCTCCAGGGCTGACTGGTAAAAAGCTCACTTTCAGATCTCTGTCCCAGAGCATATTCTTGGACCAGTTTCTCATTTTCACACCCAGCTCACACCTGTGTCACCAACTCTGTTTACCTTAGAAAATAAACTAAAAAAAAAAAAAAAATTCCTAAAACCTAGAAAAATTTTAATTGAAAGGGACCTTAAACATCATCTAGTTCCAGCCCTCATATATTCAATATATTTGATTTTCAAAAGAAGACAGGGCTTTATTTGTGTGTGCTTTAATTGGAAGGGACCTTACACATCATCTACTCCCAGCCCCCATATATTCAATATATTTAATTTTCAAAAGAGGACGGGGCTTTATTTGTGTCCCTCAGACCTCTATTGATGTATCAGGTGGTTTAAATTCCAGCTTAAAGGAAGTCCATTATGCAGGAAGGTTTTTCTCTCAATTTCAATGCAAGCAGAATGTCAACAAAAGAAATAGTTCTTCTCACTCTATGCAACAATGGTGTAAATCCTGTTGTGTCCTTGGGGCTCTCTTGGCATCTTGCTGAGAAGAGAGATGTTTCCTGCAGGAGAAGGCTTTGACAAGGGGTGTAAGAAATGCTTCACACATGCATCAATGAAGGCTCTGAAGGTTCAGGTCATCCAGCATGGAGCTGGAATATGAAAAATGAGCTTTTATTGAGAAGTAGTTGTACTGGCAGACATTACCTTACTGTTTTCCAGAGAACAATTATCCATTAAATGAAATTCTGGATAAGGACACCCATGTACAGGGTTCTGTGTCTGTGCAGCAATAATTGTTTGGAAGTGGCTGTTGGTTTGAAAAGCCTTTAAGGCTTTTCCAAGAGGCCATGTCTGGCTGGATAAGGGTTGAACATCTAAAGGCTCTTCATTTATCCATGGAAAGTTTGTGTTCCTACATCTTAGACAAACCCCTGACTTTGAGAGCATCAACCTGAATCTCTTTGGCAGGGACACCTCCCACTGTCCCAGGCTGCTCCAAGCCCCAAAGTCCAGCCTGGCCTTGGGCACTGCCAGGGATCCAGGGGCAGCCACAGCTGCTCTGGGCACCCTGTGCCAGGGCCTGCCCACCCTGCCAGGGAACAATTCCTGCCTAATACCCAATCTAAACCTTCTCTCTTTGGGTTAAAACCATTCCCTCCTATCCTGTCACACAGGCAGAAAAGCCTGTGTGTTTTAAGCATCCAAAGATTCAGTGATTGCTTCCCTGCAGGCCAGTGTTATGTCCATTGGTGTCCATGAATAACTTCTTCCCAAGTGTTGGAGACAAGCTGGATGCTGGTCTGGAAGTCTGACAAGTGGACCCGAGTTATCAATCTACTTCTCAGCAGATGGACACAAAATATCCCTAAATTATACACATGGAGATAATTATAGTTGCAGTGTTGATTTTGCTATTTCTCAGTCTATATTTCCTAACCTTAGCGTGTGTTTGAATTAAGATTAGACAAAATGCGCTCAGTCTCCAGCTCAACCACAAATTTAACTGTCAAAACTATATTTTTCTGGGAAATAGTGTATCTGTAACCTTCAAATCCTTGGCTGTTTTCATGTCTTGTGTTTAATTTTTGGGTGGGTTTTGTTTGCTTTATTACTATTACTGTTACTACTGTTATTGTTATAAAAACCTAATTGATTTATTTAGAGTTTCAATGAAAAAGCAAACAAGGCTTTTTTTTTTTTTTTTTCCTTTCTATTTGTCAAATGTTACCTGCAAGGTTGCAGTGCTCTCCTGGCTGGGATAGCCTAAGTTTTCAAATTTGCAATTTATATCCAACCATTTTGGAGGATGGATGCCTGGGTATATGTGCTTAGATAATAAATTTACAGAAGCAGGTAAAACAGCTTCTCAGAGCTGGTTTGCAGATTGCTGCTTTTTGTGTTTAGCCTGGAATTGTTGCTTTGTTCTGATACCTGTGTAGTTGTGTAGGGCTTTAAATTGTAAAGGCAGAAAGACTCAGGCCAAGAAGGGACTTTCCTATGCCATGTTTGCTTTACAGCTGAGAGTTCAAAGAGGTTTTGCAGTAGCTCACTGTCTCTGCTTCCCTGTTTTTCCCTCTGTCTGGAACCTGTAGCCAGGAGAAGTCCAGGGACAGTCACAAATACACAAAGCTTTGGGGATTAAGTTCCTCCCATGGGAATTTTTAGTGCTTTGCTCTCCCAGGCTCTCCTCCGCAAGGAAACAGGTTCAGAGTTCGCATTTGACTGAAATAAGTGACCTTTTCTGTGTGCAATCACTTTATTTTAAAACCAAGAAAACTTGAAGGGTTACATCGATTTTTAGAGGAAGGTATTGTAGTAAGAATAAGGAAAATAGGGGCAGGAAAAAAATGTCACTTAATTTTCTTATGGAGATAGGTCAGTCACTGCTGTGGAATCTGCATGTATTTAATGTGCTTTGTGTCTTTAGAGGCAGCTTCAGGAATGTTGAATGTTCATTTTTACACTGAGGCAAGAACCAAACCAAGATAATTTTCCATGGAAAAGAGGAACAGGAGAGAAAGACTTGCCCAGGCCATGCCCTGTAGCACTGAGGCTTTGCAGCAGCCCTGGAACACCCTGAACCAAAGCAAATGTGTCACCAGAAAAATCCCAGATGTGAGATTGGCCCTGACAAACTCATTTAAAGCCTGGTTCTTAGCAAGTCCAGGCCAAGTCATGATGCTACTGCCATGGGGCTAATATGTGAGTGTAATCTCCAGTTCTTGATGATTTCTTGTTGACTTTAGGGTTGATTTCCTTTTACCAGTGGCCCTGTTAATACTTCCCTCAGTGTGCTGATTGCCAAGGTCATGATTTTTATCAGAAGTCCAGCAGTAATGGGAATTTCATAGCAATTTTAATCACTTTTTTTTTTTTTTTTGCCATGGAGTGATTTTTTTTTTTTTTTTTTATTTCTTTATTGCTGTCATCAAGACCAGGTATATTCTGACATCCACTTTAGAACCAAGTAAATGACATCGTTATAATCATCAAAGGTAGTAATGGGCACATAAATTTTTCAGTGAGCAGGCAGTGGGGATGAAATAACACCCTGCAGATGTGTCAGATTTCTCCTGGTATGCAAGTGCTTGGAATGGTATTCACAATCCAAACTTGGGATAGGTGGCATTCCCAAAAATTCCTATGTGTTCTCTAATAGATAATGGCAACTGTTATGTTGCATTGAGAATTGGCCTTGCCCTTTCTCTTGAGAGAAGCTTCCTGCCAAAACCTAGTTTTTCTAGGGAATGCTGTATTTGTAGCCTTCAAATCTTTGACTATTTTCAGGTCTTGCCTTTAGATTTGGGAGGGAATTTTTGTTTGCTCTATTAATATTGTTATTATTATTATTATTATTGTTTACCTGTTTGGTTTCTTTAGAGTGTTTCAATGCAAAAGCAAACAAGGCAATTTCTTCTTTCCATTTAACCGATGTGACCTGCACTAGCAAGGTTGCAGTGGTTTGGGATAGACTAAGTTTTCAAATTTGAAATTTATATCCAAGAGTTTTGGAGGGTGGATGCCTGAATAGATGTGTTAAATAATTAGTTTTGGTTGAACTGAATTATGATTAAACAAAGACGCAAACTGCACAGTCCAGCAATAACATCACTTTTTTAAACAACAACAACAACAACAAAAAAGAAAGTATTTTGTATGGATGCATTTGAGATACTTTATTTGGGGGTGTTGTTCTGATGAGTAAACTGACATGACTAAGTAAAAAAAAAAAGGAGCAGACTGGGATTTCCAAGAGGGGAAGGAAACCATGGATTCTTCAAACAACAGATGTTGGAGCGTCAGGGCATTATAAGATACTGGAAATGTGCTGGGTTATCATAATTAAGGGCTGTATCACTCTGTAGTGTGCATGGTTAACATCATACACATGTTTTCTTCATTAAAAAAACCTCTTTGAAATATTCAGTTAACTTCTTCAAAAATTTCCGTTAACAGGCCGTTTTTCAAGGATTATGCCTGTTTTTGTTTATTCGTAGCAGTTTGTCTACTGTGACATAATTATTACTTTAATGACAAGGTATTAATTGAGCAGCTCTATAATAGCTGTGTCACATGCTGGGTTTTTGCTTTTCTCCAAGCTCTGACTTCTCCTACAACAGATGGACCTTTGTACCTGAGTTGTCTTGTTGGTGACTCTTCTGTGAGTCACCCCCACTATTCTCCTGCTGTGATTGTTGGAATCAGAAAATCAATTGAACTGGACACACAGGGATCATCGAGTTCAGTTCCTTTCTCCTCACAGGATGACCTGAACCTCGATGCTGTGTCTGTCATCCTGGAGCTCTGACAGCCTTAGGGACGTGCCCGTTCCCTGGGGAGCCTGGTGATCACCCCACAACCTAAGGGGGAAGAGCCTCTCCCTAAAATGCAGCCTGAATCTTCCCAGGAAGGGAAGGGAGCTACCGCTTCACAGATTACTCACCTTTGCCTCAGCAGAACAGAGTGGGAGAAGCCTTCTCTTTTATGCAGTCCTTCAGTGACTCTGCAACATAGGTTAAAATATTTTGGGGTATAGTGTAGGATTCTCATTGACGTTACCAAGTTGCCCTTTGGGTAGAGGTGAAAGCTGGAGATCCACACCTCAGAACACAGTGCTCCTCCTCATCCCTATTCCACGTTCTAGGGCAAAGCAGTGTGGTGACATTCAGATGTGTTAAATGCTGCCTGCTGCCAGGGTGACTTCAGAGCAAAACTGTAGCTGGAAGCTGTTTTGGATGTTTCTCCCCTTTTCACACAAGACAGTCTACTAATAAACACCCCCACGAACAAACAGCTCTGAGATTGTTAGGTGGAAGGTGAAGAGAGCAGATTTTGAGCCCCGTGGAAATTGGATTTCCTGATCGTGCAAATGAGACAAGATAATATTGCAAAGATGCACTGGGCAGGCCAGAAATGCAAGTTAATAATCAGGTTTTATTTTTCAGTTATGAAGACTTAAATTTGAGAGGAGGAGGGAATAATAGAAGGAGTGTGTTCCCAGGAGGAAGAGAGAGTTCTTTAGTAACCTCCTACTAGAGAAGTTGGAAGTCTCCTTGTCTTCCATGAGTAATGACCTGGAATGGATAGCTCTAATTCCCTGCTTTAAAAATGCATTGGGAACTTAACCAGTCCTCTTTGTGCCTGGTGGAGCATCTGTAATTCCATGAAATGCCTGTCAAAAGCTCTGCTCTGTAACCCTCCGAGTTGCTGTTGCTCACAGAGCTTCAATTATTGAATGCCCAAAGTTTTTGTCCTTCCCTCAAGACCTGAGTTGCAAAATTGCATTTACAGGGTTTAAATTTTGATTGATTTTTTTTTCCAGTTTTGCAGAGATTTTAGTATTTGAATCAAAATAGCCATGAAATAAGTGGAGTAATGTGTCAGGGAGGATTCTTGGTATCCAGTGGAACATTAGCACCACACACTTCGTTGTCTGGAACAGTGGAGCTGAGTACCTTCCAGAGAACTCAAAATCACTCTATTTTCCTTGCTTTCCAAGCATGAATCCTTTGTAAAGAAGTGTCAAACATCAGGGTTGGATACGGAGGCATGTCTTGGAAGAAGCCAGGATAATTTTTCCTCTCAAAATCCCATTTCTGCTCCCCTGTTCTGTAACCTGCTGTCCAACCCCCTTCATTTCCACGTTAAGGAATTGCTTCTCAAATTCCAGCCAGTGACCCTGGGTCCATGGAGCTGCCAGTGTGTGTGTCCCTAAAGCCATCATCAGGTTGGGTGAACCAATTACAGCAAAGTGTGATGATTAAAAATCCAATAGGACTTGGTTACCTTTCCCCTAAATAGGGCAGGTTTTAAACCTCAGGGATTGTTTTAATTAATATTAATTGGTGGTTCTAATTTAACATTCAGACTGAGCACTTTTGACCAGGTAAATGCTGAACACTGCAAATTTGATCCTCTGCAGTGCCATTTTTTATTACAAAGTTTTAACTAAATAAATGGAGTATAGAAAGCAAATTGGACATAAACTACTGTTGGAAGCAGATACATTTCAGAAGCTCAAACCTATTCCAGCTTTCCCAGAGATCTTTGTGCCAAACATACTGGGAAAAGAATTCATTTGTTTCCTGTAGCACACACACACACACACACAAAAAAAAAAAAAAAAACAACCAAAAAAAAAAAAAAAAAAACCACAACAAAAACAAACAAACAAACAAACAAAAAACAAAACACAAAAAACCAGAATTTTTAGTTTTTTATTTTAAATAATTTAATTTAATTTTTATTTGAAAATATGTGGGAGGTTTTCAAAGAATCCCAGGACGTTTTGGGTTGAAAGGACCTTAAAAATCATCCAGTGCCACCCCTGCCCTGGGCAGGGACACCTCCCACTGTCCCAGGCTGCTCCAAGCCCCAAAGTCCAGCCTGGCCTTGGGCACTGCCAGGGATCCAGGGGCAGCCACAGCTGCTCTGGGCACCCTGTGCCAGGCCCTGCCCACCCTGCCAGGGAACAATTCCTGCCCAATATCCCATCTAAATTTCCCCTGTGTCAGTCTGAACCCATTCCCCCTTGTTCTGGGGGAATAATGGGGAATGGGTTGCAGTGTCCCTCTCCAGATTCCCCATATCCTCCTGGCAGGAGCTGTGAGGTCTCCACACAACCTTCTCCTGTCCAGGCTGAGCAGCCCCAGCTCTCCCAGCCTGGCTCCTTGAGGGTTTTCTCTCAGCATTTTCTGTCCCATTTTGATCAGATTGTTGATCATGCCTTTTTTTAATGTGTGCTGCTGAAGTGCCACCTGTGGCTTAAATGCGTTACTTATGGGCTTTCCCTGATTGATTATCTCCGTGTTAGTTTATGTTTCTGGGAGACTGACAGATCTGGAGGTTCGTTATTATCCTCATAAATACATATCCTTCGTTTACAGTTCAATCTGAGCCTTGTAAGCTTTGGTTAATGTGAGCAACCTGTGCCATCTTCCTGCTCAGGCCCTTTCTGCCCTTTGTCCTCTCCTTCTGTCCCTCTGCCCCTCTACTGCCACGTGCATCACCATTCCAGAATGGTCCTAATACTGAGAGCTTTCAACTGAGCTTTGTGATGACTTCCCTGAGCACCTCCAGGGTGCTGAGCTGCTGTTTTGGGTTTGGGGGTTTCTGAAGTGTGGGGCTGGTCACAGCCAGATTTTCATGAGGTTGGGAAACTTATCTCCCGAATTTCCATTTTTGCTAGAACTCTGTGCTTTGAGAGTGGCAATAGAAGAACCTCACAATGAAACGATGTCTCTTGCAATTCTGATTGTAAAATATGGGCCCTCACAACCCCTGGGGATTTGAAACAACACCAGGCAAGGAATTTGATCTGTTTGAAGTTTTATTAACCTATTTTTAGTGCCCAAGAACCATGAATGCTCTTTCTCCAGAGTATAATGGTAGGGGGAGAACAAAAATTATGCTTATACAAAACATTTTGTCTTTTGTCTGCAAAAGGGGTCAACCTCCATTCCCAAAATTGGTCCAGTTGCTTGAACATCTGCTGAAAGTGGACGTTCAGGTCGTGGTGAGAGCTGCTGGGTGCTGCCTGGTTTTGAAGGTTTGATCCCCAGCCGCCTATTGATTAATTCTAATAAATTTTCTTTGGGAAAAGAGGCCATTTCAGCTTAAATGCCCAGTGCACAGCGGGAGCTTGGAGGTGATGGCAGGAGCTTTCCTCTTCCTGCCTGTGGTTTTCTGTTGTCCCCTGTGCTTCACGGAAGCAAAGACACATTGTTCTATAGAAAACATAAAAAAATCAGCTTTGCAAATTGCAGAAACCTTTTTAATTTCAACAATTAAGCCACGTGGAGCGTTCTCTCCAATGTCTCTGTGAATAGAAATGACCCCCATTAAAATGGTTATTGAGTTCTTCTGAGTTGCACAACCTACATATTCATGGTGAAGCTGCTATAATTAACTCCATTTTTATTGGCTCTGCGGCTTCAGAGGGATTTGTGCTGGACGTGGGGACACACAGCTCCAGGTTGGTGCCTTCCATTCAACTCCTGCAAATCTCAGCCTGGCTCAAAATTGGCCTCTCAGAGCCAAACTTTAAAGGCAGTTGTGAGGGTGGGCTGAGAGATTAAAAAAAGAGCAGCACAGAGCAGGACTGCCTTGAGTTTGGGGTAGGTTTTACAAAGCAACTGGAGATTTTGGGGCTGTCAGAGATGTGGAGTTTTGCTAATTTCCATTTCTTTTCAGATCAGGAGGATTTCCATAATTTCCTCGAGAAAATATCTTTCAAAGTCATCCTTAGGGCTTTTTTACCTCCTAACCTATCAGATGTTTTCTAGCAGTTAACTTATTATGAGCAGATGACAAGTTTTCTTAAGGTCTAGAGGGAAAAAAAAATAAAAAAAATCTGTGCCTCAGTCCTGTGGTAAAATTTTTATGGTAATTGAGTGAGAACAGAGGAAACCTTTTTGAAATCTGGAGAGTGGCCATTTCCTTAATGGACATCACACAAAGGAGGTTGTCTCCGTGAGCTGTGGAAGGGACTGGATTTCACAGGGGCCATACTTCCAACAATATTTCCAAAACTCAGCTTTTGGTGAGCAGCTCTCCCAGGGACCAGTGCTTGCTTTCCCCCTCCTGTGGTCTCCAGCTAATAATCCCACAGAGGAAGGAGGATGTCCAGTGACTCCCCTTCCTTTAGGTGTGTGTCCCTTGGGAGGCTCCAGGAGTCTTCCATCAGGAAATCAGCACCTGGGCTGGGATAAGCCAAGTTTTGTGCCATCCCAGCTGTTGGATTTGTGGGGCTGATCTTCCCAGAGAACACTTCAGGCTGCCAGTGTCTTGAGGAGTTGCTGCCTACTCACCTGAGTTTGGAGAGTGAATTTTGGAGTGGCTTAAAAAGTATTTCTGAGCTGGCCCTTTACCAGGAATTGTGGCTCCATGCCACTGGAACTCTGCCTGGGAGCAGAGCCCTTCACTCACCAGAGCAAAGCTGCCTCAGGGAGCCTGTTTGTGAAAAGTAAAATGTGTATGTGATGATAAACTGATTTTATTTCACATAAGGTAACATGCGTCTGTCTGCAATCGCCCTGGCTCATTGATCTGCACTAGAAAAAGCCAGATTTCACTGATTTCTCCTCATTCCCAAAGTTCTTCCAGTCACTCTGCTTCCTGTTAACTTGATTAGAGCTTGACTGGGGTTCAAGCTGCAGTTTGGCCAAACAGTTAATTATCATAATTATTTTATTTCTGTTGTTACTTTCAGTGATGAGATATAGAGTTCTGTGAAGCAAATTCTGAGTAACCAGAGCTCTTCATGCACTCTTACCTCTGAATTTGTCTTTCTCAGGTCAGGCAATTCCTAGAGTGCTGTTCAGTGTAGAAATTGTTTGAAACAAACTGTACGAAACAAAAGGTTAACCTGAGACTACAAGAAGTATTTTTTCATTCCTCTTGGTACGAGATTGGATTGAAAAGAAAATATCCTTAAGTTTATTTTCATTGTCATCATGAAATTGTAATTTGCATTTTCATGAAGTGGCTCATTTCTATTACAGCGAAGTTGTCACTAAGTAGTAATTGTTCTCCTGAGAGCTCTTCCTGTGAGTGTGGGCAAGGTTCTAATCCTTGCCCACATTGAGGATATTCCTGGGAGAGATTTTTGATTGCACAGATTTTTCCACGGAAGGGAGTTTTGTACGTGGAAGGGTCCTTCAGACATTTCTGGAGTCCTCAACAGGTACAGGAGAGTCCTGGCTTAAAGCAAGTCAGCCCTGGAACTGTGGGCTTGGTTCCAGGAAAGAGTTAGTTCTTCCTCTGTGTGAAACATGTTCACATAGTAGGAATAAAAGGAGAGACTGGGAGGTGTTCAAGGAAAATGAAAGAAAAAAAGGAGAAAGAAATGTTTTTAAATGGCTCCCACCCCCTCATTGAGAGTAGTCCAACCTGCTGAAGTCAGATATGGAAATTACAGGGGGTTTTGTTTAAATTTCTTCTGTTCTGAGTCAGTAATAGGTTGCTGTTAAGTAAAATGTCTGTCAGCTTCTCCCTGGGTCACTAAAATGCACAATTCTGTAATTTTCCACACAGTCCAACAGAAATGAGACTGGAGAAAGTCAGTTCTTATCTCGTTTCCCTCATTGAGGCAAGGAAGGCACATAGAGATGTGCATTTACTTTGGTAAATTCAGCATAACCACAGCTCTTCTTACCCACATTCCTGATTTGCTTGCAAGCCTGGTGAAGCATATTCTCAGCTCCCATCATCTTGCAGGTGAAAAAGTCAGTCGTAAGATGTTGACAAGCTTGATTTACCAAAAATGAGGTTTGGCAGAACGACTGGGGGACAGTTGTAGATGGCCACGGGCATTGATCTTCTACCCAGTGCTGGGGTAATTTCCAGGGGTAATTCTGGATTTCTCCACTTTTGGCTGGTCCTGCTTGTTGGCATTCCAAGGTGAAGCTGCTGGAGCAGCAGCTGCTTGTGCTGCTCTTTGACTCCTGCCAAATGGAGTCTGAGTCCTCAGCCACCTGAGGATGGTGCCACAGGTGACATCTCTCAGACCTTCCTGTGCCCATGGAGAAGACAGCAGATAATAATCAATTCCTTGATTTCTTCCCTGAAACTTTCCACAAGAAGACTCTCATGGGCAGTGACCTTCAGGTTTGTTTCTCTGTAAAGTACCTTTATCCTCTCACATTATTCACACATAGAACTATCAAGAAGTGCTTTCAATACCACAAAGCACCAGCACAGGTTGCCCAGAGAAGCTGGGTTGCCCCTGGATCCCTGGAAGTGTCTAAAGCCAGGCTGGATATGGTTTGGAACAACATGGGATAGTGGAAGGTGTCCCTGCCCATGGATCTGAATGGATTTTAAGGTCTCTTTTCACCCAGACCATTCTGGAATTCTGGAGTTCCTAATGAGCTGGGAATTCCTGAACTTCCAGTGGAAGTAAGGCAGGGGAGGGGGAGAAAAAGTAAACCTAAGAGGCTTCAGTGAATATTGGATCTCTAAAGGAAGATTTGATTTAATGAACTACAAGCAAAGCTCTTCCGATCATATTCCGTGTATCAATATCTTCTCCTTACACCCTCCCCAGATCCAACCTTGTTCAGATGATTCCATGAAATAAAATATTGAAGCATGAAGCAAGTTTTACCCTTTTTTATAATAGAGATCAGAACTAGGGTAAAAACCTGCCAGGATAAATAACACAAGTATTGTGTTCTATTGATTGTGAGTGCCTTTGCTCCAGCCTGCAGTCCCCTGTCCTTTAGCAATTTTCCAGGACAGAGAACTAATTCTGCCAAGATCCCCTCACTGAAATGACAATTCCACAGCTTCCTCTGGGGACAGCCAGGAGTGTGATCAGATTTGCAATCTGTAAACTCTTATTGATTTGCTTTCTAAAAACTTCCTAAGAAATTCCACCTGGGTGAAGAATTCCTCTGAACTCCATCAGCCTCTCTAACAAGTTATTCCAAAGAATTATTCTCTTTTAAATAGGACTGCAGTAGCGTGTTCTCAAAAGAATATGAAATTAAATTACCTGAGCTGGAGTGCAGTTATTACAGGAGGTTTAGGATGAGGCATAAAAATAGATTATCTGTCTATATTTAGGATATATACATGTATTAGATAATTAAAAATCATGTATATCTTCCTGAGCTTTTTGGGGGGCTTTGTTTAATGATTGGAAAGTCAATGGGATTTTAAGGCTTTTATTCCCACATCAGTTAAAACAGACACAGGTTATATTGGAAAGACATTTAACAACAAAGAAATGGGTATTGGTCCAAAAGTGCCATCATTTTTTTTAGGTATTGAGTTCATACATACAAAATTTTATCTACTCCTGGAGAAACGTGGTATTCCTTAATTCTGGCTGTAAGAGTTAGATGGAGCACTCCACAAGCCAAAAGGGGCCTGGCTTCCCTGCAGAGCACGGGGAAGTTCTTTGTGGGTTTTTTTTGTTTGGTTTTTTTTTTTTTTTTTCCCTCAGTCTCTCTTAATCTTTCTGTACATCAGAATACCTCGACATTAAATCCTGCATGTGTGGTTACGTTAATCCTGCTTCCGTTCAGTAGGCACAGGAATGAAAATGGAATTTAAGAACCAGGCTTTGCTCATTCTCCCTGAGTGTATGAAATACAGATTTTCTAAGCCCTGAGCACCATCTTTGCCCATCCCAGAGCATCAGCCCCTGGCTCAGAGGTTGCACTGGATCATCTTGGAGGTTCTTTGCCAACCTTACTGATTCGGGCTTGGAATACTTTGCCTGATTCCAAGGCTTGAGCTATTTTGCCTTGGCTTTGGCGTGTGTCTGTTTGAGGAGGAAGGCTAAATTTGGATGCAGGTTTAAATAGGAGGGACCTGGCAGGAAAGCTGAGCACATCAAGTGTAAAATTCTGCTCTCAGTTCGTGGAGAGAGATTTAGATAAGGCTGAAGAACATTGATCAGGATGTGTCAATGGATAACACAGGGGCAATTTGTGATTGTGAGAGGGTGGTGTAGTTACAGGTTTGTTTCTGTGTCAGCCCCGTTCACCAGCATATGTCAAATAAGTCTGGTTTGAAACAGAGGGAGGAAGCAAAATGCTCTCATAATTCAAGTTTGCACTAGCTGATTCCTCAGCTGCTCTCACTGACATCCTTTGTGTCCTGCAGGATATCAAAAGATGAGGCAGAAAAGCTCTTAGCAACTGAGGGGAAACAAATGTAGAGTTTGAAAAACGCTCAGCTTTGAGTGCTGTAGGACGTGAAGTTTTGTAGGACTCTTTCCAGCATTAAAGAATTTGGTAATTAAAGAAAAACGTATTTCTGTCAAAAATACCTTTTTCTACTTTTGAAGCGATGGGAAGAGGAATTCCAGAAATGCTGTGAGAAAAGTACATTTTCCTGCTTTGCCCAGATATAGCCCAGAAGGCCACAGGTGACTGAAATACGAGGGCAGAGGATGCCTTTGCAGAGGAAGGGATTATCAGACAGAGGGCAGAGAGCAGGGGTTTATTTATTCTGCACACAAGAGTGCGTGACACTCAGGAATGTAACAAACCCTGTCTGAACCGATGTGAGGAAAAGGATCACAGGTGGAAATGATACAATGGGAGGGTTTTTGATCATGCATCGCTGGGTTTGAGTCCTAGACAACACCATTGTTGGAGTTAAAAGCTTAAATTCCTGCCTTGTTGCCAGCACAAGGGTTGGGAGTGTGGAAAAATAGCAGATCCCCAAAGTGAGCTGAACAGCAGCAATGGGAAACTGGAGACCTGTCTGAAATGGGCTTTATTCTGATGTCAAGCAGCAGTCACAGGCGTTACCTCTTGTAAATGTGTGGGACACTCGTGGTTTTTTTACGTGAGGAGAGCCCATAAATCTGCTCTCTCTCCCTCAGAAATTATTAATAGTTGTTGCAAGTGTAATTATTACAGGATCTTTGTCTTGTTCTAAATCGGAGAGCTACAGCACAGTGGACCTTTGTGGGATCCATTTACTTTGATTGTCTGGGTCAGGTTATCTTTCTTTGTCCTTTGAAATAGAAAGTCTGTCAGCAGAGGTCCTGCTGAGCTGAGAGCAGCGCTGCAATTTGTCCTCACTCCCGTGGGTACCTGGGGAAAACAGTTCTAAACAAACTACTGAAAATGAGAGCCTGGAATAGTTAAAATCCATCCAAGTCTTACTCCATCCACGGATGTGTGAGAGTCACACAGGCTGGGGAGGTAACATGGATTTTGGGATGGTTCAAGTTTTTCTTTGCCCTCCAGCAAGCCAAAAGCAGGTGGGGTGGCTGTGCCCCTGAGCTGAGGAACTGCAAAATGGGAATTCTCTCTGCACAGTCCTGGAGCCCTGCTGATCACTGGTGCCATTTTGGGCTCGCAGGATGACTCAGAGCCAGATCCTGCCTGCTGCATATTCCATGATCCCTCTCTGTCTCTGGAGACACAGCATTAACCACCCCATTTGTTTTCCCACCTGCAAAGCAGGCAGGTCCTGATAGCATTTAAAATGTGGGAATGCTACATTTTCTTGAATTTTCAGCTCTGGAAGAAAGAGGAAAATACTCAGACTTGGGGCTTTATGGCTTTCCAGTGTCTGGTCTGAGGAATGCATTGAGCCTTCAGAGGAATATTTCTCTGCCTCCTTTCCCTGGGATTGCTCAGCTGAATGGCATTTCCAACCTTAAGATGGAATTGGAGTGCCAAGGTGAATATGTTGCTTTAGTAACAAGTACAGAGTAGTGGAAAGAGGATGAAAAAGATGAAGTTTAAAGACACCAAAAAATAGGAGAGAGTCTGGTGTTATCAGTGGCATTGCTCTTAATTTGTTTGATGGATTTTGCATTTTTCACCCCTTTTACTCTTTTCTGCCCTTCCTTATAGAGCTGCTTTCATTCCAGAGCACTGTGCAGATGCTGGATGTTGACAATAAAGGAGATTATGGCTTTCAGTTCTCCCTTTTTTTCCTTTTCTGTCTAAATACTTTCTGGATTTAATCTAATTTTTTATGATAGACTTGTAAATTCAGCGCCGTTTAACAAAGGTTAAGTGGACATACAAGAGATTCTGATGGTGCCACAGCTGAAAGAAAATTTGAGCAGTTTGAGCATTACTTGTATCCACTATTAAATTTAGGACTCTTCTGAAACTGAGCAAGGCTTTTTCATTCATCTTGTCCTATGCTTGAAAGCTTGTGCTGAGCAGCAGCCCCCAGCTATTTTATTTCATATAAAGATTGCACATAAATAGTGAGTTCCTGTTAGAATTTTGTATTTCTTGACTGCTGAACAGCAACTGATCCTCTCTGCACGACCAGCGCTGTGGAGCAAACCTGTGTGGAAAGCACTAGGTTAAAGTTCCCTTTTAACACTTCAACAAATTCTGATGCTGCACCTTTTCATTGGTGACTGCACCTTCTCCTGCCTCCCCTCAGCCTTGGGCTTCGCTGTGGGTGTTTCACACACTGAAATCCCTGCTCTGCATCCTCTGCTGGCATTTCCCTTCCTTGCTTTACAGGGATAAGAACAGGCTTTACTGGTCAGTCCTCACCCTTGAGGGGTTTTATTTCATGTGCTTTGCTAAGCTGCACCTGGGGAGACTCAGTGGGTGCATCTGGGTTTCACCACAGTTGGTCCTGCTTTAAGGATTTGTTTACCTATAAATACATAATTCAATAGTCCTTTAATGTTTTTATAAAGTTAGCTCAGATTCAAATGAAAAGAAACATGTAAGTCACAGTTTAGCTCACACCATGACATAAGATGGGTATTTTTGAAAGAAGCAAATGCAATTTTGATACAATAAATTATGAGTAAATCCCTGCTTTCTAACAGAAGGGGTTTATTTACTGTGCATTGTTGCAAATAAAATTAAATTATACACAGGGTATAAAAAACTTCCTAAAGATTCTCTAAACCCAAAACTGTTGGTATGTAAATAGAAGTTTGATAGATAATGCCCAGGTGTTCTCATATGAGTCACTTATCCCTTGCTGCAGAGAAACGTGGCCCAAAACTTCACCTATGAGCTTTCTTTGCATATTTTTTACCAAACAGAGCTATAAATAAAGGGTATCCGTGGCCATGTAGGTCTCTTGTGTCTTTAATATATTCATTTTTACAGTTGAAAGTGGCTTTTAAAAATGCTGATCTCAGTTCTTCCAAATGCAATAGGCAAGCCTGGCAACTCCGCGCTCGTTTTGTTGTTCTGAATTCTGAGAGCAGCAAACGTGAGATGAGAAAGGATTTCAAGCCTTAAATAACAGACACGCCAAACTCCCGAGGTTTTGTGCCCATGGTTGTAGAATTAAAAATAGAGTTGTTCATTAGGGTTGAGGTGCTGTGATAAAATGTTTGTGCTTGTTTGCAAGCGTTTGGGAATACTGGTTGTTTTCCTAACAGATTTATCGTATGGAAGTTCTTAATCATGAGACCTGTGCTTTTAATTGTGCTGTAATGTTGTGGCAATAAGGACGTGGCTGCACTTTGCCTCAAAGCCGGGGCTACACTCCGGGATGTTGGGATTTATCTTCGTTTGCTATGATAATAAAGTGCCATGATCTGCTCACACTGGTAAACAAGATCCAATTTCATTGCTGCTGACAAAGCCATGTGTCTTCAGTGCAAAGGAAAATTGGCCACAGGCACTGCACAAGCCACTGCTGCATATTCTCCTCTCCTGGTTTGTAAATATTGTCAGCATTGCTTCAATCATCATTTGGGGCTTTCGTTTGCTCTCCCTGTACAACAAACATTCCTCGGCTCCTGTTGTTAAGGCTGGAAGTTTTTGCAGGCGTTCTGCAGAGAGCAGTTTTAAGGAAGACCTTCACAGCACAGGATTTGTCATCTTTCCAGCTCGTGGGATGAGTGCTGGAGCGGTAACAGACTCAGGGTGGGAGTGAGGATGGCTGAGGAGGGCTCTGCTCCCTCTCCTGCCTGAGGCTCTGGGGCCAGACCAGCCTCTCCAGGGCTCTGGAAAGAGCTGAGTGGGGAGACTGCAGCCCTGGCAGCCTCCTGTCCCCTTACCGACCTCGGGGGATCCTCTCCCAGCAATGCTGCTTGGATTCCAGCCTGGAGGGAGCTCTTCCTTTCCAGTGACATTAGAAACAAAGTCTGACTCCAGCCACAGATTATTCCTGGGGCTCAGAGAGGGAACAAGTGACATTCACTTTTTAAAAAATTCTCTTCAAAAGCCAGCACTGGATGTTTTTGTTTCCCAAGATATTTCAGATAAGGAAATGGTTATTTGCATTGAGGGTGTATAAATATTTCTGGATGTGTCACACTTACTTCAGCACAAATCTTTGGAAGTGTTCAGTGTCTGGAAGGCTGGGACAGTATTTCAAGGCAAGGGTTACTCAGTGGAGAATAGGAGGGAGGTGAGAGCCCTGTGCAAGTGTCTGTGATGACATGCACATCGTCTCTGTGCTTCCTCCAGTAGGAATGTCTATATTAAGCCTCAGTGCCTGTGTGAGGTGGTTTTAATACTGCTTTTCTAAAACACTTGCTTGCCATTGGAGATTCACGAAGATCTGGGTAACTTGGAAACAACTCAGAGCTGTAAAACACCCTTAGGAAAGTAGTGGCATAGAGGAAACAGCACCTGCACCTCTTTTCCCCTTCAAACATTTTGTTCTTAATTTGATGGTGACTTCAGAGGGGCTGAGAGCAGCACTTCAGCCACTGAACTTCAGCTCAGGTCATTCCCTTTCCACCTGCTTGTCTGCATCCCAAGGAACTGCAAGGCATGAACGGAAGGGGATAGAAAGGAAAAGGTTTCAAAACAACAAAGCAACCAGCATTTCAGAGTAGTCCATAAAAAGGTGTTGTTGTCTATTTGTTATTAAGAGTCCTTTGGTCCAGTGGCTGTTTAGAAAGGCTTGGTTAACGGAAGAATCCTGCATGAGCTGCTTTTCTTGAATTATTCCAACTCAGTTCCTGTTTCTACCCCTGACCAGCCCCCAAATCTGTTGTGGATTTTCTCATGAAATTACTTGTAGTGAGGTGGGGGTTTGTCTCTACTGCAATAGCCTCAAGCTAACAACAAGAGGAAATAGCCTTAAGTTGTGCCAGGGGAGCTTCTGTTCAGAAACTAGGAAAAAATCCCCTGATGGCATGGTCAGGCTCTGGAACAAGTTTTCCAGTTCAGTGGTGGAGTCACTTTCTGGAAGGGATCGAGAGGCATCAGGAGGTGGCCCTTGGGGACATGTTTTAGGTGTTGGTGGTGTTGAGGAAATGATTGGATTCAGTGATCCTGGAGGTCTCTTCCAACCTTGGTGAATCTGTGACTTGGAGCTGCTTTTGACTTACCGTGGAAAGTGATTCATTGCTACCAAAGTTCACCTGTGTGAGTCTGGAAACGTCTCCCCTTCCCTTCCCTTCCCTTCCCTTCCCTTCCCTTCCCTTCCCTTCCCTTCCCTTCCCTTCCCTTCCCTTCCCTTCCCTTCCCTTCCCTTCCCTTCCCTTCCCTTCCCTTCCCTTCCCTTCCCTTCCCTTCCCTTCCCTTCCCTTCCCTTCCCTTCCCTTCCCTTCCCTTCCCTTCCCTTCCCTTCCCTTCCCTTCCCTTCCCTTCCCTTCCCTTCCCTTCCCTTCCCTTCCCTTCCCTTCCCTCTGGGACCTATAGTGTGGAATGTCACAGGTTTTCATTCTAAGTTGTTACAAACCAAAAGTTTTCTGTCAAAAGGCTCCCGGTTAAAAATGAAAGAGTTGCTTTATCAATGTTCTCCCTCAAACTGAGAACGCATAATGACATCATAAATAATAATGGAGTCTCTCAGGAACATCCATCCGTGTTTATACTTTGCTCTTGCATCAGATCACAGTGGTGGAGCTCAAATGCACAAGTCTAATTACTGGATTTATCCCTAAGATTGCACTTCAGAGGAAAAAAAATAAAAAAAATAAATAAGAACTTTTGTTTATTGGCATAGACCATATCGGTCTAAATCCCCACATTGCAGGATTTTGCAGTATGATAAAGAACCATGTTGTTATAAAATTCCAGGATTCTGTCACAGAACCCTGGGATGCTTTGGGTTTGGAGGGACTTTTAATCCCATCCAGTGCCACCCCTGCCATGGGCAGGGACACCTCCCACTGTCCCAGGCTGCTCCAAGCCCCAAAGTCCAGCCTGGCCTTGGGCACTGCCAGGGATCCAGGGGCAGCCACAGCTGCTCTGGGCACCCTGTGCCAGGGATTCCATCCCAATATCCCATCCAAACAGTGTCTGTAGCTGCTGTTGATGGTGCCATATGCACAGAGAGCAGTTTTGCAGTTGTGTTTTCCCCTGCAATTGATGAATTTAATACAAGAAGGGGGGTTGGTTCATTTTTGGTTTGCCTTTTTTTTAATTTTTCCCTACTTTCTTTTCCCTGTCAGTGTCTGTTGAAAAGATTTCCAAAAGTAACTGAAAACAATGTGTAGCACATTGAGAGACATCAGGCTCAAAAATGCCCCCCTCTCCTGATCAGAAGGAAAATAGGATTTTCAGAGGGATTTTCATTGCTTCAGGCATATAAAGAAATGTATAAAAGGCAGGCAAAATCTGGGTGATGATGTAGATATTCTCTAAGAGTGTGAGTAACCTTGGAGGGGTAGAAATGGGGAAATGATGTGGCAAATGAAGCTTTTAGAGTTTTCCGCCAGCTTTTTGCTTGAGTCCATGCTAGGTGAAGTTCAGGACTGCGCTTGCACCCGGCTTTAAAAATGGACAAAGCATAGAACACCTTCTAGTTATTCCCCTCAGAGCTGCCTGCAGGAAGCAGGACAAAAATTGATATTCTTTGCTTTGAGAAATCTAAGACATTGCCCCATTTTGGCTAAGGAGAATACAGGCTGCAGTGGGAGAATGCAACGTTTGGAGAAATTAATTTAAAATGAGAGTATTTAGCAGGCATCCAACTGTCTGTCCTAAAAATAGTACTGATAAAACAGTAACTGCTGTGAGATGCATTGGAAATACAATTACTGGTATAAATATCCTGTCAAGGCTCGATGTTGGAGAAGGAGGAGTATTTTATCTGGGCAATTATAAATAACATATAAAGATCTTCTGCACACTGTGCATGATTATACGTTTAATAGATCTAGTGACAACATATCCCCGTGGAATCAGAAGCTTACACAACAGAATCCAGCACGAAATAACTGCAGAGCAGTCACTGGGCCTGAAATGACTCTGCTTCTCTTTTTGTTTACTAATTGCCTCAGTTAAGAAATAAATACCACGATTCAGAGCAGGATTTATGATATCCAGAACCTCCCGATGCCAATTTGTGTGCTCCCTGTCCCCAGTGGATTTCAGACAAATCTGAGTTTGTGCTGAGCACAGAATTGAACATGCCATAACTGATGTGCCAGATGAGATGAGTGTCTTTGAGCGCTGCACAGTTTTCTTCTGCTCTGTGTCATGCTCAGGAGCAGCCTGGCTTTACTCCTTCACTCATTTCTGAGCAAGAATGGCAAAACCAAACTAGTGGGAAATGCTTTAACATCCATTAAAACGTGGTGCTCTCAGGTTCTGCTCCCTGCCTGTGTGTTTTGGCAGAGGCTCGACGTGATGGCCACTGGCAGCACATGGAGAACTGATTTTTGGGGACACGAGAGCAAACTCAGCCACCCCTGAGTCATTTTTCAGGGCAGTTTTGTAGCTGAGCTCTCTAGTCTGCAAAGGTGCCTGTGAAAAAAGGCAGCCCAGAGAACCACACCACAAACAAGGAGATACTGGAAGTGAAACCCTGGGATGGGAGCAGGTGAATCAAAGGCATTTGAGATTGCTGATTTCTCAGTCTGAGCTGCAGGGTCAGAGCCAAGGAGGAGTAGAGCAGTGCAGATGAGCACTGAAGGAGGGCATGGTTCAGGTCATTGTCACCACAGCTCACAATGGGCACGACCAGCTGGCAGCAGAAATCATTTCTGGAGTAAAATTATAATCTTTATTTCCTTTAAAATTATAACCTTTATTATTAACCTGCAAGTTATAACCTTTAATTCACTATTTTTCAGGTGCTCTTCTGAGGTAGATCATTGCCTTATTCTCGTGAGTTGGTAGCTAAGGTCATCAAATCAGAAAGGATATTTTAATAGACCCTTTTTTAATTCTCTCAAGGAATTGATGCCCTATTTCAGGGCAGTGCTTCTCTCTGGGTGTGTGCTTCATCAGAGCCCAAGCACTTTACTGTGAATTAGAGAGCTCTTGCACAGCTGGAACATTTAGGAACAGGTTTTATCAGATGATTTATTTGTAGGTGAAAGCATTACTGACATCTGCCACACCTCTGCAGTGGTTCTTTCTTGTTGTTTTGTAGAGTCAAGGAACAAAAAAATCAACAAATTTTTTTTTCTCCCTTGGTTTTATTTCTTTGTTCACGATACACCATAATTTTATTTGCTGACAGGTTCCTTCCTGGCCCTTCTAAACACTGATTTAAACACAACAGAGCCAGAGAAACACAGTTACACAAGAGAATTTCCTGTAGGCCTGGAATAAACCAGGGGAAGAAACTTTTCTCTCTAGAATGGGCTGGGAAAACACAGCTTAAATCCACTTTAAGAAGGACTTGGGGGGCACTAGGGTGGATAGGGGAGGCTAGAAGGGGGTTGGGGGGATTGGAGGGGGTTTGGGGGGCAGAAGAGAGGTCTGGGGGTTGGTTTGGGGTCAGTTGGGGGGCTTTGGGGAACTTTCTGGTCATTTATGAGTCATTCATACAATATAATACAATATAATACAATATAATACAATATAATACAATATAATACAATATAATACAATATAATACAATATAATACAGTATATTCCTGGGGGGGGGGGGTGCTCTGCATGGCGCAAGTTGAAATTTGGTGGGCTTGGGCTGTCACTTTATTTTTTCAGCATTATTTTATTAATTCTGATTTAAAAGTGTTTGGAAAATTCTGGGGCCCTGATGCAAAGTGGCTGCTTGAAGTTGGCATGGAGTTATTAAATGGAGTCACCTGAGATGTTCATGACCAGTTTAAAGTCTGTGGCATCAAGGAAATGTATTTTAACTTTTTTTTTTTTTTCACTTTTTGGAGGCATAAAGTAAAAGAGAGGATAAACTTCAGTAGTAAAATTTCCTTTTTTCTGCCACCACAGTGGTTTGTTTTCTCAACCTGAAGACACTTGGGTTTTCTGAAGAAAGTCCTGGTCACTTGGTTAAAATGAATTCTGGTTAAAATTAATTGTAGCTCTACAGCAGCTGTTGTGTCTTCCCTATGCTGTTCTTCTGAAAGTTACAGGAAACTGCAAATTTCTGTGTGGGCTATAAAAGCATGGGCAAAGATTTCTGTATCCGCTGTATCCATTTTCTGTACCCGGATTTTGGCAATTTTAAAGAATTGGGTCTCTGATATTAAGGATACATCCACAGCAGTGTGGTGGCTTGTGACTCTCTTGAGTGGTTGGGAATTTCCTTGGGCTCTTGGGTTATATTGGTACAAAGAAAAATCTCCTCTTTTTTTTTTTGCACTTTTCAATTAAAATCATAGTTTTTCTTTCAAGCTCCTAAATTGCCTTTTATATATATATTTTTTTTTTTTTTTAATACATCACATCTTTTTGGGCTTCTGCTGTTCTTTTCATCTTCTAGAAAAGTTTTAACTAGAGTTGTTTACATCCACAAGTAACGTTTTTGGGGAAAATGCTTTTCCATGATTATGGGGAAAGAATTTTTTTCATTTTAATCCCATATTAGCAGAATTTAATCCAAATTATCAGAACTGTATAACCACAGAAGAGAAGAAAACAGAAACTTTTTACACAATTGCTGTTGAATTCCAAGGAGATGGATGGAATATCATTTATAATTGACATGATTTTATTGCCTTGACTTCATCCTTTCGTGATCCTTCATGGGCCACCCTGTATTTAGCTGAAAACTAAAGGTGTTGAAAAATGAGTGGAGTATCCCCGGTGTTCACATAAGGAATTGTGTGGCAGCAGGGTAGGTCATCCCTGCGGGAGTTTTGGACATGGATCTCCAAGGCCTGAAGGGGTCAGGCTCTTTCTGAGCTCTGGTCTGCAGTGACAGGGATGAGAAGAGTGATTTTAAGCAGAATTGTCTCATCAAAGGAGGATGCAGGGATAATTCATCCTTCACGAGCAGCCTCAACCTTTTCACTGTCTCTGGTCCTAAAATTGCTTTTGTGTGCTGGATGGATGAGGATGAGAATTTCTACTCTGATTTGCCATCTCCTCTCCACCCTATTGTAATACATTAGGCAAGACTCCATTATTTTCATGTGGGAAAAGCCAATCTTTTATTTTCACAACTCATTTTACACAGTTTTTACAGACCTCGTGTGCAACTTTAAATGTTAATAGCTTTCTTGTTGATTACTCTATTGGTTAGTAAAAGGTATTCTACTTGTCCGTCAAATCTCTCTATTCTTGGATTGCTTACATCTTTACTGATTCTCATGGGACAAATCTTTTGTTATTTTCTATCAACCCAGGAATAAGTTGTATTTATCAACTATTTATCTTCTATTTGTTATCATTTGTTTTTCAACCCAGGAATAAGTCATAATGTAAACGAGTTTTTATACCAAGACTTATTTGCATGGGAACTTGAAAATTACTTAGAAGAAGTCACAGGCTAACTTTAGCAATTTAGCAGAGCAGGCTGGATTTTGTGAGGCCTTTCTTTTATAAGGTTTATAATTATTTTTATAATTTTTATAAGTATTTTTATAATTATAATTTTATAATTCTCTTACCTGCCACGACACCCCCCCCCCGGCACTGAGTGTGAGCCTGCCCCTCTGGCTGTGCTGCCTGGCCTGGTTTGCCATGGCACAGCAAGGATCAGCACTGGAGCAGCAAAGCCTCAAAGCCACATCCATGAGCATCCCTGTCCTTTTCATGCTTGATCCCTTCAGACTTAGCCTTCCAGATAAGCTCTAAAAATGTCCCTTGCCTTCCCTTTTGACTGTGGCAGTCATCAACACGGGGTATAAATAGATTATTGTGAGGCTGGCAGAGCAGGAGATCCATGGCTTTTGGTTAGAGTGGTTACACAGAAAAACAGCGGTTTTTTAGGAATTTTAGGAATATTTTTAACTGCAAAATGAGGCCAATATGAAAGAAAATGAGGCTGCACTCTGATACAAGAGCCTGTAAGGAAATGTAATCCTTAATTTGGGTTCTGTTGTCCCCAGGTGAGTAAAGTCCTACCGTAAAAACTTGGTGACATTTCAGTAAGTGAATTGTTTACTTGCTGATTGATTTTTGTAATCCTTTTCGTATTTTATTTGACTTTTTCCCCTAGTTTTGTTAATGTGGAAGGCTTTAGGACCCCTCTCCTGCCCCCCAAATCCTCCCCAGAACCCCTTCCAATTCCCCCCAACCCCCTTTTAGCCTCCTCTATCCTATAACTTTAAATAAATTATTCTCAGGCCTTTCTTCTGTTCCAAACATGAACAGAAGAACGTGCCCCTCAGAGGAAAAACTGGGAAAATCAGGAGAAGGTGCTGGAATACGAGGGGCACTCAGACAGCCTCACTGTTATATTTCAGTGCCATTTTGGTTTGGGTTTTGTGGCCATCAGGGAAGTGTAATTTACCTCTTCAAGCAAATTGGGAAAATGGAACAAAAAGGCTTAAACCACCTGGAGGAGGAGTAGCGAAGGGATGGACAAAGCTCTTCCACCTGAGAACAGAGGCAGGCTAGATAAGAAATTCCATGGAAGGAATTTTTATTTTCCATAGGAAGAGTGATGAAACACTGGGAAAAAGGCCAAAACAAGCCAAAGCAACTCCATCTTTGGGTATCTTCAAGCCTAAATGGGTATGGCTCTGAACAACCTCTTGAGGTTGAGCTGTGTGGAGCATCAGGTTGGGTTATAGGTGGTTGTTAAGACACGAAGAAAAGGGTTAATTCAGTTTGAGATGCCTGAGAAGAATGGCACTGTGCACAGATAGCAGGTGCATGCTGTGTGTCTGCTAAATTGATTGAAAAGGCTTCTCTCAGTGTAGAGGATCACATGAAATGGGATCATGAAATGAGTGCAGACTACTTGTTGTGTGTGTTACACTGATACCAAGCCCTGGAGATAACGCTCCACCTATCACCAGGACCTGAAAGCCCACTGAAAAAAAAAACAAAAAAAAAAACAAACCCCACATTTATAACAGTTCAACATTCTAGGGTCAAGTAATGGTAAAAAAATTCTGTACCTCTCATCAATGTTTTAAACTCCCATTTTGAGGATGGCACATGTAGCTGCCTTCAACTCCTCCTTGGGGCTGGAGTGCCATAACATGTGTTTGTCACAGCTGAGGAGCTGGCCCTGGGTGTCCCCACACATTTCCTGCTCCAGGAGCAGCAGGCACTGGAGCAGGAAATTTAAACCATGGTGTTGTTCTCAGCCAGCAATGGAGAAGGAGCACGTGGTCAGCACATTCCCAAATTTTTCTTGAGAATGCATCACAGACCATTAGGGAGACACACAGGCTTTTTACACATTCCTTTCTGGAAGGAAAACATTTCTGATAGATAAAAACACAGCTTTTGCTTACCCTTTAGTGGGTGCAAATGCATTTTTAGTGTGCATTTTATAGTTAAGGTAAATTTTGTCACTTGGCATAGATTTATTCCCATAAAACAGAATACAGATAGGCAGGCTGGGCAAATGTTTACAAAGTTTAAGTGGAGATATTTCAATTTATTTTTCTATTTTCTTTTATGTTTATGTTGGCATTTCACTCATCTGTAAATAGAAAATCTTTCATTCTGAAAGTTGCTTCCAACCTAGATTAACTGCCCATGAAATTTATAAATTAGAGTTCTCTGAATAACCTTTTTCTTTTTAACTGTGTTCCACATGCTACTCAGATTTTGCATTTTTTGTTCATTAAATTGAAGGACAACAATAGGGACAAATACAAATAAGAAGGGAACAGTTACTCATTAACTTACATTAGTTCTGCTGCACATTGCTCTGCTTCCCTATTCAAGTTTTCCCTCTACTTCCCTAAAACTTTCCAGGATGGAAGGAACATGCCCAGACCAGAGTAGGGCACTTGCAAAGGAATTCTTAAGGCAAAAGGGCCTTCCCTGTACCAAGTTCACCTTTTGTTTTTCGGAGATTTTTTTCTTGCCTGTATTTTTTTTAGCTTTTTACGAGCATGGTTACCTTCAGATGACCTCATTAATTGAAAATTCCTGGGGTAAATAAGCTGGGGAAGACTTTCTCTCTTTCTCGTCTTCTCTCTTTCTCTCTTCTCCTTCTCTCTTTCTCTCTTTCTCTCTTTCTCTCTTTCTCCTCTTTCTCTCTTCTCTCTCTCTCTTTCTCTCTTTCTCTCTCTCTCTTCTCTCTCTTCTCTCTCTTCTCTCTCTTCTCTCTCTTCTCTTTCTCTGTACTTTTCTCTGATTTATTGGAAAATACGAAGTGTGCATGGCAAGAGAAGTGTCTGAGGACCTCACTGCTCACTGAAGTTGCTGCTTCCAAGGCCCAGAATTTTTACACCTTGGATAATTTTATTTTCATTTTCATTTGATTCAAAAGTGATTTGTGGGAAGGATTCAGCCATTGCAGGTAGTATTTTATACAGAGGTGTAGTTATAGTAAAAGTGTTTGTCTATGGATATAAAGCCAGCATTTCATATATTTTCTTCTAAAAATAATTTCTAGCCAACTGTCCGTTCCTCACTCTCCCAAGGCTCACCTTTGGTTATGAATTAATGAGACATATTTGCATTAATATCAGTATAAACACACACTCTCCACTTGGTTTTTGGAGTGATATTGAAAGGATCTGGTTTTAAAATACTGGAATAAAATGCATCAGAGAAGTCTCAGTTCAAATGTCTGAAACTCTGGCCTCGAGGGACTTTGTGGTGTTGATTGGGACAGGAGGGGCAGGGTTAAGGTGGGCTGGGCTCTTCTGATGGCTCAGTGCTGGGAACTGGTGGGTGAGGACCCAGACTTTTGGGTTGTAGACTTTGTTTTCAAGGTCAGAATTCAAGAAATCATCTGTGGCAAAAGAGGGATGGAATTTCCACAGCTTTTGGATTGGTGGGCTGTAAAGTAACTGAAATCACCTGGAGGAAACCTGCTCAGAATGTGAAGTTTTGGAATTGCCGAGGTTGGAAAAGACATTTAGGACCGAGTCCAACCATCAACCAGCACCACTCTGTTCCCCACTAACAATGTCCTCAAGTGCCACATCCACAATTTTTTTGGACACTTCCAGGGCTGAGGACTTCACCCCTCTCCCGGACAACCCCTCCTAATGCTCTACCTTTTGAGTGCAGAACTCTTTCCTGCTGCTGGCCAAGCTGAGCCTCCCCTGGCCCAGCCTGAGGCCCTTTGCCCTTGTCCTGTCCCTGTTCCCTGGCAGCAGAGCCCGACCCCCCCCTGGCTGTGCCCTCCTGGCAGGGACTTGTGCAGAGCCACAAGGTCCCCCCTGAGCCTCCTTTGCTCCAGGCATCACCGAGACTGAAATTTATAAAGTGCTGCTTTGAATAAAAAGGGACAACCTATTTGTGAACTTGTTTGCTTTTGCAATTTTCACGTGAAATTGCTAACTTTATATCAGCATTTATTCTGCTGGCATCCGTTTATTCAAGTATTGAGGCAGAGCAGAGATTGAAGAGGGATTTTCTCTTTTAAAAAAATAAATCTTACAAATCCAAGTGCCACAAAGAAAGTATGTGGGGTACCTGGTACATATTCTGCAGAGGGACCATCCAGTTAGGTGGTAGGATAATGTCAGTGTGATTCCACTTCCTCAACCTGACTCCTGTTGCAGGTGCTGTGGTAGGAGAACCTAATGTATTCCAGAACAGTGAGTTCATGGCAGTCTGCCCTCTGCTTATTTTGTCTTTTTGCTAACTCATAAAAGCACCGTAGAAGTACATTTCTTTGAAGTGTTTGCAAGGTTATTTTAACTGGAAAGTTAAAATATAGAGTATTACCTTTGAATGTGCAAGAGGTGTAAAACACTGGCCTTAGTGTCATAAATACACAATGAAAAAAAATACCTGGGATTTATGTTCTGTGACAGCACTTCCATAAAACACTTCTGTGATGAGTGAGGAACAAGTTTCACAGAGCTGAACTTTAAAACAAACTTTATTGCTGGAGCTGCTGCTGTTTTCCAGGATGAACCACACGGTGGGAACTTCAATCTCTTCCCCGCCTTTTGCTGTTTGTGAATTAATACTGCAGGTCATTTTAATTCTTACATAATTTTTGTGCTTGTGTCTGCTTAGAAGCCAAATGGGATGAAAGGATGAATCATTAGTGCTCTCAAGTACGAGAATCAGAAGCTGCTCAGAATTTAGATTGGAGCTCTCTGAATAATACACATAATTAATCTCCCGGGAATGCCGGAAACTGAGGATTTTGATGCATTTAATTGTACATCAAGCATCTTTTGCTTCCCTCAGTAAATGTCAGGTGACCCAGATGGAGCTGCACCTTGAACAACCCGAGCACAGAAACAACGGGATATTGGAGAATCAATGGGAAATTTGCACCGTAGCACTATGAGGAGAGAGATGATTTTTGCCACCCTTTTTCCTCAAGAGCTGGAACATTCCCAGTTTTCTGGAATCCCAGAGCCCCATGCTGTGTTGACATCAGCTGTCCTCACTGCTGCTCCATAAGTTCCATTGGAATGGAGGGACTTTCTTCCTCACTGCCTGAGCCAAACCCTGGAGTCTCTCATTTTTGGGAGCTGCTGTCAGAAGCTGACATTTCTTCGCTGTTTGTTTCAGGTGACAAGAGCTCAGGTGAGCCATTGCAAGCAATTCACTTAATCCCCTTCATTTTCAAGATAAAATTACTTTATTCTGGAGTCATTGCTGCAAATTCAGTAGAAGAAACTCTTCCTTGTGAGGGTGGGCAGGCCCTGGCACAGGGTGCCCAGAGCAGCTGTGGCTGCCCCTGGATCCCTGGCAGTGCCCAAGGCCAGGCTGGACTTTGGGGCTTGGAGCAGCCTGGGACAGTGGAAGGTGTCCCTGCCCAGGGCAGGGGTGGCACTGGTTGGGCTTTAAGGTCCTTTCCAACCCAAACCATTCCATAACTCTCTAAATAAGATTTCTTCACCTCAGTGTAGTTTTTCATCTCCAGTCAAGGGCACATTTGGAGAGAACACTAGGGAAAACCAGCCTGTTGAGTTCAAGAATTGGGGATTTACTGCAGAGTGATGGTTGAGGCCTTGCTTTGAGCAATCCTTGAGCAGGGCAGCACTGTGGGACTGAGGAGGCAGGAGAGACAAAGAGGGTGTTTGGCAGGAAAAGCTGTGGGCTCAACCTGTGTGGGAGGTTTTAGCCCTGAGCCTGTGGAGCCTGGAGGTCTTCTGGCATCTCAGAACAACGCTGCTGCCTGGGCTGTAAGAAAAAAAAAAACAACTCCTTTCTTTCTATCCTTGAGGCAGTAAAATTCAATGCTGTCTCTGCTGTTGAGCAGGATGGTGTCCAAGCTGGAGAAAACTTTGTTCTAAGCGAGAAATGATGCAATTTTGCAGGGGTTCTTTAATGAACTTCTTTAAGGCTGAATATTTTGCAACCCTCTGGATTAAAGAGAACATCTGTGAAAGTAAAGGTGCAAGCAATGATCTGCTTGGAGTATATTCCCAATTCCAGGGTGAGAAATCTCAGGGAGCCAATTACAGTCCTGAAATTCTAAAACATGCAATCCACACGTTAGAAACAGGGTTTAATTTGAGTAATTAACTAAGGCTGTAAATATCACATGGAGCTGCTAACGAATGAGACATGATGATAGTGGGAGAATGGATTTTAATCCTCAGAAGGACCTCCAGAAATCTGGGGATTTCATATCCCAAGCTGCTTTACATTGATTCTTTAGTAGTGTAACATGTGTTTGCCTCAGAAGTTGTATATAAAATAGAAGTTATTGGAGTTTTCTTCTACATTTATATAATTATTGTATGTCTCGTTGTGCTGGAGAAAATGCAGAAAAACGTCAGTGTATTTTTGTTATAGTGAAAAGCATTTCATGATGGGAAGGAAGAATTCTAGAGGATAAAACTGATTCTCCATCAGGCTCCCCCCACCACTGCCAGGAAAGGGAGCAGTAAAGTTGCTTCACAAGGTCACTGGTGAGACCAGAAACATCTGTCAGGAAAATGAATTCCAGATTTCTGCAGCTGCCTTCTGCCCTTGCCAGGCTGTGCCATGGGGAGGCTGGAAATTTGCTTTAGGAGTTGAACTAGTTTAACATTTTTCATTTAAAAATGTTGAGGTTTTTTTGTTGTTTTTTTTTTTAAAGAAAAGGAATTGCACTGTTCCATAAAGAATCAATATGGAGCTGATCCTTAAATTATACAGATTCATAGTACAGTTTATATTTTAAATTCTTTTGCTGTTTTGGGGAATAGTTTCTCCAGTTCTGGGTATAGTGGGTTACTTTGGGATGACACAGAAGAATAAGGAATCGAGTGCCAGAGCCGTATTTAAGTTGAAACTGAAGCATTTCTAGATTTAATATCCCTCAGTACCTCCATGGTGACATAAAATACGATTTTGAAGAGGTTAGACAGGAATAAGCAAGTTCTGCATACAGAGGCTGTTTCCTGAAGAAGAAATTTTAAGGCTTTATGTTAAAATTTTCGCACTCTACAGGAAGGATAATTTTAAAAATCACTCGTTTTTTCCCTATCCTGAATTTTTCTTTGATCATCCATTACTACCCATGTCTAATGACTTCTCTGTGGTGCTCTGCATCTGCCCCTGCATGCAACAAATCCCTTTTCATCCAGGTGTGGGGAGGTCTGGGACCTCTAGAGCTGGCTGGTATCACCTGTCACTTTGATTTTAGGTAAAATACACGACAAAGGATTTTTCTCCTGTTATGATTATCCCAAAGTCTCCGCCTCTTCCTCACACAGTAATTCCTGTTTCTTTTCTTAATTCAGGCAGTTCTTCCGTCGTTATTTCTCCCAACATTTTCTTCCTCACATTCTCTGTCATGTTAGGAATTTTTTTTTTCATTTCAGAGTTAAAAACAAAAGTTTTGAAATTTAAGGGCTACATTTGCTAGCAAGAAAATTGAAACAGCTTCCAGCAACAGTATGTCACATCAATTTATCTTTGTGGTAATTAACTGAATAGAGTAAAACATTAATTAGATCTTAATAGGTTGAAAACTGCAACAAAACATCCTTCACTTTTGTTACTGGATTCTGCTTGCAGAGTATTTGTACTTATTATGGCATTTTCCCCTAAACTGAAGTTACATTTGTTCCTTAGAAGCAAAATATAACCCAAAAACCAAGAAACAAATTTGGGAAAAAAAAAAAAAAAACCAAAAAACCCACAAAACCACAAAACTAAAAAGACACACCAAAAGTTTATGCTTTTATTTGACTCTGTTCCATTTTCTTTGCTGCAGCATTCCCTGGGGACACCATACTCCTGTTCCCTGGAATGGCACCTGGATTTTGGGGCTGCAGCTGCCTTGAGTGAGCTTTTTTCCCTGCTTTTGCTCTGCTGAATATTCACAGGTTTCAGGGTCTGTACCCCGAATTTTTCACTCTGCACTGGTGGCATTTTCTTCTGCTGAGGGTCTGTCAGTGCATGTTTGGAACCTTTGGCCCCTCAGAAAGGGGTGTTACATTAATTAACTGCTCCCACAACTTCCTCAGAGGGTTGGGAACAAATGAAGCCTCCCCCTGTGCTGTCTCCAAAAATCTGGTGGAATAACTGTAAGTCAAGGGCTGAGTCAATGCTTATTTCCTTTTTTCCTTGAGCTCCCTCATGGAGCTCTTCACTTCGAATAATTCAGGGAATAAAGCAGGGAAATTTCCATAACCCTGCTCCCATGGCCTAAACAAAAGGAGAAGGTAGGATTGCTCAGCATCCTGTCAATTAAAAGCCAAACAAACACCTTGGCACTGCTGCTGTGATTAGTAAATTAGGAGGTGCAGAAGGTTTTTTGGCTCTGTGTTTTGACTAATCCTGACTAAGCTTCATCTCCACCAAAGCCTCATTTAGACGTGGCTGGATTTTGCAGAGCTTTAGAAGAGCCCAAGCAGCAAGTCAGTGGGAAAGGAATTTATATCCTTATAGCTAATCAAACAAAAATAATCAGCTGTATAGAAAGAAGAAAGGACTGAAAATGAGGGGATGAGAGGGGGACAGAGATGCTGCAAAAGGAAAGTCCTGACAGTGCAACAATACCTGGACAAATCCTTTTTAAAAGTGCTTGTCCTAAAAGTGTAGGTGGTCTTTTTTTTTCCATTTTTTAAAAATATTATTAGATCAGACATCTTTCTTTTTCCATCTTTATTTTTGCACTGCAGTGTTTGGTTAGGATTTTCTGCTTTCCTCCCTGACCCTAATCAGTGTTCCCAGGATTTGCCCTTATTCAGCCTTTACCATTCTCAGTCAATTGGGGCAGGTTCTGTGTTTGGTTTAGCTTGGCTGGGCAGTGTGACTCGTGAATCCCTCCATGGCCATTCAATACTGTGGAAGAATTTTCTATCACTGATGTGATTTTAAACTCACCCTTTGGACAAAGTGAGCTCTTTGTGATGCCTTCTTTTTTGGCACAGAGGTTTTCTTGGAGCCAATAGATAGTTGAATGTTCCATTCAGGGGAGAAAAAAAAAAAAAAAAAAAAAAAAAAGGCTTTTTTTTCTTCTTTTTTTTTTTTTTTTTTTTTTTCCAGGTTGTGTGTGTTTTCTGTGGATTTACAGCACTAACTCTTCTCTGTGTTCGTGTCTTGCTCTCAGACTCAAGCTGTGTCACACAGGAGGCTCTCAAATCCAACTCCCTGCGTTTTCTCTGTCATGAAATTCTTTGCATTTCCTCACCTGTGTAAGTACAGCTCAGGAATTCCTTCAGCTGCATTCCTTAGTGAAGGAGTGCAAAGGAGCAAAGGCTCCTTTCTCTGCCATTTGGTACCCCTCTCTTCTAGGAATATCCCAGTTTGAGAGTTTGAGCATGGATGCTGCTGGGAATAACCCAGCATGAGTGCAGGAAGAGAGGAAATCCAAACAGGCTGCCTTGCTGAGAGTGCACATAATCACCAAATCCAAGGGATTGGGTGGGAATCCAAATTAACCTCTTCTCTGACTGATTAGAAGTCTAATTAGAAGTTTGGGTGAGAAGGGATCTTAAAGCTCATCTCATTCCAGCCCATGCCATGGGCAGGGACACCTTTCACTATGCCAAGGTGCTCCAAGCCCTGTCCAACCTGGGGCTTGGGACACTTCCAGGGATCCAGGGGCAGCCACAGCTGCTCTGGGAACCTGCCAGAGCCTCTCCACCCTCCCTCAGAGGGAAGAATTCCTTCCCAATATCTCATCCAACCCTGCTCTCCTCCATCCTAAGGCCATTCAGGTCATTGCTATTCTGCAGTTTCTATGTGTGTTGGTATCTGGCAGCCCAAATGAACTGTGCCAAACCTTTAATGGTTTTTCACTGTAGATTCTCCTCTAACACGAGGCATTTAGGCCACCAGGCACCTGCCCTTCCAGCAGTCTGTGCTGGATAATCCTGCTGCACATTAATCAGAATGCTCTGAGATGGAGCAGCTCATTTTGCTCCGGTGTCCCCTGCAGCGAGGCTGCTCTCAGCATCCTGCCTCAAACTGCCCGTGGCTCTTTTATACATATCTATCCTGTGCCTTCGTTTTGCTGAGCTTAGTTTGTGTTTGCCCTTGCACAGCTGGTGAGTGAAGAGAGCAACAATCTCACCTCTGGGCCTTCGTGTTGTCAGATTTAAGAAGTTAAGCTCATCCTGCCTTGTTTTGTTAAACTCTCTCGAGGTCTTTCTCCCCCCTCTAATTCCTTCTCTTCACCTCCTCTGCACTCCAAAATGATTAATTTCAAGTACACAGCCCAGACAAGAGGTGGTGTTGGAGATAAGACCTCACGTTGCTCCCTGGGATCTCAGCAGGCCTCTGGCTCTACCAGTGACCAGGCAAATGGACTTGGCAAAAAAGCAGCAGCAAAACTGAGGATTGAAAAAGCCTTTTGAAATGTGAGCAGCTTGGGGAAGCGAAGCGTGAAACTGTCAAATCACACACTTGGCATGTCCTGCTCTATGTGCGGAGTCACCTGGAAGTGGTTATGACATCAGAGGTTTGATTAAATATTTTGCAGTATAAAAAGGAAAGCACCATATTTAACTGTTGGCCAAGATCCAGAGCCAGCTGAAGCTGTTCTGCTTAGCTTCTGCTTTATCAGCCATATAGTTTGATCATATAAATGGATTGTTTTAGGTTCGGGGTTGTGTGATTTTTTTTTTAATCAGTGGTCAATTTAGTGACTTTTTGGTTAATCTCAGGTGTTAGGCCCATTGTGGTCATTCAGAAGTATTTTCCTGTTCTCTCCTGCACTGATCCTGTGCTTTTCCACTCATAAATAACAGATTTAAGGAATCCACAATGTGAACAACTGGTCTGTGATGCACTTTCTGATTTGATGTTTGAAGCTGCTGTACAATCTGTGAGACTGAGCCTCTGCTGACATGACTGAGAAGGTCCAGGCTTTTGTTCTGGAGTTCTTGGTGTGTTTCTCCAGTGCCAGCTGTGAACAAAGCACTCCAGAGCCCTAAGGAGACATTCCCAGGCTACTGAGCCATCTGCTTGTGAGACTCAGGATCAGGACAAAGCCCCCCAGGTTCAGATTTTCACTAGACAATAATCATCTCTCCAGGTTTCATCCGGTATTTGAGATGTAGCAAGATGACAAGCTTCCATCATCTGCTGAGGGCATGAAGTTCTCCACTTCCCCCTGGCACAATGACCATTGAAACACACTGTGGGAAGGCTCATGTCTGACAGACAACAGGAATGCTCACATCTGACATTTTTGGCTGCTTCTGCGGATGATGCTGTTCACTCTGTGGGGCCTTGTCTGTCACTGGGAGCAGTTCAGCAGCACGAGCTGCAAGCTCAGCACAGCAGCTTTTTCTTGGCTGTGTCAGAAGTGATGCTCCTGCTGCTCCATGGATCTGGCTCCAACCTCGTGGGGAACCTCCATGCTCCATGTGCATGCCCCGGGCTGGAATTACTGCCAGGCTCTCTTGAGGTGTGCATGGAACTGGGGTGCTTCTGTCTTGGTGTAAATTATCACAGAATCATGGAAGGATTTGGGTTGGAAGGGACTGAAAGTTCATCTCATTCCACCCCAGCCATGGGCAGGGACACCTCCCACTGTCCCAGGCTGCTCCAAGCCCCAGAGTCCAGCCTGGCCTTGGGCACTGCCAGGGATCCAGGGGCAGCCACAGCTGCTCTGGGCACCCTGTGCCAGGGCTTCACCTCCCTCCCAGAGAACAATTCCTTCCTAACATCTCATCCAAAAAAGCCTTGGTGTCTGACTTTAATGCTGAACCATGGCTGCTCGTGCAGGTATTGTTGAGGCAGGCTTTAGAGGTGGTGCTGTTTTGTGCACTCTCAGCACTGGGCTGGAACTAAAGTGTGGTCACAGGGCTGGGCTGGGTGACTTTTAGAGCATCTTAGAATAATCTATCTGAGTATGGAACTTCTATAGGATCTGGGCCCCATTTTGCAGGACTCCTAAATGGCCTTATTTCTTATTCTGATCTGGTAGAGATGATTAATTTGCTTCAATACCTTAATTCTGAAATGTGTGACTTTGATTTTAATGTGGGTTAAACCTTGGATTTTGATCTGGGTTGCAACCTAGTCCACAACAATGTCTGTGACAAAAATTCAATATCTTTTATGGCTTATTGATTTTAACTTGCTCTGTAGAAACTTTTCACATCTGTTGCTAATTATCACTGAAATCACTACGTTAATGACTTTTGCTTAAATACACTTTCACTTCAATAATTTTCATAGTGTGTTAATTGTTGTTCCAAGCTAAGATTTTTTTTTAACAGATATATTTGCCTCAAGTAAATGTCTTAAAGTGTTCTTGGCTGTTGTTTTTGGAGGTGTGTTTTTTTTTTCTGGTGTGTGTTTTTCTGGGTTTTGTTTTTCATTTTATTGCTCTTCAGCTCCTGAGTTGTCTTTATCTGAATAACTGCAGCTGTTCTTAACACCAGCCCTTCCCCTCCTGTGAACGAGCACCAAGCCCCTCTAGGAGGAAGGATGTGTATTTTGACTTTTATATGTTAGGAGAGCAGTTTTGGAACAAATTGGGAAGGATTTCAGACCTACAGCTGCTCTGGACTTAGGTGGACTAGAAATAGAAACAGGAAAGCTGCTGTATTTTCCATACTTTCCTATGTAGTTTCAGAATCATGTTCCGATTCATGTGTATGCGAATGGCTTAAGCTGAATTATCTTGAGAATATTCTGATGTTAGAGTCTGTTTTCCCAGGTTTTACCCACCTGATAAGGAGTTTATTCCACCAAAACTGAAGGTGCCCACACTTGTTTTGAGCACTTACTTTTATTGTTGCTGTCTCCTTGGCTGGAATGAGCTCTGTTATATTTTTCTATTTCTCTATTGAACTGTGCTGCAGATGACAAAGCACAGCCTGCTCCTACCTTTGCAATTTCTTCCCAAGTGCCCAATTCAGTTTTCTTCCAGTTGTTATTTTAATACCATACAGTAACTCATGATTTTCATAAATTCTCTTGGTTTGGTGATGTGCTGGCACCAGCTGCTGCCAGAGGTGCACAAGTGCCCTGATGAGGGCAACTCATGATGAGTCCTCTCCTCTTGACCTCAGCTGGGGAATTATTTTTAGCAGTGCTCTCCTCCAGGCCCTCTATTGTTTGCTGAGACAATGCAGCTGCACTAAAATACCTCTGTGCACCCGGCATTTTGCATTTCTTCAGCTGCGTTCCCAAGGTAAAAGGAAAAGATGAAATTCTTCACAGCTGAATTGTGGAATTCCAGAGAAAATGCCTATTTCATCTCCTCCAGCCTTGCCTGTGTCTATTAAAGGCACAGAGAACACAGCAGCCTCCCTTAGCCCTTATTCAAAACAACAAAGAAGAAACTAGAATTTTTAAAGTAGAATCTGTCCTGCAACCATTTGGATTTTTTTTTTCCTGGAGTAGCCAATAATTCCAGAAATCAATGTCCAGAAAAAATGATTAAGAAACCATCTTACTCTTTCTGCTGCTATCAGCCAACACTGTTGTTTTAAAACCTGTTGTCTAATTTAGCATATTAAACCACAATATACTTATTCTGTTTCTTGTCAGGCATGGAAAGGAAATGAAAGATCTCTTGAAAGATTTTTGACCCTATTTCTTCCAAGAGTTTAAAAAAAAGAAACAACAATAACAATAAAGCTGCCAAAATGATACAGAGATCTTATCTCAGGCCTGGATGTTCCATTGGTTTTGATCAGCAATATTGGACACGTAGGGATTTTAGCTCTGTAATGGTTTGGATTATGGCTGGTTTTTGTGAAAGCAAAATTGCTCCGTTTTAGTCCACTTATGAATAACAAAAGGCTGTGAAATCTCAGTCATGGTGTTTGGTTTCCTTTAATGTTTATGTTGAAAACTTAGGGAAATTGGTATCTAGAGCTTATAATTAAAAATCAAATATGAAATTGAGTCTGCATCCTGCTTCAGGATTGATTCAAGTCATCCCTAATGATGGGGGAATGCTTCTGCCATGATTACACAGCTTCAGGCTCAGAGGAAAACCCTTTAATTAGCTGGGAGAAGAGAAGCTGCTGTGGCTGAGGCTTTGCAAGGTGCTTAATTTGCCTACTTGTCTTCGACTGCAGGTGCCACTAATGCTGAAAAAAACCACCATGTTGTAGAAAATGTTCAGGTTTTGGGGAAGGAATATTAGAGAAAGACTAAATTATTTCCTCAATTCCCATTTTTTAGTATTTTGTCCCATGGTATTAATCTATAAATACATTGAGATGTCCTTGAAAATCATAATTTCTCTTTTAGCAGTGATGGCTAAACTGACTTCCTTCATTTACCCTCAAAATAATTGTTCTGGTTATTCTGATGTTTTGATTATTAACCATGGAACACACTGATTCCAGGGGCCACAGAGAGCAAATAATCTGATATTTTTTTTTTATTTTTTTTTTTACATCAGGATACATTTCCCAGGAAGTTTGTTGGCTTCCTAAAAAAGTCTTTATCACCACATCAGTGATACTCCTCAGCTCTTGCCATCCTTTAAGACTGGGGCTCTGTTTTCAGAACTCAAGAAAATACTGCCCTTTTTGGGGTGATTTTTTTCTTTTAAATCAGTGCAAGAGCAACGCAGGAATACTCATCAGTTTAGTGCTTCCTGTCAGGTTTTATACACACTGCCTGAAGCATAAATCACTTAAAAATTCATCTTTCAGAAATCATTGCCACTTAAAGGAATATTTATCCTTTCTATGAGCTGGACATGAAAAGCCCTGAAGGAAAGCAGATGCTTTTGCAAAGGCTTGATGAGGTACCTGGGCTTGCAGTAGGATTTTTTTTTTTTTAAATCAGACCAAATGCTTGATCTTTAGCATTTTAAGGTGGTTTGATAATGCTGACTTGTAGCTGGACTAGTTTCTGATCTATGCTGCATTTTTTGTTCACCAGAGTGACAGCTGTACTCACTTTTTACGGCCATTCTGTACAGCAAGGTGTATGTTTTTATTGTGTCATGTCTGAACACAAGGAGATGAATGGAAGCTGTTCAGAGGAGCAAAGAATGAAGATGGTGGTGACCAGTTGGCATTGCTGGAGCCAACAATTAAAGGGAATTACTGGAAATACAGGAGCTTTGGGACCTTCATTTACTGAAACACACCACCAGCACACCTGGGGTCTGCCTCCCAGAACATTTTGGGTACTGATCCCTCTGTTCACCCCATCCTGAGGTGATTCTTGCACTTTCCTGGCATCACCCTCTGTGACCAGGCCTTGTCCTGGTGATGAAATACCCTTATCATATGGGCAGGTTACACTAGGAAAGATGGAAAATCAATCCCTGGCACCTCACTGTATTCTGGCTCTGTGAGTATCAGAGTGAGGTGCAAAACTGATGGAAAGATCAGAGGAAACACGGAATTTCAGCCCAGGGAGTCTTGCTTGGTGTGGGATTAGTTCCCTGTGTGGGCAGTGCTGGTGATGGGAGCTGCTGCTGGCACAGAACTGGAGGCACTGGTGGATCCACCTGGGGGCTGAGCTGACCTTCAGTGGGACCTTGGGAGGTTGGAGAGTGGGGTGGAGAGAAACCTGATGAGATTGCCACATTCCACAGGGAAATGTGGGTCTGCACCTGGGCAGGAACAACCCCCAATGCCAGCACAGCCTGGGGGGACCCAGAGCAGCTCTGTAGGGAAGGACCTGGGGCTGCTGGTGAGACACAAGGTGACCATGAGCAGAGTGTCCTGGTGGCCTGCAGGGCCAGAGGGATCCTGGGGACAGCACGAGGAGTATGGCCAGCAGGTCAGGGAGGGATCCTGCCCCTCTGCCCTGCCCAGGGGAGGCACATCCAGAGTGTTGTATTCAGCTCTTGCCTCTGCAGTTCAAGGACAAGAAACTACTACTGGAGAGGGTCCAGCAGAGGCCACAAGGAGGATTTGGGGTCTGGAGCATGTCCCTGATGAGGAGAGGCTGAGGGAGCTGAGTCTGGTCAGGCTGGAGAAGGGAAGGCTGAGGGGGGATCCCATCAATGCACACAGACATCTCCGGGGGGTGACAGAGAAGGGTGCCAGGCTCTGTCCAGTGACAGATCGAGGAGCAGTGGCCATACAACATAAGTTTCACCCCAACACGAGAAGGAACTCTCCATGCAGAATGGCAGAGCCCTGGAACTGATGCCCAGGGAGAGTCTCCCTCTCTGGAGACATCCCAAACCCAACTGGATGTATTCCTGTGCCACCCATTCCGGGTTATCTCCAGAGGCTCCTGCCAGCTCCAGCTCTGCTGGGATTCTGGGAATATTTCCTGTGCCAGTTTGTGGCCCTGCAGTGGGCAGTGTATCATGCAGAGGTGGTGGTTTTGTCTGCTACTGCCCTGCCTTGCTCAGTGTGAGAATTCCAGGTGATTTTTACCTGCTAGGAGCCACAGCATTAATCCTTGACTGAGCAGGGACTGGAACAATTTCCTCGGGTGGTTTCATTACGCTCTGGGAAATTGTCTTGGCTCCCAAGCATTTCAGGCTGAGGACACTGGCAATTCTTTATAAAGCCTCCCTCAGCACAGCTGTGCATCACAGCACCTCTGTTTAAGGCAGGGGCTCATTTTCCTGTTTGCAGGGGGGTCACAGGGAACATCAGCCCATCCTGGGGTCATCTCTTCCTCCTCAGGGTTGGCAGTTCCTGCTGTCAGCATCCTGTAACTAGTGTTTGGGCACTGAATTATTTAGTGTTCTGTGTTTCATAGCTGCTGAAGGGATGAATTTTATTTATTGCCTCAGGAGCTGGTTATTCCATGTCTGAGTAGGTGGATATTCATGGAGAGAGAGCTCTTCACTCACTGCCCTTGCACTCCCCAGATTTGTTTCTCCTGTCCGAGGAACAGATTCTCTTTCTCTATGAAGGGAGAGCCATGTAAACTCTGTTTAAAGGTTGTAAAAAGAGTTGGGGTGTTTTTATATTGCCTAATCTCATGGGGAGTGAAAACATTTTTATTATAAAATGCCACAGTGCCTTATCCCCTCTCACAATTCCACCCATCCTGGGCCATTCTGAACAACAGGTTTTTCACACGTTTGAGATCAATGAAAGGCGTCTGTGGGATTTTAGTCTTTCACTGATTTAAAGTCCCTCACAGTCACAGCAGTTTAAGCAGACGCTATAAAAAAGTGAAAAGAACCTCTGTGTTAAACTCTGTAAAGTCACAGAGCCACAGAGTGACTCTGGATAAAGCATGGGTTTTAATTCCAAATCTATTTTATTTCCTACGAGGCCTTAATGTTATTATTTGTAGCTATAAAGACATGGCTGACCTAGAATAGACTATATTTTAATCTCATTAGGAAAAAAAAATTCAGTATTTATGGTCTTGAATTAATTGGGTGATTAGCTTTGTTTTAAACATGATTTAGGTGGCTCTACCATGACTTTACAAAGGAAAGGTGATCCTGAGGTCCCCTCACTACCTGCAGTGTGAGGTCTCAGAAAGGTTTAGCAAAAAATGTTAATTTTATTATACAGTTAAAAGCCACTACTAATGTGAAAATGGCACAAAACCTATCTAGATCTTGTTTGCTTTTAGTTGGAAACTGGGGTTTTTTTTTAAATGTAGCCTTACATTTAAGGCTACATTTAACTGACTTTTGGTTGATTTTTTGTGGTCTGGTTTGTGTGCCCATGGTCAAAACCTCTCTCTTAAGACACAATAAGGAGAAGCCATTTTAATAAGTTTATTTTTGTTGTGAATCTCATCATGTATATTCAGTAGGCTGACTCTTACCTTTTTATTTGTTTGAGAAAAGAGCAGGGCAGATCTTTTTTTTTTTTTTTTTTTTTTTTTTTTTTTTTTTTTTTTTTTTTAGTTTTTCAAAACACAGCCATGTCTGTTAAAATTAATTAGAGTTGAAGGTCAGAGTGTCAGTGCTGCCGGAGTTGTTATGACACATTTTTAGGAGCCAAATCTCAGCAGCATTTAGAATCACAATCAGCAAAATTCCGTGAGAGGAGCTGAGGGGAGGATGCTGATTAAACTTCTGCTCATGCTGTTGCTCTTGTGCTGATTTAAAAGAAAAAAAAAAAATCACCCTAAAAAGGGCAAGATTGTGGGGTCAGGAGTTCGACTGGATCCTCGTTGGTCCCTGACAACTCAGGCTCCTGTGATTCCTGACAGAAATTCCCTAACTTGCCAAAATAAGCAACCAAACAGTCCATTCATTTACTTCAGATTCACTTAAGGGTTTGGTTTTATTTTTTAAAACTTTAAATCATAGTACATAGAAAGTAAAATCTGTCAGGCAGGCTGAGAATGCAGCATTTCAAAGGCGGTGATCAGGGAGGCGTGACCCTTCCCTCTGCCTGGTTCTCCTGCTGTGCCAATGGCAGCTGGAATTTTGGATGGGAGAGGGAAGAGCTGCTCTCTGCTGTACCAACCCAAGGCTTTCACTGGATGTGGGCATCAACCTTCCCTTCCTGCACGGGGTGGTCCCTGGCCCTCTGATGTTTAAAGGGAGACATCAAAGACAAATCCCTCAGCTTGGGAACTTGGGGAATGCTGTTTGGCTGTCTCTGTTAGTGCAGGAAATCAGATTTTGAAGAGTCTGCTTGGGTTTTGGTCCTCTGGCTTGGAATTTAATTCCTACCGCTCATTTATGCACATAAAGAAGGTCAGCAGATCATGAGGGGCTGGAGGATTGAATTTGAATTTCTCTGATCTCTGGGAGCTCTTGCCTCACCTGAAACCACCCTGCTCCTTTCCTCGAAGAGAAAGTCCTTCCTTTTTTTCTCTGTAAAGGACATCAATGAACAAATTGGGAAATCTGAGCTGAGCTACTAATACATGAAAGATGTTAAAGAATCTTGGCTAATCAAGAGAATGTATTCAAGTCTGTATTTACTGGAAGTTAATCTGGTGAGCATTTATAGGTTTTTGACCTGGAATGGCAACTGAAAATGAACAATTTTGTATTACAGAATGGTTTTTGTCTGGTTGGGAATGGCACAATGCTGCAAAAGCTGTACCAATTCTAGACGTGCTATTTATTTAACGTTTGTTTAAGAACTAGATTTGTATCAGGAATTAGAAGGTTTACATTAAAATTAGAGATGATTAGGTGAACTGTTATGCCAGTTATGGGAAAGTTAAAATTAGCTTCGAGTATAATAAGCAACTTCATTATATTAATGCAAAATATTTTCCTATCATTAAAAATTTAAAGAACGTTCCAAATGTTATTTTAGCTCCTAGGGGAAAAAAAAATTAAAATCCTAATTTTTTACAGTTATTGCCTTTTTTTTTTTTTTTTTTTTCTTAATGAACTGTTATCTACAAAGTATTTTCAGAGCATTTCACTGAGAAAATACTCTAAATAAGTATCATCCAGCTTGAAGGAAAAGAGCCATTTGGGTTATTTTCTGTCTCTTCCCTCAGCACCTAATATGAAATTAATTTATTAATTGTCTGAAACGACTCCAGAGCAGTGCTGCACTGCTCCTGCTAGTTTTGATTTCCTCAGAAAGCGCCTTGTTGTTTTCACTTGGAAAAAAGCCCAAACGGTGCTTGCTGGAAATAGCAATGAGATGCACAGATGAGAGGGATTGTCATGGGAACGTTTCATCATCCATGGGCAGCAGCTCAGGATCCTGCTGGAGTTTCCTGGTGTGGACTGGGAGAATTCATTCCTTCCCTGCCCCTCCCACGAGCAGGAGAGGGAAGCCCTGTCTGGCCAGGGGGTTTCAGGGATAACAAGGCCACACACAAAAATAAATGATAATTTTTTTTTTCTTGGGGGAAGGGATGAGATTGTTTTGTGTGCAGGCACAGACATGCTAAAATCTACTTTTTGTTCTCATTTTCTCCCTCTAACGTTTCACGGGGACCCCTCAGGAGTAGCCTTTGAGCAAAAGGCCACCACCAAATGGTGTCAGGAGTGATTTTGGTGTCATCAAAACTCATTTCCTACCTTGAGTGTTTCCTGCCAGCTAAATCCCCACTGCTCTGGGGGCAGAGCCTGACTTACAGATTTATGAACTTATTTAAGGTTTGTACAAGAGCAAAAGAAACTTTGCTTCTTGTTCCTTAGACTGGTTATCAATGCAGCCAGTGCCCTCCAGGAGGCAAGAGAGGGAGAGTTGTCAGGGTGTTCCTGCCTTGAAAACCGCAGCCTAGGAAAAGCCAAATGAGTAAAGAAAAGTTCTTTGGTCCTGGAATTCCTCCTGATTCTCAGTTTTAGTGAGCTTTGGTCACATACCTGCTTGTTCTGTGTGCTTCACCTCAGCCAGACTCAATTACGACAACATTAAATATTGTCTGTGTGCTTACCAATGTATAAAATAATGGGAGAAATAGAATTATGACAGTGATCCATGGATGTGTTTTGGAAATCATACACAACCACAAGCAACCATCAATCTAATCCTGCAACAGTTTTCAAATTTATTGAGCCTGTGTACTGAAAATTTTAAATGAACTCATGTATTTTATTTAAATCACCGTGTTTGGCACAGCTGGGCTTGTTTTTTTTTTTTTTGGTGATGTGGTCAAATGACCTCAGAAAATACTTATTTTGAAGTATATTCCCTCTTGCTGAAATCAAGGCTGTTACTTGAAGGATAGGTAGGAGAGTACACTCAAAGGCATTAGTTATAAATCAAACCAATCCCTTCTCTGCAAAGCCTTGATTTATGCACGTCAAATTAACTTTTCCAAACTTGCTGTAATTTATCTCAAACACAGGACTTCTCAGAAAAAGGGAAATGAAATGTGTTTGTGCTGTGCACTCAAGGTAAAATTTTCGAGTCAATATTAATCAGGGGCAATGTGTTCCAGGATGAAGGGAACGTAATTCAGCAGATTCCTTTGGAGCAGCAGTTGTTCTCCTGGCTGACCGAGGGACCAGAAAAAAATGGTAAGAAAACTTCTTCTTTTAACTGGAAAGTGTGTCTTCAATTTTCTCCCTGTCTCTTTTTTTTTTTTTTTTTTTTTTTTAATTTTAATTCACTGTATTAATAATATAAAAATGCATATTGGGAGTTTCGATGGTGAAGTGTTGAACAGATAAAACAGGTAAAGATTAAACTGTTTAACTGGAATTGTGTAATAGTAAAGAAAGTGTGATGGTTTATTACCACCAGAGGTATAACTAATATGTCATTTCTGCTGTTCTGCATGTACAAAAAATAGTTCTGGGGTCTGGGATAGATTTATTATTCTTCATTGATTGCCTCATTCTGTAGCAGGAGGTTTCTGGCAGTAAAGCAGCAGAACTGTCACATCCATCATGATGTGTCAAAGATGTGTCAGGGCTGGGGCTCTTTTTTGAACTTTACTGCTCCTGAAAAATGTAGCTGAGCATTATAGGCAGAAGTCTGACATTTCCAAGATGAAAATCAATCTTTTTTTATGTGGTGATTCTCAAAGCAGACTTGAGCTTTGATTGCACAAGGGGTGGTAGCACACGTTGGGAGATACAACAGGGACACCAAATAATTTGGGTAACAGATATGGCAGGTGTTCTGTAATGAATATAAATTGGAGAAATGATCATAGAAGAGACACTCGAGTCAAGATGGCACAGCAAACATTGATCTGCTGCTGTCACAGCTGGGAACCTGAAGGTGTTTCTTTTTGTGTTTGTGTATTTTCTTGTATTTCTCTTTAAAGCTGGGAATTAACCTGGTAAATACAGCCCACTGTGAATTTATATTCCATATTATATCATATTTAGCAGGGGAAAAAAAAGAATTATTGTTAAAATTAATTGCCAAAAGCATGAAAAGCAACGAGAGGTCCTATTGTACAGGAAGGGAGGGCAGATGAAACACTTTGAGCTTTAAAATGAATGCTAAAAAAAATGTTTGAGCAATCTATATAATTGTTAGTACCTTGAAAAAAGGAAAGTCGTTGTGTCACAGGTCCAGGGGCTCAGCACCTGGGCATTATGGTGTTATTAGAGACAAAAAAGGACAGTTTTGTGCTGGCAGCTGTGTCTAGAGGCAGCAGAAGTCTGAGGAGAAGGGCAGCATGGAGCCACAAACAGCCAGACAAGCACAAATTTTTAGATACTGGGAATGTGATGATAAAATATTTTGATGTTGGGTTGTTACCCAGGGAAGATGTTTGGAAATAATGAGCAGAGCAGTCTTGTTGTCTCATATTTTTTTTTATTCAGGGAAATACCTAAATAAATAAGACGATGATGTGATACTCAGTTGTCCCTGTCTAAGAGGAAGGAACATGGAAATTCCATGTAGTAGCCACTCTCAAAGATAAGTTTCAAGATAAGTTGCTATTGAAATCAGGAGGTTTCAGCTTGGTTTTTCCTCAGTTTAACCACTCAAATGCGTGCTGACTTTCCCCACAAATAATTTCCTGTCAGCCACGAAACCCTGACTCAGTTTTGTTAAGGGGTTTAGCAACGCATGAAATGCAGAATTAGGAGAGGAACAGTTTCATCCCTCTGAGTTTCTAGCAATTATTTAATTTAGGACAAACAGCAGAAGTCCCTAGAGCACACGAGTAGTCTGAAGTTTAAACAAGATGACAGCTAAGATGGATCGATAATTTCTCATCCCTACAGTTACTAATAATGAGGTGAAGAAAGGAATATTGGCTATTTCCAAGCTAAAGGCACTGAGAGAAGCAAATCCACTCCAGAGTGGACCCCATTAACACAGATTGCCTTCAGCCCATTAAGCCACAGCACTGAGCTGTTTTGAGTAAGAGTTTGTTCCTAAAACTCTGGAAGCCAAGGAATTAAACTCTACCTGAGTTTTAAAAGCATGTTTTCTGAGCCTTAATAGAATGACACTTTGTCTTACTTTTGTGTCTCCAGTCATGCAGGAAATTAGAGGACTGGCTTCTTCCTGCAGACTTTGGGTTTCAGGCTTCAGGCTCAATTTGGCAGCTTATATTGCTCAAATTGGCTTGTAAATGAGATATTTGTTTCTAAAGTGCAACTGATATCAGCTTGCTTACAAATACTTACAACGTGGACATGTCTCTCATTTGATTCTGTAATTATATGATGGTTTTTCTTGTCAAGAAGGCTTAGAAACTTAATATTGATTTATGTTCCTGAGTTTCTGAAACTGCAATGTGTCATTGTTGAGCATAATTTAGAGTGGCCTTTTTTCCTCCCCTCTAATCTTGTATGTGCCAAGCTTGAGCTCATTTGGGGCTGGAACGATCTCAAAATTCATTTAACCCTTGTGTGGGTGTGGTGGCAGTGGCATGGATGAAGATGATGTCATTGAGGTGTCTGATTTCTTTATGGTTATCTGGTTGCTATGAAATGATATTTTCAGTCAAGGCCCTGAATAAACTCAGCATGAGAATTGTTAACACTCCTATCTCTTGGGTGTCCTGTGAGGCTTTATCTTCTCCTGACACAGCAGGAGGTGGACATGGATGCTCTGCTTGCCCATGTTCAAAATGCACTGGAGGTGCTGCAGAGGGCTGTGCTGACGCCCCAAAGTCAGCCAGACCTTGAAGGGATCTGTCCATGCCTTCTCAGTAAAGTGAGTTCCTCAGTGATGCCCAAAATGTTTTTAAAATGAAAATTTAAAAGTGCCAGGTTTTGATGGAATGAAAATTCAAACAATCAATCTTTCTTGATGAACAAGGAAAAAAAAAAAAAGGTAAAAAATCAAGGGACTGTCTTCTAACCCAACCCCTTCTGGGGCTCAATAATTCTGTGATTAACAGATTCTGTGTTGTAATAATACATTGAGGGTCAGCTACATTTAAGGAACACAGTGGTATGTATGTTTTCTGTCAGGTTTTTCCCTTGTATTTGCATTCCAGACCATCTGTAGAGGCCCAGACAAACTGCAGTCTGTGCCCTAAGTCTCTGTTGAAACCACTGCATCCCAATTCTCCAGTTCAAAGGAGGCTGCACTGAGCCAATGTATTTAACATGCAGATAAATAAATGCACAAACCTGGTCCATATTTTCAATTCATTTTCATAGCAAAAATCAAATTGTGACGTTGAGGATTTTTTTCAGCTTTTGCATTAATAAAATGATGAGAACGTTCTGAACATTAAATTCTCCTGGAAATTTTTTTTGAAGCATGGTGCATTATTTGAGAGACACTTTGTGGGATGTGGAAATGAATTTTTGACACACGTTGACGATGTGATCCGAGCTCTCAATTTCCCAGGATGAAATGCAAACGAGGAGGCTGATCTGGCAGTGTCTGGATCAGGTGAACTCTCTATCATGGATACTTTTGTCTGCGTGCTGAACGTGTGCTCCCCAGTCCCTGACCTGGGATCACACAAGGAAGCGTGGGCTGTAGGCAGGAGTTTGGGCTATTTGGTTTCATTTAGATTGGGAGATTTTTTTTTTTTTTTTTTTTTTTTTTTTTTTTTTTTTTTTTTTTTTTTGTTAACTCACTGTTATTAACCATTCAAATTTATTCAGCTCAGCGTGAAGTGTTGAGGTTTCAGGACTGCTGTGCTCACCCCATGAGTTTCTTTAACTCGGAGAGGATAATTCCTGTCAGCTGGAAGGTTTCAGTACCTCAAACCACACAGCTTTCCTCTGAGGGCTGGTTGCTGGTGGGATGGAGGGCAGTGGTGGGTTGCAGCTGTAAGAGGATCATCAGAAGCATGAGGTGAGGAGGAATCCAGCAGAGAGAGGTGGTGAGGTGGGCAAAGCTCGTGGAGCATTCCCAACTGCCTGGTCTTGGGGACAACCTTCAACTGTTCATTTATTTGCTATTTGATGAGTGAAGCTGCATTTCTGTGCCTTCACTGACTGACTGGTGTCAGAGGGGGCTGTTTATCAGCAAGTGTTGCCCTCGTGGAGGGAGCCAGGCACAGGCTCAGATTGGTGCATTGGTCAGAGGGGCACGTACCTGAGGAGAAGTGTTCTGGCTGAGCTGCTTTGGTCGGAAGAACAGCCTCCTGCCGGAATGCTGTCCATGTGCAATTGTTCTTTCCTAGTTGTTCATGGCTGGGAAGTGCAGGATATACATCAGCAGCGGTATCTGTTCAATTTTTCTCTTCAACCCCCCCTCCCAGATGTGCCTTTAATGACTATTTAATTCTGAACCATTTCCATCTCTGATAAAATTGCATTAATTACTCACATTCCTGTATTCGCTTAGCTGTGAAACAGAATAAATTTTCTTGGTGTTATATCACAGCATGCTGGAACAAACTGAAATCCAGGATCCGTAGTGTTTGTGTCATCACAGGAGATCTTTGAAACACAGGCTGAAGCAGCAGAAGTGTTCTGCACTCACTGGGGGTGCATTTGTGCCTTGAGGATTACAAAGACAGGATGTTTTCCCATCCTGTATTGACAGATTTGCTGGCAAAAATATGTAAGGTAGGTTAGGTGACTATTCAGTGATGCTGTCACCCTTTAAGTTCATTGAGGAGGGAGTGTGGGCCAGCAGGAGCCCTTGGTACCTGCTGTAACCAATGGTGGTGTTAGGTTTTCCTTCACCCACCCAGAACAGCCTTTCTGCAACAGCAGCATCCAAATCCCCTTATATCTGTGTCCCTGGAATGCTTTTGGAACTGTTCACACTTCCAAAGCAGACTATCTGTCAGAGGTGTGGAGGAAGAGGAGGGGGTTCTGTGTCCCCTGGCAATGTTTTGGGACAGAAGAGGGGGACTGTTAAGAACAACCCAAAACTTCCATGGTGTCATTTGCCTGTTCTTTGAGAATATTGGTGTGGAGCAGTTGATTGTGGACCTAGAAGGCCAATGGCCCCTGGGCTGGCCCTGCTGAGGGACCGCCAGGGCTGTGTCCAGTTCTCATGGCCAGAGAGCCCTGGAGGGGCTGGAGCGTGTCCAGGGCAGGGCAGGAGCTGGGGAAGGGGCTGGAGCCCCAGCAGAGGCTGAGGGAGCTGGGAAAGGGGCTCAGCCTGGAGCAAAGGAGGCTCAGGGGGGACCTTGTGGCTCTGCACAAGTCCCTGCCAGGAGGGGACAGCCAGGGGGGGTCGGGCTCTGCTGCCAGGGAACAGGGACAGGACAAGGGCAAAGGGCCTCAGGCTGGGCCAGGGGAGGCTCAGCTTGGCCAGCAGCAGGAATTTCTCCATGGAAAGGGTGCTGAGGCCTTGGCAGGGGCTGCCCAGGGAGCTTTGGAGTGCCCATGGCTGGAGGTGTCCAAGGCAGGGCTGGAGGTGGCACTCAGTGCTCTGGGCTGGGGACAAGGTGGCCATGGGGCACAGCTGGGACTCCGTGGGCTGGCAGGGGTTTTCCAGCCTCAGTGATTTTTGACTCTACAGCAGGGCTTCTGTAATGAGGAGTTTGGTTTAGAACTGAAACAAATAGTGTGTTTTTAAAAGCCAAAAATACTTTCAGATGTAGGATCAATAGTAACACCCTGAAATGTTTTCTCGTGTTCCTTTAATGCAGGGAGGCATCCACCTTTTAGATTATTGGCTCCTTCGCATCTTAATAAATTCTGAGTCTTTCTCGGGTTTTCTTTCAAGAACAGGTTGGATGGGGCCCTGTACAACCTGTTCTAGAGAGTGACATCTCTGCTTATGACAGAGAGGTGGAATAGATTTTTCGGTCGCCCTGCAAAGCATTCCATGATCCTAGGATTCCAATCTGGTGTTCCATCTTGCCAGAGAATAGCTGGTGAGTCAGAAGTAAATGCTGGCAAACATTCCATATGCCACAGTGTAATAATTTATGCTTGAAACAAGCTTGTGCATAAGATCTCCTTTATGAAATTACAACTCCTTCTCTCTGTAAAATGGGGGTCTGGGGGTTGTGTGTATCCCCAGTTGGAGGAACAGGTTGTGCAGTTTGCTTGGGTTTGGGGGGCAGTGCTGCATAGACAATTCTGCCCACACAGTTACAAACTGGTGCCATGGGGTAGCAGATACACTTTTCCAACTCTATTTTTTTTTAACCCAAAAGGATTGTGTGATCAAACCTACTAAAAAAAAAAAAAATCGTCCCTAATGAATGTTTTTAATTCCTTTAATGTTACAAGGACACGGTTGCAAAGTATGAATCAGTCTATTGGGGGTTGTCTCAGAATTGGATGCAGATTTTTCCTTTCACGAAATTCAAAACTGTCTTAAATTCCTCTGAATTTATTTATTAAATATATAAGTATATATAACATGCATGTTATTAAATATATTTGCCTAATATATTTTACATAGAGAGTTTGAATATCGACTGATCGTGTACACTCTCTGACTCCATCCACAGTATCTTAGAGAAGACTAACTTAAAACAGAATTTAGTCCCCCTTTTTATAAAGGATAAAAAGAAAAACAATTTTTTCTGTGCCTGATGTGAAATTTTCTGCATTGCCTCAGCTTGAGGTTTACTGATTTCCACATCTGTGATGTCAAGACTGGAGACAGGCCCCTCATCCCCAGCAGTTCCGTAGCATTGTGACACCAGAGGAGGTTCAAATCAGATATTAGGGGGGAAAAAAGTCTCACTGGAAGGGAGTGGTCAGGGACTGGAACAGATTGGTCAGGCATTGGAATGAGTTGCCCAGGAAGGTGGTGGAGTCACCATCCCTGGAAGTGTTAGAAAGTTTTCTGGATGTGGCCCTTGGGACATGGTTTAGGGGTGATGCTGCTGGTGTTGGGGAGCAGCTGATGATCTTGCAGGTCTCTCCCAGCCTGGAGATAGAACTCTGTGATTCTGGAAGCCGTGACATGAACCTGGCAGGTTTCATTTGGGGCAATTTCTTCATCTCCCAGGAGATCTGCTGTGTGTTTGGGTGACTCTGCTGGTGCTAGATAGATTTCCACACCCAGACAAGGAAAAGTTATAAACAGCAGTGTAAATCCTGAGCAGCTACTGGATCTGTACAGCGCCCAAATGATCCCAGTGATCAGGCCACTGGAAATATTTGGTGAGCAAGCTTTTCCTTCAGTTTCTCGGGCAGCCAGCTGATTGTGCCGAGCAAAGCAATGTTTTCAGGAGTGTGATTTCTCAAGGGCTCTAATTGCTGTGTGCTGAGCAAGAGGGATATTTATTGGGTGTAATGCTAGAACTGCTTATTTATAAATTAATGTTATCTATTCAAAATTAATGTTGAAGAGGGCCGATTGCCATTTCAGTCAGTGTAATACATTCCTTGAGAAAGTCGTTAGTCATGCTTTATTTTTCATTAAATTGCTAATTTTGGTGGTTGGGTTTTTTTTTTTTTTCCCCATGTGACAGATTTTCTTCATATTTCAAGTTCAACTTCACCTGAGTTTAACCAAAGAGCCAAGCCCATTGGAGTGGGCTGCCCAGGGCAGTCCTGGAGTCACCATCCTGGAACTGTTTGAAAAATGAGAGGATGGGGCTTTTTCAGGTGTGCTTTAGTGGCCGTGGTGGGATTTGGTGGAAGGCTGGAACTGGATGATCTTGGAGGTCTTTTCCAGCCTTTTTGATTCAATGATTGCACGACTATGGCAGCACTTCAGGTGATTTTACAGCTGTCATGTTTTCTGTTTGCATTTCTTCCCTTCCCTTGCACCGCAGACATAAAGATGAGGCAAAGCCCAGCCTAAATGGATCATTCTCAATCTTCTTCCTAACAAAAGGGTGAAGAGAGCATAGCAGAAAAATACACCTTGCTGCCCTCACGTCTTTTGAAGCTGCTGCTTCTCTTCAAACGGGGATGTTTTCTATTTAAATATTTATTTTCATTGCTTGTGCTAACTGCAAGCTGTCCTTATGTGGGGGCATTCACCAGGATGAAGCACGAAAGCTCAAACTACTCTAAAGCAGATTATCCACTTGTGCTGTGGAGGAAATATATCCATCTTTAATCAAATTATACATTATCTTTTGTTGCAGGCTAGTAGCTCCTCAGAAGAGAGAGAGATAGGTTAGATTATTAAAAAAAAACCTATTCAGCAGCAGTCATGGTCATGTTTAAGGCCAGGCTGTGGTTCAGAGCCTAGTAAATCTTGACTTTCATCCTGTTAAACCTGGCAGCGATTGGATTTACGCTTCCCAAGATCAGGAAAAATTTAATTCAGAGAGAAGTAATGGTGTACATGCATATATTATGTCACATATATTATATTATGTCCTGTATATTATATTAAAAATGTGATAGCAAGGAGAAGAAGAGCAAGCTTGTGGCATTGGTGTATGAGTACAGAGACTGAAGCAAGTATGAAATAATGGAAATAATGAAAACAGACAAAATCCATCCTAAAAAAAAAAAGTAGTGCTAGAAATTAGGTTATCAGCACTGCCTTCATCCATTGAGTTGCCCGTGGCCAAAACATTCAACTCCAGTATTTAAATACCTCAAAATGGACATAAAGAGAAGAAATACCTGATACCTAACTGGCAATTTTATTTTTCTCTAAATGCAACCAACGCAACTTAAAATCTTTTAACCCCAAGTTGTTTTCTATTGAAACACGTTCAAGTGCAAGTAACTCTTATCAGTGTGTGGGTAGAAAGCTCCTTGCCAACTGATCTTAAACAGGCAGGGGTTTAATACACTATTAAGGGATTAAATAAAAAAAAACCAAACTGGAGATGACTTCCAGAAAGAAGCAGAAGTATGTCTCTGTGCCAGTAGTTTCCTGCAGGTTTCCAAGAGGTGAAATGGAGATGCATGAGACAGACACACCCGTAGCTGATGTGTGGCATTTTGGGGAAGGATCAAGGCACTCAAGGCAGGGCACTCCTTCCTCCTGCTGCACGTTTTCCCTGAAGGAACTCTCTGGGCTGTGATCTGGTAGAGAAGAGATGGTCAAGGAATGAAATATGTTCATTTTGTGTGAGTTTTCCTAAATTGTCTTAGTTAACAAGTCAAGGACTGTTATGCAGTCCTTGCAGTGTGTGAGTCTGTTTTTAAAGAGAGAACTCATTGCCTCCTTGAGGCAGAAACTCTGGGGTCAGGTGGAAAGTGGAGAAATGGAGCTGTTGTCACTGTTATTGTCACAACTAAGGATGTTTTGACTCAGTGTAGACTTTGAAAAGTAGGAGACTGGCTTAGTAATATAAAATTATCAGGCTAATCTGTTAATTAGACAAGTGGAGTCCCCATGTCAGGAGGTGTCCAAGGAAGATGTGGACAGGACACTCAGTGCTCTGGGCTGGTGACAAGCTGGGAACTAGGTTGGACTCCATAGAAGTCCTTTTTTAAACTAAATAATCCCATGATTCTAAATCCATTTGCTGTTTCTTTCTCCCTTTTTTTTATTTTTTTTTATTTTTAATGTACTTTATTTCTGGACTATTTATTTTATAAAATCTGTACACATTTTCCTTTATCATCTCCTGGCATTAACAAATTATGTGTGCTACGGACACCACTTAGCTCACAGAATTTTAGTTATTTTAGGGTATTTTGTTTATTAAAGAGCTCTGGTTTGGAGGAAATACAAAGATTACTGAAGTCTCTGAGGATTCAAGGAAATGAAAGCAGCATATGAGCAGTCTTTTCTGCTAAAGCTAGAAAATTACTCAAAATTATTTGAGCCAGAAATGTATAAAAATGACATGATTTTCTGGGGCTTGTGATTTTGGTGGCCTGACTCTTCTTATCTGATGTTTTTTGGTGTTACAGTTGGTGTGTCCCTGTGTCATGTTATCAACTTATACCACTTATTAATTAATTTGAAATAGAAGTATTTTTCTTCTGTCATGTTTTAAATCAAATAATGCTCTTTATTCACCCCTGGGTTTCTATGTCTTCATCCCACTCAATTTCTCATCACTTCAGATGTGTGAAGTTTTTGGTCTTCCAGAGAGAAGAGATTTTGTCCATGAGCTACAATTTATAAAAAGTTCTAGAGAAAAATCCAGGAATTCCAGCATTCCTCCCCTCTTCCACTCTGTTATCAAGGCCTGTATTTTATTAAATCACACACTCAAGGGCTTAGCACAAACACCCAAAATAACTCTGTGGTACAGGATGATGAGTGTGTTAAGTGGAAGATTTTAGCTGTAATTATGTCCAAACCACCTTTTTGATAATGAGTTCTTGGTTACCTGCTGAACTTTCAGGTGTGTTGTAAGGTAGAGTTTATCACAATCAAAAATCCCAATCTATTTTGAAGTACCTGAGGATTTTTCCTGAAAATCATAATCTTGTGATCTTTCACAGGAAATTTGAGCACCTGGAGCTAACAGGATCAGACCAAGGGAATATGAAAGGAATAGGGAGAGGAGATGTAAAATCAGAATATGTAATGAAAATAACTGCAACTAGGCAAAATATAAAATGGGAAATTGCATGTGATTATAGAAGAAAAATAGATTAAAATCTAAATAAACTCTGGCCCAAGGAGTCTCTGACCTGCAAATGTTTGGAAGCCAGGAGCTTGTTTGGGTGAAACAAAAAAAAATTTCTCACAGGAATTTTTTTATTGAAAGGATTTTTACCTGCTTTTCTGTGGTCAGAGTCTGAATCACACAAACAGTGGGAGAAAAGGAATGGAAAAATAAACTTAACCCTTGATGTAGGGATTGCTCAGGGGGAGATCTGCATGCAAAACAAACTGGTAAATAAAGCAGGAACTAAATAGCAGAATACACGGGGTAATAGAAAAAGTAATTTGCATTATGAAATCAAGAATAAATTAAGAGTGTTTATCTAAAATACAAATGTTGACATTAGATCAAGGGGAAAAACCTGAAACAAAATATTCCTTGAAGGAAGCAATCAGTGTTGGGCTTAAGCACCCATGAATTGTTTTGGCTCGTGCAGTTTCATGCCTTGGGAAATCTTCTGCTTTTCAGATAATCAGGACCAGCCACAGCTGTGGTGCCACAGTGCAAGAGCACCTCCTCCGTGTAAGAATTCCAGGTAGACCTGTTTATAATGTATTTCCCTATAGAAGTTTCAAAAAATCCCAATAAAAATCCCAGCCAAACTGCAGAACCAATGCCATCATTTTTTTTTTTCATTTTTTTCACTCCCCATTTTCTGATCTGAGACAAAGCTTCCGCTTCTCTTATTTAAGTTCGAATTTGATCCCTTAGGGAAGACCTCGGCTGCACAGATCAGTGTCTGGGTTTGAGGGCAGCTCCAGAGTGGAAAGTACAAGGAAAAGGGAGTTAAAAGGACCAGCAGATTTCTGACCCTGTGATTGATCGCGAGGAGCAGTGTCACGGCAGCAAACACCTGAGCAGCTTTATCCAGCACAGGTGACTTTTAACTAAGATCCTGGGATTTATTTTCACAGGTCCAGAAGGGAGAAACATGCAGGGCCTGATGGCACCTCTCAATCCTCTGTTCATTCTTTTCCTTTTGGAAAGCATCCTGTTTTCTCCTCTACCCATCAGGTTCTGTACAATTAATGCTGTCTTCCTGTTCTCTCAGCTCCCACATCTCTTCCTTCCCATGTTTCCATGACATTTCTTTTGCAAGTTTGAAGGAACTGATTATTCCACTTTAAAAGGCAAAAAAAAAGTTCAAACTATTTTTCATATGACAGCATGAACATCAGCTGTGGCTTTGCTTGAAAACTCGTGCATCATTTCCTTAGAATGGATTTAAACTTTCCCATCCCACACTTCCCTGGAAGCAAGGGCTGGTCTAATGGAAGATGTCCTTGCTTATGGCAGGAGCGTTGGACTGGAGGGTCTTTAAGGTCTTTTCTAATTCTAGGATTCAAAGAGGTCCCCATTCCAGCCATCCTTGTCCTCTCCTCAGAGGACACCTGACTGTCTTGGGAGGCACTGCTGGCATCTGAGGTCTCTATCAAGAAGTCTTTGGAAATCAGTGGAACACTTGGGAATGTATTGAGTAGTCAAATACCAGCTCCACTGCTGGATCCATAAAAAATTGTGTTCTTTCAGTGCTGCTGAGTTTGGACATTGTGTGGAGGATCTGGGAAAGTGCTGGATGGATTCTGTGCTTCCATACCCCAGCTGAGGTGTTAGGGAGAGCTAACCCTGCTCAAAGCCTTCAGTGGGTGTGCCATCAACACATGGCAGCAGTGGAGTTTTGCAGGAAACCTTCTCAAAATTGGGGCTTCAATTGGTGTGCTTCTAGAGACAAGTGACAGTCACCAAAATGAGATCAGTGCCAGTGATTTCACAGCAGAGCAGTGCTCCTCTGCTTCAGGAGCAGCAGTGGCCTCCCTCCTGCCGTGAGGGTTACTGGGAATGTGTGATAAGGAGGCTTTCATGTGTGTCAGCACCCTGAGTTTGAATCTCCCACTTCAGGCAGGGGCTGTCTCCACCTGCTTGCTCACATGTCAGAAGAATTCTGGTGTGTTATGGAAAGAGCTGTTGTTGCAATAACACAAAGATTTTTTTGCCTATGGACAGAGCAGGAATATCAGTGGTAAAATGGACTTGATTCTCCAGCCAGATCTCTGTTCTCTTTCTTTGCACTCTGCGTTTTAGGCTCCAGGGGCCACATTTTCAGAGAATAGAAATTCACATCATTCCCTTCAGGCTTCGATGACTTGCAAAGATCAGCTGTTTCAGGAACTTAGCTGAGTATTTTTGGTCTTTTGAGGGTTATGTCACAGCCTTATCGTTTTCTGCCATCATGTTTTGTGAGGGATTTGTTTCTCAGGGGTGATATGTGGCACTTGGGGATGTGGGTAGGTTGTGGCCTTGGCACTGCTGGGTTAACAACTGTGCTCAGTGATCTTGGAGTTTTCCACCCTAAATAAATAACAATTCCAGGTGAAAGCACACTAGTTTCAACTCCCAGATTCTCACAGACTGGCTTACTTCAATGTGTGCTACAATTTATGCATAGGATTTGTTGATGTCTCAGGATTATTGGTACATGGCATTCCTGGGTCACACCTTCCAAAGATTTACAGCTGACTGTGTATAAAAAATGGGAGGTTACTGGGCATGCTGACTGCAGCATGTATTTTCTAAAATACACACCAGTGGGGGCTTTTTTAAGCTTAAAATGCAGTTTTGTTTCTTTGCTTTTCCCAAAATTTGATCAATCTGATAGCTTGGTACCTTTAAACCATCCCAGCAGCTCAGACAGATTGCAGATGCTAAACCTTATGTTCACCTCATAAGAATATTACTGAAAATTATCAGCAACATCTGACTAGAATGTAGATGTATCTTGGTCTGTTTATATTCTGTGAAACTCAGTGGGATCTAGAAAAAGAAAAATCTAGGAAATGCGTTGTCAGTAGTTTTTGAAGGCAAGAGCATCAACATGGGCATCTACCCTTATGCTTGCTTTCTTCTTTTTGAAAAAAATTCTATTTTCGTAAGTTACTTCTGAGTGGGAAGGATTTCCAGACCCTTTCAGATAGAGCCCAAAATATCATTTACTTGTTTCTCAACCCAAATAGCTTCTGGTTTACCTTTCCTTGTCATGGTTTTTATCTGTTGCTCTACAGACTGCTCATCCTTGGGGGATTGGTCTATATCCACTCAGTTTGTATTGGAATTGCTCCCCACTCGTCAGGAAATTTCCTGTGTGCTGATCCCAACCCAAAAAAGCTCCATCGTTATGTGAAATACGAGATTCACTTTTTACGTAGATTTTAAGAAATAGGTTTAAAAAAGGATAAGACAATTAGGAGATAAGGAAAAAAAGCAAAGTACGGGCGGCCGGGTGACTTGGCATTTAGCCAAGTCCACACTCTGCTATTTCACAGGCTTTCTTTAAATACCCTTTCTGTTGTATCAGTCTGTTGAATATTCATATTTTTCCATAAACTAGTTTCCATATTCCAGGGACTGTTTTGCACGGCCCCTCCTTGGGTCCGCCTTTATAGAGCTGCGTGTTTCTGGGCTGTGTCTTCATCATCACCTCCAGCTCAGGCCTTGGTCCATGCTTTCTTCAGATGGGAGATGCTGATAGCTGGTGTATCAATAGCAGAGTCTTCTTTACATCTTCACTGGATGTTCACTATATCACTACTACCACTATGCCTAATTTTCTTTACTAACAGCAGAAATAAAAACTTACATCCTTACCACAAAGTTATTAATCATATAGCACACATCTTGCGAAAAGCCAACTTTATAATAGTCATTTATAACACTTCTGTATTTTTACCTCTCGCCATTGTGTAGGAACAGGTGACCTTCAAAGAGAGAAAAAAGAAATCGTCACTTGGACAGTTCTTCCCACATAAAACAGGGAGCTGTTCTGTGGTGGTGTTATCCGTGTCCTGTGGTTCAAAGAATTGTGTGAACTCAATCCTTAACAAAGAATTGAGTGAATTTCTGTCAATTTGTCCTTCTGCAGAGCTTGGTAGTGCGATCTTCTGCAGTGAGTCCCCATCCCTGGAGGTTTTAAAGGACACGGAGAGGTGACTCTTGGGGACAGGGGTTGGTGATGAATGTGGCAGTGCTGGGTGAGTGGTGGACTCACTGTTCCTGGAAGGTTTTCCCAATCCAAACCATTCTGTGATTCCGTGATTAATGAGCTCTAACAAGTGGAGTGCTTTATTTCTGAACACACAACATGGTGCTCGTAAAACTTTATAGATGTGTCAGGAGCTTTGCTGGCTTGGGGAAGGTTATTTTTTTTTTTTTTATTTTTTTGCAACAGTGGCCACACTGTTAATACGATCTCTGGGAGAAGGGTCATTTAAAGGTTCATTAAATTTGCTTCCTGGGGCCCTGATAACACAGTGCTGGCAGGGAAGAACAACTGAGATTTCCTACAGTCATCTTGAAAAACATGTTTCTATGGTATTTATTGGAATACTGTGTTGCCAAAATCAAATGAAGTACCCTCAGAGAGCTGGGGTGTGTCTGTAGCCTTTCAGAATAAACCCCTCCACTTTCTACTTTGTCCTTCACTGAGATTATCACCTCATTACATTGCTGAAGTGATAATGGCTATCACTCATTTAAAAGAAGCTGGTATGAAAAAGTTGATCTGTTGGGAACTTTGAGAATTCTAATTGACAAAATCAATAAGCTCCCAGCTAGAATAGCACCTTTTTTTTTTTTTTTTTTTTTTTTTTTTTTTTTTTTTTTTTTCCCACAATTGCGTAGCAGGGGATGATTTATCACCTGGCCTCCTATTTTTAACATTTTTTCCAATCCTCCTTCCTCATTGCTAACCCCAAAAATGTGCCCAGCTCCTCCGAGAGAGGGAATACATGAGAGATATAAACACTTATTGAGCCTTTTGTTGCTTTATTATTTCAGGGGTAGCAATTTAAGACTACAGGTCAAATAGATGCTGTTGTAGCCTCTGTCTGCTCCTTGCTCCCTGGAGCTGCTGTGACAGGCTGGACCCACCTTCCTTTCACTGAATTCAGTGGACTGTGTGGTAGCTACATTTCAATTGGAATGGACAGGGCAGCGTTTCACACCTCCTGCCTCAGCCTGAGGGACTCCCTTCCTAATCAAGTTCTTCTACAAAGTCAATAAAAATGCGGTCGTAGGGAGCACTTGACAAATCACAGGTGAACCTTAATCCTGAGAGGTGAGCTCTCATAGAGCTCAGTGATAATTTCAGATTGGGGGATAATGAACAATTAGACAAGTCTGAAATTCACAGGACAGGAAGGTGGGCTGCAGACCCACACCAAGAGTCGCTGTGTAGTTATTAAAGTCCACAGAGCCGTTTCCAGAGCTCAGGCCTGTGAGGCCATTGTTTATTCACAACTGATTGTGATGTACAAACAACGGGAAATCACATGAATCGATCCTTAATCCCTGCAAAACCCAAGAATGCGGATTGAGTGATCTCCAAAAGCATTTTTTGTTTAGAAGAGAGTTAAATATGCTGCTAGATTTGTTTGCCTTGTCTTTGGAAGTCTTGATTAGGTAGAGAAAATAGATTGTTCATCATAATGTGTTTTCCTACTTAGCCAGTTACAGGCAGTGCAGACCATGGAAGAAATCAAAGCAGCGTGATGAGATACAGCACTGAAGATGAGATGTTTTTATAAATGCCCACAGTTAAAATTATTTTGTTATTTATAGAAAACCGATTTGGAAATTAATTTAATAACCTCCCCTGCCAAAAAAAGAAAACTCACACCAAACCATACAAAGCAATCTCTATTTAGAATGTCTGGTTTTATGTCTGGAACTACAGTTCTGTCTGCCATTCTGTCTCCATTGTATATATATTTTTTAGAGCAAAGTCTGTGGCTTTCTCCTCCTTTTAGGCCCAGGCTGCATCATTCCCTAAACTGGATGGGATCTAGAAAATCTCTGATCGCCAAGGGTTGAGGAGAGCCAGCTCACCCTGCCAGAACTCCAGCTTGCAGAGGGCATGACTGGGGGTGAATCCCACCACAGGATTCTCAGCTATCAGGAGCTGTCTCCCAGCCCGGGTTGGATACACACAGATTTAAAACTCTTTCCTCTTCCACCAGTGGATGGGATCAGCAGGCAGGACTGCTCCCAGCTGGAGAATAAACACCTTGCATTGGGCTCCTACAGAAGTTAGTAAAATTGCAGATGTTCTCAGAAGGAATCAGTTTGCTTCTGCTCGATTTGTCCCAGGAGCACAGCCCTGTTTTAATGGGACTTCAGGGAACTGAATTCAGGAAGAATTGGTTTATAGCAGGGGTTGAACTGTAATCAAAACAAAAGGAAAACAACAACAACAACAAAAACCACCAAAAAACCACAAAAACCACCAAAAAAAACCCCCCCCAAAACCCCCCCCCCAAAAAAAAAAAAAAAAAAAGGAAGCTGAATCATCACTCTGGTCATCATGTAAGAGGTGGGCAGCTTCCCAGTGGCACAGCTGATGCCATGGGCAGATGTACAGGACAAATTATGCAAATTATGGATTATCCAGCTCTGGCCTGGCTGCCAGAGATTAATGCTGTCCTGGTGCCAGTCTTGGGGTTTGGGAAGGTCTTGCAGGATTTTTTCCTCACAGTGCTGGAAGTTAGACCTTCTGTGCCTCTTGGTAAGGCTGTGATAGTTTCCTCAGGAAACGTGTTCAGTGCTGGAGCATGTGTGTGCTCTGGCATGGAATTCCAGCCCTATCCACTTAAAATAGAAGGGATATCATCACCCAAACTTATTTATCTGAACTTTCCTACTGAATCTGGAACTCTTCCTGTGTCATACTGTTGCCTTACACCAAGGTTCTTCCTGGTTCTTTAATGATAATTTTCCTAATTAACTTCTTGATTCTCTTAGAGCAGGCAACTCTTGATTTTACTGTTTTTGAGGAAGTCTCAATTATTTCCTGTGATTCTGATATCCCAGCTGGTCGAGGGGTCCACCGCTTGAGACCCAGAGAGCCACAACCACCCCAAAAGATGTCTCGCTAGAAACAGCTCCTTGGGGGGTCAGGGCGCTCCTCAGCTGGCCAGAGGGGCTTCTCAGCATCGGGCAGAGCAGTGATTTTTCAGCTCAGTGATTTCAGCTCAGTGCTCTCAGCTCATACCCTTGTGAGTTAGCCCCTCTTTTAGCCGGCCGTGGTGAGAGAGAGAGAGGTCTCGTGTGGAATTTCTGCAGGTGGTACTTTATTGGAATGGTACCAGCGAAAGGGATCCAGGGACGAGGCACCTCTGCCAACCAGAGGAAACCCAGGGGTTTTTATGGGACACCAGGGTGGGAGGAAAAGGGTACAGAACCAATCAATTGTAACAGATCTATATAAAATCCCGAGGGGGCTTGTGGGTCTCCGGACAGGTCGCCGTGACTAGAAAGTTTGTCTTTGTCCTAGGGGCTCTGGGTGAAGTTGCGAAATTCTTTCTTAACTCCTCAGCTTGGCCTTCTCCAGGGCAAAGCAGCCGGGGCTCCGCCCACCCCCACAATTCTGCGCAGCAATTTCCATTGTTTTGTGTGGAATTTAATTATTTTGTTCTACTTTGTCTCCATGAATCTTAAAATCATTTAGATGACAAAAGATCACTGAGATCGTCCAAGTCCAAGGATTCCTCCAGCATTGCCAGGGTCACCCATGTCCCCAAATGTCACATCCATACGGCTTTTAAATCTCTACAGGGGCAAGGACTACAAAGCTCCCTGTGCAGCCCCTGCCAAGGCCTCAGCACCCTTTCCATGGAGAAATTCCTGCTGCTGGCCAAGCTGAGCCTCCCCTGGCCCAGCCTGAGGCCCTTTGCCCTTGTCCTGTCCCTGTTCCCTGGCAGCAGAGCCCGACCCCCCCTGGCTGTCCCCTCCTGGCAGGGACTTGTGCAGAGCCACAAGGTCCCCCCTGAGCCTCCTTTGCTCCAGGCTCAGCCCCTTTCCCAGCTCCCTCAGCCTCTGCTGGGGCTCCAGCCCCTTCCCCAGCTCCTGCCCTGCCCTGGACACGCTCCAGCCCCTCCAGGGCTCTCTGGCCATGAGAACTGGACACAGCCCTGGCGGTCCCTCAGCAGGGCCAGCACAGAGGGACAATCTCTGCCCTGGGCCTGTGGCCACCCCATGGCTGGCACAGCCCAGGGGCCATTGGCCTGGTGCCCCCTGGGCACCCCTGGGCTCCTGTCCAGCCGCTGGCACAGCACCCCCAGGGCCTTTCCCATGGGAAATTCATTGCTCTATAATGTATATCTGTATAGAATCCTCCTTTCTATCAGCATCAGGGAATGATGATACATTCACTGGAAATTATGATGTCTTGGCACGGTATTTTGGTGTTCCATAAATGTGTAAACTCTGTCAAATCTTCAAAATATAGGCCCCAGAAAGGCAGTGGGTTGAAAACATTATTCTCCTAGAGCTGCTGTGCTGTCAGCAGCCCTTTCCTGAGTGTTGCCTCCTGTCAAGCACCTTGAGAACAAGCTCTTCAAGTGGACTTAAGGTGTGATGTTCCTACAGGCAGGATTTTCATCGTGTGCTGCAGGTATTTCTCAGCTGTTTCCCGGTGCCTGTTTCCCAATGCTCTGGCTTCTCCTTATCCCCCATTCCTGCTGTGGTTTCCCATAGCATGAGGTACCTCTCACAATCTGCAGCAGCTCTGAAGCCCTGGGCTCCTGGCCAGGTTTTTATTATAGTTCCTATGAACTGTTAACTCTCCTTTTTCAAAGGTACATGAAGGAGGCAGACCTGGAGGCTTTTACTTGTACAACTCTTCTGTCTTTGGTTTCTCTTGGCAATGCTTTGTTCTCAACTTCTCTTGTTTGTGTGGAAAGGGGTTTTGATTCCCTTGGTGTTGGCCACAATTCCAAGCAGCATCTTTCACCCTCCCACCCCTCACTGGGCTCAAATGCCTGTTTCTGAAATATGAACAACAAATATGTATGAAGATTACCAGAAGATATATTCAAAGAACTCAAGAGTAAATTAGAATTATAATTTTTTTTTTTAATGTTAAATAGGATTTCTGTAAGCATCATCCTAATACACTTCAACAACTTTTTTGTTCTAGGTCTTTTCAAACAATTGAATTAGACATTTAGTGCCAACACCAGATAGTACCTTTAGTATTCTTATTTACAGTTAGCAAAGAAAAAAAATAAGTTTTCCATCTCTATTGACCTGAGCAGCTGTGGCTGCCCCTGGATCCCTGGAAGTGTCCAAGTCCACGTTGGACTTTGGCTTGGAGCAGCCTGGGACAGTGGAAGGTGTCCCTGCCCATGGCAGGGGTGCCACTGGGTGAGATTTAAGGTCTCTTCCAACTCAAACCACGCTGAGATTCTATGATAATACTCCTGCTGAGATATTTAACAGCTGTTTCACCCTAATGCTCTGTCACTCTGATGTGGAACTGGGTTTCCTCTGTGAATTTTGTGGTCATAATGTGGAGTATTTCAAGGGCTGTTGCCTTATTCCATGGGTATTCTGGAATAGAACACTTTGTTCTAGTACAAAGTGGAGTTGACTCCCTTTTTTCCTCGGGGATAATGGATAATCAATTCAATACACAATAGGAAATAAGAAATCAAACAGTGTTTGTTAATTCTCCTCTTGATTCCAGCAGAATGTAAAAAAGATGAAATTGCACTGCTTCATGGTAAAATTAACTCAGATATTTGAGTGGATATCTCTTCTCTCTGCCATCTCCCTAAGCCACACAACTTGTCATTTCCCAACCAGAAAAGATCTACCTCTCTAGCTAATTGAGTGCACTGTGTTTCCCCCACATCCCTGAATAGAGATTGCTCAGCACGGCAGGGCCAGGGAGCTGCTGGAGCCGAGCGAGGGCCCGGAGCATCTGGGTGCCCAGGAAAGGCTGCGGGAGCTGGGGCTGTTCAGCCTGGAGAGGAGCCCCAGCGGAGAGGGGCCCCCAGCCCTGGGTGTCCCTGTGTGCAGGGAGGGCTCCCAGCAGGGCCCAGGCTCTGCCCAGGGGGCCCAGCAATGGCCCCAGAGCCACGGGCAGGGCCTGAGCCCAGCAATTCCCCCTGCACAGGAGGCACAACTTCTTCCCAGGGCGGTGCCCAGCCCTGAGCACATTGTCCACACAGCCCGGGGGGCTCCTCCCTGGGGCTGGGGCAGAGCTGTGTGCACACAATGCTGTGCCCTGTGCTCTGGGATGGCCCTGCTGGGGCACGGAGGTGGCACCAGGTGCCCACCCAGCTCCCTGCCAACCTGAGTGATTCTGTGGGAATGACAGGGTTCTCTCCTTCCCAAGGGAACAAGCTAAATGTGAAGGAGCCCTTTTCCAAAAAGCTGGGAAAAGGGAAGGGAGCATTAGCAGGTCACTGTGATGTGTGCTGAGCTCCAGCAGAGGTTTGTAAATCAGAACCGCTGGGGAAGGAGGGAGCTTAGGACCAACACTCCAAACTGGAAAATTCACTTGGGCACCTCATGCTGCATTCACCTAGGTGAATGCAGTACAAGGTGTGGCTGGCAGGGCCTGAGTAGGTTTTAACTCAGGAGCTGTCTGGGGGTGTTTGGTGGCCTAAGCTGGCATTTCAAGGCCCCAGTGCAGTGTTCTGGTTTTCTCTGGAGTTTAGCAGTGGCAGAGAGGACAAGTGACTGGATCTCCGCATCTCTAGTCCTGGGTTGCCCAGCTGCTCCAGTTCAGTGGCAATATCACAGAAGTTTCTGATTAAATTCTCCCTGTGCTGTCATGTGTAACAGCAGGAGCAAACAGTATCCTGTGGTGAAACGAAAGAGTTTGGTGGCACTTCTTCCACGTTCAGTGAGCTGCAGACATTATTTTCTTGTCTTGGGAAGTAACAAGTTTGAGTCCAAATTGTTTTCCAAGTCCTCCTGTAAAGAGAGGTGCATGGTCTCCAAACCATCCTGTTTTCCTCTGTTCACACGTTACCATTTTCCTTTTGCTTTCTAGTTTAACCAGCTGATTGTTTTTCCCATTCTCTGTGAGTGCTTCTCTTTCTGCTGTTTGCACAAGAATTCATTTCTCATGTCCCTTTTCTGTGTCTGGTTCCCATTCCCTGCTCCAGCCTGGTGTTCTCAGCTGCATTCCTAGGCTATCACCATGGTTCTTTCAAGCAATCCAGCCAGTTCAGGTTGGAATTGAGCTCTTTAGATGCATTTTAGCGAAACACAGTTAAGGGCAGTAGGTAAACTTGCAGCGAGTGGTTCTTCCAAAGATATGTTGTGTGGTGTTGGAATTTTTTGCTCTCATGGCAGTAGAATTGGGAGCAGGTGCCCAGAAAAGAAGTAGGAACTCCCATGGAAGTGCCATAACAGCTGTAGTCAAACCAAAATGCAAGAAAACTGGGTCTTAAAATTTGTGCTTTCTTTCTGTCACAGCATTTTTGTTTAACTCTTTAGGGTTTTAGTAGTACTGAAGGAAAAAAAATATAAGTTTAGACATTTTTATAACTCTGATTTCCTTTAGGTAATCACAGTTATAAAATAAATCAGAGATTCCTTCAGGAAAATAAGTTTCTGATAGCAGCATTCAGATTCCTTACTGCTTATTTGTAAGTCCAAAGATGTATTCATTTATTTAAATAACAGGTCTTGGCAGAAGTTAAAGGTTGCTGAACACCTTTTCCTATCAGTGAAGCTCCTGTGAAAATTGTCCTGTCATTAGAAATTCTCCTGATGAGCACTTCCCCTCCTCAGTTAGTGGCACTCTGGAGATGGGTGGAATTCAATCCTTGAGTGGTTCTTAGCTTGCAGAATGACAGAGCCATTTCATTTCATGGAATCACAGGATCACTAAGGTTGGAAAACACCTGCAGGATCCTCAAGTCCAACCTTTGACCTAACACCACCATGTTCACTAAACCATTTTGTGCAGTCACAACTGGGGCCGTGTTCTTGACTTGTGCTGTGCTCTTGTGCTCCATAAACCTGCCCTACCTGGCTTTCCAAGCACCTCTGGAAAAAGGATTTCAAAAACTTTGAAGACCTTCAAAGGTCTCAGTTTGGAGACAAATTTAGAAGAAAACACTCTGGAGTGAGTGTTTCCTCTAAAGAAAAAGGGCTTCAGCAATCATTATTTTTGCCAATGAGGAAATGAATATCAGCGGGTGAAAGTGAAAAAAAAACCTCAACTGTTTATTGACAAAGTGCCCATAGAGAATGGGAAAATAAAGAAACTATGGTAGATATTGAACCACCAGACCCTTACCTACTCCCACACTCACAGCAGAACAAAATAAAAACAACCGGAATTCTGGAGGAAGAAACAAACTGGCTGGCCACACGGTGTGGGGGAACAAAATGGCACCGGCTTTTTGTCTTAAGAAAGCGAAAATTCACGCAGCAGCTCGGGCAAAACAGATGGGAACCTGTTGAACTTGTGGCGTTGGTCTCCTCCTCACAGCTGATGAAGCTGGTGGATTTTGGCTCCCTTTCTCTTGTTGGTTCAGCTTTTCCCAAGGTCTGGGGCCAGGAGGAGTGGTTCCCATGGCTCCCCACGTGTCCCGGCTGACCGTCTCCTGGCAATTGTCTGATCTCGGTCCAAAACCAAGCCAAACAGTTGAAGAGAAAACCAAAAGCCACTGAAGGATTGCTGCTGCAGTCTCTCCAGGACAGGACAAGGGGGGGAAAAAAAAAGTAACTTATTGCTTAAGCTAACAAAAACCCCAGCTAGTTCAGCAGCGAAGATCTGCAGCACACTGAGCACACGTCCAGGGCGCGAGGCTTTGAACAAAGCGCGCGCAAGAGGCCCCAAGGCTCCCACCCCTGCTCTGGATCCACCTCAGAGCTACAGCAGCCATTTCTGGGCATAAAGAGATGATTAGGGAATGGAGTATCATCATCAAATCACCCCAAGACACCAGCGGGGTTTTTCAAATGTTCGAAGCACATGATCGTGTTGGAGTCAAATAAGAAGCGATCAGGGAAAGGGGTTCTCTGTTTCAAGTACAGAAAGCACATAAAAAGTAAGAGCTCAGCCCTCCTTTAGTACAAATCAACAGCCTACAAACTCCAAAGAATGCTTTTCCAGCATTGTTGCCTACCCACTGCCCCCTTGTCATCTTTTTTTTCTGAATGACATAGCACAAGAAGAAGTAACCGGATACAATTTTTTTTTTCCCTCTACAGTCCTGCAAACTCCTCTTTGTGTGCCCATCATCAAAGGCCACAGGAGTTTCACAGTAAGAAACCTCTCAGAGCTACAAATTCAATCCCCTGGGAGGAAGTTCAGCACTTATCAGCATCTTCCTCTTTTTTTATTAGAAGTGAAGGCACGATCCTGAAGTAAAAGGAAACATATTGGCAACTGTCATCTCTTGGGAAGACATCACCAGTAATTTTGTCATGAAAATAAGTGTACAGCCCATTGCAGTGCTGTTATTTAAGTCTCTTGACACCCTCGGAGTGATATCTCACAAATATTTCACCCCAGCCCCCAGGAACCGCTGCTTTCAGGTAATTCAGAATGTAAGGAGTTATCAAAATGTTCATGTAGTCAATGTTTTCTGCTTTAAAGAAGAAAATAAATTGGATTTTAGTTGCTTTCTCATACTGTGCCAATCTCTGTCCCTGAAAGCGAGCAATCCTTTTTACAGACTTTTAGTCATTTTCTTTATTAAAAATAACTGCAATACAAACACAAACACCTGCAGCCACATAAGATCTGTGATATTTTAATAACATTTGCTAATAATTTTCATGTCTTTTGTAACTCCTTTGAAGCTCAGTTTCTTACAACTGCATCCTAATACACATCTTCTTTTAATATCACTGTTTTCAAAATGTCAAATTAATTCTTTAACGATCTTGTTGACACCCGAAAGCTTTTGAGCTTCCATCTGATAAAACGAAGCTCTCTTAGCCCAGCATCAATCTCCAAATGTTATTAACTTTGCTTTGTATTTTGTGCAGACACCTGAAATAGTACATGCAATTAAGAGCCTTTTGATCTTCAAAGGCTGACGTGCGGGGGCTGAAACGATCCCTGGGTGCCAGAGTCATAGGGACATCTGTTCTTGGATTAATTTTCCTAACCCCAGACAATTTCCACTGATTTCACAATATATCCTGCAAGAAATGCGTCTGGACTTTTTACCAAACAGATGAAAGAAGACATAAAGCTTCTTTGTTTCTCCTGACTGGTTTAAAAATCTTCTGCAGTGTATTTTTAAACTAATATTCTACCTAATGTTTTAAATAATCAAAACTATTTAGCAGTCCAAAATCATGACAATTAATGCAAGGTCCAACATCCAATAAATACTGAAATTTCCAGACAAAAGCCCCTTTTTCCAGGTGCTCCTGTTGTTCCTTTAGACAAGACTCATTGAAGGCTGGGTGGCTACACATTTCAGGGTGGCAAAATTGGGCCTTTTTTGGCCCCAGAAGTTGAGCCAATCACTTGAACAGAGAAATCGGAGTCGTTATGATGTACTGAGACCATCCCAAATTAATCAGAGATGGGATGGTGGAGAATCCAGAATCTTCTGAATGGGATTGAAAACTGAGTGATCCCATACACCGTGGCCCCACATCCATGGGGTTTGGCACGACTGAGACAATACTCCTTTGTCATTCACAACTCACCCAATTGCTTTGCTGCCAACCTCTTCCAAATACGTGGTTTAAATCCCATGTCCAACAATCAAATAGCTCCAGGCACAAGACCATTCCTAAATTAAAGTGTTGAATATCTGAAGGCCTTTTATATCTGTGAGCTCTACATTGGCCATGGACAATACAAAAGAGGCCAGAGCAACAACAGTTATAATGATAAAAAATTTCTAATTTATAATTTCAGTGTTTGCTTATCATGGGAAACAAATATGAAATTGTTTCCCTGAGTGAATCTAGAGGGAAATTCAAAATTAGATCTTCACTCATCAGAGGAACATCTTCCTGGAAAATTCTCTAAAAAGCAACAACTGTCTAAAATTACAACCCACCACTCAGCTGGAGCTTGATTTCCTGCAAGGAAGTGCAAGGTGGGATTGCTTGGAGTGAAGGCAGGGGGAATTTCCTGGTCCTCACAGTCTTTTTAAAGTCTTAGCCCAAATGGGAGAGAAATATTCCAGTACTTCTGAAAACCTCAATTATTTCCAGAGCCCTGCCAAGGGAGTGGAGACCTCCATCACAAAATTAAGACTTCATTTCATCGGGAGAAAAAAATTCATTGGGAAGATAAATCCTATGAAAGATGAAGAACAGTGCAGTAGTTGAAAGAGAAGGAAAAGGAATATAAAACCAACCTAATTTCATTTAAAAGCACAATATAGAATTTTGTGTAGCCTTAAAAACTCCTGATAATTCACAAACAGCCAAAGAAGAAACACACTTCATATGTCAGCTGTAGATAACTCTTATATTGTACTGCTTCCCTGCTGCTTCCCTGGTTATTGTATTGCTCTTCCAGCCTCCCAAAGTCCTTGCCTCATAAACCACAGAGATAATTCCAATATATTATCCCCTTCATCATCTGCTTACAGACCTTTATGATCCACGCTCATTCCAAACCAGTTTTCCCACTTGCCTGCTTTGACAAGACACGAATTTTGCCACAGGGACACAGCCCAGGCTGGCTCAGCCCTTGGTCTCAGTGGGGATCTTTAGGTACAACCTGAATTAATAAAAATGAACACACGACCCTGAGGAGCTTCCAAACTACTGAAATCAAAAAGTTCTGTGTATTCCCTCCCGTGGAAATACACAGATGTTTGGAAAACCCACAGATGTTTGTAGACAAAGCAGACCTTAGAAATGCTCCAAATCTCTTCATTTTTCTCTTATTTCAGAAAAAATAAAAAACCCCAAATTATTATCTTCAGGTTTTTTTTCTTGTAAGTCACACGGTCTGTGTTCTCTTACTTTTCCTTCCACATATAACCACCTGCATCCAGAGCCATGGAAGCATTCCAGCTGCAAAGAAACATCTCTTGACATAATTGTGAAAAATTACAGCAAGAGATTTTTTTCTCCTGTTCCTCTTCTGCTTTTTCTTTTAAAAATAAAATTATATTTGATCCAATTTCTTGATTTTCAGATTAATAAGCTGGTCTCGGTTCACAGAGCTGGGAATTGCTATTCACTGATAATGGAAATGAATAGACTAGGAGTGCTTTAAAAATATCATGTCAAATTTTGGTTTTAGTTTTAAAAGCTAGATTTGATTAAGTAATCAAATACTTTTTTATCATCATATTAACCAAAAGGAAATTTGAGAACATTTAGTATTAGTATCTACTAGTGAAAATTACAGATATGACAAGTGCCAGTTTTCATTTCAGGATTGGCCTTCGTGTTTAAAATAGGTGGGATAATGCTCCAAACATGTGAAACATTGGACCTGGGAATAAACCACAGCTTGTGAGTTGAAGAAAAAACTTTTCAGGACCATTTCGGGGAAGTATCTTCTGCTTTTAACTGGAGATGGGAAGATTTCAGCAGAGTTTTTCCTACTGTTTGTAAGGAAACACTTTGATCCTGTGTCCTTTAGCCAGCCTTAGGAAAATTGTAAAAAAATCCCCACGTTTTCCTTTGAAATATCTCTTCCTTTTTGCTGTGCATGGGATCTTGCTGAGTCATCACTCAGGCACACACTCACCCTGGAGACACAAACCCAGCAGGGTCTGGGGCTTTTCTTGCATCTGCTCCCAGAGGGGAGGTGAAAGGACATCCTGGCTGGGAGCTTTAGCCAGCCTTCCTTCCCTTTGGAAAAAGCCCTTTGTAGGCACCGCACAGGTTTGGAACTCTGTGCTGAGAAAGGGGAGTTACACAGGACTGGGGAGCAGATCTCAGACACAAATCACAAAGTCCCAGAATGGTTTGGGTTGGAAAGGACCTTGGAGCTAACCCAGTGCCACCCCTGCCATGGGCAGGGACACCTCCCACTGTCCCAGGCTGCTCCAAGCCCCAAAGTCCAGCCTGGCCTTGGGCACTGCCAGGGATCCAGGGGCAGCCACAGCTGCTCTGGGCACCCTGTGCCAGGGCCTGCCCACCCTGCCAGGGAACAATTCCTGCCCAAGATCCCATCCAGCCCTGCCCTCTGGCACTGGGAAGCCAGTCCCCCTTTTCCAGTCACTCCCACCCTTGTCCAAAGTCCATTTCCGTCCAGTCCTGCTTTTTTTCCTCCTCTCATTTTCCTGCTCATGTGAAGCTCCAGTTATTTTCCTGTTCTCCACTCTTAATTTCTCCTGCCTTTAGCAGAAAATATTCAGTCTCTTGATTTTCATGAACAGCTGGTGCATAGCCAGGACTTCTTGCCAGGTTTAAAAAGAGGAATTTTATCTCACTGATATTTGTTTTCTTGCTGGTGACTCAGAGAAACAGTCCCTGCTTAGGCCTTTTTCTCTCACACATTTTATGATTCCTCTAAATCAGTGTAAGAGGAAATCAAGAGATTCCCTTCCCCACCTTGCTGCACATGGAACTACAATCCTTAGCATCCCTGTAAGCAGTGTGAACCTAAATTTGATGAAACACTGACATTAGTGGGAATATTTGTATATTGAAGATAAAAATCTGGTTTTGCACAATAGAAGTCCTCAGTCTCTTCTGCATCTGCTATTTAAAGAGGAACTGAAGCTATGTAGTCAATAATTCCTAAGGAATGGAAGTAATTTCTATTGAAACTGTGTATTGTTTTAATCTGACAGAATTCTTAGAAATTATTAATGTTCCTCACTCTTTTCTAAGCTTACATTAGGAACAGTCCAGGATATTGCAGGAGGATATACCTCAACTGAAAATATCGATTTCTTTTTTCATGCTTTTAACAGGTATTTATTTTCTTAATGCTATAACGAAGTGGAGGGAGCAGGGTTTGAAGGATGAGGGGTTTCTGGCTTCCTGCATGCCCTTTCCAGGTATTCCAAAACATTTCCAGGTATTCCAAAAGCATGGAAACACATTTTCCCTCCACTGACTGGGGCAGTGGCTCAGCGACTGCCTCAGTTATCATGTAAGCTAAGGCTGATTTAATCAATGCACCCTGATTTTTTCATGAGCTCTGGGCCTGCAAGATTTGACTTGACAAGTTCTTCATCATTTTTTTGTGATTTTACCATCCCTTCAGGATGTAGTTCTCCAATTCCATGTGGGAATTGTCAGGTAGCATCTGGTGAAACGAACCTGACAAGTGTATTCTGTCAGGTTTAGTAAATTAACATGTGAAGAAGTCAGGCTTTGGGATGGGTGATAGCATCTACATGAGGGTTTTCTGCCTTAGAGAGCCTGAAAAGAAGCTCAGCCTGTCTCTGGCACAGCATCTGGCTTGAGGTGACAGATTTTACATTTTCCATAAGGTTGTTTTTTTTATCTGTTGTGCTCAAAAATCGATGAAAGCAAAGGGAATTTCTGGGCTGTCCCAGCCATTATAGAAAAACAGTGGATTTTATTATCGCGCTACAAAAACGCGAACTGTTCAGTAAAAAAAATTCCTATTTTGGTGCTAATTTATTGGATATCATATATCTTCATGTCTTGGGTGTTCTGAGGAAGACTTCAATACAGTGTCTTTCTACAAAAAAAGCCTGCCTGTGTTTACATTTTAAGGATTTTTGGGGCACTCTCAGGACTATCTGCACACAGAAATGAATAAAAATCTTATTTCTGCTGGAGTTTGACCTCCTTTTACATCAGAGTACCTTGTGCAGAGCAACTTTATGCCCTTGCCTAATACAGATTTAAAAAGATGCATAAAAGCACCCCCAAAACTCTCTCTGGAGGTCCAGGAGTCGGAAATTCTTTCAATTCGTAGTCATCATATTAAAAAAAAAAAAAAAAAAAAAAAAAAACACTGAGATTGATTTGGGGTTGGCTTTTCTGGCTGGTTGTTTTCTTGCTACAGAACACTCTAAATCCAAACTGTTCCATGTTCTGGGGGGGAACAGCCTGGATGTGACATCGTGCTGCTCATAACCAGGGCACTTTTAGCCTGTTTAATGCATTAAGTCCATTAAAGGCGAGTTCTGTGAGGGGAGTGTTTGATCTCTCCGTGGGATTCTGTCCCCCAGCCTGCTTTTAAATGTGCTCAGTGCCATACACGACATTTTAAGGACGTGAAAAAGGCATTAACATCTGAAATCACCAGGGAAACGGGCAAACACAAGGGTGCAATTCTGGTTTTTAGCCTTTGCCACATTTGCTTGAGGTGAGTCCTGTCACCTCTTGGTGCTGTGGGGAGCGAGGAGTGAACATTGTCCTCTGTGAATGCACTTTGCATTCACCTGGAGGGAGCAGAGATTGTTTTTTCCCTTCTTTTCCCTGGCATTAGGCATGCTCAGTTGGCACTGATGCAGTTTGGCGGTTCCACAGTAGTCTTTGTAGTCCTGGCCCATGTCACAGGTCTGAGTAATAACATCACAACTGGACATACCCCACTTTTAAGGACATTGGGTATCAGCCCAGCCAGGTAAGATGTGTTCACTCATCAAGCAGAGAGAATCCTTGATGTCAGCCTGAATCTGAGCTCTTCCTCAAATGCTTTAACAAAACCCTTGATTTCAATGATTTTCAAATATAATTACCTTGTGGAGTGTTTTCAGCTTTACAAATATTCCATGGCTCTGAGATTAGCATGAGATGCTGGCAGATCTTGTTAAGTGCAACCCTGAATAATTGCAAACCAGAGTGATCAGTCTTGATATCAACCCCTTTCAGTGCAATGCACAGGGAAATGATGCTGGGAGAAGGCACTGTGGCTGATATTTGGCAGAGATTTGGAATGGTTCCGTGTGCTCTTGGAGACAAGCTTGCTTAGGCATCTGATATGTGGAAGAAGCCCATGACATAAAGTGTCAGAGGCCTGTCAGGAGTGAAAATGTTTGTTACCACCAGGGCAGCACAGCAGGAGATCCAATTTTTGTGTTTACTGCCTGCATAAGGAACGGGCACAAGGCAGAAATCCATGAAAGGTTTTTCCTTGCTGGTCTTAAGAATTAAAAAAAATATTTAAGAGCCAGGGGCTGTGTGATCTCTGCCTGCTGTTCTAGAGGAGGCAATGACCTTCTAATGCCATAACACCAGGAAAGGTCCTTCCTTATGATGAATGATTTTCCTGCTTGCTTTGTTTCTTATTGTAGCTAAGAACACATTCTTACCTCTGCTTTTCAGTCTTTTTGAATCTTCCCTTTTAGTCTCGATTTTGGAATTAATATACATAATTTTGCTTTCAGCACAGTCAGGGGAAAGGGAAGGGAAGGGAAGGGAAGGGAAGGGAAGGGAAGGGAAGGGAAGGGAAGGGAAGGGAAGGGAAGGGAAGGGAAGGGAAGGGAAGGGAAGGGAAGGGAAGGGAAGGGAAGGGAAGGGAAGGGAAGGGAAGGGAAGGGAAGGGAAGGGAAGGGAAGGGAAGGGAAGGGAAGGGAAGGGAAGGGAAGGGAAGGGAAGGGAAGGGAAGGGAAGGGAAGGGAAGATTGATTCCTTGTGATGAGAGTCACAACTGAAACAGGCACAGTGAACTGAGCTGTGAGTTAAACCAGGGAGGGTGGTTTTACCTTAGAAAAGGTGATTTGGTCTTTATTTCCAGCTCAGATGTTCCCATTGTACAGAACACACAGAAACGATGCTTATTTTTTGTTAAATTCCTCTAATTCAGAATGCTCAGCCATAGCTCAGGTTTGTAGCTGACCTAAGAGCAATTTCCTATGAACTGAACAATCTGAGAGCTCTCTTAAGCTTAACAAGGGAAATTGGGAACCGTGAGCCACCCAAGATGATGTGTAAAATACTGCTTGGAATTGATGAGTAAAATAGTGCTTGGAATATCCCTTTGATGAGTTCATATAACCTGGATCACATAAGGTGTGCACTCCACTTATTGAGAGAAGTGCCACACACCAGAGCTGCCGAACAAAGCTTTCACCTTCAAAAACTGGTTGCATTAAACCAAATTAATGCTTTAAAAAGGATGGCTGTATCTGTCAGAGGGGCTTTCCATCCCACTGTTACCATGGGTTCTGACCTATTCCAGCATAGTGCCACTGCATAGCCCTCGAGGTACAGCTGAAGTGTTGAGGCACATCTGTTTGTATATTTTAGTACACTCAGAAAGAGCAGAAAGTGTTAATTTGGGAAGCAAACTATTTGGTTGGAGCAGAAAACCTCCTAATTCCACATCCTGTTCCTCCATGCTTATGTCTTTTTATCTCGTGTTGGTTTGGCTGCATGCTGTTAATATGGAACCCAACACAGAATCCTGGAATTATTTAGTTTGGAAAATCCTTGCCAGCCCACGGAGTCCCAGCTGTGCCCCATGGCCACCTTGTCCCCAGCCCGGAGCACTGAGTGCCACCTCCAGCCCTGCCTTGGACACCTCCAGCCATGGGCACTCCAAAGCTCCCTGGGCAGCCCCTGCCAAGGCCTCAGCACCCTTTCCATGGAGAAATTCCTGCTGCTGGCCAAGCTGAGCCTCCCCTGGCCCAGCCTGAGGCCCTTTGCCCTTGTCCTGTCCCTGTTCCCTGGCAGCAGAGCCCGACCCCCCCTGGCTGTCCCCTCCTGGCAGGGACTTGTGCAGAGCCACAAGGTCCCCCCTGAGCCTCCTTTGCTCCAGGCTGAGCCCCTTTCCCAGCTCCCTCAGCCTCTGCTGGGGCTCCAGCCCCTTCCCCAGCTCCCTCAGGCACTCCCCTCAGGATTGCCTCTCTAAAACATATCCTACCTTCCATCATGAGGAACTCCCTTCCTGCTTTACACAAGGTTTTTTCACATTAGAGTAGCTGTGCTTGTGCAGGTCTCATGTTTGCTATGTAGGTCAGGTATAAATTGATGTAAATGTATAGAAAATGAGAGCTGGTAAGTCTGCATATTTCACGGACCTGCCAGTATCAACAGATCAAACCAATGTAAGCAGATTTCTTACTTTGGTTTTCGTGACTGTAGAAGGTTTAAATATATCTTCATCTTGCAGCATCTGGCAGCAGCACTCCCTGATCATGTGATAACTACTTTGCATTCATTTTCTCTGGCCTGTTAAAGGTCAGTAATGGATCAGGGGTGGACAGGACTTGCTGAGCACTCAGTGCTCAGGGTCAGTCAGATGTTGCTCCCTGGGACTGAGCTCACTGCTGGGATGTTCTCCAGAAGCTCCACTGGGTTCAGGGAGATGGCTCAAGGCAGGAGATGCTGCTTGGTTTGGGAAGTGTGTGGGCAGAGGTGGTTCTTCTGTAGCTGCTGTGCGTGAGGCTCTGGACAGGGCAGTGCTTGGTCAGCACCACTGGCTTTGTAGGCAGGGTGGGGTTTGCTGTTGTTATCCTCAGGATCCTCATCCGATGTTATTTGGATTATTTTGGGGTGTGTATATAAAGCCTCAGACAATTCTCAGGTGTTCTGTTAATGGGGGCACACGTTTCTCACATTCAATGGCTGTGCATGGAATTAGACAGAAAGAGGTGATCAGAGGGATGGAGCAGCTCTGCTGGGAGGAAAGGCTGGGACAGCTGGGGCTGCTCAGCCTGGAGAGGAGAAGCTTTGGGGTGACCAAATTGTGACCTTCCCGTGCCTGGAGGAGCTACAGGAAACATGGAGAGAGTTTGTTTCCAAGGGTCTAGAGTGCCAGGACACAGGGAATGGCTTCCCAGTGCCAGAGGGCAGGGCTGGATGGGATCTTGGGCAGGAATTGTTCCCTGGCAGGGTGGGCAGGCCCTGGCACAGGGTGCCCAGAGCAGCTGTGGCTGTCCCTGGATCCCTGGCAGTGCCCAAGGCCAGGCTGGACTTTGGGGCTTGGAGCAGCCTGGGACAGTGGGAGGTGTCCCTGCCCATGGCAGGAGGTGAAAGGAGATGAACTTTAAAGAAGTTCCCTTCCAGCTGAAACCATTCCTTGATTCTGTAGAGTTGTTCTATCCATCTAAATTTGAATTACTGGCATTAAAGGAAAAAAATATTTTCCTACTATTTGGCAATGACGTGATGGTGTCCTCTGGTGGCCTGACAGCTGGAGTTCTGCTGCATCTGCTGCCTGATCACCTTTTTATTTTTTACTTTTCCATTTTAATTAGAAGGCATTTTGGCATAATTGCAAACAAAAAGACTGCTCTTTAATCACAGGAATTAATGGAATAACATATAGTGTGTGTATATATCTTCTGCAGTAGCCTAATGACTGATATGAAAGGTAGCGACAAATTTCCTTAGGCTATTTTATACAGATATGTGTGTGTTTATATATATATATATATTTTATACACCTGTGGTACACCTGCACAGGTGAAGCTTCAAGGACATTCCTGAGATTGAAGCCAGGAATTATTGACAAACTTAAAGGATCAAGGTAATACCTTCTTGCACTATTAATCTATTGAGTGGAGTGGAGATTTATTATTTTTCCCCTATATTTGTCTGTGTAGACAGAACTTCAAGCCAGAGTCTGCTCTCCAAGAGCCCATGATCTGTGGTGTTTAGTCTTAGGCCCCAAAATTTAATGCATTTTAACCCAAGCATGGCTTCATCCCTCAAGATAAAGAAATATGAACTGATTCCCTGCATCAGGATATAAATGTTTGTTTCCCAAAAGGAATGCTACTTGGAATATTAATAGCGGAATTCAATTAATCCAGAAACCAAGGAAGAGAGAAAGTCTGTCAGCTTTAAAGCTCCTCATGATGCAGATTTTTAGCCTTTCCCTTTGGCAAGTGCCTTTCATTCAGACTCTGAAAGAAAAGGTTTGTGGGGTTTTTGTTTGCCTTGAGACTGCACTTTTGGAAGCTAAAAAGCTGACAAAAACGTTCAGCAGGTGCTCCAGATGTTTGAAGTTTCTGCAAATCAGAACAGGTCGTGAAGAAACATGCAACAAAACAAATGATGGGTGAATTCCCAGAGAATCTCAGAATGGTTGGAAAGGACCTTTAAAAACCATCCAGTTCCACCCCCCTTGTCCTGGGCAGGAACACCTCCCACTGTCCCAGGATGCTCCAAACCTCAGTGTTCAACTTGGCCTTGGGCACTTCACTTTTAACCCTCTGAATGTTGAGCTGTTTTTCAACTTATAAGAAAAACCTCCAAGTTGAAGTGCTGGAATTGAGGAAACTCTTGTAGTTCTAGTCTGGGGTATTTTCTGCTCCTGGCAGTTGTCAACAACTGCCTAAACCCTGTAAGGGAATTTTCAAAAATGGACAAAGAAATGGTTTTCTCAGAGAGAAATGATTTGGGGTCCTGGCTTCCATTTCCACCTTAGAATATATTGGCTTGAATTGTTGGTTCCAAAATGAAATAGAGGAATATTGTGTTAGTGATGGCATTTTTGATCTGAGCAGAGTCTGACCCAGACCTGGGTGAGTGCAGTTGTAGTTTGGGATTTTCAACAGCTTGATTCTTTTCTGCCCAAAAATAGAAAATATCTGCTACAAAAACATTGCTTACAAACAGAGTCTGATTTATGAGCCTTCTGAAGATCTATTGACTTGGCTAAGGAAATGTGCCAATTAGCTGGGGTGGCACAAAGTGGTTTAAAGCCATAATTAACAAAACAAATCAGGCATTCTGGTGGTTCTTATCTTTCTTCTGAATAATTAACACACTTTCCCTGTGGTTAGAAAGCTCAGCTTTGGATCCACATTCCCTATTTGGGCACTTAAAATATAGTGAAAATGTTGGAATTTGATGCCAAGTATCAGGAAACTGAAAATCTACATAGAATTTTGTTTGTCTCTTGATCTCATCTGTGAAAGGTCATGTTTAGGTAGTGATTCTTGCACCATTTCCTTCTTGATTTTTGTTGTTAGCTCATCCTTTCAGTTTGGCAGAGACAGAGAGTGAAACTTTTGCAGGAACTCTGATTTCTCCACACTAATTCACCCCTTTCTCTTCTCGCATCGCATCTCTTTGTTCTCACCAGTTCCTCCATCATTTCTGTTGGATTTCTATTCAATATCTTGCTTGTGAGTATCCAAATGTGGAGAAAAGACCTGTGAGGTTTTGTCCAGGTGTGGTCCCACCTCCCAGCTCTGGGATATAGAGGCAGGTGACAGAGGACAGGATCCCTGTGCCTCGTGTGCCATCTCCTCCTTCCTTTGCCAGCTGGATAAGCAGCTTCCCACCTGCTCTGTGCCACCAGTGCCATGCAAAACAAGGGGCTGGGAGACAGAGCCTTGCTCTACCTGAGGAAGGAATTAAGTTTTATTTCAAGGGAAGACATCCTGATATCATAATTACAGGGAAAACAGAGCGGCGTGTTGGAATCAAAGGAATGGTTAATCAAAGTAATAAATCTCCTGAATTCCAGAATAAAGGTAACATAGTTCAGATAACAGATTATGAATATGTAATGATGGGGGAATTATCAGAATACAAGAAGGTTTTGGATTGGAAGGGACTTTAAAGCTCATCCAGGGACACCTCCCACTGTCCCAGGCTGCTCCAAGCCCCAAAGTCCAGCCTGGCCTTGGGCACTGCCAGGGATCCAGGGGCAGCCACAGCTGCTCTGGGCACCCTGTGCCAGGGCCTGCCCACCCTGCCAGGGAACAATTCCTGCCTAATATCCCATCCAGCCCTGCCCTCTGGCACTGGGAAGCCATTCCCTGTGTCCTGGCACTCCCTTGGAAACAGTTTGTCTCCATCATGTATTGCTTGGAGTTCCTGGAAATTCCTTCTGAGTGTCAGCAATAATAATAGGAGAATTTTTGCATTTCCTCCTAAACAGCACAGTAATATTTATTTATTACTTTGAAGTGGTTCAAAGCACAGCCTGTAGGTACCAAGGTGAAAATTAACTTTGTGAATAACTCTACATTATTGCAGACCCTCCAAAGTTAATCATGGTTAGCAAAGAACCTAAACATTCCTGCTGTCACCTGACTAATTTGCTTTCAACATCGAGATATTTTAGAAGATGAATTGTTGTATGCAGCCAACATAAAGATTCTGTGCCAAAAATAGCCTGCACTTCAAATGGAAAATAATTAAACAATCAATGTGTGGTCCAGAAATGTCTCATGTTTTATTTTTAATCTTGCAAATTATTCATAGGAACAGCAGAAATGCTTCAAGAGACATTCTGTGGTGTGAACTCCATGATTCAAGGCAGTGCCTGCAAACGTGGAGAGAGAAATCCACTGAGAAATCAGTTGCATTTCTTCAGGGGTTGAAAAAAAAATAAACCTGCAAGATAAATTAATGTACAAAATAAAATCATCAGTGGTTTTGAGGTTGCAGCTACATGAGGTGGATTTAAATTCTTTCCTGAATGTATGAACTTGGATTGAACACACCTGCACAGGCCATTCAAAGGTTTGATTTTTATTACTGAAAATTTTGGTATTTAAGTAATTAGCACTGGTTTTTAAATGGCTTGTCTTTTCTTATGGTGGTAGTAATCAAGCAAAACACATTCTTGGCGTCTTTTATTTATTTGAAATTTCTGAGGGAGACCCCTGAGCGGACAATTTTCTCTGCATTGGGGAAAACCTTGTAAAGTTTCACTCCTGCAACTGTCAGTTTGGGTTTTGGGGTGGTTTTTTTTAGTATTTATCTCCCCTGTTTTGGCCGTGTTATTCATTGCTGCTGCTTTTCAAAGAAATGTAGCATGGCTTTTTCATGGAAAATGTACCATTAAATTGCAGATGTCATGGATGAGAGCACTGTAACAGGCAAGAAAAGAGATTTGACATGCAATTATGTCAGGATCTAATTCCATTCTTGCTGAAGTCAATGGGAATTGTAAAATTGACTTCAAATTGGGACGGGAGCAAATGCGTGATGCTGAGGTTAAAAATGAGAAGTTCTTGCTGTTTAATCAGAGATACTCCTTGTTGTCCTGGGCCCACTCAGATCTGCAAAGTAGCACTGCTTAAAAGTGCCTGGGTCTAATTATTTGTTTAATGATGTTAATGCAGCCTTGCAGAGGAGCCTGTTCAAAGGCACAGAGGTCTGGTCCTGGCAAGCACTGAGTGCTCCCCAGTGCCCTGGTAATCACATGGACAACATCAGGGTGAGAATGGGGCTCCCAGTCCTTTGTTTGGCCACTTGGGACCTTTGATCAGCTCCTAGAGGAGCAGAACACGCAGTGGATCAGTGGTTTCCATGGCTAAACTCCAGGTGCTTCCTAACATTCCTTTTGGCTCATGATTCCATCAAACAAAGTAAGTAACTTTTTTTTTAGGATTGAATTTTCTTTCCTTGATGCCTTGTTTTCCAGTCAGTGCTTGGATCACTACACAGAGTGTGAAGACAGAGGGGTTTCTCTCCTGTTGTTGTACCTTGGTTGTCTCGTTTTAAAATGCCTTGGTTTCACCTGTGCATGTACAAGTTGGAAGCTGGAACATTCTGGATGCAGAATGCCCTGGTTGGAAAAAGGGTGCTATAAAGGCTTTAGAAGCTGCAACAATTAAAAAAAAAAAATGAGCTTTTCATTGGAAGGTGGAGGGTTTTAGGGAAGCTCTGTTCAAGTTTAGCACAGTGTTGGGATTTAGATCTTGGTGATGGTGATGCCTTAAGTTTTATCTTTGATGTGTTTCAGGTTCTGTGGTGCCCAGGGGTGCAGCTCTGAGCTCACAGTCAGTGTCACTCAGCTCTGCACACAGCAGGGACACAAAACAAATCCTTTCCCTGCTGCAGACCAAGGACAACTTTCAGCCCCAAAGCACAAACAAGGGTGGGCTGGAGGGAGGAACAAGAAGGATGGGCCCTCACAACCTGGAGCTGGAATGGGACAATTAAACCCCAGTATGCAAAGGGACCAAATCTTATAAAAGTGTGAGACCTCGTGACCATTTGTCCATTTTGTGACCACCTTGGGTGTAGCCCTGGCCAGGCCCTGTCCTGTCCAAGGTGTTTCCTAAAGGCCTTTCAATAAATGCCTACTTTATTCTCTAGCTCTGCCCAGTCTCTGCTCCAGGCCAGCCTTCCCAAGGCATCAATGCCACAAAACACTTTTCCTCATGGAGAGCCTGTGACCTCAGGCACACAGAAGGCTGAATTCCTTTTCCACCATCGGGGTCACCACTTGTGATGGAGGGTCACACTTGCGGCTGCTGTTAGGAGCACGAAAGGACGAAGCAGGCAGCAGGAGGTGAAGCAGGAAAGCTTCTACTTTATTTTTCTGACTCCAAAATATATACAATTTTACAGACAGGCCAAGATTGGCTACACAGGTAGCCACCTCTTCGACCTCGTTGGTGAACATCACCATCAATCATCTTTCTCCTCCCAGAGGAGAAGAATTTAAACAATTCTAAAAACATACATAGTTTACTTGAAGCTGCGTGAGAACAAAGTGCAAACAGTGAAAAGCAGGCAAACTTGAGGCAACAGAGGGCCCTGAGGTGGAGTGAGGGGAGGAGGATTTGGGAGTAAATCCATGCAAGGCCCTGCACGTCCAAGGCAATGACATTGCTCTTTTAGAGCTGCTGAGTTGTTACTGAAGCTTTTTATTGCTGAAATCCTCACTTGGACACCCCTCCAGTAACAGTCCTAAACCTGCAGTGTATTTACAGCCCAGAAACTCAAGCACTGTCCTTAAAGAACTGAGAGAAGGTGCAGCCCTCCTTTGGAAGAGCTGAGATTTACACTCGGAGACCCAAGATTTACACTCTGCCTCTGCTTTCAACCTCCTTTGCTCCTTAGCAGTCCTTTCATTAAACTCTCAACAGCCTCATATATCCTTTACTTTCCTGGGAAGGCACAGAGTCTCCTGAAAGCCTCTGCTCTTTAGGATGTCTGCACTGCCAGGAGCTGCAGCTCCCTTGGAATTATATTTGTAAGACACATGGCGTGGTTAACTTTCTCCAACTTTTGTCTGTAATTCCATTAAGTAGGAGACAGAGTTAATTTTCTTTCAAAAATTATTTCTTTAAGTGTAGGGGTTTTTTTACTTCCTTAGAAAATGGCTGAGGAGGAGGAGGGAGGAATATTAATATGGGGTTAGTTACAAGCTTAAAAATGAGGATTTGTTGAGTTACACCTTTCCCAGACCTTGCTTCAAATGGTTTTGGTAAATTACAGTTGCCTGAGGGGGGAAATAAATAAGACTGCCTTCATAAAATCTGTATGGACACATGAAATTATCCCCAAAGTGTGTTTGGAATTCCTATTTTACAATGTTTGCTAAAACAGATAAAATTTTCAGATTCGGATTATTGCCATGAAATGTTAAAACACACTCTTGAAAGAATAGAAGAGAAAGAAACTTTTGATGGGATCTCAAACAGCATTTTTGAATGTCACTGATGATCAAGAACATGATAACACTGAGTTTTTCATTTTGACATTATGAGAATTTCTCTGGCTTTTTTTATACCAAAGTGAAAAGAGATTTGACAGAGCCTTGAAAAGTGTCACATGTAATTCAGTGATATTTTTGTACTTGTCCCTTCAAATTGCTTCCCTCCTTTGTTCCTGTCTGAAGGAGGGAGGCACATCTGCAACAGGTTCCCTGTGTGAGGGACGAGCCTCTGTTTGCTCCTCCCAGCCCCATGAAGTGTGCGTGGATTCAGGGTTAGCTCTGTGGCTGCTCCCAAGTGAGTTTTTACAATACAAATCATTCCATTCTTCCCCCAAGAAGTCACTCACAAAAGCTCATCCTTGTCCAATTTTTGGTTGTTGCTGTCAATAATAAATGCTTTGGGGGGATGTGAAGGAGAAGATAAAAATTAATAGCAAACCAACTGGAAGGATTTTTATTTTTTTAACAGTAGCAGAAACAGAACCGTCCACATCACTTGATTTCCTATCAAAACCCCTCTGTGACACAAATAAGGAGCTCTGGCTCCTTGATATTACCTGGGGATATCCCCTCAGGGCATCACCTCTTGGTGTTCCTGGGAACAGCTTGACTCCAACAAACTGTGCCAGACCCCTGGCTCAGCTGGTCTTTTCTTCACTGTATTCTCAGACCATTCCGTGCAACTCCAACATTTCTAGAGCTCCCTTTCCTTTCCTGTAGTTGAAGCCAATAAGTAGAAACACTTTGAAACACTTTGTGGTGATTTTTTTCTATTTTTTCCTTTTTTTTCCCCCTTATTTTTGCTATGGTAACAAGCTGACATTCCCAGCTCTTTAGGGTTGTGGGGTTTTATCCTCATTTTATTTTTTTTTTTTTTTAGCTTTTTGCTTGAATATTTGTGAGATTTGGTTTCTATTTTTTCTCCTCCCCATGAGAATTGTGAGGGGATACCAAAATACAAAGAGACTCCCAGAATGGTTTGGGTTGGAAGGACTTCAAAGCCCATCCTGTTCCGCACCCTGCCATGGGCAGGGACACCTTCCATTGTCCCAGGCTGCTCCAAATCCTGTCCAACTTTCAGGGATCCAGGGGCAGCCACAGCTGCTCTGGGCACCCTGTGCCAGGGCCTCCACACCCTCATAGGGAAATTTTTTTTTTCCATATATTTCACCTCTATTTGCCCTCTGACAGTGGGAAGCCATTCCCTTTTTCTTTTCACTCCATCCCTTGTAAATTGTCTTCTCCATCCGTCAGCCCCTTCAGGCGCTGCAAGGCCACAGTTTGGTCACCCCAAAGCTTCTCTTCTCCAGGCTGAACAAACATGAATGCTTACAGTCCAGGCTGTTCACTGAGGAGCTGGGAAGCCCAGACCAGTTTTTATTTAAAGCACAGGAAATCATTCCCACCAAGTGGGGCGTGTCTGGAAGGCGCTGTGGGCTGCTGGCCATGGTGGAGCTGCACATCCAGGGAAAGAAGAAATCACCCTAATTACTGTCCAAAACACAGCCAAGGATGCTTGAAGCATCTCCTGGTTTGACATCCGTGTTGAGTTTTGAGAGACAGGATTGTAGATAACGTCAAGAAATAAAAAAAAATATCCTATGTATTAATTTCTCTCGGCGCATCTCTCCATGTGGGGTGCACCCTTCCCCAGAGATTTAATTACTGAGATTTAATTCATGTAAAGAGTCTGATGAGTCCCTTGGTGTTGCATCCATGGCTGTGCATGGCCCCAGGGAGGAACTCACCTGGGAGAAGTTGTGCTCCCACAGTGCTGGCCCTGCAATCACTGAGGGGTGCTTTTACACAACACCTGGGGGGTGCTTTTACCTCTTCTCACCTTGTTGGTCACACAAATCTTTAATGTCCATGAGGATTTCAGGGGTGTTTTGTTTTTAGGCTTTTTTTTTTTTTTTTTTTTTTTTTTTTTTTTTTTTTTTTTTGTGTCTTGCTTGTGTTTTTTCAGGCACTGTTATTATAAAAGGAAAAATATGGTATTATGATATCCTTTTCAATACAAAAGCCACAGGTCCAGAGGAAGCCACAGAGATGATCTGGGGGCTGAAGCGCTGTTCCAAAAAGACAAGGAGAGCTGGGGGTATTCACATGGAGAAGAGAAATCCTGGGGAGACTGCAGAGACTCTTCCAGTGCCTGAGGGGACCTGGAGAGACAGGGACTGTTTTTATGGGCACACAGAGACAGGTCAACGGGGAATGGTTTTAAATTGGCAGAAGGCAGGGCTGGATGGGATCTTGGGCAGGAATTGTTCCCTGGCAGGGTGGGCAGGCCCTGGCACAGGGTGCCCAGAGCAGCTGTGGCTGCCCCTGGATCCCTGGCAGTGCCCAAGGCCAGGCTGGACTTTGGGGCTTGGAGCAGCCTGGGACAGTGGGAGGTGTCCCTGCCATGGCAGGGGTGGCACTGGATGGGATTAATGTCCCTTCTAACCCAAACCAATTTGGGATTCTATATTTTGAATAAAAGTTATGTTTCATTGGTTGACATGTTGGTGTTGGACTGGCAGAGTAAAGTACTATGAAGAAAATACAGGTAGAAGTTTGTGTGTTTATCAAGACCCTGTGACAATAAAATTGAATTCAGGTGCCCTTAATAATTCTTGATTATTATTTTTTTTTTTTTGCATGTATCTAACAGTTCCTTCACACATCTTAGATGTGGTTCCTGTGATTAGAGTTTTGAACTTGATGACCTCAGAGAATTCTTCCAGCCTTAAGGTTCCTATTCTGTGATTTGGAGGTGCTCTGCTTCAGTTTTAATGGGCTCTGTGGTTTGTTTGTGTGTTTGTCTTGACACAATGGGACAGCCCCAGCTTTTCTGGGCAAGGTCTGTGCCTGTGCCAGGCCCTCACCACCCATTTAGCAATCCCATTTTAATATCCAATGTAACCCTGCTCCCCATCAGTTTGAGACCGTTCTCCCCTGTTCTGTCACTCCACTCCTTGTGCGTAGTCTCTCTGCATCCTTGCAGGCTCCCATCCTTCTTTCTGTCCCCACAGTGCTGCCTTTGGAGCTGGTTGAGGCTCCAAAATTCCAATTTCTTTACACACATTTGGCTGATGGACACAGAGAGCTCTGAGGGGACTGGTGATAGCCTGGTCTGGTGGCAGCAGGAGCCTGTTCCTTCTGCCCCGGGGGCTGAGAGTGGTCTTCTTTGGCCCCAGGGTGACCCAGAGACATCAAACGGAGCTTTTTCAGCTTTTCCCTTTTCCTGCAGGCCTCAGCTGTGTTTCCTCACAGGAAGGGTGGTCAGGCATTGGACGTGGTGGAGTCTGCATGTGGCCCTTCATGCCCTGGTCTGTGTGATGAGGTGGTGTTGGGTGTCAGGTTGGGCTTGGTGGACTCAAAGTTGACTCTGTGGCTCTGTAGCAGCGCCTGTGCATGGCCATTCCTGTGGGATCATTCCTCAGGACAGTCTCTGTGCCACTCTCAGGAGGTTGTCCAAAGCACGAGTCACCCAGTGAGGGAAAACATCATCATTTCTACCTACCTCTTCCCAAATTCCTGGGATTGCAGGAAGTGCAGCATTTCCTTTAGGCAGTGATATTGATGTTCAGGGAACTGTGCTCCCTCCAAAAGCTCCCTGTGTGTGTGTTTTGTGTGCCTGACCTTTCAGCAATGGCAAATAGAGCAATGCTTTTTTTTTTTTTTTTTTTTTTTTTTATAAAACACATTTGTCTTCCAGTCCTTGACCTGGGCTCAGTAAATGAAAACATAGCAGAACTGAATCCCCACAGGATCAGGAGAGGGGCAGTGAAAGAGAAAGGGAAAATAAAGAAAAATGTACTGGCACCTGTGCTAAAGAACAGCAGAGCAGAAGCCACTCTGTGGCTGTAAAAGTCACTCTTCTTATCAATTCTTCCTCGTCCCTGGTGGACAGAGGGTGCTGACCACCCCATTGTGACTGTGTGAGACACCACGCTTCCCTGAGCGGTTTCAAACTGAGATATTCACCCATCCTAGGAACAATTTCTTCACTGTTTCTTTTGCTGTGAGCCCTCCTAAGCTTGCATTTTGCCTCTGTAGAGTGGGAGCAATAATCCACTTTTTTCCTTTCCTTCATGAGAAACCTCCTGCGGTAACAGCTTTAACGAGAGCTCATAAAAGTCTCCCTTTCTTTCAGTCATTCCCTCCAGGAATCTTCTATCGATTATTCTGTAGACAAAAGAAGGAACTAAAGAGCTGCCATGCAAGAATATTGTACAGCATGAGGCGACTAAAGGCAGACGCTGGCTGCAGTTTTATTGGGGTGGGAGCAGGGCTTAGTTCTTCAGAGACTTCCCATCAGGAAATGCAGTTGATAATGCCAGGGGTACCCATGCAAAAAACAGAAAATCAGCTGCCAATCTGAAACCCAGCAATTATTTCATTTCTGACATTGATGTTGCTTTATATTCCTTCAGTGGTTTGATAGCAAAAGGGGTTTTTTTTTTCTGGAGTATAATTCGTTAAACACTGTCAGCGTTGGACAAAATCGTGTTGGTTTTGTTGGAAAGAATAGTCCAGTGTTTCTGACAGAGAGGGATCTTTTCTGTTCAGGACACTGCGTTCAGATGAGGAATCTGGGAAAAGAACAGGAATATTTGAGATCCTTGGATGAGCCTGTTTGCTTTCCTGCTTCAAAATAGGCACTGGCTGGTTAAAATGCCGTGGTAGCAGAAAGGTTATTGGAGACTTTGGGGTCCTTGTCAGCTACTGACCGTTTACCACCCTTTTTGCTTGGTTCTCTGTGAAATATATGCATTTATTAGCACCTTAGCTTTTGGAAAGCTGCGATCTCTGTAACACGAACAGTTTGCACCTTGGAGGTTGTCACACCCACTTTAGGACTGATGGAGTAGTTCTGGATGCATCCGGCCTCTTTCCCTGCCAGGGTAAAGAAAAACCAGTCTCATTTCTTTTATCCTAAATCTTGTGAAGAAATGAATACCTTTAGGTGTTGGGAAATTTTGAGTCTCCGCCTGAGGGACATCTTAACTTTGACTGTTACCCTTTGAGTAACTAGTTCCTAGAGGTTCTGATGTTTTTAAAATAGAACATTTATGTATTTCCAAAGTTTTTAATGCACAGCAAAACAGAACAGGTGACCAAACACCTGGCCCCATGAAATCCAATGGCCAAATCCAATTCCCATGGCCAAACTGAAGGAGGAGGTTTCTTGTATTTCCTTTAAATCTTCTTCCATTACCTTTTGCTTTCCTGAGCAGATTTTGATTTATAGTCATAAATACATCATCACATTGAAGGTGGCTTTCCTGACAAAGGACTGGGAGTTCTGCCTCTGAATCCCTTCAAGGAAAACAGGGAACTGAGCCCTCCTTGCACTTTGTGGCTGGGAACTCTGATATTCTGACTCAGCTCTGAAATTCTGATCTCTCAGGAGCAGCTCTGCCTTAGGAGAAATTATCAAACTCTCCCGGAGAGCCTGACTTGTGCTCCATAGCAAACTTTCCAAAGGAGCACTGATCATCTTGAGGACACACAGGGTGCTCAGTTTTTGCTTTTCCAGGGTCTGGGTGTGAGTGCTGAGCTCTCTGTGTGCCCAGGCAGGAGAAACGGTGGGGCTGTGGGCAGCAGATGGAGTCAGGAATCAAATCATGTCCTTATGAAACACAGATGTGAGCTCTGTCTGGCCCTGAAAGGCAGATTCAGGTTTTCCTCCCTTCTCCTACTGCTGCTGGCCACCTCAGCCTTAATAGGGTGGTTTACAGGGGTCCTACAAGCAGGAGCATTTTCCTTCTTTGCTCCTGGCAAGCTGCAGTGTTTTGCAACCGGGGATGTCTCTGGACAAGGCTTTCAGGTAACTTTAAATGTCCCTGGCCGAGGAGAATGAGCACTTCATCGTGCATAACTAAGGCTGGCCCATTTTAACAGTGGGCAGGCAGGGGGAAATCAGGGCTGCCTGAAGCCTCCCCGTCAGGGTTAAGCACGGAACATAGATATCTTGTTTTTCTTTTCCTTTCCTTCCTTTCCAGCTTTGGTTCTTGTGGCCTTCGAGTGTACCTGAATAAAATACACCTCAATGAGCTCATATTTGTTCTTTTTGTTATAGAAGAAAACATTTGTAAGCACAAGCACTTAAGCTAGTTTATGCTATTCCTAAATTTAATCACAAGTGTCCTGAGAGTATTTAGTGATCTCCTTGAACATAGGAATGGTGTAATTTAGGGACTCTCTGTTGAGAATGAAACGAACCATGGAGTACAGACTCAGAAAAAACAGCAATCCCTCCTGTTTTCAGGGTGTGGAGATGCTGTAATAGGTCCCTTCAGTGCAGCAGTGACTGCAGGAGAGTGCTGGCACTTCATTCTCCGAACAGGCTTCCCTGGAAAACTAATGGAGGAGGAGAAGAGCTGCTTGCACCATTTGTTCCTTTCCAGGCAATTTTTCTTTGGGTTGGTTTAGTTTCAGGCTTTGGCAGCTTTGGTAAAGGCTGTGTTTAGTTTTATATTGATAACCTGCTCTAGGAAAACACCTTCCCTGGCCCTAATGTTTCCCGTGGCATCAGGACCCTTCATTCCAGCGGCACAACGCCTGTACTTCCCCAAGGTGAGCCTTTGATAACATTATTCCAACTTTTGATTTGCATGGCTTGATTTTCTCGGTTTCAAAGCGGAGAGAGGCTTTTGAGAGAGTCCTGATTTGTGCCTGGTGTTCCTGCAGCTGGGTGCATCCACTTGAAGGCCTTTAAGGTGAATTGACACAGGAGAGGCAGCTTGAAGTGCATTTGTGACCACAGAATCCCAGAATGTTTTGGGTTGGAAGGGACCTTAAAGCTTATCCCATTCCAACCCCTGCCATGGGGTTGAACCCCTTGGATTCATGGAGAGCCAGTCAAGTTTTGCTTTAGTTGTCTATGCCTTAATTTTTTTTTAAGGATAAATGAGCCACAAAATATTTTTTTCCCAAGCAAGCCCAAGTGGGACTTTGTGCACTGGCAGCTTTCCATCCGCATTATATCGATTATTTGAAAGGGCTGAAACCAGGTGTTAAATTGAGCCTGCCTTAAAAAAAACCCCACCTGCACATTTTTCTGTTCAAGTGGCCAAACTGTGCTGATGCAACAGATCCCAACATTGACCACACGAGCAGCTGGCATTCCGAGCACACTCCCTGCATCCCATATTTGAAAGTTCAGCAGGTCATTATGGAAATTTGAGATGGTGAAGCTGAGTCACCGTTCGAAAAAGGATATGTGTAATTCCGGCCATGCTCTAAACAGAAATGACTGCAGCTTTAGAATTAGGTGATTATTATTTCCACTTAGCTCAACTTGTTTATGGCCATTCCATTATTGAGGCAGCATTGCTTAAAGTTAATTCTGTGAATGCATTTTAAAAATTAGACTTGGGGAGTAAAAGTTCTCACCCTGATGACCTTGGAAGTTTGCTGGACGTTGGTGTCTCGTGGCCCCTCTGCACAGGCAGTGCCATTTGCTCATTCACTGCAGTGCTTTCATTATTATCACTGTGTAGGAACACCCAGCCTAAAACCCTGGCTAATGCTAAAGCAAGTTCGATTCTTTGAATTTCTTCCTTTTATTTGAAAAATCAGGAGATTTCAGAATCACAACTTTCTCCCAAGGTACTGTTGTATCCACCCAGCTCACAAGGGAAATCCAGGTGTTTTGATACATTTGTGTGGTTCTCTGACAAAATCAAGATTCTATTATTGTAACTGTCTGCCTTTAGAAGGAGTTTTCACTGTCAGCAGGGCTGAGAGACCACAGGGAGATTCCATTATTTGGGCTACAGAAGTCAGTTTAACAGCAAACCAGTCAGCTCCTGGTAAAATATATCTTACATGTTAATATTTCACAAGCCATTGCTTTTACATCCAGTAATTTATGATATGAGTTTGTAAGATTCAGATTTGAAATAATAGTAATTATTTTTAAATAGCATTCAAAGAAAATGTTGTTCCTGGAGGCTCTAAAAGCTGCAGAAGGGGTGGGTGCCTCAGCCCTCACTGCCAAGAGTAGAACAGAATTGTTTGCATTTTGTTGAGTAAATTTTGTTGGGAAATTCTGGGACTGTCTGCTTGGATGGGTGGACATGACACAGATATGTGGAGTTTCTCTCACCTGATGATTTTCAGCCCTTTAAGGAGCTGGTGATACTTAGATTGATGTTGCATCCTTGAAGAGGAGAAAACTAGCAGAAAACAGGACTTTTTCATTATTTCCCTCCTGTTAGGTTACTTCTTGTGGGCCAGTGGTTCAGCCAGAGCTTTACTGGGGTCTCTGATACCATCTCTGCTTCTTTCCTCATCGAGTCATCAACCTTTACTTCGGCCTCCTCTTTATGTATCTTCTTCTACTAATAGCTTGAGTCACAAAAAGAAAAGGAAGAAAGATTTTGGCAGCTTTAGCCCTGCTGAACGTGTCTTGCTCTCATTTTTGAAGAAGGATGACCTTAGTGGGAGGAGAAAAGCAGCAGAACCCTCTAGTGGTGCTGCCACCTGGTTTTGTGACCTGATTTCAGTTTGTCCAAACTCTCTGGGTGTTGTGCAGTCGAGAGTTAAATCATATCCCGACTCAAAATTCAGGTGGAGAGCGCAGGCACGTCTCCTCCAGAGGGAGCAGATGCTCGGAGGTGTAACTCACAACTGGCGCTTTGTTCATGCAGGGAGAAAGATCCCCAGCAAGTGTGTGGTGTGGAGGAAATAAGGCACAGTTTAGCATGATAAAAGGCAATTGGAGTCATGTTGGAAGTGATTAGAATTTCATGACTAAGCTGGCGTGCCGCAAAAAAGTGGTAAATAAGTGAAATCTCCAAATGCAAACTGCTATGCTAACGTGGAGAGGCAGCTGTTGTTCCAGATGCCTCAAACAGCTCAACAGGGAACAGCTTTTCACCACCTGATCATTGCTATTGTTCACAGAGCTCTCATGTCGGACCAAGAGTGCCGAATCCAAAGCCAGGATGCTCTGGGAACAGGTGATGGGCTTTTCAGATGAGCACAACCCAAGGAGCAGAGCACTTAATAAGGGATTCCAATGAGTTTTCCACGGAAACCTTCAGAAACAATTCCAGAACTCTTCAGGGAACAGGCAGGTTTAGAGCGCCCCTTTGTGGGACTGATTTAAGGAGCCTGGGGAGAGCTGTAGATCCTGAGACTGCAGGAATTAGATTCCAAGCCTTTGGGAAGCACAACTAACAAGACCTTTCGGGGTTCTCTCCTCCCAGTGAAGTCGTTGTACGCCTGGGCACTGCCACCCTCCGAGAGGGCTCTGCCAGGACCAGGTTGGAACTGATCAGGAGAAAAAAAATGTGGATTTAAGGCTGAAAGAAAAGTTGTATAGAGGGAAAAGCCGTAGGAGGTAAAAAGACCTTGTTCACCCTAGTGGGAGACAGAAGAGATCACTTCTGGATTCTTTTTTAAGGTGGTTGCTTAGATCTGCTTCCAAGGCTTTGGTTACTCGAGGTCATCCCAGCAGGGAAAGATTGGGTAACTCCTGGTAGCTTCTATAATCCAGTGCAGAGATGGGTAAAAATGTGATTTATCTGTAGTATAATTTTCAATTTCTTTGTAAATTTGTTTTTCTTTTGAATGTTTTCATTTCCAGCTCTGCTGTAGAATTGATACCCCGCATTCCTCCTCTGCTTGCCAGCCCCATCCCCAGGTCTGCCCTGCAGAAATGCTTGTAAAACAGCTCCTGGAGAAAAAAAAAAAAAAAATGTATTTTAGAGGAAATGTTTTACTAGAATATCCTAAACACATCATTATGCCAGGGGAACTGTGGGAAAACTGGGATGGAAGAAAAATAATACTGTCATTAATTGAAGAAGGATATAAACCTTAATTTTTCTCGTTAAACAATCTCAGTGTTTCAAAGTTTCTCCCACACACGTTGGTAAAGTGGGAGAACGACAGTGATTGTTAAAATAGCACAGTCATTAAGTTTTAAAAGTGTGTTTTATTTCATTTAAGATGCCTGAAGCCAAGGAGAGAAACTCCAGGTTTCTATCAGGAAATAGCTTCAGTGAAAGAGAAGCTACATTTGGCACAGTGTGTGTTCCTTCTTTTGTTTTCCTCATAAAGAGAAGATTAAAACATTTTGAATGATCATCTTCAAAAACGAACAAAAGTAGACTTCAAATTAATGAAGGAGATGATTGTTAAAGATCCTAATCAGCAAATATCTCATATATGATTAATCCTGTTACCCTTGTTTATGGTTAACAACGGCAGTAATTGAGTTTTAATTTAAATGGTGAAATTGAGATTTGGCATTTCGGACAGGCAAGTTCGGGAGACTGAGGTTAGCACTAATTTATGTGTGAATGCAGTCAGGAATTTATTTTATTTTATTTTATTTCTGTCTTTTAATATTTCGTCAGTGATTGGGAAAGTCCACAAACACTCAATTTTCTGGTCTAATGGAGGTCCTTCAAGGCACCATTGTGGCTGATAAAACTGGAATTGTGGTCTCCCATCCTAAGGCTTAAGTGCCGTGTGTCATCTGTGTTATTTTTTCATGGAATTTCTTTCAGATTTCTGATAATTTGAGTTCATCAAGTCTCTTTCCTCACAAGATTTTGCATGCTTTGCCATCAGCACATTCAGACCCTGGACACTCTGTGCTGTGGCTGGGAGTTGGTGCCTTTCTTTTGAGTCAGCAAACCACCCAGTTTCATTTCTCCCCTCTTCTCTAATTTTCTCTGGGAAATTTGGTTCTGCTCAGCATGGGGGTTCCTAAAATTTCTGATATCAAGTACTTGCCCTTAAACCTTTTATTTCCTGTATTTATACTTGAATCATTATTGATTTGCCTCCTTTTTTCTATTTTGCTGCATTGAGAGCATTATATGGAGCAAATTTTCTTGACACAGTGTGTCTATATTTAATCACTTTGCTTGAATTAAAAGGACACACTGGAAAGAGCAAATTCTTTTGAACAAAATTCTCTAAAGCTACTACTCTCAAATCCCAGCCTCCAGTAGTTTGTCTGGAACTTCTCAGCTTCTGTTAGAGCACAGAAAGCCAAGCAGAGAGATGGGAAGTCACGAACAAAGCACTCCCGGGGTCTTTTTTGTTTTTGTTTTGGTTTGGTTTGCTTTCATATAAAAATAGAAGTGTCTTTCTTTTCTGTGGTCTGCGTTTGCAACAACCAAGGACTTGGAGTGAATTTAGTTTTGTGCCAAAGGGATCAAATCAAGCTGGATGTGGAAGGGACAGGGGTTTCTCTAGGTCACAGATGAAAATCTGTTTCGAACTTGCAGCCCAATGAGAGGAAGGGAAGTTTCCAGGCATCTGCAAGGACAGTCACCCCAAAAGCCGGATCAGGGCAAGGAAAGCCTACAGGAAACTGAAGAGGAAATTTATCAGTGGTGTTTTTTGGGGTGTTGGGAAACACTGGTCTCCAAAGCAAGTGGGAGAAAGAAATTTCAGCCCTGCGCGTTCAGAGAGAACAATGGGAGCAGTTCAGGGTTCAGGAGTGGATGGAGGTAAATGTGAGTGGAAGTGCCCCAGACACAGCACAGATCAAAGACACTTTTGTTCATCCACACACCTGCTGCATCTCAGAATGAGTTCTCACGTGAGGAATTATTGATAAAACCACTTGGAGAGGGCTCTTCCTCAGGAACTGGAGTTCCATGGGGCAAGAAGCAATGGATACAAACTGAAAGAAGGGAAATTCAGGCAAGAAATCCTTCCTGTGAGAGTGCTGACACCCTGCCACAGAGTGCACAGAGCAGCTGTGGCTGCCCCTGGATCCCTGGCAGTGTCCAAGGCCAGGCTGGACTTTGGGGCTTGGAGCAGCCTGGGATAGTAGAAAGTATCCCTGCCATGGCAGGAGTGGCACTGGGTGGGCTTTAAGGCAGCTGCAAAAGCTGATTAAGTCCAGTATTCTTCAGGTAGCAGGAAAGCGGCTGGGGCAGGGGTAGGAACTGGACTTGCAGAGGTAAAAGAGGTTATTTGCAACTAACAGAGGGACTGGGGAAAGCACAGGCACAGCAGGTAGTCCTGTGCTTTAATAAATAGCTTGGCAAACTGAGGAAGTGTTTTAGAAATGATTGGTGAGTGGTGGCTGGGGAAAGCACGGGGAGTCCTGAGAGGTCCATTGCAGTCCTTTATTCGCTGCCTGTTCACTTTGGGATGATGCATTTGCTGTTCTTGTTTACAGGCACTTGGCAGTTTTTTATGCTCTGTCATGTCCACGGGTTTAACAGACTAAACCTCTAAAAAGAGCAGAAAAATGTAGAGGCAATGTCCCTTATCTTTGTTGATAAGCAGATCTGAATATTGCAGGAATGAACTCACTACTAAGGCATGGTAGGAGCAAAGTTGATGCTCTTGTTAAGCTGAGCTGAAGGTAGATTTAAAAGCTGAAAGATCTTTTGATTTAATAAAAAAATAAACCAAGGAAAAAGGTTATTACATTTAGAATACTCTGTTCCCTGTATACAAAAAAAGTCTTTTATTCATTTCAGAAACAATTTGAGTCAGAGAACGCAGACTCTCCAAAACCAAGAAGGCAACTCAATTTCCATGGAAGTTAATGGAAAAATTTCTGGGAATGTTATGACAGGTCCTAGAAGAGTGAGAATGATAAGTAGGGCAATTCAATAATCCCACAGGGAGAAGATCATCATCTCTGTTAAGATAAAGGTGTTCATTTTCACTTGCATTTGTTTTATGAAGTGCACTGAATGTGTCTGACTCGATGGCACAATTGATAGTCAAATATAAACCTGAGACTGGGCTGCTGGGGAAGTGCCAGATCCTGGAGTTCAGGAAATCCATATGAATTCTGCTTTAAAAGGAATTGTAGATTCTTTTTTCCCCTTATAAACACCACAGAGAACAGGAAATACTTTGTGTTCGTACTGAACCATTTTTTTAGTGCTGCTATAAAGAACAATATTAAGGTTTTCCCCTCCCTATGGGCCCTGGGCCAGTGTCTCTCCCTGTCCACAGGTCATTCTTCATCTCCAGGAGTGGGAGATGGAGCTTAGGGGAGAGAAAACTGAGCAGTTTTTACTGTCCCTCAGTGCAGAGTCCCTGGAGGTGCCTCCTTGTGTCTTCCCTGAGCTCAGATTCCTGCTCTTCCTGAAGTGCTTTTTGTAGCCCTTTCACGGGAAAATAAGGAATTGCTTGTGGGTTAGAGCATTTTGGGACTCAGAACGTGACCTCTTGTTTTGCTTTTGCTGAAGGCATTCCCATGAACGTGGCCCTTCTCCTCCAGGGTTTGGGGCAAGTCAGTGCAATTCCCACTTGATATCCTGGGTTTTTTTGCCTTGCCAAGAGCCAATTCATTGTTATGTGACTCAGTCCACAGCCCCTGACGACTTGTGCTTGTCCTTTGCTGCACTGCTAAAGCCTTTGCAATGTTCTTTTTGATCACTGGAGGGTTTAGTAGGCTAAAATATTACATTATTGACACACGTTCTCCTGCTGGGAGAAGTCAAATGTGCCAGTTATTTGGGAAAACTAGAGACTCCAATTAGGGATCCACAGCAAGGCACTGTTTTCTCTCCATTTATCTTCGCTACTTGCCACTAAAGGCGTAATGGAGATTTTATTCCAGCTTCTCCTATTTAACTGCAGTTTAATTGGAGGATTTTCTCTTGTCTTTCATGTGTTACCAGCTCTAAGATGATTTAAAGGGAAGTTTTCCCACACACAGTTGTTCCCATTTATGCCCATTGCTCTGGTTTTCCATGCTGTACCTCTCCTTTGCTCTTTGGTGTGATCTCCATCCCACTCCCTGCAAGGATCCCTTGTTTTAACTGCTCGGGGAATTCTCATAGGAGTAGGGATGTGTAAGTTGCCTCATTATCCTTATTCACATCTAGTATTCTAAAAAGAAGAGTTTCAGTTTGGGTTATATTCTGTCTTTTACTTCTTAATTGTAGAATAATAATAATAATTATTATTATTATTGCTCCAGGTACTTAAGACGCTCTGTGAGTTCTGGTTGAAGAATCACAGAATGGTTTGGGTTTGGAAAGGGACCTTAAAAGGCTGTTAAATCCAACTCCCAAAACTGAGCAGGGACACCTCCCACTGCTCCAAGCCCCAAAGTCCAGCCTGGCCTTGGGCACTGCCAGGGATCCAGGGGCAGCCACAGCTGCTCTGGGCACCCTGTGCCAGGGCCTGCCCACCCTGCCAGGGAACAATTCCTGCCCAGTATCCCATCCAGCCCTGCCCTCTGGCACTGGGAAGCCATTCCCTGTGTCCTGTCCCTCCAGGCACTTGTCCCCAGTCCCTCTCCAGCTCTCCTGGAGCCCCTTTAGGCCCTGGCAGGGCTCTGAGCTCTCCCTGGAGCCTTCTCCTCTCCAGGTGAGCACCCCCAGCTCTCCCAGCCTGGCTCCAGAGCAGAGGTGCTCCGTCCCTGAGAGCATCCATCAAATCCATGTCCTTCATGTGTGGCAAGTCTTTCACTGATGTCAGAGCTCTGATTATCCAACTCTCTGTGCATCCTTCTCTCCCCATGCTCATGTCTCCATTAATCACATACTTTTGGGGGGTGGCTGTCACTGGAAGGCAGCAGCTGTAAAAACCTCCTCAGCTTGTTTTTGTCAGCCATGGGAGTTACCTTGTCTCCTTCTTGTCGGTTGTGTGCCATTAAATCCTGAGCAGGCAGCTGGGAGCTGGAGTTGCCGGGCAGACAAATGAGCTGCCTCCCCTGGGGACACTGGTTTTGGTTGGATAACAGCAGCTATCAAGGTTAGTAAAGAGTAAAGGTGTGGTGTGAGTGAGTTTTTGTTGCCTGATGACAACACAAATGCCAGCAGTGGGTTGTGCCTGAGTCGCTGAATTGCAGGCAATTTCTGTAATTTTGTATTTGTACTTGTCCAAAGTTTATCAAGGTTGTCATTTAAAAAAATATATACAAATACTAGAAAGATAGGAAAAGGAAAATAAACTTGACTGGTGGTTAGCTTTTGCCCAGGGCCTTTCTTTTCACCATGTGCTTAGCATTTCAGATTTGGTTAAATAGGCATGTTTCTCTATACTATCCATGTCCTCCCTTTATGTGCCCTCTCTGGCTGTTCCTTTGTCGGAAAACACCAAGGCCAAAGATGTTTTGCCTTTCCCAGAGTGAGTGCTTTCATGTAACACACAAAACGAGGCTGAGACGTGTTTGGTACCGTATTTTCTAAGTAAAGGTGAGTGAACAGCGAGTTTTCAGTATCACAATTCACTCGTACAGAGAGAGAAGTCCAAGTGATAAGAGATCTATTACAGAAAGGACATTTGAGCTGGATCATCTGGATAAACCTCAGCTACATGAAAGGCTGTGTTTCACAGCAGTTGGTGCAGAAGCTCCAGAATCCTTTGGGAAGACCCCTGTGAGGAGTATTCATGCAAAGCACTGTAATAAATCAGAGACAAAAACACTTACATTGGTTTCACAAAGCTGCTCTTCACAGAATGCAAGTTCTCTGAAGAAATCTGTTCTATTATGCATTTAAGTAGCTGTGACATTAATCATTAAGTCATTAATAATTTGACATTAGTAATTTCTCCCACCATTTAATCCATTTTAATCTCTCTGCTACAAGACACAAGCATTAAAAGCAATCAGACAGACAGTGTTTTCCCCTCTGTCCTCAGAGCTGGTTAATTTTTAGGTGATGTGAGGAAGTCAGATCTGTCAATTCATTAATACCAGATTTGTGGACAAGTTCAGTTGTCTTCTGGGTCTCAGTTTATCACAGTTCATGTTTGTCCATGTTGGAGTTCTATTTCATTTAGTCCTTTTCCTGCTCTGCCCATCATTCTCAGAGGAAGATTAAATTTGTGATTTTCATATTGTTGGCTTGACAAGCTGAATTTTTTATTCTTGGTCCTTCCAGCTGTTTTCATTGTTTTGGTTGGGTTGAATTGCCCTGGGATTAGCTGTGCTTTCCTTATGGAGCTGTAGTTTTGGAAGGCTCCAAGAGAAGGGTAAAATAACTGCAAACAGGGCCTGGATCTTCTCCCAGCTGACAGGAATGAAGTGGCAGATGGATTTGTCTGTGGTCTTAGAGATGGCTAAATAAAAGCAGAGTGTTAAAAGGGTGATGTTATCAAGGGCAAAGAGTTTATAAAATTTAACAGATGTGGGTTTAATTGTGTGACAGCAGCTCAGAGCTGCACTGGAGGACATTCCTAGATAATACCAAGGCAAATGAGTGTGTGCATTGCAGGCTGTGGGGGAAGAGATAAGGCTCCATTTGCATATTGCTTTCATTTAGTTCTTTTGTTTTCAGAAGTTGCAGTTGAGGACAAGCACAACGGTGCTCTTGCATCAGCTCAGTTACTGCGGTTTGCTCTTAGAGGATTTCTGTGGGAATATGAAAGCTGTTTGAGGGCTGCAGTGACTGTTCAAGCCATTGCTGTTACAGTGATGGTTTCCAGGAGAGAAAGGACTGAAGCTGAGGGAAAAATCCCCTCTAAGGCTGGCTGTTTCCTTTGGGAGAGCCCCATTCCTTGAGACAGGGTGCATTGCCTGCAGCCCCAGCTGCAAGTTGCATTCTCCATCCAGTTGCATTCTTTTATCCCCAGCTGCATTTGGAATCCTCCTCCTCCTCTTTTGGATGCCCACTTGTCTGCAAATTGGCTGCTTCCCATGGTGTCCCTGGCTCCTGGGTGCGTGTCTCACCAAAGCAGTGCATGGAGAGGGAAGTCACTGCCCTGGGCTGGGGAGTGACCAAGAGTCCAGCATTTCCTGTGCCCTCAAAGCACATTCCCATCAAACCAGAGCATTTCCAGCACAAATCTCTTCCTTTGCCCTGTTTATTTACCATTGGTCCTTATTTCTTGTCCTTTTACTGGCCTTCACTTGCTTTTATCACTTACCTTTTACTTCTCTCTGACTCACTACCGATCTCTTTGCCATCAGCCTGTTTCCTCAGGAGCATGTGTTTTGCACATATTTTAGTCTTACTTGCTTCCTGTCCAGCCAGGAGAAAAAGGGATTTTTTTCATGGAAATCAGTGCTCATCACGTCTTGGATAAAGGCACAAGGTGACAAATCAGCTGTGTCACAATCCCCGGGGCAGGAAAGATGAAGACCATGAAAAGTAAAGCTACTGAGGAGTGAAGCTGGCAGGAAGCTCAAGAGATGGACACAGACAGAGCCTCTGGTTGAAAAGAAGATTTTTAGCAGATGCAAATAACAAATGGAGAAGAAAACAAAACAGGAATGTGCTGGATGGCATGAAAGGCATAATTGTCCTTGGCTATGGTGCCACTGAGAGGAGACAAAAGCAAGATGCACGATGAGAACAAAGATGAGTCCCAGAAATGTGAAGGAAGAGTGTGAAATGAAGCTGTAACTGAGAGCTCCATCTCTCAGAGATGACACCCCGTTGCAGGGGAAGAAGCATTTAGGAGTATGTATAAAAAAAAAGAAGGAAAAGAATTGAAAATACGCAGGAATCCATATCGTGTAGCTGATGGGTGCATTGCTGCACTGTTATCCTTGCTCTTCTGAGGGGACAGGGATCTAAAAGAGCTCCCAGAGTGTGCCAGGAAGAGAGAAAGATTTACTACCAATTTCCTATGACATATGGCGGCCCATCCCTCCTCTGAAAATGTAGGCATTAGTTAATGGATAAAACTGTCATACTTGGCTTTTAACATTAAAAGCAGGGTCTTTGGGAAAGGAGAATGCTCTCCCAAATTGGAGTCTGAGAACAAGACCTCAAGATTTTATGTGATTTGGCACCTATAGTAAGTTGAGTTGTCTAATAAATGGCAGCAATTCATCATCTACTTTGGGAGTCTGAAGTTTAGTAGGCAGTCATATAGTGTGTCTTTTGGTGCCTACGCTACCTCAGGAAAAAAAAATCATGGATTTTGGAGGGGCAAGGGGATTATGGCTTGATTTATTTGGCAACAAAATTGACTATAAAACTACTTTTACTATGCTCAAGGGAGCAAGGCATAGAGTTGTCATATTGAGTAATAACATCAGGATAATATCAAGGTCTTTGGTCATCTCACTGATTTCACACAGGCAAAGCCACAGATATAAAACACTTGATACCAGTGGAATAGGACATTTCCTGTGGATAATAAACACCTGGGAAAATTAATGACCTGTCTGGCTAAAGAGATAAACCCTGAGTCACAATAAGTGAGAGCACTGGAGGGAGAGACAGTGTTTAACTGTTTTAGTGCTGCCTGAAGTAGCACTTAGCAGGGGAAACATGGTTTGTACATCAAATATTCCTACAGAAGAACCAGTGCTGCATCAAAGGGATGCCCTGAGGTCTGCTGGGTGCTGCCAAATTGCAGTAGTTGATGAATGAAATGCATTTGTTGTAAGGTTTCTTTTCCCTGGGACTCATTTTAATGGCAAAGTGTGGAATGAGGGTTTAGAGCTGGCAGTACCCAGGTGTCCATACCTTGTGTCAGTGAGGCACTGGGAATCTCCTCAAAAAGGGATTGAGATTCCTTGACTTTTGCCTGGCTCCACAGTGAAGTGCCCAGGATTACACAGCAATGTCCAGGAATGTTGAGCTGCAGCACTGGGCACTCAGAGCACAGCAGGTCAAACCCATCATCCCCTCGTGGGCTGTATTGGGAATCTGAAGCACATGGAAGCAGGAGCACTTAGGTCCTTGTGGCATCAGATTCCAGTGCTTTGCCACCCGGGGACACATCTGGACAGGAGCCCAGGGGTGCCCAGGGGGCACCAGGCCAATGGCCCCTGGGCTGTGCCAGCCATGGGGTGGCCACAGGCCCAGGGCAGAGATTGTCCCTCTGTGCTGGCCCTGCTGAGGGACCTCCAGGGCTGTGTCCAGTTCTCATGGCCAGAGAGCCCTGGAGGGGCTGGAGCGTGTCCAGGGCAGGGCAGGGAGCTGGGGAAGGGGCTGGAGCCCCAGCAGAGGCTGAGGGAGCTGGGAAAGGGGCTCAGCCTGGAGCAAAGGAGGCTCAGGAGGGACCTTGTGGCTCTGCACAAGTCCCTGCCAGGAGGGGACAGCCAGGGGGGGTCGGGCTCTGCTGCCAGGGCACAGGGACAGGACAAGGGCAAAGGGCCTCAGGCTGGGCCAGGGGAGGCTCAGCTTGGCCAGCAGCAGGAATTTCTCCATGGAAAGGGTGCTGAGGCCTTGGCAGGGGCTGCCCAGGGAGCTTTGGAGTGCCCATGGCTGGAGGTGTTCAAGGCAGGGCTGGAAGTGCTCAAAAAACACCTGGATGTGACACTTGAGGACATAGTTTTGTGGTGAACAGGGTGGTGGTTCTGTTTGGCAGCGGGACTTCATGATCTTGGAAGCCCTTTCCAACTTCACTAATTCTGCAATTCCGTGATACTGCTACTAATACATTGCAAACAGATGGAATAAATCTATCCTAAAGGACAAGGCAACTCAGGTTGAGATTTCCCTCCGCTCGTTTCTGTTTAATTTTTTGTCTGTTGTTTTGCAATGCCTTTTCCTTTGACCTCCTCTGGTGGTGTTTTGTGGAGACTGTGCCCACGTTCAGTGGGACTGATTTCAGGAGAGACTTCAGATGTGCCCTTCTCTGCAAGCTTCAGCTCCTGCTGAAGGCAAAGCTGAATGAACTCCTCAGTGGAGTGAGAAGGGCATGGAGGGCATGCCATGAGCACTGCTGGGTACCTGCTTAATAATCTGCTCACCTGATGGAGTGTTTGACAGGAAAACTGAATTAAGCAGAGGTGAGCAAAGGGCAGTTTGGAACTCTCGCCAGAAAAGCTCTCCATTTTTCTCCTGCACAAAGATTATATTCACACTAAAAGGAGAAGAACACAGATCAAACTGCTCTGTGGGCACAAAGCACATGCAACAGTGGATCTGTTAGACCAGTGCCATTTCCCTCTATTCCTTAAGGTGACCAAAACTGGGACTTTAAATGGCCTTGTAGAAGACATATTTATGTCTTTCCCAGTAAATAGATTCATTTTTAGAAGAGACAAAAATCTGTGAGCAGTTCAAAAGAACCTCCTGAGCCTTGGGATGAATCAGTGAGTGATGAATCAATCGTAGGGAGGTTGAGCAAAATAGGGACAAAATCTGGAAAAATCGGGGAAGACAGAATGGTGTGCAGGGATGAAATGAGTCCAGATCCTGCCCTCGTTGGAACTAAAATGCTTGAACCAAACTTTGATCTTGTGTGGGTGGAGGAAATGCCGTAAGTAGAGATTTTTCAGATCCAAACTCGATTTTAGCTGAGTAGTTGGGAAGTTTTAAAAGGGAAGAAGGTGAAAGATGGCAAGAGTTGGTTTAGAAATGCAGAAATGCAGACTGGAATCACTGACTGTTGTGCTTTAATTTATTCTGTATGCTTTATAAAAAATAAGTGAATTTAGATTTTAAGAGACATTTCCATGAAGTTTGACCACTGTGATGCTCCTGGTGCTGAATTCTGTTGCAGGTCAAGTTATAAACTGCTCCAATATTTGCATTTTTAATACCTCATTACATTTTATGAGTTACAGTTGATGCTTTTCCATTTATTATCATTTTATTTGGTCTGTACATGCAGAGCTCTAACAGCAAAATTGCAATTTACAGCTGTTTTCTCACAAAGAAACTTTTTAAGAATACCGAGGAGCTGTTATCCCAAACCTCTAATTATAAAATTTATCTCAAACCACTAACAAATACGCGTGGCATATAAATGATAGATTATGCTGGGATAGGAATACAAATAAGTGATAAAAACACCAACGCATCTTGTCAATGGACAGGTTACAAATGAAATGTTTCTAATCAAGCACAAATAAACAGGACATTTTTTTCACAAAATTTAGTGGCACAGAGGTATCCCTTTCTCCAGGGGCCAGAGAAACTGGAAGTTCCCAGAGGAAGCGTGCACTGCTATGCATGCACAACCTGAGAATGCATTGCAGTGTTGGATTATAAAAGAGGAAAAAAACCCCCAAAATTCGTTACTTTAACACATGGTTTTGAGGAAATTTTGCTATATAAAAGCTTGATCCTAACTCTCCAAGGCTGAGACAGAAAAGACAAGGCTGAGTGAGTCAAGATCTGTAGGAAGAAGGAAGGAAAAGGCAATTTATGATCCAAAGACTTCACTTGGTAGGAGAAAAAAGAAAAACACAGGGAGAGATCTGGCAAATTTGCACCTTGAGGACCGCAAATGATGTGCCTTTGGGACGAGAGAAGAGAAATAGGATCATCTCTCCTCTCAAATCAAGCAACCTACTGCTGTTTTGCCTTGGCTTTAAGAAAGCAGCACACTCAGAACCAAAGAGAGCCAACCAAGAGTTCAAGGGCTGCCAGCCTTGACAAGTGCCTGACTGTGTCAGCCATGCTGGGTGTGAGAGCTCAGGTAACGAGTACATCCAGTTCCCAGGCTGACTCTTGAGGCAAACAACCTGATTTAGTAATTTATTTTTCTTTATTTTAGAAGTTCCAAATCACGGCGAGTCATTTTTCACCACTGAGGCTTGCTTGCATAAAAGGGTGTAAATGCTAATTGGCCCAAGAGTTTCCTGAAGTACTTGAAGATGGATTATTGGGAGTGATTTACCAGATTTGCTTGAATAATTCAGATTCCAGCCGTGTTCTTCAAAAGTTGCCATAGTGCTGTTGTTTCATTTATTTGTATTCTTGGAGAAAACCGCTGATGATTTGGAGACCATTTAATCCTTTTGTTTGTTAGGTAGAAAAAAAAAACAAAACTGTTTTGCCATTAGCATGAGATTAATTTCACAGAGATGTAGAAGGTGAAACAGAAGAGAAGGACATGGTTGTGCAGAGTTATAATTGGCCATTTCTTCTGTAGCTTTCTGTGGAGCATGGGGAAAGGGTTGAATGGGAACATTTAAAAAAAAAAAAAAAAAAAACAAACAAGAAATACATTTTCTTATCTGTTGATTTGACTGTGACTCCTGGAGGACTGTTTCCACAAGTGACCTTGTCTCTGTATAGGTTGGGAGATCTAAGATTAAGTGATGGAATCAAGACCTCATTTTCCAGCAATGATAATTAAATATACTAAAAGTACAGCTCACATTTCGGTTGTGTCCTGAGGCTCTGATCTTCAATGCTTTTAATGCCAATGAGATTTTTGTTCTCCCTATGCCGAGGTGAAATGGCTGAAGGATGAAGCTGGGCCATGTAAATCTTTCACACTTGGACCTTTCCTAACCAACAGAGTTTGTCCTTGCAAACTTCTTGTCCTCACAGTCTCTGTGGGTGGGGAGTAATTGCATGCAAAAAAAAGATGGTGTGTTGTTCAGGTTGCTTTAAAAGTGAAATGAGATGCATTCATTATGTTATGCTTCACAAATTTAAGAACTAAACCCATATTCTCTTCAAACTCATCCTTTTTATTGTGCCAGGTCTATATCACCTGATGTATCTATGAACTCAATTTGCATCCAGTTTTCTGCTTTTAAAAAATGGTAAAAAATATCGAGTCACTTGAAATTACATGCAGATAAATGAACTGTAAATCTTTGCTATTATAGTCAATTAAGAATATTACCAATTGGTCATCTTAGACATTTTTATGCTGCTCTATTTATGTGGTTGTTGCAGAAACTGGAACTGCCAGTAGAAGAAGGATTTTAAAATGCTCATTTGTTTCTTTAGACTGGAAGTGATGCTTTATAGAGGATGGTTGAGCCCTCCAAGAAATTCCTGCCTTTAACAAGGTCATTGAGATCTCTTCAGGGGAGAAAAGCAGGAATCTTCAGTGTGTGTGCAGTACATTCAGAGAATCACAGGGTGGTTTGGGTTGGAAGGGACCTTAAAGCCCATCCAGTGCCACCCCTGCCCTGGGCAGGGACACCTCCCACTGTCCCAGGCTGCTCCAAGCCCCAAAGTCCAGCCTGGCCTTGGGCACTGCCAGGGATCCAGGGGCAGCCACAGCTGCTCTGGGCACCCTGTGCCAGGGCCTGCCCACCCTGCCAGGGAACAATTCCTGCCCAAGATCCCACCTAACCCTCCCCTTCCTCCCCTTAAAGCCATTGTCCCTACTGCTGGCACTACCTTCCCTTGTGAAAAGTCCCTCTCCAACCTTCTTGTAAGCCCTCTCTTGGTACTAGAAATGGGGGAAATGCTGAAATTTAAAAAAATACAGATCTCTCTGCTTAAAATCTGTCTGGTTTCAAAGTGCTCTGAGTCTGAAAGGGAGCAGCAACACCTTCAGCAGGTTTTAATCACAGAGCAGTCCCTCAGATGATTTCAATTAGCTATCCTATATAATTCTTTATATTAAAATTACTAACTTCTGAAGGAAAAGCAGATTTTAAATAGACAAGGTAGAGAATAATCAATTCCTCACTAGAGTGCCTTGAACTCACTGTTCAAGGGAGTAGGGATAACCTTCTGGGACATGAAATAGTGGAGGTTATCCGATGTTTTCTGCTGTTTATTTTCCATTGGCAGTAACAGGTTGGGGTCAGGAGTGTACAAACACAAGAGCTGAGAAACTCGAAAGAGTTCTCAGAGAGAGAGAACTCTGTCTAAGGCTGCTGATGAGAAGGGAATTCAACAAATTTCAGGCTGAATCTTGCTGCTCTGACAGGAGCAGACTCCTTGACAATGGAGATTTTTTGGAGGGTTTTGATCTCTCAGAGTCAATATTAAATGTCAGTGTGAAAAAGCTGATGCTGCCAAATTGTTCGTGATATATTTACTTTCAAGTGTCTTCAGCTTTTAGGTCTGGCAGAAGCTTTCATGAAACTTGAGTTAATTTCCAAGACGTTGTTTCTAATTTGGTACCACGGAGTCAGCATTAATCCTTCATGTGTTCCATGATAAAGGCCATGCTTTGAGTGATGGCAGGGATGCCGTGGGAGAATAACTTCCTGCTTCTCAGAGACTCTATTAATTTTCAGGAGGTGGTATTTTCAATATTGATGTCTCTGCAGAAATAAATCAGCGCTTTGTGCAGCAGAACCTCAGAGTGGAGTCGGTCTTGCAAAGAGCAGCAGCCAAACAATTGAGTCCCTCACAGGAACCTGGAGCGGGGAGGCGGCAGAAGAAGTGCCCAGGTTTGGGCAGAAACACCCAGATTTGGGCAGAAACACCCAGACTTGGGTAGAACCCAGCCTCGAGATGAGTTTGCAGTGGGTTTGTGTCATGTAAATGTTGCCCTACGTATTTGGGAGTCTCAGTCGAGTCCTTGGGAATTTTCTTGCCTCCTATGATTTCTTTAGAAGCTCCTATTCCAACGGAGGATATTTTGTTTCCCTCAGTGAGTGTTCCAGCACAGACAGCGATGTTTTGTTTTGGTGTGTCAGATTTACATCTAGGATTAGCTGGAGCTGCTCTGGTAAATATGAAAGTGGATCATCAAAGTCTGAAGGCTCCTGTTCCTTTCTACCCTGGGAAAACCCCATTGTTTGAAAGAACAGCAAGAAGTTCTCAGTGTGATCAAACAGAGCTCACACTTCAGGTTTATTAAACGGGATTTACAATGCTGTCATCTTGAGGAATGGTTACTGATCTGGATCACACCCTCACTGCTGCAGGGTGTGTGACAAGAGCTCTCACGGGCCAAGGTTTGCTCTGCTCACAGGGGCTCAGGTGGGAGGCTGCAGGTGCAGCTTTACTGGCCTGGGAGTCACCAGCAGAACATTCAGACCTGCCTCCAGCACCTTCCTGCACCATGGCTTTCAGTGCAGGTGTCCTAAGAGCAGTCAGAGAGATTCTGGCTCTGGATTATGAGCAGGCTGGAATCCTGCCTGTGTGGGAGAACCTTACTGTGCTGCTGGACTGTCAGAGACAGAGGACTGCTGTGGTGCTCAGGTCTGGCCCAGACGCTCAGCAGGATCACAAGATCATTGCAGCTGAAGAAGATCAAGGTTATCAGGTCCAACCATCACCCAGCAGCACCACCCAATTCTCCACCAAACCATGTTCCCCAGTGCCACAGCCATATATTTTTTTAACACTTCCAGGAATAGTGACTCCATCACCTCCCTGGGCAGCCCCTGCCAAGGCCTCAGCACCCTTTCCATGGAGAAATTCCTGCTGCTGGCCAAGCTGAGCCTCCCCTGGCCCAGCCTGAGGCCCTTTGCCCTTGTCCTGTCCCTGTTCCCTGGCAGCAGAGCCCGACCCCCCCTGGCTGTCCCCTCCTGGCAGGGACTTGTGCAGAGCCACAAGGTCCCCCCTGAGCCTCCTTTGCTCCAGGCTGAGCCCCTTTCCCAGCTCCCTCAGCCTCTGCTGGGGCTCCAGCCCCTTCCCCAGCTCCTGCCCTGCCCTGGACACGCTCCAGCCCCTCCAGGGCTCTCTGGCCATGAGAACTGGACACAGCCCTGGCGGTCCCTCAGCAGGGCCAGCACAGAGGGACAATCTCTGCCCTGGGCCTGTGGCCACCCCATGGCTGGCACAGCCCAGGGGCCATTGGCCTGGTGCCCCCTGGGTACCCCTGGGCTCCTGTCCAGCCGCTGGCACAGCACCCCCAGGGCCTTTCCCCACGGGCCCTTTGCAGCCCCTGTGCCCCAGGCTGGAGCTGCAGGGGCTGGGCTGAGCCCAGGGCAGGACCACCATTTGATAGCATCCCTTCCATCCCAGACCATTCTGGGATTCTGTGATGAGTTTCCACAGCTTTTCCTTCCAACTCCCTCCTTTTTGCTGCAGTGCGGCGTTGGGGCTGTGAAGATTTTCGCCTTTCCCCAAGCAAAGGCTGAAGCATCCTGTCCAGACGTGTTCGTCCAGTCAAGATTAAGTTTCACAACAGTGAAAATTAATTCAAGCAACCTCACAATTCTTTGTCTGTTTAAATATTTTTTACAAAATAATACAGCCATTATCAGTAAGTTATCTCCCTGATTTCACAGTTTCTCTTACACACTACCTTTTCTTCTCATCTGACAAGCATTAAAATTAAAAACTGTCTTTATTCTTGTTAATAGCATTTCAAAGCTACGCTGAAACACTACAATTACTGAAGAAGTAAAATACAGCACTTTTAAAGGTCTACAAAAATGAAAATCTAGTCTTTCAAAAGAGATAAAAGCCTTGCAAACACAAACCATGAAGGTTTAGAAACAAGGTAAAGCCTTAAAAAGGTGTAATTAATTAAAGAGCACTTATAAAATTATTTCATACTTGAGCAGGACATCATCATTTTCAGGGACTGTCGAGGTTTACACTAAGTAAATCTTTCCCTTTCTACTTGGGAAACTGTGGGACTCGCTCTGCGTGAGGTGTCCAAGCACATCAGTGAGTTTCCCTATGGGGTTTCCCAGGCTTTTTCCAATGGAAATGAGATCCTCTAGAGGTTTTCCCAGTAGGAAAAACTGGCTTAAATCAAGGTGCTATTGGCCAAAAATTAGAGGAGCAGGATGGTTTTGATGGAGGGTTTTGTTTTATTTTGTTCTCCAACATATTTTTATTGTAGGGCTTGGGAGTGTTAATTCCTCTTGCTCTGTTGGACAATAAATTCTGGGATTCCTGATGTGGAGTTTCCCTCTGTTATTAAATCTGATTCATCTCAAAAGTGGTACTTAGGACTTTCTGCATGCTGTGGTTGGAATCCCAATCTTTCCAATTACACGAAGTACAAGGGGAAAAAAAACCAAAACATTTCTGAGTTAGGGAATTGCAATTTAAATTTGCGCCACTCAAGGAATCAAGGCTTGAAGTGCAAAACTCAGGTAAGATGTTAAAAGCAGAGCTGAAATTACAGAAGGTCAGGGACAATGCAGCCTTTTCATCACATCATTTACTCCCCTTGATACATCATCCACCCTCCCAAATGAGCGTTCCCCCTGCCATTTTTTTAGGGAGAGAAGTTTATTTTCTCATCATGAAATGAAGTTTGAAGCATTGTCTCACTCCTAATGAGGTGAAAATTGTTTTCCCTTTCCCTCCTGGTGAGTGCAGGTAGCCAGAGGCCTTGGTAAGTTCTCATAAATTTGAGTTTAATTTCAGCAAATTCCAAATTCAACAGTTTCCGAATGGGGATATGCTGAGGTAAGAGACTTTGCTAAAATATGAGGAATTTAATTGTGTTAAGTTCTCACCTCATTAGATCTGTTGGAGAACTTGCCAGAAGTAAATGCTGTTGTCCTGGTTTCACAGTTATTTAGTGGTTAGCTTGGTGTAAGTGTTTTAACATTGCAATTAGAACGCAGATACATTTTTATTCTTTTGTAGTAAAACGATTTAGTATGTATAATTAATTGAGTATGTATAATTAATCAGGCCTGCTCTAGGTTTCTCTCTGCCTTCTTAGCTTTATGGCAGGGCTGTGTGAAAAAAAAAAAAAAATAAAACATTATAGGCAGTGGCATTAATTTTTATCTGTAATGCATGTTCCTGTTAAGGAGGGAGCATAAACACCCCAGTGCTACTTCCAAGGGCGGCTTTTCTCTTTCAAAGAACCTTGGTTTTGTCTGGAGAAACAGGGACCAGAGCAAGGATTGTCTGATTCCTTGGACACTTCCAGGGATGAGGGCAGCAGCACCTCCCTGTGCAGCCCCTGGCACACACGAGCTGAAGGAATTAGAGGAATTGCTCACTTTGATTTCTGTGTGGCTTAATGAAGTGGCAGCAGCTGAAGCTGGATATTCCCCTGTCATTCCCATAGCAATGACATCCATCACCTGGCTGAGGAAGGTGCATCAGACTTCCGTGATGCCACTGTTTTTCTTCCCAGATTTTGTATTTCCCCTGGGGAATGTTGCAGTATCTGTGCCTCCATCCCTCTGTGCACACTTCTTAGAGCTATGTCTTATTAAAGCTCTGCTATAAATATGGGTGCACTTTTCAGGATTCTCTCTCCACTTTGTACTTAAAAACCAGCTGAAGATGTGAACACACTTTTCTTGAATCTACAAGCTCAAGGCTGGCTCTTGTTATCGGGCTCAGGGCTTTAAAATTCCTGGAATGCTGGATTGGCCAGTGTCTGGCAGCAGCCCTCACCTTGGAGAGGCATCACCAGAGCAATTTCATTTTTCCTCTCTCTGGTGGAAGCTGAAAATACAAAACCTATTTGTTATTTTGAAGAAAGACGTGGAATAGAGGTTCTAATGTTGTTTCTGGTATTCCCCTGATGTTTTCTGACTGCATCCTTCTTCACTTGGGAGACAAATCCAAAGGTCTAAATCCATCCACAGAGTTTCTGTCTCTCTCCCTCAGTGTTCAAGCCTTTGACATAATTCCTGTTCTCGCTCATTTGTTTTGGAGTGTTAGTGATGCATTGGTGGATCAGGGGGTTATTTTCCCTAATGGCTTTCTTGGCTCTTTTCCTGGTGGGAGAAGTGAGAAATATGGACATGAGCTTTGTAGCAGGGCATGAGCTGTGCTTGGTTCTTGGAAGATCTGTCAGCCACAAGCAGAAATCCTCTTGCCTTCCCTGAGAGTCCAGACCTTGGAGGCTCATGAATTCCCTGCCTCTTTTCACAGCTTCATTTAATGAGTCTTCTTAAAACCAGGATAAAATTCAAGACTTCCTAGGGTGGTTGCCCACTTTCCCCTGGCTAGGTGATTTTTTCTTAAAATCTCCTGCCTGCACTGCTGAAGTGAACTCTGTGCAGGAAATCCTGGGAGGGGCAGAGATGTGCAAAAGTTGATAGCAAACAAGGAAAACACCCAGGTCACAAGACCTCAAGCCTGTAATGGATTCTGATATCAATGTGAATGAAAGGATAATCTGATCCCAGGATTTCCAGGATGATGTGGAGTCTGTGGATCCCTATATCCACAAAAGGCTGCTCACTGACCTGGAGGTGAACTTCTCCTGTCACGATTTATGTGTGATATATTGGAAGAAATAGAGGGATATTTTGAAAACCCAGGGCCAGGTTTGATTTCTTCTACCTGTTCCTTCTGCTCTGTCTCCTAGGGCAATCTGAGGGACAACCAGAGTGGATCCCACAGAACGTTTCTGTTGGAAAAGAGGAATGTTCTGTCACAGTCTCTAAAACTGCTGCTGTGTATTGGGAACCAGACCCATGCAGCTGAGCAGGTGTCACTGCTCAACCAAGGAAGGTCACACACGGAGTTCCTGTTTGAACCTTGCTTCTCCTCTTTATTAAATACAATTTTCTATCAGGAAATATTGTCCCCATCTCTAAAAAGGGTGGCAAGGGGGACCCTGGGAGCCACTGCCCTGTCACCTCCCCTCTGTGCTGGGAAGATCCAGGGACAGCCCCTCCTGGAAGCTCTGCTGAGGCTCAGAGAGCACAGGGACATGATTTGGGACAGCCAGCACAGCCTCACCCAGGGAAAATCCTCCTGCCTGACCCCGTGGTCTGCTCTGGTGCAGAGACTTCATCAGTGGCCAAGGGAAGGGCCACAGATCTCATTCATCTGGAATTCTGTCCAGCCTCTGACAAGGGTGCCCACAACATCCTTCTCTCTGGGCTGGAGACAGCTGGATTCGATGGATGGACTGATGGATGGAGAAGGCAGTAGTGGCACAGTCACAGCCAGAGGGTCGTTGTCAATGGCTCAGAGTCCTGATGGATGTCAGGGATCAGTGGAGGCCCCCAGGGGTCTGTCCTGGACCAGTGGTGTTCAATAACTCCATTAACAGATGGAGGAATCCAGTGGGCCCTCAGCAGGTTTGCAGGGGACACCGAGCTGAGGGTGACCTAATGGTGACCTTCCAGTGCCTGAAGGGGCTGACAAGAAAGCTGGAGAGAGATTTTTGACAAGTGCCTGGAGTGCCAGGACACAGGGAATGGCTTCCCAGTGCCAGAGGGCAGGGCTGGATGGGATACTGGGCAGGAATTGTTCCCTGGCAGGGTGGGCAGGCCCTGGCACAGGGTGCCCAGAGCAGCTGTGGCTGCCCCTGGATCCCTGGCAGTGCCCAAGGCCAGGCTGGACTTTGGGGCTTGGAGCAGCCTGGGACAGTGGGAGGTGTCCCTGCTCATGGCAGGGGTGGGACTGGGTGGGCTTTAAGGTCCCTCCCAGCTCAGGCTGTTCTATAATTCTGACACTGCCTCAGTTACGATGAGCTGCTGTGCAGAAGGGAGGAGAAATTAGTAGAAATAAAGAAAGACAATCCTACTTTCTCTCCTTAATTTTCTTGTCTTCTTTTCTGTCTTTCTTGGACCCTTGTCCAGAGCTGATGGTGTGGGCTGCTTTATAAAAGGTAAAACAAACATCTTTTCCAAGAGCAATCTCCTGCCGTGTGCTGTCTGAAAACTCCGTGTCTTATTTGATGGATAATTACATATTTGATTTCAAATAAATGAAAATTGTTGGGGTTTTTTGTGGCAAGGAGTGTGAAGGAGGATTTTAAGACCTGAAATCCCTACTGGGCATGTATAAAATTCCTGCTGTTGTAGTAGCACAGGAGAAAGGTGCTGCTTTTATAGTGTTTAAAAAGAAAAGCTTTTCTCTAGCAGGAAAGTAGAACCTTCTAAATAAAATCCTTGTCCATAATGGGCAAATTCCAGGGAATGCTGGCACAAGTGACAGATCCTGCCAATCTGAGGGGCTGTCCAACTTAGTGACTTCCATGTGAGAAGTTTATCTTCTGTGAGCTGTCACACCATGGAATAGAAAGTTTTATCTTCGTTGAGTTAAAGGCCATGGGAGTGTTGGATGGATGGGTGTCCTGCCTGTACAATTCCGGCTTTCCCCTATCCTGGACAACCAGAAGGAGTTGTCTGTAAATCAGAGTGTGCTTTGATAAAGGGAGCATTTTTCCAAACTGATAACATGGATAAATTACACTGTGAACTCTTGGTTAAGGATATGCCAGGCTTTTTCTCAGAGGGCATTTTCATTCAACAAGAAAATTATCACTCAGTCCCATTCCTTTGAGCCACACCGGATGTTTATTAAGCCTCTTATATTTTTTCACAGATTCTCGAAATAATAACTTTTCCCTGCTTTACGCTGAAGATTTATAGTTTCATACAACCATGGAAGGCCCCCACAAGGATCATCCAGTCCAGCTCCCAGCCCTGCCCAGACCCCCCAACAATCCCACCCTGGGCACCCCTGGCAGTGCTGTCCAAACCCTCCTGGAGCTCTGGCAGCCTCGGGGCTGTGCCCATTCCCTGGGGAGCCTGGGCAGTGCCTGAACCCTCTGGGGGAAGAACCTTTCCCTGATCTCCACCCTAAACCTCTCCTGGCACAGCTCCAGCCGTTCCCTGGGTGCTGTCCCTGTCCCAGAGAGCAGTGCCCAAGGAGTGTTGCAGACGCAGTCTTTTAAGACTTCAACTTCTATGGAAGTAACAAAACCCAGCGCTGGATTTTCAGGGATTTTCGTAGCAGATTTGTTGAGTGCTTATAACAGAAAACAGGAATAGTCCCTGGCTAGGCTGTGCCTAATAAATATCTATATATTGGTGTCATTTGCTCTGCTCTGCTTTCTTTGAGGAGGACTTGGCAGGCGTAATTAATTCGGAAACCAACCCAACCCTGAATTCCACATTACATGGCTGAGAGTTTTTCTCATTTTTGTTAGAAGAATCCAATTTAGTTGCGATTGACCTTTGTTCTTTCCTTATAGCAGAAGTTATTTGAGGAGCAGGTTTTATCTGAAGCTAATGTGTTTGAGGTGTTTAGGGAGAAATTTATTAGGAAGCTCTGAAAAGGCTGCATAAAAGTTATGGATCTGAAAATATTTGAGGAATTTGGTGCATTCTGGTGCAGGTATTTTAAGGCTGTGACAACATTGGATTCAATCTGTTTTCCTTCCCTGAAATGAGCACCCAGATTGCGTTAGGTTGTTTATTTTTCCTTGTTTTTCATCTCACCTTTTCTCACATTTAGGAAGGAGGTGGTGGTGCCATGCTGGCAATATTGCCCCATGTTATTTTCTTCGTATTATTATTATTAAAAATCTTGTGCCGCCAGTTTATATGGGGCTTTTCCATGGAAATAAATTATGTTTGTCTCCCTAAAGGGACCAAATAATTGACATATTTGCAATTGTGCAGGTGTGGTATCTAGTGGGCATAGCACATTCCTGCCTGGAATGGAAGCGTGTGAGGCAGCTTCTGGAAAGTTCCTGGAGCTTTAGTAACTTCATCCAGCTGAATGCTTCAAACTTGGCCAGAAAGCCAAAACTCAGATATGTGGTTATGTTCCTGTCATTCTCTTCCTTTTCTCTCACTCCCTTAAAGAGTTTTTTAAAACATAACTAAATTTATGATGAGGGTCTTGTTCCAACCTTGGATATATTTCAGGTAGTTAAAGCTGTATTTGTACTTGATGGACAGAAATTTGGCACCTTTTCCTAATGTTGTGAAAAAAAGGGATGCTCAGACCATGCCTCATCTAATCTTTGTCTCACTGCAGAAGCAGAGGTGCCAATGACAGGTACAGCTGTCATTTTCCTATGTGGAATTAGTGATTTGTAGTGGCAGTGACAATAGAAATGCTCATAAAGCACCTCTCATCTGGGAGAATTCTTGTCCTTGAGCCTTCACATTGGACTTGGGGAACAGGCAGAACTGGGAACCCACTGGAAAGCAGGCTGGGGATGAGCAGCTGGAGCAGCCCTGGGAGAAGGAGCTGGGGGTGCTGGGGGTGAGAGCTGGGACCCAGAACCCCCCGAGCCCTGGGCTGAGCCCCAGCGTGGGCAGCAGGGCAGGGGGGACTCTGCCCCTCTGCCCCTGGGCTCAGGTGAGAGCCCACCTGCAGAGCTGCCCCAGCCCTGGGGCCCAGCACAGGAGGGACCTGGAGCTGCTGGAGAGAGGCTGGGGAGGCTCCAGGATGAGCAGAGGGATGGAGCAGCTCTGCTGGGAGGAAAGGCTGGGACAGCTGGGGCTGCTCAGCCTGGAGAGGAGAAGGCTGTGTGGAGACCTCACAGCTCCTGCCAGGGCTTGAAAGGACACAGGGAAGCTGGAGAGGGACCCTGCAGCAGGAACTGGAGGGACAGGACACAGGGAATGGCTTCCCAGTGCCAGAGGGCAGGGCTGGATGGGATACTGGGCAGGAATTGTTCCCTGGCAGGGTGGGCAGGCCCTGGCACAGGGTGCCCAGAGCAGCTGTGGCTGCCCCTGGATCCCTGGCAGTGCCCAAGGCCAGGCTGGACTTTGGGGCTTGGAGCAGCCTGGGACAGTGGGAGGTGTCCCTGCCCAGGGCAGGGGGTGGGACTACATCATCCTTAAGGTTCCTTCCAAGCCAAACCATTCCATACTTCTGTGATTCTACGACATCACTTCAGGCTCATATTCTGTGGTCATTTCATGTAGAAACACAGAAAGGGTCGATTTTGATCAAAGTTTGAATAAGTTTCTGGACAGGGAACACAGATAAATCATTTCCCTGAATGTTTTTTTATTCTTACCTGTGTCTGGAATTTTTATCCAGACATGTTATTTTTTGAAGCTAATGGCAAATACTGAGCTTAGGAGATTTTAAATACACTCATTTTTCTATAAATCATCATACGTTTGCCTTTTTTTTTTTTTTTTTCTTTTTTTTTTTTTATTTCTTTAATCCCACTACATCCAGCAGATCAGATGTGAGAATTATTTTGGAGTGGAATTGGGATATAGTGTTGGTCTCGTGGCTGCTGAAGATGAATAGTCTCTAAACAAGTAATTTAGCTGAAGTGGCTGTAACTTGCTCTGAGGAGTTCGTTTATTGATACTTTCTGCCACTTGAACCTAGATTTTGATGCCATCAAGTTGAAATTGACACTGCCATTGTTTTTTTAATTTTTTTAATCTTTGCTTCTAGGGAGGAAGTTGGGTCTAATTTTGGGATTTGGGTTTTTTTGATTGGTTCTTTAGAAGCTGCGTGAGCATTATCCTGACAGGACAGTTATTTCTTATTACAATGTACTCCAAAGTAAGGGCTAAAATTACAATTTAAGGGAGGTTATTATACTTTACTGCACCATTTGGAAGTTTGCTAAGCAAAATATTTGTTTAGGAAGAATTCCATTTGGGTTTCTGTAGACCTGAACCAATGACAAATCATCCATTGGTCTTTTGTGTGCAAAAAATATTTTTCATGCCTTCAGTTTTTTATGAACTTTATTCCTATTTGTCCCCTTCTTCATATAGTAATAATAATTAGTTTTAAAGTTTTATATGGAAGAGAATACTGCCATGACCTCCATTTTTAATCAATTTCCCAGACAGTGCCCTCCTTTTTTAATGAGTTGAACAAAAATGTGTGAATGTACCTATGAAAACTTCAGAGCAGCTGTGGCTGCCCCTGGATCCCTGGATCCCTGGCAGTGCCCAAGGCCAGGCTGGACTTTGGGGCTTGGAGCAGCCTGGGACAGTGGAAGGTGTCCTTGCACATGGCAAGGGTGGCACTGGATGGGCTTTAAGGTCTTTTCCAGCCCAAACCAGTCTGAGATTCTGGGATTCTGGGATTCTGGGCTGGTGCTTTCTCCCCTGTGTGTCCTTGGGAGCTGTGCTCCTGCAGCCAGCCCTGGAGCAGGGGTCAGCCCAGGCCTGGGGCTCTTCTTTACTGTCACATGGTGGCTTTTCCCTTCTCCAGCACCTGGGAGAGTGGTCAGGCTTGTGGCGCTGTGCCCAGTGTGCAGTGGGAAGGGGGATCTGCATTTGTACAGCCCGTGAAGAATCTGGGTCCTGGGGTTTCTTTAGGAACCTCAGGAGATCAGAGCTTTTACCTGACACAATTCCCTCACACACTCCCCCCTGTGAGCCACCCTCAGCCCAGCATCTTTATTCTCTCCTCCTTTCCTGCCCTCAGGGCAGATCCCTGCTGGCTGGAAAGGCTGCACAGGAAATCCGAGTTGTTCATGTGTTAGCAAGGAAGACACATAATCAGGGAAATGATTACACGGGTGCTTTATTGATAAGAGGTCTGGGAGCTGGGGTACAAACCCAAATCCAACTCCAACGAGGGCCCAAAAGGGGCCCCGTATTATACCATTTCTTTACATAACTCTGTATTAAACATTAAACCTCCATTGTTCTATTGTATACACCCAAGCATGAATTTCGGTAAATATCTTCCTTTATGATTCTCACGATTCTGGTTTAAGGTGATAATTACGTTCAGCTACCAACAATCATTACAATTACATCTATTATATCTATTATATGTATATATAATTACATCTATTACATCTATATATATACATTACATCTATTTTATGATGATTAGGTACAGTTTCACCCAATCTAGTAGAGGATAGTTTTATTTCTAAGATACATAGCCAATCCTTCCTCCCCACCCCCCCGATTACCGAGGCAAAGTCATATTTGATTTGGTTGAAACAATGAAAGCAACATCCTGGTTGCAGTGAAGCTGAGGTTCTATCCCCAGCTTTGCAACTACAGAAATTCTTAATCCTATCTTAACACATGCAGTCTCTCCATTACCAGGGTCGAGCATGACCAGCCAAGGTGCCTGGGCACCCCATGACATTCTTCTGCATGGGCTGTCCCCATTTCCAGGCTCTCCCTGCACTGCCAACATCTTTCCTGCAGCCAGGATAATTGCTCCCTTCTTTCCAGGCCCCAGACCCTGGGCTCTCCAGCCTGACCAAAGCATTTAGGACCAGCTCCCTGATCTCTGTTTCCACCTCACCTCTGTTAATTAACAGGAGGATTCAGGATGTGGCAATTGTGTTTAACCTAGCGTCATGAAAATTTAGTGATAATGAATCAAAGGCTTCTGTGGAGGGTTTAAGAGTTCACTTTCACACCTTCATGCACAATTCTGTGCTGGCTGTCACCACACACTGTTTAACCATCATAAGGACCTCAGGCTGCTGCGTCTCTGAACATCCTGACAGCTGCAGGGATCTCATGGCACTGCTTTTTCTTCCTTGTGCTCACTCCTGACTGAGCCCATTCTGCAGGTGGCCATAGCTGATTAGCTGGGGGATGATGCTTCTCACACCAAAGGTTTTCCAGCCCTGCAACAAATTGTCCCTTTTAGAGTCATATGATTCCTTTGCATTAGCAGGTCAATTCCAGGCCGATTCCAGCCAGCTTAATGGAGCATGGGAGCACTTCTCCAAGTGCTTGGCTGATGAAAGGGGAAGATGGATGGTGGTGGCAGGAACCACTGTTGCTACAAGAGAAGCTCAGTGTGTCCCTGCTCTTTCTCTTCCTGCTCTTCTCAGCTGGGACAGCAGGAAGCTGTTCCTCAGTGCTGGAGCACTTGGGTGTGCTCTGGGCTGAGCATTAAACTCCATGTGGCTTTTGGCTTTTGTCACTGAACCTGAGAGTTCTGGAGTCACTGCCTTCCCTTTCCAACTCCAGCTTTGTGTATCTGCTGTGGTTTCCAGCTGCTGATGGTTCCAGGCATTGCACTGGCCAGGGCTGACAAGGAGCAGCGCAGCTCAAGGCATGGGAATATCCTTCTGTCTCCATGGAATGGTGTTGGAGCCCTGGGCACTGAGAATTTCAGACTCTCTGTGCTGACAGGCACTGACCCCCAAGAGAACACTGCACCTGACCTGAGGCCTTGGGGGAGGCTTCCAGAACTGAGTGACAACACTGGGATTGTGGGTGTGGAGTTTGAATAGAAGTGTAGGATATCACAGGGTGGAAAACTAGAGTTTGAGGTTTTAGAATACGGTAATATATATATAAAGCAAGATGGAGGCTTTAGGGCAGAGGCTGAGTCTTTCTTTTTCACCTCCTTCTTCATGGGTTTGGATGGTGTTTTGGAATTGGGTGGAAAAATCCACATTGCGGGCCATGGGTGGTTGGTTATTGGGTTAAAAGTAAAAATAATTTAGGTGTCATTTCTCAGTTGAAGAGTTTATCCCTAAAAAGCCTTGGAGAGAGAGAGACGGGCCATTTTAAGTTTGTTAGCTGGAAGTGCTGTAGCACTCATGGCTTGTGAGACTGGATAAGAATTAATAAACATCTGAGTCCAAACAAGAAAAACTGTTTCGCCCATTTAATCCCGACTCTGGTAAAAAAAGAAAAGAAGATAAATGCAACAGAAAGGGTGCTGAGGCCTTGGCAGGGGCTGCCCAGGGAGCTTTGGAGTGCCCATGGCTGGAGGTGTCCAAGGCAGGGCTGGAGGTGGCACTCAGTGCTCCGGGCTGGGGACAAGGTGGCCATGGGGCACAGCTGGGACTCCGTGGGCTGGGAGGGGTTTTCCAACCTCAATCATCCTGGGATTCTGTGATTAAACAGTAATGAGACTCTCCTTGGTGCTCCTGGCTTCCAAAGAGATTTAGATTGGGAAGAGACTTGAATTCAGTTATGTGCAAGGTGGGCCTCAGGAGTGCCTTTGCCTCTTCCCCCCTCCAGGTTTACTTCTTGGTAAAAAGGAATAGTTTGGAAAGATGGGAACCTTTGAAACTGAAACAAAGTTCATGTTTCACCTGGGACTTGTGGAAAATCTGGAAATCTGAGAGTGCCAAACAAAACTGCTGTAGGTGAGAACTCAGCAGCAGTAGAGGATCAGTCTCTCTGTGTTCTGTGGAGGTTTCTGTGTACTATAAAAATTGAAATATGGATTCTTGGTTCTTTTTCCAAGTATCCAGGAATTATTTTACGAGGGGTAGGGCGTATTTTGATTGTGGTCTCACAGTGAGCACACACCCAGCTAGGAATGACAGACTGACCATGGTAATCACACAAGATGAGACTGTTTGCTGCAAGTTTTGCTGAAGAGTATAATTTTAGGCACATTTTATAGCAGTCAGAATAGTTGAAATCTAATGGCTATGTGGGAAATGTCAGAATTCAGCAAACAGTCAAATCCCAAAAGCTTTTTGGCACCACTAAATTCTGATCATGCAGAAGGGAGATAATCACCTGAAATGTTCAGTTTAAAGACACTGCCTCACTTTGTAGGCACTGACTGGTGTTGAAATGCAAACAGAAATACAAAAGGGTCACCGTTTGTACCTTCTGGGCTGACCAAGAGATATCTGTGCACATCTGAGGCAAAACCAGATGGGCAAAGGATGCAACATTGTCTTTTGGAGTTTTCTCACTGCCTCAGAAGTGAGAATGAGCTCCAGGTCCCATCAAGCCTCAATTCTTTAGTGATTCTCTGATTATTAAATAAGTGGAAAGACCTTCAGGCTTTTTCACAAAATAGAAGAAAATTGATGAGGCTCAGCGACTGCAAGGTCTCCAGCAGGCCCTTCAGAGAGCAACTCCCAACTAAGCAGACCTTAAAACACAGTATCAAGTAGTGCTTTTATTTAAATGCTTTCACACGGTGTAGTATCGCTTTTATTAGACTATTTCATAAAAAGTTCCATGCCATATAATCCCAGTAAAATAAAATGTGAGGGCTTGAAAGATTCTGCCAGATTGTGTTGGCTGTGACTTGTCTTGCAGCAGATCATTGGTATTCACTTGTGTCTCAGCCCTCAGTTTTGTGCACTGTAATAATAAAATCGAGAAATATGGCTTCATTTTGGAGGGAATATAATAATTTTGTGAGAATTACTTTAGCGAAAAATATGTTCTGTCATTAAAGATGGATAGTTTATGGGATTAATCCTACTTCCAGAGTATCCACTGATATATTCATATTAGGTGATATATTCTCCATGTTCAGAATCCCAGAATGGGTCAGGCTGGAAGAGACCACACTGGGGCACCTGGTGCCACCTCTGTGCTCCAGCAGGGCCATCCCAGAGCACAGGGCACAGCATTGTGTGCACACAGCTCTGCCCCAGCCCCAGGGAGGAGCCCCCCGGGCTGTGTGGACAATGTGCTCAGGGCAGAACTTCTTTCAGCCCTCTGCTGAAGTCACAAAAGGAGGTACAATGCCACAGCAAGGACAAAAATGAAATTTCTATTCTCTTTTTTTCCAATCCCAAGGTAAATTCATGTGGTGCTGCAGGGCAAGAGATGGCAGAGGAAGCACTTAGGATATAACACTGGGGTCCAGTGGCTCTTTCTTACAGCCAGAAACACAAAACAATCATGTGACAGCATTGTCTTGACCTGCAGTTCCTCTCCCATCTCCTCCCTCTGGAGTTTTCCTCCAGAATTCCCCAGAGGAGAATCCATAAAGGCTCCCTGCAGTCATCAGTCTCCCAGGCCACGTGCTGAGGCTTTCACCACAACCACAAGCCAGGCTTCCCCTGTGACCAGGATCACTTGCAGGAGATTCCAAGGCCTGGAAAAGGGGAAAAGGTTCTGCAGATATCCTTGAACAAACTCAGTCACTTAAATCATCATGCATTTAACATAATTGTTCCTGAAGGCTGTGAAAACCTGGAATTATTTCACATCAAGTTGCTTCATTATGGAGGTTATTGGTAGTGCCACATTTAATTTGCTGGAAATGAAGTGCTGTGAGAAGAGATGCAATTTTCACAGTCACAGAATCTTGTTTTTCAGCACGGATATATAAACACGCTTTTAAAACTGGGGTGCATTTATTGATTTATAAAATCCCCTCAGAAACTTCTGGATCCAAAGGAAACGTCTTGTGGGAACTCACCGGTGGTTTTCAATTGAGAGGTCCCACAAGAGCATGCTTTTAGTTCTAATTAAAGGGCTTTTCAATATCTTACTTAAAAATATAAAAATGAAAATAGAAAGTGGAGCCTTGTGGTTCTTTGATGATCTGAAAGCTTTTGTAAGCTGCTGTGACACCCTGGCAGTGTGAGCAAGAGAACAAACATGAAGCCATAAAGACACCTCCAAATGTGAAAATGCTGAAGGATGGGCCATGGAAAACATCATCTGGTTGAAAACCTCTTCCTTCACACTTTTTCAGTTGTAATAGTAAAATATATTCAGTGTTTTTGCTGGCTGTAAGACACCTCCTGTCCAAGGAGATTTTTCCTTTGCAGAGATCCCACCTGACCTCCATCTGCCCCAAGTTCAGCAGCTCAATGGGAAAATTTAGGTTGGATATTGGGAAGAAATTCTTTCTGTTGAGGGTGTGAGACCCTGGCACAGGGTGCCCAGAGCAGCTGTGGCTGCCCCTCGATCCCTGGCAGTGTCCAAGGCCAGGCTGGACTTTGGGGCTTGGAGCAGCCTGGAAGGTGTCCCTGCCCATGGCAGGGGTGGAATGAGATGAGCTTTGAGGCCCCTTCCAACCCAAACCATTCCATTCGTGATTTTTATAACTGGGACAGCCACAGTTGTGTGGCAGGTGATGAAGTATCAGCAGGAAGGTTGCTGAGCGTTCACATGCAGCATAATTCCACACTATCTTTCCCATGCAGACGTTTGCCCTGCGAGATACCGACAATTTTATGGCGTTTCTTGCAACCCCTGGGAGTGAGTTATGGGTTCATTTCTGCAGGGGAGAATGAACAACATTAATGGGACTTTGGAGAGCAGTTTGAGTTGCAGAATGATGTATCCTTATCTTTTGAAGTTCTCCTGTACCAATCTTTGGAGCAGATAGGAAATCATTCAAATGGTGCTTTATGGTCTCCCTTTAGGAAAACAAATGTCCATAAACATCGCTCTCTTTTGATGCCCTAGGAAGTAGCTCCTACCTTTATACACTGATTATAGCCACTGTACTTATAGATCCTGCTGTCCTACCCTTCCATCTTCTGATTTTTACCCCAGCTCTTGCACAATTTGCTTCAGATTGGTAAAAGCTTTCAAATTCAAGGGAAGTTGGGTGTGGAAAAATATGTCCCAAAGAAAACATGGGGATCTTGTGAGTAGGTAGATGCTGGCACAACTTATTTCCAGTTGCTGGTCACTGATGAGAATTAAATTGAGGTCAGCCCTGGGCACAAAGGTTTATTTGAGAGTGTTGGTGTTGAGATGAGGAACAATTAATGTGTGACCTCGGGGTGCTGCAGCCAAGTACATCCTATTGTTCAGCAGTGAAAGCTGCTCCCCTGCTCCAGAGGGAGAGAAAAACGGTTTCAAAGGATGCTGTCAATGGTGCCACCAGGGCAGTAGGACACTGCTGGGGTCTGGCATCCGTAAAATGACTGTGGAGCACCTTAAACTTTTTTGTTTTCTCCTTCAGGTCCCAGTTTCTGGAATCTTTCCTCAGGGACCTGTAAATTTAGCCCTAAGTAGTTCCCTGTCTCATTAACACCTTGGTGGGTTCAGTCCTGCTGTATAGCCACTGAGGAAAGGGGCAGGGGTGAGAAGGAGAGGAGAGGAGAGGAGAGGAGAGGAGAGGAGAGGAGAGGAGAGGAGAGGAGAGGAGAGGAGAGGAGAGGAGAGGAGAGGAGAGGAGAGGAGAGGAGAGGAGAGGAGAGGAGAGGAGAGGAGAGGAGAGGAGAGGAGGAGGAGAGGAGAGGAGAGGAGAGGAGAGGAGAGGAGAGGAGAGGAGAGGAGAGGAGAGGAGAGGAGAGGAGAGGAGAGGAGAGGAGAGGAGAGGAGAGGAGAGGAGGAGAGGAGAGGAGAGGAGAGGAGAGGAGAGGAGAGGAGAGGAGAGGAGAGGAGAGGAGAGGAGAGGAGAGGAGAGGAGAGGAGAGGAGAGGAGAGGAGAGGAGAGGAGAGGAGAGGAGAGGAGAGGAGAGGAGAGGAGAGGAGAGGAGAGGAGAGGAGAGGAGAGGAGAGGAGAGGAGAGGAGAGGAGAGGAGAGGAGAGGAGAGGAGAAAGGAGAATAGCCCCTCCACTGCAGTGGTGTTTAGTCCAGGGATATTTACAGCCAGGAGCTGGATCCCATATCAGACCCATGATACCCTTTGCCCACTTGTGCACCTCTGTCAGTGCAGGTACAGCAGGTCTGGGTAGATGAGGCCAGAGAAATGATGGAATTTCTCATCACATCTTTTCCTGGTACCTCCTGGAGCCCTCTCTGCCTTTCCCCACATCTCACAGTAGGTGTTTGTCCATGGTCATGTGGGATAGACTCATTTACACAGAGATTCCTCTCATGAAACATAGATCACCAAGATAAACACTGAAATTCATTCTGAGCCACATCCTTACACACAGGGCCTCTTTCATACCCTTGTTTTAGTCATGGATACTTTTGTAGTTGTGGTATTCTCACAGATTGTGAAAGAGGAGATGCAATGCACTGCCTGGGAGCACCTGGCACATTTCTGGGTTCCATCATGTGTTTGCCACCTGTGGGTCACTTTTCAGCAGGAATTAAAACCTGCTCTTTTTTTCCTCATATAGAAATTGTTGAGTGCAATGTTCACATTATTTGTGACAGTGCAGTAGTGACCCTCGTGGATGGGTCAAGCTTCTTCCCACACAAACTCTGTTAAATCCATGGAGGAACGACTTGGAATGCCACAGGCTATGCACTCAAATGTTATATTCTCCAAATCCTGGTATTTAATAATCAGTTGGTGTTCCTTGCCTCCCACATGTTGCTTGGAAAATCTTCTCATGAATTGGATCTGAAGCAAATCCAGTGTTTGAGCTCCTGAGGCTTTAAAAATCAGGCTGGATTTGGGATGGTACAAGGCTGGTAGGTGTCATCAAGCTCACACTGCTGTAGTATAGTTTGGTGTTTTGGTGTTTGGGTTTTGGTGGGTTTTTTTCCCCCAAAATTCACAGTATTTCTCTGTTAGATCTTTGTAAAGAACACATCTTGCCAGTGGGATAATTTGGATGACAGTTTTTCCAATTTCACTACTCCTGCTGTTTATGCAGGGATGTAATTTCAGTTGTAATTTGACACAGACTCGTTTTTCTGTCACTGTGAAGATTTTGGTGAGGGGAGGTTTGCTCTCCATCTCCACTTGATGAACAATGCAATATTCAGGTGCTGTGGACTCTGAGATTCAATTTGGCTCATCATTGGATGCAATATGGAAAATGTTCAGTGCTGTGTAATCAAATAACTCAAACCTCGCCAAGGCAAGGAGGTGAGGAGTGGGAGTGCTGAGTTTAAAAAGCAAACCCTGAATTCTGCACAGTCTTTAGTAGGTTCTAAAGTAGTTTTAGGAAAAGACTGAGGAAATACAGGCCTGTCTTGAGGAGGGAACGTGGAGAATTTGGAGAACCAAGATAAATAGAGAAGCTCTTGGTGTGGGATGCATGGAGAAGCTGGAATGCCCCAAGCTGGAATGGTTTCAGGAGGGATTGACGTGGAGAATTTGTAAGGATGAGCTGTTGTCCTGATTCCTTCCTGCTGTGTTTGGATGGGAAATTGAGAGTCCTTGACTTGAGGTAAGCATGACCCAGCACCACACAAACATCAGTGCCTTCGCAGTGGGATTCTCATCCTAAATCCCACAGCACTGCACCAGCTCCTGGTAGGAAAAATGACTCAGTCCCAGCCAAAGCCAGGGCTTCTGGGAGAGCAGGAATTTGCTTTGCTTTCATTGGTCTTCTGAGGGGATGGAACAGGATCAGACAAGGAGGAGACACAAGGAAAATTCATGGGACTGTGTTGGATTTGGGTACATGACTGTATCCATAATCAAAGGAATGCAGAACCTGAGAGGGAACAGTTGAATAACATTATTTTTGGCTAGGAAGGAAACTTGTTGCAGTCACATTTTTCAGAGCCTCTCCATTTTTCTTCAGTGATTCCCACACCATTCCCTGTGGGCATCTGGGATTTGTGCCCCTAGCACTTGACATTCTGATGCCATCAGTGGCCTATCACTTGTTTAGTTTTTCTCCTTGTTGTACAGATTCTGAAGTTTCTTCATCATTTCATGTGCTCTACAGAACATTATTGTTATGCAGAGGAGAAAATACTTAAATTTTATTCAGGTTTTTTTTTTTTTTGCTCATTTGAAGGTTGTGTTAAAAAAAAAAAAAAGCAGATTTGGGTTTTTTGAGTGTGATTTTCTTAGTGCAGCCTCTTCCAGTAAAAATCTTCTTGATAAGAAACAGATTAATAGAAGAGCTCTCATATCAGAATGAATTGAGTTGTTTGTTTTAGGTTTGTAATTATTCTCTGCAATGGTTTTAGAGTTGTAAAATCTTATTTGTAAGCTTTAATAATCATAATGTGCCATCACACCTTGCAGCATTCCATGGATAAATCCATCTCTGCTTCCAGCTCAGAGTATCAGCACGTTTAACGTGCTTGTGTTTCCCATGGTTTAATTAAAACTTTTAATTACCACGATTTCAAATTGCCCATTCTGGCAGCCTGCAGATGGATGGAAGGGGGATCAAATCATTGTCTTGGGAGAACACTGGAATTTACAGTGGAATTTGTGCAACCACGCACGGCTCAGGTGGTTTTTGGGCATTTGAAAACCAGTGTGCGCCTTCCCTCTCCATCAGTTACAGGCTTTTTGCAAGATTGCTTTCTCTGGCACGTGGGCAATGAGAATTCTGTGCCCCTGACAAATAAAATGAGTATTTTTCCCTCAGAATTAGTGAGGAGAGGCAGCCAGAATGACTCCCTGTCTATAATGCATTCATTCAGAGCAGAACAAATGGTGTGAGATCCCCGCTGTCTGCTCGGGTTCCAATTTCACTACATGATGACTTAAAAGGGGGAAAAAAATAGTGGAATGTTATTTTGCTCTATTTGAGATGTGGAAGGAATTTTAAGTTCTTTTATGCCGAGACCACTTTGGCTTAGTAAATACGTAGGTGAATATTTGGCATCAAACAGAGACAAACATAATATATTGTTTTCATATAATGTAAAATAATAATATTACCACATAATTCTATGATATAACAGCAAATTCAGTGGAGAGGCTGCAGGGGCTAAGGGTGAAACTGAAATCTTGGAGAGCATTTCAAAACTGTCAAGAAAAGATGCCTCTTATTGAAGGAAACAAATCTATTTAACTGTGGTCTTGAGAATGGAAGCACCAAAATCATTCAGACTCTAAAGTAATTTTGATTTTTTAATTAAAATGCTTATGACACTCAAATGTCCACAGAAATTAATGCTATTACAAAACCTTGGTAGCTTTAAATTCGATTATTCCTTGCCAGGAGCAAAGGCTAAGAGTCACTTGTGATTTGGGAAAATGACACTTGAGAGGAAAATTTTTTTTTTTTTTTTGCTTTTCTACTTATTGAGGCTTTAGTCAAAGCAATGTTTTTTTCCATTATAGTCAGGACTCTTTAAATCATCACCCCTCAACTTGCTGAAAGCAGTGGGGTTGTTCATTGGCAATGCTGTCAGAAGGTAACAAAAAATAAAGTTAAGACTGGCCACCTAAATTCTGGATTTTTTAACAATTTCCTGCGGGATTGAACCAGAGCATCTGGATATTGGGGCTTTCTTTTTTTTTTTTTTTTTCCCTTTTTTTTTTTTTTTTCCTTTATGGCTGAGGCAGTTGTGGAGGATGTGGAGCTGGCAAAGGGGTGAATTTTAATGTTCTCTTGCTCTTCGTCCTGCAGAGACTGTTCCAAGGCTTTACCAATGGGAAATTCCATAGATATGTTACCAATACCTAATTCCCTTTTTTTCTGGGAGGACTCTGTGATTCAGCTGATGAAATATTTTTCTCTGCATTTGATTTCACTGCTTGTTTTGTTCATGAGGGAAAAGGTCTGCACAAGAGTCACGGAAGTCCATCATTTCATTTAGGGAGGGATGGGATCAGAAGGTCTGGTTTTCAGGGGAGAAATATGAAAAAATTCTGTGTATTACATGCTGGATATAAAGTACTGGCTATAAAATTGCAGATATATTTTACAGATAATATTTAAGTTTTAAGTACTAATATCATGATGTTTGCCAGCAATAAAGGATTCATTGGAAGGTAATAGGATACCAACAGCTGGATCATAAAACAGTTTCCCCCAGTGTGGCATGGGAAGAAATTACACTTCTAATGGATGGCAGAGAAATCCTGCTGCACACAAATAGGATCAGTTAAAGAGGGATGCAAGAAAGGAATCAAATTAGGATGGGAATATGCTTTGCTGAACATCTAATTGCGACATTAAAAAAAATATTCTGAACATCTTCTGACTCCAGATACAGCCAGAGCCAAGAAGGGGAAACTGCAGCCTTGAAATTGCTTCTCTGATCTGACTCTGCCTTGGTTTGTCAGGGAATCCCCAACTGGTTTGGGTTGGAAGGGACATTAAGTCCCATCCCATCCCCTGCCATGGGCAGGGACACCTCCCACTGTCCCAGGCTGCTCCAAGCCCCAAAGTCCAGCCTGGCCTTGGGCACTGCCAGGGATCCAGGGGCAGCCACAGCTGCTCTGGGCACCCTGTGCCAGGGCCTGCCCACCCTGCCAGGGAACAATTCCTGCCCAATATCCCATCCAGCCCTGCCCTCTGGCTTCCCTGTGTCCTGGCACTTCAGGCCCTTGTAAAGAGTCTCTCTCCATCTTTCTTTACAGCCCTTCACATACTGGAAGGTCACAACTAGGTCACTCTGAAGCTTCTCCTCTCCAGGCTGAAGAATCCAAATCTTCCCAGCCTTTCCCCAAATGGTCCACCTTCAACAGGCTTTACTCTTGGATGTTAAGAAAAAATTAAAAGTTTCTCAGATAGTTTTCTTGTTAAAAATGCTCTTGTCCATCCCTTTATCCACTGGAACTTGGCATTTCCTTTCCTGGATGGCTTCCTGCCTTTTTTATTTAACTATAAAATACATGGAATTTTATTTAGAAAGTCTCAGGCATATTCACAATGAAGGTAATCACAAATCCTGTAATGGAGTGCCCATGGCTGGAGGTGTCCAAGGCAGGGCTGGAGGTGGCACTCAGTGCAGGGCTGGGGACAAGGTGGGCACGGGGCACAGCTGGGACTCCGTGGGTGGGAGGGGTTTTCCAACTTAAATGATCCTATAATGAATGGGCAAAAAGAGTGGGAAATCTATCTAAGGGCTTCTTGTAGACCTTTTTTGTCATATGCCATAGATTGAGGCAGGTGTCTGTTGCTAGGGATGAAGTGCAAGCACCTGTACAAACACATTTGTGTTTTGAGGATGTATGTTGGCAGCAAGAGCTTCAAAACTGCCTCATTACGTGGTGCCCACCAGACTGAATGGGAAAAGTTGCTTCTTCCTCTGATTAACAGGGAAAAAAAATATTAATTTTTAGCTTTCTCCTAAGGGAAGATCTGAGATTTCAACACTCAGATGGGATACCCAGTAAAATTGTGACATTTCTGAGATTCATCCAGGTATTAGTGTTGTGGTTTGAAAACAAACTAAGAGGCTCCAATTCAGAAATACAATTTAGTGAGAAGAAAAGGAAAAAAAAATTTGCACTAATAATAAATAAAAAGGACCACTGACAGAGTCAGAATGCAACCTGATCAGGGTAGTGGAAGCAGTCAAGGTGAGGTAGTCTTCCTGAAGCAGTGATCCCGTAGAAAGGTCTGGTAGCTCCGGTCCTCTGGGAATCCAGAGGGTGAGGGCTGCTTCTACTGTCCCAAATCTCAGCTTATATCCAGGTGAGAATGCTTGGCTCCTTCCCGTGGGCGGAGCATCTCACAATGGGATGATGAGTCATACAGGAGATCCTTGATGGCCCATTAAAGAGAGATAACTCCTGGGGGAGTTATCTGTGAGTCATGCACAAGGCATTGATGGGCCATTAACTGAAGATGGTGATAGAATACAGCCTATACTACAACCCAGGACACTTAGGAATCATTCTGGGATTCTGAATCCTCAAGACAAGTATCCCTGGAGTGGTGCAGTAGCATTGTGATCTGGCTGGGTGCCTCCATCTGTCCCTGTGGCGTGGGGATAGGTGCACACCAGACCTCTGATGCCAAGTGCTTCATGTTGCTTCCCTGTTTGCCAAGCAAACGTGGCAAATGGAAAAGGGGAAAAAAACAAAAAAAAAACCTGCCTGGAAACAAACCCATTTCCTTTGTACAATATGCTCTGTAGAGCACAAGCAAAGAAGCAGAAAAACACAGTAATTAGAATCCCTGTCTTGTAATGGATATTACAATTATGAACGGATAATTTCTCCGACTTTTTCTCTTCCTCACTAGTCTAGAATTCTGCATGAGCAGACCCAAGTGTTTTGTGTTTCTGTGGATCCCATCCTGATCCAGTTGGAGGCTTGGTTCTCTCCCCCTGGTCTGCTCAGGGGTGAGGACAGCACACCCTGTGCCACAGGGGACCTCTGGGAGGAGCAGGGATGGAGACCTGAGTGGAAAAAACTGCCTCTGCTGCTTGGTGGGGCAGCTGCAGCTCCACATCCTGCAGCATATCCTGCTGTCAGGACCTCCAGGCACACTCCAGCAGTGGCTCCTCCTTTCTGTGGTGTCCTCTGGGTGACACTCTGCTATCTCTCTGATCTCCAGACTCTCTGCAGACATGGCAAGATGCTCGTTGAGCCGTCAGCAGCACCGCGAGCACTTTTCGGTTCATCTGGGTTGGCAGGAGACAATTCTCTGGTCTCTTGAACCCCTGAAAGTGACAGCAAAAGGAAATTGAGAGGTGAACGTTTCTGGAGAAGATTTTATGCAGTAGGACAGGATTTTAATGCAGGCACTTGATCTTTTCCTGCCTTCTTTCCAGGGGTTTTTATGGGTGAGAGTTTTGCCTGCTGTGCGTGTTGGAATTGCTGTGTTTGTTCCTTTAGGATGGCTGGATTTGTGCATTGTGTGGATAGACAGGAGTGCTGGGAGGTTGCCTTTGCTTTTGTTTAATCAAGTGAATCCAGTATTTCTTGGCCAGCTGATATGCAGAATCACAGAACCCTTAAAGTTGGAAAAGTCCTCTAAGGTCATAAAACCCAAACATAAACCCAGCATCACTCCTAAACCATGTCCCACATCCACATGGCTTTTGAATACTTCCAGGGATGGGAACTCCACCATTACCCTGAGGAGCCCCTGCCTTTCTCCTTCCCATGGAGAAATTCCTGCTGCTGCCCAAGCTGAGCCTCCCCTGGCCCAGCCTGAGGCCCTTTGCCCTTGTCCTGTCCCTGTTCCCTGGCAGCAGAGCCCGACCCTCCCTGGCTGTCCCCTCCTGGCAGGGACTTGTGCAGAGCCACAAGGTCCCCCCTGAGCCTCCTTTGCTCCAGGCTGAGCCCCTTTCCCAGCTCCCTCAGCCTCTCCTGGGGCTGTTGGATGTGTTCACATGAAGATAATTGTACAGATATGACATTGTACAATACTGGTTTAGCTCTTCCCCAAATGCAAAATTCTCTACTTTGCATTTCTGCATTGCAGCGCATTCTTTAGTCAGGGAACATGGATAGGGAATATCCTTCCCTCTTGGCATGCAGATGTGAATCTACAAGCAAGTGAACTGATGGAAGAGGAGTTTGGGTTGCTTTTACTTTTAGTGACTTACTTAGCATCGCTCTAATTAATTATGCCGTGTTACAACCTTTCAGTCTCCAATTCTCCTTGTATTAAAATGATGTTAAAACCCTTGATGGAAGCATTTGGCTGCAGAAACATGTCCTGAAATCCATATCCCATTGGTGGGTCCTGAACCTCCCTGCTCCCTCTGGGTTTGCTGCCTTTGTGAAGATCAATGCCCCAAAGCTGCCAGCAGCCCTGGATGAGCAATGCCCTGACTTCTGCTTTGTGCCCTGGGCTTTGAAGGTGTCCCCAGCCTGAGGAGGGGTCACGGAGCCCCACATAAACCCTCCTTTTCTAAAGAGCTCTGCTTTGTGTGATCCCTGTTCAAACACAGACTCCTGGCCTTTCACTAGCAGGATATTCACTCTCCTGGGATAATGTGGTGGAGATTTGTCTGAGCCAGGAGAGAATGGTCCACATGACAGCGAGGGATTAAATGGTTCTGTTGATGCAAAGGGTATTCCTTATGGACAACACCAGAATCAATTGATCCTGGAGCGCAGAATGATTCTTTGTTTTATTTTCAGGGCTAAGATTTAAATCCTTCTAGCTCTCTTCCTTCCCAAAGAATATAGTAGAAAAAGTATTAATGAGTGATGTGACATGAAGCAATCGTGACTGGGAACCCAAAAATGCCATCAGATTTCAGTTTATCAGTGAATTAAGAACCAGATCTGGTGATGTTAAATACCATTTAGAGATTGTTTAGCCCCTTCAAGGGCCTGAGGGACATTAGGAGAAAGAAATGTGATGCTGGATGTGCTGCACTTTTGTTAGTTATGTGAAATTTAAGAGATTAAGCAGAGAAAAGACTTTGTCTCAGCAGGAGGTGCTCCCAAAGGGTGGGATAACAGATAATCCCCTCACACTAAAGCTGTATATCCCAGCTACAACAGCAATCAAAGCAAAGCCAGGACAGCCTGCAAAAATCTGCCTGAAAGGCTCTCCGGGTGCTACAGAGGCACTTTCAAAGTTAATAGAACAAGATCAATTCCCTCTTTATCTAAACACTTCGTGTTGGAGGTTGGGGCTCCTCTGATGCTGCCAGGAGCTCTGTCCCAGGCTGAAATCTCTGAGATGTCACCTTCTTGGGCAGCTGTGTTTAAACCCAAATGGATAAATAAAAACCCCTCTTTGAATGTGGTTGGTGTGTTTGAGGAGTATGAGGGGTTTTTAATTTTTTTTTTGTTTCCAGTAGCAGAATTATTTTATTTTTAGCCACATGACAGCTCTGATGGATATTTTGCAGGCACAAGGATCTGCTGACCTGCTGGGAATGGGGAGAAGAGGGAAAATACAAGTGAATTCCGTTTAGAAGTTGCAAAAGAGGGTGCTAGTGTGAACTGCCTTGTAGCCACTGCCATCAGGCAATGAGAGCAGAAATGTCCGTGAGGGGTTCAATTTTTAGCCTTTCCCCTGGGGCTCCCTGAGAGAGCCCTTGCCTGGGGCTGCAGTTCCATGGAAGCTGGAGCTTGGCACTGTTGGACATGAGGATAGGGCAGGGTTTCCCACTGGATCCCTTCCTTTAGCCAGGGAAGGAAGCTCCAGGCCAGGGGCTGTGGCAGCAGCGGTGACTTTGGAGCTGGCAGAGCCATTTTCACACTCACAGGGGCATTTCCCAGACTCTTCTCCCTTTTTCTTTGGTGTAAGGATGCCTTAGGGCTGTTTGGATCTGGGTTTTTCTGGGATTTCTCCTTGAAATGAAGCCCTGCTTTCCCTGCCTTGCCAGAGCCTGCTGTCGTGTGCATTGGGGTGTGTGGGTGGCTGTGCTCCTGTGATAGCTCTGAGTACTTCAGCACAACGATGCAATTTCAGAAAGGAAAGATTAGGGAAAGATTTTCTCTTGCCTTTCAGTTGTGAGGGCTCCTCCTGACAGCCAGGAGCCCTTCCAGACATTACCCTGTTATCTTCCTTGAGCTGTGACTTTTATTTTTTCCGGTGATATGCAGCCGTGACGTGATGAAATGCAGAACCATCATAAGGCTTTTTCAGAGACAGATCTTTGAAGCTCAAAACACTTGCAAGCTCATTTTTAAGATTTGCCTTCACCAGTGAATTGTCACAGCAAAAAAAAAAAAAGACTAATTTTGTACTAAAAAAGGGACAGGAGAGGTACAATTCTATGGGAGTGCTGCTGTACATCCCAAATTTAAATAATTGTTGGTGATTGGCAGGTCCTAAAATGTTCCTAAAATGATTGCCATGATTAGAGATGAGTGATCCAGCACTGGGTGGCCACATGTGAGGGTAGTGTCAGGTTATTCTTTGGAAACCACCTACTGTGTGGTGCCTTCCTCCCCAGCCTCTGCTGTGCTCTGCATATGTCCTGTATTTCTCCTCACTCCCTTCTTGGATTTCCTTGCTCCTCTTTTCCTATCCTAGCCTTTAAAGCGCTTTGTTTAGGATTTTTGAGGCCGTGCTGAGAAAGGTGTGGAAGCACTTTGCACCCAGTTCACAGAGCTGTGGGATTTGGGCACGGCACAGAATGGACAGTTCTGGGGGGGCTCATCAAATCCAACCTTTATAACTGCAGAATATAAAGGGAATATTAGAAGAGTAACAGAAGAAAAAAACTATCTCGATGCCCAGGCTATACTCCTTGTAACCTTTAAATGCTATATAACCACTAGGAAAGCGCTGAAACATTTCACAACTACCAAGTGAGGACAACGATGCAATCACAGATTTGTAGGATCCCAGATTGGTTTGGGTTGTGAGGGACCTTAAAGCCCATCCCACTCCATGGGCAGGAACATCTGCTGCTAGACCAGGCTGCTCCAAGCCTCATTCATCCTGGCCTTGGACATTTCCAGGAATGTGGAGGTGTTCTAACATTGTTCTGTAAAATAAATATGGATGAGAGGAGAGCAGTGCTGAGTCTTGGCTGAGCCTTACCTGCTAGAGAAAGAAAGTTCCCAGGGAGAGAGGGAAATGTGCTTGTAGCAGCCTCATTATTTAATCATTAGTTAAAATACCACACCAGTTTGTGGGTAGGGAACCTTGAGAACGAGCAGTTAAAGGGTTTGCTGTGATGCTGACGATTTGCAATGGTGGGTCTGTGCTTGAGGATATCTGTGAGGTCACAGCTGAGCTCCCAAATCCGCATGTGTGTGTCCCCTGAGCACGTGGAGCTACTTGGTGGAGCTTTATTTGAAGAGCTTGTTTCTCTCACTCGGGTGTGTTTGCCTGGGTCATGTGAGGAGCTTTTTTCCACACCACTGAGTGTCACCAGGGAGGTCTCTCAGATTCCATTCTGCTGCCTTGGCTGTTCTGCAGCGTTAGGCATTCCTCCTCCTCCTCCCATGCTTCAAAGGCAGTGGAACCCAGCCCAGAGCCCAGCTATGTTCCTTCCTCTCCATCAGCAGCCACAAGGCTGCCTAGGTGACACCTTCCTATTCCCCAGAAGAGGCATTTTAGCCCTGGCATGTGGGAGACCACCCAGGAAATTAAAGCTTGTTTTTAAGGCCATGGATGGAGATCTGCCCAAAAAAAAGCACACATGAAGCTTAGACTTTCTTTCCTCCAGGAGAACCCCAGATGACTGTGGTGCCAATTTGATATAAATTACATGCCTTGGTGTCCTTTGGTAGCCTTGGTGGCCTTCTTTCCCTCTCACAGAATTATTTATGCTGGAAAATCCCTCCCAGCCCACGGAGTCCCAGCTGTGCCCCATGGCCACCTTGTCCCCAGCCCAGAGCACTGAGTGCCACCTCCAGCCCTGCCTTGGACACCTCCAGCCATGGGCACTCCAAAGCTCCCTGGGCAGCCCCTGCCAAGGCCTCAGCACCCTTTCCATGGAGAAATTCCTGCTGCTGGCCAAGCTGAGCCTCCCCTGGCCCAGCCTGAGGCCCTTTGCCCTTGTCCTGTCCCTGTTCCCTGGCAGCAGAGCCCGACCCCCCCTGGCTGTCCCCTCCTGGCAGGGACTTGTGCAGAGCCACAAGGTCCCCCCTGAGCCTCCTTTGCTCCAGGCTGAGCCCCTTTCCCAGCTCCCTCAGCCTCTGCTGGGGCTCCAGCCCCTTCCCCAGCTCCCTGCCCTGCCCTGGACACGCTCCAGCCCCTCCAGGGCTCTCTGGCCATGAGAACTGGACACAGCCCTGGAGGATCCTCAGCAGGGCCAGTATGGTTCTGCTACAAGCCAGAATGCTCATTGCTTTTGGAGCAAAACTTCATTAATTGCTTATTCTACAGAAAACACTATAAACCCCAAAACCAGTAGGTTTAAGAGGAGGAATAGTCCTGGGGAAAAAAAGTCAGCTCTGTAAAGCCTTAAGTATAAAACTCTCTGAAATTGGAGATGTGAGAGGTTGCAGCGTAGAGGCCTCCAGCTAAAGCCAGTCTCAACCTTGGTTTTTGTGAGTGATCAATGACACAAAAAGGCTCTGAAAAGGCTTTTGCTTTTAAGAATTTGCTTGTTGATTCTCTTAAGGCATCGCTGCAGTAAAGCCCTGGGAACTGCACAAGCATATAGCGAGTAAAGGGACAAATTGTACAAAGGTGCTTCCATTCAGGCATAAAGCTTTATCTCTGCAAACACCTGGTGGAGAGGGAAAATTCTGGAATGAGGATCAGCACCAAGTTATCACCTCTTAAATGTGGAAGATGCTGCTGAGAAGTCAGATCGGGTCAGGCACCTCAAAATCCTTCTATGAGCCTTTAGCGCTCAACAGTTCCTCTTTCCTCCAAAAACTGTGGCACTTGTGCGCTCTCTCAGTCTGCCAGAGCAAACACTCATCCATTTATCATAAAACAATCACAGCAGATGAAGCAATCTTGAGGATTTGGAGTGTGAATATTTCCTCACTCTGTTTAGTAAAATAATTGCCTTAAGGCAATTTTGAAGTTTAGTTTTGCTCCCTGGTAAGTGTAAAATGCATGGCACTGCTTTTCCAAAGGAGGAACTGTTGAATAGTATAGTTTATAAATATTTTATTAAATGCTTCCCCTCAGCATGAGGAGCATTAGAAATACAACCAGAGTTCCTTCACTAATTTCAGGAGATAATGCAAGGGTCCAAGGAGGAGTAGATAAAGTTAGAAAAATAATTAAGAGATGATTGTTATTCAAGTCACCAGACTCAAGAAGTTCACCCTGAAGCATCTTCAGAAGTGGCCAGAACAGTCTGAACTGTTACCTGTGACCTACCCAGAAGACTGACAAGGGAAATTATACTGCATAAATCACTGGTTTAGTAGACTTGTAATTTTTTTCCAATTTAGTTGTTCTTTTAAAAATTCAGCAGTGAACATCAGAATTATAATGTGGGATAAGTCTCCAGAAACGTAGTCATGGCTGAGTGTGAGCCCACTGTCTTCCATGCCTCTGCCACACAGGGAGGTGTTTTCAACGTTTTCAAGCCTGTCCTGGGCTTGTGATAAACTTTAAGCCATAATTGTCATGTTTAATTTTTATTTTTCTTCATTAAATGGTGAGTGATCATAGATTAGAACCAGAAAGTTGAAGACAGAACAGCTTCAGAAAGGTCTGGAGGCATTTCAGCAAGGACAGACTTAGGATTCTAAACGATGTTGACACAGGAAGAAATGATCTGAAATAATTAAGATTTATTTTAGTCACCGTGAGTGCTTGGCAATGCCAAACAGAGAAGAACTGGCTGTGAATAAGTAACAGGTCTGAAATAGGCCTCTGGAGGGCTCCCTGAGTGAGCGTCATTGTGCGAGGAGTCATGGGGTGGGTTTGGGGTGTTCAGCCTGAGAGGTGCAGCCAAGGCCTGGGACTGCTGGACAGACAGAAGCTCCCAAGCAGGGAAAAAAGGGTTCATGGGCAGTCTGTGAATTCTTTCTCCTAACAGAGGGAGTAGGGTTGGCGCATTTGCAATGAAATCGTGCAGGAGCAGATTACAAGCGAGCCAATGGATTCTGTCCCATGGCGTGGGCAGCACTCAGAGCTCGCTGCCTTGGAGCGTGAGGAGATGGGGAGACCAGAGAGCCTGGGGTGAGGGATGGAGGGACAGGACACAGGGAATGGCTTTAAGCTGGAAAAAGTAGGTTTAGATGGGATATAGGGCAGGAATTGTTCCCTGGCAGGGTGGGCAGGCCCTGGCACAGGGTGCCCAGAGCAGCTGTGGCTGCCCCTGGATCCCTGGCAGTGCCCAAGGCCAGGCTGGACTTTGGGGCTTGGAGCAGCCTGGGACAGTGGGAGGCGTCCCTGCGCATGGCAGGGGATGGAATGAGATGGACTTAAGGATCCCTTCCAACCCAAACCACTCTGGGATTCTGTGAGAAAAGCTTAGTTGGGTTCAAGATGCAGTTTGGGAGCTCCACGCAGGAAAAGCTTTCCCATGACCTCAGCAGACCAAGGCAGGACCTCAGGCTCTGGCAGAAGATTTTGGCTGCTCTCAGGAGCAGCTCCTTGGCTGGAGAAGTTCCTCTGGAGCTGAGGGTGCTGATCCCCTGCTTCCAACATCACTTCCCAAACCATGCTGCTCCAGCACCAAGTTTCTGTGACTGCAAGTTTTGAGACAGTTCTGAGCCTTGTGCTGTTCTGTAGAAAACCCTGAAATTAGGAATAGTTTTTCTCTGTCGTTAAGGTAAAAAAGAATCTCTGTAAAATTATTTTTAGGCTACTTGCCATGAAAATAATTTCACTACTTTCTTTTATAGTGCAATAAATTACCCACAAAAGAGGATAGGAGATTAATTTAACCAATTTAACTTAATCCCAAATAGTGTGTTGTTTTATTAAGCAATGCTGTGGTGTAATTAAGAGTTGTAACTGATTAAACACCTTGTAAAGACAGGGCTGATAATTAATACTAAATTACAATAAAATTAACGAAGTAACATAAACAAGCCATGTAAATGTTTTCAAATGACAGGGATAATTCATCAGCTAAAAGCTGCTTATGTGAACCATTTCCTAAAGAGTTTGCTCCAATTAATAGGCATATAATAATTGCAAAAACGGAAATGGGGCAAGAAGAGCTTTCCTTAAGATTTTTCAATTCAAATTACTCCTTTGATAAGAAACATGGGAGTTTTTAAAGCTGGACATTCTCTAATAGCGTTGAAGAAAATGCCTTGAACCCCAACTTATGGTATGCAGGTAAGAATCTAAAATTAAACCTGAATGACACCTTCAAGACCACCTCTGCATCTGACACTTGTTTGTCTCACTGGAATATGAATCTGAACAACTCCTGCTTTGCTAAGCTTTAATGTGAGTATTATTTATTAATGCTACAGTTCCAATTCAGATCTCATTTGCAAGAATGTCAGGAAATGGCTGAAATTTCTTTGCATACTTAAAAGGTTTGCTGGATTAGCTGGTTCACAAGGGCTGTAAATCCCACAGGTCCCCTTTGTCGTTGTGAATTAAGTAAAGAAACACAAAATCTGAGCTCTCAAAGTGCTGGCCTACAGGGACCTGTGGCTGCAGGAGACACAGAAATAGTCCTGAACTTTTCCAGACTTGGGATCAAATCTGATTAAGACCGAGTCAGTTGAAGTAGGTTTTAGCACTGTCTGAGAACCCCCAGCAGCAAGGCTGCCAAGGTGTAAAATAACACTCAGGTCGTGGGATTTCATTCTGTGTGACACAATGTACAAACTCCTCAAAATATCTCTCGGTTTAAATGGAATTTTGGAACTTAGTAAAAATTAAAATTGACTTTTTCTATTATCTCACAACCAGAAGCCCTAGAAATAGACCGTGTTTTTTTCCTCGGGAAGTTATTCAAATTTAAAGACTAAAATTATTATGCTTGCATCATGCTGCTGAATAATGCTGCTTATGCTTTGCTGAAATTATGCAAAATAGACCTGGTGTGGGTACTGATCGAAGCCCCAATGTCTAAACCAGCAGGCAGATGATACAGGACTGTGTGCACACAGCTCTGCCCCAGCCCCAGGGAGGAGCCCCCCGGGCTGTGTGGACAATGTGCTCAGGGCCGGGCACCGCCCAGGGAAGAAGTTGTGCCTCCTGTGCAGGGGGAATTGCTGGGCTCAGGCCCTGCCCGTGGCTCTGGGGCCATTGCTGGGCCCCCTGGGCAGAGCCTGGGCCCTGCTGGGAGCCCTCCCTGCACACAGGGACACCCAGGGCTGGGGGCCCCTCTCCGCTGGGGCTCCTCTCCAGGCTGAACAGCCCCAGCTCCCGCAGCCTTTCCTGGGCACCCAGATGCTCCGGGCCCTCGCTCGGCTCCGGCAGCTCCCTGGCCCTGCCGTGCTGAGGATCCAGAGCTGGACACAGCGCTGCAGAGGTGCCTCCAGGGCTGGGCACAGGGCCCCCAGCCCTCCCTGCCCTGCTGCCAGCGCTCCTCCTGCTGCCCCGGGATCCCACTGGCCTCCTTGGCCCCAGGACACTCTGCTGGCCCAGGGACAGCTCCGTGTCCCCAGGAGCCCCAGGACACTCTGCTGGCCCAGGGACAGCTCCGTGTCCCCCAGGAGCCCCAGGACACTCTGCTGGCCCAGGGACAGCTCCGTGTCCCCCAGGAGCCCCAGGACACTCTGCTGGCCCAGGGACAGCTCCGTGTCCCCCAGGAGCCCCAGGACACTCTGCTGGCCCAGGGACAGCTCCGTGTCCCCCAGGACACTGAGGTCATCTCCAGCAGGTCCCCACTGTGCTGGTTCCTGAGGCTGTTCTTCCACACAGCCATTGATGAACATGTCAAACAATCCTGGGCCCACTAGTACTGAACCCCAGTGACACCACCAGTGACAGGCCTGTAGATAATTTAAGGAACAGCTGTAGAAAAAGTTGTGGGAATTCATACTGGTAAAGTCACTTCTTGTGTTTGATCTTTAACAGGAATGGCCTTGTAGGCACCTTGGGCCTGATATTTCTGAGTCTGAAAGAGTTTCAGCCTGCTAGCAGCTGCTAACTTTTTCCCAAGGAAAAATTTCTCAAGAAATCTTCTTTTCAGAGTAATCTTTGCAAACAACTATCATTTCTCAAAGCAATCTTTCTTCATCTGGTGTTTGCTGTTTCTCTGGTTTAACCAATGGGCTTAGAGAGGTGTCATTCCTTTTCACCAATCATGTTCAGTCTGTATCAGAACACCTTATAAAAGGCAGTAAGAATTAGACAATAAAGCCTTTTTCTATGCATTTTGCCTTCTGAAATATTTGGAGTCTCTCATCTTTCGTGTCCTACAAGAACTGGTGTCCCCTTGCTTTTAGATGCCAAAGTTCCTGCGGATGCACGTGTTCTCTTGAGCATTAAGGGCCATGATTTTCTGATTTTGTCTTTAGATTTGTCTTTAGTTTTGTTTATCAGTGGATCGATGGCTGATGGAGGAAAAGTAGCTGGGAATGCCTGTGTCTGGAGACATAGATATATACATTGCTGAAGGTTTTCCTTGAATAGTTTATTGTAAGTGGGAAAAATATTAACCAAGCCAAACCCAGCCTAAAATGGGCTTACATAAATATTACGCAGAAAATATTACACAGACTGGGGGATGAAAGACTGTGGGAGCCTTTACACCTCAATATGCTGTTCAGACATTCCTGAGCCTTATTAATCTGGAGAGTAGGAGGAAGATTTCAGGAGGACAGGGAGGAGTATGAAAAATGTGGAAGAGCATCCCTTTGTTTAAAAAGTATGGTGTAATTACGTTGTGCAAGTTCATGTCAGTCCTGTTTAAAAACTCCTTCCGAGCTGTGGGAACACCCAGAGTGTAAATGAGGGATTGTGTCTGGGAACATCCATAGGATGCTGGGCCCAGGTTGTGGCTGAAACCACAGCATTGTCTTTATGGTCCAGGAGCAGGGGCAGCTCCACATTTGCACAGATAAATCCCAATTCCTTTCCTGTCCTGTGTGGGTTTTGGATTTAATGCCTCTCACGGTCAATTTGTAACTGCAGAAATGTGGATCTGATTGAACCCTACTTTGGGTGCAGACCTAAATTCCCCTGAGGACTGAGGTTTGAAATGCACATCAGGGGTAGGTACTCCATCTTTCCAGAGAGAATAGGCTGTTCCCAGTTTCTCCCTGTCTGTGTTGAGAAGGACAGTGTGCAGCTCCTCACCACTGTCCCCGCATTCCCACCGCGACTGTAGGCAATTCTGCAGACGGCTGGGACAAGGAATTCTGCCAGCCTGTGTATTCTAGAACATGTAGGTTTATTGCAAGGGTTGTGGGTAAAAGGGCCTTGCCTTCAGCCACCAGCCTGGGCTGGAGGGAAGTCCTAAAGAGAGAGGGAGAAAGAACAGCAGGGTGAGAGCTGAGAGAGAAGGGAGCGAGAGAGCAAAGGGCAGGGGGAAGAGAACAGGAGAGAGCAAGAGTAGGGGGAAGAGGAAGGGTGAGAGAGTTAAGAGGAGAGGTAAGAGTAAGAGTTAAGAGGTAAGAGAGTTAAGAGAGCGAGGTCCTTGTTACAACACATTATATCTCCTTTTGTGATGAATATTCTAATTTACAGTGACCAACCAACACAAGACACAAAATCCTATAGAATCTACATACAGCCTGTAAGAACTACTACATTACCATACTGTGTTGTATTTTAAACTCTAAAAACTACTCTTTAAACTTCTGTTTTGCTACATTGACCTTTGGATCCCTTAGCCAGCAGGAAGGGATTGTTCAATCAAAAGGGGTTCTCCTTCACCTAGCTAGACCATTGTTTTCAAGTTATATAGTAACTAAGACTCAGTATCCTACAACTCAAAGTCAGCTTTCATTTCTATTCCGATTATAGGTTTCATATTTTCAGCATCTCTGCTAAGCAATCATATTTATAAGGTTTCCCTGATTTATCTTCCCCAACACTCCCCAAACCCCACAGCTGCAGAGCTTACGGAGTTTCTTGCCAAATGAACTCGTCCCTTTTACTCCCTTGGTTGTGATGGAAGCAGTTTCTGGAGCACTTTGTGATGCTCCCAGCAGGGCTGGGGGAGTGGGAGCCTGGCCAGAACAGAGTGAGGAGCAGTTGGTCGTGGGCAGGCACACGCACAGGCACTGCCAGCTTGGTGTTTGCTGGAGCTGGAGCTGCTGAGGACAGATCCATGAGTTCTGCCTCTACCCGGGTTCCTCTCCAGCTTCCTGATGGGCAAGAGCATTTCAAAGCAAAGGGCTGGCACCATGCTTTCTGCTTTTAGAAAGAAGTCAAGATTAAGAGAGCTAAAGCCATTGCAGCTCGAAATAGCCAGAGAAAAGGTATATTTTGCATTTCTCCTCATGTCAAACCATTGGAGTGCTCCTTGTTGGAAGACCCATTCCTTTTGTGCTTTCAGACATCTTCCAAAAGGAATATGATGGGGAGGAACAAGGCAGTGCCCCTGTGCTACCTGTACACCACATTTCAGGGATGAGAGTGTTCACCTGGAGAGGAGAAGGCTCCAGGAGAGCTCAGAGCCCTGCCAGGGCCTAAAGGGGGTCCCAGACACCTGGAGAGGGGCTGTGGACAAGGGATGGAGGGACAGGACACAGGGAGTGGCTTCCCAGTGCCAGAGGGCAGGGCTGGATGGGATACTGGGCAGGAATTGTTCCCTGGCAGGGTGGGCAGGCCCTGGCACAGGGTGCCCAGAGCAGCTGTGGCTGCCCCTGGATCCCTGGCAGTGCCCAAGGCCAGGCTCGGGTGGGACTGGATGGTCTTTAAGGTCCTTTCTAACCCAAACCATTCTGTAGTTCTACAGATCGCTTCAAATCCTCACTTTTTAGAATTCTCAGCTCCTGGCCAGGCTGTCACATTCCACATCTTGCAGCAGAGAATCCCAGTCATCTGTTGGGTGGGTTATGAACCTCCCACACGTCAAGTTTTCAAAAATCTGGAAAGTTCATTGCTTTATTGAATTCCATTTTCTGCTCTGATTTATCAGAATGCCGTGCTGGACTCTGAAGTTCCACCTTGAGCAGCTTGAAATCCCTAAAACCAAACATTTTCCAAGGCACTGTGGAATTCTGAGCAACTTGCCCTTAGGAAAAGATCACTAAGTCTTTTTAAAACTTCTTTGGAGGTTTAATTTTATCATAAGCAGTAAATTCTTTAAATACACTTCAGATGCAGTTGTGAGTTTGTGTGGCAAAGAGCACAGAAAAGAAAACTTGGATTTCCATTTTGGATTTCAATCACTGCTCTCATGTGCAGCCAAGCAAGTTCCACCAGCTGGGTGAGAGCAGCGTTTCCATGCAGTAGAAACAGAGGCACACATAAATATATATGAAATGTATTCAGGAAACATGAAATAATGCTTAAACAAATCTTACTTTGACTCAAGCTTACTTCCCATTGCCAAGAAAAACATGACTGGGTTGATTTTCCAAAAAAACCAAAACAAAACAAAAACCCCCAAAAAAACACGTTGGCAGTAAATCAGATTTTCATGGCTCCAATTTGACAAGAAAACTTTTAATAAAAATGCCAGGGTAGTACTCTTTGCATATTTGTAGTATTTGATGGAGACTTTTTGAAAGATGGTTTTTTTTCCAAGAGATTCTAGGAACAAAACTTGTACCTTTTTTCCCAGTAAATGAATGTATAATTGTAACTCAAACATGGAGCAGACGAGTTGCACTAGCTCTAGAGGATATAGCTGCATTTATATTTTTTTCTGCTGAAAATTTTTAACATACCTTTCAGGCAAAATCGAGCCCTGTTTTTGTTTTTGTTTTTGTTTTTGTTTTTGTTTTTGTTTTTCTGCAGATGATGAGAAAAAATATGAAAAGCAAAGGAATTCTGCTGCCCCCACCCCAACCAATTTTGGTTCATGAATGTTCCTTGCAGGCAGCAAAAAAAAAGGGATTGATTTGTGTTTGTAGAAAGCAGTTTCTGTGAATATTTCAAGGCCTGATCAGTATTCTTTAATTTCTTGAGTTAGGGATAAAAATTTCTAAAATTCTGCATCAAAATGACAGATCAGCTACTGAGGGAAGTAGAGAGATGGAGTTTGCTGGGGGGTGATATAGGAAAATGTACACACTGTAAGCATCATTACAGGTAACACTGGCTTAATTAAAACAAAGAGGGTAATTTTCAAAGCTGCAGGAGAGATTTAGGAGTCTTGCTTCATGAGAAATGTGAATTTGCTTTCCTTAGCTGAGATAATACTGGTCTTCAGGCTGGTTTTTAACATTTCTGAGAGCTTACATGAGTTACTTCTTTAGGTGGAGAAGAGGCCGGGTGAAAAATCTCATGCTGGGAAAAAAAAGGTAAAATTCAGGTCGAAACAAATAGGGCAAGGCCAAGAAATTAAAAGAGGGTCTCTTTTCCTAATTTCCCAACGAATGGTAACTGTGGAGGTCAGGAGGGTTCAGGTAGGGTCAGACTGGGAGGGAGCTTCAAGGGCCTCTTTGGAGAGGTGCAACCACCAAAACCCTGGAGCCCTGACTTTAAACCTGAACCTTATCACACCACCTCTTACCCCTCGCCTATAATCCAATTCCTAACCCCATTATTTTATTCAGAGAATTGTGGAATGGCTGAGGTTGGAAGGGACATTAAAACTCATCCAGTGCCATGTGCAGGGACACTTCCCACTGTCCCAGGCTGCTCCAAGCCCCAAAGTCCAGCCTGGCCTTGGGCACTGCCAGGGATCCAGGGGCAGCCACAGCTGCTCTGGGCACCCTGTGCCAGGGCCTGCCCACCCTGCCAGGGAACAATTCCTGCCCAGTATCCCATCCAGCCCTGCCCTCTGGCACTGGGAAGCCATTCCCTGTGTCCTGTCCCTCCAGCCCTTGTCCCCAGTCCCTCTCCAGCTCTCCTGGAGCCCCTTTAGGCCCTGGCAGGGCTCTGAGCTCTCCCTGGAGCCTTCTCCTCTCCAGTTGAGCACCCCCAGATCTCCCAGCTTCTTTAATCATCTCCATTGCCCTTAAGAAGGAGAAGGCTGCCCTCAAAAATAAGAAAGTTAGGAATACACCAAAATAATGCTTCAGATTTAACAATGGGAGTTGTTTTTTAAGGCAGTCACCAATTATAGAAATTAAGTTATTCTTTCATTTCAGCCTGGAATATGCGGATAGTGAGCACAATATCACACAACGTTTCTAATGCCACTGGTGCTTATCCTTGTTTCTTGAATTTTGGATGAATTCCGTGTGGTTTTGTGCATATGAATCAGGAAACTAAAGCAGATTTGGTGTCCAGTGGGCACCAAATTCTCTGCTCCCACTAACAGGGATGTGAGAGTCTAAGGGGGTGACTGATCCTTCCCTGGGCGAGTGTAAAATCCAAAGTGAACTCCAAAATTACGGACAGTGTGGATGAAATGGGTCCAGCAGCTCTTGCTTTCCTCTGCTGCTCTCACACCAAAGCCTAGGCTGATGGAACAGCCACAGCTCAGGTTCTGTCATCACCTTCCAGGGAAACTCAGAATTGAAGACTCTGGCTCTATTTACAGCATTAAAATACAAACCAATTCCCATACCAACAGCCTATTTTCTTTTTTATTTTTTTTTCCTGCAACACAATCTCCAGAACTCCAAGCCCTTGCTGATTAGAGGAGAAGTGTTCTGCAGTGTGTGAACAACACACAGCATGATGCATCTTCATTACCAAAATTCACAATGACGATCATTTATCATAAAAGCTGCTGACAGTGGGCATTAATCTCTGAGTAAAGCAAGGAGGAAACTCTGTTCTCATAGCAGTGGAATTCATTTAGTCCCTCTCATCCATGCCTGAGGGACGGGGAATTCTCTGGGCAAAGCAATTGCAGCCTTAGCAGTGTGGATTTTTGTGGGGGGAATGAGGAAGTCTTTTGCTGGGATGTGGAATCCAGAGGTGACCACGCTGCTGGCAGAACATGCCAGCCCATCACACAGCCCAGAGAAGCCTCTCTCCCATCCTCAATTTTGGAAGGGACCTTAACACCCATCTCATTCCACCCCCTGCCCTGGGCAGGGACACCTCCCACTGTCCCAGGCTGCTCCAAGCCCCAAAGTCCAGCCTGGCCTTGGGCACTGCCAGGGATCCAGGGGCAGCCACAGCTGCTCTGGGCACCCTGTGCCAGGGCCTGCCCACCCTGCCAGGGAACAATTCCTGCCCAGTATCCCATCCAGCCCTGCCCTCTGGCACTGGGAAGCCATTCCCTGTGTCCTGTCCCTCCATCCCTTGTCCCCAGTCCCTCTGCAGCTCTCCTGGAGCCCCTTTAGGCCCTGGCAGGGGCTCTGAGCTCTCCCTGGAGCCTTCTCCTCTCCAGCTCTGTTTAAAGCAGAGAATAGGAATTCTTTCAGGTGAATGTTTCAGAAAAATATTTCTATGCTGGAAATATTTATTTTTCTTTTTTTTAAATATATTAGAACTGTTGCATGTCTTGAGAAATACAAACAAATGTCTGCTGTAATGAACTACGTGTTGTCTATGCCTTATTTTTGTCTGATTGTACTTCTTTCTTTTTATACAGATATATATATATATTTATATATATGAGATAAATTATTTGGTCAAGCAGACCTGGGAAGAGTGATGCACTCCCACACACATCTGGTGTCTTGTTAATGAAACTTTACCCATTTTTACTCAGTTAAATTCTGAAGGCTATGAAAATACCATGTTGTTTCCCTTTATGGAATCTTTTGTTGGAAGTCAACGCAACATGTATGTATTTCCCCCAACTTCCATCAGCCTTCAAAGCTTGGAGTTATCTCCTAAATCTCACTGCCCAATGTCATGTGGGTTTACCCCACCTCAGAACAAGGCAGCAGTTGGGGTTATTGCAAAGCAAATGATGTGTGCCTAAAATTCCTTGTTTCTGCTATGAGAGCATGGCAAGCTGGTTAATTCCAACAGAATATGGATTCTGTACTGACCAGCCTGGAGTGAAGGATCCAGGGAGACCTCAGAGCCTCTTCCAGGGCCTAAAGTGAGCTGGAGAGGGACTTGGGACAAGGGATGGAGGGACAGGACTCAGGGAATGGCTTCCCACTGCTAGAGGGCAGGGATGGATGGGATATTGGGAAGGAGTTGGATGTGTTTTTAAGGACCTGGATTTTCCCAAAAGTGAAAGGTGAAATGAGCCCAGCCCCTGAGCAATTTGATTTTCAAGCCCCTCAATAACAAATTTCAGGGTGCCTCCCACTCTTCTGGGTCTCCCCCTCCCCATTTAGAGCCCTGGGATCTCTGTCCTGTGTTTCTCTTTAGTGCTGGGAGAAAGGTGAAACCTCCAACCCAGTCAATGCCTGGAGGTCCAAATTCCTCCTGAATTCCTCCATGGCACAATCTCAGTTGGATGAACACTGGAGAAGCAGCCCCAAAATACCCCTGCACCCCCAGTTATGTTCTCCATCTCTGGGATAACTCACACGGCAAAAAAAGAGCTGGAAAGAGCCAGTGAGATATTTTCCTGTTCAATATTTCATCTTGGGGAAGGGCGGGGAATATATTTGAGTCGAAACAAATTACAGATAAGTGCCTGATGTGTTTTAGGGTGGCCATTTTGGAAGGATAAAACTTGTTACGAATTTCTCCCTGGTTTCCAAGTTGACAGCCTTCATGAAAATATGTAAACTACATTAATGAAAACCTCAGGCGTTGTTTTCTCGTTATTTTTCTTATTTGAAGCAGCCTTTATCAGGCATAAAAGAACAGATATTGAAAGCTGTGTGTTCTTCTCTTCTCTGTTTGTTTGGGAAGGGAAAACAATTTAAATAAAGGAAAATGTGTGAGATTAGATGGTCTTCTTAATTAGTAATTAAGATACAAACAATATCATTAATCTTTTATTTTACATTTTGCAGGTGATCAACATATAATCTCCACAGCTATGGCTGAGAAGTGCAGTTAAGGTACTGTGATAATTCCCTTTTATTATGGGCATATTTTTGCTGGAAATAATTCCCAAAAATTCTCTCTTGAATAATTTGTAAAAACCTGTGTTCCTTGAGGCTGAGTTCAATCCTGGATGGTTTTCATTTGCCAATTTGTCCACTGCACTTCCAGAAAATGATTTTTTTTTCCTTGTATTCCTTAACTTTTGGTTTCCTGGTGTTAAATTCAGGATTGTTTTAGGATGTTTGTACAGACACAATGAGAACGGTGCTTCCTTGATGAAGGTCATGTCTTTGAAATGACTAACTCTTAAAACATGCTGGGGAAAGGATGGAAAACATGTCTCTCTGGGATGCTGGCTGCTGCACACTCTGTGGCACTGAGAATTTGTTGATTGAAATCACAAGGTGGAAGGAAGCTTGGTTTTGTTGAGAATGCACATCTCATGACCAGGATTATCTCCCTTCAAGTTGTGTTTGAATTCTGGCTGAGATTTTGAACAGAGAATGGCAGGAGGGGAGGAGTAGGAGGAGAAAATGTGGCAGGTTCTTTTTTCTGGGCACTGAATGTCGGTGCCAACATAAACTGCAATGAAAAAGAAGTCATTTCTTTCCTAGGAAAAAATCAGATTCAGAACTTGATGAGCAATATGGAACAGTTGTTCTGGAATGGCAGGAACTTATTCTTGCCAAAGAAATTATCAGTGCAGGATTTCCATTCCCCTTCTACATCCATATCAGTTTAATGTTGCTGTCATGGGAAGAAGCTGGAAAATCATCCTGCAGTCGCAATTCTGCTTTCAGTTGGGATTTTTGTTGCTGAGTCTGCATGATTTATTTGACTAAAGCATGGCAAAGCTCTTGGCTTTGTTAGTGACTTCCTTTGGAGAAAGCAAATCCATCACTTTTTCAATTGTTCTCTCTGCTCCCTAGCAAAAACCTTTAATGTTTATTTCCATCTGGGAATATAATGCATTCTGATGTGAGAATACTGGGCAGGAGATCCTGGAAAGCCCATGCAGATCAGACGATTTCTTAGGTCAGGTTTGGAACAAAGAGTAATCCAGAAGGTCCTGAGTGAAAAATGGGATGAAAGGGGAAATTCTGCTCAGCAGGTGATTTTATCTGAGTAGCAGGCTGGTTCTTTTTTCTGGGCCAGTGAACATCTCACACTGTAGAGATGCAGGGGGCTTAAGATCTCTGGATTTATAGGCAGCATTTATTCAGTGCCATTCCCAGAGGAAATTATTATTGAAAGGAGAGATGTCACAGATTAATACAGGAATTATAAGGAGCTGGCTAAGGCAGATAAGGAGCTTGGAAAAGAGGGGACTGGGGCAGGATGAGGGGAGCTCCAGATGCAGAGAGGAATCAGAAGCATTCTTGAGGGACAGGTTTCATGAAGAGCCCTCCCTATTATTTCTTTAGTGACCTTGGCACAAGGTCTTTGATGCAGGTTTTGGAATTCCTGTAATGCTGCGAAGGACACAAGAATTGCCCAAAAAGTATTTTGTTGACTTTGTGGATTAGTAGAACAAAAGCAGCATAAAATTTAATAATAATAACCCATTGTGACAGGGGCTAAGAACAGGGAGGCTGCTGTAAACAAAACAAGAGTTTTAGCATATGGAAGTTCAACTTTTTTTAGGGAAAGCGGTTGGTTGTAGCATGTAGCTGAAGCTTTCACAACTCCAGAACTTGCCAGGACACCTGTTCCTCCAAGAGCTGCAATTTACTCTAAATAGTTCAGAGCCTAGGTATGTTATAAAGTCAGAATAAATAAAATTTTAGATCTAAAATATCTGAACCTGATTCCTTCAAGTACGAATTGGTGCAGGTGTGAAGCCAACCTTGCCTGGGGAGTAGGAGGAAGGCGCCAGACTAACGAGAAGTGGGTTATTGTCACAGCCCTGGAACTGATTTTCGTGTCACCAGCCCATCTGCCTCCTCCCCTCCAAAAGTCTCCAAACAAACCAAAAGATGGAACTAAGCCAGGGTGGATCTCAGGCTCTAAGTGAGCAGTCCTGTTTCCTACTCGAGGTAGGAAACCTCCTTTAGGGATGGGGAACTGCAGCAGCTCAGCCTCTGGGACAGAGCTGGAGGCAGAGCCCGCTCAAGGGGAGGATTCTAATTCCATGCCCCAGCCATGGGCAGGGACACCTTCCACTCTTCCAGGCTGCTCCAAGCCCCATCCAACCTGCCCTTGGGAACAGGAACCCCACCTGCAGAGCAGCATCCCCAGACTGTTACCAAGATGATAGTGAAAAGGAGCAGATGAACCCCAAAATGGGTCTTCATCAGTGAAACGGGAGTAGGTGATCACGAGTGTGTTCTGTGCTCTGTGTCCAACCCTCTGAGGATTTGGGATTAAAGCCAAAAGGAGGAGAAAGAAAAGGAATGCTCTGCAAATCAGCGAAAAAATTGGTCAGAGGATAGGAAACAGAAGGTTGGAGTAACTGAGCAGTTTCCTGAGTGAGAGGATGACAGCAGCATGGTCTCCAAGGAATCTGCACAAACCTGTGATACTCAACTGATAAATGAGCTGCAAAAGACACAGGGTGTGCTGCCAGTGCTTCCTCCAGAGCACTGGAGCTGAGTGCTGACTGTGGGAAACTGCAGGAGGATTGAGGCAGAATTAACTGCTGGGAAAGGCAGTGGCAGGTGAAATCCTCCAGAGGTGGATGCAAAAGGAAGAAGACAAAAATTGCACCCACGGGTGATGAGTGCTGAGCTGGGCATTGCCACTCACCGGTCAAGAGCTGTAAAATACAAACGATGTCTCTGCCAGAATCATCATCAAGGAATCATCCTAGAATGGCCTAGGCTGGAAACCCCATCCCATTCCAACCATGGGGTGGGAAAGCTTCCACTATCCTAGTTTGCTCCAAGCCATGTTCAACCTGGCCTGGAACCCTTCCAGGGATCCAGGGCCAGCCACAGCTTCTCTGGGAAACCTGTTCCATGTTAGCTTTAGTTCTGGAAGTTTCACAGGTCTTGAAAAATAGAAACCTTTTTTGTTAAGGAAGCGAGTGAACCTTTGGGGTCAATTGGAAGTTTAGGGAAATTGTCCCATGGGATGAATATCTCTGCTCATCCTTAGGGGCTGCTTCTGTCAGGATTTCTGAGACTGGTGGACTCCCTGTGAATGGGCTGTTTGTAGCTCTCCCTGGGATTTAAAATGGGAGGAGCTGGTGATGGAGCTCCTAAAAAATCCCACACTGCTGGGAGGGGTTTCAGGCTGTGTCTGGTGAGTAGACAAGTTTGTCCAGTTGTCCAAGGCTCACTGACATGTGTGTGGCTGGGTTGGTTGTCATCAGATGAAGGTCTCTTTAAACTTGGAGAGTGGAGAGAAGGATGAGGCATGGCCTGGTGTGCCTCCCTTCCTCCTCCCTCAGGCAGAACTGGTTGGGACCCAATTCCTTTCCTAGCAAAATAGAGATGTTCAATTTTTAACAATACTTTGTTCAGATATCAGGGTTCAGGTACCAGTAAGGGAATAGAAGCTTGTGATCCAGCTGGAAAGGCTGGTGGGCTAAAGTGTGTCCTAATGTTTAAACTGGAAATTGGGAAATTTGGAATTCCCAAAGGGCTTTCCAAACACTGCCGGGACACAAACTCACTTTTTCAGGTAGGAAAGGGATGAGATTTCTGGGTGCAGGCCCACCTGCAGTTCTCAGGAACATTTCCCAGGAGCAAGAGCTGGGGCCCCAGTTTGTAGGTGAATCTGCGGACGGCTGCGACAAGGAATTCTGCCAACCAGTATATTCTAGAACATGTGGGTTTATTGCAGGGTCGTGGGTAAAAGGGCCTTGCCTTCAGCCACCAGCATGGGCTGGAGGGGAGTCCCAAAGAGAGAGGGAGAAAGAACAGCAGGGTGAGAGCTGAGAGAGAAGGGAGCGAGAGAGCAAAGGGCAGGGGGAAGAGAGCAGGAGAGAGCAAGAGTAGGGGGAAGAGGAAGGGTAAGAGTTAAGAGTTAAGAGTTAAGAGGAGAGGTAAGAGTAAGAGAGTTAAGAGAGTTAAGAGTAGCGGAAAGTAGGAAGAGGTAAGAGAGAGTGAGGTCCTTGTTACCATACATTATATCTCCTTTTGTGATGAATATTCTAATTCACGGTGACCAACCAACACAAGACACAAAATCCTATAGAATCTACATACAGCCTGTAAGAACTACTACATTACCATACTGTGTTGTATTTTAAACACTAAAAACTACTCTTTACACTTGTGTTTTGCTACATTGACCTTTGGATCCCTTAGCCAGCAGAAAGGTATTGTTCAATCAGAAGGGATTCTCCTTCAGCTAGCTAGACCATTGTTTTCAGGTTATATAGTAACGAAGACTCAGTACCCTACAACTCAAAGTCAGCTTTCATTTCTATTTCGATTATGGGTTTCATATTTTCAGAATCTTTGCTAAGCAATCATATTTATAAGGTTTCCCTGATGCATCTTCCCCAACAGTAGGCACCCCCAAGCTTTGAAGAAAGAACCTGAGGGATCTGTCAGTTGTCTCTTATCCAGCAATTACACTGTTGATTATTCCTTTTCCCTGTGACTCGACAAGTTGCCTCAGGAGTCCAGGAAGACTTTGTGATTTGACAATTGCTTGATTTCTGGGATGTTTCCCTTCCTCCATAACTGGATGGGTCTGGTGAGGTCTTAGGGATGTTTTCATGGGATGTGTTCAGTGTCAGTCACACCCTCCCTTCACATCCTCCTCTTTTCCCCTCATATTCTATAATTTTGGAGCCTTTCCAGCTCACCTCCTAAAAATCATAATGTGATAAAGGCTGCAGTAGCAGTGGGAGCTCAAGGACAAATGGCTCTCACTTATCCACAGCCTGCTGAGGCCTCCCGGCTGCTACATGGACATCCCCACATGGATGAATCCTTCTCCCAGGGGGCTGGATGGTGACACCTGGATGCAGCAGGATGGATTTTTGTGCAGGACACTGAGCTTAGGTCTGTTAGGATCTAAAATATTTGGGGCAACACACACAGTACAGATGCTGGGAGTCTCCAAGTCCATTCTGAAGTGCCATTTTAAAGCATCTTAATTATAGAAATTATCTGATGGAGGCCTCTGACTCTTGTAAAAGAGTTGGATGAAAGAATAAAAGAGGCAGATTAAAAGAATGGAATGAACAGAAGATCCTTAGTCATGTGAGCCAACACATTTTCATCAACTTGGTTTTAATAACTTAAGCAGTGGAAAATATTTTCCTACGCTGAGGTCTCTCATTGCAAACCCGGCATTGACTTTTTTTTTGGGAATCCAAAACTCATCAGGGCTTGAAACTAATTTTTTCTTGCTGTTTTTCAATGAAAGGAAGCTGTAGCATTGTGGGGATTTAAAAAAAAACAAACAGAAAAGCGTGTGCATGTAATAGGATGGAAAATAGTGTCACTGTTACATCTAACAGGGCCCATTAAGGACAGATGTTCCCACAGAACAGATATCCATTAGAACACGATGCAAAGGGGGAGATTTTGAAAGGGAGCCAGAACCTACAGATGGAAACTTTAAATACATAAAAATCAACTTGTAAGTAGGCAGTATAAATAATGCAGGGGATGTGTAACATGCTCTGGATTGCTCAGGGCAGCAGACAGACACTCCCTGCATTCTCAGCAGGTTGGAAGGGATGGAGCAGCCTGCAGTGGGATCAGCTGAGAGGGAGTCACAGCCTTTTGGGACAAAAGGAATGTCAGGAAAGAGCAAAGCCTTTGCAGAATTGGTTGTCTGAACAGTGACTGATAGATAGAACAGTCCCTGGTACCCTGGTCCAAGGGTTACTTTGGGGATGCCCCAAACAGGAGATCTTTGGCCTATTTTGAAGATAAACAAAGGTGAAAGGAGAGGATGTAGAAGAACATTGCATGCATTAGAATATAAAGTGATAAAAGATGGGTAAAATAGTCCTCCCGCTTGGTCCAACCTTTTATTTCTTAACAGAGGAAGGGTTTTTTGGCAGAGTAGCATGAACAAAGAGAGAATCTCCTTCAGAGAGTGTCCCCCACACTGTCCCACCAAACCCCAGGTGACCTCAGTGGCAACAGAGGGCAAGTGCTTTGCTAAGCCACACATCAAAAGTGCCCTGGGATTGCTGATTTTAAGAAACCAGCCACAAGATGCAGAACAATTTTAATGTCCAAGCAACAACAAAGACAGTGTTGCCTTGGAAAGACCCCCCCACGCTGACAGGGAGATTGTGCTGGTTGGGAAACAGAGGAGCACGGTGAGAAGGAAGTGGTGAAGCTCTGTGTGTCCCAACTGGCTGTTGTCCTGCTCTGAGGAGAGAAATAACTTAGCTTTGGACATGGAGAACCAGAAGCCTTGGGTGAGGACAGATAAAATCCTGGTTTTCCCAGCAAATGTGGTGAGTCCTCTTTTGAATGGGAATGCAACTTCTTAGTTTTTGTGTAGCTTTCTTCCCTCTTAAAAAAAATAAAAAAAATAGATAGAATAGGTAGATAGATAAATAGGTCCCTGACTGTGTTGTTTGGAGAGCTGTCCATCTCTTCATTTCATCCCAAGGGCATGCCTGTTGCCCCCATGAGGTGTAAATCCAGATAGTTCCTGTAGCCCCTTCCACATGGAATCCGTGGGGAGTCAGGAGCACCCTCAGCAGCTGTGCAGGAGACACTGAGCTGAGGTGCAGTGACACAGCTCAAGGTCACAGCCATCCAGAGGGACCTGGACTAGCTCGGGAGGTGGCCCATGAGAAGCTCATGAGGTTTTACAAGGCCAAGGGCTTGGTGCTGCCCCTGGGTCTGGACAATCCCAGATAAAAGTGCAGTCTGGGGGAATTGTTCCCTGGCAGGGTGGGCAGGCCCTGGCACAGGGTGCCCAGAGCAGCTGTGGCTGCCCCTGGATCCCTGGCAGTGCCCAAGGCCAGGCTGGACTTTGGGGCTTGGAGCAGCCTGGGACAGTGGGAGGTGTCCCTGCCCATGGGGTGGGGCTCAATGGGCTTTAAGTTCTCTTGGAGCCCAAACCATGAGTGATTCTGTGATTTCTGCCCTATTTTTCCATTCCCTTTATTTTTTTTCCATTCCCTTTTTTTTTTTTTTTTTTTTTTTTTTTTTTTTCATCCCAGCTCTTCAGTTACACATTTCCAAGAAAATATCTGCATATGTTGTGTTCCAGCTCTCACACACAGCACGGGGAAAATACTGTCACTAAAGAAACCAATTTAGAACCCCACGTTATTAAATAAATGCTTCCTGATAAACATCCTGATAGGGCCTTGATGAAAGAGGGAAGTTGCTGGCAAAAGTGTCTCATAAACCAGCAACTTCACAGTAATTAACCGAGAAGGGAGAAGACTTTGCATTTCCTTATGCTAAAAACCAGTGGGAAGGAATTATTTTGAACAACTTCAGCTCGTTAGTGAAACCTTGTGTTTTGTGGATTCACCTGGCTCGGTGAAAAAAAAAAATGTGTTGAATAAAATCTGTGATGCACCATTGATGTAATAAAAGGCTGTGCCTTTTTGGTCTCTGGTTTCTGGAAGTTTGGGTGATCTGGGAATCAGACACTCTCATCTGCACAAGTCCCTGCCAGGAGGGGACAGCCAGGGGGGGTCGGGCTCTGCTGCCAGGGAACAGGGACAGGACAAGGGCAAAGGGCCTCAGGCTGGGCCAGGGGAGGCTCAGCTTGGCCAGCAGCAGGAATTTCTCCATGGAAAGGGTGCTGAGGCCTTGGCAGGGGCTGCCCAGGGAGCTTTGGAGTGCCCATGGCTGGAGGTGTTAAACCAGTTTTGTGGATATGGCACTTGAGGCCACGGTCAGTGGGGAACACAGTGGTGGTACTGGGTGATGGTTGGACCTGATGATCTTGGAGGTCTTTTCCAACCTTAGTGATTCCAAGATATTCTCTGACTTCCCTTGTGCTGCTTTGTTAGAAGCCAGACCAGTGTGTTCAAGGAAGCTTGAGGGCAAGACTCTCCTTTGTTACAACAATAATGAGTTTATTCTTTAGAAATTAGGATTATTTTGATAAATTTTGTTGCAAGAGCTGCATTGCTCCTGCTCATCCCCTCAAAGCAGTGGTTCTGGCACATTAAAAATGGTGTTTTAGTGCAGTGCTGTTTTCTTATTTCATCTGTCTCCCCAACTAACCCCGGAGCTTGATTTCTCCAGCCACAAATTTTCATTATTTTCACCATCTCGTCTCAATTCTCTGTAGTAAAACAATGCCATGAGGAACAAAATGTTTAGTTGCACTCTTGATCATGGCAGTGGGAGGCAGCCAGGCAGCAGGATTGCCTTTGCCATAATGCCATTTCATTATAACATTAGTGGTTATTGAGGTTTCCAGAAGAGGAGTGAAACAGGGAAATAAGAGTTTGTGTTGTGGTTTAACTCTATCCCAGCCAGAACCAGGAGAGGATGGTTTTTAAGGGTGTTTAAAATAGGTGGAAATGAGGTACCAGTAAGAGATATTCCCGTGTGGAAGTCGGAGTGGATTTGGCAGTTTTGACTCCTTCAATAGGAGCAGAACCCAAACCTGGACTTGTGCCTGGACACTCCTTGGAGGACAATGCTCTTCCATTCCTGATTTAATTCTCAGGATATATTTCTGTCTGCATGTGTAAAAAAAAAAAAAATCCTTTTGAAGATTCTTTTTTGATTTAGACTGGGGCTGGCCTTTTCTTGGTTAAAGCCTGCCATTATTATTTCTGTGGATAATGTAAAAGCCTTCCCTGACTTAAGAGTAGAATCTTTCCCCAGGAAGAATAAATAACATGCACACTGACCTTTCAGTCCCAAGGAGAGTGTCTGCTTAAGAACTTCACACCTCCTTGCCTCAGTGCAGGTTGACATTTGCAAGGTTGATAAGTTGGTTATTTGGATGTAAATCGACAGGGAAGGAAAACAGCTTTCAATAGTTGTGATAAGAGTCCACTTTTTCTTAGTTTAATTTAAAATAATGGACAGTACATCACAGAAACTCACCATCACCTCCTAATTTAAATAGTGGCTGCTGTTATGTATCAGTCTGGATGTCTGAAAAGGAAAAGAGTTAAAATTTATTCGAATAAAGAGGAAGAAAATTCCTGTCAGGGATTTTGCTCACTGTGCCTCGGAGCATCTTTGCAAGCAACTCTGCGTGGTGGTAGTCTTTTAGGGATTAGAAGAGCCGTGGAATATGAGTCACTCTGAATTCTAATCGAGATGTGCAAGCATCTGGTACAGAGAAGTGAGAAAAACGAAGGTTTAGGGGTTTATTTTCTTTATTTCTTCCTTTGAAGACCCTGGATTTCATCCATGGTTCTGAGTGGTTGGCTCTGGCCACAACAGCAACAGCTGCCCACAACTCCTTGTTCTTGGTTTAGTCAAAGCTCCTTCCAAAATCTTTAGGAATTTGGCCGGGGCAGAAGCAAGTTGATGTGTTATCATGGAGTATCCTGAATTGGAGGGGACCCACAGGGATCATTTATCCAGCTCCTGGCCCTGTCCAGACACCCCAACACTCCCACCCCTAAGAACATTGTCCAAATGCTCCTGGAGCTCTGGCAGGCTCAGGGCTGTGCCCATTGCTCCCCAGCACCCTCTGGGGGAAGAGCCTTTCCCTGATCCCCAGCCTGCCCCTGCCCTGGCACAGCTCCAGCCCTTCCCTGCTCCCAGGGCAGAGATGGGCAGCTGTCCCTCGGGAGAAGCTGGAGGATGGCAAGGTGGCCCTACTGAACAACCCCATGCTCTGTAATTCTCCATCTTCCCATTAGCAGATCTTTTTGGAGATGTGGGCAAGATGTTACCTCCCACACTGCTGTTCTGGCAAGATGAAACTCTTTGTTTAGAGGCTTCCCAGCTCATTCTGTGCTTCTGACCCTCAAGGACCAGTGGCTAGCTAATTCAGTATTGCTTTAAACATGACTTTTAAAATGTATTAAAAAAATTCTAAACTTATGAAGTTTATAAAATGGTGCTGACTGGGTAAGACTCTGCTTCTGAATCTTCCACAGTCACTGCAAACTTTGTGTCCTTACTTGGAGAGGAAGTAAGTATCAAAAGTATCAAAAACATTCCTTGGAGTCTCTTGTTCTTAAACACATGCAGGTTTCTCCAAACCACCCTGGAGCTGAGACAGAGCATCCTGTTCTCCTGGCATCCCAGCACACTGTGCATGGGATATGCTGGAATTGCACACACTGGAAGGCAGAAGTGGGAGCTTTTCTCACCTCTCTGGGCAGTGTCTGCTGCTCTGGTGGACAACCCTTCCCCCTGCTCTGCTCATGGCCCCTGAGTGTGAGAGTGCTGCCTTTGCTGCCTGTCCCTCTGCAGGATTTTCCTGTCATGGCCTGGCCTGGGACACAGACTTTTCAGGGATGAAGCGTTCACACTCAGCTCCCTCTTCAAACCCTTTTAGAGCATTGCCTTGAGCTGGTTTTGTGTTATTTGGGTTGTGTTCTGGGCTTTGTCCCTTCACCAAGTGAGAGATGCCAGGCTCTGCATCATGCCTGTCATTCTGTAAGACAGGGGTTGAGATCATACCTGAAATTAATTTCAAAGGTAGCCTGGAACTCTTACCAGGACTGATCAACCATCTCCTAGCCCTTGAAACTACAGTTACAGTCAGAAAAGAAGTGCTGTAATGCATAGAACATTTGCTAGATCCACATTAGGCCCTCCTGGGACATTCCTGCACTTTTATTTATCCAAACTTCCCCCTGTTCTCACCTCAACCCCTGAAACTCGTTATTAAATTTGTAGAAAAAAAGAGCCTTCAGAACACATGTTTATTCATCTGGCTCAAAATTATTGGCAAGCCTGCCTCCTGAACCTCAAGGCAAAGCCAATCCCATCTCCTCCAGCGTCTGAGAGCTGCAAGTCAGCACAGTGAACCAGCCCAGTGCCTTTCATTAGATGCTGTGTACTTGACAGGCAAGTCAAATGCCAAGCTTGGGAAAGCAGTAATTCAATTCCTGCCTGAGTAATACACTGAAAGTGTCACTCCTGTCCTCCAGAGAAACCTGTGACCTCTGCAGCCAGGGCCAGCTGAAAATAAAGACTTGCCTCCTCGGAGATGAGTTTTTCAGGGTTATATCAACAGAGTCTGGACCAACCCTTTCCACAACCCCGTGTCACCTTCCAGAGGCTTTGGAAGTAGGGAGTTAATGAGAGGCCATTTCTGGTCCATCTCCAGAAAGACCTATAGTTATGACAACAGGAAGTAAAGAGCAAACTGAGAAGTGGTCATTTTAGAGTGAATCCAGGGAGATGATCAGAGGGGTGGAGCTGAGAGATTTGCCTCGGATGATTTCCATGCACGCTTTTGTTTCACTCCAAGGAAAATGTGCAAATGAAATTACTGTTTTTTCACATCAGCATTTTTCACTTAAATGTGCTTTACATATCATAATGGGTGGTACTGCTTTTAATAAATCAGCTTATTTCTAGCAGCAATGTTTAATAAATTGAATTTCACTATGATGTAGATGAAGACTTGGGGTCCCAGCATGTGTCAAGAGTTAGGTAATTTATTCCATTAAGATTCCCACTCTGCTTTTTTTGAATCAATGCAAGATTTCTCAAAAGGCACTAAAATCTCCTGACAGTGTGAGGAAAAGTTTCATTTCTGTCATTAAAAAAGTAAATGAACATAACCAAATAGCCAAAGGTGGTGATAAAACCACTTTAGGGAAAAACTTCTAAGGATAAACTAAAGGATTGCCTAAGAGACAAAGAGATCATGGGATGAAGTGGGATTAATTCATAGCCATATTTGTGAGTTTATTATTTATTTACTGCATTAAGTAAAATGGAACTGTGATTTTTCAGCTTCCATCCATATGGAAATTCCTCAAAACCTGACACTTTGAGTGTTAATAATGTAGCTGGAACTTGATGTTAGATGGGTTTACAGACCCATCAGATTTCAAGTACTGCTTATATAAAAGGAATTTAAATACCCTGAGGTTTCTATGGGTTGTAGAATATCAACCCCAGGGGTAACTCCACTCCTCCATATTCCAAGAGGCGAAAAACTGCTCGAGCTACAAATCCAACCAATCCATCTGTGCAATGCTTCTGTCTTCCTAACCCTCCTTGCATTTTGCCTCCTCCCTGAGTGTCCCTTTTGCCCCTGTCACCACTTTGGACACTGGAGAAGAAGAATTAGCAAGAAAATTTGAATGGTAAAAGAGAGAGACATTGAAAAAGAAAGCAAATTCTCTCTCTTACAATAGGGTTTAAAATAAAATAATTTATTGTTGGATACTGATATTTTCTCAGTTTCATCTAAATCAACATGTGTTCAAAAACTGAGTAGAGGTGGTGGTATTCAGTCCAAAATTAGAATTTATAACCTTGGAGGCCTTTTTCATCTTCAATGATTCTATTATTCTATTGAATCCTTATGTCAGTGTGAGTGCAATTTATATTGCTTGATCCCCTTTTTTTTTATTTTTTTGGTCAGTGTCATTGTTCAGAAAAATGCAAAAGGAGGGTTGGGCTTTCTTGCACCTCCTAAATTGTTCCAGGTGAATGTCCTGCTGCTCCTGAAAATGTGGTTGGGCCTGGGAAAGGCAGGAGGAGCTGCTTGTGCTGGAGTCATGGAAAACAATAACTGTGTGCACAGGGTTTCTGGTTCAGGCAAAAATCTGCCATTTTAAGGCAAAATAAGAACAGAAATCTGAATGTAACTGAGGTAAATTCTTGTAGTTTGAAACTGTGAAATGCCTTCATTAAAGTTTGTACCCTTTTTATTTTTTCTTGTTGATTTATGGCAATGTTTTCTCTTAATTACCTTCTGTTTTCTAGTTGATGAAAAAATAGACAAAGAATGAGCACTGACTGAAAAAGAAAAAAAAGTCTTCTTGAGCAGAATTGATTTAAAGCCACCTTAGCACTGTTAAAGCTCCTAAGAGCCACTTCAGGCAACTTCTTAGGGACATTGGGCCTGTTTGGAGAGAGAGGAGAAATTCCCCTTCTGTCTGAAATCAGGGAAAATTCAGCTGGGGTGAATCCAGAGTCAGGCCATGATCAAATTCCTTTGCTTTTCATCTGAGGAAAAAACAAAACAAAACAAAACAAAACAAAAAACAAAAAAAAAAAAAAAAAAAAAAAAAAAAAAAAAAAAAAAAAAAAAAAAAAAAAAAACAACCCACAACCCCACGTAGAATATCCCTAGAATATCCCAAAAAGTGGATCTACCTAATTATCTCTCCAAAGATTTTAAACAAACATGGATCAGATTGACTTCACCATGTACCCAGAAAATTTCAGACACAGGGATTTCACTCACACCTGTAAATTGTAGTGTAGGACAAGTTCATTTTGCTCCAATTAAAGGTGGAGAATGACAGAGCTGATGGTGGGGACTGAAGCTTTCCCCTGTTCCCATTAAGTTAGCTTGGATATTCCAGTTTTTTTATTTCTATTTTTAATGAGCTATTATAATGAGCTAAAACAAATGGCAATGCTTGCCAGAAGCTTCTCAGGGTACTTGCTAACGAGAGAATGAAAATGGATTTGGGATTGTGTGTAGAAGTCTTTGGATTAAATGTGTTTATTTTTGAGTGACTTACCTCCCTGTCTGAATATTAACAGCACATTCACAAAGCCCTGCCTCATTTTGCCAGTGGCCTAAGGAGCCAAATGATTTCCTGCTGCTGCACAATTTTGTTGCTAGAGTATTGATTTTACCAAGTTTTCTGCATAACCATATGGTCAAGAAATATGAAGGTGAGAGGCCATAAAACGAAACAAATACCTCTGAGGTTTCGGGTTTATTGTTCTTCATAGTTATCATCCCCGTCTTACATAATTTAAAATAACTATTTTTATGAGCAGGTAGAAATGATAAATCATAGCAAATGCTCCCATTGACTAGCAGAGACCTTCCCTACTCCCCAAACAGTGCTTTCACAAGGTCATGTCCAGGCAGGGGAAGCAAAGCCTGAGAGCTCCTCAGCTGCAGCACCTCCAGTGATAATGTTTTGTGCAGCTATCCCTGCATCTGGATTTGTGGCTTTGAACAAGCTGGAATTTTTATGTGAGGCCTATATTTTTATATCTGCTCTGCAAGGGATGAGGGACTTGTCTTTACAAACAAATTGTGGGTCTGCTGGCAAATAAAGCTAGATACTGAGATGAAAGAAACAGTGTGAAGGATTCCACTGATGGATAAACGGAATGAGAGATTTGTCTTCACAAACAAACTGCGGGTCTGCTGATAAAATAAAACTGGATATCGAGAGATGAAAGAAGCAATGAGAAGAACCATAAATTCTATAAAGAATTCCAGTAAGTGACACAAGGAAAAGACAAAGGGGGTTTATGCATTAGAAGGGGGTATTAGGTATTAGGTGTTTCAGGTATTACATGTTTTGGAAAGTCTTTACCTCTCAAGTACCTCAGTCAATGAGGAAAGAGAGAGAGAAATGTGGCTGGGACATTAGAATAAAAAGAAGGCTGCATCCTCCAAAAATTTGAGAGACCCCATGCAAAATGCCCCATGGCCTCTCCCTTTATTTGAATAAAGGACTCCTCTGTCTCCTTTTTGGACATAAACCTCTGGTGTTTGTGGATTAATTTTCCTGACAACCCCTTTGGTTAAAATGAAAACCTCTGTCACAGGAATGCTGGAGAGAACTTCAGCACTGCATTTGGATCACTCCCAGAGGAGCAAACCATAAGCAAGTGGTTTCTTTAAAGAATCCATCTTGTCCTCATTCGCATTCAATTCCATGGTCATTTTCCTATGGTAGTGACAGGAAAATCAGGATTATCCTATCTGCTGGGCTGGCTGCTTGTAGAGCAGGCTTTAATTCTGCCTGGGTTTAGCTGACACCTCTTTACCTGCTCCAGGGAGCCACTGGCTCACCCGAGCTGGAGATTTGACCTTTGAGATGATGATCCACCTAAAGATGCATTTTTTATCATGGAAAGATCCAACCTCTCATTGTGGTTGGGAGGATTTCCCAAGTAGTTGGACTTGGCTGTGGTCTGCTTGGAGAGCACCTAGGTATGACTGAGAACCTGGAATAAAAGCTGCATGGAAAGAGAGGAACAACCTCCTGCCAAAGGGGAGCAGGATCCTGCCAGGGTGGGGGATGCAGTGTGACTTGGTCTGTGTGAGAGAATAAAAGCACCACCAGCAGTGCTTTCCTCCCAGAATCAGGAGTGCCCACCTCTGTGGGGTGGGCTGGCACTCAGCAGGTGGGTGTTACTGTGGGTGTAGCTGTGGGTGAGGGCATCTTCCATCACTGATGAAGTCAGAACAACATTTCTGATCTCCCCAGTGCCATTTCCATCCAAAGGTGTTACCCCAAGACCTTGCAGCCATCCGTTTTTATTTTGTGGATTTAACATTTTGAATCACGATATCACAGAACCATGATGTGGACCTGATGTTTCTGAGTCTGAAAGAGTTTCAGCCTGCTAGCAGCTGCTAACTTTTTCCCAAGGAGAAATTTCTCGAGAAAGTTTCTTCTCAAAACGATCTTTGCAAACAACTCGCCTTGCTCAAAACAGTCTTTCTCCGGGTGATGTTTTGCTGTTTCTGTTTAAAAATGGTCTTAGAGAGGTGTTGTTCCTATTCACCAATCATGTTCAGTCTGTATCAGAACACTTTATAAAAGGTAGCAAGAATTAGATAATAAAGCTCCTTTTTCTATGCTCTTTGCCTTCTGAAATACTTGGAGTCTTTCTTTTGTGTCCTACAGTGGCACCATGAATGTTGGAAAAGACCTCCAGGATCATGCAACCAACCTCAGAGTGATTCCACCATATCCATGGTCCAGTCTCACTGTTCTTTCTTGCTTGCACCTGCCTTTTATTTTCACTTTAGACTTTTTGTTTGGTTGGTTGGTTTTGGTTTTGGTTTTTTTGCCATTTCCTTCTCCTTTCTGGAGAAGGAAGAGTGCCATCACCAAAAAAAGAGAAAAAAACAGATTTCTCCCAGGAGAAAGATTCCTCCAGTCTCTGCAAACCCCCTCCAAAATGTGTTCCCACATTTTTGTGACATATAGAGATGTATATAACAGACGATAGCAAAATGATTTTCATTCTGCTCTGAGCATGACCGGCATTGTCCCAATTTTTCATTCCTACAGCTCTCACTCTGGGACGCTGCAGCAACTGTGCCAGAGTATGAGGAAGGTTCAGAACTCCATGTGAGTGTTTACCTTCACAAATGTGTGTTACAAAAGCAGCCATTAGCTCTCCATCCCTTTTGAAATCCGGGGGAACTGAGACAACAGGGAACGCTGATGAGAAAGAGAGGAGACGATAAGCAGGGGGAGAAAAAAAAAAAATAAAACCATCACAACCAAGGTTCAAAAGCGCAGCAGGTAAGAGTGAATTGTCAGCGTCTGACTGCTCGGGAGCAGCAGCAATTTATAACTGGGTGACTCAGGCGGCAGTCTGGAAGGAGGAGGGAGCAGCACTGAGTGCCTGCCTTGGGCTCTGCCTTTCCCAGGGGCTGCCGTGCAGCGGGGAGTGGTGACTCACTGCAGCGCACACACAGCTCCCAGTGCCACATCCCAGTCCTGCATCCCAGCCCTGCATCCCAGCCCCGCATCCCAGTCCTGCATCCCAGTCCTGCATCCCAGCCCTACATCCCAGCCCCGCATCCCAGCCCTGCATCCCAGCCCCACATCCCAGTCCTACATCCCAGTCCCGCATCCCGGTTCCGCATCCCAGTCCCACATCCCAGCCCTGCATCCCAGCCCCGCATCCCAGCCCCACATCCCAGTCCTACATCCCAGTCCCACATCCCAGCCCCACATCCCAGCCCCACATCCCAGCCCCACATCCCAGCCCCGCATCCCAGCCCTGCATCCCAGTCCCACATCCCAGCCCCGCATCCCAACCCCACATCCCAACCCCACATCCCAGCCCCACAGCCCAGCATCCAGCCCGTGGGCCTTTTCCAAGCCATCACCTTAACACGCTCCCAAAGCCCTGTTCCGCTGCTGCCGCCTTGGTGGTTTTCCTGGTGGATTTGGTGCCTTTGCAGGTCCAATCTGCATTCGGGAGATAAGCAGGGCATTACGGAAGGTGTGGAGAGATCTGCCTGTGGTAATTGCAGAGCCAATTTTGGGATTGTGCAAGGTTTACAAAGCTGGGAGTAGTTAGCACAGGGCGGCTGAAACGAGGTGATCATAACCGTGCTGTATTGATTAATGCTCTCATGTGCTAGATAAGGCAAAGGGTCCTGTACTGCTTTTATCTGCTGTGCCTAATTGGAGTTTTACCCTGGATTTTACATATTCCATCAGTAATGAGTTAACCGTATACGCCAAATGGATAATGAAGTTATTAGCAGTGTGCCTGAAAACCACAGAGGAATTATCCAGGAGGCTGCTTTCTGCTCTGGGTCCTGGCTGGTTTGATATTAAATTGATATTAATTTGAGCACTAGTGTCACGTTGTTGTATAGTGTGTAAACACTCAGCTTTGCTCAGCTGCATTTTCGCTGTTCCTTGGCTTGATGTGGCACTCTGTGGGGGAGGAGGAAGCTTTGTTTGCCCATGAGCACCATGGCAGTGGGAGGGCCAGCTGCACATTTTAGCTTAGGTGCAAGATTTCTGTTGGGAGAAACAAAAAAAGGTAAATCCCAAGGGAAGAGCTCTGCTGTAAAGCCTGTCAGTGCAATCTGCCAGAGAGCCTAGGATTTGGGTTTGGAAAAATCCCATTGCAGTAATCCATTAATCCATGGAATTACCTGTAAGCTTTTCAATATGAGGAAGTCCTTAGATGAGATCCCAATTTTTTTTTTTTTTTTAATTTGTATTTAGCGTCTATGGATCTTTTTGGTGCTTGATTTTCTTTTATCCACTGCCCTCTACAGGTCTCATGGATGGAGTTATGCTGAGGGAGATGAGGTTGCAGCAGTGCCTGGCTCTGGCTTTAAAAGAACTGCAGAGATGCTCTCAGAGCTGTTTTCCATGCTTTCTGGGAAAGGAAAAAATATTTACAGTGGGAGAATTTCAGGTTTTAATACAGTGATGGGGAATTTCAGTGTTTATGGGTACAGAAGCAGGATACAACATTCCTTCCTAAAAGCCATCCTGCTTTTTTTCAGGTGATAAGAGCTATGCCACAACACTATCAGTACCTCAAATGTTTGTCTGTTTATCCCTTCGTAGTGTATTCCTGTTAAAAAACATTTTCAGGGAGAGATCATTCTTGTGGATCAACTGAGAAATGCTGCTGAACCTTAAAGTCCTGATCTGAGTAAAAAGAGGGGTGAATTCCAGGCTCCTTGTGATTCCCGTCTCTTCATTGGGCTATGGGGGCCTCTCCTTCTCCTGGTGACTGGGAACAACTGGTTTTCCACGGATTTTCCTTGCATTTAATGACCAGGAAGTGAAACTGCAGCACGTCCCCTCAAAGGGATGTTTGGGAATTGCTTTCCTCTATCTTGGCTGCAGCTCCCCTGAAGTGATTTGCATCTTAATAGCTTTGATGCTGCTATCAAAGGATTTTGGGGGAAGGACAAAAAGGCAGCAGCGTGGAATGATTATGTGAACCTCTCTTCCCGGAGAAACTCGGCTGAAAATAGAAATATTGGCTTTAAAGCATGCCAAGGCTTCAGTTCAGGCTTTGCTGTGCCCGCTGGTGCTTGGCATTGCTCTGAGAAACGAATATAAATTTAGATTTAGCTCTTAAGTGGGCACCACTCTGCAGAACTGCTGCAATCCCACGGCTTGGCCAGTCAGGGAAAAGGCAGCATGTTGGTATTGGGTTAGGAAAACTTCTCTGAGCACCCTTCTGTGAGGTGTTTTTAAGACATTGTGATTTATCTTTGGAGTTAAATCTAAGCTGGCTGGAGCACGGGGGCTTCTCCTGAGCCAACATCCAGTGAGGAGCCCACTGTGGGAATTTTTGGATGGACTAAAGTGTGGTGTAAATTGGAGCAGTTCCTGCTGAGGATCCCACATCTCTCCAACATGTACTGTATTCAACCTGGGGCATGAAGTGGCTTCTGGAACAGCCACACCATTCCAAGGTTTCATGGTTCTATCCTCCAGGAATCCAGTTTCCATGCTCCCAGAGCTCCCTGCAGTACAGAGCAGTGTGCAGGGCACGAGGACAGTCCTTCAGAAGTGACCTGAACTGGAGCACTCTCCCACATCAGTATCTCCATCCTCACCAGGAGAATAGGATTAATCCCAGATCTCTGGTGCACTAATTATGTAGCTTCTGTAGATTTATATATGATCCTTATCTCCATGATTTATCTCTCCAATTCATAATGATTAATTTCTTTTTTCCTTGTTCAAAAGATAGAGTTATAGATAATTTTAAAGGCTCTGCGGTTGGAGCTTTGGTTGAATTGTATCTCAGCACTGGGGCATTCATCCACAATGTGGATCTGTTCCTAAATCATCTTCCCCAAAGGGCTCTCCCTAAAATTCCTGCAGTTGTGCAGTGATACAAGAAAAGGCACAGGGGTAACCAGAGCTGGCTCTGCTCAGCATGACACCCAGAATTTGTCAGCTGGGTTTCAAACTTAGCTGGGGATGCTGGAGGGAGAAAAGGAATTCTCATTGATCTGCAGCTTTGCATTCTTAGTTTTCCAGTTGATTGGGGATTTGGGGTGTCACAGAAGAATTTGTCTGGTATCAAAATCTTGAAGCACAAATAAGCCGCTGGAAGTTGTCACTTACAGCAAAATGTTGTATTGTGGTGAGATCTGTAGGAGTTAAAAAGAAAGGAAGATGGAAACGTTGGTCACTTTACAGGAGTTGTGAGCACAGAAATGAGGGTAAGAAAAGGGTGAAATACTCAGGGAGAATTAATCCAAATAACCACAGGGCCGGGTGGTGGATCCACATTTTGGATGCAGGCAGGTACAGGACACAGGTCTGTGCTCATGAGTTACAGATCCTCTGAGAGAATAGGAAAAGAATTTTCCTTCCTTGGCCAGCAGCAGGAATTTCTCCATGGAAAGGGTGCTGAAGCCTTGGCAGGGGCTGCCCAGGGAGCTTTGGAGTGCCCATGGCTGGAGGTGTCCAAGGCAGGGCTGGAGGTGGCACTCAGTGCTCTGGGCTGGGGACAAGGTGGCCATGGGGCACAGCTGGGACTCCGTGGGCTGGGAGGGGTTTTCCAACCTGAAGAATTCTATAACTCCATGATTTTTTTCTCTAGTGTTTCCCCAGACACCAGCTCTTGTCCTCAGCAGCTGCTGTTGGAAGCTCCTGACTGGCTTTGTCCTCTCAGCTCCTTGGCTGCTCCTCTGCCTGTCCCTGTGCACTGAGACGTACCAGGGATGATCTGCTCTGAAATTCTGGTGGTGCTTTACATTGCCTCAAGCCCAATTTGCATTCCTGGGCTTCCCACAGGCACTTGGGATTGCATTGCCTTCACCCAGATCGTGACCATCCCAGTATTTGGGGGGAAATGTCTGGGGGTTTCACTGCTGCACTAACAGAGCCAAGTTTTCCAAGGGCAGATGTTGAGAAGCTGATAATTTAGGTGTCAGCATCAGCCCAAAAGGCTCTGCCAAGAACACATCAGCTTTAAGCCAGAGCAGGACAAAATGTGTAGAATCTGTTAATTGCAGGCTGTTGGATTTTTGGATCAGAACTGACTTTTACAGAGAAGAGAGTCGGGTCTGATTTTGCTCTCATTTCCCCAAGTAATTGTGTCAGCCAGGATATGTTTCCCACAAACACATTGCTCTTCCCATGAATTCTCCCCACAGATGGCTTTGCTGTGTAACTCCCTCCCTGCACGCCTTTATGTGGTGACAGGGTGGTATAAATCCTAATGTTCTCCTTATAAGGTACAACAGAGGTGGATTAAAAGCAGTTCCTCTTCGCTGAGCACTCAGCTCATGGAATTCTTCTGCCTTCACACGAGTAGACAGTGCCCAGAAACACAGAAAAGGACATTGCTGCCCACCCAGACAGGCACAACAGATCCCTCAGGATGCTCTCGTGTGTCTACACCTTCATTTACCCCTTCCTTGGCATACCCTTGAATAGGATTTACAACAGACAGAGCCCTAAGTCCACATAAATGCATTTATGAAATAAAACACAGCAGGGAAGTATGGTTCTCCGTAATTCCTGATCTCTTGGAACTGTGATTGCTTCCTGAGCCTCTGTTTGGGATGAGAACAGAGAGCTGCCCTGCTCCAGCAGTGCCTGGCTCACTTGGCCATCGATGCATGATTTTGATTGGGTTTGTAATTGCTGCTTAAGGTAGTAATTAATACAGAAATATGCAGTTTGCTACATCTCAGCTGAGGTTATTCAGGCTGGGGAGCAGAGGATCTGGAGGGGCAGGAATGGCAGAAGCCCAGGCTGGGTGGGAAAGGTGGGGACAGGGACATTGGCTTGGTCTCTCTGCTCTCAGCAGCCAGAAATAAAAACCTCCCAGTGCTGGAGCTGACCTATAATGGTCATAATTAGATCTGAATGACCTCTTCCTCTTTCATCACCATTTGAAGGCTCTGTGATCAGCTACTTAAAAATGCTCCTGGATTGTTTACCCTGACGGAAACCAAGATAATCCTCAGGCTACTCCAACCACTCAGGTACTCTCAGAGCCCAGAATTGGCTGAATTGATTTGTGTGGAGTCAAAGAGAGGTGTTGGTTTTTTTTTTAATCTAATGGGAGCAGATTTCTAGCCAGGTTGATTTCCTCCCAAATTAGCTTTTCTGTTCCCTGGTTTAGTCTCTCCTTCACATGGCTCCCGTGAAGGCAGCACTCCCTGGTGTCTCTTCCCCTTAGATCAGAGCCTTGGCTGTGATTCTCAAAGGAAATTGCCCCTCTGCACTTGCAGCAGTGGAAACTGTTAAGGTCACTAACAATTCAGAGATTTCCAAACTTGAATAGAGTATTTCCTGGAATTTGGGAACCTTGTTCTCTCCTCTGGGAGCAATTATATCAAAGCCAGCAAAAAGAAACAATTTTTAAGTAGAAGTTGATGTAACTCACCCAGACCAACACTCATGGGCAGATCTCTTCCTCTTAACCTTGGGGGACATCCCCAAACCTCAGGGGAAGAACCTTCACACACTCCAAGGGGAACAACCCACCCATTTGCAAGTGAGAATGGAATTTAATAGCACACAGGAGTTCACTGCCAGTCCTGTATCTGCAGGTCAGCTTAGCAGCTTCTCTGCCAAGTCTTGGCCTCCCTCTCAGGACGTTAAGCCAGGTTTAGTCGCCAGACCAGATTTAGCATCATCCACACCAAAACCAGCATGTGCCCCCACTGACAGCTTCCAAACAGAACAGTGTCCCAGTTCCTTGACCACATTCCAAGGGCAGAGAAGAGTGTCCTGCTCCACTGGCCTTGGCCCAGCTGTCTGCAGAGCCATCAGGAGCTGCTGGACACCTGCACCCAGCAGAGCCCAGGCAGCCTCGCTGCCTCACAGCATCAGAGCTGCTGCCTGCACAGAGGGCCTCTGCTCATCAGCAAGGTGACATTCCAGCTCCTGGGGAGCTCAGAAATAAATCCAGCTGGATTTTGGCCAGCCTGGGGACTGCACTAGTGCCTTGCTCCTATTCCTTGTTCCAGCAGCAGCAGCTCTGGAGGAGCTGGGTAGGGAAAGAAGGACAGTGGAATGAAAAGGTTGAGGTCGTCTTGGATTATTTCACCTCTAGGATGACAATGCCACAGATGTTCTAAGATCCATAATTTACTTGGACAATTCATTCTGCAACCCTTTTTTTTTAGGGAAAGGGCAGAAATCCTAGGCTGTGCTGAGCTCAGGAGCTATGCATTTCATTTTGGGGCTGGATATTTTTGTAACTCTTTCAAGCTACTCCTCCAAATGGCTGGGAGGTGGAGCAGGTAGCTTAGGAGGGATACAGGCATCTGGTGCTGTGCTTCTGTCCCTTGATTTGGAAGTGCTAGGGTGTCCTGGCCCAAGAAGATCAGATGGATAGACGCTGATAACTCCAGGTCATCCCCAGGGGGGCAACACAACTTCAGAAGTGTGACGTGGCAGAGATTGGTGTTCTCCACCAATAGTTACTGGTTTTCAATTAATGGTCTAGAAACAGCCCAGAGCATTTAGAAATTCCAGCATGCACTTTCAAAGTATAAATCAAACATAATAATTTCCTTACATGACCTGAGAAAAGATTCTGAGCAACCATTCCTTGTTAAGTGCTATTAAAATGAAAGGTGTTGTCAGTAACCTGCCCTGGGTACTGTTATTTTACAAAGTGCTGGAGTAGAAAACGAGAACTGGGATGAAAAGGCCAAATGTTTCTGCTGCTGCTGCTGCTGGAAGGGACCTTAAAGCCAATCTCATTCCTACCCCTGCCATGGGCAGGGACACCTCCCACTGTCCCAGGCTGCTCCAAGCCCCAAAGTCCAGCCTGGCCTTGGGCACTGCCAGGGTTGGGGAATCCACACCTCTCTGGGTGAAGTTCTCAATTTTCCCCAGTTTCCCAGCCACACAAAGAGAATTCTGCACTCAGCCTTCCAGGCTCGGAAGGGAATTCAAAGACATTGAAAGTCTGGGAAGGAAATTGTTCTTGATATTTCAGAAGTGTAGCAGGAAAGTCAGACTCCTCCAGAGGCTGTTGATTTTGGGGAGCCAACAGCCCTGGAAAGATCTTGGGGAACCAAGAGCTTTGAGACTCTGCTGGAAATGCACCCAGGGAGGTGAGCTGGAGGATCTGGCTTGTAGGGGAGCAGCAACAGATAGTGAAGGCTCACCCAGCTGAGGACACAAGGACAGATTGTTGGATCAGAAGAAGAGTAAAGTGGAATTAAGGCTCTGTCTGAGTGGAAATGAGAGGAGTGCATCTCTGGAATGAGCAGGGGGTGTTTGGAGCCCAGGGTGAGGCACTAACAGGGGACACTGGGATGTCTCCTCTGTCCCACCATATACACACCAGGGCTTCCCCAACACTGCCTCACATCCAGATAAACCCAGGAGCATGACCAGAAGGGAATGGACTGACAGGAACAGGGACTGGCAAGTGGAGCAGTGGCAGCCTGAATTCATCCCTGGTCCTGCCTGTGGCTCCTTGGCAGCTAAGATTCTCCAGCTCACCTTCCTACACCTACAGCAGTGCCTTAGGGCTGGTTTTGTCCCAAAATCTTTCCAGGGCTGTTGTTACCCCAAAATCTTTCCACAGAAGACTCTGGGGGAGTCTGTTTGACTTTCTGCAATATCAAGAATAATATTCTCCCCAGTCCCCAGTGTCTTTGAATGTCCTTCCGAGCCTGGAAGGCTGAGTGCAGAATTCTCTTTGTGTGGCTGTTAAACTGGGGAAAATGGAGAACCTCACCCAGAGAGGTGTGGATTCCCCAACCCTGGCAGTGTCCAAGGCAAGGTTGGATGGGGCTTGGAGCAACCTGGGATAGTGGAAGGCATCCCTGGATGTGCTTTAAGGTCGCTTCCAACCCTAATCACTTTGGGATTCTGTGATTCTGTGAAGAGAAAATGTTCAGGGGATTGGAATAGCAAAAGGCTTTTCCTGCATTTGGTTTTGCTTTCCCAGAGGAACAGTGCTCAAATGCACACAGCACTGTCTACTGCACACAAATTGAAGGATAGGGATGGGAGAGACAAGGACCAAGGTACAGGATATTCTTCTCTGTCCCTTGCTGTGATTTGGCAGCTGAGGCACAAAATGCTCATTCATTGGCATCTTCCCCCCCCACCCCCACCCCGAGTATTGGAATCTTGAGTTTAAGCTAAGAAATGGCATAAAGAGGTTTTTAAGGAGAAGCTTGAAAACTGAATGGGCGAAATTCAGAGCTCTGTAGTGGTTATCATCCTTCCCATTTTATTTCGCGGTGCTCCTTAGAGTTTATACACTCAGTGTGAATAAACAGGGGAGTCCCTGTAGGTGGATGAGCCAGGGAAGATGGGATTAGAGATAAAAAAGCTGAGCCAGCTTGTTGTTCCCTGTCCCTTTTGCCACCTCTTATGCTCCTGCTCTCCTGTGGAGTCCTGGCATTATAGCTATCCTCACTTCCATTTCTCCAACAAAGTCAAAAGGAATTTAAACCTGAATATACTTGGAGGTGAATCCTAAGAAGTCTTAAATCATTCGGATTCTGCAGGCAGAAAGATCTGAAAGAAGCTCCAGTGTCATTGGCTTGGTCTGTCATCAAATCAGAGTCTGGGAAGTTTTCTTCGGATGAAGCTGGAAAAGCCATTGCTGTGAGGGGGGATCAAAGGCAGCAGCATGGGTAGGGGACTTTGGCTTTTGTTCTCATGTGCATTGCTGGGTTTAGGCTGTTGGATGTGTTTGGCTGCTTTAATTACCAAGATAAACAAAGCCATGGAATAATGAACCCATCCTTAGAGGTTGACTGAGGAATAAGCGTCGTCAGATTTTTCAGTGCAGTGAGACACTGACATTGTGGCATTGCAAATGGTCTGTTCAGCATCTGAAAAAATCTGTCTGGAACCTGGCTGGGAGGTGGCACCAGACACCAACCCTGGGATGGGGCCAGCTGCTTGAGCAGAGGAATGATTTTAAACCATGGAATTCTGAAAAGGATTTGGTGGGAAGGGGTTTCAAAGCCCATCCAGGGTCACCCCTTCCCTGGGCAGGGGCACCTTCCACTGTCCCAGGCTGCTCCAAGCCCCAAAGTCCAGCCTGGCCTTGGGCACTGCCAGGGATCCAGGGGCAGCCACAGCTGCTCTGGGCACCCTGTGCCAGGGCCTGCCCACCCTGCCACGGAACAATTCCTGCCCAATATCTCACCTAAATTTCCCCTCTTTCAGTTTGATCCCATTCCTCCTTGTCCTGTCCCTGCAGTTCCCTGGGATGATTAAAACAATTTAAAAGGTTAAATAACCTAACTTGTGCAGGAGCACGGAGGACTTGGCCAAAAAGGAAGAAAAATAAAGGAGCTTGTAGCTCTACAAACAAATAGATACATTCAGAACAGTCCTTGGAGTGAAACTTCTGCCTCCCTCAATTTAATAAAGAACTCAAAAAGCTGTGACTGTGATTCTACACTCCACAATTCACTGGCAGGAGAATTTACTATGTATTCAGTCTATTCATTTTTGCACCTGTGAGCCACAAAAGTGTGTGGTTTGTGACGACTTTGAAAGCACCTCTCCTTCGCTCCCTGGGAGAACATTTGTCTCAGTAATTATTACAAGGCAGGCAGGAGTTTTAGAGGGCAACTTTCAGTTTATTTCTTTTTTCTTAGTTGTTTTTTTTGCATTGTTTGCATTACTTTAAAACAAGGGATGGGGGAAGGAAACTGCTGAATGCAGCACAACCAGTCATGAGAGATGTAGTAAAAGATTTTGTGCCTGTGGAATAATTTTTCCTAATATTTTTCCCAGGGTTAGATGGGATATGGGCTATATTTTAACAAACAAAACAACCTCACCTCCCCCAGCCCTCCTTGCTCTACAACCTGGTTATTTTAATCCAGCTAGTGGAAGTTACATTGGAAAATGAGAATAAAATAAAATAAAATAAGATAAAATAAAATATAAAATAAAACAAAACAAAATAAAATTTTGAGGTTTCTCTTCTAGGTGTAAATATGGGGATTCCTCCCTAATCTCAGTTTTTGAATTGTATCATGGTGTCAGGAGCCTTTCATAGTCAAATAACACTTCACTGCTTCATTTTCCATTGTCTGCCTCTTGCTGGGACCAAAGTTTGGGCCTGCACCAAGTGAGGTTCATATTCTGGAGTTCAGTATGAATGAAGGAAGTGCCAAGAGTCAGAGCTACCAAACCCTTCCACTAAGAAAACCCTTCTTTTAACCTTTCTTTGATATTTAACTTGATAAATAAACCCCAAAGCTTACCCACTCTCATGCTCAGTGCAGCTCCAACATTGCTCATAAACTCTTTTCTTTTGGTAAATAACTGACTGCTGCTGATATTAGTTAATCTTGCCCCTATAAAGTTGGGGTTTGGGGGTTTTTTTTTAGTTATGAAACAAGACATCAAAGAGGCATGAATCAGAGTTTTCCTTCCTCGGAGAATAAATACCAAATTTCTCTTTGAAGTGGAATCAAAGCCAGGGAGTCTGCAGCTGATTTGAGAACCAAGACAGGTATTTTGTGAGAGAGGCAAATCCCGGGTTTGGTGGTGACAGAGACATCTTTTTTTAAATACTTGTGTTCTTTGTGATTTCCCCTTGACTTAAGGCAGTTTTAGTCACTAAGAGTCTGCAGCTCACGGATTTCTGTGTTTACATTGCAAAGGAAATGCGAGCAGAGCAAGGATAGATTGGATCTGTTCCACCACATCATCTTTAAGACAAAAGAAAAAAGGATAATGTAAATAATCAAACTCAAGGCTTCTAAAAATACCTTGAGAAGTGTTTGAGCCACCCAGAAGCTTCCCCTTGGATTTGAAAGGAAAGGAGGCATAGGGAAATCCATCTTATTTCACTGCTTGGCGGCTGGGCAGCTTGGTGCTGGTTTGGTGAATGGAACTGAGCATTAATGAGTGATCAAAAATACTGTGACACATCCACCTATAATTCTGAATACTGAAAAATACATTCACATTCCCCTGGGGCCTTCCCAAATTTTTGCCTTAGCAATGGTATTTCACAGACTCACAGAGCCCCAGAATGATTTGGGTTTGGAAAGACCTTAAAGCCCACCCAGTGGCACCCCTGCCATGGACAGGGACAGCTCCCACTGTCCCAGGCTGCTCCAAGCCCCAAAGTCCAGCCTGGCCTTGGGCACTGCCAGGGATCCAGGGGCAGCCACAGCTGCTCTGGGCACCCTGTGCCAGGGCCTGCCCACCCTGCCAGGGAGGAATTTCTTCCCCATATTTTGCCTAAATTTCTGCCCTTTCAGTTTGAAGCCATTCCTCCTTGTCATCCTGATGAAAAGTTCCTCTCTGGCTTCCCCACTTCAAATACTGGCAGGTTTTCTTTCGGGTACTGGAAGGAAATTCAATCCCAAACTCTCCAGATGCAAAAGAGAACGATAAACTCTTCTTTTTCTCCTGTTAGCTGTCATCCTGGAAATGACACTGGCTTCCTGCTGCCTTACTGTCCTGGTTGGGTTTATATTTCTCAGTGTTTTGGTGGGTTTTATGCTTGAATTTTCTTCTCATGTTCCCAAGTCCTCCCTCCTTTTAGCCCTAATTTTGGCTGTCATTTGTTAACAAAGATAAAATCTAGATGCAGGTTTTCTTGGAGAATTCCAGTAATTTGTTTGCTTGTTATGGCCATATTTTGCCTTTCTCAGGGTCTAAGAGTCATTGTCACCTCTCTCTATTTCTTTCAAAACCCAGAAATTCGATAAAACTTTTTCAGAAGTGGGACCCAGGCAGGGAGCAGCACGGTGGGCGACTCAGCTTCCCCTCAACTCTCACATCCCATCTTCCCATTTGCCCCTGACCTCTGACAACAGGAATTAGTGTGAGCTGTGGCAAAAGATGGGTGAATTTATGGCAGCAGAGCAAGTCAAATTAATCAGGAGCACTCCACAACCTCTATTTTTTTCCCCAAGTGTGTGTCTCCTCTCCTCAACGCCACAGTGGGATCAGGAAACCTGACAAACACAGCTTTGAATCCCACAGCTCTTCCCCCCAAGCTTTTTCACAGCTTCCACATCCATCTCTGGACTGTGACCTCTCAGAATAATGATATAATGATAGTGCTGAGGTTTATTTTTCAGATGTTTGAGCTATCAGAGGGAGGATTCATTTCTGGAATTGTGCTTATATCAGGATTTTATAGCAGCATCACAGTTAGGTTCAGATTAGGATGCCCTTCTGTATTCTGCTCCTAGGAAGATACTTAATGGCCAAATGTTGATGCTGATGGATATGTTGATGCTGATTTTTATTTTGTAAGTAGATCCCCTCATTGATTCAATGCTAATCTTCTGCTATTTGATGACAACAACAACAAAAAAAGAGCACAAGAGAGTGTCTTAAAGTCCATTAACGGGGGAGAGGCCCGTTTTTGCCACACACACTCCCAATGTAGCCCTGCTGCTGGGAGTGGGAGTAAAAAGTCCGTGCACAGTTGACCCCTCAGAAGAGTGTGGAATAGTGCAAATGATGCCTTAAGTTTTATCTTTGATGTGTTTCAGGTTCTGTGCTGCCCAGGGGTGCAGCTCTGAGCTCACAGTCAGTGTCACTCAGCTCTGCACAGAGCAGGGACACAAAACAAATCCTTTCCCTGCTGCACACCAAGGACAACTTTCAGCCCCAAAAGCACAAACAATGATGGACTGAAGGGAGGAACAAGAAGGATGGGACCTCACAACCTGGAGCTGGAATGGGACAATTAAACCCCAATATGCAAACGGACCAAAACTTATAAAAGTGTGAGACCTCGTGACCATTTGTCCATTTTGTGACCATTTTGTGACCACTTTGGGTGTAGCCCTGGCCAGGCCCTGTCCTGTCCAAGGTGTACCCTAATGGCCTTTCAATAAATATCTATTTTATTCTCTAGCTCTGCCCAGTCTCTGTTCCAGGTTAGCCTTCCCAAGTCATCACATATTCCAAAGGACTGTTCTAGAGAGCTTGTGACCCTGGAATTTGCTTTACAAATATGTTCCTCAGCCAAAACTTTTCCTTGGAAGTGGATGCACTGATAAAGATGTAGCAAATCACTGAAGTGTGGGGAGAGAGCTCCAGGATCACTGAGTCCAACCATTCCTCCAGCTCCACCATAACCCGGTCCCCAGGGGGCACCTGCAGATGCCTCCTGAACACTTCCAGAGAGGGTGACTCCACCACCTTCCCAGGAAACTTACTCCAATGTCTGATTACTCTTCCAGTGGGAAAATATATATATATATATATAATCAGAACCTCCTCTAGCTAAATATTGAGCACTGAAATAATAGCAAGGGTTACATTCATTCCAGGGCTGGTTAGGGCAGGTAATTTCTATTTTAAGGGAGAGAGTCACAGGTTTTAAAGCGCCTTTTTTTTTTTTTTTTTTTTTTTTTTTTTTTTTTTTTTATTTAAGTGCTGTTTTATTTATTTGGAGTGAGATTTAAGTCTCTTTTCCAACCAGTTGATTTTTGACGTATGAATATTAATTTTGGAGACAGACAAAAATACAAGCGAGGCACAGACAGATGTCCCCACAAATGGGGAAAGTGTAGCAAAGAAAACAGGAAACAGTGGAGGGAAAAAATACATTTTGAAGCAGTTAATTAAAATCTGGCTCCAAGGCAGGAGTAGGGTGATGGATCACAATGATCAGCAGAGCAGATCCAACCTATGAATATTCTCACTCCTGCTGATCTCTTGGCTCCAGAGAAGGTCAGGTGCTCCCTGCTTCTCTCAAGGAAATGAAGAGAACCGGTGTGCTTAAAGGAAAACATTTTGTGTTGAAAGGTGGCTGAACTCTTTGACCAAGTTCCAGGGATAATGGGATGCAGCCTGGCACTGGCACAGCATACACAGCAGTGTCAGTTGCAGGATTGGAACATGGCTGCCTTTTAGCTGTTCTTTAATTAACAAAACAAAGTTAGGCATGAAGAGGAGTTGTTTGCACTTACAAGAGCCTCGGGAAGCACTGCTCACAACCACTGGAGAAAGGAGCCCGGGATCTGGAAATTTCAGAGGCGTGCCCTGCTGCTGCAGGCTGGGGACATGGAGCATCTGGGGACACAGGGGACAGGGGGACACAGGAGACATGGGGACAAAGGACACGATGCAGTTGTCAAAAGTCAGAAATAGAGAGCTGGGATAACAGTTCTCAGTTCAGGAATCGTTGCCTGTGGATTCCCATGGGATCTTACGAATCTCAGAAGTTTGTTGTGGATGCTAAATCTTTTGAGATGGAGGTTGAAGGAGTTTTTGGTCCTGGATGACTCTGTGAGGAAACACTGCACTGTAGTGTTCAGTGCAGGTCAAACAGTGAAGCACTGCCACCCTGAAATATCCTGAGGGTTAAGATGGGTGTTTTTGTTTAGGCTAAAAAAATTGTGGCTAAATGTTGTACGATAGTCAAGAAAGTAAAATCAAAAATGGGAGTCACTGGAAACAGCACAGACTTTGAAGTGGAAAGGGCAGTGTCAGCCAGAGGTGCACGTGGGAGGCTCAAAGAGGTGACCTGCTGAAGGTGGAGAGCCAGGGCAATAAAGATGACCAGAGGGGTAGAAGGGCTTACACAGCAGGGACAGGACAACTCTGTGACAGAAAATAATAAAATCCTGGGGAGAGGGAGAGAGAGAGGAGAGGAGAGGAGAGGAGAGGAGAGGAGAGGAGAGGAGAGGAGAGGAGAGGAGAGGAGAGGAGAGGAGAGGAGAGGAGAGGAGAGGAGGAGAGGAGAGGAGAGGAGAGGAGAGGAGAGGAGAGGAGAGGAGAGGAGAGGAGAGGAGAGGAGAGGAGAGGAGAGGAGAGGAGAGGAGAGGAGAGGAGAGGAGAGGAGAGGAGAGGAGAGGAGAGGAGAGGAGAGGAGAGGAGAGGAGAGGAGAGGAGAGGAGAGGAGAGGAGAGGAGAGGAGAGGAGAGGAGAGGAGAGGAGAGGAGAGGAGAGGAGAGGAGAGGAGAGGAGAGGAGAGGAGAGGAGAGGAGAGGAGAGGAGAGGAGAGGTCATCCTTTCCATGTATGTGTGGTTACTTTGCAGAGCTCCTTGCCTTAAAAGGTTCATCCAGACTGGACTTCAAAACGTGCCTGGCTGGAGTCATGAGGGGAAAATCCATCATGGGCCAGTAACCACGAGAATAAGCCCTCATTTTCTGGGAGTCTTCTTCACAAGTTGCTGGAGATGACTCCTAGCAGGAAGCACTGTGTGCTTTCCTGTTCTTTTCCCTGGGCAGAGACACAGCATGGCTTGGCTTCATGTTTTAATAGAACAACTGATGCAGGTAATTGTAGCATTGACATGTTCTGAAGCATCACCAAGCATCCTCCAGCTACAGCTGAAATTTCTCTTTTGTGTTGAGCACATTGTCAGCAGCAGAATCTCAAAGATGATTGAAATTTGAAAAATGAAGAGATTTGTTCAGTAAAAGATTGGGATTAAAGCAGGGAATTACACAATGCAGTAATGCAAAGCTTGATGCCTGTACATGTGGGATGCTGTGGGAAAGCTGTGGCAGTGATTAGGAATTCATTTGGGAAAGAATCAAGGACTGAACCACTGCAAAGTAGTGCAAGGTAAAAAGTAATGAAATTATGACGGACTTATTTGGATAAAACTGGGACATATTTAGTGGTGGCAGAACCACCTCACAAAGATGTGACACCAGGCCTGCTTTCAAAGCAGCATAAATTTCCCTTTGATTTTGGATTGCCAGAGCTACAAATAGGAAATATCAATGACAGTATGTTTAAAACACATGGATGAGCTGTGCTCTCAGGATGAGTTTCCAATGCTCTGTGTAGGAAGATTTAATCCTCAGAAATCTAGTAGTGTGCAAGAGAGGTCTCCAGAATTTAAAGAAAGGCCAGGCAGGACAGTAACTGACTTCTTCTGCAGGGATAAAAGTGACCCCACCTTTGAGCTGCATCCCGCAGGACAAAGCAATAAAGGATGGAGCATTATCCTGGCAGCACCAGGCATTCTGTAAGGCCACATTTTGTTGTGTTCCATAACAATGTCACCACCTAACACAGCACCAACACCCCAAAGAGTCAACTTTTAGGCTGGGGAAACACTCAGCTCCAGCTGCCTGAGAGCTTTTTAAGGCATCTTGAGGTGAGGTTTTTGGAGATGATAAAAGTTTTTAAATCTTTTTAAAGTACCTTTAGTCAGGGGTTTGTTTGCCTTTGCCAAAGGGGAAGGGGAATTGAAGCTTTTCTTCAAAAGGCTCCAAGGGTTTGAGTTCCTCTGGGTGATGCCTGCCACGCCTCAGTCCACAAAAAGAAGGTTCCCAGACTCTGAGAGTTTAACATCTCCAGGCTGGGAGCAGAAAGAAGATACAGAGGAGATAAATGGTCATAAACAGACTTCACCCCCTGGTCTGGGAAAAGATTGATTAAGAGAAGCAAATGATGAGGATCAAATTACTATCGAAGGCAAAGGGATCAACAGCCAATAAGAAATCGAATGCCAAGAATTGTGCAGTGTAGAACCAATGGATGAGAATTTCTTTGGATTTTTTTATTTATAAATATGAGAAAAGCCTGGTAAAGAATGATATATGATGGAATAATTTCTACTGCACACCCTGGCTATGTGTGGATGGGATGATTTCCATGGCACATCCTGGCCACAATTAAGTAATTTTCTAACACTTAAAAGATCGTGTGGAGAGTTCCTCTTTTTCCTGCAGTTTTGGTGACAGGGTCAAGCAGGAAAGAAGCTGCTGGGGAGGGAGAAGTAGACTGATGAGAACTAGTTGCCTGCACTTGACATGTGGAGGTGACAAGGACTGGGTTAAGATGAGGAGCAGAGTCTCTGCTGATGTGTTTTGGGCATGAAAACCAATTAGCAGCGTGGGTGAGGAGATGAGCTGGAGTCAGGGTGTGAAGGAAATACAGATAATCAGCTTGGGAGAAGGATCTTCACGTGTCACACTCGAGTCTGTAGGAGATGGGGATTAATGTGCTGCTCAGGTGGTGATTTGTGCTACTTGACTCCTTAAGGACACATCTTCGTGGAATTTTCTGTGCTTGTCATCTCTCACCTGCCTGGGCCACACTTCTGAGCTTTGGCTCTTCCAGCATTCTCTTATTAAGAAACACCTCTGGTTGCTCTAGGGGCTATAGATGAGAATATGATGAGCAGCCTAATAAGAAAGATTCATTTTTTTTTGTCAGCTCCATCACAGGACTGGTGCATTCCCCTCACCCCTTTCCCTTCCTTTTTCCATATAGTCTGGAAGTTCCTTCTTTGGGATACTTGGGTAGAGACCAGCTGGCAGAGAACAGGAAAAATCTAAGCATCAAAAGACTCCACCATTTAATTAGTGGAGTGCACTTAATTAGTCCTAGAGACTAGCAAACAGAATAAAGATGTCAAAATATATATATAAAAAAAGGCTTTTTTGCCACTTTGATGAGTGCAAAACAGCAAAATATGATTTTCTTCAAATATCCAGTATCACAGGAGTATTTCTTGTTGGTTTTGAATCATTTCACTTTTATGTCTCCAGAAGTATCTGGAGACAGAAGTATCCAGGTTTTTATTCATTAGTATCCAGGTCCTTAATTCATTAGTACAATGAAAAAAACTTCCTGAATAGTAGCAAAATATATCCCGGAGCTAAATTTGTTTTTTAGCTAAATATTAGACTTTCTTACAAAAAATGGTGTAATCTTGGTTGTAATTTGAGATGCCACTTCTGAGAATGTTTAAATATGCACAGGACTGCTCTTCTCACTCCCCTGGCCAGGGCTTCCCACATCTTCCATTGCTCTGGCAACTTTGCCTGGCCAAATTTGAGTTTCAGCTGATAGCAACAGCGGCTGTATCCTTGGCAGAGCTGTTGAGCAGGATTTATAGAGAGCAAGGCATCACTTGGCAGAATGAAAAAGTGAAAAAATAAAAGGCAGAATTTAGGGGGAGGATGGCTCTGTCCAGGAACTGTGTCAGTGATGTCCATTCCAAACAAGTAAAAGCAGAAGAATTTTCAGGAGAAATGTCTCTATCAACAGCTACAAAACTATTTTTTATTACTTATTCCTGGACTTTTCGTGGGCTTAGAGATATTACAAAGACAGAATTCTTTGCCTTTGCATATTCCAAATATTTTAATTAATTTCTGAAGATTTATTTAATGATGCTGAGGTTTGGCTCCTGTGGATGGTGCTGATCATTTTGAATAAGGTACAAGATGGTTCTATTTTTCAATATTGTCTTGGACTAATTATTGCCTCATTTATATTCTCAGGCAATGAAGCCCTGATATTATTTTAGCTATTCCCCTTAATTGCCTTGGTATTGCAATTTGACTTTAATTTTATTATTATTAAAAAAATGGTGTAAAACTTCTGTATCTAAAAAGTTTGGTAATGTTAATTTTGTTTTATGAAACAGTTGAATGTGGAGTTTCTAAGTTGCTGCCTTCAGTCACGGAGAATTTTTTATCAGTTTGGGGATGGAAATGAAGGATTGTGGCTGGGTGAGACAGCACAGCACCTTTACTCAGTGAGTTTGTGCTCATCAACAGCTACAAGGGGTTTTAGGCTACCAGTTTCAGTAGGGATTTGGAAACGTCCTGGAACCCCCCTGATTTCTGTGGATAAATAGAAATGGGAACATGCTGGAAATGGGAGATCCCAAGAACAAAAGGATCTTCAATATAAAACCTGCCCCTTGGTTGAGATTTCAGTCTTGGTTGCTTAAATTTGATTGTGTGAATCTCAGGCACTGCCAGCAGGGTGAAAAGAAGCTTTAAATCCATGTTTATTTCTTATTTTTGCTCATACACTGTGCATCAAAAACCAAGAATTAATTTCTAAGAGAAAACATCCTATAAATGCACAAAGGTTTCTTACACCCTGGAATTTAGTGAGTTCTTGACCTAAACACAGGGGGTTTATGGTCTCTGTGATGTTCTGGAATATACACCTTAGACTGGACAGTATGAATTTGGAAAGGTTTTCCCATTAAAAACAGGAATGCAGGTTTTCTTCCTGGCTGTCAGGCATTGGAAGGGGCTGCCCAGGAAAGTGGTAGAGTTCTCACCCCTGGAATGGTTCAGAACCCCTATGGAGATGTCACCTGGGGAACGTGGGTTAGTGGTGACTATGGTGGTGCTGGTTGACAGCTGGACTTGTTGATCTTAGATGGCTTTTCCCACCTTTACCTTTAGGGGATTCCATGAACTTAATAAAAGGAAACAACTTCTGGGCCCCTCAGTTTAGGAAGGACACTGAGTGCTGTGTCCAGCTCTGGGATCTCAGTTTAGGAAGGACACTGAGTGCTGTGTCCAGCTCTGGGTGTCTCAGTTTAGGATGGACACTGAGTGCTGTGTCCAGCTCTGGGTGTCTCAGTTTAGGATGGACACTGAGTGCTGTGTCCAGCTCTGGGATCTCAGTTTAGGAAGGACACTGAGTGCTGTGTCCAGCTCTGGGATCTCAGTTTAGGAAGGACACTGAGTGCTGTGTCCAGCTCTGGGTGTCTCAGTTTAGGATGGACACTGAGTGCTGTGTCCAGCTCTGGGATCTCAGTTTAGGAAGGACACTGAGTGCTGTGTCCAGCTCTGGGATCTCAGTTTAGGAAGGACACTGAGTGCTGTGTCCAGCTCTGGGTGTCTCAGTTTAGGATGGACACTGAGTGCTGTGTCCAGCTCTGGGTGTCTCAGTTTAGGATGGACACTGAGTGCTGTGTCCAGCTCTGGTGTCTCAGTTTAGGAAGGACACTGAGTGCTGTGTCCAGCTCTGGGATCTCAGTTTAGGATGGACACTGAGTGCTGTGTCCAGCTCTGGGATCTCAGTTTAGGATGGACACTGAGTGCTGTGTCCAGCTCTGGGTGTCTCAGTTTAGGATGGACACTGAGTGCTGTGTCCAGTTCTGGGATCTCAGTTTAGGATGGACACTGAGTGCTGTGTCCAGCTCTGGGATCTCAGTTTAGGATGGACACTGAGTGCTGTGTCCAGCTCTGGGATCTCAGTTTAGGATTTACACTGAGTGCTGTGTCCAGCTCTGGGTGTCTCAGTTTAAGAAGGACATTGAGACACTTGAGCACATCCAGAGGAGGCACCGAGGCTGGTGAGGGGCTGGGAACACAAACCCTGTGAGGAATGACTGAGGGAGCTGGGGTTGTTCAGCCTGGAGAAAAGGAGACTCAGAGGTGACCTCACCACTCCCTACAACTCCCTGAAAGGTGGCTGTGCTCAGGTGAGGGTCGGTCTCTTTCTCCAGGCAGCACTGACAGAATGAGAGGACACAGTCTCAAGCTGCACCAAGGGAAAATACAGGTTGGATATTATGAAAATGTTTTTTACAGAAAGGGTGATGATGTACTGGAATGGTCTGCCTGGGGATGTGGTGGAGTCATCATCCCTGGATATGTTTAAAAAAAGACTGGATGTGACACTCAGTGCCATGGTTTAGTTGAGGTGTTAGGGCTGGGTTGGACTCGATGATACTGGGGGTCTCTTCCAACCAGTGATTCTGTGACTGTGGTTCTGTGAACTTTTGTCTTTAGCTGAGTTAGGAACAACTCTCAATTTGAATACTTGCAGATGGCAGGGATATAGTTTGTCCTATGGGATGTTCTGGACGTGCTAAGTATCAAAAGAAGGAGCAGAGAATCCAGAAGGAACCTTCCCTGGCTGGAAGCAGGGAATGGACAGTTGCTAGAAATACAAGAGGGCTGCAGAGGTTGTGTCCTCTGAGGCTGTGTCCAAGAGAAGAAAATGGAACAGAACAATATGTTGTAAGGTGCCAGGAGAGGGCTGGGAGAACAATTTGAGCAAGGCAGGAGAATTAAGAAATTCTTTCACAAGCACACCAGGTGCAAAAATCTGGCAGAGTTTGGCAGATGAGTAACAGAGACACAAAAGGAATAGCTGGAGGAATTAAGGCCAGAATAGGAAAGCAGGGTGAATATTTTGCATCTGTATCACCATGGAGAAGTTGGAACAGGATGCCAAGCTCCTGTTTGGAAGGTGAGTCCTTCCTTACAACCACACTGTGCTTACTTGGAGCTGTCACCAAGTCTGAGGACAAAGAAATGCGGCTGCCTTTCCAAAAGCCCTGGCTGGGGATGCTGACCAAAGGCTCCCGGGGAAACAGAGCTGCCATGGGATGAAAGGTGAGGTGTCCTCATGGGAAGATGATGGATAAAGGAGAGGAATTTGCCAGTGGTTGCCTTTGTCAAACACCTCCTGGGAAATCAGTTTTATCCCCCTGCCCCCTGTCTAAGTGGACCTGTTTCATTAATCGCTCTGCTGAGCACCACAGTTTGCTGCTCTTCACCTTCCAACTGCCTTGGAGCTGGATCCCTGGGACTCTGCTTTCCAGCTAAATTTTTGGAATGTTTTGGAATTCTCTCTCCTTTGCACGCTTAACAATGAGTTCAAAGCAAGTAGTTTGTAAACCCAGCAGCATTGGGGGTTTCTACTGCTCATGTAGATGACACAAATTTAGCACTGCACAACCTGCTTGCCAATTGTGCCTCTTCCGACTGTGTCCTTTAGTCTTAAATACTTAGTGCAAAATGGGGAAAAAAAAAGTGTGATCTGATGCATTTTAGGAGAAGAAGCAGATTTTTTTGGGTTTTATTTACTTGCAGTGTAGTGTTTTCTTTGGAATCCTGGGAAGCATTTTGAAAAATGCAGTGACAGGCATTGTAGCACAGCTGATATTTTTAAAACATTGGGAAAATTTGGAGGAATATTTTTATATTAAGTCTCACTTTATGCTAAGTCTTGGATAGTTATTGGCACAGAGTTGTGGAATGGTTTGTGTTGAAAGGGACCTTAAACTCATCCAGTGCCACTCCCTGCCATGGGCACCTTGCACTGTCTCAGAGTTCTCTAAGCCCCAGTGTCCAACTTGGCCTTGGACACTTCCAGGGATGTGACCGCCAGTTCCTCTGGGAAGCCTCTACATTCTGTGCTGTTCTGTGCACAGATGTGCAAATACAGAGCTCTTCACCTCTCCTTAAACTCTCCCTGTGCCTTGAAACCCTTTGCCAGCTCCAGGAGGAAACAGCTGAATGCTGGCGCTGAGAGCCAGCCTTTTCCACACCTCCCATAAATCACCATAAACACCTTTTTATCATAATAAATGTAACGCAGAGCATTCGCCTCCAGATCTCCTGTTACACGGGAATATTTTCACCGGGAGGTCTGGCAGGGTGAGGCTGGTTGGGTTTTAGCCTTCCCTGTTAGCACATGATGGAGGAGCCGGGCGTCGCACACCTACAAGCACGATGCCAATTATTTCCCTTGGCAAGCTGTCACCTGGCAGGCTGGCACTGCTTCTGCAATTTCCCCTCAAGTATCTGAGACTAAAAGATGCACAAACAAGGCAGGCCAAGATTTAGTTGGAATGATTGGTTCAGGTGCAGGTTCTTGTGGGAGGGGCGCCTCGGGCGCTACATATTTACATATGCAGAGGAAAGCCTGGTTTGGGATGGAATAAATGTTCAAATCAAATTGTTGTCTTATCTTGGCTTTCCTGTGCTGCCTAATTTCCCAGCTGATGCTTTCTGTATTTCCTGTGTGGTCTTCATCACCTCTGTAGTTTTCTAAGTGGCAAAAAAAATGTGTGTTACAAAAAATAAAACCATTTGGATTTAACCCCCTGGCAGCAGATATTGTCTCCCAGGAATAACTGATATGAGTCATGGAAATGTTCTAACTCAGCTCATTGCAAAGCCCAGTCTCCTTTTCTGACCACTCTAAAGTGATGTGGGAGCTGTTGGAGTCCTGGGCATTCCTCTGGATGCCCTGAAAGTCACAGACCTTGGGACCCAATTAAGAGGATTTGAGGTCTGTACAAAGGGTCTGAATCCTGGCCAGGGGGTTCTGTCCAGGGGTGTTGCCTGGCACAGAGCCCATGGAGACACAGCATTTGACTTCAATCCATGGAAAAAAGCTTCTAACATTGAGAGAAGAATTACAAGTCATAAAGGTGTGAAGACAGTAGTGTAGTGTATGACCGGGTGGAAATTTTGTAGTTTTAGGGTTCTTAGTATGGAGGTGCATGGGGAGACAAAATGGAGGATTTAGGGTGGTGCCCTTGGTTCTTCTTCTTCTTCTCCCCTGGCCTCCATCTTCTGATGTGATGGTGGCACAAAGTAGTTTAAGGGGATTGGGTCAGAGTAGAGATGACCCTGTTAGTACAGGTGATAGGTATTGGCATGGAACTGTAAATAATACAGAATTGGCATGTAACTGCAAATAATTACAACATGTAATTATCTGTATAAAGAGGCTGTGACCTCCAATTGAGAGGGGAGTCGTCCTGTGTCCGAGCAGCAGAACACCTCGGCCAGGCACAGAGAACATTGTGAGATGAGAATTAATAAACAACGAGAAACCAAGAAAAAAAAACAAGACCTTGAAAACTCCGTTTCATTCTCGCATCTGGCTCAGGGCTTTCAGAGGGCAAAAGACTCTCTCAAACCACCATCTGCATCTCGGGTGAGCAAAGAGAACCAAACCCAAGAGGACCCTCCCATTGCATTTACTTTTTTACAATTATCTGTAAATACATTTTATAAACATCTCTAAAAACATCTGCTGCTTTATGGTGGAGTTTGGATAAAAGGGCTGTGGAAGAAACTTGGTTAACAAAGAGTGCATTCTATGCTCACACCTTCCAAGCAGGCTGGTACACAGACAACTCCTGGTTCTCCTGCTGTTTGGAATTCCGCAATAATGTTCTCCTGTGCTCTTAATTCCAGCAAGTTTCATTTCCCCCACTGGAAAACAAGGAATTATCCCTGTTTGTGTCTCATGAAATGGTATAAACTTTGCTCTTTACTTTGGAGCCCAGGGATGTGGGTGTTTGTAGGATAAAGCATGGATAAATAGGAAGGCAGGAAGGAAGGTGGGAGGGTGAGAGGAAGGAAAGAAGGAAGGAAGGAAGGAAAAAAAGGAAGGAATCAAATGCTTTTTCAGTATTTTTGCTCTGACTCTGATTTATTCATCTCCTTGCCACACCATGAGGTTTATTGATTTTCCCAGACATCAGAGAGGAAATTTCTCTGCATATCACAGTGGGAAGATGGAGACTTCTTCTGGACTGACCTTATTGTGGCCCCTCAGTACCCTAAGGACCTACAAGAAATCTGAAGAGGAATTGTTTACAAGGGCAGGACAAGGAGGAATGTCTTCCCAGTGCCAGAGGGCAGGGCTGGATGGGATGTTGGGCAGGAATTGTTCCCTGGCAGGGTGGGCAGGCCCTGGCACAGGGTGCCCAGAGCAGCTGTGGCTGCCCCTGGATCCCTGGCAGTGCCCTGGACTTTGGGGCTTGGAGCAGCCTGGGATAGTGGCAGGGGATAGCACTGGATGGGATTTAAGGTCCATTCTAACCCAAACCATGCTGGGATTCCATAATTTAAAGGAGGAATTTATTGGAGTGTGAGACCCAAACCCATTTTTGCAGTTTTCCTTGTCTTGTTCCAAGGGATGGTTTTTTTTGTGTCTTTTGAATTATTCGCAAAGCAGCCTCAGCTGCACAAATAGACCCAGCACCAATCTCTTGTAATGGTTGTAGTAAAAAATAAGAACCAAGTTTCTTGTCCTATAAATGTATCTGCAGTTGGTTTAGACAGCAATAAACTATCAGTATTTAAAATGTGGTATTGAGAAACGTGGCTGCAGGAAAGGAGTGTGGAGAACAATAGAACATCAAAAGCACTGGACACAGATGAATGTATTGCTGAATTTGGATATGTGATGAGAAAAGTTAAAACAGCTTGGAAAATGTAATGGTTTTATGCTTGTTCTTATATAAATCCTCCTTTTTGTGGGGTACCAGGGATCCTTTAGAAATTATTTGTGGGAAAACAGTAGTGATCCTTCCTCCTCAGGAGCTGTCAGTAACCTGAAATACATTAAAAACACAGAAGCGGTAAGATCCAGTCAGCCCGAGCTCAGATTCAAAGTTTAATTGTTGATGTTTGTCATTCATAATGTAATCTACAAGCAGCAGGCATTAGTATATTTAGAAAATCTATTTTTCTGTTAAAAAAAAAAAAAAAAATCCCAAGTGAAAAGAATTCCCGACTGAAAGGTTGCTTGTGGAAGAGTTCCTTATTTTCTCATTTGCCTTTATTTAATTAGACAAATATCAAGTAGGGGATTGGTGACTTCCTGGAAGGGAAGTCGAGAAAAGTAAACCTAAATTAACATTGCATTCTTTTCTTCTCTCTTTAGATCTCAAAAGATCCCTTTAGATCTCAAAAAGACCTGCATTCAAAGAGATTCCAAAATTCTTTGTCAATTAGTTGGGACACGAATCACTCTTCCCCTAAATTAGTCAGGCTACATAATGAATATGAGTGGAAAATCCAGCTGAAATCCCAGCGTGTGCTGTGCTCTGGGAGTGCATTGGAAGCAGTTTATCTGAGGGACACAGGCTGAACTTTAAGCACCTAATCCATTTACGTACATATCAATTACTCTGTAATGGCTAATTATCCACCATCCCGTTATGGGAGCAATCAAGCAATCGCAGATGTTACCCTTTTCTACAGTCATCAAATACTGGAGGCCACCTTGTAGGAAATATCCGACCTAAATTTTCAGTAACTGCTAAAAAAATATTCGGACTTTTTTGCAGATTTATGGAAACAAGGCAGGAAATCGGCGTTCATTTTCAGGGATGGGAATTCTGGAGTTTGGGAGCATTTCCGGAGTTTGTTTTAGTGGTGTTCTAAAGGTAGGAGTTCAAGTCCTCAGGCTTATCTCAGCTTCTTGAGGTGTTTTTGGTAAAGTGCAGGAGAGCCCTCTGCTGTGTCCCAGGGCCATCCCTGAGGTGGGCACAGCACCAGAATGTCCCTCTGCAGGGATGGACTGCGGGGAAACTCCAAATTCTGGAACATTTGAACTGGGGAAAGGTGAGAGCACCCACCATATCACGTGAAGATGACGGACAACACAAAGGTGCTCCTGTTGCACATCAATTTTTTTAAGCTGGTGCCAAAATCCTGTCCTAAGTCAATCCAGGGAACCATCCTGGAGCTTCAAATAAAATTACAGCAGTTAACATTCAGTTTGCTGAGTGTAAAGACGAAATTATAGCACTACTTCTTTTTTTTTTTTTTTTTTTTTTTTTTTTTTTAATGTAGTGGAGGGTTGTTCCTCAAGCAGACACTTAAGGGAAGAAATCTCTGGGCCTCACAACGTTTTTCACCCATTTTGAGTTTGTTTTTCATCGGCTGATTTCCTTGGGGAGCCTAGGGAATTAAAGGCTCTGTTTTGTTTTGTCTCCTGTGGACAGGTACTAAGAGCTAATAATAGCAGTTAAAGTATCCTCCTCCTTCTCTTTCATTAACAGAAGATTGAGGCCAGGCTTAGATCACTTAACAGGGGACATTAGCAGATGACTTGGTGCAGAAGGGCCACGTTAAAGGGTTTTGTGGCTGCGATGTCCCGCAGCAATTTCAGGATTGAGGTGGCCAAAGGGAACACAACATTCTAAAAGGCAGATGAAGGTTCTTTGTACAAGGAGCTCCTCAGCAATCCTGTGTTCCTGGGGTTTTGAGTGTGTTAAGGAATCGGTGCTGAGGCTTGTAAAGCCTTTTATAGCAAGCATAAGAGCAAAGGAGGAAACTGGCCCCGTTGTAACCCCTGAGCCTGGGTGGGACATTAATGTTCACTGCTTGGGGTATGGAGAGAAGTGAGGAACATTAAACTCTGCACTTCCTCCCAACCTGCTGAATCCATTCTGCTAATCCTTATTCACCTCCAAAATACAGTCCTAAATACCTCCACATTCTTCTCATTCTGGTCAGAATTCAAAACAAAGAAGTGTCAACTGTGTGCTAAGTGACTAAAGAAACACGTGTGATGAAGCTGGAGCATCCTTGGGTGCTGTCATGAATTGTGAGAGGCCCTGGGGTTGGATCTGCTCTGTGCTGGAGGCTATAAAAGCTGTGAAATTCTAGGGCTGGGGTAGAGGTTGCTTCCCTAAATGTGAGGGTCAAAAGCCACTGTGGTCACCTGTTGGCGAGTTGAGTTGAGTTTTGGCCAGAGATGAAGAAGGCAGCAGCATATTCTGTTCTGCACATGGAAATATCTGTGTGCAATTTTTGGCTCTTTGTTCTAAGTACATGGAATGTCTAACTTTTGTAAGTAAAGAGGTGGCCTTTAATAACCAGCTCCTTAGTGCATGAGGCTTTGCAAGATCTTCAAAGCCATTGCTCTTCAAGAAAGAAGCAGTTATTATAAACCACAAAAACTTTCTTGTCTGCTGATATTTCAGGGTTAAAGGTACCTTGGATTCTGAGCTCTGCATGAACATTTGTGGCATTGACTGCTCAGTTGTTTGTTCCAAGGGAATTTTCCCTATGATCTAGGCCCTGGAAACCCCCATTTAACTCATCCTTAGGTGACTATAGCTTGGTGCTGAAGGTGCTCCAAAAAGCTCAAGCACATCTGATTCTCTGCTGAAGATGATCCCAAAAGCTGAGGTACACTCAATTCTCTGCTGAAGGTAGCCTCAAAAGCTCTGACACGCTTAATATCTTATGGCCTCATGGCATGTGAAGCTGACCAAGCTCTGAAATGGAGACACTTCAGGAAATGTTCAGTGCCATTTTCTCAAAAAAGAGAGCATTCAGTGGCTGCAGGGAAAAAAAATTCCCAAGTGAACACATTCTCCTGGCAAACCTCAGCAGGCATGGAGCCACTCCTGTCCCTTTCTCAAATCTCAAGACAGTTACCAGGGTGCCTTGCTCTTGTGGGTGTGCCATCTGATCGAAGCTCTCCATGTCTGTCCTGTTCTTAAGCATCTTCATTTCTCATGTTGCATTTCATCCCACAATAGAGGCTCCACTGTTACTTGCTGGGTGTTTGTCATGGTCTCCTGAAAAGCACCTGCCTCCAAATTCCTTCTCTGCCAGCTGACATGGAACTCCACCCGAGGGCTCATCAAAAGACAAGACAGTGACTCATTCTTCTCTGTCAGAAATAGCATCCAGAAAGCTCAACGGAGGAAGTCAACAATGAACACAAGGATTACAAAAACGCTCCCATTCTCCACGAGTTAATTTTAGAGTACAATCAACATTTGTTCATGGTTTAGAAAGATCTCCATCCCCATTATTAGAGTTGTTGTTGTCACTGTGACTATTTTTACACAGAGCTTTCAATTTGCAAGGGGGTGTTTGTGACCAAGTGGGAAGTTGGGTGTTCATGGTAATCAGAGGATTGGGTCAAAATTCCTACACTGTGAGAGTGAATTTCTTTGCAAACACAAAGGATTTCTGGGAGGTTTGGTTTCTTTGCTTTTCTTTTGAAGCAGATGGTGGTGAGAATGACTTCATCATCCAATTCCTGTTGCCTGTTAGGACCTAAAAAATAGCTCATTTTTTAGGGGAAAAAAACCAAAAAAAAACCCAAAAAAACCCCAAACCAACAAAAAAAACCCCATTTCATTTCTGCAGCCTCTCCAATGTGAGAGCTGTGGTCAGCTCTCAGGGGGTTCCCACCACCCCAATCTCACTGTAACTTACTCTTTTCCAAGTTTTTTGACATTGGACTTTGCTGGACACCATTTCTGCCTGTTTTGATCCACTGGTATTTTTGGTTGTGAAGACAGAAGTTTTGAATCATCCCAAAGACAACTTGTTATTTTGTAGGGAGAAAAAAAAAGAAGTCATCTTTCATTCTTTAGTTTGACTGTCTTTGATTTGTGAAATGGAGTATTCCAGGAAACAGCTCTGTGGAGGAAAATCTGCTGGGTTCCACGTACTGAACAGCAAAGCTGTAAGCAAGTGAAGTGATGATAGGGAATATAAATCATGCACTCAAAACAGCCAAAGGTTTTGGTGGAGCCAGGAAGGCAAACAGATCACCACTGGGTAAAGCTGATGGCTCTTGCAAAGGAAAGAAAACATTTCTTTCCTTTTTTTTTAATGTGGATAAAAATCTTAGTGGTAATAATTGTCAAAATATTCATACTGTGTGTGGGAGAGGGAAGTTCCCTGTTAAATGTGATGCTCTGATCAAAGTAATGTTCAGGGGGAAGGGGACAGGATGGAAAATCAACCTTTGCCGTGTTGTATCCTACAATGGGAACGTATGGAAGAAATGAGGATTATCGTAGTAAAGTTTAAAAGCTCAAAACAACATAAGATGTAATGTCAGTTTGGCTCTAGTAAAAATGAGATGCAGATCTTTGGTGAAGTGTCTTCAGGGCTTATTGTCCCAAAAGTTCTCTTTCCGATTGAAATTTTTCATGACTCAGCCTAAAAGTGAATTTAGATTGTTGGAGTGTTTCTTGAACTACCAGAATACTTTCTCTCCCCAGTATAAACAAATGTGCCTAGGTAAAGCCAGGTGTTGCGTGGCAAAGAGAATGCTCATATGTAACTAACCACTGTAAGAGTTTCTTGCTGCTTTTAAATAAATGAAAATATTTCTTCCTTCACCCCAAGAACGCGTGGCTATTTAGAAATAGAGGCTTCTATAATGAATGAATGTATGTTCACACTGCCTTTATATTTCTCATTTCTATCGTGTTGTACTCAGCAGGATGTTCGCTTCCTATTATCATTCTGATTTAGAATTAATACAGTCCGGTTGCACTGAGTATAAATGTATAAATCACAAAATGAAGTGCAGTTCTCAATTGAAAATAATAATTGGGTATAGATCTAATGCTCGCACTTCACAATTAAATTTCGCTCGAGGGGTCAAAAAGGCGATGTGACATTTTAGCCCAGAGGTTGAGAGGGAAGATTTGGAATTTAAGATGTCAATTTCCCTGCTGAATGTGGAAAAATAGAGGATGTAGTACTTAATATTAATAGGGCCTTGACAGCTTGGAGAGATGGGCAGAAAAGAACTGTCTGAAACTCAACAAGGGGAATGCAGGTCCTGCACCTGGGCAAGGAACAACCCCAGGCATCAGCACAGGCTGGGGGGGATGTGCAGGGAAGGACCTGGGGGACACGGAGCTGTCCCTGGGCCAGCAGAGTGTCCTGGGGCTCCTGGGGGACACGGAGCTGTCCCTGGGCCAGCAGAGTGTCCTGGGGCTCCTGGGGGACACGGGGCTGTCCCTGGGCCAGCAGAGTGTCCTGGGGCTCCTGGGGGACACGGAGCTGTCCCTGGGCCAGCAGAGTGTCCTGGGGCTCCTGGGGGACACGGAGCTGTCCCTGGGCCAGCAGAGTGTCCTGGGGCCAAGGAGGCCAGTGGGATCCCGGGGCAGCAGGAGGAGCGCTGGCAGCAGGGCAGGGAGGGCTGGGGGCCCTGTGCCCAGCCCTGGAGGCACCTCTGCAGCGCTGTGTCCAGCTCTGGATCCTCAGCACGGCAGGGCCAGGGAGCTGCTGGAGCCGAGCGAGGGCCCGGAGCATCTGGGTGCCCAGGAAAGGCTGCGGGAGCTGGGGCTGTTCAGCCTGGAGAGGAGCCCCAGCGGAGAGGGGCCCCCAGCCCTGGGTGTCCCTGTGTGCAGGGAGGGCTCCCAGCAGGGCCCAGGCTCTGCCCAGGGGGCCCAGCAATGGCCCCAGAGCCACGGGCAGGGCCTGAGCCCAGCAATTCCCCCTGCACAGGAGGCACAACTTCTTCCCCGGGCGGTGCCCGGCCCTGAGCACATTGTCCACACAGCCCGGGGGGCTCCTCCCTGGGGCTGGGGCAGAGCTGTGTGCACACAATGCTGTGCCCTGTGCTCTGGGATGGCCCTGCTGGGGCACGGAGCTGGCACCAGGTGCCCACCCAGCTCCTGCAGCCTCTCACAGCCTGGGAGCCTGTGATAAGCCGGTACAACGCGAAGAAAATCTCAATATTTGTTCATTAATGAGCTGCTGTCTCATTACACAAAGATTGGTACCAACCTGGTACTTGAGATCTGTTACAATTATCGTTGAGAATGCAAAACGGTCTCAGTGATTCCCACTTGGAGCCCATTGAATACCATTTGTTATTATTGTTAATCTGCTGCCAGACAGGACAGAGCAGCCCAGGAATGGGCAGGATCATCAGTATTCCTGTGCTGTGGGCTGGTTTTGCTGTTCTGTGTTTGATGTTGGCCTGGTCATGTCATGGCCATTGTAGTCCCTTGCTTAGATAATTTCGCTTTGTTTGAGCTGCTTTTTCAGGGCATTACAGTTATCACTGTTGAACCCCAGGCTGACTTTACTCCAAGGCTACTCTCAGGTTTAGCTGGGGCAAATACTCAGGAGTAATTTTGCATAGGTACTAGGGACATTCCCTTAGGGAATCCAATGCCTGGTTTCTGCTTTCCAGCCTTGGTTCCCCTTGTGGTCAGCGCATGGTCTACCCACGGGTTACTCCTGACTGCTTACTCTCCCTGTTGGTTTTTTATTGTTTGGGTTTTTTTTTGTTTGGTTTGGTTTGTTTTGTTTTTTTGTTTTGGTTTTTTTGTTTGTTTGTTTTTGTTTTTGGGGTTTTTTTTGTTTTTGTTTTTGGTTTTTTGGGGTTTTTTGTTTGTTTGTTGTTGTTTTTTTTTTAATTTGGAGATGAAGGAGGTGGGACAGGAGGAATCCAGAATCAGCCAGACTGTGAGCACTACTTCCGTGATTCCTGGATCCCATCTGATCCAGCCTGGCTCAGCAGAGGGGAATGAAGTGTGAAGTTAACTCTAGGAGTAAATCTGGGTCTCCTACCAGCAAACAGCCAAAGCTCTCTCTGTCAAAACACCTGGACTCAGTGCTGGAAAAAAGGATTTTGGATCCTTGATTTCCCCTCAGTCAAATACATGGCTTCTTCCAGATGCTGGCACACTTGAGGCAGGAGTTCAGTCTCCATGGATGCTTTTGCCCAGTGGATGTGAATCCCAGGAGGTGGAAGTACACCAGCACTGAAATAGGTGAAAACAGCATGCCTTGAAAGATAGGGGATATCTCCCTGTGGAAAAACAGGGAAGTAGGAAAGCTAACTTCCAGCTGAGGGTTAAGCTCGGAAATTCTGAAAGTTTGGGGAAAGCTGTTAATTGCACATCATATTGGGGAGATCATCCAAGAAGGAGTGGATCATCCAAGTACATGAGGAGGAAACAACAGAAAAGACAAAGAAGAGGTCTCAAGGAAGTGCTCCAGAGGCAGGTAGAGGAAAAGGGAATGGTAGGAACTGAGGTAGGCACGGAGGGAATAAGGGCAGGAGCTGGGAAGCTGGGAGATGGCAAGGAAGGATGAACACAGACGCAGCATTGAATTTTGGAATTAGCTGAAGGTTTAGTGAAGATATACAAAGAGTGGAGAATGAGGAGTTTACAAGATGGGGAAGAACCAAGAGAGTTGGGAAGAAAGGGGAGAATAGGGACAAGAAGTGATTAAGCTTAAAACAAGGGAGCTATTTTGATCAAGACAAATTACACGGGTATGATTAACATTTAGCCGGGAGAGAGAAAAGGCATTTTGAGATCTGGACCATGTTTGCAGTTATATTTTCACAACAAAATATGAGTCAAAAGAATGTATTACAAAAGTATTCTCTGTGTATCCACTTGGATTTGGCAATTACAGCAGAAGAGTGGAGGAGAGGTTTCAAGAGGGCTCTGTAGTGCTTCTGCAAGGTAGAAGTGGCTTCATACATATGGTTACATGAGAGAGAGCAAAAATAAGGGCACAGGAATGATGGAAAGTGCCAGACGAGCACAGGTTTTTGTTGTCCCTCCAGGAAGAGCCTGGCAAGGATAATTTTGAACAGTTACTCTGTTGGCACAACCTGTGTAAGGGTTGCAGGAATGGAGGTTTCAGATAGAAAACTGCCAAAGTGTGAGGAGAAGCCACCTTCCTCTTATTCCAGCAGATACATGGAGACCTGGAGACAGCCTGACTCTTGCTTTATTCAGCCAAATACTGATGGAGCTTGCAGCCATGCTTTTCTCTAGAGACATTTAATCCAGCTCTGGAATATTCCAGTATAAAAATTAGAAATGTGGGAGGGAGCAGTGGAGAGGGAAAAGGGGTAAGGAGGTTCTCTGCAAAAGATTTTAAACTGGAATGTTAATGACTTCAGTCTTTTCTGTACAGTTCTCAAAGCCCCTTCAGGTCTGTCTAAACTATTTTATCATATTTCCTGTAAGACCAGAATCAACATAAATATGAATTTGGGGAATACTTAAAGGTATTCTTAATCCACCTTTGTTCTTTTCAATATTCTTTAAGCGTGTTTCTATTAGCTTTCCCAATACTGCTCACTGTTCCTACTTCTGAGAGCTGCTTGACCCTTGCTCAAAGTCTATCACATGATGACATATTAACATAGAAATGACTCCAGGAGGCGAAGGCGAAGGTATTGAGTGCTTCCAATCTTCCTTCCTCAGCTGGATAAGAAATATGAAGGAAAATATGTTAAATACACATTGTACGTTTTCCCTGCTGCCTCGTGTTTATCCAATCAAGAATTTTCCAACAATGGATAAGTACAAGTTATGAGGAGCATTTTAAGAAGCAAAACCTCACAGCTTTAGGAAAGAGGCAGGGAAGCTGGAAATTCAGCACTGTGGGATTTGCCACCAGCACTGTGGAGAAGCCAGGATCCTTCCTGCATCATTCCTGCTCCTCCTGACTCCAGGCAATCTGCTCCAGCCACGGGTCCAATAAGCTCCTTGGCGCTGGAAAGGTGATTATTGGCTCCCTGCTCACCTTTGTACAACACTCAGGGTTGGGAAAAACAGCAGCACTGCCGTGGTGTTGGACTGATGGCAAAGTCTCCATTGGAATTTAGTCCCTAAGTATCTTAGGAGAAGCTCAGAACTGCACAACTGTGGACTCCTGGTCATATTTTAAGATTCTCATCCTAAATATTCCCCCTCACGCAGAGAATAAAAAAGGAAAAAAATGGAATCATAGGATTGTTAAGGTTGGAAAAGATCTGTAAGGTCTTCGGGTCCAACTGTTACCCACCATGTTCATCACTAACCCATGTTCTCAAGTGCCCCATCCACACATTCCTTGGACACTTCCAGAGAAAGGGAGTTCATCCCTGCCCTGGGCAGCCTGTTCCTGTGATCCAAAGGCCTCCACCTTTGATCCAAAAGAGCAGCCTCAGAGCTGTGCCAGTTGGTGCCTTTTTGCAAGGCTGATGAAAGTGCATTGAAACCACTTTTACCCAGAAATAAGGAAAAGAGGGTTTGGAGCACAGTGGGGAATTGGTCTCCCCTGCAGGTTCTCCTGTCAGGCTGTAGCTGATCCATCCCTGGCAGTGCCCAAGGCCAGGTTGGACTTTGGGGCTTGGAGCAGCCTGGGACAGTGGGAGGTGTCCCTGCCCATGGCAGGGGGTGGCTGGATGGGCTTTAAGGTCCCTTCCTACCCAAACCATCCTGGGATTTCATGATTCCCTGGCAACTGTCTCCGATGGGCTGTTTGCGGGTGCTGTGCGGGATTTGAGCTGGACAGCAGAGCACTTCTTTCCCATCTTCTTTAACTTGGAAGCTCTCAGTGATAATTTAAGACTTCTCTGTCTCCAGAGGGAGAAAGAGTCTTGGAGATGAGAAAGAAATGGACAGTGCTCTCAGGGATGCACAGGGTGGGATTGCTGGGGTGTCTGTGCAGGGCCAGGAGCTGGACTGAAGGACCCCTGAGGGTCCCTTCCAGCTCAGGATATTCTGTGATTCCATGAACTGGAGGAGGCATAGAGAAAGTCTAAAAGAGCTCAGCCCAAGTGAGAGAAAGGATCTCCCTGCCAAATGATATCCACAGCCATTGACCAGAGGCACCAAGGAATCAGGAGGGAAAATACTTCTCTGAACCCAGGGAGTGTCTTCACTTTGTAGTGAAAGACAACAGAATGAACTAAATTTTCTGTCTCTGTCTTCCACAGTGATTCAAACCCTCCCATTCAGAGTAACAGTGCTCAGCATTTCTCGGAGACCAGTTGTCTGAGGACACCAGGAAAGCAGAGGGGAGGGATTTGCGGTCGTGAAGTTGTTACTGACAATAACTGTGGGATTGTGATGTTATTCAGGGTGAACACACTCAGTGTCAGGAGTGGGTGGTCTGGGAACCAACACACAGCCAGGGATTGGTGCTCTTGGTTCATCTTCTGATACTTCGGGTGCAGATAGCAATGATTCATGGGCAATTCCTTTTTTTGTTTTTCCTCCAAAAAGATGACTTGGGAAGAAAAAAAAACTTCTCTTAGCAGTAGGGTTTAGGACCTGGGGAACTGTACGGATTTCCTCCTCTAATCTGTGGGAATTAGCCCTGACTGACAGGGAGCCAGCATGCAGTTGATTTACAGTCCTCAGCTAACTTGCAGCTCTGCAGAATTCCGGGAATAAAGCGCTTCTTGTCCAAAGTGGAATTCCTATGAGGATCCAACCAGAAGGGTCAATGCAGGAACAGAGGCTGCCATTGTGTCCTGGGGGAGAATCCATGCAGGTTGGAGAGCAAAAAGTACTTTTTTGGGGGGTCAATTTTCAGTGTGTGGGAATGTTTGATGGGGGCTGTGGGGTGTGAAAAGAATAATGATATAAACTATAATGATATAAACCATAATAATATAAACCATAGGAGTTCTGCTAAAAGGAAATTCAGTGGATTTTTGTACTGTGTAGGACTGGATGTTTCACGCTGTGGTGCTTTAAAGCAGCACCTCCAAAGACAGCCTTCTACCTTTCCAAAAATTTAATTGTGAGTAATAAACCATTAAAAAATTGCCATTTGAAGACTAAAATTCCAGGTAGTGAAAAGCAGATAATCAACTGAATGCCTTGAATGTGCTGTTGGAAAGTAAGCAGAGTGTGGGAGAAGGTACCAGGGAGAGAAACAAAAATATTAAAATGCCCCGGTGCAGTGTTGGGTATATTGCTGAAGCAGTTAGGGAAATCTCCCAGACAGGATTACGGCTCTTCCGAAATTATTGGATGAGGAGATATCAAATCTCTCATAAGAATATTTGGCTTTAAAATACCCCTTTGCTCCAAAGAGCATTTCATTTTGTGTGTTGCCTTTCTCTGCCCTTTTATTGCTGAAGGATGAGCAAATAATTGAAGTGGGGTTTGTGTATTTCCCCTGCTGCCTCTGCCAGCTCACCTGGGGAGAAGGAGGCGGGATCCAACTCCAAACGAGCCGGGTTCAAGCAGGGCAGGAATAAAATGTTATTTATCTGCAGCTCAGCCAGTGACGTCCTCTTTGCTGTAGTAGGGAGCAAAGCCAGGCCATGACCGTGGAGCTGTTGGGTTCCTGCCTTGCTGAGCACTTCTTCACAGAAGAAAACTCTTTTTAAGGCTGAAATTCTTTATCTACTCATGGGCAAGTGCCTGCAGGACAGAGGCACCTGAACTCTGTCTGTAGGACCAGGATTGGCATTTGGATGTGGCACTGGGGTGGCACTACCCTGTTACCCAGGACAGCTCTCACAGCCTCTGCATCCAGAGGGAGAAAGGATGGGGGAAACCACAATTCCTGTGTTTTTTGTGACTGACTCCACTCGTTTTTTGTTTAGGGTTCCAGACATGAGTGGGTTTAAAATGGTGGAAAGAGTTTGGGAGCTGCTGAAGTTTTATAGCACTGAGTAAAATGTAGCCATTTACCAGACACTTTTTAATACTTATGAATTTATCCATATAGATATATATATATATAAATGCGTGGGTTTTGTATTTGTAATTGTAATGTGTGTGTATGTGCTATGTGTGCTATGCTCCTTTGCTCTTTTCTAAACACAAAGGGAATTTTTTACAACCCTGCTGCATCATTTGGGGCTGCCTGGATCGTCACCCAGTGGCTCTCACCAGGACATGCTGGCCCTACAAGAACCAGGCAGCCTCAGCATTCCCACCAGGCTTCCCTGGGCACCCTATTCAGCTCCAGAGCCTGTGGCCTGAGCCATGCCCTGCACTGTAAACATGACACATGGCACACAGGGTGACCCCGGGCAGGAGCAGCACCGGGTGACATCCTCTCCCTGGGTGCTGCTGAGAGCTCTGTGCCCACCCGCCCAGAGTGGGGCTTTAGGGATAGATTTCTATCCTCTTTCTTCCAGGGGTTAAGCAGAGCTCGCATTTTCTGTGTCCAGCATGGCAGCAGAAGGGCCATTCTGTCCCAAGACTTTCCCTGCATTTTTTATGGATCAGCCTAGTGAGGAGTTATCCCTTAATCTGGCTTTGCAGCCCTGTATAACCTGCTTTGCTGGCAGGGATTTAGCAGCCAGGTGAGGAGTGGCTCTCCCAAAACTGTTGCTGTCCCGATGCTCGAAGTGTTTTCCCGTTGAACAGAAGTGCTCTGAGCTTGTTTCCCTCTGGTCCTGAGGGGCTGGAGCTTGGATTCATTGCCCATGTGCAGGATGAGGGGCACCTCCATCCCTGCTCCAGCTGAGTGAGTGTAGAAAGCTGGAGTAGTAATTCTGTGCAGGGCTTGGGATGTGGGAGTGAGGCCAGGGGAGGTGAAGTATGAGGAAGCCTATTTATACATCTTAGCCTCTGGATTTCACCTGGCTTAAGGTGTGAAATGTGGTTCTCAGCCTTGGTGGCACCAAGTTCCGCACGTGCACAGAGTCAGAGCCGGGAAATGAGGAGGCAAAACTGCAGCAGCACCCGTGGTCTGCCAGCAGGACAGAGCTTCCCTGTGAGAGAGGAGCATTTCCAGTCTGGGGTCTGCTTTAGGCATTGAAAATTCCATGTATTTCCCTGAAATCTTGTTTCAGCTGTGCTCTGCAGCCTGCAGTGAGGGTTTTTCCTCCTCCTCTGCCCCAAAGCCTCCCAGCTTGTCCCTAGGACCACCTTGTCCAAATCCCAGTCTGTGCAAATCCCTCCCCACCCCCCTCCCGTGCTTAGAGTTCTTGCCCTGCTGGCTTTGTGCAGGTATTTTCAGGACATGCCCCAAAAGTGCTGCTGGCACATCCAGCATCATTTCCAGGGCAGGACAGGGCAGGATTGGGTCCAAAGCGTTGTGTTTGCAGTGAGAATTCCAGGTTACATCATAATTAGCTGTCCTGTGCTTTAGATGAGAAGTTACTGTGCAGGTTTCATCCACTTAAAGCTCCTGGTTCTTTAAATAGGTGTCCTTGGCCAGCTTTTCTCACTCCGTTAATCCCAGCACAGATGAACTGGCATGAATAGAAATGTTTATGGCAGCTGCATATGGAATATATCTGATTGTTGCACATAGGCAGAGAGCTCTGGGCTTGTCATTTGATGCTTTATAAAGAGTCTTGGATAATCTTTCTGAAAGGAGCAGTGTAAATGCAGATATAATTAGCTTTTTTCTTTTTTTTTTTTTTTTTTCTTCTTTATTTTTCTGGTTGGTTTTGGATATTTTTTTTTATTTTTATTTTTTTTTTTTTTTTAAATAGATATCTCTTAATAAAGCACTGGAGCACAGAATAGCCATTTCCTGTGATTTTCATTCACATAATATTTATAGTGCTGCAGAACAAATGAGCCCATTGGAAAGGCAGAGAAATGAATGCCGTGGATGAACTTGCCTTGAGAGGAGTTTGTGATCAAATTATGAATCTAACAAACTACAGTAAGCCAATTACTGCTCCTCCCGGATTTGTGAGCGTGCAGGCTCAGTGGTTTGGTGTAATCCCTCCCTGTGAACAGATGGGCAGACTGTAGGGCTCTGCCCAGACTTGCAGAGGGCTTGGGATCCTCTTTGCTTACCCCCTTTGCCTCTCAATGACAAAAATACCCGAAAAAAGGATGCACAGGATCAGTGAGGATGTTTCTGATGTATCTCTGTGCAAATTGTCTTTAAATTTTTACCATCTTCGCCTCCCCAGAAGGTCTTTTTCGCATGCCCAGGGGCACATTGTGATGTAGGGCTGCAGTTAAGAGGTGATCAGCATTTTTCTGTGAGCTCTTTTTTGCAGGGAATTACAGAACACCCCAACCTTCTCCTCCTCCAAGGTGAAACCAAGTGAATGACAGGAAATAAACCAGGAATGATTATCAGTCCTTCCTTGAAATCAGTTTGATCAGAGTCGCTGAGTTGCCATCTGCATCTTTGGCTTTCTAGAACCGCAAACTTTCTGCTTTTCAGGAAGAAAATAAAAACGTTGCATCACGTGGGAGATGAAAAAATTCTGTAGTTGTCTACTGCAATTCCGAGAGCTTCCCTGTGCTCCTTGTGCTGCTCCTCACACAAATCAGACACCTATACAGCAGAAAGCTGCCAGTACTGTCCTTTGCATCAACTAAACTACACAAAACATTGAAATCATTAAGATTTTGAACAGCTGTAGTCTTGCTTTTAACTGGAAATACATGCTGGTAACTTCTAGGCTCAATCCAATATTTGTTTCCTAAGCAGTAACTACAACTTCTCAAATCTATTTAGCAACTACTCAGTAAGGAAAGAAATTACTGTAAAATGTAATGAAATAAAACCATTGGTCCCACCAGGGCTGAGCAGGGCCAGGTTTGGGTTCAGACCAGGTTCTCCAGGGCTTTGTCCAGAAAAAATGTGAGGATGGAGACTCCAAAGCCCCTGCTGCACCTCTTACCTGTCCTTGAGAGGAAATGTTATGCCTTATTATCCTTATTGATTGCTTCAGCTTATGAATCATGGAATATCCTGAGCTGGGAGGGACCCACAGGGATCATCCAGTCCAGGTCCTGGCTTTGCCCAGGACACCCCAACCATCCCTCCCCGTGTATCCCTGGCATCCCTGGAGCTCTGGCAGCCTTGGGGTCATACCCATTCCCTGGGGAGCCCAGGCAGCGCCCCAGCACTCTTTTCCTAAAGGAAAAGCTCTCCTGGTGTGTCTCCTTCCACATCTGAGCCCTGTCATTCAACCAGCTTTTGAGTTCACCCATTTTTCACTTGTCCACCCTGTCAGACCACACTGTCCTCACTTGGATACAAAAATATCATGGGAGACAGTGCTGGAAGTCTGGGAAAGTCAAAAGAAATTATAACTGCTGTGTCCTCATCCATGTTCCATCCCTTTATTATTCCTGTCACTGTATCCTAGACAGGTTGGTCAGGCATGATTTAGCTTTGGTAAATCCAGACTGACTGATCCCAGTCACCTTCTTCTCCTCTGCATGCCCAGAGATGTGTTTTGGGAGGACAAGCTCCATAATTGCCAAAGATCTGTGTCATCCGAGGTGTTTAAAAGAGTTGGAACATGAGAAGGGACTTTATCCAAGTTTTAAAAGACATGACTGAAGAGCGTGTTGGATTGAGGTATGAGAGAATCAGAGCCCTGTGTAGGTCAGGTCTGTCTGTCTGTCTGGGACAGCTGGGTTGCACTCCTAGGACAGGCTGGAATTGGCAGGTGTGGATAACATTGGTGAAGAACACACAAGGCTCTAACAGAACCTTGGCTCCTTCTTTATATAAAAAACAGAATTGATTTCCCAGGCACCCTCTCCCCGAGTGCAGATAAGTCAGGCAGAAGTGGAATTTAGTCTTCCCCGTGCTGCACTCTGTGCAAATGCATCCCGAGGAGACTCCAGCTCATCCACTGATTGCTGGCCAGGATTTCCACAGGAAAACCCCTCAGTGAGGTGCTGGCCAGGGCTGCGCTCGGGTTGGACTCGTTGGGGAGACGCAGGATGCTCAGGAAAGAGAAAGGAACTAATGAGCACCTTTCCTGTCAATCCTCGTTATTCCTGTCAGATCCTCACGCTCCCAGAACAACTCCCTTTTGCCAAGCACTCCCGGATCTGAGCCCACAAGGTGAAGCAGCTCCTTTTGATGGTGCTCTGAGGGAATGTGAAGCTACCGACAATAACATTCTTCGAGCGTATCAAATATTTAGCGCACATGTCTGGGAGCAAGAAGTCTCTTCTCTCCTTCAGAGGCAGCTTCTCCCGGACTGTCCTTTCTGCCTCTAGGAATTCTTCATTCCTGGGGGGCAAATCCTGCCTTGAAGATCTCGTACTGTTGATTTCATGGGAGCTGGCTTTAGTGTTTTGGGAATGTGTGAGGAGTGAACGTTGCAATAGAAATACAGGTCTGCGTATTTCTGTTACAGCGGTCTGAGGGACAGGTGGATCTCACAGGACAGGTAAATCTTATTAATAAATGGTAGAACAAAGTAAAAATAGCACACAGTTACACCAGGAAAGAGGAATTACCCTGGGTCTTACTAGGGGTATTGGATTTTTAATTTTATTTTCATTGTTTTTAAGTACCAATAATATTCCAGGTCTTGTAAAACAAAGATAATGCTCATTCTGATTATTTTCATTTTATAAGGTTTTTGGAGAGAAATTAAGGTTTTAAGTCATAGCAGTAAGTGGGGCTTGTGGGTGAGAAGCAGTAGCATCAGATAGGTTTGCAACAACCTTGTGTACTTATATTTTGAAGAACTGAGGAGCAATTTTAGTCCCAATAGAGGTTTTCAAGAACTGGAGTGCTCTGGTATCATAGTAGTTACATGACCATATAAACCTTGTGTTACGAGCTCCCCTTCACTCTCACCATGGGCCCTCATTAAAAAAAAAAAAAAAAAAAAAAAAAAAAAAAAAAAAAAAGTCTTTTTTTGAAAAACATGAACTTTTATTTTGCTTTGTTTTTGTCATAGGGACAACAATGTCAACAATAATATAATATAACATAATGACAATAATATCTATAATATAATAAGGAAATTCAAACTGACAGAGGGGAAATTTAGGGTAGATATTGGGAAGAATTTTGTTTTTTCCTGGCAGGGTGGGCAGGCCCTGGCACAGGGTGCCCAGAGCAGCTGTGGCTGCCCCTGGATCCCTGGCAGTGCCCAAGGCCAGGCTGGACTTTGGGGCTTGGAGCAGCCTGGGACAGTGGAAGCTGTTAAAGGGGGTGGAACAGGTCGGGCTTTAAGGTCTCTTCCAGCCCAAACCACGATCCTGGGATTTAAATAAGCTCCATTTGATGTCTGGGCGGTCTCCCGTGAGTTGCACTGTGAAGTTTCAGGGAATTGCAAGCGGCAGTTTGATGGGAAATGCTGTTTACATTCCACCAAGGTGAATAAAAGCCGAAGCTCTTTACCAAACGCCTGTTCAGGCTTTTCTGACACCTGTATCCCGGGGGGAAGAGAGCGAGAGAGACCGGAGCAGCAGCAGCACGGCTGTGCCCAGGCGGGCGCCAGCGGGATTCCTGACTAACCATCTCCCGAAGGCAGCGGGAGCCTCAGCGGGCTGCGGGTGGCACCCAGCCCCGCCCGGGAGGAGAAGGGACAAGGACAGGGGACAGGGGAGAGCCAGCAGGAGCTGGGAGCGAGCGGGGGAGTGCCGGGCGCCGGGAAGGGGCAGGCGCATCCCTGCCCATGGCAGCATCGGGAGCCGGCGGGATGCGGAGCCGCCGGGAACGGGGAATGGCCGGGCGCCTCCCGCTCTGACATGCCGAGGTATTTTATTTTATTTATTTTTTTTTATTTCCCCCGTCGTTTTGCTCTTTCTCGGGTTGTCTGCTGCTCGCTGTTGCTCTGTCCCAGCTCGGGGGTTTATTCGGAGGGTGCAGGTGTGTTCTTGCTCCCTGTGGAGACCTCCGGGGAACTCGCTGCATCACCCAGCGCAGCAAACTTTGAACTGCCAACTCACCTGGGGGGGTCTGGTGTTTGATCTCCTTTGGAATCCAGGTAAAGCACGCCCAGGACTAATCTTTTATTCACCTCTTGGGAAGGATCGTGACTCTCTCACGGCGTTAGATTTGGAGTGGGGGGAGTCAGTAAAAAGCGCCGGGGTTTAATGTCCTTTGATAAACGGAGGTCTTTGTCTTTCCATCTTTTCCGTCCTTCCATTCCCTGCAGGGGGAGAGGAGAGGTCTGAACCCTCGCTTTTGCAGTGGTTTGGGCTGGAAATTCATATTAAAGGCAGAGTGGAGGTCCCACAGTTGCGCTCCTCTTTCTCAGAGGAATTCCTTTGCATCATCTCCGTGCCCAGTAGCATTGTGCCCGGGTTTTGCCGTGTTTAGAGTTGAGGATTATGAAACTTAAGGGCTTGTACCTGGCTCATTCCTTGATAAGCCTCTACACTCAGTAGTAAGTGCTCTGTTGGTACTTTCTGTCAGCTTCCCTCCCCTTTTTCTCATACCACACTTCACCCTAATTTAGAAAAAAAAACAACCCAGCACTTTTTTTGGTTATACCTTGAATTCCTTCGTATTTAACTCTTCTTACTGCATACTTTCTTGTTTTGTTTGGTTGGGTTTTGTTGATTTTTTTTGTTTGTTTTTAGGTGGTTGCTTGGCTGGGTTTCTTTTTTTAGTTTTGGGGGTTTTTTTTACTTATTCCTTGTCTGTTAATTTGGCATTATTTCAGTAATTACTGCTCATGAAACCCTGCATTCTCCTTGCCTGGTGTTGATTCCCATGCTGCCAACACTTCAGATTTTTTTTTTTTTTTTTTTTAAAAAGGGGAATTTTAGTGATTACTGCATTCCATTTAATCTGGAGAACTGTAAACAAGTGCAAACAAGTAAACTATAAAGAACTCAACTCGATCTAGCATTTGGAGGCAGAGGGGAGGTGTGTGTTTGCATTTCTCCACGTGAAGGGAGGTGGTGTTTAAGGTGCTGTGCTGTCACACGAGCACATCCCCTGTGGAAGGGTAACCCCAAGCCCACGTTCCCTTCCTTCCTTCCCATAAAGCCAGCTGATTGGGGGACCTGGGAAGCTGATATCACAGGAGATATGGTAAATAATTAATAATATTAATGGCCTGGGCTTTCACGTGGCGGAGTGTTGCTTTGGAGAGTTGGAGGCTTTGCCCGTGAATTATCAGCTTCTCCTATCAGAATTTCAGTTTTGGGGTTTTCTTTGCCAGGGAAGGCAGCAGAACGGTGAGCCAGGGGTTATTTGATGCATTTTATCTGTCCGTGGTAGCACTCAGGTTTCAGGAACATGATCCCTGTGGCTTGGCAGGTGCACCCCTAAGAAATAAGAGTAGAATTTAAGGAGAGGACAGCTCTGCTCAAGAATGGAACCTCCACTTTTGTCTGGAGCTGCTGAGGCAAGGAAGTTACTCCCAGGTGCTGTGTTTCACACCTTACCCTTGGAGAGGGAATGTGCAGTCTGTGGAGAAGTTTGGGGCTCGATATCTTCTTTATGGTGTTCTACTCGTGCTAAATCACTGCTTGGAATAATTGTATTGTCACCTTGTGTCATATTTGCTCAGGTGTAATGGCTCTGCCACAAAGGCAGTCGCCTGGAAAATTGTGCTGCAAAATTTTTAATGTTCCTTGGAAAGGTGGGGAAGCTTTAGAGCCTCTTTTCTTTTTTTTTCTTTTTTTTTTTTTTTCTTCTATTATAAAAGGGGGGGTTAGATTTTTATTCTCTTTATTTTTCCTCTCCTTTTCCTTTTTATGAACATCCTCGTTTCTTGGTGTCTGGGATTTGTCTGTTAATGTCTTCTTTTAGGAAAAGGAGATGAGTCTCTACACTGAAAAAATCTTTCCTCACAACTACTTTAAAATAATACGAAATTAACTAAACTTAAGGTCTTCAGATGAAAAATGAAACTAAGTGGCTGTGCTGGATTCTGGTCATAGCTTGCTGTACATCTACATTGTTGTAAGGGTTAAAGGTATAAAGTGTGAATTAATTCCTTTTGCGCTGCAGGCTGTGGTTTGAGTTGTCCAGTTTTAACTAGCTTTTTAAATTGTGGATTAGTAATTTTTGTGTGTCTGTGAAGGGCTCTTATTCACAACCACCACCTTTATTAATTAAAAAAAAAAGAAAAAAAGAAAAAAAGAAAAAAAAAAAAGGCAAATTTTCACAAAGAGTGAAGGGCGTTGGTGGAGTTTAATAGCACCAGTGAATTTTGGGGCTGAGAGGTGGCAATGCTGATGTTTGGAGCCAGTTTTAGCATCACTGCTTCTGAGTTCATAATTTTAAATGTGCTTTGGGAGCCTCAGATTGGGAAAGACCATCTGCATCTCCAGCTGTGGGGCTGGTTCTGCAGCCTTAATGCCAGATCTCCCCTGGTGTCATCACTGAGCCTTCCAAAAACCAGGATGGGCTTGAGCTTTTGGTTTGCAGAGTCTCAGAATGGCTTGGGTGAGAAGGGATCTAAAAGTCCATCCAGTGCCACCTCCAATCCATGGGCAGGGACACCTCCCACTGTCCCAGGCTGCTCCAAGCCCCAAAGTCCAGCCTGGCCTTGGGCACTGCCAGGGATCCAGGGGCAGCCACAGCTGCTCTGGGCACCCTGTGCCAGGGCCTGCCCACCCTGCCAGGGAACAATTCCTGCCCAGTATCCCATCCAGCCCTGCCCTCTGGCACTGGGAAGCCATTCCCTGTGTCCTGTCCCTCCAGCCCTTGTCCCCAGTCCCTCTCCAGCTCTCCTGTGGCCCCTTTAGGCCCTGGCAGGGCTCTGAGCTCTCCCTGGAGCCTTCTTTTCTCTGGGCTGAACAATTCCAACTCAGTCTGTCTCCAGAGCAGAGGGGCTCTAGCCCTTTTAGAATCAATGCCAGGCAACTGGACTGCTCTGTGTGGGTGCAAGGTTTGTAGGGTTTTGTTTTGTTTTGTTTTGTTTTGTTTTGTTTTGTTTTTTTGCCTTGGGTGTCCCTGCTCAGGAGTGCCTTCAATGTCCCTTGCTCCTGGCCTTGTTCCCCCTTGTCACTCCATGCCCTTGTAAAAATGGAAGTTTTATCATCCTGCTGGAATTAACTCACACTCCCTGCTCCTCCTCACCAGCTTCTACTGGGCTCTTCATAGCCCTGCAGGAAATGTCTTGCACTCCCTGAGTAGCTGACCCTGAGTTGTGCTTCTCTGAATTTATCCTGCCTCTGTTCCTTCAGTCCTTCAGAGCCTCCAGTGATTTCTGGGTGCTATCAATGTCCCCTTCCCCAAGTCCTGTGTTCCTGCAGTGTCACATAGGATCAACCTCTTCCTGCCATCGGGGCTAAAATGTTTAATGAGATCACTTCCAAGCCTGAATTTTAAGACCCTCAATAATCACTTAAGTTTTCAGGACTTCTGCTGTTGTCTCTCCATGAGCAGATGCTCACCTACCCCTAAATGCCTCTGTTGGTTGCAGCTTAACTCCCTGTTTCCCACGTGACACTGCTGAATACTCAGCTAAACCCCAGATTAATGGGATCTCCAGCCCTTGGGGAACGTTATCTGATGAAGTAATCTCTTAGTCTCCCACGAGCTACCTTGTGCTGAATAATAAGATATTTGGTCATATTTCCTGGTGCTTTCATGCCTTTGGAAAGAAATTTGAAGGGAAGAGCACTTGGGTCCCTGTAGCACTGAACGAAGTGGTGTAGGCTCGGAGAGAATTCTTCTCTTAAGCATGAATAATTTATTCCCTGCTCTTTAATTGTCTGCAGTATCCCAGTTAAAGGAAATGTCGGAGTGGTGTTCAATTTTGTGTGCCGTTTGTTTCCAAACTCTGGCTTTGACTTTAATGGCCCCTACAGCTTTTATTCCCTTTATGATGATTTCTTCTTTTGTACCCTTGTGTTTCTTATTTTTTATTTCTTTTCTTTTTTTCATTTTCATTTCTTCACCACTCACCCCCTCCCTCTCCTCCCATGGTAAATATTAACACCCTTGCTGAAAACAAGGTCAAAAACTTCCTTTGTATTTACACTCGCTGGATTTGATGACCTTGGAGGTCTTTTCCAACCTTAATGATTTGGTGACCATCCTTCCCAAATTACCCATCTCACAGCAGAGGAGTCCACATTGTTCTTTTCTTGACCCCTGCCTACATAGAGCACCCAAAAATCTTTATAAAGTTCTCAAAACCAGGAAAATACTGCATTCTTTGAGATCTTCCTGAGACTCTGTTACACCAGTTCTCTCCAGATTTTCTTTGAACTTCTTCATTGTGTCTGGTTTTAGGCTTTTTAAGACTCCATGGGTTTCGATGAAAAGACTTCTAATGTTGGAGGTAGTTCCCTGTTAGCTGTGCACCCATGCAGAGTCCTTCATCTCGAGAGTCTTTCCCTCCCTCTTTTTTCTTTGGAATATTTGTCACCTGGCGTTTAGAGATTTCTGGCCTCCTTCATTTTCAGACACCTGAGCTCCTCATTTTCAGTTGATTTTTTCTAGTTACTTCCTTAATTTCTTCTTTTTCTTTTTTTTTCCAAACAAATGCTGATAACTCTTAATTACAAGCCTTTTTCTTTTGTTTTTCCATCTTGTTTAATCAGCTGATTATCATTCAAATCCAGTTTATTTTCTGTCAGTGAATCCTCTCCAAACTGAGAATGAATTAACCTTACTTCTCCCAGATACAAAGGTTTCCTCCTGGATCAATCCTCTACGAGAGCACACAAATTAAGCTGCTATTTGTAATTTTTGTTCTTTGTATCTGGAAAATGAAATTCCCCAGCAATGGCCCAATTTCTAAAGAGTTCTTAATTCTCTTAAGGACACCACAGCCGCCCATGTGCTGTTTCCAGTTTATGGCATTACTGCCCCTCAATGCAATTTGCCTGGATCAGCCCTTCCCAGAGAGATTTTGGTCACAGCCAATATTGAAATTTAACATATGGCTCTTTCCTGGCTCCCTGGCTCTGCCTCTCAGTGAAAATCCTTTGGAGAATTTTCTCTGCTCGTGTCTGGAGAAGCAATAAGAACCAGTTCACTGGTTGCCCTAACTGTTTTGCCTTTCTGGGAGCTCTTTGAGAGAACCAAAATGGAAAAGTTCTGCCCCAGATTAGGCCAGGCATGGGAACAGCATCGATGTTTCCACCCTGCCGTTAACTATGGCTCTCACAAAACTGAATAACCAGAGTTTATTTCAACCGGGGAGCACAAGGGATATGTTTTCTGTGTCCTTACGGAGCAAAAGCATTCCTCAGAACACATTCCTTCAAATGCTGCTGGTCTGGTCATTCTGTAGAGAAAATATTTTAGATTTTATTTCCTTCAGTGTAAGGTGGTGCCAAGTTCATGCACACATAGATCCAAACTTTTGGTTTGATGGAAGGAGAGAGAGCTGCAGGTTCCAGTGCAAAAATCTGTGCTGAAATTCAGGCTTTTAAGAAGAAAACTTTTGAATCACAATATCCAGAAATAATTGTGAACTCTATTAAAACACAAAATGTCTGTTGAAATTTTACAACGGTTTTTGCAATTGCATCCACCTTCTGTAAAGTGAAATTCTGCAGTGGCTTTTCCTCTTGGAGCTCTTCAGTCTCTAGGATATCAGCAGGGCTTTGGCTTTGAAATTCTGCAGTGGCTTTTCCTCCTGGAACTGTTCTGTCTCTGGGATATCACCAGGGCTTTGGCTTTGAAGCCATGGCAGCTGAATCTGCTTCCTCTGTGACGCTCAAGATGCTGCAACACCTTCTGCATTTCCAAAAATTACCATTTCTTGGGAGTGCTCTTTTGCCTCCCAGCATGCAAACACTTGTTGGGTTCTGAGTTAAACAAATGTTATCCTTTTTAACCTTAGCTCAAAATGAGGGCTGAGCAAAGCAGGATTGCAGGACAATCCATGAGCAATTGGAGCTGTAATTTTGGGTGATTCAGTGGGACAAAAATGGTTTGTTACAGACTGAGTGTGCCAAGGCCAAGATGCTTCTGGGATATGGAGGAATTTAAGTTCCTCCACTGACAGCTCCTGATCCTGCCATGGTCCTGCAAATTCCCTGAATCCCACCCATGGGATTTCTGTCCTCTGGTAGAAGTGCTTGGCGGGGGAAAGGTTCAGGGAGATGAGCTGAATGCTTTTAGTCCCCTCCTGGTGTCAATGTGAAGTTTTGAGCTGAGGAAGTGAGTGCTGAACCTGCTGCACTGCTGGTCCCAGGAAAACGGTCTCTGAATCCATGTCAAAAACTGGAGAAATCCCTGCATGCCCACCTTGGGCACAGACAGCAGAAGAGCTCTCCCAGGCCAGGGAGCAGCCAAATCCAACAGCTGCTGTCTGACACAAAGGCTGGGAGCTGGCCACAGGATACAAAACCATTCTTGGTCTGTAAATTTACATCCCTAGTTCACAAATAACCCACACTTAATTTTAATTTGGCGAGGGGCTCTCACGCTCTATCTTCCCTTTAAAAGTTTTGTAATGATTTTTCCCCACATTTGGTTCTTTGGGGGCTCTGTTTCAGAAGTTCCCTGAGCATTTTCTTTAGAAATGCTGTGTATTGCCAATAATTCTGTGTTCAGCACCACTTGTGTGGCTCAGCTTCTGTTTGTCCTTGCTTTGGTGCAGCCTGGGCAGGGATGAAATCACTGTGAACCAGGTAAGGTCATCTCAGCATTCTTTGGAAGCCAGTTAATTAACTGGTCAGGGCTACTGTTGCTGAGTGGGTGCTGTGTTGGAGACCTTATTCAAGGTATTTAAGAATTATCATTAAAATCCACATTCATCACACAACCTTCACTTGAAACAATGAAAACAACCAAAGCAACCAAATAAACAAATTCTCAACACCAAAACCAACACAACACACAACAAAAATGAGCAATTTACACAAAATTGTAAGGGTCCACCCCTCGACCCCTCACCACAATTACAACAAAAATTCCCTGCGCTCGTCCTACTTTATAACACAACACTATTCACTACTCAATTCTGCAGTCACAAAAAAAGAGGTGGATTGCAGCATATTTGACCTACCTCTGAAATGATGAGTGTTGCAGGAAAGAAACTTCACAAAATGTTCTCTCTGTTTCATGGACATGAAACAGAGAGAGGACATGCAGTGAAGCTGGTCGTGCTGGTGGGCCTGGAGAAAAGCTACTGGACATGAACAATGTTAATTCATCCTCGCCAGAGCACGGAGTATGGATGTAGATTTGTCTTCTCCAGAGCTGCTGCTTGCCCAAATGATGGGTATTTTGTGGCCCTGGTAGGGGAGAAGGCTCTGTGTGATGGATTTCCCAGCCTCCTTTGACACTTGATGGAGTGAGAGGGGCAAGAGGGGTGCCACAGAAGGGTGGGGTTTGCATCAAGGATGGACAGGGCTCGGAGCACCCAGGTCTGGTGAGAGGACTCCCTGCCTATGGTAGAGGGTTTGGGACTGGATGATCTTTAATGTCCCTCCCAACCCATACCACTTGATGATTGTTTGATAGACAGCCTTCCCTTGGGCAGATCTAGAGGAGTTTGAGCTGGCTGGACACCCAGTGCTGTGCCTGCTGGGAGCAGGATGTGGATGGCCCTGTCTGCTTCTGCTGCACCATTAAAACCTGGTTTAATTTGTGCTGGCGTGACCCTTCAGACCTGCGCAGCCTCCAGTTTGTTTTTTAAAGAGCTAAGACAGGCCTCGGCGTTGCTTTTGCAGTCTCTGTGCTCCATGAACTGCTTGAAATGCAGCCAAAAGTCTCGAGCAGACTGTGCTTGTCCCAAGTGTGCCAGGAAACAAGCGGGGAGGACGTGCTTCTCCCTTAACCTTGACTCCTGTCCTCTGCTCCCGGGTGGATCTGATTCACCTGCACATTGAACACAGCACAGGCAACGCTCTCCTTCAATGCGGGAAGCAGGAGAAGAAGTTATGGCCCCGTAACTTCCAGTTGAATAGCTTGGAATCACCCCGATTTCCCAGCCTCAGCTGAGAGGGGAGCCCACACCGCCGCAGTTTATGAGCCATGGGAGAGCACAGTTATTGCTACAATCGTCTCAGCTGCACACCAGACAAAGCTGAAGGCTGCTACCGAGTGCTTTCAGAGCTTTCCAGGGGAAAAATGAGGGATTGATGCAAGGCCCAGCACAGTCTTGGCCTCGGATCAGAGTCAGGCAACTGAGAGCGCGGCACAAACCATCATGTGTGTGGAACCTGTTGCTTCTCTTCAGGGAGAATGGCCCTCCCTGCTCACGAGGACCTAGCACAGTGCCAAAGAATTCCATGAGGGATAGCTTGGAGATGGAGGAACTCTCCCAGTTCCTGCCCTGTTTGCTCTTCCTCCTCTCCTAAAAGTGGGAGAAAGGCATCATGTTCTTTTCACCGTGGTGTTTTCTTGGAAATCTTTTGGAGATGGTCCCTCTCAGTGGCTCCAAACAAGGGACTGTGGGTACCAGGAGTGTCTGCTGTTCCTCCTTGTGCTGAGGGACACATGGAGCTGGTTGTTCTTGCCACCAAGGCTTCTCCCTGCCTTTCCAAGAGCCCTCACTCTCTTTGGAATGGGATTGTTCCTCATCCCAGTGTGTTGGCAGCTCTGCCTGCACTCTATTCAGCCCAGCGCTATCTCTTTTAGATCCTGCTCTGGGTCTTCACAGCTTTGCTGAGGGAAACTGGCTTTTCCTCTCTGGTTTGACTGTGGCAGCTCTTTGATGTCCATGTGGGAACACTGGGAGTTTTGAGCCCAGGCTTGGCCCTACTGCCTGTAGCAGAGCCAAAGGGAACTTCACTGAATCCCAGATTGGTTTGGGTTGGACAGCGCCTTTGCCCACCCAGTGTCACCCCTGGCATGGCAGGGACACCTCCCACTGTCCCAGGCTGCTCCAAGCCCCAAAGTCCAGCCTGGCCTTGGGCACTGCCAGGGATCCAGGGGCAGCCACAGCTGCTCTGGGCACCCTGTGCCAGGGCCTGCCCACCCTGCCAGGGAACAATTCCTGCCCAGTATCCCATCCAGCCCTGCCCTCTGGCACTGGGAAGCCATTCCCTGTGTCCTGTCCTTCCATCTCTTGTCCCCAGTTCCTCTCCAGCTCTCCTGCGGTCCCTTTAGGCCCTGGCAGGGGCTTTGAGGTCTTCCTGGAGCCTTCTCCTCTCCAGGCTGAACAATCCCAACTCAGTCTGTCTCCAGAGCAGAGGGGCTCCAGCCCTTTTAGAATCAATGCCAGGCAACTGAACTGCTCTGTGTGAGTGCAAAGTTTGTAGGATTTTTTTTGCTTTGGGTGTCCCTGCTCAGGAGTGCCTTCAGTGTCCCTTGCTGCTGGCCTTGTTCTTTGTCTCAGACCATATATAAAATATATAGACAGATATTGCATATAATCCCTGAAAAATGTGCTTTTCTTTGTGCGAATGACAACCCAGTGGCAGTGCAGATCCATCCTTTAGATCCCAATCCGAGAGTCTGGTGGGGGATGAAGAGAGGCTTCTGTGCTCCCCAACTCCACATCCCACCCACACGACTGGGATGAAATGAACTGATGAGAGAGATGACTTCTCCCCCCATCATTAGGATGCAAGTGTTTGCTGAATGTGCCAGATGTTTGGCTTTCATTATCTGGAGGTTTTTTCCTTTCCAGCTCTAGTGAAAGGGAAGCCTGAGCAGGTCCAGCGGAATTCTAAACAGTTTCCTGTGTGAACGGAGAAAGCAGCATCCTTAATGAACTGCACAGGGTGACAGTGAGTCCAGCTAATGAATGCTCTGTCCCTGTTACTTTAGAGAGATGGCCGAGTGACATTTCTTTCTGATTTAGGAACTCTGAGTCCGCATGGATTATCCAAATCAGAAAGGCTTTATTTTAATGTTTTATTTTATACACCTTCTTCTTTACAGTCATATTTCTGAGCTATTCAGAACATCCTACTGTTCTCTATGTGTTAACAGTTTAAGGAAACATCTTTACAAACAATTTCTGTTACTACTCTGGAGAAATTCAGTGAACACTTTTTCACAGCACTGGAATCCCAGGATGTCTTAGGTTGGAAAATCCCTCCCAGCCCACAGAGTCCCAGCTGTGCCCCGTGCCCACCTTGTCCCCAGCCCAGAGCACTGAGTGCCATCTCCAGCCCTGCCTTGGACACCTCCAGCCATGGGCACTCCAAAGCTCCCTGGGCAGCCCCTGCCAAGGCCTCAGCACCCTTTCCATGGAGAAATTCCTGCTGCTGGCCAAGCTGAGCCTCCCCTGGCCCAGCCTGAGGCCCTTTGCCCTTGTCCTGTCCCTGTTCCCTGGCAGCAGAGCCCGACCCCCCCTGGCTGTCCCCTCCTGGCAGGGACTTGTGCAGAGCCACAAGGTCCCCCCTGAGCCTCCTTTGCTCCAGGCTCAGCCCCTTTCCCAGCTCCCTCAGCCTCTGCTGGGGCTCCAGCCCCTTCCCCAGCTCCTGCCCTGGACACGCTCCAGCCCCTCCAGGGCTCTCTGGCCATGAGAACTGGACACAGGACACAGATGTGATTTTACCAGTGCCCAATACAGGGGGACAATCACCTTCCTCCAGTAGTGTTTTATTAAAAGCACTGGTTTGTGAGGATGGAGTTGCTGAACTCTGGGTTGTAACCAGTTAGGACATGCCTGTTCAGCTGGATTGTGTGAAATGTGACTTACTGCTTTACCCATTACTGGAGCCGAGAACCTACTGGAAGTAGGAAAGGCCGGAGTTGATTGCCTTGATTCAAATGCAAGTTGCATTTTACAAGAGATGAACCTTTAGAGCTGTCCTGTTTTTCTTCAGGATTCTGCTCTTCCAGTCTCGAGGTGAGACCATGGCCAAGGCTTTTTCCTGGTGCTGGAAGCAAGGAGGTTATTGTGAGTGAGGCTGTGGAATGGTTTCATTTGGAAGGGATCTTAAAGCCTGTCCTGTCCCACCCCCTGCCATGGGCAGGGACACCTTCCACCATCCCAAGTTGCTCCAAGACCCATCCAACCTGCCCTTGGACACTTCCAGGCATCCAGGGGCAGCCACAGCTTCTGTGCCAGGGCTTCCCTCCCTCAGAGGAATGAATTTTTTCCATCCATCTACTTCACACAAGCTTTGTGAAGATGAGATCATCCAAGACGCCGCGTGTGTTCCTTGAACAGGATCTGATGCCTTTCCACCAGGATGAGAGGATGGCACTTCAAATTCTCTCTGAAAGCCTTTCCTCCCTATTGTGCCAGCATGGCTTTGTCTATGTGGGTCTTTAGAGAGCTGCTTCTCCCCCAGGAGCAGGGAAAACTGATATTTTTGTGTTGGATGTACTGAACTGGTGTGTGGGGAGGTGCCCTCACCGCCTGTGATTTCTCCCTCCTCTGTTCCACAGCAACAAAGAGACTCAGAGGTGGCAAATTCATCACTTGGAAAGCAAATTTGAGGGGATCAGTGTTCCCATTCAGTGCATCCTTTAGGGAAGGCTGGCTGGAATCACTGCAGTGCAGCACCATTTCTCCCCGAATAACTGGAGGAAATTAAGAGTACTTTGAAATATAACGTGTCAGAAAATGATGAGGCCTCCAGCAGTGTGAGTGCAGGAATCTTATCTGTGCCTGTCTCATAAGTCAGAGCTCCTGGAACAGCTCTGTGCAGCGTCCAGCTCAGCTCCCCAGTCTCCCAGACCAGCTTCATTAAGAACATGACATTTTAATGCACTCCAGTGGGTTTCCATAACTTGGATCAGACTGGGTACGAAATAGCGAATCAATGAAGGTCACTTTGGTGTGGAGGTGACACTGCCAGGCCTGGACGTGGTGGATCCTCACTGTGCCTGCTCCTCAGAAGCTCCATGGTTTGAGATAGTTATGAACTCCAATCCTTTTTGTCGGGAAGCTGCAACTTCAGGAAAGGTTGGACTCAATAATCCCTGGGGTATTTCCCAATCTGTGATTCCCTGAAGGGAATTTGGTCCTTCAGATTTTCTCCAAGGCACGTGTGCAAGTGTTTGGATTGAACAAAAGCAGGAGGACACAAAAGGGAAGGGCAGTAAACATGAAAAGAAAGGGAAGAAAGGGAAGTCATGGAGGATGGGGGCAGAAAGAGAAGTTAAACCTGTGAAATAAACACAAAGGCAGGCTGGGCTCCATGGATGAATTTTATTCCTCCATAGGAATGTTGTGAGGTTCACAGCATGTGGCTGCTGGAAGCTAGATGGGAATTGCCCGGAATTGGAATGATTTTGTTTCATTATCTGTTTTGTAAATGACAGGAAAGCCATCAGGTTCACCCCATGTTCACAGTAATCCATTTCCCTTTTAAGGCCGTGTTTTGGAATGTGTTGACTGTGTTGAGATAAGAAGTGGAAAGAAAATTCAGTGTTTAGTGTCCAATATATGTAATAAATGCCGGAGTATTTACTCTTGTCTGAGGGGAACTGAAAGGGAGTTTATTTAATGCTTTGAAATCCATCTCTGCTATTGACCCAAATCAGCTGGCTCCGAGTCCTCAAGTGGTTTTTAAGTCTTAGAGTTAAAATATAAAATACAAAACCTTTCAGAAATAGCAAATGTTTTGTAAAATATTCTAATTTCAAATATATAATCTTTATTACCATGTAATTGATGCTGCTTACTTTGAGCAGCTTCTTCACGTGGTGCGAAGACCTCACCCCTCTCTCAAAAAATCATTTGGGAACTGGAGGGTTCTTTTTGTCTGGTGGAAGGAGAACTTTATCAGCGGTATTGGTTTCATGTCTCAGATGCAAACCCCAAGAAATTTGGGTTCATGCGTTCTCACAGGAGTTCGGGAAAAAAGAGGATGGGATTCTGCATTTTGGAACTAATTAGTCCTATGAAATTCATGGAAAACTGCATTTTTCTTGAAAAATGTGTATTACAGGAAGCACCATAACATCTGTTGCTTTCCAGAAGAGGATTTTAGAGCAATTACTGCCATTTCTTTAAAAAACTATTCCCCTTCTGCTCAATTACTAACAGTGAAGTATCATTAAATAGACAAATTCCTTGAAATGCAACTCAATGATTTTTAGTGATATTGAGGGTTTGAGAATATATAAGAATAAGGATGAGCTTAAGGGAGAGGAAAAGCCAATAAAACTGCAGTTTATTCTTACATGCTGCACACTTGTTATAAATTTCTGGCTTGCAGTTAATTCATCATATTCAGTAATCAATATGTTATAAAATAAACGGAGAAAAGCTGGAGCTTTGGCAAGTTTTGGAGAGGCCAACTAAATTTAAGAAGGGAACCTGAGTGTTTATTACAGGAATAGATGGAGTATTTCAGAACACGCTGTTGAGTAGGGACGTGGGGCTTTATTTCTGAGATGCTCAACATTAATACGAGTCATGAGCATATTTAAATTATTGATTTAATATTACGCCTTATGTACCTTGAAACGGAGTTACTTCTGTGATGAGTGCTCTTCATTCTTGCTGCATGAATTATTCCCAAGGTATTGACGGGTTTTGGGGAGGAAGGGAAGGGCTGGGGGCTCCTGATTTTGTTTAAAGGGTAGGTCTGGGGTGAGTGCTGGCCCCAGGAGCGTTTCAGAGCTCTTCCCCTGCTGTGAATCATCCCACTTACTGCTCTCCAAGGCTTTGCCTTTGCTCCCAAAGGTTTTATTACTGCAGCTGTTGATGTTTTGTGTCGTCCAGGCAGGAGAACTGCAGGATAACCCTCTCCTCCAGGGCAGGTGGGAGTGCAGGTGGCTCCATGTTCTGTGCAATTGTTTTCAGTGATTCTACAGTAAAAATTCCTGGAGAAATGAGGAGCTCCAGGCTGTTGAGCCCGAGGTTTTGTAGAGCCTCTGCCCTCTTTATAGGAGTAGCAGTCCTTCACCTTGAAAACATTTCTCTTCTCAGCCTTTAAAGGCATTAGGCACTGATGGATTCTGTGCCACAGCATTCCTATTGTCTCTTCCAGGCCCGGAGTAGTGCTGATGGAACTCCTGGCGTGATTCTTACTCTTACATCTCAGCACTTTTTATCCATTACTTTTATTTCTTTTGTGACCCTTAAAGAGTTTTGAAATGAAAGTAAATACTCCATCCTCCATAGGGAATGGGAATATTTCCTTGCTGCTTCCCAACTTATTGTTCCCTCCCAAGCAGGGAGCCCTGGAGGGGCTGGAGCGTGTCCAGGGCAGGGCAGGAGCTGGGGAAAGGGGCTGGAGCCCCAGCAGAGGCTGAGGGAGCTGGGAAAGGGGCTCAGCCTGGAGCAAAGGAGGCTCAGGGGGGACCTTGTGGCTCTGCACAAGTCCCTGCCAGGAGGGGACAGCCAGGGGGGGTCGGGCTCTGCTGCCAGGGAACAGGGACAGGACAAGGGCAAAGGGCCTCAGGCTGGGCCAGGGGAGGCTCAGCTTGGCCAGCAGCAGGAATTTCTCCATGGAAAGGGTGCTGAGGCCTTGGCAGGGGCTGCCCAGGGAGCTTTGGAGTGCCCATGGCTGGAGGTGTCCAAGGCAGGGCTGGAGGTGGCACTCAGTGCTCTGGGCTGGGGACAAGGTGGCCATGGGGCACAGCTGGGACTCTGTGGGCTGGGAGGGGTTTTCCAACCTAAAACATCCTGGGATTCTGAGGTTGGTGTATGAAATTCCAACAGGAAGAATGATTGTAGACATCTGCAATGTCTTTGGTGATCTCACAGAGAACTCAGTCTGAGCTCAGTCCCCCCTGCCCTGGGCAGGGACACCTCCCACTATCCCAGGCTGCTCCAAGCCCCAAAGTCCAGCCTGGCCTTGGGCACTGCCAGGGATCCAGGGGCAGCCACAGCTGCTCTGGGCACCCTGTGCCAGGGCCTGCCCACCCTGCCAGGGAACAATTCCTGCCCAGTATCCCATCCAGCCCTGCCCTCTGGCACTGGGAAGCCATTCCCCCCTGTCCTGGCACTCCAGACCCTTGGATATTTTCTGTCTCCATCTTTCTTGTAGCTCCTTCAGGTCCTGGAAGGAATAATAGAGTTTCTTGTGATGGCTTTAGTCAAACATGAACATTTCATGGTGTCCATGGCTGCACTGGTGCACTTTTCCCTTCTTTTTCTACTTCCCGAGATGGGGATGCAGCTTTGGGGAGAATCTTGCAGTTGTACTTCCAAGGAAATGTCTGGGTAAGAGGAATCCTTGAGATGGAGTTAAGGAGGCAGCTGAGTGGATGGGCTTCCCTTGCTGTTCCCTCAGTGAGTTTTGCAGGATGGGCTGTTGAAGGAGATGCAGCTCAGCAATTTCATCTGTAATCTCACCCTGCAGCTTCCAGCCTGTGTGTCCATGTGAGCTGGGCAAACGCAGCCTGGTGGGACAGGGGCTGGAAAAGGAAGAGGTTTTTTGAATGTAAATAAATACAGCAATTAAATCATTGTTTTGCAAAAACACCTTTTCAGGCCAGTTTCAAAGATTTGAAGCCATCCCTTTTGAAGCATTAAAAATGTACCTCCCATTGGCTCCTCATCTTTGACTGATGGAGCTTTCCCAATGGAAGAATATTCCAATGGAGCATTCTTGTTACAGACAAGAGCAATGTGGGCTCTTGCTGTAAATGACAAGCTTAATCAATCTGAGGATGCAATTTATCTAATTACAACTGGAGATTATTAGGTTTTTTAGGTAATCCTTTAAATTAGATCAGAAACAATTTTGATGATGCCTTCCAAATGGAATTTAGTTTTCTTGCCTGGAAAAATGAGAGGTTCTGTTGGCCCACAAGCTGCTCTCAGATATTGCTGTTGCATTTCCACATGCTGGAGCTCCGGAGGAAATTTGATACATTTATTTTTAAGGCAATATGTGTTGTTCCAAGCACTATGCCCTGTATTTATATGAAGTTCTGGAGTGAATCTTCTATTTGGATGTTGCCAGGTGGCTCTGTGGCTCACAGTGGAAGCAGGTGGTTAAATCCTTGTTCTATATCTGTGCACAGCAATCTGAGAAGCTCATTTGGAAACCCTTCAGTTCCTGAACTCTGTCTTTTGTTATTTTTCCTTCCAAGGGGGTTCCAATTTTGCAGGAAAATTATTTTGATGAATTCAACAGGGTCTCCTCCAAGGTGGGAGTGGGGAGGGCACAGCAAGGATGGCAGCAGGGCCAGTGCCTCCCCCTTCACCTTGTGCTCCCCTCTCTTCCCTTTGCTCTAAACACCCAAATTCTCTCCCTGAGATGGTTTTAGGCTCCAACAACAGCTTTTGCTTCCTTCCAGCATCTCAGTGCACTTCATGCAATATACAGCAGACTCCTGTTTATAGCCATGCTATTTTTCTTGGCTGGATCTGAGTGCAAACTGCATTTCCATTTCAGCACTTCGGATCCCCTGTTCCCCCTGCTCCCCTTCTGCCTCCTTAGGATCTGGTTTTGGTGTTGGTGAGTCCTGTCTTGGGTTCCCACCTGGGAGCTGGCTGCAGTTGTGGGAAAACATTTAGACCAGCTCCTTCCTTTGCTCACTTTTCAGTCATATTGACATTTAATCCAATTTATCTGGGCTTTTTTTTATCCCAAAGTGAGTTCTGCAGATGGTAATCACAACATCCTGCAGTAGTGAATCCTCCTCCAGGGTTCAGACACCTTCTTCCTCCCCCTAATTGGGACTGGAATTCAAAGAGTGCTGCAAGAAGGCCATGGCTGGGGTTACCACAAGCTCACTTTTCCCTGTGTGTTACTCAGACAGTGGGGGTTGCACTTAAAAGAGAGAAAAGAAAGAAAGAAAAAATGAAATAAACCCCGTAGATGCTGCTGCTACAGCGTCTTATCTGCGAAATGAAGATAGTTGCACATCTTTTGGCTCTTGTCCAACCTGTTGGTAAGAAATGGAACCCGTTTTTATCTGCGCTGTCACTAGTTTAACTTGGGAACTTTGCGGGTTTTTTTTTTTCTTTTTGGTCAGGTGTTGATGTCACATAGGAAGCAGGTGTTTCAGTAAATGCTGCTTTGCCTTTCAGTAAATCCTGTTTTGGCAGGATTTTCTCTTGAAGATCCAGCAATGTGGAATCGTGCTTATTTTGGTGTTTCTGAGACCACTGGGCACTTAAGTACCAACTGATTTTGGCCTGGATGCTCAAATACCTTTTTTTAGAGAGATGGCTGCACATTCCCTAGAGTTTTTACCATAGGTTATTTATAAATTCTTGAATTTCCTTGTAAGTTTGCCTGAAAAACCAACGGAGGAAGATGAGCTGCCTTCCTCCTTCAGTCCTTGCAGTCACCTCCCTGAGGTCACTCTGCTTCCTCTGCTGGAGCTGTTTGGGTTTAGAATTCTGGGTATTCTTTATGAAAACCCCCTTTGCTGCACAGGTAGGGGTGGTAGCTTCCTCAGGGCTGTTCAGTGCAGCCTGAGCCTCAGCTGCTGCCCATCTCCTCCCAGTTTGAGGGTTGGAATTGTTACTGGGAAGAGCTTTGGAGCTGGGAGTGAACCAAATCTGTGTAAGTGGCATTCACCTCAAAATATTGGGGTTTTTGGACTGCCTGCCCCATCAGGACTAACAGAAATTACATTTAACAATCCGTTGGTTTAGGAACTGTCAAAGTCTCCCTCACAAAACATCACCTGCAATTTTTCCAGCCCTTGTCTCCTGTGGGTCGCTGCAAAGGGGGATGCAGTTGTATGCTGGGTTAATCCTTAATTTTTCAAAAGTTACTACTCTGGGAGGGGCCTTTTATAAATGAGAGTTATTTAACAGCCTGTGAAGTGTTAGTTTTAGTCTGTAGTGCAGCGATATTGCTTAATCAGTTGCTCTATAAATTAATGAAGGCTTGATCTTTTCCCACTCTTGATACATTGCTTTTAGTAATCTCATTAAATCCCAAAGGCTGGGAAGAAACAAATTACAATTTTTCAGGATTTATGGGTTTGACATTTTGCAAATCCTGCTTTGTGTTCCCGTATTTTTGGACAGAAAGTTTTAACTTCTGTGAAACCAAATGATTCACTGACAAATTCCAAATACACCCCAAGTTGCCCTGAGGTTGTGGTGAGGACTCCTTTGGTGCTTTTCTCTGGGTTCTGAGTTCTTCAGCTGCTCAGCAGCTTCTGGTAATTGGTTAGTGAGGATAAAGCAAATATCAGCCATTTTCATTGAAGTCCAGATTTCCAGAGCTCCTTGCATTTAGGAACTGGGCCTGACTCCCATGCAGGCAGCTCAGAAAATGAGAATCTGCTTCATGGATGTTATAAAGGAAAATCCAAGTTAAATTGCTTTGTGCACACTCTCCACTGGAACAAATACATGAGCCTTCCTGGGAGAATTCACCTACTGAACTCTAGGAATGTTTTCCAGCATGAATTAGATGGAGAATACACACAGAGTCCAGCAGGCAATGCTTGGGGGGATTTATAGGGTAAATGTGGCAGAGGAAAAGGTGAAAACTGCTCCTTCAGCCTTTTGCCAGGGTGAGGCAGGAGCTTAATACAAAGGTTTAACAAGGCTGGGCTTAAATCCCTGCTTTTTAGGGCCTCAGACTTGGTGTGGGAGTGAAGTGGCAGACAGGTGATGTGCTCAGGAGTGAATTAATGTCCCAAATGTAAATGTTGCCATTTGTCAGAGTGATTATCTTGTCTTCTCGTTGTAAAACCAACAAGATGCTTTCAGAGGCTTTGGGGACAAGCCCGGAGGGAGAATCTAAAGGCAAACTTTCCATCCATGCTTTTTCAGTGCTGTCAAAGCAACATCCAAGATTTACAGACACCCCTCAGGTTTTTTGGGGCAGCTGGTTTCTCTGGTTTTGTCTGCTGAGAGTTGATCCTTCAGGCTCCTAATTTTCTTGTCCAGTTCCTGCAGGTTTTAAACTTTATTTCAAAGGAAGGGGACTGGGCAGGGAATAAAATGAGTGATATGAAGGACAGGTTTGCTTCCTTGGAGAGAAACCTGCTGGGCCAGGTGAGAATGGAATGACAGAAACCTGTGGCAGCTTCACTGTCCTCCTCTCCCCAAAAACCCCCAACCAGCTGTAATGTGCTGGAAAGTTTGGTAGGGCTCTGTCTGTTCAGCTGTGGGAGAAGGGAGGAGAAAGTCTGATATCTTAAAGCATGAGTTGGAAACCTGAATTCCTTCTGCTGGGAGGAATTTTTAAAGAATTTTTAAAAATTCCTCAAGTTTGGGTTCCTGCTGAAGTGTGGGGTTTGCTCTAATGGACAAGAAAAAGAAGTGGAAGACTTTTAAAAAAGATTTTGCCTCTTGGTTTTGTATGCATGAGAAAATCGAGGGATGTGAAGTGTTTGAGAGAGGGTTGAAATGCTGCTGTGCTTACCTGAGTTGAAATGCTAAGGGAAGAGTAAAATTTCTACTTGGAATAGTTCCTACTCTTATGAAAAGTGATAAGTTACCAGTTTCTGCATTCAAACCTTCTTGGGGCTTTTAATTTTTATGGAAAAAAAATGTGATAGCGCGAACAGAATCTAATTTAAGTCTTAGTAATGTAGGTCTGTGTTATCTGCTCTCTTTCTTGAGCTCTTAAGATCTCCTGTGTTATTTGTTACTCTAGCATGTGGCAATCACCCTTTGGAATACAAATGCAAAATTAAGCCCAGCTTGATTTGCATTTAGAATCGATAAATGTTGCTCAAGACGATGGATAAAAAATAAAAAGGAAACAGCAAACTCTTTTCAGTCTTTTCCCCTCCCAACCTGAAATTGTAGAGCTCAGACTTCAAAAGAGTTTGGACTCAACTTCTAATGAGCAAAATGAGATTGTTTCCAAACTTGTTTTTTTTCCTTCAGTTGCAAGCATGTGTTTGTTTGGCTTTTTTTTTTTTTTTTTTTTTTTTTTTTTAATTGGAGAATTGCAGAAGCAATTAAATGGTACCTTTCCTCTGGTTTTTTGATGTTCCTGTCTCATGTAGCTGAAATTTGGGTATCAGAGCAGGTTTTTTGTGGATGTAACTTGACAGAGAGCTTGTAAAAACTATCTAGAAAAAAAAAAAGAAATAAATTGAAGGGAGTTTCCTAGCTAGTGTTTTTTCTGCTTGCAGTTTAATTTTAAAAAAAGTGGTTTAAAATCCAAGGCACTGTATCCTATGAAAAGCATTTTCTCCAGTCTTAGTGGATATTTGAAATAGCTTCCCCATAGCTTCCCCTGACACGTTTGAGGGGGAGATATAGCTTCGATGGTTTGTTTGATGATTGAAACTTTAGAGTTTGGGATGGGTGAAATTTCCCTCTTGCTGGGCTGGAGCAGCCCTGGTTCTCAGGCTTCACTTCTGTGAGTGTGGGAAGTGTAGAGACAGCTCTTGCTGGGAGCATCAGTGTGAGTTTTAGTGGCATTTGCTGTGCATCTGAAATACTGGGGAAGCCCAGCGATGCTTGGGGTCACTGTGATTGCAGCTGGGATCAGCAGCAGAGACTTGGATGAGTGCAGTGGCTTGGAGATTTTTAGGAGTGAAGGCTTCAGGGTTTGCCATGACACCGTGGTTGCTCCAGGTCCCTGAAAAGAAGAACAACTTGAGCTGGCCATGGTGGGAGTCTGGGGGCACAGAGGAAGATGAAGCTCAGCTTCCAGCACTTCTCTGGGAATGCTGGAGTCTGCAGAAGTTAAAAAGCAGAATGCAGAGCTCCGTGCAACCCCCATGTGTATAAATCACCCCAAAGCACAGCAGGGCAATTCAGCAGCGTGGGGTTTGCTCAGAGAACACCACAGGAGACTGTTAGAAACGTGTGTTCATCAGGGGAGAGAGCTGCAGGAATTTCTGTAGGTAATTAGGTGAGTCTCAGACAACGCACATATGAGCTCCCACCAAAATGTGTTCTGTGAGAGCTTTTCAAACCTGCAGCTCTCAGACAACAGCACCAGATGGTGAGGTAATAGGAGAAAATCTGGCCATGTATTCCTTGTGTGCCTGAAAGCCTGGATAGTGTCCTGAAGGAAATGCAGTCTGCTCAGTGCAGCATATGTGTGCTTATAAACATCACCCAGGCTGTGCCTGGGAGCAGGGGCTGATGGCAGGGCTCATTCCCAACTCCAGCCCAAGTGCCTCCTCTGGGAAGGGTACAGGCAGCTGAAGGCTTGCTTTAAAAATTAAAACAAGGAAAAAAAAATCCTTGGTTACTTAGCCATTGTGCTGTCTGCTGGTTTATCATCAATTTGACCAAAGGGTTAATTGGTGTTCTAAGTCTTGAGTGGTTGATGCACCTGGTTTCCTCCTCAGGTGTCATAAATATGAGCCTAAATCTGATGAGCACATTAAAAGAAACAGCAATGAATTAATTCAGAATTAATATTCTTGTTGTGAACAGAACTTTATTTTGCTCTTGTGGGCTTCTTGAGTGTGTGTACCCTGATTTCTCCAAACAATAACTGCATTTATACTCTTCATTTTTCATGCACGGGTTATTGCTTTGTTGTAGCCAGACTTTATTAGTCATATTAATAAGAGAACAGTTTTGAAAAGGACATGAAACTTATTGAACCAATTTGTTTGTTCTGGCTTTTTTGTAAATTGTATTTTAAAGTATTGACTCGCAGTTATAGTGTATTTTTATTTGTTTGCCCTTTACTATTTAGTAAATACATTAGCATCAGCATTGCCAAAGTCAGCAGCTGGATGGATTTAACCCTTGGCTTCAGGTTTTTGAGGTTTTCACCTCATTGGCTTCCTGCCATACAGCTCTAAGGGTAAAACCCCAAAAGTGAGATGCAGCAGCTGGGTTGTGACCTTAATTGCAACATATTCTTAGCTGGCCTCAAAGAGTTTGCTCAGCCCTTCCTGGGGACAAGGCACAGGTTTGGGACCTTTGCACAGATATGAGGAGGCTGCTGTAGCTGAAGAGCTGCTCTGCTGATCAGCACCACCAGAGGTGCCTGCTTGGCTCCTGGATGTCTCCTTGGATCCTCATTGCCTCAGGTGTCTGAGGTGTGGTTTCCCTCCCCACTCCCTGGTCCTCCACTGCTTCCAAGCAGAGGCTTCTTGTAAGCAGACTTGAGCTTTCCTGCTCTTCTGTCAAATTTCTCTGAAACCAAAAGTCACCTTAAGGCATTGTAAATGCTGCTCTCGAGCTCGATTTTTGCAGGGCTGCGTTTTTTTTGGTTTTTTGTTTTTTTTTTTTTTTTCCCCCAGTTTTGAGGACTTGCCCAGTCCTTGCTCTTCTCAGGCTGAGTTTGTGGACTGGAAAAGCTGTTCTAAAATGTGGAAATTCATGAACATGAAGATTGCTGGGCAAGCTCAGGAATTCCGCCACACACATCCATGATTTTTGAAGGGGAAGATGGTTAGAGTTTGTCCTGCTCTTGCAGAGTTTTCCAAGCTAATTCAGGCTTGGAGCAACACAGCAACACAGGCTCAGGTGAGGTGGCTTCTGCCTCTTGCTTTGCTTACAGTAATTGTCACTCTGGGATATCCCTGCCACTGGAAGGTTCCCTATTTTCCCCATAAATTCCCACCACTGGTTTAGAGCTGGGGCATCAGATGTGCTGGCTTTGGTTTCTGGCTGAAAAAGAGAGATTGAAATATTGTTCTCTAATTGGATAAATTGGGGTTTGGCCGAGGTTGGAAATGAACTGTGAAATCCATGTAGATTGGATGGCATCACCCATCCCCCTCCAGCATTCCACAGAAACCTAATTAGTGCCTTTAAAAAGGAACATAATTTCCTCTGTTAGTTTAATCAGGGGGTTGTGGTTTTTTTTGCTTTTACTGGGAATAACAGGTTGTGAAAAGGAAATACCCATACGAGCGTTGTCTCGGATTTTATTTTGCACAAACCTAATTGAATCTGCTAATTTAAATCTCATGCAAGGAAGCTGAGGTAATAATAGTCCTCCTGCAAACTGTGTGGCAGGATTTGTGGATTTGTTGTTTGGATCTTCGTCCTTGTGGAAATAAGGTGCTGCTCCAGGAAAGGCAGAACGAAAAAAACATTTTTTTTTTCCCCCCAGCTCCCATCTGTTGGGTTTTAATATGGTTTTATTGATGCACTTCTTCAAATAGCATCTTGTGTTGGCAGTATGAAGTTGAGTCACCATCCCTGCAGGGATTTAAAGGCAGTGTGGAAGTGGCACAAGGGACATAGGTGGCCTTGTCAGTGCTGGGGGAAAGGTTGGACTTGGTGATCTTTGAGGCCTTCTTCAAACTGAAGCTGTTCTGGGATGTGATGCTGTAAGAATGCTGAAAACTGATGGTTATTTGAACGAAAAGATAACTTTAGGGGAAACCTTTGGAGTGGCTGTTCCTCCCACCTGTAGCAGTGGATGTCATGCTTCCTTCTCATCACAGATCCTACTTTTCAGGATCTTGTTACAGTTGTTCAGGTTGTTGTTACTATCTTAGTGTTATTTTGGAGTTCTCAGACCCAGCTGCTGTTTCCTTACAATATTTTTCCAGCCACCTTAATTTCCCTATAAATATTAATTCTTCAACTTGCATCTCTTTTTGAATTCTGATCCTGTGTTTTTTTTTTTTGTTTTTTTTTTTGGGGGGGGGGGAGGGGGTTGGTTTTTTGTGGGGTTTTTTTGGTTGTTTTGTTTTTGTTTTTTGGGTTTTTTTCAGGGTTTTTGAGAGTTCTTTGTCTAATGATCATTTGGATTACTGCACTTCTGGAAAGATCTTTGTGTCTCTGGGAGCTCTCAGCTGTGAGGACATTTTTTGCTTCAGATCTTGGGTTAAAGTAATTTTGGGTTGAAGAGGTTTTGGGTCTGTCTGCCCTGATTGGGAAAGTTCCTCTTTGTTTTAAGGCTCCTGGCTTTTGTGAGTAGCTTTACCAGTAAGATGACTTAAAAAAAAAAAAAAAAAAAAAAAGGGAAAATAAGAGAGGGGAGGAAAATACAGGGATTTTTTTTAAGAATATGTCATCCCTTGGAAAAGCAGTTGCTCACCAATGTGCAATCACATGCTTTAACCTCAGATTCATCCAGGTTTCTTTCCCATGGACTCACCACCTATCCAAGACCAGGCTAGATAGGGCTTGGAGCAACCCGGGATAGAGGAACGTGTCCCTGGGGTGAAACTGGATGAGTTTTAAGGTGTCTCCAACCCAAACCAACCTGTGTTTCCATAATACCACGTGTGAGGTAAGAGGAACGACTGCATTTCTGAGCGGAACTGATGCTCCCTGCACGAAGAGCAGAAACAGATGGCAAGTCCAAACTTCTCAGTATTTTCAGGAAAGGAAATATAAACGCCACAGTCTGTGCTGTCTCTGAGAGCTCGTTTGCTGTTCCTATAGATAATGCTTAAATTAAGCAGTGATCACTCTTGACACAAGCAAATATATAGCCCAGCCACTGCAGTGCAGGGGAATTTGGCAGGAGGGGATTTTTTTTGTGTTCATCAAAAGCACATCTCCTCCAGAAGGACAATAGTTTGTGGATGAAATGGGTTGGTGCTTGTGGAGGGGGATAAGATCTGTTCCTCTCTGCTGTGTCTGTTCTTGGCTTGTTGTGAGTGCACAGAGCAGATCTGAGCCTGTACCTTGCGTTTAATCAGAAAACCCAACCATCAGCTGCTTTATAGCTCTCATTTCCAGTTAATGTTTTGGGATGGATGTATCACCTGATAAATCTGCAAATAAAACAAAGCTGCTCCTTGTGCAGATGGGCAAAGCTCAACTAAACCTAAACACAATGTTTCAGATTATTGTGTTAAAAGAACCCTTTGGGTGATGATCCACATCGCTAAAATCCACAAACATTTGCTGCCAAGAGAAAGCTTTTTCTTTGGAATTCTGCTGGTTGAAAATACTGCATCTCCTCTCAATAATTCTCATGATTGTAAGATTTACAAATACAGTAGGTGCGTATTAGAGGAGAAATGGTTGAAACTTAGAGATTAAATGGAAGGGATTATTATTTTATGGGGTCTGCATTTAATTTATACATGTAACTCTTTTGGAGCAGGAGAGACAGATTCCCAGCAACAAAGGCATTTATTAATTTCAGTGGTTGTTTTTTCTTCCTTGCAGCCTTTGGAGGTTTGATTTGGTGCGGTGGTGACACTGTTGTGTTGTTCATATTCATGAGTTGCCTCACTGGGAACACATTCAAACAGCCTGAATTATCTTCTCCTGTGCATTGTGTTCTGGTGAAGGTTTCTCTTAAGTTCTCACTCCTGAATGTCCACCAGAAGAGTTGTGTTCCTTTCTCAGAGGCTCCCAGGCTGTCAGAGGCTGCAGGAGCTGGGTGGGCACCTGGTGCCAGCTCCGTGCTCCAGCAGGGCCATCCCAGAGCACAGGGCACAGCATTGTGTGCACACAGCTCTGCCCCAGCCCCAGGGAGGAGCCCCCCGGGCTGTGTGGACAATGTGCTCAGGGCTGGGCACCGCCCAGGGAAGAAGTTGTGCCTCCTGTGCAGGGGGAATTGCTGGGCTCAGGCCCTGCCCGTGGCTCTGGGGCCATTGCTGGGCCCCCTGGGCAGAGCCTGGGCCCTGCTGGGAGCCCTCCCTGCACACAGGGACACCCAGGGCTGGGGGCCCCTCTCCGCTGGGGCTTCTCTCCAGGCTGAGCAGCCCCAGCTCCCGCAGCCTTTCCTGGGCACCCAGATGCTCCGGGCCCTCGCTCGGCTCCAGCAGCTCCCTGGCCCTGCCGTGCTGAGGATCCAGAGCTGGACACAGCGCTGCAGAGGTGCCTCCAGGGCTGGGCACAGGGCCCCCAGCCCTCCCTGCCCTGCTGCCAGCGCTCCTCCTGCTGCCCCGGGATCCCACTGGCCTCCTTGGCCCCAGGACACTCTGCTGGCCCAGGGACAGCTCCGTGTCCCCCAGGAGCCCCAGGACACTCTGCTGGCCCAGGGACAGCTCCGTGTCCCCCAGGAGCCCCAGGACACTCTGCTGGCCCAGGGACAGCTCCGTGTCCCCCAGGAGCCCCGGGACACTCTGCTGGCCCAGGGACAGCTCCGTGTCCCCCAGGAGCCCCGGGACACTCTGCTGGCCCAGGGACAGCTCCGTGTCCCCCAGGAGCCCCGGGACACTCTGCTGGCCCAGGGACAGCTCCGTGTCCCCCAGGAGCCCCAGGACACTCTGCTGGCCCAGGGACAGCTCCATGCCCCCCGGGTCATTCCTCACAGAGCTGCTCCAGTAGCTCCCTCCCAGCCTGTCTGGTGCCTGGGGCTGTTCCTGCCCAGGTCAAGGCTTTTCCTTTTACTCTTTCTCTTCCTCAAGACTCCTGCACCTTGATGGTAATAACCCCTGTAAGGGAATGCAGGTTGCAGGATCCACAACTGTGATTGGTGGCGAAGTGACAATGAACGAATGAGGAAAACAGAACCTTATGATGCGCCTCACCTTCATCTCTGTTGTCCTGTACCTATGTTTTGGATTTCTTAGTGTAATATTTTTATCACACTTTCCCTCTCAGGAAATACTCAGAATATTCCTTTTTTACTGAAAAAGCTCTTTGGTTGTTCCCTCCTTCAAGCATCCAGCATTGGGATTTATACTGAATCTGGATGTGCTGAGATTTTTGTGTCTTTTCTTTTTTCCTTTTTTTTCCTTTTTTTTTTTTTCTTTTTTTTTCTTTAGTGTTTTGCTTTGAGATGCAGAATTAAAAACACATGGGATGTTTTCCCTCTCTGAGGTTTGTTGTTTCCTTTTTTTCCCCCAGTGTGTTTGGCTATTCTGTGTATATTTGGGAAGAACTGCATCATAGTAGTAGAGACCTGTTCATATGACTTTGGCTGGACCAGTTTCAGTGAAAACACTCCTGGATACAAATATTTACTGTCGTGAGGGTTGTAGCTTTAGCCTGATGTGGGTTTACAAAAATTGTAGTTCGTAATTAAAGAGTAGCAGTGTATTGGGTGGAATATAACTATGCATAATAAAAAGCAGGAATTTTGGCCACTGGGTTACAGCTGAAGAGAGGATTCTCCACTTTCTGTTTAGCTGTGTCAAAGGTTTATGTGATTTTAGGGGTTTTTGGTATTTGGGGTTTTTTTTGCTCTCTTTCTGCTGGTTTATTGTTTATAATTTGGTTTTTTCTGATTAGATTGGTAGCTTTGATGCCCGAGGAAATGACAAAACCTTTCTAAGGCTTCCTTGTAGATCCCTGCATTAATGCATGACAGAGCCAGAAATTTATTGTTAGTTTTTATTACTAACAGACAGGTTCTGCTCAAAACTTTGCCTTGGTTTTCTGCCCTTTACCCTTCCTAGAGATGAACCTTCAGCACATTATTCCTGGATTATCATTAAGGAAGAGCAGAATTCTGGTGGATGTTCCTGTAGGAGAAGGGAATGCAGGTGACCTCACCCCTGATAAGTAAGAGCTGTGTTAATTACCCAATGCGGCCTCACCCCTGATGAGTCACGGCTGTATCCAATAAGGGTGAGTGAGATAAAAGAGGGGGTTAGGTGGTGGGGGAGGATCATAAAGGAGGAGGGACCTTGTGAAAGAGGGAACAAGTGGATCATGGAGGAGGAGCAGGATCCCGAGGAGAGAGAATCACTGCTGTGAGGTCAGTGTGGGTGTACAGTTAGAGCCTGTTGCTGGAACCTGCAGTCAGAGTCTGCACACTGATCCCTGCAGTCACAGTCTGGCTGGGTAAAAGCCTGCAGTCACAGTCTGCACACTGATCCCTGCAGTCACAGTGTAGCTGGGTAAAAACCTGCAGTCAGAGTCTGCACACTGATCCCTGCAGTCACAGTCTAGCTGTGTAAAAGCCTGCAGTCAGTCTGCAAACTGATCCCTGCAGTCAGAGTTCAGCTGGAAATAACCAGCAGTCAGAGGCTGCAAGGGAAACCTCCAGTAGGAGCTTGCTGCAGCCAGAGTCAGTGAATAGTTGGAGTCAGGATGGCTGAGCTGTGAAGAGGAATAAACCAGGACCCTCTTCATGCTGAGCACATGTGATAAACAAGTCTGTGTCTTGGCTCATTTCTACCCTCTAACAAGAGGGCTGCCACAGGCTTTCTCCTGCCTTACCAGGCTTTTATTCCTGGAAGTGCTGGGTTGGAATCACTGATTGCCTGTAATCTCTCCACCTGGGCCAGTCTCCAGCAGCTATGGCGGCAATGCTTTGCTATTTCAGGGTTCTCTAAATGTCCGTCAAGTGTGTTGTAAGCTTCAAACAATTGGGAAGAGGGAGTGAGTTTGCTACAATCCTTGTTTGCCAGACTCATCAGGCTGTTGAGGTGAGGAGGAGCTGGAAATTAGGCTGTCTAAATTAGTGTTGAAGGATATGAAAAGGTTGAAGGACGGGGTAGAACAGGCAAATGGGAACATTGACAGCTCCCTTTGAATACCTGGGAGTTTCCCATCATTGTTGCTGTTATTCAGAGCTACAATGTTATATTTTATTATAAAACGTTAACAATAAACTGTGGAGCTCCAGCAGCCTTTGCACAAGCAGAAAAAGTAATTAGCAGGGTGATCTTTTTGATGCAGGTTGTTTGGGGTTTTTTGGGGGGTTTTTTTGGGTTTTTTTTTTGGTTTTTTTTTTTCTTAGTACTTGAGGGCCTCATTCTTGCAGTCAGATGTGGAAGAAAATAAAATGTCTGCAAGCCAAAATTGTTGATGTTGAAATTGTAAACAGGCTGTAAATATTTGACTGAAGGTATCAACCATTGTCATAACCTGACAAGGGATATTATCAATTTTGCCTTGCTTTGAAACAATTTTCAAATATATATCTTTGTCAAACATCTTGTCCTTGGGCAGCAGGAGTTACTGTGGGCATTGCTTCAGCAATAGGTTTGGGATTTGTATTTTTTAAATTGTTTTGTGGGTTTTTTTCTTTTGTTTGTTTGGATTTTTGGGGGGGGGCATGTTGATTGGTTGGTTGGTGGGGACTTGGTGTTGGTGGGTGGCTGATATTTTGATGAGATGAGGAAAACAAAGATTTAGATGATGTATTAAATTACAAGGGTGCTGAGAGGGCTGAGAAGCCAGAGGGTAAATAAGGTTTGTAGGGCTGTGCATGATAAATCAAATATGATAATGAATTCAAGATTTAGAAGGGGAAAATGATACACAGTTTGCATGATAATGCAGGTCACAAGCAGTACTTTTACTTTCAAATGTTGATTAGTTAAGCAGTTTTTAAAAATGATGTTGCATCCATGTTTGGGAACATCTTGTCAGCATCTGTTTAGGGTTTGTTTCATAATTTCTCCAAAGGGACATCAAATGGAGGGATTCTGTTGACTAAATTACTGCAGGCTATTAGTTATGCTCTTGAAATATATTATTACAAATGTAAATAATAGTCATCAGCTACAAGTGCATTGCTCCTCTTACAGGCTGGCTTATTAAAAAAAAGATTGTGAAACTCCTCTGAATCTTCAGCAGAAGAATTGGACTAGTTTTGTGTTTTCTTTGGGGAGGTGGGACATGGTCAATGATTGTGGCGCAGGACAGAGGCGGGACCTGCATTTTTCTCTTAATGGCTCTAATTCTTCATTCCTTTTCTTTCATTGAAGCAACATTTCCTTCATGAAATCTTCCAACCTTCTCCAGTCTCTGAGTTCAGCCACTTCTCCTGCTGTTTTCTGGAAGGCTGAAGGGGAGGCCATTCTGATGGCTGAAGTTTGAGGCATGAACATGGAATAAGATGGTTTTTCCCTGAGGTCCCCATGAGTAGACCCAGGTGGCGCTGAGTTAACTGGATGGATTGGTGTCCCTTGTGCTCCTTGCTGCTGGCAGGCACAGGACAATTCTCTCCACCTGAGGGGAGAACACAGGGAGCATATGTGCCTCAGACGAAACCACTCAATTTGTCTCCTTTGGCCACACTTTGTTTTGGGCTGAGCTTTCCAAGATTGTTTTCCTTCCTGACCAGGAGAACAGATGGAGAGCTGTCTTGTGACAGTCTGTCCTGCATTTTCCCTCACCACTCAGTACCTCAGTGTGTATGGGATGTGCAGAGCAGGGCTGAGGAGTGGGAGATGAGATCCATTGCTGGGAAAGGGGCTGGTCATGCTGTTACAGCCATGATTGCCACCAATCTCCTTGATGAAAATAAGCAAAGGCACATTTGCTGACTCTCCAGCCTTTCCCACCAGTTCTTTCTGAATCATCAGCTTTTGAAAAGAGCAATAAAAATTGTGCAGAGTTCTTGCTTTCACAAATAATCACCTTCAAGTGTCACAGTTGTCATCTCTATTCCCTCACAGAATCACAGAGCAATTTGCAGTGGAAGAGACTTTAAAGTCCATCCCATCCCATGGGCAGGGACACCCAGAAATCCAGAGATGTCTTCACCTTCGAGTTGCTTTGGGAACACCTGGATGGTTTTTTACTTAAACCTGAAAATCCCCTGTTGAATTCTTAGCAACTGGAAACAGTAAAAATGTGTTTCCAACTTAGAGTGAGTAATATTACTCTCAATTGTTTTGTTTCTGGACTCAAAAAGATTGTGGAATGCATCTGAATATTCAAAAGAAGAATTGGGCTGGTTTTGTATTTTCTCTGTGAGGGCAAGCTGGAGGTGATGCCTGGTCAGTGATTCTGGTGGAGGACAGAGGAGGGACCTGAATTTTTCTCCTCATGGCTCTCATTCTTTATTCCTTTTTCCCCACTGAAGCAACATTCCCCTCATAAAAGCTGGATTTCTTTTTCATAACCATAAATTGCAAAATAGAGTAAATTGTGTTTTCTCTCTGACCTCACTTTGTGGAATGAGGTGGCTCCACTCTTTTAAGCTCTTAGTATCTTACCAGTACATGGCGTTGGAGAGATTCTTGGATTTTGAATTCTTAGGATTCTTGGATTCTGGATTTTGGGAGACAGGGGAAGAGTCACTAATTTTAGGAGCACTGAACACTTCTCTTGTTCTTCTCAGTGTCTGCAGGGACTCAGAGCAGGATCTTTGCATCAGGTGGTGGGTGGTACTTCAGACAAAGTCAGGGAGTTACATTTTCTTAATTGGTTGTGATGATTCAGCCTGAAACATGAATCACCCTGGACAGAGAGCTGGATGTTTCCAGGGTAGTAAGAGCCAACTAATTTTAGTTTGCCCCAGAGGCTAAATTGATGTACAGATCAAGTTCGATTAATTTTTTTTTTTTTCCCCACACTCCCAACTGTTCATTTTTCTTGTTCTGACAGTTTTATTTACTGGGAGCCTAAAAGGTCTGTCAGCATGGACTGCCTGGGCATCCTGTCAGAGCCTGGAGGCTGTACCTCCTCTAACACGTGCTCTGTGTAAAAATGTCTGCCTGGGTCGTTGGCTTTTTGATTTACTTGAGGTAGAAGATGTTTCTGGTGTCCCCAGGAAGCCTGGTTCCAAACATGGGAACTGAACTTAGTGACTTTTCAGGGAGAGATTTCTCACCATGCCCCAGATTCTGCCTGCATTGGTTGGGGCAAAGCTGGGCAAGGTGCCTCAGAAATGCAACTTTTTTAAAATCATCCTGATGGTAAAATCTTTCAGGAGGAATTTCTCCATGGAAAGGGTGCTGAGGCCTTGGCAGGGGCTGCCCAGGGAGCTTTGGAGGGCCCGTGGCTGGAGGTGTCCAAAGAAGAGCTGGAGGTGGCACTCAGTGCTCTGAGCTGGCCACAGCTTGGACTCTTTGGGCTGGGAGGGATTTTTCCAACCTTAATAATTCTGTGATTAAAAACTTCATTTTTTTTTTTTTTAATTTTCTGGTGTTGATTTCAGTAGGAAAGCTTGCTTTGTGTTGGATGCACATGGAATTCTCACTGTGGGAGGTTTTGTTTCTTGTTTATCCTGCAGATGGTTGAACTGTGTGGAAAAGTTTGCTGCAGGATTTATTGTTTTGTTTTGCACGTGTAAAACTTCTGCCAGTGTGGAGATGTTCACTCAATCCTGTGCAGCTCTGAGGGCAGGGAGACCCTGACACAGATTGCCAGACAAGGTGTGGCTGCACCTGGATCCCTGGAAGAGTTCAAGGCTAAGTTGGATGGGGCTTGGAGCAGCCTGGGATAGTGGAAGGTGTCTCCTTTTCCTTCATTAATTGTTTGGGGGCTTTGTAATTTCTGATAGTGTTTGATATGTTGTGGGTTTGTTTTTTTTTTTTTTGGTTGGTTGGTTGGTTTTTTTTCTTTTTTTTTTGTGTTTTTTTTTTTTTTTTTTTTTTTTTTTTGTGGTTTTTGTTGTTGTTGTTTGTTTTTGTAAGGAAGTGTGTTTGAAGTGAGGCAAAGTTTGGGGATTTTCCCTCAGTTCTCACTATTCAAAGCTTTGTTTGACCTGTTGTTCTTGGGTTAGTTAAAATTCAGGTGCTGGTGTTTTGTTTTTTTTTTTTTTCAAGTGAGGTGGAGAGTTTAGTTTAGCCCTTCCAAATGTGAACGCGTGCTCTGGAGATTTAAATGCTCTATTAGGGACTGATTAAAACATAAAATTAAATTGTGTATCATAATTTCAGCTCCAAGTTTAGATTAATTGAAAGCTAAATTGCCTATAACACCTTCCACTTTGATACTTCAGCGCCTTCCCATATGATCAGATGGAACTCGGAACTTTAAACAGTCAGCTGAACACACTTTTACATGAACAATGAGAATTAAATAGTCAGGTTTGGGTACTGCACCATTAGGATTACAAGAGACACTGGTTATGAGAAATATCTTCCTGTTTTACCCTGAAAGTTAATTTGAAGGGGAAAGAAGCATCCAGAATGAAGAGTTTTAAGGAATTGTGATGTCTTAACCAGTAAAATTGTGTGTAGAAAACTCTCTTGGGAGTGGTTCTATGCAGTTTTAGAGACTCAGAATTCACAAGTCACTTCAAAACTTTGTTGTCTTTATTACTTTCCGGTGAGTTCAAAGTTCTAGTCCAAATTTTAAAATTTCAGATACTAGACATAATTAGAGGGATTATTAAATAGTTTTCAAGGTGATGAAAAGGAGCACTGAGTGATTGTACAGCTGATTTTTGTTGGGCCCAAGGTGTGTACTTATATAAAAGGCGTTGCATGTGCAGCCAGAGATACAATGAACTGACTTGTGCTTTATTCTTATTTATTTGGGGCTCTATTTCCTCTCTTTAAAGACTTTGGGTAAAATCCAGATGGATCTGGAGCTTCATGTCAGGTGGTTTTTCCAATGCTGGCCTTTATTCCAATAATTCAGTCTACAGGGAGGAGGGTCCTGTCCCTTGTGGCTCTTGCTTCAGAATCATTAATTCTAACATAATTAATCTGTTTACTGAAGTTTGTCCCTCTCATGCCGTGATTTCATTCCTCCTTAGAATATGTACCTGGCAGGCTGTTCTCCAGATTTATCACATGTGCCTCAAATGGTCTGAGGAGCAAAATGAAGACATTTTTCCTTAAATGTCTGACTGTCCTTGAAGCCTGGGGCTTTGCAGCAGACAGCCCTGAGTGGAAATGGATGAGGAGTTTTTCCTCTGCTCTGGCTTTCAGCAAACTTCCATTTTCTTGCCCTTCAGGTAGGAAATGGGGTGTATCCTACTATGAGGTGGAAAAGAGTAGCAGAACCAGAGCAGATACTGCTGAAAAGCATTTGAGGATGATATTTTTATTTTTCTTTTAGGTATTCAAGCATTCCAAACACTGTATTTTGTTTTCTGGTTTTTTTGGAAACAAGCATGCTAGCAGAAATGCTGGAATTCTGAAGTGCTGCTACTTCTCTTTGTCCCTAGGGAAGAAACTGCTTTTGTATTACAAACTCAGTGGAGCAGAAATTTATGAGCAGTCTGATTTATGCCCTTCTGTTGGGGAGGAGGGATTTAAATAACTGGCAACCTCTGGAGGTAGAAACACTTGTTTTGTTTCTTCTGTACATTCTGTGATGGCTGTGAAATGATCCCCCAAACATCCAGGGGAACCTGGACAAGCTCCAGAAAAGGAGAGAGATTTTGGGCCAGGACCTGGAGTGGCAGAACAAGGGGAATGGCTTCCCAGTGCCAGAGGGCAGGGCTGGATGGGATATTGGGCAGGAATTGTTCCCTGGCAGGGTGGGCAGGCCCTGGCACAGGGTGCCCAGAGCAGCTGTGGCTGCCCCTGGATCCCTGGCAGTGCCCATGGCCAGGTTGAATTAGAAACCAGTTTGGTAACAAACAATAATGATTCTCACTCCTGACGTAGCAGACGTTTCCTTTACTGGCACCATAAATTCCCTTCTGCTGTTCCTTTAGGAAGTGTGGCCTGACAGTAATTAAGCAGTAATTGGTGTATGAAGGCAAGAGCTGTTCCCAGTAGCTAAGTATTGTTAGGAAATAATTTCATATATCCAATGGTATTTCAGCAGTTTTAACCAATTTTGGGTTTATTACATGCCATATGTCTGCCCAGCAGGACTTGGGATTGGGTTTAGCAAATGCAGTTGTTGTGCTTTATTGAATGCTGGTTTTAAAGGCAACTTTTTTTACTCACCAGGGTATACAAATATTTTTTCTTCCACGTACGTTGCTCTCTCCCAACTTTCTGCATAGATTTTACTTCATCACCTCATGTTAAAGCATGGGATTTTTGGGGAAGAGGAGATGTGTGGTCGCTGGTTTTTTGTTCCTTAAGGGTGAGTTTTGGTCAGAACTCAGACCCGAGGACTAACAGTGATGGCAGAGCTTAGCTCAGTGTGGTTTTAGAGGTGTCTGAACTTCCTGCCACCAGCTTGGCACACGGATGAGTTACAGCCAGCAGCTGCTGCTGCAGATCCACGGACCAATCTGACACAATATTTTGGTTTTCCTTTTTTTTTTTTTTTTTTTTTTTTTTTAACCTGAGGTTTAATTTTTGAAAGCCAGTCTTGATGTCATTTGCACACAACCCTGACCATACACTTCACCCAAGTGGGGACTCCAGGGGTTCTGCTCTTGTTTGGGAGCACAGCTGTGGAAATGACTCCTCTGTGTGAAGACGAATTATTTGTGTTTGTTGAGGAATACCCTGATAGCACTTAACTGTTAAAAGCTGACTTAAAAAATACCTCTTTCTACCCAAAAGCCTTCTGCTCTTGTTGCAATCCAGTGATGGATGAGCCTGATAGTGATTTAGCTCTTGGAACTATTAGACATGGACATAATCCATTGTGGTTGGTTTGTCCTCAGCATTCCTGCTGGGAATAATGTCCTCTTCTGGTGGGTGATGAGGAGAGCAGTGCTTTTCCCATCTCTAAAAGGTGTAGGGCACTGCCTGTGCTGCTGCAAGATGAGAGAAAATGCAGGAATGATTTCCCAGGGAGAGACCACTGAGGTGAGTTTGTGGAAGAGATGAATGTGAAACAGTGATGGTGAAGCGTTGAGAATTTCTCTTTTTTCTTAAATGTTTGGACTGTATTAAAAGATTTTTTAAATTTCTCTGCAGAAACATAGGAGGTGGGAAAACATTTTGTTCATTTTCCCCAAGAATTAATGCCCCGCTTCCCCCCATTGTTAAGATTTCATGAAATCCAGGGGAATTTCAGCTGAGATTTAATTATGGGACAGTAAATAATTCCTCTCTGAAGAATAACTAAGTGATTTCAGGACTCTCAGCCCGGAAATGAAGGACAGAACAAGGATGTCATGGAGCTGTGTGATGATACTGAAGGGAAAGGGGGGCAAGGATAGATTATTCCCACATTTCTAATCCAAGCACTGGGCTTATCAGCACATGAAATAAGTTGTTACTGGGATTTTTTTAAATTTATTTTTCTTTTTTCGACTTCATTGTGTGGTCCTAATTATCTCTCTTTGTTTGGATGCCTGATCAGCCATACCTTTGTCCTGACTGATGACCTTTTGCCTCTGCAAGGGTGAAAAAAGATTTCAAGGGTAGTTTAATTCTCTGAAGGCGACTTCTTTTTTTTCCTTTTCATACAGCTGGCATGAAAACTTCTCTTATAGATATTAAAACAAGGATATTGCTGCCTGTCCTATTGTGTAGCATCAGTAGTGAAGTGTGGAAATTACTCTAAAACCTGTGAGTTTTCTGCCTCTGTTCCTATTCTTATTTCCATAGCACAGGTGAAGTCAACAGCTTTTTGGCAATAAAGCCGAAATTTTTCTGTATTGCAGTTCTTTTTTCAAATGTTACAGGCTCTTGTTTGTAGTAGGAAATTCACAGTAGTAGCCAATTGATTCTGAAATCTTTCTTTTTCTTTGCCTCCTCTGAAGCAAGAATTCAGTTTGAATTGTTTTTCAGAGATCCCACCCTCTGTTTTGCAATTCATCCATTTGTTAGGCTTTTTAAAATGGTGAAAAGAATTTAGCTTTTTAGCTAAAATTTAGCATTAAAACTAAATTTATGGTCAGATTGGCCATTTAATTAACTTTAGACAAAACTTTCATATGAACTAGGAATGAGCTTGGTGTCCTGCCACAAACCAAAATTACTCTGTGTTTTGGGACGCTCCAAATTGGATTTTTAGCGATGTTGTGCTGAATTATGCCACGGAAAGAGGGGAAGTAGCAGTGTAAGATGATTTTTAAACAGCAGTGGCACGAGTGATTAGAATGATGAGTGTGGCGGTATTTATGTGAAGTTTTTTTGCATAATGAGAAGGGAGTGAGTTATTGAGGGAGAGATAGCAATGATCCAGCTCATAACGGCTGTGCGCAGGAGAATCATTTCGTTAAATACTCCAGCAGATCAGTAAATCCTTCAGCTGCCTTTTGCAGAGCAGTCAGAGAGTTGATGTTCTTCTGAGAGGAATTCACCTCCTGTTTCTTGTCTCCTCCCTCCACCCTGACATTTTGCTAAAACAATTTATTGCCTGGCAAAGCCTGCAAACAAAGCCTTCCAAGGCACTAAAGATCCCATCCACTTAGAGGCCTTTTCTGTTAAAGCCCTAAAAATACTGTCACTGATCCTTGGGTTGGAGTGCAGCCTGTCCTCCCCAGTCTCCTGTGGCCAGCCCAGCTCCTTGGCCTTCCCTGCCCTGCCGTTGCTTTTACCTTAACAAGGATTTTCTGTGCTCTGCTTCCCCTTTTTTCCCCATCAATTCACTGACCTGACTTGGCCTTTGTGCCAAGTCTCCATGACTTTGGTCTCTTTGGACTCAGAGGCCTTCTGTGTCAGTTATCTCCAAGAGGGAGTAAAAAAAAATCCTTAATAAATACTCATTTCTGTGGAATTCAGCCTGAGGAAAGGGAGAAATAAGTATGAATTGATTCTGGATTATACAGGTGTGACAAAGATTTGGTGTTCTGGTGAAAAATGGAGGGAAGATGTGATGAATTCAGCAAACAGCGTTGGGGAAACTTTGATGCTCTTCAACTCCTTTGGATTGTCCAGCAAATTTTAATTATCAGAATTTTGTACCCCATAAATATTCTTGGAGAGTGATTCTGGTCATTTCTTACATGAGCCCAATTCTGACTTTGAGGTGACTGAAAACCTGGTGTCCTTGCCCATGGCAGGGGCTTGGAATAAGATGATCTCAAAGATCTTTCCCAACCCATTGGATGATTTTATAATTCCTGTAAAGAAAGCAAGATATCAACCTCAAATTTGAGATTCTTTGAGCACAGCTTACTCCTTTCAGGAATAGAGAAGGAGAAATTATTAATTTAGAGAGAAAACTGTTAATTTGAGTGGGAAAGAAATCCAGGGTATTTATTAAGAAATAGAGCAGTTGGGTCATTCTATGTTCCTAATGAATTTGAAAATTCCGTATCTTGTTAAACTTCTAGTTTGGAGCAGAGCTGGTAAAATATTCTGAGTAGAATACTTTGATTCAAGTGTTGATTTACATTTTTGGCTGATATTTTCCATATTGGACAGCCTGGTCTTCAGGAGACTTTGGGGGATATTTGTGTTTGGGTGGAAACTTGGCACAAAAAAGAAGATAAGCATTTAAATGTGCGTTTTAAAAATCAGTGGTGCAATCTGAAATTCTTTTTTAAGAAATTTCAATGAAGCTGCAAGTGGAGCACAGTTCCAAAGAGCAGTTGTGTGATATCAATGAATTTCCTGGTTTTCCATTTTAAAATAGTGGGGCTTGGGATGAGCGTTACTCTACCCTCATCTGCAGAAGACTTACGATGTCTCATGATTAGAAGTCACAAATGTGGTAAAAATTGCCAGGCTCAGTTGGACCAGGGCCTTTCCCTGTGGGAACTTGTTCAAAAACAAGACTTATATTGATGGACACAAAAGAGAAACACCAGGATTTAATTCCCAAAAGGGGACTTGAGCACAGAAACCCAACATCTACTTCCATAACTTCCTGTTCCTCTGAGGGTTTTCCTGCTGGGACATCTGCTGAGCCAGATTTTGAAATCTGCCTGCATCAGGTGTGTTTGCAGCCATTTGAGGGGTTTATGATTGCACACTAAGTGATAACTAAAGATTGCAGCAGACTTGCATTTCTCCTCTCTGCATTTGTTCTATAAAGGTGTAAAATGATGATTAAAGCATAAGGAAAATCGTTCCTGCATAAAAGATTTGAAGAGGAACTCAACAGAACTTGGAAAATACTTCATTTCCAAGAGTGGAGAAGGCTCCTGAGAGGATGTATCCAGAGACTGATTTCCATACAAGGATAATGTGGTTTAGAGCCCTGATTGAGGTCTCCTGTGCTGAGGTGATCTATGGTCACCTTGTTAACAGGAGTTGGAAGTTGTTCCAGGGTAAATCCAGGTCTTGTTCCAGGGTAAATCTGCCTCTTGAGGGGGATTTAGAAGAGCTGCTGCCCTCCTGTCCCAGCAGGTGTCCAGTCTAAGTGGCCTCTGAGGAGTTGAGCCAAAGCTGGGTACTTGTGAACTTTTTTTCACTTTTTTCACACCCTTGCTCATGTTCTTACTTTGATTTCTTCCTTTCCCCTTCGACCTTTCAAACTGGCGTGGCAGAACCCAAAATCCTGGCATGTGGTGCTTTGTGTCTTATATCTGCTCCCACTATGTTTAAAACCATCTGATTCCCTCAAGATGCAATTAATGAGAAAGCACTGAAAATTTAAACTTCAGAATCAGCAGCATTGTTCAGCAGCATTGATGTCATTCCTGTGATGTTCTCTACTTTTGTGTGCCACCTCAGACACTGTCCTCGGGTCAAGAGGCACCGCTTCTGTCTGGATCCTATTTTGGATAATTTCCCAAAGGCCTCTTTAGAGATTTTTGCCTTGATTTTGATGGCTTCCCTCCAAATCTAAACATCTTGTTGTTATCAGGATATTTTGTCTTGAAAGATTTTTTTCTTTGTAGTTTTCCCCCTTGGGGAGGAATGCCTCACAGCAGTTGTGTGAATCAGGGGGAAAAAAATAAAGCTCTTTTCACTGCAGATATCCCGAGATCCCTGAGGCTGGAAAATCCCTGCCAGCCCACGGAGTCCCAGCTGTGCCCCATGGCCACCTTGTCCCCAGCCCAGAGCACTGAGTGCCACCTCCAGCCCTGCCTTGGACACCTCCAGCCATGGGCACTCCAAAGCTCCCTGGGCAGCCCCTGCCAAGGCCTCAGCACCCTTTCCATGGAGAAATTCCTGCTGCTGGCCAAGCTGAGCCTCCCCTGGCCCAGCCTGAGGCCCTTTGCCCTTGTCCTGTCCCTGTGCCCTGGCAGCAGAGCCCGACGCCACCTGGGCTGCACCCTCCTGGCAGGGACTTGTGCAGAGCCGTAAGGCCCCCCTAGGATGTGTTGTCACTTTTGGAATCAGGACATTGTTAAAACAGCTGGATTTAAGTCCAAATTTCCCAAAACCTGACTGCCTTATGGTCAAGTGTAGAATCTTCCCTCTCCTCTAGTGTGGGCTGAGGACCAAAGTGACGGAAAAGGAGTAAAATTCAGATTAGATGAAGGAAATTTCTTACTCCAGGCAGTTTCTTTAGCTTGGAACAAGTGCAGAGAATTGTGAGGAAACTCACACGTAATTTATGGGGTTTTATATGTTTTACTCAATTTATATCACACAGCTGGGGGGAAAAATCAAACATATCAATTAGCAACTGAATTAAGCCATTAATCTGTTCTGTTCAGCAGATATTCCTCTGATTCACTGCGTGTTTTGGAGAGAGGAAATGTGTCCCTTAACCCTATACCTGAGGTGAGGTGCACAGCACTACCTGGGGGTCCCCCCGTGGCTCCTGCAGGCAGTTTGCAAAAGCCCTGAAGCATGGTCTGTCCTTGTTTTAATCTGCATAATTAAATCTATTGTTGTTTGGAGAGGTAACAACTGGGAGTAGAGTGTTTTCTCTGTTCTGATGACTTCCTGAACAAGCCCGAGTGTTTAGCAGGCATGAGAAAGATTTCTTTGTGTGCTTTCTTCCTTTTATTCCTGCCTGTATTCCTCTAGGACAGAAATATTACAGTGTCATGGGAAAAAATTGTTTCTTCAGCAGCTTTGCTGATCAAGGTTTCAGTTGATGTCTGTGATGTCTTTTTCTGGCAGCAAGTAATCCTTGGGAATTTTCGTTTTTCCATGTTTTAAACTGCCAGAGGGCAGGGATGGATGGGATATTGGGAAGGAATTGTTCCCTGTGCCCTGGAACAGGGTGCCCAGAGCAGCTGTGGCTGCCCCTGGATCCCTGGCAGTGCCCAAGGCCAGGCTGGACTTTGGGGCTTGGAGCAGCCTGGGACAGTGGAAGGTAGAACTAAATGGGTTTTAACATCCCTTCCAGTCCAAACCAGTCTGATATCTGATGAAGGGTTGGGTTTATTTGAGTTTCTTCTGTTTGACAGAGGAGTGCAAGGTTCCCCAGTGTCCTTCCTGAGCCCTTGTCCTTCTCTGGTGTCTGTTTTTTGAAATGATGGCAGCAAACCCTTTGTTTAATGCTCCAGGGGCTTCCTATTGTCCTATATAATGTCATTCTAATTTAGGCCCTCTCCTTCTCCCTCCTAATGTTCCCCAGCATTTTGTTTACTGCAGCTCGGTGCCCACAGCCGCTCCCCGGGCGCCTCCTCTGAGGGGAAAATAGCTGCAAAGCTGACAAAATCCCAGTCCCTCTCTGCATACATGAATATCTCATTTGTTCCAGTGTGCTTTTCTGTCCAAATGAGGATTCCTTTCCCAAGCTGCCCAGGTACTAAATGCTTTTAGATCCTCACTGAGCTGCTGACAGTCCTCTGTCCCCAGCCAGGGCTGAGCTCTGGAGCTGGCAGACTTTCACCTGGCGCTTCATTCCACACTCTGCCACCTTCCCCTCCTCACTCAGCAGCAGTGAAGTGTGTGGGCCAGCTCATCTGACCTCTGAGCTCGTAGTTTTCTCCTGTTTTTACAACTGAACTGCACCAACATGGTGTTTCCCACAGTTCAGCCTTTTATTTTGGACAGCCGACTTCACACCCCACGGTGCTTTCCTTTCTCTCCCATCTTGCTTCACAGGTTTTAGGAGAAAAGCCACAAAAGTGGAGTGAACACATTCAAATACCCCTAACCTCAGGCCTGCTGCCAATCCCATGGAATACTTGCCTGGATTGAAAAGCATCTCTTCTGACATTACATGAAAACTAACTTTATCTTCTCATTACAAGAAGTGTTCATTCTAAAGACGAAATTCTATTGTTACGTTCTTGCTGCCAGAGCCATTTTTGTCCCTCCCCATCCTGGCAGCCTGAGGACACTGTGGACAAAGCCTCAGAGGGGACACATCACTTCCCTGGGCATTGCCCACCTGTAGTGGCCTTTCTGCTGCAAGCCACAGGAATGCCTCTTCCCCTTTGGTCAAAGGAGCCGTCTCGGGGTCATGTCCGGAACTCCATCCTCTCTCCTATAGGAGCAATCATGATTTCCAAGTCTGGTCCTCTTCCCTGACTTCAGCATGGAGCAGGAATCCATGCTGGGTGTCACCAACTCTCAGCAGCTGCTGTTTGGTGACGTTAGCAGTCACACTGACATCTCTCAGGTTCACTCTTGCGCTTCTGAGGTGGTAAAATTCCTTCTTGAAGTGTTGTGGACAGAGCAGCTTCCAAGATGGATTGGCGTTGCTCACTCTTCTGTGGAAAAGCAAAACCATGGCCCAACTGCCCTTGATGAACTTTGTCTTCTGTGTTTTCCTTCCCCCTGGGTGCCCTCTCCTCTGCCCTCGTCTGATTGTGAGGGATTTTTTCCCCTGAGGTCTCTGGTGCTGAACCTTGGGCCAGTTTATATTGCTGCAGGTAAAAGAGGCACTCATTTGTGAAGCTTGGTTTATTATTACAGGATCCCAGGATGGTTTGGGTTGAAAGGGGCGATTAAAGCCCATCCAGTGCCACCCCATCCAGTGTCCCATGGGCAGGGACACCTCCCACTGTCCCAGGCTGCTCCAAGCCCCAAAGTCCAGCCTGGCCTTGGGCACTGCCAGGGATCCAGGGGCAGCCACAGCTGCTCTGGGCACCCTGTGCCAGGGCCTGCCCACCCTGCCAGGGAACAATTCCTGCCCAAGATCCCATCCAGCCCTGGCCTTTTTCAGTTTAAAGCCATTCTGCCTCATCCTGTCATTCCAGCCCCTTTAGCCAAACTCTTTCTCCAGCATCAGGGGTTCAGATCTGATTCTTGAACTTGTGATAATGTCTTGGCAGGAATGTGGTGCCTCACAGTGATGTGCCATGGGGAGGTCACTGAGGGTCCATGCTGTGCTGGCTGTTTCCAACCTATTCAACTTCACCAGCTCAACCTAATGTCTTCTGAACATGAGGGGTTTTAATTGAGTTCATGGGAATGTCAGCTCAGTACCAATGAAAATATCAAGCAGGGTGATGAAAAGTTTGTGGAAGAGGGGGAGAATATTATGAAGAGCCTGTGGATATGTACAGGCTGTCCATTCCTTGAGTGATCGCTGCAGCTTTGAGCGCATTTCCTTGTTTGCTTTTGTCCATTCTCCCACATCTGGCCTCAGTCAGAGACAGACTTGTGACCTTGTGTGGGTGTAAGGGTGCTGTTCATTTCAGGACTGTCAGAAAACAACATTGTTTTTTTTTTCCTTTATGAGATGTTACAGGAAATTGGTGAAACAATCTTATTTACTTTGACAGCTTCTGAAATTTGAGAATAGGCCACTTTTAAAACATTCCTTTGAGTAATGTGTTATTGCTTGGTTGTTAAACTCTGGTTTTGATGGTATTCCCAGATTTCCTTCAAGGATCTTACTGTTACTTGGACATCTTAATAGTTACTTTAATATAAACATTTGTAAACCCGTTTTGACTGATCTTTTAGAAAGAACCACCAGCACCAGCCCTATGACTAAAGTATCTAAATAAACAGTGAGATGTTTCATGTCCAACAAAAATGCTTAACCTGTTCCAAGAGATGTGCTGCATTTAGATGCAGGAAATTTGCTGGATTCATTGTAAATGTAGGATTGAGATGATTGTGCATCACTTCACCCATAGCTGTTCCCTCCACCTCCAAGTTTGCTGGTGATGGAGTGGAATTCTCTGTGTTGCACAGTGCTGGGGGGAGGTGTGCTGCTTTTCCCTGGATTTCCTTGTTTCTTAACCCAGCCCTGGGCTGAGCCCCAGCGTGGGCAGCAGGGCAGGGGGGACTCTGCCCCTGGGCTCAGGTGAGAGCCCACCTGCAGAGCTGCCCCAGCCCTGGGGCCCAGCACAGGAGGGACCTGGAGCTGCTGGAGAGAGGCTGGGGAGGCTCCAGGATGAGCAGAGGGATGGAGCAGCTCTGCTGGGAGGAAAGGCTGAGACAGCTGGGGCTGCTCAGCCTGGAGAGGAGAAGCTTTGGGGTGACCCAGTTGTGGCCTCCCAGGGCCTCAGGGAGCCCCAGGAAACATGGAGGGAGACTTGGAAAAAGACTCAGCTCAGCAGGGCCTGAGCAGGGGGAACAGTTGTTCCTGCCCATGGATGGGGGGATGGATTAGAGAATCTACAAGATCTCTGCCAACCCCAACCATTTCTACGCCAGTAATCTCAGGCAGGTGTATCCTGCCTCCAGCCTGGAACTGTTCCCTGTAGCAGCCAGGAACCATCTGAAAATCCCTGTGCTTGCACTTCTAAAGTAATCTCTTTAATTTTCCTGTCTCCACAATATATTGGAAGATCCCATCTTTATCTCTTCTCTGCTCCTCAGAAGCCATTTCTTGCTGGGTGTTTGACCAAGGAGACACTTGAGCAGATCAAAGCCCACATGTGGGTGCTTAAATCCATCCCCAGCAGCTCTGGTAGGCACTCAGTGCCAGCTGTCCCTGGATGAATGCCCTGTGCCCATCCCACCATGTGGGCACACCCCAGCACTGAATATGTGAATCACCCACAGATTCACCAAAACAAAAAAACAATCAGGAAATTTCACATCAGTTTCTTCATCCAGCAGTGGGCAGAAGCACTTCTGGAAGGGTGGAAGATAAGGATTTGCTTGGGAGATGTGGAGGCCAAGAGTTTTGGAATAGCCAGCGTGGGTGGATGAAAGCCCTGGATGTTCCGTGTTTCAAGGAAAGCAAGGATCCAGAAAATCCAGGAAGTGAAATGCTGAGGGTTGAGGGTTGATGTTGCAGCACTGAGGTGTGAGGGTGTCTGGAGAAACAGAGGTTCAGGAGATGGATTTATGTGATTGCCAGAGGGCTGAAAAGCAGCTGGAGGGATGAGGAGATTCAGAAGGTGTGAGATGGTTAAATGGAGATGGGTAAATCATGGGATCATAGAATGGTTTGGGTTGGTTAAAACCCATTTTATCTCACCCCATTCCATGGGCAAGGACACCTTCCACTATCCTGGGCTGCTCCAACCTGGCCTTGGACATTTCCAGAGATCCAAAGGCAGCAGCCAACAGCCTCTCTAGGGCAGGGAAGAGAGAGGAGTGATTCCAGCTTTGTGAAGCCTTATCAAAATGTGAGTAAAGATTTAACTACCTCCTTTCCCTCCCAGCCTACAAGCTCAGAAATCAATCCCACCATAATCAAAACATATTACTCAATTACAGTCAGTGGGCATTAAGAAATGACAAGAGGGATTTTTTTAAGGGTAAGATCCCCCAAAAATACTGGGAAGGAAAATCACGGAGCAGAGGAGTGAAAGCATGCTTGAGGCTTGAGAAACGTGGTGTCAGCTCAGGGGAAGCCTGGAGAGCAGAAGGGCACAGGAGGGTTGGGAGAGGCTGTTCAGGAATAATGGGGACAAGTGGGTTTGATGACACAACTGACAGGGAAGGAGGAGATGGGGAAGGCCAGACCCCCTTTGGGGCTGAGGCATTTTTGGATGGGAGCAGGTGGAAACTGAAAGTCAGGCTTAAGGAGCAGAGGCAAAAAGGAGGTGTGGGACAGCAGGGATGTGCTTAAAATAATGAAAATCTAGCCTGGGACTCCATTAAGGGACTCCAATCCAGCTCTGCAGGCTGAGGAGGCTTCCCAAGAAAACTGGTGAGGTGTGAGAGGAGTTTGAAGGTACCAGGTTGGTTATCTGAGGTTGGTTGTGTTGAAGGTTCCTTGTGCACGTGGCTCAGGGCTTAAATAAATAATCAATGATTTAGCTGCAGGATGTGGTCACTTATCTTCTACCAAGGGCCTGATAAAGACGAAACTTCTGATTTAATCTAGAAGAGAAACCTGAATTCCTGTGAAATGGATTAATTTAGGCTGGGCTCTGCTGAGGAGCCTGGTCCCTGAATTACTGGAGGTTAATAGCAGGTGGGCACTGGTGGCAGAAGGAATGTTTGGGGTTTTTTTTGGGAATGTCCCAAAGGTATTAAGGAAGGCAGGCTGGCTCCTGTACAACAGTGGGATGTGCAGTCATTTTTTAGGGGATTTTGAGTCCTGGTGCAGACTTGTGGCAGCTCTCTGGCTTAACCAGCCTTACTATTTGGCTTCTGGCCTGGTAATTTCCAGTACCAAAATCTTCAACTGGTTTTGGGAGTGGCTGGATGAAATCTCTGCTCAGGGGGTGTGTACATGTTAATTCTGGCATGTCATACACTGAGCTACTCAAACGCAGCTCCTGCCACTACTCCAGGGTGTATTTAACACTTCTGCTGTAGCGGCTACAGGCAAGTAGAAACATTAATTTCTAGAAAAATGACAAGTTTAGTGTATTTATTTTTTACAGAATTTAAATAAAATCCTCTTGGAGAAGGGAAGAGGCAGCATTTCCTTAATAAAATGAATGCACTTAAATCCAATTAACACGAATTTATTTAATCTGGGTCATGTTCATTGTTCTGGTTTTGTTTGGGATGTTTCCATTTTTATATCAGCCAGTTTTTCAGCCATCAGATTTGGAGACAGCTCCTGGTGTCCTGCAAGGAGCACTCAGAGGGGCTCTTGACAAAACATTTCCTGGTGTCAGAGAGATTTTACCCATTGGATTCTCTCCTCTGTGTTATGTAGTCCCAGGGAAGGATCCTTGGAGAGAAACTGCTCTGACAAGGGAGAAATGGAGACGTTTTTGGGATGGAATCCAACACCTGTCCTGCAATAAAATAAATAATGAAACTGATCTTTGACTTTTCTATTGAATTATACTTTCATTATTAACATGTATATGTTAATACACAGTTAATGTGTATTAACATACACATTTAACTTTAATGTGCAACTTTAGCTCTGTGTGCATATTTTGTCAAGACAAAGGCTATTGAAGAATGAACTGAGCTACTCCTGACTAATATGGGTTGTATTTCTTTTAATCTTTTTATGTTAATGTTAATTTTCAGCTGAAGTCCCCTGGCTCTGATATCAGGTTTAGGATATCTTTGCTCTCTCTTCTTTCTTGGAGGCACCATCTGCGCAGCAGAAGTTTCAAATGAACAGTGTCACAGCCAAAGAGCTGCTTTTGTGACTTCAAACCTTCTGTGAAAACAATATTTTATAGGCGAAGTCCATACAAAAGGGTTGGAAACAAAAGTAAATAAACTCCTAATGCATAAAAAAAAGGGGATTTGTGGACAGGAAGGGTTGTAATCCTGTTAATCCATTCAAGAGCTGCACTGCTTGTTAAAAAGACAAGAAATAAATCACTGCTAGCGATGGAACCAGGAAACAAAAGTGCTTCTCTCCCTTTCTCAGTTATCCCATAAAGCTCTTTCCTGAGAGTTCAGTTGAGTTTTGTCTGTGCAAGCCTTCCATCTATTCCTCAATCTTCTTTGTTCAGTGGGAATCAGCAGCATTAAATAGTTTTAATCCTTTTACATCATAATCTATAGGATGTTCTGCTGGCAGGAGGGTGGCAAAGTCCCCTTGGAGTGTCTGGAAGGCTTCCCTGCCCACTGCAGGGCTTGGAATGAGGTGAGCTCGAAGGTCCCTTCCAGTGCAAACCATTCTGGGATCCTCTGGCTATACCACTGGGACATAGAGATGGAAAATAAAGAACTTTGTAACTGATGTAATGTAGGAAAATAGTTGTTTTGGGGTTTTGGGGGTGCAAGATTGAAATAACCCTAGAGACTTCGGCATTGAAGTAAAAATGGCTTGTTAATTAACTTTTAGATTGCATCTTTCCCAGACAGGGGTAGCTGTGGTTGTTCTCACTGAAGTTTGAAAAGACTTTTTTGAGCTCTGTTACTGAGGATTTGCTTTGGCCTTGCAGTGGCATCTCATCGACTCCTTCGGAGTCATTTCTGCAAGAAAGGCACAGAAAATAACAGGATGAAAGAGTGGGGCAAGGAAAAGAACAAAACCAGCAGTCCTTAGAAGAAAGGGGGCAGGCAGGAATATTTGAAGCTGAATTATTTGTATGTAGACACAGAGAAAACAATGAGGAATTTCAAGTTGCTGGTGAATTTTTACTTCAAATTCTCATATAAATTGTCGTCATTTTTTTTTCCTTGTTCTTGTGTCTTTGCTTTCTAAAAATGCTGCCTCCTAGTGAGGGTAAAAACTCACGAGGTTGATAACACAACGACAAGGGACATATGTTGCATCAATGTTCCACTTTTTTAATGTGTTTATTTATGTGGAACAGACCCAGCGGCTGGGAAAAGGGAATTGAGGTGGGAGCAGGTTTGATCTTGAAATTTCATCTTTAAAATCTTCACGTTCCAGAAAGGTCTTATCCAAGGAGAGGAGAATGATAAAATCCAACTCAACCGTGCCAGTCCCAGAGCGTGAGAGCACTTTAATAGGATTGAGTAAATCCAAGAGTCCATAAGGCTGAAATACTCATGTGTTAATTGCTCAGGAAGTGTCAGTGAAATAAAACCTGGAGTAGTGTTTGGGTTTTTGGAACCTCCAAAGCTGGAGAAAGGGCTGGATTTGCACTGTAAATTATTCACTGTAGCACCAGCACAGCCAAATATTTGCTTATGCTTGAATAATTCTTCAGGAAAGCATTTAAGCAGATATTTGACTTCAGCAAACAGATTTAGTCACACTTGCAGCTGAATAAGAGCCAGAACTGCTTTTAACTCAAAGGTGAGGTCTTCCTTCCCTGGCTTTTCTCCTGGTTGGAGGGGGCTGGGAGATGGGATCTGGGACTGGGCATGGAAGGGAGGCTGTGGGCTGATACTCACCCTTCCAGGCTGTTCCAGGCTCCCAGAGGTGATTCCTGAGCTGGAATTAGGGTTTATTTTTGTGGTTAAGCCCCAGCTGAGGCTGTTCTCCAGATGTGCTCTGGCTGTGCCCCACCAGTGAGAGGGGCTCAGGGCATGGGAGGGAGGCTGTGAGCTGATCTTCAGCCTTCCAGGATATTCCAAACTGCCAGAGTGACTCCCTAAGCTGGAATGTTGGCATGAAAGTTTATTTTTCTGGTTCAGCCCCAGGTGAGGGTGTTTTCTGTCAGTGAAAGGGGCTCAGGGCCTGGGTCTGGGAGGGAGCTTGTAGGATGAGATCCATCTTCCCAGGATGTCCTGAGCTACCAGAAGTGATCCTTGAGCTGGGATTCAGGTTTGGTTTTGTGGCTAAGCCTCAGGTGAGGATGTCTTCCAGCAGATGTGCTCTGGGTGTGCACCCCCAGGGAGAGGGGTTCAGGACCTGCTCATCAGAAGTTACCCCCCTGAGATTGTTCATGGAATTCATGGGTATGAATTCCATACCAGCTGAGGTGACTTGGGTGTTGAACAGCACTGTGAGGTAAAACAGAGTTGAGGGATTTTATGGTGTGTATCTGTTCTGTGGTTAAATAATCTTTTAGAAGCTTTTTGCTCGTGCTGGCGCTTCAAGAGAAATGTTTGGGTGACAAAAATTGAACATTTGGGTGCAGAGTTTTTAATGAAGTGTAGCTTTAACCAAGATACACTGTTAGACTCTAAAGCAAGTTCCCTTTCTTTTTTGCTTCTGTAAGAGTTTTTTTCCTGCTGTTTTACTGGCATTCCTGATTTATTAGAGCACCAGTTCTCCAGAATAAGCGTTTGCACTCCCTATTTTATGTCTGCAAACTTTGAGAGTTTAGCTGATCAGTAATAATGATGAACTTCATAAAAAAAACCCAGTCCACTGTATTTTTTTTGCTGTGTTAAAGCAATTCAGCTGCATGAACCTTTAAAAAATAAATACTTTTAAAGATTTATCACAATCGTTGGGTGCAAAGAGCAAAACAAAAATGCAAAAAACCACTAAGCAAAATGAGTGACTCCTGATGCTTGAAGGAGTTCAGGCTGGTTATGTAAATAATAGCACAAGTAAAAATGGGTATTTAATTCCTTTTTAAATGCTGAGTTACTCATCCAACCACAGCAGTTTCTCAGGAACCACTGTTCTTGACAAAGAAATAGCAAATATTTGTTTATGTGTCTAATGAATTAACAATGCTCCCTTAGTGATTTCTGTGGAAGTTTGTCAGGGCTTTGAACCCACTGTAGGAGCAGAAAGTGCAGTGTTTGCCTTCAGGTTGTTTTCAGATTTGCTGCTGGTGGAGAACACCCAGAGAAGTTCTCCAGAAGAACCACTGCTGGTGGCAGTTTGGGTGGTGTGGCCACTTCCATAGTCCATGTTTCCTGTGGAACTGGGTGTGGATGAAGCAGTACTGGTGTGAGGGAGTCAATGGCTCTGGCTTGTGACACACCTGGCCAAAATTTGGATTTTTTTTTTTTTTCCCTCATTGAATTTTTTCAAGTAGCCAAGAAAGATGTGGAGCTCTTGGAGTCAATCCAGAGGAGGACACAGAGGTGCTCCAAGGGCTGGAGCCCCTCTGGAGCCAGGCTGGGAGAGCTGGGGGTGCTCACCTGGAGAGGAGAAGGCTCCAGGGAGAGCTCAGAGCCCTGCCAGGGCCTAAAGGGGCTCCAGGAGAGCTGGAGAGGGACTGGGGACAAGGGATGGAGGGACAGGACACAGGGAATGGCTTCCCAGTGCCAGAGGGCAGGGCTGGATGGGATACTGGGCAGGAATTGTTCCCTGGCAGGGTGGGGAGGCACAGAGTACCCAGAGAATGGTTATTTATTTTGACCAAGGCCACGTTCCCTCCTGCTCCAGCTTCTAAGGAATGCAAAGTTTTAAATCCTGTAATAACACCAGATCTAAAAGCAAATAATTATTGGAAGTTACTGTCATATTGGAAGTTACTGTTCCTCTAAATATATTCAAAGCGCTTGGATGTCATAACTCATATTTAGATTGGTTTAGTTTTTAATTTACCTTTATCATCCATCAAAGCTTAGAATTAGAATATTTTTCAAGAAAATACTGAGTCTTGTAGACATTTTGTATGACTTTACAGATCTTCCTTCTCTCATCAATTCATAGCTGTTCCCTGCCCTGTCTGGAGTTCAACCTTATTTCTTAGAGGTTGTCAACCTTTTGGCACTTTGTGGTAAATTGTGATTGTTTCCAAGTTAGCAGAGTCATTTAAACTTAATAGTCTCATTTTCTGTACTTTATACTCCTGGCTTTTGGGGGGTTTATTTGTTTGATTGGGGTTTTGGTGGGGTTTTTTTTTTTTTCCTTTGTCTGTGCTTTTTTGGTTTTGGGGTTTTTTTTCTGCTACAAATTGAAGGAAAAAGCAGGATTTTTTTTTTCTTCTGTTGTAGTCCAGTTGCATAGCAAGCTGCTTATTCTGGGAGCAGCAGTGTTGCTATCCTTGTGGTTTAACTTGACATTTCATCAGAATCAAAAATAAATCTGTCAAGATTCCAGCCTAAAAATCTCTCAGGAGCAGACTCCTCTCAAGGGTGTCAGATGAGCTCTGAATAACTTTCTAAAATAGAACATCGTGATTGGAGAGCTGGATTTATTTTGTTTTTCAAGGTTGTAAAATCAAATATCAGAGGCATCAGAAGTGAGTTTGTGCACTTCTTTTTAGGTCTGATAACACCTAAAATCTGTCTTTGGATGGGATTTTCCTTAGACAGACCTGAAGACCCCAAGAGTCTCCTGAATGTCTGTATTCTGGGATTTGAGGTTTAAAAGGTTGGAGGCAAATACCACCTAATGGAATAACACTGCTTCAAGTGGAAAAGCAGCTGAGACCAGTTCCTTCAGGAACTTTTGTTAACAGGGGAGGGAATAGTGGTGAAATACTGAGAAGTTCCCATCCCCAAAATTCCCAGGAGGTTTGATAGTGATGATTAATTGGAATCTGTTTGAGTAATGTGGAAACAGCTTTGATTTCTGAGTAGTCAGCAGGAATATATCATGGTGAAAGTAATTTTGGGCGCTTTTTTTGAAGGTGCTGTTGCAAATTCCAGAATGTCTTTAAAATGTGCTAAGTGGCAGGTTGGATGACAGTAACAAAATGAGCATTTTGGGAAGGAAAAGGCCCTTTTGAGCAATTCTGGTGTCCTGTCACATGGGAATAACAGTTCCTTTGGGAAGAGTCTGGAATTCTCCTTTAAGCTCTCTCTAACTTCCCGTTTTGCCACAAATTCCCATTTGAGCTGCTGGAGTTGCTCTCTCCTCTCTGAGGTTGTACCCTACAATTCCTTGAAAGGAGCTGAGAGTGAGGAGTGGGGAGTTGTGTCTCTTCTCCCAGGGAACAGGTGAGAGGAAACAGCTTCAGGTTGTGCTGGGGGAGGTTTGGGTTGGATATTAGGGAAAGATTCGTCATGGAAATGGTTGTAAAGGACTGGAAAGGGCAGCGGTGGAGTCTCCATCCTTGGAAGTGCTCAAGGCATGTGTGGATGTGGCATTTGAGGACATGGGTTAGTGGTGACCATGGTGTTCGTTGGTCTTAATGACCTGAATGGTCTTTTTCAACCTTCAGAATTCTGTGGCTCCACAATTTCCTGCTGGAATTTGGACAGAAACAGCTGTAGAAGGGCAAGGGAAGAGAAGGAGGGGAGAGGAAGAGGGAGGTTGTTTTGCATGACTTGTGTTGGAGCCCTGGGCACTGAGAATTTCAGACTCTCTGTGCTGACAGGCACTGACCCCCAAGAGAACACTGCACTTGACCTGAGGCCTTGGGGGAGGCTCCAAAATTGAGTGACAACACTGGGATTGTGGGTGTGGAGTTTGAATAGAAGTGTGTGTTATCACAGGGGGAAAACTCAGAGTTTAAAGTTTCAGAATATAGTAATATATATATAAAGCAAGATGGAGGATTTAGGGCAGAGGCTGAGTCCTCCTTTTTCACCTTCTTCTTCATGGATGGGTTTGGATGGTGTTTTGTAACTGGATAGAAAAATCTGCATTGTGGGCCATGGGTGGTTGGTTATTGGGTTAAAAGTAAAAATAATTTGGATGCCATTTCTCAACTGGACAGTTTGTGCTTAAAAGACCTTGTAGAGAGAGAGACAGGGGCCATTTTTAGTTTGTTAGCTGGAAGTGCTGTAGAACTCACGGTTTGTGAGGTTGTAATATGGATAAGAATTAATAAACATCTGAGTCTGAACATAAATTATCATCTCGAGTATTTAATCCCGACTCTGTCAAAAAGGAAATAAAAGCAACAGTGTGAATTCCTGGGTTCTGTGACCTGGAGCTGCTCTGTCACGACAAACATTGGTCTGAAATGGGAATGAACAAACCCGTGAGATCCGTGCTGAGGCTTTCACTTGTTTGATGGCCAATATTGAAGATTTTCCTGGAATTGCTGCCTCTTGTGGCCTGCACCAACCTCCTGCTGCTGGACAGGTTGGGAAGAGTCCAGCCTGAGGGGAGTTGGAGCTTGGAAAGGCCTCTCTCCATCCTTAACCCCTGGATGAGAAGCGGAGCAATGTGTTCAGTGTAAAATTTGAAATGATCTTGTTGCTGCCTTTTACTTCTCCAGAATATTGGTAATAAAAATCCAACAAAGTCACTTGCAGTCCGTGGCTTTTACAAAGGGAAAAGGAGCTGTGCTTGTTGTGAGGGAGCCTCATAAATCACAGGTTAGGATCATTGAATTTGGGAGAAACCTCTGATGTCCTGGAGATCCCACCATGTGACCTGTCCTAGAAGCAAACTAGAAAAAAATTATATATATTTAGAATATAGTCACTCAGGAACTTTAAATACTGGAGTAAATATGGGCCACTCAGTCTGGCTTATTACATTTCCCTACTTGCTCTCTTTCTCTTGTGGGAAACACCCTGCAGTTTTTCCTCAAAAACTCTTGGCAAACAATTATTTTGCAAGTTTGCTTGATTTTTAATAAATGCAGCTACTTTTTTATATAACTTGGTTTATATTGCTGAAAATCTCTCTTCATTCCGTGCTGCTGTCATTGTATTTATCCCAAACTTTTTAAATTTGAAGGAATATTTTTAAGTAATTCAATTTTGGGCTGCAGAATTGTGCTAATTCTTTTTATTGGAACCATGAATCAGAGCTTTTTTTAACTTCATGTTCCACACTCCAAGTATGGTCTGGAGTTCAGCCAGACCTGTCTTGCTGATTTTGGTGGGGGATTTTTTTTTTTTTTTGGTAGGGGGGTGGGTGATTTTTCTGTTTGTTATTGGGATCTGTGGGGGGTGGGGAGGGAAGGAAGAGGGTTGTGGGGTTTTGTTCGGAGTTTTTGTTTTTCTTGGGGGGTTTGTTTTGTTTTATTGTTTGGTTGGTTTTTTGTTTCAACCCAACAGCCTGTGTCCTTAAAGAAGGCCATCCTCATGGCTCATTCCCATTTTTCCTAGGCAATGCTTTTGAATCCCGAGTCCCTCTGGCCTTTTGCAGTGAACCCTCATTTTAATCAGGGCAATTTCTCTGCTACAGTTGCTTCTCCAAAGCTCTTGAAAGCAGGAAGGATAACATAAATACTTTATTGCAGGGAAATTATGGAAACCAGACATGATTTAAGCCAGAACCTTGCATTTTCTTGACTTAGAGGGCTGTGTACGCACAGTTATCGAGTTAATGAGTGCACACATCTTGATTAATGCTAATGGGCTTCTCCTTCCTTATTTCATTTATTTTTTTGTGGCTGAAACAATGCCATGCTCTTAGAGACTGCATATACCCTACGTAGTTACCTGTGAAAGAGTTTGTAGTGGCTCAGCTTTGTGCAAGTTGAGTAACAAAAGTGTCAAATCCCTCTTTTCCAGCTCTGCCTTGAGTGAAGTTTGACGGAAAATGGTCCAGCAGCTTTGTCTCTGGAAATGGTTCACAGTGGGGATGGCACTCGCTGCTGTCCTGGCACAAGCTCTGGCCCAGAATGATGAAGGTAAGGGTTTGGCTGAGGGGGTGGAGCTGTGGGAGGGCTCAGATGCCTCTGGAATTTCATTGGAATGGGTTTTTTCTCTCCCCCAGAATTATTACTCGGAGAAGTAGTTTAGTAGGAAAAGAGGTTTCAAGAAAGAAAAGTCAGGGTGTGTTTTTTGTTTCATGGCTTCCGCATCTACTGATGATTGCATTTTCTGAAGCTGTTGGTTTACCAGGCAAGATAAAATCCTCAGTTATGGTTATTCAGTGTTGGACTCGACCATCAGGATTGGTTTTGTCTTATTCATTGTGCAAGCTTTACCAGTGAGCTTTACTCTGTTCGTGAATCAGCAGTTGTGGTCGGAACAGAAGTTTGAGAGAATTGTTAATGACCGAAAACTTGGGAGAAAAAAAATCCACAGTGAGGGTTTTTAGAGAAACAATACTTCAGGAATCCTGAAACACGGCACCAGTAGCTCGTGTCCCTCCTCAGAGCATTTTGGTTGAGTTTAATTAAAAGACACCAGAAATGTGTCATGTCAGTGATCTGGTAATTAAAAATTACAGCCCTGGGTAACTGGTTAGGGTTTATTCTTTTGGACAATTTAACAGCATTAAAGGGCAAAGTCTGTCAGAGTTGTTCCTGAATACTCTTGGGAATAATGAGTGGGATAAGTGAAAACTGAGTGTGGTTTCAGAATGTCTGTACTGAAGTTGCTCATTATCCATGGCACTCCATGTGGGTAGAGCTGTAATTGTGCAAATTTATGACTTTGACATCTGGATCTTGGTTTAAGAACTTCTGTTTTGGCAGTTAGGAAGTAAAATAATTTTGTTTTCATGGGAAGTCTTCAATTCTGCTTGAATTATGCTTTGTTTTTTTCCTATTGAGTCCAAAGTCTCTGTTTCTTGCTCTCCTAATCACTCTCCCAATGTCCTTTTATTCCCTTCCATCCCCCAGCCCAACCCCACGTGTTACATTTAATGCCAATAATGTACAAGACAGCTAATTTAATTTTCTCCATTTTTACACCCTGTCACAATCACTGTCACTCCTGACACTGAAGTGGACAAGCTGCTCAATATTTCACGTATTTGCTCTGTGCTGGGGTGCAATTAACTGGGTTTTAATCATTTATTGCAGTGGAGGAGCGGAGCCATCAGGCTGGCCAAGGTTGACCTTGGTGGTGGTGGTTTAGGAGGAAGATGCTGGGTCGGGTTGGCCTCTGGCATGTCCAGCAGCGTGGGAGGACATGGAGGAGCAGTGGGATTAATTGTGGGAATCAAAGCAGGATTGTGGGACTGTAGGGAGCTGTGGAGAGCCCTCAGAGGAGGCTGGGAAAAAAAAAAAAATAGTAGCACTTCTCAGAGGCATTTTCATTCTTGCTCATGCTGGCAGCATCATATCTCTCCAAAAAAGCATCTCTGAGGAGAATAAAATGGGGATTTTTGGTGGAGGAGCCATTTCTAGTGAGGCTTGAGTGATGGTGAAGTGTGCAAAACACAGATGGCCTGGACAGGACAGGAACAATATGATCTGCTGAAGGGGGAAAAGGGATCCCTGAGGTTTCCATTTCTGTTCCTTTGTACTCTCATGACAAATTCTCCTCTCTGTGTCCTTATCCCAAGATTGTTCAGAATCCCTTTCCTTCCAGGTGATTTAGAAGGGAAGGGCCACCTCTCTTTAATGGTAGTGTCCTGTGACTGAGTAAAAACAGCAACTCCCTTACTTCAAAGGGTTCTAAACACAATTTTTGGGTGGATATTTTTAGCCTAGCTTGTGCCAATTTATTTATCACAGAACCCACGCTTGATTTTATCCTTAGTAATGTTCTCTTATGTGGCCTGAACAGGGCAACTTTGTTATAATGAGTGCAAATTTGCACCCTCTAGCCAAAATTCTTGCTGTTTTTTTTTTTTTTTTTTCGGGGGGACAGCTCAGAAATGCTGTTTTGTTCTTGAGGAACATGCAGCATCCTGACACAAACTGAACTGATTTTCTCCCCCACACTGTGTTCAGGAAAGGGTAAATGTAGCTAAAAGCATTTTGGATAAATTCCCCAGTGGTGTAATAGAGAAAAAATAAGCTGGAAACGGATTTAAGCCAAGGTGGGGGACTGGTGACTCAGCAAATGGCACCCACCTAACGAGGCAATGCTTACAGGAATAATTACTTGGAAATATGTTTCTTACAGCTAAATAGAAAACTCCATTCAAGGCTGGGCTGAAGGAGTTCTGGTGTGCAGGAACAGAATTTGTAACCTGAAATGTAACATAGAGAAGATGTGTTCTTCTGGCAATTGCTATTTACAAACAGTGTGGTTCTCTTAACAGCAGAATAATAAATACAAAGAAATAAAAAATCAGCTCTGGGCTGACATTATGGGCTGGTTTTTTTGCACCTAGTATGCCAATTCTCCATTTTCCTGGCAGGAGCTGTGCATGTTGACTCAGTTTCTTGCCCTTCTTGTTGTGTTTTGCTTCATTAGCTTGTAACTTCTCTGTTTCACAGGTTTTACTCGACCTCCTGTGTCAGCAAATCCTCCCCAGCTACAGCAATTAATGATGTCCCAAAGAAACTTCATCCAGAAGTGCCTTGGTCAGGCTGGGTTGGGTTTTTCTTTTCCCCTTAGAGTTTAGTAGGAAGTTTCCCCAGGATCCCCTCTGCTCCTGATGAAATTCAAGTACTTCCCATCTAGTGTAGGCCCTTTGTATTCAAACCCACCCCCTGTAATTATTAAAAAACACAATATTTTCTGTTGCAGAGCCATGCCATCAGTCCTAATTTGTTGATGAGCCCATTCAGTGTTTAATTTCAGTCCTCTCATCCCATAATGCTTTTGTTCAATCCTCTGGTGCACCAGAATAAATGTTAGGCTGGACTGTGGATGGGGAATATTGTGGATATTTTTGGTTTGGTTTTCTGAAAGGAAGAGATCTGATTTTACAATTCCTGCTGTTTATCTCTTTTCCACACAAGAGAAATGCTGCAAAGGTTTGATGATTTTTTTTTCCCCATAATCTTTTAGCTTAAGTAAAAGTAGAAATGTCACTTGTAGCTGTGCAATACGTGAAATTAGGTCAGGTGAAATCTCTTTTATTTTTCCAGTGCTGCTCTATTGAATTTGGAGGCAAACTCTGAGGCTAAAGTGATCAGGGAGGAGGAAGGTGGAAACAGGATCGAATTGCTCCTATTTTTTCATCTCTAATCCAATGTCCATGGCTCAAAGAAAAAAACTAGCAGCAATTTTTGTTCAGCAAAAAAGGCTGCTGAATTCAAAACTCTCCGCACTTTTATGCCAGACTAAACCAATCCAGCAGCAATTATTTGCCAATTAACATCTTTAATTGTCCAGCATTGAGTTCATACCTTTCATGAAAATACAAATGTGAGCTGGGGAGGGGCACAAAAAATTTATTCTGTACTCTTAAAAGATGAATAGAAGACAAAAATCATTCTGATCCTTTTTAAAAACCAAAAGCAAATGTGAAGACCCACTCACGAAATTTGCAATGGATCTGTTCTCGGGGTTTTCAGAAGTTGTGTAATGGGGCTGTGAGTTGTGGGGATTTGTTCCGTACCATGGGATTTTTGAAGGTTTTTTTGAAGGTTTCTGGGATGCTGCTTTTAAGCTAAAGTTGTTTTGCACTTTTCTTTTTTTTTTTTTTTTTTTTTTTTACATGAATGAAAAGAACACTTGAAGGTCCTTGTATATCTCCTGAAGATCTATAGCTGTAAAAGAATAGTGACAAAAATCCCGAATTCATACACTCAGATGAGCCCATCCTGGTCCTTTTGTTATCTTGTAAATTTGGGTTGTGTTTGAGGGGGGGGGAAGGGCTGGGTTTGATGTCACTTGTCCCTTACATTCCCCTGGCCCAGGGACCTGTCACACCAGAAATGTCGGTACTGGAGTCCCACCTGTGTTTGGGGTGGAGCCAATGGAACCACAGGATCATTTTTGTTGGAGAAGACCTTCTGAAGTCCAGCCATAATGCTGGGGATAAGGATTTCTAGAAGCTTCCACTCCAGAAATCTCCTGGAGCTGTTCCATGAAGTCATCCCGTCTGACTCACTTGAGGAATAATACTTGTTTATCCCACAGGAGATGCAAACAGGATGTTGGACATATTTCTCTTGGGGCGTATGGCTAAGAAGGAATGCTCTCTTGATTATTTAATGTTGGTTTTTTCAACTCTGTTTGGACTTATCACTGTAGTTCTTCCAGTCCTCTGGTTTCAGGCTCATTTCCTTCCTCTTCCTTCCTTTTTCTCCTTCACTGTGGAACAAGAGATGAGCCATGGACACCTGCACTGTGGAATGTGGAACTCACTGCTGGCTCAGTGGTTTGTTTCATTCTGAAACAAAATTTCACAAAATAAAACTGAGGCTAATCGGAAGATTTGCTCATCCAAATATGGATTTAATTTCCTAAGTGTTCAGCAGATGGATAATTCCTATCAGAACGTAATAAAAAAAACCCCATTTAAATAGTCTTTGCCACTATCCTGAGTGGGGGTGACTTTTTAAGTAAGCATTTTTTCTGTGAAAAACACAACTGTTCCCTTGTGCCACCAGGACTGTTCAACCACAAACCACTTCATCTGTTTTTCAAGGCCCCCTCTATTAGTTAATGTCTTTATTCAGTCTAACAATCGTCTGCTATGAAAATTGAATCACTGAGGGGCCTTACAAATCACCTTAAGAGGCTATTTTAGAAAGAAAATAGTTTCAGATCTTGATCTATTACTGCTGGGCAGGAAATTAACTGGGGAAAATGCATATTTGAGTACCTGGAGCTCATTGATCATTCCCTGAGCCCTGCACTGTGCAGATCCAGGGAGAGGGGAGGAATGCCACCAGGTTCTTGCCTGAGGGAAAGTGTCTGTTCTTGGGAACAGGAGTCATTTGTGTGTTTTATGGGGACTTGCTGCGTTTGGTTGGGAGCTGTGCAGTTGATCCTACAGGGAAAAGAGCTCTCCTTGATGTTGTTGAGTTGTAGTGGAGCCATTAAGTTCCTCTGAAGGGTTCAGTTCTTCAAAGTGTCTTTGAGTTCCACCAGCAACACTTTGAGGCGACAGAAGATGAATTCCCTGTGGTGAGAGGTGAGTTATTCCCGCAATAGGGGCACTGGAACGAGGTTCATCACAGTTAATGTACAGATTTTAACCCTGGTGCAAGGAGCCGAGTACCCTGGGATCTCCCTGTGGCTGTGCTGGGAGGGATGAGGCAGGAAGCTGCTTCTGGAGAAGGAGGAGATGCCAGATTCCCAGCTGGGAACCACCAGACTGCGGGATCTGGCTAGGAATGAGCCTCTTCCACTGGATTCCCTATTTGTTTTCTGCTACCAAGATGAGCAAGGGCCCGGAGCATCTGGGTGCCCAGGAAAGGCTGCGGGAGCTGGGGCTGTTCAGCCTGGAGAGGAGCCCCAGCGGAGAGGGGCCCCCAGCCCTGGGTGTCCCTGTGTGCAGGGAGGGCTCCCAGCAGGGCCCAGGCTCTGCCCAGGGGGCCCAGCAATGGCCCCAGAGCCACGGGCAGGGCCTGAGCCCAGCAATTCCCCCTGCACAGGAGGCACAACTTCTTCCCTGGGCGGTGCCCGGCCCTGAGCACATTGTCCACACAGCCCGGGGGGCTCCTCCCTGGGGCTGGGGCAGAGCTGTGTGCACACAATGCTGTGCCCTGTGCTCTGGGATGGCCCTGCTGGGGCACGGAGGTGGCACCAGGTGCCCACCCAGCTCCTGCGGCCTCTGACAGCCTGGGAGCCTGTGATTCTCCTGCCCATGTGTTGGATTGTCTGGATTTCAGGGTATGAAACACCAATGCTCTTTGGTTCCTTTACCCATTCCTTGAGTATCCTGAGCCATTCCTTGGTGGGAGGAAGGCTGTGAGAACTGAGCTGGGTCTTTCCCTCCAAGGGCTCGGTTCCTAAAGGTGTTAGTCACGACTGGGAAGAGGAACTCCTGATGCAGGAAAAGCAGAAACCCCCCTGAAAATGCCTTGGAACACCTTGTGTCTCCTCCAGAAGAGTCATTCACACTTTGGGACTTGCAGGTCTAAGTCCGGTGATAATTTTAGGGCTGAAATCCTGAAAATCATCAAACACCGTGTCTGTGCACTCATATGTTGGTTTATAGCTGTGTAGTCTGTGTGTGAGCAGAGCCACTTCAGCTCTTCAGACAATGAGCTTTCTGGTTCATTCTTCAATCATGAAGAATGTATCTGCTCTGTATCTGCTCTAAGCAGCATGAAGACTTGGAAGGCCATAACCTTTCCTTTCTGGTCTTCTCTTCAGCAGAAAGATATCTGCAGCTTAGTGAGACCACTAGATTTTAGTATTAAGGTAGCTCATTTAAATGGACTCTGTTTCTTTACTAGGAAGCCCTAAAATGTAAATGTTTTAACTTTGGAGGAAATCAGACTTTGAAATCCTCTTTGAGGGGCAGTAATTTAACTGGTTTGACTTTCAAAGAACCAAAAAAGACACTGTAAGTGGCAGGATTTAAAATCTGCCTCGGTGTCATGCCTTTCATCTCATACTCCACCAGTAATTTATGTTGCCTCCTCAATTTTAGTTTTCATTGGCAATATTATATTTGTAGCAACAGTTTGGAAGCACAGAAATCCCGTGTCTTGGTTACATGGAAAGTCAGGAATCCTTTCTTTACCTGCTGTCCCTGCTGTGTTACTTTCCAAACCCTCTTCTCATTTCTCCTTGTCTAAGTCTACCACTAAGAATTATTTCCTGAATCCTTATATGAGACTGTGAACAGATAAACTCTGATAGAAGCTGCCCCCCTCTTATTGTGGTTTAATCTGGTTTATTATGAGAAGTAGCTGTTTAAAACAAGGCACAGGAACTTCAACTTGATCAAACCTTGATTTTGTAGGATTTGATTTTCACATAACAAGAACAGACTCAGGGCTGTATCCCTTGGAGCACAGGATCTGTGTGCTCTGAATCACTTCGAGTGCCCAGAAACTTCCTTGTTGATGGTGTTATGGACTCTTCCTTCAAAAGGCTTTAAACAGGGGTCTGTATTTATCAGAGCCTCTAGAAAGCCTGGACTTCTACAGGGGGTGAGTTCCTGCCCAGCCAGAAGGATCTATGTCCAGTTTTGTCCCTCTCAGCCAGAGAGCCCTGGAGGGGCTGGAGCGTGTCCAGGGCAGGGCAGGGAGCTGGGGAAGGGGCTGGAGCCCCAGCAGAGGCTGAGGGAGCTGGGAAAGGAGCTCAGCCTGGAGCAAAGGAGGCTCAGGGGGGACCTTGTGGCTCTGCACAAGTCCCTGCCAGGAGGGGACAGCCAGGGGGGGTCGGGCTCTGCTGCCAGGGAACAGGGACAGGACAAGGGCAAAGGGCCTCAGGCTGGGCCAGGGGAGGCTCAGCTTGGCCAGCAGCAGGAATTTCTCCATGGAAAGGGTGCTGAGGCCTTGGCAGGGGCTGCCCAGGGAGCTTTGGAGTGCCCATGGCTGGAGGTGTCCAAGGCAGGGCTGGAGGTGGCACTCAGTGCTCTGGGCTGGGCACGAGGTGGGAATCAAAGTCAGGTTCAGTGATCCCAGAGGGCTTTTCCAGCCTCAGGAGTTCCAGGATCTCTCCTGCTGTGTGCACTGGGAGCCATGCTCTGTGTCTTGGCAGTAATCATAAGGGCTGAGCTCTCCCAGCTCGGTTTAATGTGTTCATTTTGCAGTAATCATTTTCACATTAGGGCGTTGTTACTGCTCAGCTGTTGTCTGCCATTAAACACAGGCAGGGCTTTTTCTGACTGGAGCTCATGGAAACTCTGGGATTTTACATGGAATGTCCATGGTGAGGAAGTATCTGGGGATTTGAACCAAAAACCCCAAACCAAACTCTTTCCATCACATCTTTTCCATAAACACTGCTGTAATTTTTAAATGCCCGGGTACGATCACTCTCAGCCAAACACTTTCTCCCTTGTCTCTTCTGGAGATTCTCTGTTGAAAGACAATAATTTTCCTTTCTTTTTTTTTTTTTTTTTTTCCTTTTTCTTTTACATGGTGAAAAGAAAACTTTTGGGTTAGGTTGGAAAAAAATAGTAAGAAAGGGGGAAAATACCCTCTATGCTTTGCAGTATTTTTTAGACAGTGTACTGAGGCATGGAGAGGTTTAAATTGGCAAGGAGATGAACAGCTGATATATGCAGGCAGAAATCAAATGTTTAAATAATGCCAAATTATCCTGCTGCACCTTGTTAAACATGACTGCAGTGGGAAGGGACTAAGGAGGTGGGGAAGGGAGCAAGGAGAGAAACTGTCTTCTTCAACTGGATTAGAGAGAAATGGGATTTCTCTGCAATTGAAGGCTCGCTTCTAGTCTGAATTATCCTGGAAAACTGATTTGCACAGGAAGGGGGTTGTGGTGTGAGTTTGCCTCCAATATAATTTCAGTTCCCTTTTATGAATTTAATGGCACTCTGTGATCACTTCTCATTTCAGGAACATCTTACTGGGGTTTAAGTTCAAGGAATTGCAAACTCTTGGGCATCTTTAAATCTTCAGAGCAGGAGACCATAGAATCCCAGAATTCTTTAGGCTGGAAAGGACCTCTAAACCTGGGACTGATCCCCACCTTGTCCCCAGCCCAGGGCACTGAGTGTCACCTCCAGCCCTGCCTTGGATCCCTCCAGTCATGGGCACTCCAAACCTCCCTGGGCAGCCCCTGCTATGTCAGACTTTTTTTTTTTTTTTTTAGTTCTGTACCAGAAAATCTTAGTTTTAGCCTCTGATTTATAAGCTGCTGATGGTTTTGCCAGCAATATTGATGTAACATGACACATTTGATTTATTTGCCCCTTTTATCAGGTTATCCAAAGGGACAGGAGTTAATGATTTGACCTGCTGGGCAAGTCCGCCATGGGTTAATTTCACATCTAATTTCCAAGCAGAGATGTTTGAAGGGGACTGTTTGGCCCTAGAGGGGAACAGAGAGTGTTAAATAACTTGAGGCTCCCTCATTTAAGCATTTAATTTGATCCCCCAGCTGGTCTTAACTTTTAAACCAAGGTTTCTGGTGTTGCCTGGTGTCGCTTTTCTCTATGACCAGTTGGCCAGTGCAGCCTGATTGTGTTTCTTGAAAAGTGGCCAGGCTGTTGATTCGATTCCAAATAACACAGCACAAAAATTGATTACTGCAAAAAATCGCAGGAAATTTTGAAAAATACTTCCTGGAAAAAAATAAAATCAAACGAAAAAGAGTGGAGTGGGGTTTTATTCCACATAATGGTGCTGGATGAAAGTTTCTAGTGTTTAAATTCTATTTTCCTATCTTCTTTTATATAAAAAATGGATTTCTACTGTTGTTTTATTTTGCTGCTGTTAAGAGATTTTACTCTTAGCAAAAATTTCTTGACTACTCAGACTTTTTATTCCATAAAATGGTTGGGATCCTGCCATCTGAACTATTATAAAGCTCAGTGTGCTTCTGTTTTGTTTAGAAAGTGAAGTTTCACATCCACAAGTCAAAAACTTCAGCTTTGCTCTTTCTTCTTCTCTTGTATTTTTTTTAACCCTTCCAAGCTTTCCTTTACTATTTTTTATTGCAAAACTAATTGCACAAATCTGGGCACTGTTCTTTGTGATTTCCTGACAGTTTGAAGAGTTTTGTGCTAAATACAAAACAAAAGAGGAAATTTGTGGAGGAGGAGGATATTTCATGAGGGTGTAGACTGACAGGACAAGGGGGAATGGCTTTAAGCTGGAGGAGGGAAAGATTAGGTGGGATCTTGGGCAGGAATTGTTCCCTGGCAGGGTGGGCAGGCCCTGGCACAGGGTGCCCAGAGCAGCTGTGGCTGCCCCTGGATCCCTGGCAGTGCCCAAGGCCAGGCTGGACTTTGGGGCTTGGAGCAGCCTGGGACAGTGGAAGGTGTCCCTGCCCATGTGTGCCCTACTTACTTAGCCTTTAAAAAGTCCCTTTTCACTCGAATGATTCTATGATTCTGTGCAGGTCCTCTGCTGTGACACACACAAGCACAAAGAAAGCATGTTCCTCAATGCTTTGGGGTGTTTTTCTGATTGATTTTTGATTTTTTTCTGTTGTTGTTGTTGTGTTCATAGAAAAAATAAAGAGAACTCCAAGTTAATGCTCCTAATTCACCCACCAGACAAAAGCCTCTTCTTCTCACTGTGTAGCACTGTGCTCCAGTGGATTTGCTGCTGCCCCATTTAATAGAACTGGGATAGATTTCCAGCCAGGACAAAGGTACTTTGTGTCTCATCAGAATCAGATCTTATAGAATATGGTGTTTCAGTGAAGGGGAAGCTGTAAACAAAATCTCTATCAACAAAGCCAGCAGAATAACATCTCTGAGTGATTGATGGCTGCTGTGGAAATAAATTCAAGGCTGTAAAAATTTCCTACGGTTGCATATGTTAGAAAAGATAAGATGTATGGGATGTTCAAATACAAATGATGTGCAAGTACAATTTTTGTATTATTTATAAAAGGGAAAAATAAAAATCCAGTGGAGGGTGAAACTTTAACTCACAGAATGTACCACATCCAGCCTGGCCTTGGGCACTGCCAGGGATCCAGGGGCAGCCACAGCTGCTCTGGGCACCCTGTGCCAGGGCCTGCCCACCCTGCCAGGGAACAATTCCTGCCCAGTATCCCATCCAGCCCTGCCCTCTGGCACTGGGAAACCATTCCCTGTGTCCTGGCACTGCAGGCCTTTGTAAAAAATCCCTCTCCATCTTCCCCATCAGCTCCTTCAGGATGCAACGAGGTCACTTGGAAGCTTCTCCTCTCCAGGCTGAGCAGCCCCAGCTGTCCCAGCCTTTCCTCCCAGCAGAGCTGCTCCATCCCTCTGCTCATCCTGGAGCCTCCCCAGCCTCTCTCCAGCAGCTCCAGGTCCCTCCTGTGCTGGGCCCCAGGGCTGGGGCAGCTCTGCAGGTGGGGTCTCTATTCTAGAACTCATCCTGCTTCTCCATGCGCCATGTGGCTTGGAAACACAGAGCTTTTCTTCAGAAATACTCTGGAATAATTTCTGGGTGAACAGAAAAAAAAAAAAAAAAAAAAAAAAAAAAAAGGAATTATTTTAAAATTAATATTTGATTATAGTTGAGAAGTAAATGAGGAACACTCTGGCTGCCCATGACATCGAGGGTCCTGTGGTCACTGAAAACAGATGTGGCCTTTGTTTCATTTGCTCTTTGCAATCTCTCAAAGGTTCCACTATTGCTGCCCATCTCTCAAACCTCCCGTGCCCAACATGCAGGAAAGCAACATAATTTTTTATTTAATGAGCTCAGGCACACAAGCAATTAATAAGGTGTAATCAAATGGAGCTAATTAGGCTGACACAGCCTCGTGCCTCTGGAATGCTGCTTCAGTCTACTGCTCCTCATATCTCCAATTTGATCTGTTTAGGTAAGAAAATGGATGGGGAGAGTGACACAAGGCAGTGGTTTTCCAGCTCCAAGGCTTGGTGTTTTTATTCTGCTCAGGAGATGGTGATTAACAGGTGAAGAGAGGCTCTGCTTGCCCAAGAAACCTGAGGGTATCAGGGTATTTTAAATATCACTGAACTGCTCAGTATCCAAACTCCTTCCACATAATCAGCTCCACATAATCACTGACCCCACTATGGTCTGCTAATTAAAATAGTAATGAGCAAACTGCTAGGGAAAGGCAAACTGTGAATGGCTTCAGATAAACAACTGGTTTCTTCTTTCTCCAGAATTAAACCCATCATGAACCAGAATCTTGCCCCCAACCAAAAACAGCACCTAATTTTGAACTTAAAGAACATGAGCAATCACACGTAGAAAATAATAAAGAACTCCCAGAGCTGTGATCAGGTTTGTTTTGGGTTTTTTTTTTTTTTTTTTTCTCACCAACCCTGTGGGTAGAACCTTTGTATAATTAAGTACTGGAGGTCTGCAAAGAAAATACCTTATCTGCTTGTTCTTCCCTTGTAATCAATGGCTTGGGATTTATTGTGCAGCTGGCTAATACAAAATTAATCAAGCTCTCCATTTCAGCCAGCCTGGAGCTGGAGCAGAGGCTGAGAGGCTCCGTGTCAGGTGTGCTTCCTCTTTATCAGTGTCGGTGTGTGAGATAAAATCAAAAAATAGGGCTTCAAAAACTGAAAGGAAGAGTTTGGGCATTACTGAACGCTGAGGAGACTTTAAATCCTACAGAAATACCCATGCAATTGCTGTCTCATCTGCAGGATTATTTCCAGTGCTATCTCTGAGGGGAAAACCTTACAGGAAGGATTTGAAAGCTGCCCTGAATCCTTTTATTTCCAGCTATTAGAAATGAAACTGAGTCCAGCTTTAGGCATCACTTTGTCCTCCTGCTGGTGGCTTCTGTGTAGCCTGTGGGTCCAAATTACTCATGTATTTTTATGAATTATAATTTGTACAACTAAGAAAAAAATGCATTTTTTTTGCTGCTCATCCTTGCTGATGGAAAACTTGTCTGGATGTGCATCTGTATTGGGCTGACCTAGCAAGGAGACCTCCTAATCCTGTCCTTTCCAGGCAGGTGCTGCTTGGAGCAGGGTTTGGTGTATCCTTAGGTCTTTGGAAGATGGGCAGGGACTGAGGTTCCTTTGGTACTTCCCATTTTTCCTAGGAGCCAAAACACTGAGAAGAGTTGTATGCTTACAAGGACAGATGATCAGTCTTAATTTCTGCCAGCAAATATCCTCCATTATTATTATTTTAATGTTGATTGTCTTTGCAACAAGGTGCTGAGTTGCATTTTATGCTAATTTGCATGCGTAAATGAAAATAAAATTAATGTATGTAGGTAAACAAATACAAAATGCAAGTTCAGCTTCTTGCCAGCATCAGGAGCAGTATTTATGAATTTTTTTCCTGCCATTTCCTAGAGTCATTGAGGTTGGAAAAGCCTTCCAAGACAAGGGAGTCCTACCTGTGCCCAATGCCCACCTTGTCCCCAGCCCTGAGCACTGAGTGCCACCTCCAGCCCTGCCTTGGACACCTCCAGGGATGGGGACTCTACAGCTGCCTTTTAGGGAATGATATTTTTCCATGCCTTCACCTCCCCAAGAGTGGAGCCAGACAGAGAGATTTTAATGGTAATCAGGACATCCTGTACGGTGTTTATGTTTGAAAGTGTTTTCTAAGGAGGTAAAAATGGAGAAGTAAATATTTCTGAGCTCTGGAGTCAATATTGCAAGGGATATGAACATGTCTTTTCCAATGCAGCAGAAATCCAGTGACTCTCTCCTTGCAATTTATCAGTTGGTTGATGATAAAGGGTTCAGACAGCAGATAAACCATCCTTACACTTCATTTTCACAATGTTAGTAAAGAAAAAGTAAGCCACAAAAAATCATCCTGACTAAAGTTTCTGGAAGGAGTCTTTTAGTGTTTAGAGCCTGGAGAGTCCACACAGCAACATTCATGGTAGGACACAGGGAATGGCTTCCCAGTGCCAGAGGGCAGGGCTGGATGGGATACTGGGCAGGAATTGTTCCCTGGCAGGGTGGGCAGGCCCTGGCACAGGGTGCCCAGAGCAGCTGTGGCTGCCCCTGGATCCCTGGCAGTGCCCAAGGCCAGGCTGGACTTTGGGGCTTGGAGCAGCCTGGGACAGTGGGAGGTGTCCCTGCCTATGCACTGGATGGGCTGTGAGGCCCCTTCCCACCCAAACAAGTCTGGCATTCTGTAATCAACCTCTCTGATTTTAACATCACCTTTTTGGGAATCCTCTCCAGGATGGATGCTTGGGACCACTGTGAGCTGACAGGTGTTGAGTGCAACAGTCCTTTGTCCCATCCCATAATTCCTCTTTACACAGGAGATACCTGTAAACCTTCCATTCATTAAAAGAAACCCTAAATTGGTTCAAAGGCAATCAAAGGTTCTCTGTAATTTGCAACTTCCAGACGGTTTTGGAATAATAGGGCCCAAACTTTCCAAAGAGGAGGATAAGGAGATTGTGGTAGGAGTAAGAGAGGATGCCAGCCAGAAATGTCCTCTAACATCTCAGGATGTGGTTTGCTTATTAAAGAGGTATTTAAGAAAAATAAAGGTATAAGTCCCTCTTCATGCTTTTCACCAAAAGGATTTTCTAAAATAAAATTTGAAGAAAGTACTGACTTTGCATTCCCCCTTTCTCATCCTGCTTTTCTAGGGGTTCGGTTGGGTGTGTTTTTTTCTTGTAAATTGGGAGATATTTTGTGAACTTAGCCGAAAACGTAAATGATAAATGGTGGGACCGGAAGCCTAAGCTCGTCTCCTGTAACGCATTGTGGAGTGGGAACAATTTTAATTATAAAACTAAGATAACCTTGGTTTTTACTCAGCAAATTAGATCTCCAAAGTGTGCAGCTCACCAGGAGAGCCACAAATAACTCTGTAGCTCTCTAGCACTGAAATCCTCACTGCTTTCCTAATTAACTCAGGCTGGCTGAACACTGGCTGGCTCTGGGATGGTCAGAAAGCAGCTCAGGCTTCAATTATTGAACCCATTGGACCATAATTCATTAACAGCCACTTCCACAAGGCTGACACTTCTGTGGAATCTCCTTGTTCTGTGTTCTTCATGGATGGGGGACGTGCAAATGGCTGGGACAATCAGGAGCTGCCCAATCTCTTAGGTGCCCTCAGCTTTCTTGAGGGGGAGAAAGGACCTTCTGCCTGTGATTTGGGAGCCTGTTTTCCTCTCACACCTTGGCACCCTGGGAGGGCAGCACTTTCCATGTCCTTGGCTGAGGACTAACTTTTCCATCCCTGAGTAACTTTTCTTTCCCTTACTTTGTGTTGGCATCCTCTGTGCAAAAGGAGGTGACTTTTTGAAGCCACAGGAACCCCACCATAAGTAGGAAGTTCATTCCACTCCATTTCCTGAGTCCTGCCACTGCACGTCTGCCTGGAAATGGGCTTAAAACCAACATTTTGGCCCTGTGGGGGCTTTTTTCAGTTGCTAATTTTGGATACTTACATTCGATAAGCCCTTCCAAAGCACAGCACCCCGTCTTACCTCCTCCCAGTGTCCAGTGGGAATTAAATCATAGTTTAGTTAAGACACAGTACCAAGGTCCAGCCTTTAAACATCCAGGTGAGTCCTCAGTGGTGTAGACAGTTGTTCCTGCAGAGGTGAAATGGAGAATTCCCTGGTTTCAGTTGGATAATTCAGGACAGTCCCATGAGCGTAGGAGGTGTTCCTTCAGAGCAGGGTTGCGTTTTTGGGGAAAGATGGAGAAAATTGCACTGCTGTAATTAAGATGCACTTGTGGCAATCTGTCTGGGTGTTTTTAGCAGTGTCTAAGGGAGAGTTTGAGGAGCTGAGGGAATTGAGCGTCTTAAGACCAAGGGGATGTCTTGGGATGGCAAAGCCACGTCCTCACCTTCTCCCACTGCTGCTTGAGGTCTTGATTAAATTACAGGAAAGTGTTGATCAACATTGCCTTCATTAGAGATGTCAGGAGAGAGCTATTTATAGGCACAATATGTAAATCTCCCCAAATAGGTGGTTAATTCCCTGGAACACAAACAATCCTAGGAGTGGCAGCTTAATTAGCACCCGTTTTCCTGGGTTACCTGTTGGAGACTGGCACCAAGGGGAAGGTTCTGGGATTACTGGGATATTTATAGCCTGGGAGAGGTGACTTCAGAAGAGCAAAATTGTTTGTTCCACCAGACACTGACAACTTGATTCATTTTCTTCAATAACATGTGGATGTTGCTAATTTTTTTTAGGTGGAGGGAAGGGATTTAAGAGTCTTAAAACCCCAAAGTTGGAGGTTTCATGTCTGTGTAATTCTGTTCTACCTCCAGTTTGTAAAGTGCTGCTTTTTAAAGGAAGCCACTGAAATCACAGCCTCAAAAATACATTCAGTGGTATTCACATGGTTATTAAAACTTTCTAAAATTTGGCATCTGTTTTTACAGAGAATAATATTCCCGTGTACACATCAAATTTCTGTGGAGGATTTTTTTTTTTCCCTAAAATTAGTTTAAAAATTACTTTTAATGCTTCTTTCTCTCATCTTGGCTCCTCTCCATCAGTTCTGTGGAACACAAACTGAGGTTTTTCTGTGCCTCTTGTGGAAATATAAAAGTCTGGGCTGAAATAGGAGAAACTCTTCAGGGCAAGATGAGAAACCTGATTATTAAATATGATTTTCAACTTCAATATTTAACCTAAGTTGTAAAACTGACAAATTTACCCTTTAAGAATAGGACAAGGGTGAATATTACTGGCTCGTCTCATGTTACAATTATTAAATGTCAATGTATTTGAGAAAAGAAATTCCAACAATATGAATTGTTAGTAATATCTCCAACTGTTTTTCCCAAGTTGCTTTTACTACTGGTACTACAGCAGTCAAAATTTGCTTTAAAAGTTGCTTATAGTACCAAAAAGGGTTGAAGTTCCAATATTGGAAATTTTTCATCCTCCTCTATGAAAATTCCATCTTAAATGAATTACAGGCATAATAGGGAAAATGCAATCTCAAAGAAAAAATTGAAAATAAGATGAAATTTCAATGCTGGGGGCAAAGTAATGGCTAAAAGCAGGTTTAATCAAGTTTTGAAAGTACTTCTTAAGATACTGCAGCTTCTCTCGACTCATCCAGTGCTTTTTAATGGTCTTAAAAATGACTTTTGGTAATGGTAATTGTAGCTGCTGCTTGGCATAGTATCATGTTTTTATGTGCTTTACAGTGTTTTGAGGCACAAGTATGATTTTAAAGACTCCTGTCAACTCCAAAACTGCTTGTAAAATGGGGAGTTATTTCAATCTAAAAGCACAATGTCTGAAAGAGGGATGGCTCTGCATTCTTCTCGAGCTGTAAAAATAAAATAGCAATGCACAGCCCTGGCAGTGCAATTTGCACGTCTCAAACCCTTTAGAGATACTGTATCTGTAAATAAAATAAAGAAAAAAAAAAAAAAAAGAAGGTGGAAAGATGACAGAATAAAGCCATGAAATAAATTGGCTGATCAGGCTGCCGTGTCCTGAAATGGAACGGGAGATTTTCACAATGGTCTTTATTTGCTTTTTGTCCTTTTGGCACTAGATTGTCCCCCCAGCCTCACTTTTTGTCTAGTTCAAACCAAACCCAACCCCAAATCGACCTCTCCCTCGAGCCTTGGAATGCCTGAGCTCCAGATTTTAGAGCAGGGCTTAACTCTGATCAAAGCACAAAAACGTTGGAGGTTTAAGCAGGATCTCAAACGGGTCTGAATCAAGCTCAGGTTCGCTGGGGTGCCTTCCCAGACTCTCCAATTAGGGATTTCTCTCAGGAAGAGCTGAAAATAGCCCATGAAAGCCCTTCTTATGCCATTTTTTCAATGCAGTGCCATGGCAGCACAAGCCAGATAATGTAAAGGTTATGCCAAGCTCCTCTGAAACTGCCCAGCTGTGGAGCTGAATGGCCACACAGGAAACAAGGCGGGGCGTTTTCCCCTGCCATGGAGTTGCTTGGTTACTCCGTTTAAATGTATGGCTCTATGTGGCTCTTTATGAGGACCCTCAGCCTGTAAATCAAGTTTTAAAGACTCTTTCAGGGCTGTGTTTTTCCCCCCTGAGTGTTCCCCTGCTGAATGGAAGTGGAGGTAAGGACAAAGCACCGCTTCCTTCGGGAGCAGCTGGGGCATTTTGGAGAATGGAGCGCAGCTGGAAACAGAAATACCTGTTCAGGCAGAGAGAGATGGGAGGTGCTTTAGCTCAGCCTGCAAGAATTTCACTCCTTGACTCTCCAGTTTGGAGAAGCTGATCTGGCTTTCCCAGGCATTGCCAGCTCCCGGGAGCTTTGCTGGGGGTTTCAATCCATAAAAGACCCCAGGCTGGGGGTTTCAGCATTGACATGCTGGGCTTGTGAATGATGGAGATTTCTTGAACTGGGCTCTCTCAGCAGCTTGTGCCACCAGCAGCCACCTCAGGGTCACAACTGCCCTCGTGGCACTTGTGCTGGCAGGGTTTTAGTGGATCAGTGCAGGTGTTCTGGCCTCGTTCCATCCTCACAAACTCGAATTTCCAGCCCATGGTCGGACAGAAATCAGGTATCTATTTCCTCATTAATCACTTAATTCCTTATTTAAAACGGCCACAGCATTATCAGTGACTCAGGCTTGAGGATGGGACTTGGTGAATCTCACTTTGTATCTCCAAGACTTCTGTGCCTGATGGGCTGAACCATGTAGAGGAAATAAAAAAAAGCCTTTAAATACTTTAAAGTTGCAGAATGTTTAGGTTTGGAGGGACATTAAAGATCCAAAATTCCATTCCCTGTCGTGTCAGGGACATCTTCCATTGTCCCAGGCTGCTCCAAGCCCCAAAGTCCAGCCTGGCCTTGGGCACTGCCAGGGATCCAGGGGCAGCCACAGCTGCTCTGGGCACCCTGTGCCAGGGCCTGCCCACCCTGCCAGGGAACAATTCCTGCCCAATATTCCACCTAAATTTCCTTTTTGTCAGTCTCAACCCATTCCCTGTGTCCTGTCCCTCCAGTTCCTGATGCAGGGTCCCTCTCCAGCTTCCCTGTGTCCCTTCAGACCCTGGAAGGAGCTGTGAGGTCTGCACACAACCTTCTCTTCTCCAGGCTGAGCAGCCTCAGCTTCCTCAGCCTCTCTTCATTTCTGACTCTCCAAACTCTCTCTCACAAGCTCTTTCCTTCCCCTCTCCACGATGGAAAGGGTCATGGTTGAAGAGAAGAGTATCCGTGAAATTAAAACTGCTGAATGTTGAGAGGTTGTTTTGTTTAATTCTCTGTAGAGCTAAATTAAAATACTTATCAACACAGAGGGAGAGAAACAAAACATAACAAATCCAGACTTTTTGCTCCTTTCTAGAAAAGTCTCCTCTGCTTTTTTCAAACTCTGCTCCCACTCTGTGGAAAATAATTCGGACTTGCTTGCCTGGTCAGTGTTTTTGTAGTAGCAAAGAAGTTGTCATTGCCTCGTTCCCACAGAGGTTTTCTCTCCTTTGGATGTTGTGCTATCCAAGGTTTTTTCTTTCCCATGCATATCAAAGAAAGTGGCTTTAGTGGCTCCTTGAAGAATTTTCCATTTTGCCATCTGTCTTATTGACAGCACACAGCCACTGAAGTGGATGGGAGCCCTGAACTCACCATAAATTCTTGTTTGCTGCAGTGTTTGGGGATGATAAAGTAGTTTATTGGAGCCATGGAGGGAACAGAATGTTGGTAGGGAATGGTTGGATGCTGCTTCTTCCTGCACCATGATGGGGTGGTACCATATGAACAAGCTGTGACTTGTTCAAATCAAGCTTGCTCCAAGATGTTGTGGATGCTGCACACTCATGGATTCAGGAAGAGTTTGGAAAAACTAACAAAAAGACACATTTAAGAGTTAATACTTTGGTTTTTTTCTGTCTTGGGGAGCAGCCCTAGGAAGAAAGGGAATTGATGCTGAGGAGCCTTCCACTGTTACAGACAAGGTTTAGAGTCTGACCTTCATTTCAGTTCAAATTTAGAAATAGACTTTTTTTTCCTACCAACAAATAAAATAATTTCTTTCAACAGTTAGTGAGTAGAGCTTTATTAAATGGAAAATCTTTTAAATTGGGCTGAGTATCTGCTAGGAACTGAGTCAGAGATTTGAAATTGCCCATTGCACTCCTTGCGACTGTTTAAATAAAAACAAACTGAACTATTTATCTGACTAAATAAAAGCAAACTTGAATGTAAGATAAATAATGAAATAACTCAGAGTAATGATTGAGTGTTTCTGCAGCAGCTGGAAGAAGAGTTGGTGATTAGCATATGGAAGTGGATTTTTCCCCCCCCAGTTATATTTCAGGAGTGCTCAGGAGGAGATTGCCGTTACTTCCCAGAATCACGTCTCAGGAAAGTCCAGGTTGTCTCTTTGTTTCTCCAGAAAGGTTCAGGATAACTGTTTGTTTCCCCAGGAAGGTTCAGGCTGGCTGCTTGTTTTCCAGGTGATTGTGCTGTTCTCCCTGAAGAGCTCCTCACTTATTTTTTGTGTCAAGGTAAAACTCCTTCTGTCTTTGGAGGGCTAGGACAAAGTTAGAGAACTTTTTTTTCCCCAAAGCTATGATCTGTTAATGGGAATACAAATCCCCTCTCGAGTCTTGTAGGAGGCTTTTTGTGCTTGAAGTCACTTTTTAGTGCTCTGTGGGCCAAGCTATTTTTCTTAATAAACTTTGAAGACCAGAACTGCCCTCTCCTGACACTGCTCCCACATCATTCAAATGTTTTATTGAGCTGGAATGCAGAGATACAGGAAGTATGGGTGGTTATTTGGGGTTTCCAAGTGGTTGTGTTTGGTAGGAGTATAACTACAATAATTCTGGACGGCTGTGACTCCTCTACCTTGATGCCTGCATTGTCAGTCTCAGTGTGTGTGAGGTCCAGCTGTCCCTATGAGGGTGAGCACAGGACCTCTCAGAAATGTGAGTGTGGGGCCTCACACAAACGTTTCTGAGGAGAGATTTGCAAAAGCTGCTGCAGCCTCATAACCCCCACACACAGTGAGTGGTGCAGGAGTTCAGGTATCTCCAGGTACTCCTTAGCCTGTTGTCCACAGCAGAAAGTGTCCCTGCCCATGGCAGGGGTTGGAACTGGAGGATCCCCAAGATTTCCTTCCAGCTCAAGCCATCCTGTGAGTCTGAGAGTCCCTCCAGTGACTGGGAGCAGGAGACCCGTGTGGAAAATCGCTTTTTGAAGGAACTGGTGCCTTGGGAGGTGGCAGTCCCCTGGCAGAGGGGCTGTGAGGATGCAGTTGGCCTTTGGGATGGTGGCAATGAGGAGAAGAGCTCAGGAGGAGAACAGGAGCTGCTGGAAACTGCAAACCCTCATAGCTCTGGGGCAGTGGTGGTTGGAGGGGACCTTTGGCTGAGGCAAACCCCAGCTCGTTGTGGGAAGGGACCTTCAGGATGATCCAGATTTCCCCCCTGCCATGGGCAGAGCCACCTCCCACTGGAGACTCTCTCCTCTCAGGTGTCTGCAGAGCTCTAGGTGCTGCCTGTTGGTTCAGCACAACTGGGAGTTTGCTATTAGCTCGTTCATTAACCTTTGTTTTAATTTTGATACATGATTCTCTGTGCTTTTAGCTGTAAAACAGCAAAAATAGAATGGAAAGAATATTCTCCAAGGAATAGAAATTTTGGATGGGAAGGGGATTTGAAGGGGTTTCAAAGGTGACAGGAAGATGATCCAGCAGGTCTCTCTTGGGAAAACACCTGATTATCCAAGTTGTTGTGTTTGTCTGTGCTCAGGCTGTTTGACCTTGCTGAGCATCTCACCTAGGACAGTGATTGAGGGTTTCCTCTGAGCCATCTCATTAAAAATAATTAGAAATTAAAATAATGAAAATTAGCCAGCAGAAGCCAAGTAGAGCTGAGCCTTGACACTGTTACATGGAGAGTTTGCTAAAGAGGTTCTCACTTTGCTCCCAAGGAGAGAGGTGCTTTATTTATCCCCTTCCCTTGATTAAAGAAGGGTAGAGGAGAAGCACTGTTAGGGAAAACAGTGAAGTTAACAACAGGAACAGAAATGATTTGCTGCAAGGTCTTAGCAAAGCCTTCAGAGCTTGTTGTTTTATTTAGTAAGTTGTATTTGCCTTTTCTGTGAGGAGTTTGAGGCAGGGGCACTGCCGCCTCAGGATTCCATTTACCAGCATTGCTGCTTAAACATAAAATGCATCATGAAAACTGTTGGGAGGGAAGCTCATTTATGGAATGCTTTTCCTTTTTAAAGTGTGTTTGATTTATCATGATTTGGCTTAAACAGCTACTCCATTATGCCCAGGAATTTCAAGGACAACTTGTTTTTTTGTTAAGAAAGTTGGATCAGAGGCGTGTTCTGGTAATACATTCTGGTAATAAACTGCAGTGTAAAACTGGAAGAGGTAAAATACTGACTAAATAAGTTCTGCCAAGGTCCACACAGTGACATGGGGCACCTTTCTGCTCTTTGGGTCTAAAGTCTTGTGGAAATATTTCCTTCCCAAGTCACCTTTGGGGCTGCAGTTATTCTGTGCCTGTTTATGTTGAATAAAGCAGTCTTAGTACGGAGTGCTGAAATAATTTCTGTTGAGGATCATTAAAACAAAATACTGGAGAAAAACATTGAGAGAATTAGAGAAAGTCCCGAGGAGGCCACAGAGATGCTCCAGGGCTGGAGCCCCTCTGGAGCCAGGCTGGGAGAGCTGGGGGTGCTCACCTGGAGAGGAGAAGGCTCCAGGGAGAGCTCAGAGCCCTGCCAGGGCCTAAAGGGGCTCCAGGAGAGCTGGAGAGGGACTGGGGACAAGGGCTGGAGGGACAGGGCACAGGGAATGGCTTCCCAGTGCCAGAGGGCAGGGCTGGATGGGATACTGGGCAGGAATTGTTCCCTGGCAGGGTGGGCAGGCCCTGGCACAGGGTGCCCAGAGCAGCTGTGGCTGCCCCTGGATCCCTGGCAGTGCCCAAGGCCAGGCTGGACTTTGGGGCTTGGAGCAGCCTGGGACAGTGGGAGGTGTCCCATGCCAGGGGGTGGGATGAGATGGGCTTTAAGGTTCCTTCCAGCCCAAACATTCTGGGATTCTCCTAAAAACAGAGCCTGCTTAATGTAAGATCTCTGAGGACAATTTCCTAAGGGACACTGCTCATAGGAGTTGCTCTTTAGCTCTAAGAATTTGTTTTTCCCTCCTTGCTGATTTTCCCAAGTGTATTTCCAGACAGCTTCAATTTTCCTTAGTTAAATAAATTCTGACTTCTGTCATCTTTACAAGACAGACTCTCCATCCTCCTGATGATGGGAATAACTTTTCTCTGCACCTGGCTCAGTCCAAACATGTTTTTTTCATGTCCCCAGCAATTCCCACTATCTCTGGCTGGTGCCTGGTTGTACAACACAGTGAGTGAGCTTAGGGTTTTTTGACCCCATGTTGCCTCTTATTGATTATATTTTGTGAGCGGGAAAAAAAGGTACCCCCGTATTTTTACAGCGTGCCGCTTGTCTTCGAGGTTTTTAATTAAAATTATTGTTTCTGAATTGGAAATTTGTGTCAGACTGCAGTTTTAGATTCATCTGTTCAGTGCATAGCAATGGATGTGGATGGATGAGTCTGTGCCTTTGTCAGCTTTGTTCCTGCAGAAGGGCAGGGTGAGGTGACACTGTCTGAAAAAGGAGATTTGGGTAGCGCTGGCGTGGTGAAATGATGTGAAATAATCTGCAAACCCTTATGTATGCAATAAAACTTTTCTTCTTCACAAAGCTCTTATTGGTGCCATGGGGTGATCCAGAAGTTTCCCACTCCCATCCTACTTGTTTAGGGTGGCTTTTTCCTTTCTCATAGTTCTGGCTCTTGCTCTAATTTCTTTTCACTAAATTTTCTCTCATGATAAATTTTCTTGCTTCACCTGCTCACACTCGCAAGAAATCCTCTGCAAATTGCCAAATTTCACCAGCCAGGCCTGCCTTTTCTCTGAGACTCCCAAATCCGCATTGGAATGCTGGACACTCCTTTTAAATGTTGACCATTTCTTTGAAATGCACTGTACAATGTTTTGTTTATCATTCCGGAAATTCAGGTGTGTTTGATGGAAAACCAACTTTGGGAAAACTTGTAAATGTGAGCATGTGATTTGGCTTGTAATTTCGATATTTTTGTATTGAACATAAGCTAGCAGTTGGCCTTATTTAGCTGAAACTTTCACTGGTATACCCAACAGGGAGAAAATATCATTTTGAAAACCAAGAGGGGGCAAAAGCTCATGGAGTGTTTTTTTAAAAAAATCCTGCTTATTCTTTTAGTGAGATATATACAATTTTTAGATTAAAACATTGTCCCTGCTTTAGATTTTTATTTAGGTATTTAGTTTGGTTTTACTTTGATTTTTCTAGTGACTGTTGTACGGGGTATAGCAGAGCTATTCCTGAAAACAAAGTTGCAGTAAAAGTTTCTATTGTTGGCCTTCTTTGCCCTAATTAAGAGTTTGTTGAAGGGTCCTTCAGTTCCCCAAATCCTGAACCTCTAGAAAATGATAACATACATCCCTAGAAAAAAGTTAGAGTTGGTTTTGTTATGGCCCTGGAGTGCTTATTGTATCCAGTGAAAAAAATGAGAGCAGGGGAAAAAAAATAGAAGGCCATATTTCATATAGATAATGCAAACCTTTCTTATCTTCCCACACAATGTGCCTGTAGGAAACTACAATGGTATGAAAGATGTGGTTTTCCAGGTGATTTATTTGCTCTGTTAATGCCTGCAAAACAAAAAGCTCTAAAATAAAATAATAGTTGATTTAATTCTTTAAAACGAAACAAACAAATAAAAGCAACCAACACACCAAACAGAAAATTTTCAATTGTTATGTATCAAAGTAGACCATATAAGAATGAAAGGAGTAGGGAGGGAGAGTTCACGCATTAATAATTTTATTTAGACCGCCTAAGGCACTGGGAAATGGTGAAGTGGGCATGGAGGTATTTGCTCACAGGTTGGACTTGGTGATCTTGGAGGTCTTTTCCAACCCCAATGACTCTGTGACAGCAAACCCAGGGAGGTGGGGCAACACAAAGCTGCTGCTGGAGGAAAACACATCCCTGTAGATGTGTCCTTTAGGGGCTTCACCCAAGCAGAGATCTGAGAAATGCTACACTATTCTCACCTCCCCTTATAGGCCTTGTCTCTGCTGGGGTAATTAGAGGCTCTAATGAGCTGCAGTGTGGGTCCTTTGAAGTCAACAAATGTGTAATTTTTTACCGTAGGATGGGAAATAGAATTTGCCTCAGCTTGCTCTTCTGTTTAATTCACAGGTGATTTTCTGTTGGGATTTTTGCACAAAAAATACACCCCAAAATACCCAAACAAACCAGTAATACCTGAGTATTTCTTTTCCTGTTTCGAGGCCGGTACTTGATTGGAGAGTACCATTCCACACAGATGGAGTTTGGTTGGGCTGTGCAACAGAGGAACCTCTTAAAGTCTATAAAATCATGGGCAATCTCAGATAGTCCTGTGTGGTGTACCGGGAAGGAGAATTGACTTTTTTCTCTCACTGAGTCAATGAGGCTCTTGGAAAATTAAAAGCTCTTCCTAATGAAGTGTTATTTCCATATGCTTTGAAGGGGGTAGTGGTTTTCTGCTGTTTAATGTAGAAAACCTGATTGGTCCTAAAACAGTCATCACATGTGGTGATCATGCTTTTATGTATTTTAAGGCTACACTTACTCATTTGCTAGCTCTGCATGTACTGCTTGATATCTTTGAACCTCTCTTTTGAGTAAACCAACAAACTCTTACTTATTTTCTTTCGTTATTCTGCTCTGCTTCCATTGATGACTCTAAACCTTTGACTCCAGACTGGCAATATGAGGGTAAGATGGCAAAATATGACTTCCTGAACATTGCTCGTCTGCTTTTCATTTGTGTTCTCCTTAGAGTTATTAAAATTCCATTCACTAAGTAGATCCTTTTTGTTGCAATTAAATTCAGATTATGTTTGTTTCCGTTATGAAGCTTTAATTATGATTTATACCTTTCAATCATTCCTTTTGTTATTTCTTTGGGTTAAATTACCATCGTATTCCCTGTGTCCTGACAGACACTGAGATTCCTGGTGGGATCTCTAGAGCAAGACACAAGCAGATTCATTATGTAGCCATCCAACTGAATCGTGGTGACAACAATCCTTCCCTGGCAGGGTGGGCAGGCCCTGGCACAGGGTGCCCAGAGCAGCTGTGGCTGCCCCTGGATCCCTGGAAGTGCCCAAGATCAGATTGGATGGGCCTTGGAGCAAGCTGAAGGGTGGAAGGTGTCCCTGCCCGTGGCAGGGGCAGGGAATGAGATGGGATTTATTGTTCCTTTCCAACCCAAACCATTCCATGATTCTGTGATTCGAGGTGTGTGTGTTTTCATGATATGCAAAGGAAGAGGAAAAACCATGAAACATTTTTTGCTGGTCAGGTGTTTTAAATATGGATCATGCCTGAGATATTTTGTCATCACATCCTCCCTTGCTTTATGAAGTTCCTCTGAGTAAGGGATGAGCAAACAGCTCTAATTTTGAACCCTTGTGAGTGTAACTTTACTATCAGTTGTGGCTCATACCTGCATCACATTTAAGGGAAAATTTGCCTTCAGCATATCAACATGCTGACTTAAATAAAAACCCCAACAACAAAACCCTTGAGATCCTACTTTTAGAATGAGAAATAACTCGCTTTTTCATCTTTATAGATTGCAAGTTGGCCAGAACAGGTCCTCCAGCCACAATAGTTCCCATTGACGAGGAGAGTCGCAACGGTGAGTGCCCCACAATTATTTATAACACAAATTATTTATAACCAGTCTTTAAGGTCCTTGTTGCAAATAGACCTTCTGAATTTTTCTTAAGTCAGTGGGATGGTACCAGAGGACAAAGTTCTGGTCAGTATTTGGTTTTGTTTGGGTAAAGCTGAAATTTTATTCTGCAGCATGAAAGAAGTGTAAACAACGTGGTCTTCTGGGTTTCCCATGTGGCTTTTGGAAGGTTGTTTGTTGGTTCCCTCTAAGTTTAAGAACATGAGTTTATGGACACCTCTGAAATGGAAGAGCTTGGTTGTAGTCATGGAAATTTCAAAAGAAAATGAATGTCCCTTTTTTCCAGTGTTTTAATTCCCCGGACAAAAAATAGAGTTCTTAAGATTGTTGATGTGTGGTTTGAGGATTGCATTTATGCAGAGTACTCTGATGGGATTAAGTGCTTTACCTTGTTACAATCAGCTGTTACTCCTGAGAGTAAGTTACTACTCCTCCCTGCTTTTTATTCTGTGTGTTTAGAGTTTATTTTTTTTTTAACCTTGCAAGCTGGGCCTGGTTTTGTGCTGTGTGTGGTTGTTGTTTATCAGATATGGGTGCTTGAGATGGTGAATAAGGCCAGGTCATGCTGGTGGAACCTCTCTGCCGTTATTCCGAGAGGAATTCCTCGTTGAAGTTGCTCAAAGTCAGATGGACAAATGCATTTATGGGTAAAACTTCTCAATACACCAATTTTTAATATACTCATGTGCTGAAAAGCTCTGGTACTGGGGTGGCTGTTAAAACCAGGCACTTTTCCCTCCTCCTCGAGTGGTTTTCCCTGCAGTCAGGAGTGTCCAGAGGAGGGCTGTGAAGATGGATATGCTCTTTGAATCGGATGTGTTGGTTCTTGGCAAGCTGCTGTTGTATCCTGATGTGTTCCATTTGTGGCCTGCTCAGTTTTGGTGGAATGACCCCCTCAGCTGGAAGGGTTTGGCTGCCAGAGCTCGTCTCTCGCAGCCTTTCATCCTCCCTACTCCTCAATCTGTAGGAAATTCTGAAATAAATCTGTACTAAGAGCAATGGGTTATAAATAAATCCAAACCAGCCATCAAAAAACTTTGTGTGGAAACCTTTGGAAGAGGTTGAAGTTGTGGACTCCCCATCCCTGCAAGTGTCCAAGGCCAGGCTCAACAGGGCTTGGAGCAACCTGGGACAGTGGGAGGTGTCCCTGCCCAAAGCAAAGGAGTTGGAATGAGATGAGCTTTGAGGCCCCTTTCAACCCAACTCAGTCTGTGATATAAAAGTTAGTAAGGAACGCATGGTGTTCTACATTTCTAGTGGCTAAACTTTATATTGGGATTTCTAACAGATGCAGAAATAAAAATCCATCTAATTCTCTTCTTACCTACACGAATATGCTTCTAGATCACTTAAAGTGTGAAATCTCATTCTGATTTTAGTTCTTGCACAGCCCTGTTACTCCCAAGGGTCTGTTGTTCACGTTGGAATGGCTTTTCTGAGGTTGGGACATTTCATTCCATCAGTGCATGTGGTCATTGTGTTCTGGCAACACAATTAAACAGAAAATCCTTTCTGTTTAAAAAATAAAATAAAAACATTAATAATTTATTTTTAAAAAATAAAACAGAAAACAAAAATTAAACAGATATTTAGTTCCACTGTGCCATGGCACATTAAGGCAAATCATTCCTAATTCACAGGAAGTCAGAGACCAGCAAATCTCACGGAATAAAATCCTTTTCCAAAAAAAACTGTTGCTTGTTTTTACAGTCAGGTATATAGGTACCCTGCCTGACCTTTAAAGATATTGAGATGAGCAGAGATGTTAATATTTGACAGTTTCCCGCCATGGGATGAATATCTCTCTATATCAAGTAATTTAGGTACAGTAGTAAATTACATTATAATTGTGCTCATGTGAGCAATCCTGGAAGGAGTGAACTTGACCTTTCTTAAGGAATAAATGAATTATTTTATGGTTTTCCCTGTGTTGAGCTGAATTGGGTGATAACATTTCAGATCATATTAACAGCAAAACTGAATTTTTCTCAATGGTTTTTATAGGCAGAGGTCTTTTCGCCCTTGGTTTTTTTGTTTTTAAATTTAATTACTGGATTTGAGACTCAGTTATAACTTGTTTTGAAGACTCAATGAGCCTTATTCCTAGGTCAGACTTTCTCATTGCCTGTGTGCCTCAAGTTTTTGGAGGCCTTCATGTGGAGTCATTCCTGTTTTTTCCCTTCAGATAAGCAGCCTGAAATTCTCAAGGGCTTTGAATCTTTGGGCAGGCTTTTCAATGGAAAGTATACCCTTGGGAAAGGACTCCTACAAGGCAAGATTTAAAGGTTTAGAGATTAAATTAAAATTTGGAAGAGAAAGCAGAGGCTGGGATAGAGGAAACAAGCAGACCAAAGTGAATTCCCTTAATGTGAAGACAAATAGGAACTTGGTGCCCCATCCAGAACAAAAAATTTCCACAGTTAGGAATGCTTTGTGATCTTTCCCATCCTAGAAAATTCAGGCAGTGTTGGTGTGGTTTGCTTTTATTTTGGTGGGTTTTTTTTCTTCCTGCTTCCCATGTGATGGTGTGAGTGCCCTAATGAATAACAGGAGCAAATTCCCAAACCTCCTGCTCTCTTTCCTGCATGTTCCTTGAGGATGTCTGACACAAGGAAGTGAAGCTTTCATGGTTGTAGATGGTTCAAAGTGTTATTCTTCCACCTTTTCATCTTCCTGGTCTCTTAGCAGCAACCTTTTGTCAGCCTGATTTCCTGGGGAGACGGGGGATGTGTGACTGTGCTACAAATCCCTTTCCATAACCTCCCATGAGAAGTAGGGCACAAAAATGCGGGAAACAAAGCTGTGGGGTTTTTTTCCCCTTAACTCTGTTGGACCAATTTATTCTCAGTTTTATTATATGTAATACTGGAAGAATGGACCTGATTGCTGAGGCACATTGATGATTTCCATGCTGGTCCAAATTGATTTCACTTGGATTTCAGGGACAATCAACAGGGATTGAAGAAAATGTCCCCAGAGGCACAAAATTCTTCCAGAGGTGGGCTTAGGTGTGCTCATAATGACTCTGAGTGATGACTCTGAATATTCATTGCTCAATTAAACGTTCAGTGACCACCAGGGCAGGTAGGAATTGAACTAATTAGCCCTGAAGAAGGAAGAGTCCTGCTATCCCAGGCATTTTGGCTAAGGGGAAAAGTTGTTCAGTAAAATCAGCTTGGAAGGTTTCTGTGACCTAGCACAGGTGTATCAAGAAATGTATTCCGTAAGAGCTGTGGTTCGATGTTCATTTCCTAATTTTCCCTCCTCTTTCAGGAATAAGGATGAATTAATGACTTGAAGGTGCTTCAGCCTTGGAGGGCTTTTCCAGCTCAAATGATTCCATCATTTTCTTGTATTGCCTTTGTGAGCATCTCACTCTTCAGTTTTAAACAAAAATACTTTTGCCTATTGCTTCCTATCATTCAAAAATCAGCTTTATGAAGGAAAGTCATCTTAGTTTTACCATTTCAGGGGATTCTGAGAACACCATTTCCCAAGTTTGCTGTGTGGAAAGACACCAAACTGTGATTTTGTCTTGATTTTTCTTCTTTTTCCCATAGAGGCACTTTGCGGACTCTTTGCATTTTGCTTTTACTTGGTGCACCGTTTTACGTAGGGTTTCTATAATGGAAAAAATTTAAATTATTAGTCTATATGTTGTTATCATTCCTGTGAAATGTTTCCAGTGAGGAAGTGCTTCAGCTGATTTTTAATCTAGCTCATGCCATTGTCTTTATGCCTCTCTGCCCAAACATAAATTTCCCCCCCATCTTTAGACAATCTTACAGCTCCCTAAAGTGTTCATGAATGTTTTTCACCAGCTTTTGAGCATCCTTTTCAAATTTATCTTCCAGGATGTGGTTTGTCGGGCAATGGAGATGTGGTGTGGTGTAGAGTTTTAAGTTGGGGTATTTCAGGCAATAAATAAACCTTGGAATTAAATCTGGCCACTTGTAGGCTGAGGGTCTAGGCTCAGTCTGGCCATTCCAGCTCAGCAGTCGAGGTGGATGGTGTGATTTTAGTGATGAGCCTCAGCAGTGTTTTGCTGAATGTCTGGGTGCTGCTGCTGTTCTGTGCTCATTAATCCCAGGTCTAAGACATTAGATTAGGCAGCAGTACAAATCTGAGCTGGATCAACCCCAAGCCCACAATAGCAAATGCTCAAATTAGGCCTTGCTCTGTGGAGTTTATTCTGGCTTTGTGCTTTTATGAAGGAAGAGAGGTGATCCATTAGATCCAATAGCTGCCAGACTGAGAAATTTCCGTCAGAAGTTGTTACCCTTGTGGAATGTTCTGGGTTAACTCTAACAGGAGGAGTGGATTTGTATTGATTCGTGTGGCTGAACACTGCCTGCCACATCACGGGGCTGCTCCATCTGCTCAGCCCTGGGCTCCTTTGGGAGCCTGCAGGTTTCCTATGGATGGTGCCCTAAAAGGAGAAGGAGCTGGGGGTGCTGGGGGTGAGAGCTGGGACCCAGAACCCCCCGAGCCCTGGGCTGAGCCCCAGCGTGGGCAGCAGGGCAGGGGGGACTCTGCCCCTCTGCCCCTGGGCTCAGGTGAGAGCCCACCTGCAGAGCTGCCCCAGCCCTGGGGCCCAGCACAGGAGGGACCTGGAGCTGCTGGAGAGAGGCTGGGGAGGCTCCAGGATGAGCAGAGGGATGGAGCAGCTCTGCTGGGAGGAAAGGCTGGGACAGCTGGGGCTGCTCAGCCTGGAGAGGAGAAGCTTTGGGGTGACTCGGTTCTGTCCTTCCAGGGCCTGAAGGAGTTGACAAGAAAGATGGGGAGGTACTCTTTCCAAGGGATGGAGTGGCAAGGCGGAATGGCTTCCCAGTGCCAGAGGGCAGGGCTGGATGGGATACTGGGCAGGATTGTTCCCTGGCAGGGTGGGCAGGCCCTGGCACAGGGTGCCCAGAGCAGCTGTGGCTGCCCCTGGATCCCTGGCAGTGCCCAAGGCCAGGCTGGACTTTGGGGCTTGGAGCAGCCTGGGACAGTGGGAGGTGTCCCTGCCCGTGGCAGGGAGATGGGACTACATCATCTTTGAGTTGCTTTCCAACCCAGACCCCGTGGTTCTGTGGGAAGTGCTGGCTCTAGTTCTGGATTGTTCAAAGCATTCCTGTGCTGTTTAGGAGTGTGCTGATTAGACTTGGAGAAAGGGGTTAAATTGGGCCATTGAAATCCACTGGTGACAATGAACATTCCAGGAAAGTTTCTGGGATAGGACTTCCTCTGCTGTCCCCATGGCTGGGGCTGGGGAGCCTCTGACAGGGTGCAAGTGCTGGGGAATCAAGAGACACCCAACTGTAGCTGACTTGGTTTATTTTTCTAAATGCTCTGGTCCAAGAACTGGCCACAATTTCCTCCATAATTTACTCAACTAATAAATTACTTCTGTGAGATGAAATATTTTTTATTTTTTTATAGCTCCTATTTGTGTTTTTTCCCCATTTTTCATGTCAGAAGTTGGCTCATAGGTGTTGCTTCTCGACTCTGCCTGCAGGTGCTTCAATCAAAATGTGCACGAGGAAGTATCACTTCTTTCCTGACAATTTGATTTAGTTTATAAATTCATGAGATGGGAGAAGAGGATGAAATTTATGGAAATTATTTTTGCTTCATTCCAGCCTGTTTGTTGGTTTCTGTTCCGAAGTGATGTGTTCTCCAGATTTGGGTTTTAAGGATTTCCTTGGGAAGTAATGAATCAATTTGGTGTCTAATGCTGTTTTTATGCCACGGATTTAAATTCTCATGCTTTTCGTGCAGGACAAATGTGTAAAGACAGGGGAAGCTGTAAGACCGATCAATTTATTATTCTACTTCTATTTATCAGCCCATCAGCAGTGGTTGGGATTTAGGCAGAGCTGTTGTTAAATATCCCTGCAATTCTCCTCTTGCCGTTATTTTTTTAAATTATGTCTTTTAAAAATAAAATCAAAGTTTCAAAAAGCAGGAAATAATTCAGGGTGGGAGTAGTAGAGAAAAGTTTTCTTTTCTCAGTAGAGAAAAGTTGTCCTTTTAGAAACTGATTAATTCTTAGGGACAGAAAACAGGGATCGAGTTGGAAATATTTAATCATTTTTGTCCTGTCAGCTGCCTGGACAAATATTCTAACCTGGTGTTGGTGCACTTGGGAGAGGTGGAAGAGAGGTCCTTGAATTACCTTCAAGGATGAGAGAGAAAAGTGATGTTTCAATGGCAAAAATTAGGAATTTAACTCCATTTTGAGGCAGGGGTAATTTTTGTGGATCATGATTTTGCTCTGTAATGCCGAGACCTTTTCAAAGTGTGTTTTGGGATTTCCTTTTTTACTGGAAATTCTCATCAGAGTGACTGGATTTTTTCTGAACAGCTCATCTGTGACAGTTTGAGTAGTCAGAATAAATTATTCAAATTATGGGACGTGATCCATTCCTATTCCCAGGGTGTCTATTTACCTTTGCCAATAAAGAACTGCATATTTCCCTAATTATTTCTTCCATATAGATCTGCAACATCAACTGTCGTTTCAGTAGCTATGCTCTTTGATTGTCTTCTCCTTCACAGTCCCAGTAAAGCAGTGCAAGAATTGGAGGCTTTGATACATTTTTTAGGCTTTTTTTTTTTTTAAATCAATTTTGCTCCAGGGAGTGGGAGGTGTTCAGAACTGGGATTGCTGTTCAAAACTGCGCTGTGCTTTCCAAGTGTTTTGGTATTGCTTTAATTTTGGAGTGTAAACAGAGCACAAAGCAGGGTTGAAAAGTCTGGGGGAGGCTGCTCCAACCAGCTCCCAGGAAAGGTCAGCCTGGGTCTGCTGTCCCATGGCAATGACTCCCACGGAGCTGTCCCGATCCTGAGAGCTCAGGTTTCCCCAGCAAAGGTGTGACACTGATGTCAGAGAAAACAGATCTGCTCCTTTCTGAGGAATGGTCTTTTATGCAAATTCTTTGTCAAATTATGGAATTTCTACCCTGAAGCTCTGAATCCATCTGTCCCTCTTCTCTCAGCTCTGGTGAGCTCTATGGTCAGGTGCTCCCTTTCCAAAATTCCCAGCTCTCCTGCTTCTTGGGTACTGGAGCTGCTCAGTCTGGAATCAGCTTTTTGGACCTGCTGGGGCTCTACTGAGCCAACTCAGCTCTCAAAATTCAACTTTGTTCAGCTGAGTCTTGTGTAGGAATCCCAGACTGGTTTGGGCTTGAAGGGACCTCAAAGCCCATCTAGTCCCACACCCTGCCATGGGCAGGGACACCTCCCACTGTCCCAGGCTGCTCCAAGCCCCAAAGTCCAGCCTGGCCTTGGGCACTGCCAGGGATCCAGGGGCAGCCACAGCTGCTCTGGGCACCCTGTGCCAGGGCCTGCCCACCCTCACAGGCAGGAGTTTCTTTCCAAAATCCCATGTGAGTGGTTTGAGCCACCTCAGTTCTTTTCCAAGTCCAGTTAACACCAGGAGACACATTCAACAGTGTGATGGGCCCCCCAAACTTCTCTCCTTCTGTCTCTTCTCTGTCAAAGGGATTCCCCACCTTGCCTTGTTGGGAAATGAAGTGTTTGATTAAAATGGACAAAACTACACCAAAAATGGGAGCCTGTGGTGCCAAAGGGCTGTGGAGGTGCTGGAAGAGGGAAGGTTTGCACACAAGTCCCGTGGCAGTGCCCAGGGAGCAGGATGCAAAGGGTGGTGTCCAGGCACAGGGTGGGCCCCTCCCTGCTTCCCTCTGGAGCACAACAGGGATAAAAAGAATCTATAGAAGATCCAAAAAGTGAGAATCTGAGTCATTGTGGCACCTGCACAGGGAAGAAGTTTGTCCTCATGTCCAGATGGAATTTCCTGGGCATGAGTTCCTGCCCATTCCTCTGGTGCCATTGCTGGGATCCTGGAGCAGAGCCTGGTCCATGCCCAGAGAGGCTGTGGGTTCTCCCCTGTGGGGATATTCCAAACCCATCTGAACACAATGCTGTGCCCTGTGCTCTGGGATGGCCCTGCTGGAGCACGGAGGTGGCACCAGGTGCCCCACTGAGCTCCCTTCACCCTCAGCCATCCCAGGATCCTGTGTCCCATTGGGAGAATCTTGGGAAGTCTGTCCCCCAGGACAAAATTCCCATTATTTTTCTGAGATGCTTTCTTTAAGCAAGGCATACTCTTGAAAAATTACTTCCTTCCAAGGAAACCTCACCTAAATTTTCATTTAAAGTGATGATATAACCCCAGTCCCTTTTCACACCTGGGTGAGCAGGTATGGCTTTGCATTTCCCATTCTTCAACATGTGTCTGGATGTGGCACTGAGAGCACGGATCTGGACCAGGTGAGTAATGAGCTGTCCTCAGTGTTTTCATAACCCTTCAAACCCTTATCCAAAAGAGAGGGAGGGGAAGGGGAAAACATGGAGGAAAATGGTTTTATAGTGGTCATGTCCCAGCTTCCTTTAAATGCACTAATTTTGTTTTAATTTTAAAATGGTGGATAACTGCTTAGCAATTCATGGATTATATGTTTCTCCCTGATATTCACTGTGTTTTTGAGCAGATTGCTCCAAAACATCAGATTTTTTCTCTTTATTCCAACTTTGAATCGCTAATAAGACTCACACTTAAGTTATTGCTTGTTTTGAACAGCAGAGTGCTTGGAACAGTAAAATAATTCAATAAATGATGGATTTCAAAGCCCTGCTTGGCTCAAACATCAATTACATTTGTTGGTTTATTTTGTTACACAGTCTCCTGTGAAAGCTCCTTGTATCCTTTTAGATTTTCAAAGTCATGCTAATCAAGCCAAATGTTCTGCTCCATGGGTCTGAGAAATTTTTCCTCCTTTATTCAGCCATCATTTTTCATCATTACTCTGCTATTCCACATTTTTATCCTATTGACACAATTGTTTAGGAACACAGGGCCTGATTAAAATAAATCATTAGGTCTGGCTGGACCTTCTGGCTATCTCCGAGTTATATCATTATCCCAATCCTAAGGATCATTTTCTCCTTATGATAAGCTTTTTTTTTCTGGAGATGTTTGGGGGAGTTGTGGTCTGGAAGGGCAAGAATCTCAGGAGGTTTAACCAGGCCACGTGCTGATGCTACAATGAGACCAGGGCAACCCCTGGGATTGATCCAGAGTGGGGATGGAGCAGCCACTGGAGAAGGAGCTGGGGGTGCTGGGGGTGAGAGCTGGGACCCAGAACCCCCCGAGCCCTGGGCTGAGCCCCAGCGTGGGCAGCAGGGCAGGGGGGACTCTGCCCCTGGGCTCAGGTGAGAGCCCACCTGCAGAGCTGCCCCAGCCCTGGGGCCCAGCACAGGAGGGACCTGGAGCTGCTGGAGAGAGGCTGGGGAGGTCATGGAGATGCTCCAAGGGCTGGGACCCCTCTGCTCTGGAGCCAGGCTGGGAGAGCTGGGGGTGCTCACCTGGAGAGGAGAAGGCTCCAGGGAGAGCTCAGAGCCCTGCCAGGGCCTAAAGGGGCTCCAGGAGAGCTGGAGAGGGACTGGGGACAAGGGCTGGAGGGACAGGACACAGGGAATGGCTTCCCAGTGCCAGAGGGCAGGGCTGGATGGGATATTGGGCCAGAATTGTTCCCTGGCAGGGTGGGCAGGCCCTGGCACAGGGTGCCCAGAGCAGCTGTGGCTGCCCCTGGATCCCTGGCAGTGCCCAAGGCCAGGCTGGACTTTGGGGCTTGGAGCAGCCTGGGACAGTGGGAGGTGTCCCTGCACATGGCAGGAGAATGGAACTAAATCAGCTTTCTGTTTTTTTCGAACCCAAACCATTCCATGATCTATGAATATTTTACTGACTTTTTGCCCAAATATATATTAGTTCTTTTCAGAAGAATAATTATACGTTGCTACTACCAGGCATGAAATTTTATTTCTCAGGATGGTTTACGAGCCCAATGAAAAACCTGGCACATGTTGCTTCTGAAATGCACTGCTGAGCATTCGTGTTGGGCCTATTATTTTGTCACTTTGACAACAGGATGAAGTTTAAAAGAGCCGTTCTGTGACAAATTATCATCCATGCGAGGAATTAATAGTTTTTAGAAAGGGCATCCCTGAGGAAAGCAGCAGCAGGGAGAACCAGCTCACTTTTCAAGTTTGTCTGTGTGTTTTGATAGTTTTTTGTTTCTTCTCCTTTTATTTTTCTTTTTGTTTTTTGTTACTGATCCTGTTTCCCCTCACATGCAGCTCCACACCCTCTGTTTGATGCATCCAAGGTCTTTCCAGTATTTCCCCCAGCAATGCTGGCCCATGGGCTGTTTCTGCCCTCTCTGGGGTTTCTCGTGAATTTTCCTCAAGTCTGATGAGGAGAAGAAAGCTGAGGGAGGCCCATCCATCGCTCCCTGACATGAGGGGGCAGCTGCAGAGGGAGCAGGGACAGGACAAGGGGAAATGGCCTCAAGCTGTGCCAGTGTTGAGCCTGGGTGTTGGGAAAATTCCTCCCTGGAAGCATTGTCCAGCCCTGGCACAGCTCACCAGGGCAGTGGCAAATCCACTCAACCCTGGAAGGATGTCACAGCCCACATCCAGTGGATGTGACACTTGAGGAGACGGGTTAGTGGTGGCCTTGGCAGTGCTGAGTTAACAGCTGAACTCAATGGTCTCAGAGTTCTCTTCCAGAATTGATGATCTGTGCTTTTCACCTGGTTGCTCCTTCTGCTAACACCTCTGTGTCTCATTCCTCTTACAAACAAAAATCTTACTGAGTCCCTTTGGGCATTCTTTTGGGAATGATGGTCCCTCACTCAAATTAACTGTTGAATGTCCTAATTTCTTTCTAAGTTTTGTGGCCTGTGAGTTGCTCTTCCTGTCTGTCAAAGGTCACTTTTTATCTCTTTCCCTTTCCAGAATTGTCTCTGCTTGCCCCACAGATCAGAGACCCCTGGGAATTCCCTTCTGGCTTTGTCTGGGTCTCCTGGGGAGCTCCCCAGCCATAGAAGTGCCCAAGGCCAGGTTGGATGGGGCTTGGAGCAACCTGAGATAGTGAAAGGTGTCCATGGCAGGGGGTGGAACAAGAGAGTGTCCTTTCCAACCCAGATCACTCCATGATGTGGTTTCTGTATCAGAACAAGAAGCACATCTGTACTTCCAGATCCTTTAGCAACTAATTTGAGGCAAAATTTGAATTATCTCTCTTTTAGGATTAGAATGAGGTTTTTTGTGAACTATATCTTGTCAGATAGTAAGAAATTTCCCAAGGAAGGAAGGAAGGAAGGAAGGAAGGAAGGAAGGAAGGAAGGAAGGAAGGTGTCACCAAATGGTTGATGTTTATGGTGTAATTTTCTACGCACTCATGTTCTTCCCCTTGGGTTTTTTTGTGGGGAAAAAAAAAAAAAAGGTTTGGTTTTTCATTTGGCTTTCTAACTTGGGTAAGTGAAAGCCCATTTGTTGCTACTTATTTGCTAAAGGAATTTTCTGGTGTTTGTTTTTCACCCTTGACCTTTTTAGACTATACATTAAGCCTGTTAGCCCACAGAGCCCATTCCTCTGTGAGACCCCACACCCCCAGTGGGCTGTCAGCATCCATGTCTCCAACAGGAATGTCCTTGCAACCCTCGCCTTCCCTTGGCCATGAAGGAGTGCAGTTAATTTCTCCCACTTCTCTTGTAAAAGCAAAGCTCTAAAAAACAAACAAAAAAAAAAGATCTTGTGGATTCCCCAACATTCAGCTGTGTTCCGCTGGATTTTTCCATCCTGGGAATACTATGGTCTGCATTTCCCTGTGTGTGTGTGTGCAGCAGGACAGGGGAGTTCTTTGCTGGGGATGCACAGGCTGATGAGCTCACCCTCCTCAGCTTGCTCCAGGCTTTTGGGAGGGATTTCCTGCTTCCCCTCCACCTGCCATGAGATGCTGAGGGACTGCCCTGGGTTATTAAAACCCTTTCAAATCCCATCAGTATCAACTCATGATGTTTTTAAACGTGTTAAATTAGTTAAGTGACCATATGGGGTTGGTTTCATGCTTTTGTTCAGCATTTATGCTCCTGCTGAAGCCCCTCCAGGCACTTAATTAATCTCAGCAGTGAGAAACCATTTCTCCTGAAGGTGTGTTGTCACCACGGGTGTTCATTCCTTCCACCTTTCCCACAGGGGGCTCTGGTTTTTAAAGATCTCTGGCTGAGAGGAGCTGAAAGGGAAGGATATGCTGCTTTTCTTCAGTAGTGTAGCTTGAGGGTGGGCCTGAAGGATGATGCTGTCTCTAAAAAAAAATTAAAGAGGATTTAAAAAAAAAAAAAAAAAAAACAACAAATTAAAGAAAAAAGCTTGGTAACAGTAGAATGAAATACTTACTTCCATAAGAAGAATTCCTAGAATCATAGAATTCATAGAATTATTAAGATGGGGGAATACCTCCTTGTTTAACCAGTGTTCTTGCAGAGCTCCCAGGTTATCAAGTTGTTATTTTCCCCCCCTTTAAATGCCTTATGATACTAGTTCAAACAGCTTCCTGCTATTCCAGTTATTTTATTAACAACATCTCAGGCAAACCACAGGTTTGGATCTGTGAAACTCTGTAAAAGGCCCTTGTAAAGCACCTTTCTTTGCCCAGGCTCTGCCCCTAGAGCATGGGCTTTTTGTTCAGGTCCCTAGGGACCAGGGCTGGTTGAATATTAAGTGTTAAAGATCTGGCAGTGCTATTTCTTGCCTGTTGTTAAGCTCTCTCATGCATTATTTATCAAACAGCAGGTGAAGACTTCAACCTTTTTATGATAATTGATAGTGGTTAGAATACAAGATTACAAGCAGCTCCTGAGCACCAGTAAATGCCAGCACAGGAGGTGGACTGGCAGGACGTGTTTTTCATCATTAAATCGAAATATATGAACTTTGTTGGGCCTCACTGGGTCAACGTGGAGGAGGAGAGGAGAAATAGGTGATAAAATTGTATATAAATAGCTTTGCATGGGGCTCTGCCTGCTGGGGTAGTGCAGTGCTCATGCAAACTTCAGCATGGGGTGACAGGACTAAAGACACCTTCTGTGGGCTCCCAGCCTGTTCTGGATGATTGTTGTGCTTCCCTGGAACCCAGGGTGCTCAGGGAACTGTTCCCTCCATCACCTGGGGGAGTTTAAGTTGTTTTTACTTGGGGTATTGTTAGAATTATCCCTACAGTTAGAATTATCCCATGTAAGCCAGATGTTCCGGGCACTTCCTTTGCTCGTGCCAGATTCTGCACGAGTCTTTGGCATGGTTGATGCCTGCTTGGAATTCAGGTGTCGAAAAAAAAGGTGCTGGGAAGTTGTACTCATGGTTTAGTAAGGTTATTCCCAGCTGAAGTTAGTAAATTTTACCTGTTTATAACCAGACAAGGAATTGGGTGGTTGGGAAGTGTGAAATGTAGGACTTTTTGCCCTGTAGTATCAACAGCATTAAAAAAGAGAGGAAACAGAAGCAAAAATAAAATAAACCATGAGCTGTTAATTCAGCTTGATAGAGCTGAAGCAGCTCCATATTGATGGCTCATTATTTTTAAATTGACTGAGGGTTTCCTTTCATTAATTCTTTATTCTGCAGACAGATGGGAAACGGTGGCTGCTTTTTTTCAAGGGCAATTTCACCCAACTGACAGCACCTTGGAGCTTTGGGTTGGGATTTTTTTTTTACTGTTGAAATATGACATGGCATAGATTAAAAAAAAAAGAACCAACAAAAGGGAAGATTCTTTAATTAAAATGTGCTGCCTTGGTTTCATTTAATTGTTTTTATAATTAGTGGCATGATCTCTGTTAATTTTCAGCTATCTGAAAACATGCCTGGTGGGTGTCAGATGTCTCTGCTGGATTAGTAAACATTAAAATACATTAAAACCACACATTTCCTCTCCCTTCAGTACTGATTTGCACCATCTTTCTCATTCAGCAGCCAGGCAGAGCCCTGAACATTTGGATATTATTTTTATTAGCTCTAATTAGCCTTTAAGAATAACGAGCATCCATGGAGTAGCTCTGTGCATTCTGAGTTTTAGAAGTTGGGCTAATTTTGGGATTGTGAGTGCTGTCTGTGAGGTTAAACCCAGAAATGGAGGAGAAAGAAAAAGCTGTGAGTCGAGCTAAGCCTCTCACCATTCCCTGCCTCATCCCATCAAAGCCATCGGGGGGACTTAGGGGAGCAGAACTTCCAGCTCCAGCCAAAAGACAAACCTTGCTGTTAGGTGGGTGCAGGGATGAGCCTGAGAAGTGCAGAAGGAAAAGTGCTGAATAAATGATCAAGTGGCTGTAACCTCACGGTGTTTATTTTCCCCAGTCGTCACCATCATTATTAATGAACGGTCCCACCCCGCAGTTGATACAGCACTTGGAAAGTTAAATATCCCACTTCTGAAAGAATATATTTGACTTGTAAAGGAAGTATCCCATCTTTAAAGGAAAATATCCCCCTTCTGAAAGAAAACTTGCCTGCCTTCTTCCCGTGGTGGGAATCCAGGCTTGCTGAGCTGCTGTTCTCTCCAGTGAAAGCAGGTTTTGCCCTGGGGCCTCAAGGCAGCACCAGTCTGGGCGTCTCATTCCTCAGTCTCTGCTTGATGGAACAGAAAAAAAAGGAGTTTTAGAGCGTTTCTGATTAAATCAAAGGTTCTAGGATATTGGGCTGGACTCCTCTCCAAGGACTCAGATTAATTAGACTTTCTGATTTTTGGCCCCCAGGACCATGCAGTGCTCCCCCATTGCTCTGCTAATGCCTCGTTATCCCATGGTTATACACCTCCAGCCTGTGTCAGTGCTCCTGGACAATGTCTCACCTCCAGCAGGGATGGCAGGGAGGTACTGCAGGAAAACTGGGCCTGGCATGAACCTCTGTATTTGCCCTGAGTGCGCTCAGAGCCTGCAACTCTTTTCATCTCTAAAGGAAAGAGGGGCTCCACAGCATCTTGGTGATGTACAGAGCCTTCCCAGTCAGGACACTGCATTTCCAAACCATTCCCAGACCTGGATCTGAGTATTTACACATGGCTGATGCAGGGATTTCTTCCTGGTTGCATTTTGAGACCTCAGCTCACTCACTCTTAATCTATTTAATGTTCATCCAGTTTATTTTCATAGTTTCATAATCAGCTTACGTGATACGAGGCCATGGATATTGAAATTTGGGAAGTTGCATTCCCTCTGCTCTCCAGGCTTGTAATTTCATTACAAATAACCAATTTTATGTACTTTTTTCCCCATTGTCCCATGTTAATAAGTGCATTATACTCCTGTAGCATGCATTTGGTCTCCTCTGTCCGTTCGCATTGCTTTTCCTGGGATCAGGATCCAAATGATGTGTGTATTTACTGGGATTAAAGAATGGCACAGTGTTTGCTTTCCCTGTTTCAGGACTGTTGCCAAGGGATCTGAGCACTCTTGGCTCTTCCAGGAGACATCCACGTGCTGGGACCAGAGGCACAGAACTGTTACACTGGTTTGGCATGTCCTCTGCTTCAGTGTCAGTAACCAGGGTTTCAGCAGCATCTTGCGGCTTAAATCACCTCTTCCTGCTGGAAAATGGATGTTTTTATACTCAGTGCTTCTGACCTTTCTGTCCTTTGGACAGAAGTGTTCTGCTACACCAGCTCTGGTTTTTGGCTGTCTAGGAAACATAACAGTGGAGGATCTTAGAGCTGCTTGCAAGGGCTTGACCTGGTCAGTCACAGGTTTCTCCTCAGTTCTTTTGTTTCTCTGATATTACCAACTTTCCCTCTGTCTCACGGTTGCGAGAGCCCACCTGCAGAGCTGCCCCAGCCCTGGGGCCCAGCACAGGAGGGACCTGGAGCTGCTGGAGAGAGGCTGGGGAGGCTCCAGGATGAGCAGAGGGATGGAGCAGCTCTGCTGGGAGGAAAGGCTGGGACAGCTGGGGCTGCTCAGCCTGGAGAGGAGAAGCTTTGGGGCGACCCAGCTGTGGCCTTCCAGTACTCAAAGGTGCTGCCAGGAAAGGTGGAGAGGGGCTTGAGATGAGGGATGGAGTGCCAGGACAACGGGGAATGGTTTCCCAGTGCCAGAGGGCAGGGCTGGATGGGATATTGGGCAGGAATTGTTCCCTGGCAGGGTGGGCAGGCCCTGGCACAGGGTGCCCAGAGCAGCTGTGGCTGCCCCTGGATCCCTGGCAGTGCCCAAGGCCAGGCTGGACTTTGGGGCTTGGAGCAGCCTGGGACAGTGGGAGGTGTCCCTGCCCATGGCAGGGGGTGGCACTGGATGGGCTTTAAGGATTTTTCCAATTCAAAGCTATGATTCTAGGATCTCTGTTAGTGTTCAATGGCTTCTCTTTGCTTGAACATTTGCTTTGCTTTGCCTGATCAAATTATTTTGGCGTTTTTTTGGTTGATTTCTCTCTTGAGAGTTCCGTGTCTGTGGAACCTTAAAATTAATGAAAACCATGTCTTAGTCTTTTGATGAGACAAATTTAATTGCCCCCCCAACACTTTTTTTTTTTTTTTTTTTTTTTTTTTTTTTTTTGTGTGTGTGTGTGGTTTTGTTTTGTTTTGTTTTTTGGGGGGTTTTGTTTTGTTTTGTTTTGTTTGTTTGTTTTTTGTTTTTTTATTTTTCTGTGAAGAACATCATGGCAACCTTAGCAGGTGTCACCATTCCCCCATGGTGAGGCCTTGCTTCATCTCATCTATTCCCAGAAACCACTAATTGCAGTCAGTAATTTCCAGTGGTGTTACAGCTGATGGGAAAGAGGAACCAAACAGCCTGGTCTGATCCCTGCTCTGATCCAGGGGCTGTCTGCCAGGGTGTCCTGGGCAGGAGTTGGCAAATCCAGAGGAAGCAGGCAGGACAGTCAGTGGGTGTGATGGATGAGCTGCAAACAGTGGCACAGAATGTTTATCTTGGGAAAACACATGAGGTGTGGGATTGTTTTTGTTTTATTTTATTTTTTTTTTCTTAATGGTTTCCACTGGGGTCCTTGTTTGGTTTGGTTTTGGGTTTATTGTAAAAATGTTAAATGCTGGACTGGTGCTTTCACAGCATCTGATGGCACTTCCAAGGTCCTGTGCCTGAGTGGGAATGGCTTTCTTGGAGCCAGCATGTTTCCATGTCGTTACACCCCAGGATGTGTCTGTGTTTGATGTGCTGACCCTGCAGAAGGCTCTTACCCCTTTTCTTCCATCAGTTGTGAGGTGTCATCCCTTGGTACTGCATCAGCCAGAGGGACAGAGGTTTGGGGGTTCTGTCAGATTTGGGGCTCTTCCAAAGGCAGCAGTGGATTTTCCTCTCGCTGACAGAGGAATCTTTCAAATGCCTTCCAGTGCATTAACGTTTATGTGATCCCCATGTCAATCAGCCTCTTTAGGAGCCTTCCATGGAGTTTATTTTGAGCACAGACGGATTTCCAGCTATTAGGAAACAGTAAAGTGAAGAATTACTGGGGCTTGCTCTGCTCAGGAAGCAGCATGGGATGGATGCTCTGTTCCAAGAATTTGCAGCACAGGTGTTGCCACATTCCTTTATCTTTTGGCCTCTTCTCAAAGCCTCCGTAGGTCACTCCTTTGAGATGCTCTTCCTGACCACGAAGCAATCCAGGCTGTGCTGAAGGTCAGATGAGGTTTGAGGGTGCATCTTCTGTGGGTGCTTGAGGAAGAACTTCCCAGTCATCAGGAAAGGAACAACAGTGTACTGAAGAGTGTTGGCTTCCTGACAAGACACTGTCAGGAGCTCATCTCCAGCCATGTTCATGTAAAACTCCTGGTTCTGGTTAGCAGGTTCTGGTTAGCAGGCCCTCAGCTGTGGTCATTCAATTAACAACTGAATACCCAAAAGAGGAAAAAAAAAAAAAAAAAAAAAAAAAGATGTGGCACTTTTTTGATGTTAAAATAATAATTTTGATGTGGAAAACAAAAATAAGAACTTGGACTTTGAAGTCATAGCAAGAGCATGTCTACAGGAATGAACATTTTTGCAGCTGAAATCAAGAGCTGTGTCTGGAACTTAAAGTTGACAGGCCATTACTATGGCAGTAGGAAATTGTTGGTGCTCCAGCTTCTAAATCCCTGCTGTGCTGAGTGGATCTTTTTGCCCTCTTTGAAAAACTCCTCTTCCTTTCTGATTTGTATGTACTTGGAGGCTGAGAGACCTTTGGTGTTGTTTCATGTTTGCAAGGACAAAATTAATTCCCAGCTGTTTGTAACACAGTTCACTTTCTCTCTATTAATCTAAATCAATCAATTATCCTAACTTCCTTTATGAGAAATATTTATGCCTACTCAGAGCAGAATCAGTTAAAATTGATTGCATCGTTATTGGATCCTGCATGAAATATTGTGTTTCTTCCCGGTAAGAGCATGGGGGAAATGTTATCTGTGGCAGAATTTAAATATCATTTCAGGTGGAGAAGAACAATTTTGGAGCTGCTGCCTGTACTGGTTCTCTGAGCCCCTGTTCCTAGAGAAATGGGCTGGTTTGGCACAGAGGACTTGGGTTCAAACCTCAAAATGCTGCCTTTGTGTGACCTACCCAGCGGAGAACTGGGAACTACAGCTTGGAATCTGTTTAGTCCAAGATTTGTCTGGTGGAAATATTTTCCTGGTGAATTGTGAGAAGTGTTGGGTGTGGGACACTCTGGAATGAGAGTTACCTGTGGGATCTTCAAAACTGCTGTTAATGAGTTCCCAAAAATCAGTGAGGCTGCTGAGGAGAGAGTCACCTTGTGGTCTGAGGAGACACCTTATTGCTCTTTAACTCTCTGAAAGGAAGGTAGAACCAGATGGGGTCGATCACTCCCCTCAGGAATCTGGAGATAGGATGAGAGGAAATGGCCTCAACTTGTGCCATGGGAGGCTCAAATTGGAAATTAAGGAAAATTTCTGCATGGAGAGTGTGGTCAAGCATTGGAATGGGCTATTCAGAGAGGTGGTGGAGTCTCCATCCCTAGAAGTGTTCAAAAAACATGTGGATGTGGCACCTGAGGACATGGGCTAGTGGTGACAGCAGTGGTGCTGGGCTGTCGGCTGGATTTGGGGATATTAAAGGTCTTTTACAACCTTAATTACCCTTTCTCAGCTCTGTAAAGTTGCCATGCAAATTATTGGCCAGCTTGATGTAGCTTAAAGATTACATGTGGTATGTTCCCACTGAAGTCTTTTGTCCCAAATACAACAGGATGAGGAGCAGGAGGAGAATAGCCTGCATAGCAGTGCCTCCAGGGTTTTCATGGAGTTTCATGTCTCCTTTTAATAGCTGCTGTTTCAGACGAATTTCACTTCAGCCAAAATGGCATTTATGGTTAGAAGTCTGGAGGGAACCTGAAGAATGAATGGTTTGGACGAATGAGTCATTTGAGGGAATTCATCTTCTGTGGAGAAAACACAGAGATAGGGCAGAATTTGATTAACTTCAGGTAGAAAACAAGGAAGAGGTAACTCGGGATATAAGATTTTACTCTGATTAGACCAGCCAAGCAAGCAGACCAAGACCAACTATGCAGATTTTTGTACTAATGCTTGAAGTCTTGAAAACTGCAGCAGCGTGGTGAGATCCATGTGCTCGGGACATCTGGAGTTCTTGTTGGAACAGATGCATCACAGATGTGCTGGAAGGCAGGGAGCTGATGGGATCTGTACAGCAGCAGACAATGAGAGTAACAAGGGTTGTTTGCAGTAAGGCCCTAAGGGAAGCACAGATTTATGAAAGGAAAAGAAGCACAGAAACCCAGACTGGTTTGAGTTGGAAGGGATCTTAAAAACCATCTTGTTTCACCTCCTGCCATGAGCAGGGACACCTTCCACTACCCCAAGCTGCTCCAAGCCTCCTCCAGCCTGGGCTTGGACACATCCAGGGATGGGGCAAAGAGGATAACAAGGCCTCTGGCATCTCCATAGGAAGAAGGGTCATGTCTGAAAGGGAGACCTTGGATATTTGAGCCCTCCTTGCCAGTTGGGCAGCCAAGGCTTGGTGTCCAATTCAGGTGGAAATTATTGATATGCCACATTTTAGCACTGATATTCCTGAACTCTTTCATGGTGTCCTTGCAGAAGCAAATGCTCAATGAGATCTGTATGGTAATTAGAGGTAGGGAAAGTTCTGGATTTTGGGGTGACCTAATTGTGGCCATCCAAGACTTGAAGGAGCCAACAAGAAAGATGAAGAGGGACTTTTTCGAAGGGCTTGGAGTTCCAAGACAAAGGGCAATGGCTTCCCAGTGCCAGAGGGCAGGGCTGGATGGGATATTGGGCAGGAATTGTTCCCTGGCAGGGTGGGCAAGCCCTGGCACAGGGTGCCCAGAGCAGCTGTGGCTGCCCCTGGATCCCTGGCAGTGCCCAAGGCCAGGCTGGACAGGATCAGAACCTAGATTGAGACGACTGGAAACTGATAACTCCCTTAGAGCTATTAGAGCACCGCGCAAAAAAAATATCTGCAGCCTCCTTGGAAAGAGTTAGGGGAGGAAAAAAGCTGGAAGGAATAGAGGGAGAATCTGCTCAGCTTGGAAAAATAAATAAAACCATCCAGTTTTAAGTTTGATGCTGCTGGGATGGATTTTAAAGGTCATTTTCAAGAAGAAAACTGTGAACCTTCGGAGGATGCAAATGTGCTGAAATAAAACTGTAACTAGGAGCAGTTGTAGTGCATGGAAGTATGTATGGGAAATATCTTCTGGGATTGAGCGGAATGTCACAGGAAGTTTGTAGCAATAACAAGATAAAGCCAAATAATCATAGGTGCCATAGCCAGAACGGAGGATTACACCAGATAAATGGATAAATCCAGGATAATTGTGCCCCAGAACCACCTGCCAGTCACTTCCTTATGGTAAAATCCGTGCTTCTGGCAAGCTTCCTTCTTCCTTTTCGCCTGCCATGAAAATGAACTGGCTGTTGGATCAAAACAACCACCCTGCTGTCTTTGGGGACAACGTGGGGAACTGCCACAGCTGGTACTCAATTTTTAGCTCTGAATAAACAACCAGCAATTGGCTGTTAAATATATAAAATATCCAAGTGTCTATAGTGTCTTTTCACTTGACAGGGAGTGTGGAGTTGGAATCATTAGCTGAGCCTCTCTGGTGGAATAATGGCATTTGTGTTAGAGTTGGATATTCTTTACTGTCTGGGCATTGTACACTGGGTAAAATAACTGCTTTTATGGGCCACTGGTGGATTCATTAATAGGAGAACAAAGGTGCTCTGCACGCTTTACAGCTGCTTATTTCTAGGGATTTCCCCGCAGTGAGCCCTGGCCACATTGTTCTGGTTGGATTCAAGCCCCAGGGTGATTCCTGTCAGGACGTATTTTGTTTTTTGAAAGATGAGTACCTCCTGTACCTGAGCAAAAATAAGGTTGTGGTAATTCAAGGCTGGGTTGGGCAGGGCTTGTAGCAAGTTTGCATAGTGGAAGGTGCCCCTTCCATGGCCAGGATCATGGCAGGGGGTGGAACTGGATGGAATTTAAGGTTCCTTCCAATCCAAACCCTTCTGGGATTAAAGTAAAATGTATTATTAATATCAGCAATGAAAAGGAAAAAGTAAGAGAGGAATAAACCCCAAGCCTTAATAATATTTCTTACTCAGTGATTGCAAAACCCAAATTGCTCTTTAGAGATGTCATCTCCCAGCAAGCCTGGTAGAAATTCCCCTGGATAACAGAATTGACCACTCCAACAGACTCCAAAGTGCCACTGCCACCAAATCTCCCCTTTTGCTGTGTGTTTCTTTTCATTCTTTGTAATAAATGGCCCGGACTCAGAGAAGCTCTGCTTCAGCCCAGATTGCAGGAGCACAGAATTGCTGTGGTATTTCAGCAGTTCATTATTTCAATTAATATATTCAGGCATTCCTTCCTTCAGTTTACTCTGAGGTCTCAGATAATGTGATTACCAGGCATAAACTGTATTGTAACTTTCTCATGTGCCATTCAGTTAAACCATGGAACTTTATTGGTGTAAATGTTGAGTATTCTCCTCATTCCCAAACATGTTTTGCAGGTCAGCTCTAAACTGAGCAAGTCCTTTCAGCTTTGCAGAGCTGATCGAGAGCTTTTCTGTCCAACATCTGCATGTGGAGGCAACTTAGTGCCCAAATCCCCAAATGTCCATTAGGAAAACAGCTTTTCATGGCACATTACGAGTGCTACTCAACCACCAAGCTGTTTTCATTATCCGATATTTATCTGAATTTGTGTTTTAAGTGTTGTATCCAGTGCACTGAAAAGTAGGCTTGGGATGTTTTTGGCCACTTCTCATCGTGTCCCATCACTCTTTTCAGAAAATCAAGCTGACTGTGTTGTTCTAAATGATGGTGTCTTTCCAAGCTGGAGGCATGATTGCCTTCCATTACTAGGGAAATGTTTGGGAGTGAAGACAATGATTAATCATAGAAGGAATAAAGCTTGCTCCTAGCTCCATTTGGGAGATGACAGGTTTCTGTCACCAGCAGCAGGGCCTGTGAATGCTTCAGCTGAAACGCATTTTTTATTTGCCTTTCCCACCATTCAGTTGTTCTCCCATGCTCTGAGCTGGATTTGCTTTCCTTAAAGCTTCATTAAAGGCTCGCAGCTGAATTGTTTGGGGGTGTGCGAAGACCAGTTTGATTGTTGCAGTTCACTTCCATTAAATCAGACTCCTGGAGGAAAAATGCCAAGGTTGGAAGGAAGTGTGGGTTGGGATGCTGTAAGAGCAGCAGTGATGGGAGAGGATGAGGCTGGAGAACAGCAGAGTATCAGCAGAGTATCAGCGGAGTTGTCACCAAGAGGTCCAGGGTTGATGGCCACAGTGGAAGCCCATAAGGAGGCCAGGAGCAGTCAGGGATACCCTGGGAAGCCCAGGCAGGGACCTCAGTGGTGTTTCCATTGCAAACTTTCTCTTGCTGGCCGCTCCCTCAAATTGAGCTGTGTTTAATGTCCTAAATCCCACAGGTTCCACCATCCAGAAATGGCAAAGATGAAAGCTTGAAGTTAATAAGAGAGATCCATAATATCTGTCGAAGGGAATGTAAAGAAGGAAGTTTGATGTTATGGCATAGGAGGAGCAGCAGCAAGACCAGGAACAACAAAAGCAAATTGCCTTTGTACCCTCAGTACAGAGACAGAAGACACAAAATCTTGAGCCTGAGACAATGTTCTGTTCCTAAATCCTTTTGCTAATTATGTGTGTAGAGAGGAACTGATTTCCACTGCCAGGTCCCAGCATGGCCCAGCTTTGGTGGATTGCATGGGAAATAGCCTGGAGCAAAGGAGGCTCAGGGGGGACCTCTGGCTCTGCACAAGTCCCTGCCAGGAGGGGACAGCCAGGGGGGGTCGGGCTCTGCTGCCAGGGAACAGGGACAGGACAAGGGCAAAGGGCCTCAGGCTGGGCCAGGGGAGGCTCAGCTTGGCCAGCAGCAGGAATTTCTCCATGGAAAGGGTGCTGAGGCGTTGGCAGGGGCTGCCCAGGGAGCTTTGGAGTGCCCATGGCTGGAGGTGTCCAAGGCAGGGCTGGAGGTGGCACTCAGTGCTCTGGGCTGGGGACAAGGTGGCCATGGGGCACAGCTGGGAGTTGGTGATCCTGGAGGGATTTTCCAGCCTCAGTGATTCTGAGATTCTGTGTAAAGAGCTCCTTCTCTCTGTCCATGCAGACCATCCCTGCAGTGCCTGGAGCAGAAGCTGAAATGGAACAGGATCAAACCAGATTTGAATGTATAATTTGTCTCACAAGCTAAACAAGAGAGATGGAACAAAGTTAACACTCAATATTGAGTGTGGCTCATGTCTGGTCCCAGAGGTCAGCTCTTAATTTTCAGTAATGGAGTGGGTTTTTCCACAGTCAGATGCATCTCAACAAATCCCCAGTTAGTTTTTCAGCCTCTCTATTTTATTGCAAGTAGTGCAAATGACAGGACTTTTTATAACAGAAAGACAAAATGAAAAGGAAAAGGGTTTGAATGTCCGAGAGGAATTGCTTCCAAGATTGTTTATTGGCCTGTGTAATGGGCTGTTATTGTGCCTCTCAAATGACACCGGGTTTCCCTTGGGATGCTCTGACCCCTTCAAGGAGAGTCTTATGCAAACTGAGGGAAAAAATCAAACACTGTGTTTGGCAGCAACCTGTCAAAATGGAAACCAGCTCTGAATGTTCAGTGGTGACTGCCAGGGCTCGGCAAATTCATTTAGATGATGTGGCAGTGATGCTGCAGGAAAGAAAATCTGGGCACCAGGGCAGCTTTGGGGCTGCCTCAGAAAATTAAAGGTTTTGTCTGAGTACTTCTTTTACAGAATGCTGGAATGGTTTGGGCTGGAAGGGACCTAAAAGCCCACCCAGTGCCATCCTTTGCCATGGGCAGGGACACCTCCCACTGTCCCAGGCTGCTCCAAGCCCCAAAGTCCAGCCTGGCCTTGGGCACTGCCAGGGATCCAGGGGCAGCCACAGCTGCTCTGGGCACCCTGTGCCAGGGCCTGCCCACCCTGCCAGGGAACAATTCCTGCCCAAGATCCCATCTAACCTTTCCCTCTGGCAGTGGGAAGACATTACCCCTTGGCCTGGCACTCCAGGCCCTTCTAAAGATTCTCTCTCCATGTTTCTTGTCAGCCTGTTCAGGTCCTGGAAGGTCACAATCAGTTCACCCTTAGCTTGGTGTCACCTGCAACCCTCCTGAAGGTGCCCTCAGTCCCTTTGCCTATGTCATTAATGAAGATATTAATCATCATTTCTCCCCCGAGGGACACCACTGTCACCATGAGCCATTTGCCACTATTTTCCTCTCAGAAAAAGAATAGACCTAATTTTCTAAATTAGTTCCTTTTCTTGGTGTTTATTTTATGTACTTGGAAGGCAGGCTAGAGGGAAGGAGTGCAGTTTATTAAGAGCCAGTTTAATACACTGTACATCAGTGGAGTTTATGGAGAGAAACATTATAGATTTATGATACTGTTCCTGCAGTAAAGCCATCACAGAGCTGCTCTATCAGCGCATCTTTCTTAGCAGAGAAACTGCTCTGGCTTGGTGCCAGCTCCTTCCCAGGCTTTCCTTTACATTCCCCAGGTTTCCTGCATTTCCCTGGGCTGGTTTTGGGAACTGTCACTACCTCCCCTAAAAAAAGCCATAAACAAAAAGGTGAATTTATCAGGCTACTTAAAAGTTTTATGTCTTCTTTTGACACTGTAACAACATTTTAAAAGAAAATTATTAATAGACTTCTACAAGGCAAACAAACAGCTCCTGTGGTATTAAATCTTACAAGAAAATATTTCCTATTTAAAGTTATACCTCTGCTTATCTTCAAATATAAAACATCTGATTTTATTCCATGTGCAGCCTATTAAGCCCCACACATTTCAATAACACATTATTGGTGCTTCCTCACATGGGATGAAGAACTGGTAATAGATTAGAGAGGTGTTTTTAAACAGTAAATTCTCTGAGCACCTCCAAACTCATGTCTGGAAGAATCCAAATAATAAACTTGCAAATTTTTCACAGGAAGCAGCCCCAGAGGATTCAAAGGCTTCTTGATCCAAGTGGGAAGTATCTCAAATAACGGGAGATGGAGGCTGAAGTTACAGAAGGAAGTGTTCTTTGCCGTGTATCGCTTCTGAAATATATTCACAAATCACTGTGGACAAGCTCCTCTGCCTGTCCTCTCCAGCAGTAAATCAAAATTCGCTATCCTTAGGCACTTTGCCCAGAGAAAAGGCAGGAGGAACACAAATGTGTCACTGCTCCACCCCAGAGTGCAAAATGGAGGGTGGTTCTCACCTCTGTGTGCTGAAAAACTGGGAAATGATGCAGTAAAGGGAAAAGGAAATCTCAGTGTGTAACTAACACTACACAGGACCATGGAGATTGGGCTGAATATGGAAAAACTGAACAGGAAACTCACCTGATCCCTCAGGTTGAGCATTTCCAGCAGGGCTGAGTATGAGATATGGAAGGCAAAGTTAGAATCATAGGATAGAATCCCAGAATGGCTGGGCTGGAAGGGACCTCAAAGCCCATCCAATCCCACTCCCACCATGGGCAGGGACACCTCCCACTGTCCCAGGCTGCTCCAAGCCCCAAAGTCCAGCCTGGCCTTGGGCAGTGCCAGGGATCCAGGGGCAGCCACAGCTGCTCTGGGCACCCTGTGCCAGGGCCTGCCCACCCTCACAAGGAAGAATACAATCCACCCTACACTTCATTTAAAACCATTCTGCTCCCATGGAGAAAATGGGGAAGGTTCCAGGAGGTGATGCCAGGTACTGACCTCAGCCAGCAGCGACTGAGTGATGAGACCTGGAAACAATTTGGCTGCTGAAGCCAAAGTTTTAAGTGTAGAATCCCAGAAATGTTTGGGCTGGAAGGGATCAAGGACATCTCGTTCCAACCCGAATGCCACTGGCAGGAAATTCCTGGTTTCCACTGGATTGTTGTTAGCTCTGAGCCCCTGTGGACAGATCTGTATTGGTAAATTAGGCAGCACCAGGGTCTTTTCTGTGTCTCTGAAGCCAACTGTGGTAGGCTGAGCATGTCTGTTCAATTAACACCCTTGACCTCTATTAAGATCTGATTGGTGAGAGATGCCTCTGCCCCAATTAAGGCACAAACGAGTCCATGTGCTGAAGAAAATAATATGGAGTTTATGTAGCAATGACTGTGAGGTAGAGAGATAGGAAGGAATAGGAAAGAGAGGAGAGAGAGACAGATCCAGCAGAAATTGTCACCATCCCTAGATCCAGAAGTGTCCTGCTGGTCTTTCTTCATCCTGGAGTTCTCAGTGGTGGAGGGTCCCAAAATCCTCTGGAACTTTCCTCTATTTATATATTTTAGCAAGCAAGGAATTAAGGCTCATGGGCATCACAGGTCTCTTATGCTATTGGTTAAATGATTCCCTTCTTTGTAATGCTAATTAGTGCCAGCTCAGAGTTTCTGTTCTTTTGAGTTGGTGATTTCTGGGATTCCTGATCAAGGTCTGTCCCTTCCAGAATTCCCTTTGTCCCAGTCAGAGCTGCTGCATTTGCTTTCCTTGTGTCTTATAAATTCTGCCTTTTTTGTGTCCATTCTCAGTAATTCCTTCTCCCCAGCTTTGTTAACCTCCCCTAAGCCTGGGATAACACCCAGACAATTGTTTCAACTTGATTTGGCTCAAGTTCCTGCTGTGGGAGTTCTCTTCAGTTCTGGTTCCAGGTATCCACAGAGGAATATTCTGGGAGGCTTTGGTGGTAGTTGGTGGTGGCAGCTGCCATCTGTCCCTAACCTGGGGTGAGCTTTGGGTGATGTGTGTAGACAGTTCCTTCCCTACACACTTTGCCACGGTGGGAATTCTTCTGGGGATTGATTTCCCAGGATGTGGTGACCAGATCTCACCTTCACCAGGCTTGGAGTTAACTCCATCCTGTCTTCTGTCCTTATCTCATGGATTTAACAGTGCTTGAGACAGGCAACTGTTCTCTTTAATCCTCTAAAACCAGTGCTAACACCCAAACCTGGGTGGTGGCACCTCCCAAGCTGTTCCCAGCTGGTTTTTGGGCAAGGGTTAATCTCCTAAGACCAAAAGTATCCTGGAGTTTGGAAAGCTGGGCAGGTCTTCTTGCCTTTCCTCCCTTTTGCTACTGTCAGAGTAATTTGCCTTCCAGTAATTCGCTTGGCAAATAAACACAATGCTTCATTAGCATGTGAGATACTTGTTTTCATCCTTATTAGATACCAGGCACTTAAAGCAGCTTGACATGCATTTTAGTTTTTTTCTGTGCAAACAGGGAACTTGAACAACAAAATAAAGGAGATGCAAATGATCTGTTCCTAAACCTGACGGGGGTTTTTCATTTAATATCATTAGGCTCCATGTTCCTATTTTCAATTAGCTCTGAAATCTGCTTATAGACTCTGCAGTTTACTACCCCTGTCAAAAGCAAGGAAGGGAATGCAGGATGTGTTCAGGAAAGAGAGAAGCCGGGTAATGCTGAGAGAAAGACTCAACTACAGAAATAATTTGCTGCTTACAATGTCTTGATGGAATTGCTCAGTGCAGAGATAAAAGATTTTAACTCGATTGGATGCAGAAAAAAAAAACAACATTTAGGAGACATAATAGTTGCCAGTCACTCCTAGTTTACTCTGTGGTTCTCACTAACATCCATTCTACTTTCAATAATTGTTAATTCTCTATTTCTTGTCTCTTCTTTTGTAGTTTTTCTGTGAAAAATCTTAATAAATGTACTTCCCTCTCCAAGAGAGCTGGAGAGGGACTTAGGACAAAGGATGAAGTGACAGGACACAGGGAATGGCTTCCCAGTGCCAGAGGGCAGGGCTGGATAGGATTTTGGGAAGGAATTGTTTCCTAGGAGGGTGAGGAGGTCCTGGCACAGGGTGCCCAGAGCAGCTGGTATCTTAAGTGATTAAGACATCAGCCCAGCACCACCCCGTTCACCACTAACCCAGGTCCTCAAGTTTTTTGAATGCTTCCAGAGGTGGTGAATTCACCACTTCCCTGGGCAGCCCATTCCAGTGCTTGAGAACCCTTTCTGTGCAGGAATTTTCTCTTATATCCAACCTAAACCTGGCCTGGTGCAACTTGAGGCCATTTCCTTTCACCCTGTCCTTTGTTACCTGAGGAAAGAGGCTGCCACTCACTTCCATGTCCACTTGCATTTCCACAGGGCAATAGAGCAGCACAAATTTGGTTAATCACATTTAATACTCATTCTAATTCAGATTTTAGTTTGTAAGAGAGCTTTCAGATCACAGATGAAGTGCAATGCTGCGAGTTCTTAGCAACCTCCTCCAAATGTTTGGTTTCAGTTCCTTCAACTTTCTCTTTATGCTGAGAAGTGTTCAAAGAGCTTTTGGTAGGGTAATTTCCCCGTGGAAGAGGAGCAGGTCTGGCTGAAGGGGAAAATAAAATCAATCATAGTTTGCAAGTCAGGTGATGAAAAGTTTAAAAAGCTGATCCTCAGGTAACACTTTGAAGCTGGTTATGTCCTTGCTGCTTCCCTGACAGCCAGGTCAGGGAAGTGTGAAATAATTGACTGGCTCTGGGGAACAGTGTGGCATTTGCAGGTTCGCTTCTCCCCCTGATAACTGCAAAACTTAAATGCTTAAAATTGGCTTCTGATGGTAGCACTTTAGTGGCATTAGGGACTTGGGATTTGAGTTGGGAGGAATCACATAATCATGGAGTGGCTTGGGTTGGAAGGCACCTTAAACTCATCCTTGTTCCACCCCCTGACATGGGCAGGGCCACCTTCCACTAGACCAGGTTGTTCCAGCCTGTCCTTGAAGACTTCCAAAGAGGAGAAAGTGTAGAAAAGAGGGCAGTGCTTGATTGCAAAGGTCACAAAACTGCTTAGAAAAAGCTTTTCAATGTGGAAAATAAAATTCTTCCAGGCAGGATGTAGTGCCAAGTATTCCTGGTTTTCCTCTGTTTCTATTGGGATGCCCGCAGATACAACCAGGAGCTGCACTTTTGACAGTAAATCTGCCCCATCTTTTGTGCTTTAGTGGAATGCAGGAAGAATAGCATAGAAGAGTGTCAGACTGGTGTTTGTACCAGTTCTGGCCACTGTAATTCATCACTCTGCTTGCTCCCAAAGCCTCCTAATCCGGGATTCTACTCCCAAACCCGGTATGATCCCCACTCAGCCAGTCTCTTGTCAGTTGTTCGGAATTCTGACTCCTTGACAGCAGTGTGATCAGAATCGTAGGTTACAAAGGGTCCTGTAGAGTTCTGTGGATAACAAAGGCCTTTTTTCTGCTTTTTAGTTCTGTGATAAAGCAATTCTCAGGAAAAGAAAGGATTTGCTCTCTGCCATGAATGAAGATGCTTCTTCCCTGTTTTCATAGAAGGAGAAACAGATAAGGAATTGTGAATGTTCCCTCAATCTGTTATAAAATCCAGCTTGCACTTCCTCTGTAGTGCTCCACTCCTCACCTCAAGGATTCCTTTGGCCTCTGGGCAAAAATAGGAGGGATCTCACAGCTGGAATATTGCAAGCTTGAATTTTTGCTTAAAAAGGCTTGTATCCGAATTTAGTCGAAGATGGAAATTTTGGTCTATGATAATTTTGTCTGTTTGAAGAATCTAGGGGTGGAACCAGGATGAGCAGAGGGATGGAGCAGCTCTCCTGGGAGGAAAGGTGGGAGAGTTGGGATTGTTCAGCCTGGAGAAGCTTTGAAGTGACCAAACTGTGGCCTTCCAGGGCCTGAAGAGCCCAACAGAAAAACATGGAGAGAGACAATTTCCAATATCCAAGTGCCTTGAGTGCCAGGACACAGGGAATGGCTTCCCAGTGCCAGAGGGCAGGGCTGGATGGGATATTGGGCAGGAATTGTTCCCTGGCAGGGTGGGCAGGCCCTGGCACAGGGTGCCCAGAGCAGCTGTGGCTGCCCCTGGATCCCTGGCAGTGCCCAAGGCCAGGCTGGACTTTGGGCTTGGAGCAGCCTGGGATAATCCCTGCACATGACAGGAGTAAAAGAAGATGAACTTTATAGATGTTCCCTTCCAGCCCAGGCCATTCTGTGATTCCAGGATTCTGGGTTCAGTGGGGGTTTATGCCTACATTTCCCCCACATTTACCTTTTCCAGAGCCTCAGGTTACAGTGTCTGCACCTTTCCAACATCTAGGAACAACTGGGAGGCTGGAGCCAACCTCAGACTAAACACATTGGGGCACAAGTTTGAAAAATAAGTTTTAATGGCTCTGCCTTTGGGGTGCACCAAGAAAATCCAGGTCTGTTTGCAATGCTCTTTTGTTTTTTCCCCAGGGAGGCTTTCCTGCAGGAAAACCAGCACGAGCAGATAAAGAGGATGGAAAAGCATTAGTGAATTGTCCTTCTTTTGCCTCCTTTGTAAGAGGAAAACAGCTGCATGGGGTGCACAGAAGACGTCAAGGAAAAATTTTAAAAAATTATGCACAACCATGAGCAATGTTTAGGCAGGCTCTGATAGTTTAATAATTCAGGGTTAGAACAGAGCAGTGCAGGCTCCTGCTGCTCCTCTTCAAATGGTTTGCAAACAGACCCCAGGATGGCTCCAAATTAAGGTGAAAACATTCAAGTCATTTAATTCACACCTTCAGCAGCCACTGCTGATCACAGTGCTCCCGAAAAACTGCTCGATCTGATTCATTATTTAGGAGTCCTTGTGTGTTTAAAATGTAAATCAGACTTTTCTAAACAGAGAGCAAATAAACCTCGTTGTTGATTAGCTTCAGAAATGGCTCAAAGAATTGGGAACCAAACAGGAATTACAAAAACATTTTAAAGTATTTATCTGAGACCTAACACAGCCCTAAATTGTGCCCAGGACCTCCAAAAGGGCTTTCCTGGATGTGTGGGGTGTGAGGGAAACGTGATGGATCTTCACTTCTGTGGGTTTTGTGCAGAAACATCCATTTGGATAAAAGTTTCCATCAGAATTTCCCTGGCCAAGGCCACACCCCACTCACAATTTCTGCCTCCTCACTATCAGTCTTGTATTGGTAGATGAGTCTCCCTCCCCATTCCTCAGTCCCAGAGATGGATTTAAGGTTAATCCTGAAATGTGAGTTCCTGTTTTGAGATGCAAACCCAGCAAAGCTTGACATCTCCTCAGTGCCATAAAACTCCGTGTTCCAAAGATGTCATTTCCCTAGAATCAGAATGAAAATCAGGTATTTTTTTCTGTTGTATGGGAATAGAAATATGCCTCACTCAGGAAAATGTGAGTGAAAAGAAACCACAGGAGCTCCAGTTCATGGGCACCTTGTGCATAAAGGACCATCAAGGAAGAGGCACCAGAGGCCCTTTGTCTCACATCCACCTTCCAAAATCCTGGGCTTATCTGTAGGAAAAGAGCCGAGAAAGCCTCATTGCTCCAACTTTCTCTTTCTTCCTGCACCAAGTTTTGGGGATTTGCAGGTTCTCTTATTTGGCAGGAGGACCCTATAAGCCTGTAGCCCTTCCCTGGTCACCTTGTCACAGAGCTCAGAAGCCACGGGCTTGCCCAGGGGGATTTTGGGGTTACATTTGGCATTTGAGGTGGTTGAAGGTGACACCAACATGGACGTCTGGGTGTGTGTAGGTACCCAGAGCCCGGCCTGGTCTTCTCAACAACCACTAACACACCGAGGAAGGCAGATCTCTGATGAATGCCAGTTTATGTTGCTACACATTTGTCAAACCTGACAGGGAATATTCCCAGGGACTTAAAACCAGCGCTATCAGAAAATTATCCATTGGGGATCTCGAGAGGGAATGGAAGGACTGCAAACACCAGGGATATCACACAGGGTCTGCAGTTGCCTCCAGAATAAATCACTGCAGTGGGCACTGAGTTCACTCCAGTTTTCAGCAGCAGTATTTTGGGAGCTGTGGTTTTTGACCTCTGGGTGTGAATTTTCTGTCCTATTTAAGGACTGCTCCTTGTAGATTTTGCAGTGCTGGAGGTTGCAGTTTCTGGTTTAAATCTGCCCCGTTTGGACTCAGCAGCATAGGTTGGAGCAATGGTTTCCGTGCATTCAACCCATGAATTTGAGGAAAAGTTTAGGAAAAGAAATCCCAAAGTTAGCAAAAGTGAACATACATTTAATGGAAAGCGCTTGGGTTTTTGAGTTGGGCAGATTTGAGTTAGATGAACAAAAATAAACTGAATAAAATTTGGTTTGTTTTGGCTTGGGACCTATTTAGCAGAAAAAGAATAAACACAGGTTTTATTAACATAGTGTCAATAAAATAAACCAAGTCTGGAAGAGAACTGAGATTGGGTTTGTGATAATATATTTAAATGTGAAGACTTGGATATCCCTGGGAGCGTGGCTCCTTTTAAGTGCAAATCATTCTGGTTGCAGGTACCAAACTCCATTATCAATGTACATAATCAGAGGATTTGTGTTCCCAGGAGCTCAGCCCTGCCTGGGAATATGCACAAACTTTGTTAATATACATATTTTTTCACCAAAGTACCAAAATAAACTCTGAGGTTTTCATCAGGGCAAGGTTAAGGAACTTGCTCTCAGAAGTGGGAAAACTCAGGGTGAAAAGTAGTGGTGGAATTGGGTGCTGTGGCAAGAACCATCCCTTGCTTTGGGAATGTCATTCCATAAGGTGGAATTATGTAAAGTTTCATGATCCCGAGCTCCTTTGTGCTCAGAGGCTTCCCTGTACTGGTTCTCCCTCACCTCTGAGTGTTTCCTTTCCCAGGGTTTCATAATATATGGGTTGGAAGTTGGACTTGATGAGTTCAGGGGTCTTTTCCAACCTTAATGATTCAATGGGGATGGAAGTGAAACTTGCTGTGGTTTCTGCTCTGTCTCAAAATATCAGGACCATGGAATAAAGACCCATCAGTCCATTCAGCTGAATCCAAGAAGATGTGTTCCTCAGGAGGCTTTGTCTGGTACCTGAAGACATCCAGTCTTAAAAGTCCTCTCTTTTTAGAGTCTCGTGGTTTCTCCTGGATTTTCACGAGGAGCTGGACATTTGGCTCTTATCCCAGTGCCTGAATCCAGTGCTACCAACTCTGAGCCCTTTCCAGTTTCTGGCAAATTTGGGTGTTCATTTGCATTGCTTTTAGGTGAGGTGGGTTTGCTGCTGGTTTTGCTGCACAGCAGCGTTTTTCTTCTTCACTTGGACTTGAGCCATTCTGAAAGCATTTTCCCTCATTTACTGACCTTGACAGAATGCAGGGATGACTCTTGGGATCATTCCCTGAGATAATTCCCTAGGATCATTCAGGGATGAACGCTGGTTTTTTTTATTTCTCACAAAGCGGTTTGTCTAGGTACAGGAAAAATTCACAGGAAGCTTCCTGGTGCCAACGTGCTTATAAAATCACGGAATCTCCTGATTTGGAAGATTCCCACAAGAATCATCCAGTCCCACACTTGGCCCTGCCCAGGACACCCCAACAATCCCACTTGGAGCATTGTCCAAGCACTCTGGAACTCTGGTAGCCTTGGTGCCATGCCCATTCCCTGGGGAGCCTGGGCAGTGCCCAGCACCCTCTGGGTGGTCAAGCTCCTTTGACCAAAGGCTGTGGCACTGGAGGAAGTTTCTGTGATTCCTGAAACCCCCTCCCTGGAAAGCCTGACTCAGAGTGGTTGTGTTGAGCCTGTTTATACAGAACCTTGTTGTTGTGTCCTAAAAATTCTAGGTGACCTTCAAGAGCTGCTGTTGCCAAAGTCTTCTTGGAGGAGAGGCAAGAAACAAAGGGGAGGCTGGAATAGCCTGGAGAGGTTTTATCTCACCACTGACTGTGGGATGTACATTTTTATTATTTCTCTACTGACTGGTACAAAGGGGAATATTTTCTTCTTCAAATGCTCCCAGAAATTTTAGCCTGCGTAATTTTTTTTTTTTATTTTGATTGAGAGCCTTTTCATTGTGCATGGGGTGCTTTATAAAGTACCAGTTTTTTTCATGGCCATTTTCTATGTCTGCTACAAGAGCACCAACCTGGGAAATTTTTTTTATCAAGAACTAGCAGGTTTTGTGTAGGTAATGGGCAATTTTATGTCAACCATCTCAATCTGTTTCTAGTCCCATTGGCTTAACCAAAAAAAAAAAAAAAAAAAAAAAAAAAAAACCAAAAAACAAACCAACCAAAAAAAAACCCCAACCAAGGAAAACAAACAAACAAACAAAAACCAAACAAAAAAAAAAAAAAAAAAAAAAAAAAAAAAAAAAAAACACACAAAAAACCACCACAAAACCCCACCACCTTTTTGTTCAAAGTTTTATTTCAGGGGATTTTTTTATCCTTGTGGGGTTGCCAAGGATTTGGCCAATCAATACCAATACTTCTTCAGCAAGATCAGCATCTTCCAACTGATCAATTTTTATCCATTTAGTTTTTGTCATCTCTCGCACCTTGTTGTACCAAGAAGTCTGTAAGGCTTTATCACCAGCCTGCTGGGCAGAGGAGCAGGGTTAATGTCACTGCTTCTCAGTGTGAGAGCTTTTAAAACCTCTTGAAGAAGAGCCCTTGTGGTTTGCAAATGCCTCAAACATCCTTTTTTTCTCATCTACAAAGCCAGTAAAAGCATGGACAAGGTTATTCTGGAGCCAATGAGCTTGTGGAAGAGGGAGGTGGAATCCAATTTCAGATCCTGATCTGTCCTGAGCACCCAAGACACCAGGTTAGGTGGGTGTTTGGGCTCATCTTGGACAGGTGTTTGCATATGCAATAGATGTTTTATTTTAATTATGAAGCATTTTTTTTCATCCTAAAAGCAACCCTTTGTAAATTATGGCTTACAGAGCTTGGGTTTTGAGTAGCAATTGAGTGTAAAAAGGTTTTGGAGAGAGGGGTTGCATTTACTTTCTGTATCACTCAGAGTTAGAACACGTTCAAAAGAGCTTGGAAACGTTAAGGAAAATAGAAAATATTCCCAGAAGGAGAAGTCCTTGAAGACTGAAATGAAGAAAATTATCCCCTGGAGGAAGTGCCTCAGTTCTCCCATCTCCTGCAGATTCATTTTACTTTTCTGCTTGGAATGCAGAGTATTACTGGACATCTAAAGACTTTGCAGGCCACAGCCCAATCCCATAAGTACATTCCTGTGTTGCAAAAATAGATCAAATGCAGACAAAAGCCTTGTTTGATGTTTAAAGACTTTTCAACGACATCGGTCCCTTCTAACTCAAACCACTTCATGATTCAATATGGTTTATTCCCAGACCAGTCATGATCCCCTCATGCTTTAAAAAAGGGCTCTGCCAAAACATTGAACTAAGATAATCCCAGGATGTGTCAAAAATCATTCAGGAAGTGACTCCTTTGAGCAGTACCAGGCTTCTGTCTTCAGCAGAGCTTAACCAGCAGATCCCACATTTCATGGCATTTGCACCTGAGTCCGATGCCCTTCCCACAGAATGGGAACTTCACCTGAGATTAGGCTGTAAAATCAAAACTTTCCCTTTTATTTCAGTCTAATGCAGATCTTCAGCTCCTGGATTCCTCTGAGGGAATTAGTCTGGTGTAAAACAGTTTTTAAAATAATTACAGCACTTTATAGTTTTTCCTTTTTTACCTGTCCTGTTTTGTAGCCATTTTTGAATAATCTCAACTAGTTCAGAAAATTGATGTTCCCTCTGACAATAAAACACCTTTCCTTGCTTGTCCAGCCTGTTTGGTTCTGGCTGGTTTTGTTGCTTTTTTAACCAACAGCCTCCTTGACTTTGATTCCTTGAAGCTTATCCTGTACTAATCCCTTGGAAATGTGTAAGGTCATTCCACAAGGTGCCTCTGTCATCAATCAGGCTTCAGGGCAGGTGGAAAAGCAACCAGGTTGTGTGGTCTCCATGGAAAATGGAAAGCTGTTCTTAAAATCCGCTTGTGGTGACAGGCAATCAAAATTTCCCATCAATATTTGTTTGTTTGTTGTAAATAAGCCAGGAAAAATATCTCTAATAATAGTGCTGGGCATCCTTTTCAGTGGCTTGTGCACAAAGGACAGAAGGGCAGGTCCAGGGACGGGGACAAGGTGGGCATCAGGCACAGCTGGCACTCAATGGGCTGGGAGGGCTTTTCCAGCCTTGGTGATTCTGGGATTTTGTGATTGAGTTTTTGCTTGTTTAAAAAAAAAAATAAAAAAATTGCAAAGCAGATTGCAACTCATTGCATCTGTGAGTTGTAAATATCACTGGACTGGTTTGCTTTAGTGTTGGCATTTATAGAAAAACTGGTGATGCAGACACATCAGATTTATCATTAGGAGGTTCCCTCCCTGGCATTTGAGGCAGGATGTAAGGAAAACTTATAGATATCTAAGGGAGAAAGGAAAAGGCCTCTGAAATATCAGAGACTTCATAAACTAGGAAAAGAAGACTTTAGGATGGCTGTTAGTAGGCTCACTTGTAAACTGCTGTCTCTCAGAGACAGTGTACGGGTGCCTCATGAATATCTGAGGAAAATCCAGCCCATTTTTGAGAAGAACCCCTGGATGAAACCAAAACAAACAAAAGTGCTTTGTGGAACCAAGCAGAGAGCGAAGCAGAGCAGAGTCCAGCGAGATGCAGAATCAAGGCAGTGAGGTCAGTGAAGTCATGGTGGTTGACTACAGACTGTGAAATTCACCATCACAGATTTTAAGTTGCTTAGATGTTTTTATGAGTGAATTTGGATTACCAACCCTTTTTTGTGTCGTCGTTGAGGCACGCTAACTGGGGCACTGCAGGAACTGGTGGATTTTATAGACTTGACAGGGCTTGTTGAGTGGACATCAACACTTGGCAGTGTCACAGGGTTGGAAATGAGTTGGGCTGTCCTGGTGAAATCCTCTTTATGTTAAAAGCAGTGCCCGTCTCCCAAAAGGTGCCAGGCCAAGCTGCTGGAGCCAGAGTAGAACTGTACAGATGTTATTGAACAGAAAATTGTGCCAAAAGCCATTTAATACCTGGGTAAAACAAATATTTCTCATGTGGCTAAAAAGTTGTTGCTCCTTGTACTTGAAACCAGTCTTCGGTGCAAAGTTTAGTTATTCCCAGATATTGGGCAATTTTCTTCCTGTCACCCCTATTGTGTCGGAAAAAAAATTAGTTTCAAAATAAATGATTGAAAAGACCTTACTGTGGTGTTTTCCCCCACAGGACTGCAAACCAGTTTGCTGGGGTTAAGATCAGTGATTATTTTACTGTTTTAGCAAAAAAGCCTCAGCCCCTCTTGGGGCTGCTCCTCTTGGATGAATATTTTTATACAGTCACTGTTATAAAGTGAAGGTGTAGAGAAACTTCATGCTACACTTTGGAATAAATTATTTGGGCCCTTTAATAACAAGAGGTTACATGATAAATATTTTAACCTAATTTAAATGTTCTACAGCTACTGACATTCACAGATTTCCTTCCTTGCTGCTGGTGAACTTCCACAAAGATAATTCCTTTTAATGTTTTTGGTGTGAAAAAAAACTGGGGAGTGTTAACTTTGCAGGAAAAAATGATATTTCAGAGGAGTGGTTATAAATGCAGCCCGTGCAAATCCGAGGCACCGGAGGACAACACTCAGGGTGGTTTGTAATGTTTGACATTTGGAAGCGAGTTGGGAGTGTTTTCCACAGGAAATTGTGTACATTGTGGGCTGGCTGCTAAAAGGGAGTCTTAACTGGCAGGATAGAACAAGATGGCCTCTGGTGAGACTCCATCTGGAATTCTGTGCACAGGAATAGGAGGGACAGAGAACTCTTTGAGCAGGTTCAGAAGGGACCATGAAAATGCTGAGAGGACTGGAGCACCTCCCCTGTGGAGCCAGGCTGTGCGAGCTGGGGCTGCTCAGCCTGGACAAGAGAAGGTTGTGTGGGGACCTCACAGCTCCTTCCAGGGTCTGAAGGGACACAGGGAAACTGAAGAGGGACAAATCATCAGGAACTGGAGTGACAGGACAATGGGGAATCGGTTCAGACTGACAGGAGGAAAATTTAGGGTACATATATGGAAGGAATTGTTCCCTGTGTCACTGGGTGGGCAGAGCAGCTGTGGCTGCCCCTGGATCCCTGGAAGTGTCCAAGGCCAGGTTGGACAGGGCTTGGAGCCTGGAATAGTGAAAGGTGTCCCTGCCCATGGCAGAGGGTAGAATTCTGGATCTTCAAGATCCCTTCCAACCCAAACCCTTCGGGGATCCTGTGATTCCATGAAAAGACCCACGTTGAGAGCTGGCTGCTCCTCTCAGTACCACTGTTTTTTATGTGGCTGTACTCTTCACATCCTTGTGCTCCAATTTGGTTTCTGTTGCAGAGCAGCTCCAGGTACAAACCCTCTTTTTTCCTGGAGAGCTTTATGTAACTGTGCTTTTTTCTCCCCATCATCACCTTGATGTGTCGCTCTCGCTGCAGAAAATTTATTCCAAGTTTGGTTGTTATTTCCGTGCTTTCATTTGTTCGAGGTGAGATTTGGAGATGATTGCTCAATGAAGAAAAAGCTCATCTTGTTAAGTAGATAGCTGGATGTGACAGGTCTCATTGTCAATTTAAATCACTGTGCATTGCAAGTGCTTCTTCTGGCATTGTCTGATACAGCTGCAGCGTCAGAGGCATTTTTTCATTACAGATAATAAGGTTCAGACCCTTTAAACATCACTCAAAACATAAAATACCACAAAGCTGAGGTAGAAAACAGCATTTTCAACGTTGCAGTGCTTGCAAAAATACATAAGAATGTGGATTCCCTATAAATTCCTCCCTGGGCTGTTTAATGTCGTTGCAGGCACTATCCTGGTTGACAACATGCTGATCAAGGGGACAGCAGGAGGGCCTGACCCCACCATCGAGCTCTCCCTGAAGGACAACGTGGATTACTGGGTGATCCTGGACCCCATCAAGCAGACCCTGTACCTGAACAGCACCGGCCGGGTGCTGGACAGAGATGTGAGTTTGGGGTTGCTTTTCTCCACAAAGACATTCATTTCTGCATAACCACACACACAGATTCTGCTAGAATACAATTCCTGCATCCCCCTTGTCCCCAGATGGATGTGAATAAAGTTAATCTGATTCTTTTTTTTTAGGATTGATTGGGAGCACACAGGAACTTGACCGTGTGTGCAAATATTATTGCGGACAAACATGACAACAAACATCAAAAAAACTCATGCCAGGGTTTTATATCCGACCAAACTTGACTCCTTTGTTGAATTAAATTTTGATTGTGGTTTGCCGACTGGAAGAAGTGCTGCTCAGCCCACGCCCTGTGACATTCATTAGCAGCCTGCTTTCCCTGTGTACACTGAATTATGAGCTGTGAGAGGTGAAGGAGTCGTGACTGCCACAATTCACTCACAAAGCTAGACGTGTTCCATTGAGAATGTGCTGGTTCAGATTCTTTTTTTAAGGCAGCCTGAAACATGTCTGCTGTGCTTGTTCCTGGTGGTGTTAAGTAAATATTGTCAGGTTAAGTTTGATTTTTTATAAAAAGAAAGATGAAAAGCACAAAATAAAAAGGAGTGTTCTCATCTAGGCTAATTTCATTGAGGAGAAAACACTCTAAAAATAGAGACATTTCCTCACAGTGTTGCAACCTTGTGACAGAACCTGAAAGTAAAATTGACTTCCAAGTGCTTTAATCAATATAGCAAAAGTGCTGTAAAACTCAAGAGTTCTCCTTGGAGTGCAGGGGAGTTTGTTTTGTACTAGCTTGATTGATTAATTTGTCTTCTCCATGTGTTTTGAGATAAATTCATAAGTACCAAAAACAGCATGCAAATTTCTCCTCATTTCCATTTGCTGGTGAAAGGCACTAATTGAATTCAGCTGTTGTTAATTTTGGTTTAACTCACCAACTGCTTTCCCATGCAAAGCACAAAGCGTGGCAGAGTGGTCATGGTGGCAGAAGAGTTTCTAGGGAAGAGTTGGCACTTCCTCAAGTGCCCAACCAGCAGCTGCTGAAGCAGCTTTGGCCTCTCAGGTTTAATTTTAAGTTAGAGCAAAAAATGAGGGCCTGGAATGGAAGGCAAGGCTGGAGAAGCACTCTGAGAAATGTGGGGTCCATTCTTATCACCCCACACCCATCCATCAGGAGTTAGTAACCAAAACCCCACTGTTGGATCAGTGCTCATTCTTCTTTTAAAGGCCATTTACTGACACTTTTTTGTCACCTTAATGTGAATCAAAGTCAATGCTTTACCCAAAGAACCTCATCAGATTGTTTGAGTTTCAATATTAGTCCCAGACAAAAGCAATTCCCATTATTGTCAGTTCCCAGACACTTTACAGGGATGTTCTTTGCCAGAAGTAGACTCAAGTCCCCAGGAAACAAGTGAAGTGTGTACATTTCTTAATTAAATACAGGTAATAATGTGTTTACACTGGTATTTAGGGTATTGATTCCTCACTTTTTGCTATGAACTGGAACACTTCTTACTACTAATATACTGTGTCCAATCATTCACCTGTGGCTATTGAGGTTCAGTGAGCTTTGAGAAGAAAATCTGGGCTTTAAGGTGGGTTAGATTTTGGGTGTGATGGCCCATGTGCCTCTCTTGCATGGCCTCAGGGAATTGCTGTCACTGATAACCCAAAGAAAAGGAGAGCAGCCCACAAAACCTCCAGGGACTGAGTAAAAATACGAAATGTGTGTCATGGGCTTTATTAATTATGACTTTTTTGGGGATGTGGGTTAATGCTGGGTTAACAGCTGGACTCCGTGGTCTTGGAAGTATTTTCCAGCCTTATGGATTCTCTCAAAGGATATTTCCAGCCTTCAGAACTAGGGCTGTGCTACCCCAACACCACAGAACCTTTCAGTGTGGGAGAGTCTCTTTTTGTTAACAAAAACCTCAAACTGTTTTTCACAATTTTCCACTTAAATCCACTTGAAACTTTGCAGTTCCAATGAAGCTGGGAGTTTTGTTATGTTGAACCTTTAGAGTCGGCTTTTTATTACAGAGCAAAAATTGGAGTCCCTGATTCACAAACGAGCACCTTCCATATATTTGGATATTCTTCCCATTTTTCTCTCCCTGCTGGTTTAGTCAGCCTGATCTTGTCCTTTTTTATTTCTTGCCTTCCCTGACAGTAAATCTTCCTAGATTCCATTGATTGTTACGAAGAATGGCAGTGTGTTTTCCAAATAAAATCAGATGAAAAGAAAATTTCACACTTCTCTTCCAAAACTTTAAGTGCTTAGGAAGAATGACCAGTGATAAATCAGAACTGAAGGTGCAGGGAGCTGCTGAAACGTGCTGGCACGATTCTTCCCCAGGTTCATAAACAATTTGTGCCATTATTTATTTACACATTTTTCTAAATTAAGAATGTCCAATATTTATCAAATATCTGTCATTTCAAATTGTTATATTAATCTTGGGGTGGGCTAATAAATCCAGATATGCTTAGTAGTGACTGCAGCTTATTAAAGGCAGCCGAAAATTTTGTGGTTCTTACTCCAATGAGTGGCAAAAGCCATTCTAGCCTAAACTTATATGCCCATTTCATCAATTTGGGAGTTTTAGAGCATTGCTTTGTTCACTGCAGAGAGAAAAAACAGGATTGTCCACACTAAAAGTTGTTTCTGAATTATTTGCAAATGTAAGTGGTAGCAAATGTGATTTATTTCAGAGTTGACCTTTCAAGACAAGAAAGAAACAAGAAAGACTTTGGGGTGTGTACAGGGGAGACCACAGAGATGCTCCAAGGGCTGGAGCCCTCCTGCTCTGGAGCCAGGCTGGGAGAGCTGGGGGTGCTCACCTGGAGAGGAGAAGGCTCCAGGGAGAGCTCAGAGCCCTGCCAGGGCCTAAAGGGGCTCCAGGAGAGCTGGAGAGGGACTGGAGACAGGGAATGGCTTCCCAGTGCCAGAGGGCAGGGCTGGATGGGATACTGGGCAGGAATTGTTCCCTGGCAGGGTGGGCAGGCCCTGGCACAGGGTGCCCAGAGCAGCTGTGGCTGCCCCTGGATCCCTGGCAGTGCCCAAGGCCAGGCTGGACTTTGGGGCTGGGAGCAGCCTGGGACAGTGGGAGGTGTCCCTGCCCAGGGCAGGGGTGAAATGAGATGATCTTGGAGGCTGCCTCCCACCCAAGCCCGTCTGGGTTACAGTGAATTCCAATAGCAATAAACCAAAGGCTCAGACAGGGTCTGAGAGTCTCTTTATGACAACCTCTCTCCCTCCGCAGCCACCAATGTCCATCCAGTCCATCGTGGTGCAGGTGCAGTGTGTGAACAAGAAGGTGGGCACCATCATCAACCACGAGGTTCGGATCGTGGTGCGCGACCGCAACGACAACTCCCCGCAGTTCCAGCAGCAGCACTACCATGTGGCTGTCAACGAGGTCAGAGCTTCCTCCTCCTCCTCCTCCTCCTCCTCCTCCTCCTCCTCCTCCTCCTCCTCCTCCTCCTCCTCGTCCTCCTCCTCCTCCTCCTCCTCCTCCTCCTCCTCCTCCTCGTCCTCCTCCTCCTCCTCCTCCTCCTCGTCCTCCTCCTCGTCCTCCTCCTCCTCGTCCTCCTCCTCGTCCTCCTCCTCCTCCTCCTCGTCCTCCTCCTCGTCCTCCTCCTCGTCCTCCTCGTCCTCCTCCTCGTCCTCCTCCTCGTCCTCCTCCTCGTCCTCCTCGTCCTCCTCCTCGTCCTCCTCCTCCTCCTCGTCCTCCTCCTCCTCCTCGTCCTCCTCCTCCTCCTCCTCGTCCTCCTCCTCCTCCTCCTCCTCCTCCTCATCCTCCTCCTCCTCCTCCTCCTCGTCCTCCTCCTCCTCGTCCTCCTCCTCGTCCTCCTCCTCCTCCTCGTCCTCCTCCTCCTCGTCCTCCTCCTCGTCCTCCTCCTCCTCCTCCTCGTCCTCCTCCTCCTCGTCCTCCTCGTCCTCCTCGTCCTCCTCCTCCTCCTCCTCCTCCTCGTCCTCCTCCTCCTCCTCCTCGTCCTCCTCCTCCTCCTCGTCCTCCTCGTCCTCCTCCTCCTCCTCGTCCTCCTCGTCCTCCTCGTCCTCCTCGTCCTCCTCATCCTCGTCCTCCTCGTCCTCGTCCTCCTCGTCCTCCTCCTCCTCCTCGTCCTCCTCCTCCTCCTCCTCGTCCTCCTCGTCCTCCTCCTCCTCGTCCTCCTCGTCCTCGTCCTCGTCCTCGTCCTCCTCCTCCTCCTCCTCCTCCTCCTCCTCCTCCTCGTCCTCCTCCTCCTCCTCCTCGTCCTCCTCCTTCTCCTCGTCCTCCTCCTCCTCGTCCTCGTCCTCCTCCTCGTCCTCGTCCTCCTCCTCGTCCTCCTCCTCCTCCTCGTCCTCGTCCTCCTCCTCCTCCTCCTCCTCCTCCTCCTCCTCCTCCTCCTCCTCCTCGTCCTCGTCCTCCTCCTCCTCCTCCTCCTCCTCCTCGTCCTCCTCCTCCTCGTCCTCCTCCTCGTCCTCCTCCTCCTCCTCCTCGTCCTCCTCCTCCTCCTCGTCCTCCTCCTCCTCCTCGTCCTCCTCCTCCTCCTCCTCGTCCTCCTCCTCCTCCTCCTCGTCCTCCTCCTCCTCCTCGTCCTCCTCCTCCTCCTCCTCCTCGTCCTCCTCCTCCTCGTCCTCCTCGTCCTCGTCCTCCTCGTCCTCCTCGTCCTCCTCGTCCTCCTCGTCCTCGTCCTCGTCCTCCTCCTCCTCCTCCTCCTCCTCCTCCTCCTCCTCCTCCTCCTCCTCCTCCGGGTGGGGTCACTGCTAAATCCCAGCTTTCGGTGCCACAAAAATACAGTTGTTTTCAGGGAATATTGCAGAAGATGCCTGAATTTAGAGCAGTGTCTTTGTGAATGAAGTGGTGTTTTCTGTTACATTGAAGCACTATTTACAACAAACCTGGAAGTGAAACAAATGTATGTATGAAGAAAAGAAAGTAAAATAACAGTTTAAAATGGTATGTTAACAATATTGAAGCTTGGGAAAGTGCAGATGTGGTTTATTGCTGTTGCTCTGTATAAAATAGTGTCTGTGAAATGAATTATTTTAGTTTTTATTATTTATTATGTTTTGTTTTTTTTTTTTTTTTTTGGAATAGAGAGCTGTGGATTGGACCACTGAGTCATTTGAAGGAAAAAAATTATTTTCTTCTTGAGCTGGTACAACTTCATTTCACTTTCCAGTGAAGTTCTTCATTCTGTTAGGGGCTGAATAATCTGCCAATAAGCAGTACAAAAAGTTTGTGTTTTCAGGGTTAGCATCTCAGGGCTCTAGTAATGAGTAGAAATGGAGATTTACACGAAGAAATGGAAATTATGTGGGCTGAAATTATGTAGGAAATGGAAAGATGGGTCAGTTTCATGCAGGTGAATACTGAAAGAAGTAAAGTTACATTTAAAAAATAAATTATATTAAATATGCAGCCTGGAGGGGGTTTGGTTTGTGGGGTGGGGGTCTGTGAAAGAGCAAGACTGCTTTGATATTAATAGACTTGAAGACATTTCCTATTTTGTGGTGTTTGGGAGGTCCAGCTTTTCAATGTGTCCTTGTGTTGTCTCTGGTCTCCACGACCACACATGTGCAGGACAGCTCATTGCCCTGGGAAAAGGAAGGGACATTGATGAGTTGAGGTCTAATTAACCCAAAAGTGTGGAGGAAAAACCCCCTCAAATCCACGCATTAAATTGGACCTGCAACTGAGATAAGGATAAACAAGGATTTTCAAACTTTCTGGGTTTAAATTAAAAAGTGTGTTTCCCTTCAGACACATTTTTGGCACTCCAGCTGCCCGTGTGACTTCCCACTGGAATCTGGGAGCAACAGGAAGGTCCTCCATAGGCTTGTCTGTGCTTTTCACATTGGCCTTCACCTGGCCATGGAATTTCTCTGTTTTTACAGACCCAGTGCGGGAACGTTTCTGGTCCTGAGTAAACGACCAGATCACTTCCAAAACCTGCATCATTTTTGCAGTGAAAGCAAGGACACAGAGTATAGCTATGCTAAGAAAACAAAGATTTTCCATAATTAGGGAGAAGTCCAAAAGGCAGAGTGGTAAAAAATCCACCATCCCTAATTATTTGTGTTTAGAAATTGAGCAACATTCTGAGGACACCAAGCATTTGTTGGAATTATTTCTGGGCAAAATGCACTGTTGCTCTTTCCACCAGCTGCACCCTGACTTAATTAATTTCTTCTTTTCATTTTATCTCTGTTCCACGGATAACATCTGACACGGCACCACTGTGCCCTTGAGCAGCACCCAGTGAGTTCATGCTCTCTTTAATTAATTAACAAAAAAATAATTCACAAAGCATCTCAGACTCTCTCAAAGGTTTTAATGAGTGATTAAATGTTTTAATGCTCGTTTATTCTGTTCCTAATTGGTGCTGCCTCTGGTGAATTTAGCAACAGGAATGCACTGGGAGGAAAGGTTTGTGGTTAATTTTTGCTTCTGTTTTCAGGTTGCTTGTAAACCAAAAGGTACAAAAACTTCTCTTACATAAGGAACATAACTCAAAGAAGGAGTGGAATTTACTATATTTTGGAGAAATGGAATGCGTTTTATGTCAAGTTGTCTCTATATTTGAACTGTCCCCAACATATTAAGATGAGTTTGTCAAAGAAGCTGAGGTTGGTTGTAAATAGCACCATAAATCCTAGCTCACACGTGGTTCCATTTGCACAGGAAAAGATATGGTTTAAAAACAAGCCTGGACTTTTCCAGAAAGCTTAGAATGAGATGGATGTGGTAGAGAAGTGTCTGTTTAGTTTTATACCAAAAGGAGTCTTGATTTTTATGCTTGATTGGAATCACTTTGTCCTCAGTTAGACTAAAAGCTCCCCTAATCCAGGGTGTTTGCTTTGCCAGTGCCCTGGTAAATGCCCAAGGAAAAGCACAAGGACTGGGGAAAATGCAGTAGTGCTTCCCTGTAAAATCCTGTGTGGAGCAGCTCCAGACCAATTTTTTCTTTCTGGTTGCTCATGGACATGGATGTGGTGGTCCCTCCTTTCCTTCCTTACTCCAGGTGTTCTGTAGCCTTTTTTCCCAGCATGTTTTTTCTTGTGCCATAATTCCTCCCTCTACTGCTTCAAGCATCTTCATCTGGGCCCTCAGAACCCTTACACATATCAAGACATAAAGAGTGTCTGTGGAATATTCTGCCTATTGTCCAACAACCCTTAGGGAATAAGGTGTTTCCTTCCACCATTCCCACACTTGTACCTATAGAAGGCCCTTGGGTAAAGGTGATCCCAAATTAAAGTGTGCAGAAAAATTCATGGGAGTGGTTTGAAAACACGGCTTTTGCAGCTAAGAACCAAAATCTTCATTACCTGTTTATTGAGGAATACCTTTTCATTGCAATTTTAGTTCTTCTGTTGAAAGTATGGACTTGTCACATGGAGCTGGGCTTGTCCTTGTCAGTGTTGATGGAGGCTGGAATGTTTCTTGGCTGAGGAGGTTTAACTGGGAATAGCAGCACTGGGAATCCACATTATGTTACAAATAATACCGATTTTTTTAAAAAGTCTCAGTTGAAAACAGATTTTCTGTTTCCCCACCGTTTTGGAGCCAGTTTTTCTTTTCTCTCCTTGATGCTTTTACAAGTCCAAGTATCTCAGCCAGCTCCGACTGCTCTCCAAAGTATTAGGAGTCTCCACATGGAAGTAAAAACGAATGAAGGTTGATGTCACCACTTTTATGATAATGAGAAATCCTCTGCAGAGTAATTCCCTTGGTTTTTCGCATGAAATATTTTTATTTGTATCAAAACATCCCATTGATATTCAGTTAGGAGAAACTCCTGACAGTGACATTAGCCTGGGGCAAAATTTGACCGTATTGGTGGTTTGAAGATTTGAGTTATTACCATATTAAACCAAAGTTCTGCAGCTGAGTTAAATTTCAGAAGAATTATAAAGCTCAGTTAATATTCCACAGGCAAATCTATGGCATTGCCACAAGGGGTTTAAATTTATGGAGCCTAATACTGGGATTAGGAAGTAAAATTTTGTACTGCTGAGGCCCAGTGGTGGTGTCTGTGTTTTGTGTTAAACACAGCTTATCTGGATCATTTTTTTCTGAGCTAAATACAGCTCCAATTCTGCATTGCCTGAGTTTTATAAAACTGACTTTCTTTGCTCTTAGTTTTTCACTTTCCTGAGTCCTACAGGGCAAGTCAAGAGCACTTAATAGCAGATTCTGTTTGGAAGTGGAGGTAGAGTCCTTAGACCACTTTTGAAGTCAGTATTTATTAAATGCATGTAACCTTAGAGCTGCTTGTAAGCCAAAATTTTGGAGCCAGTTCGTTTATTTAGTTTGTTGGGGTTTTTTTCTCCTTTAATTTAAATAGCAGAGATGGGAATCCTTTGCAAAATAAGAGCCTTTCTTGAACTTGAGTCATCTCAAAACTTTGGGTTTGGGCTGCTGAGAATTAGAACTTGTGCTGAATTTTCATTTCTTGTGGCGTAATTATTCCTGTCTTTTTCCTTGTGGTATCGAGATAATTAATCTCTGCAGGTAGACATCATCAAAAGAGCGTTAGCTCAGAATGATTAACTGTAAATCTGGCTTTGCTCTGCTCTTTGGGGCCACTCTGAAAAATTATTCATTTTTAACTTTGTAAATAGGCCATAATAAGGGAATTTATTTTCCAAAGGTTTTATGGAAGAGCTGAGCGTTCCTGTCTGCATCTGGACTTCTAATAGCCATTAATCGCGCTGAAGGAAGTTTTTAAGTGTTACAGCTGAAGACTGTGGAAGAATAAGATTTATCATGTGCATCTCCTTTCTATTTGTTTAATTGCACTCTTTTTGGAATCTTCCTTGTTTCGTGTCATCATGATTCTTTTCCACTGGATTGAGTTCCCACAGAGTTGATTATCCTCAGGCTGTCACTGACACTCCTGGAATTCTTTCTTTGCAATCCCTAATGTTTTGTTTTGCACAAGGTAAAATTCTCAGCATGGTCAAACCTTTTGAGGCCCAACTTCAGGACCTTTCCCTAGGACATACCAAAGGCTCCTACGGAGGAACAAAATTCCACTCTTTCAGTGGAGGAATTTTTCCCGATGTCCAAGCTGGGCTTCCCCTGGCCCAGCCTGAGGCTGTTTGCCCTTGTCCTGTCCCTGTGCCCTGGCAGCAGAGCCCGACCCCCCCTGGCTGCCCCCTCCTGGCAGGGACTTGTGCAGAGCCACAAGGTCCCCCCTGAGCCTCCTTGGCTCCAGGATAAAGTTGCATTTTATTAGGGAAACTGAGTTCCTCCTTGTTGTTCCAATGAGGAAGTGACAGCAGTCTCTCGGAAATCGCTCGTGAGTTGTGGGAAAAGGTACTATAGTCATAATACATGTATTATAGCTGGCTAATGGTAAATATCATAGTAAAAGTCAGCACAATGCTGAGACCTCTGTGTGAAATGTTTGTGAGGCTTGGAGTGCTGAGGGCCTCTCCCACATGACTGGAAGTGGGTTTGAAGTACTGAGTGAAGAGCTCATCTGAATTTTCCTAAAGGCTACAGGAATCTCTAGTGTGAGATCTTGAGCAGGCTGGAAATCACAGAATCATGGAATATCCTGAGCTGGGAGGGACTACAAGGATCATCCCATCCAACACCTGGCCCTGCCCATATACCCCAACAACCCCACCCTGTTCATCCCTGAGAGCATTGTCCAAATGCTGCTGGACCTCTGTCATGAAGGAGGGCAGAGGAATTTTTTCCCAGTGTTTTTTTCTAGTATCATCTGTGTTGCATGAAAGAAAATTTAGATAAAATGGAAACCTGTGTGTCCTGAAGGTCTGCACATCTGCAGTCAGTTTTTCTGGGTGTAATACATCAAATGCAAGACTTCAGCTTTTGACTTTTACTGTTAAGAGCCTGGAATTGGAGTTCTGGTGTTTACTGATATGTCATTTCCGCAACTGTCTCCATTGTTATCACTTAATAATGTGCTTTACAGTGCTGGAGCCTTTTTATGTTGGCCGCTATTTATCTGCACACTGTCAGAATGGGCTGGTGGCAGCTGTGCCAGCAGTTCCAGGGTGTCTGTCATCCCCTGGGCTGCTTGGATGTGACATCTTTACAATATTTAATAATGTTAAATATATAAATATATTATTTTAATATGGGACACCATCTGCAAAACAGTGTCCAGTGCTGGGATCCTCAACAAAAAGATGTGTCCAGAGGAGGCCATGGGGGGCTGGGACCCCTCTGCTCTGGAGCCAGGCTGGGAGAGCTGGGGGTGCTCAGCCTGGAGAGGAGAAGGCTCCAGGGAGAGCTCAGAGCCCTGCCAGGGCCTAAAGGGGCTCCAGGAGAGCTGGAGAGGGACTGGGGACAAGGGCTGGAGTGACAGGACACAGGGAATGGCTTCCCAGTGCCAGAGGGCAGGGCTGGATGGGATACTGGGCAGGAATTGTTCCCTGGCAGGGTGGGCAGGCCCTGGCACAGGGTGCCCAGAGCAGCTGTGGCTGCCCCTGGATCCCTGGCAGTGCCCAAGGCCAGGCTGGACTTTGGGGCTTGGAGCAGCCTGGGACAGTGGGAGGTGTCCCTGCCCATGACTGGGATGGGGATTAGATGGTCTTTAATGTCTCTTCCAACCCAAACCAGTCTGCCATTCTACATGTCTGATGTCTCCAGAGCTGCTCCTCTCGGATCCATCTGGGAGCACCAGGACTTTGTCCTGTTTGGACAGCAGAATCCTGGAAGATTTCTGTCACATGCCACCCCATGACCAGCCAGCACAGTGCCTGGCTCTTTCCACTAATGGGACCATTGTTTAAACAGGGATGAACTGGTTAAACTCTCTTATTTTGAGTTACAGGGTGCCAGTGCTCAGGCAGAGGAGAGGTGGGAGCTGCCCTGGGCTGAGGGATCCACAGGCACATCCCAGCCCTCAGCCAGCCCCACGAGGGCTCAGAAAAACTGGGTTAAGAGAGGGGAAAATGGGGATAAGAGAGGGGAAATGGCCATGTGGCGACAAGGAGAAGATGGTGAGGAGGAGTGTGAATTTAGGAGCAGTGCCGAGCCTGGGCTAGAGGGCTGGGATAGGGGACGGCACTGGTTTGTGCCCCTCTGTCCCATCCCAATGGTGTTTTTGCTGGCAGGATGTTTCCCCACAGCCTGTCCTGCTTGGTAGTGCAGGACAGAGGATACTCAGGCAGTCTTTTCCCTCTTTTCCCTCAAGAATACTGGATTTTCCTCTCCTGAGCTGCTGAGGTGGCAGCAAGGGTGTGCCTGAGTGGATGTCAAGGAGCAGCCCATCCCCAGTGGGTGAGAACCCCCCCTGCAAACCATCCTGGAACTTCTCCCAGCTGATTTTCAGGTTACTTTGGTCTTCTGTCCCCTTCTCCCCCACACATCCCAACCCATGAGGGCACAGTCAACTTCCTACACCCACGTGTGATGACTCTCCTGCTGCCTGTTCCAGGAGTAAATAAGCCAAGTTAGGAGCAAAACATGAACATAAAGAGTTGTGGTGTAAGTGTGTATAATGCTGGTATTATAAATTAGGCCCCACTTGTCTTACCATAAAAAGGCTTCGAATTGGTGGGTTTTATTTCAAAGATTCAGTATTCTCAGCCCTGAAAATGCTTCCCAGAGAACTCTGCCAACTATTACACCCTTAATTAGCAGCTTTATAAATAAAACAGGAACTATGAGTGCAGGAGGAAATGGGGAGTTAAGTCTTTGCTTTATTGTGAGCACTACAAAATAGGAACGTGAAATAACATCCACATCTGCCCCAAATGCTGGAATGATTCTGTCCTTTGCCCCCTGCTCTTTTTCCAACATTTCAAACCTTTTTAGGCTCTCTGTGTTTAAATATGTGCAGCAACTTTGTGTAAATTCTGGAGGAAAGAAGATGGGATTCTGGGAATTTAAGGGCCCCATATCTGAGGGTGATGACAGCACCAGGGACCAAGGGTTGTGCTGAATCCACAAGTGTTTGTTTGTTCATTTGTTTTTCACTTTCAGGTTGATTACTTGCAAAGTTTCCTGAATATTTAAATTCAGAAACGATGACTCCCAAGAAATCTTCTGTCTTTGCTCTCAATGGGCCTTGATTTCATGCTGTTTATCTGCACTGGGATAATTATAAATTGATTCATTTTCAAAGCATCATTTAATGGGTATTCAATTGCTGCCAACGCAATATTGGAGCAACAGCATCACTCCTGTGTTTGTTCAAAGCCATGAAGCTCTATGGGTGTTTGTGTTTGCATGTAACAATATTAATCTGGCTCTGTTCACGTTGCTATGAAGATACTGTCAAATAAGTTCTGTTTACATTTGCAGCTCGTCCTTGTTTTCTTTCCTGAGTCTGAAAAATGAGGTTTTATTTGGTTTAATCTATATTTATTTCATGGGTTCTTTCAGGTTTAAAGAGTGTTTTTTCTCATTTTTGTCTTTTTTTTTTTTTTTAAAGAGGAAGTTCTGCCTTGATGTATTATAGACCAGAGCTAGGGGGGAAAAAGAAAGTTACAATTAACTTTAAAACATTAAGGTTTTAATGGGGATCTCTTGCTGTTCTTGCAGTTAACTCCAGTTGGAACAACCATCTTCACAGGATTCTCTGGAAACAATGGTGCTATTGACATTGATGATGGTCCCAACGGCCAGATAGAATATGTCATCCAGTACAATCCTAATGACAAGGTACAACCATTCAGGATTTTTTCCTCCATGTATTTTCATATTTATATTATTTCTATTTCTATTTATTTATATAACAGGAAGTAGCAAATGAACGAGACATTGCTGTTGGAATGTTTTCCTTCATGTTGAGTATCCTGTCTGCCCATGAGCTCTGTAACCACAGATGGATTTACCTTCCCTCTCATTGCCTAGCAGTCAGCAGCTGGATTGCTTCACTTTAAGTAGTGCCCAGAGAAACTGTGTCTATCCCATCCCTGGAAGTGCCCAAGGCCAGGTTGGACAGGGCTTGGAGCCACTTGGGATAGTGGAAGTGTCCCTCCCCATGGCAGGGGGTAGGACTTCATGGACTTTAGGATCTCTTCCAACCCAAACCATTCTGAGATTCCAGAATTTCTGCTTTGCCTCAATATAAATCTCCTGATTGATTTCTCCCCTCTTGGTGGGAATGATTAATATTTTATCCCAAAAGATGAGTGCTACACCCAGACTATCCACAGTTACTTATCAGTCTGGGACCCACTTCCCAATCCTGTTTTCCTGCCCACCACAGATATCTGCAGCATGAGGATTTTAATGCTCATTCTCATTTAATTGCTGAAAAACAAACTGCAATTTTAGCAGTTATTTAAGCTCTTACAGGAAAAAGGCCTTGTTATGTGATGCAAAGAAATAACATTCCTGTGTGCCTCTGCTGTGTTTGGAACCTCGTATTGCTGTTGCCTGTTCAAAATACTTAAATATTAACTATCTTTGATGCTGAGAAATTGCAGCATGGAAAGATGAGGGGTTTTTAATTAGATTAATTTGATAATGAAATTGCAATTGGATCTCAGGTCAGAAATTTGTGCCCTCCTGCCAGTTGTTGCCCAAACTTTGTCACCTGAGTCTCTTGAAGCAAATACACGGAACAAATGGAATTTCACCCAATTTAACATCTGCATTTACCCTGAAATGTGAATTTCCTTGGAAAGGAACATATGCATGAATTGGCACCTAAATGTTGATGTTCTCAGCTTGTTTAGCACTTCATTGCCCTCATGAAAGGCAGAATAAAGAGCAAATAAGTACAAAGATGTGGATTTCTTATCTCTACTGCTTCAGCATTTGTTCTGAATGCACCACTGCAAATTCAGGTTGGCAAAGGGGAAAGAAACAGACTTCTGTGGTTGGAAGTAGCAATGGATAGGTAAAGAATCCAGGAGAATTCTGTTCTGTACAGGTTCCCTATTGTGGGGTTCTTCAGAAGGAAACTGGGTGGGGAGAAAACATAGGAATCTTTATAATCTCTGATCTGAAGAGCAGATGCATCCTTGGAATACCAGCCAAGGCATCAATCCCATTGTGGCCCAGCTACAACACATCTTAACTCTGAGGCATGTTCAGTTTTATTGTGTTGTTTTCTCATTTGCAGACTTCCAACAGGACCTTTGATATTCCTCTCACTTTGTCCGGAGCAGTAGTTCTGAGGGAAAGACTAAATTATGAAGAAAAGACTCGTTATTTTGTAATTGTTCAAGCCAATGTGAGTATAAATCTCTTGAAGGCCATTTATGACCCTGATTTAGGTGAGGGTGTAGTTTCCTTCCCAAAGAAAGGCAGAGCCTTGCTGAAACACCAGTTCTGATAAATCCTCTTCTACTGAAGATCTAATTTAAGATTTATCCAGGCTGTTGAAAGCCCAGGCATATTATTACTGCTTAAAAAAGCTTGCTCAGTGTGTGACAAGCCTACCTTTTTGGCACAAGGAGCAACTTGCAAATGTGCACTGCAGCCCATGCAGAAAAGTGCAGCCTCATGACAGTAAATGTCCATTTTCCAACAAATCTGGTGAGGTTAATTTTCACCCAGATGAGTTTAATGGACAGAATTTCATTGCATCCTTCAGGTTGGAAATGCATTTTTTTTCCTTCAGTTCATGCCACAAGTGTGTGGAGAGGTTTTTCCAGAGTGGCTGGCAGTGGATAACTGGCACTGAGAAGAAAAGCGATGTATAAACTGTATCTCCGATATCTGTCATCACAATGGGTTTTTGGTGCCCTGAGGGCTGTGAAAGCTTTTTTTCCCTTTCTGTCCTTCTGATAACAACTGAAATGAAAACTTCTCTTCTGTTGTTCACGGCTGTTGTGATACATCTCCGTTCATGGGAAATGATATTTGCTCTGAAGCAACAGGAGATCCTGAATCTACACCTTCACATTCTTGTCATCTCTCTGATACAAAAGTGGAGACACATCCTTGAAATCTCTTTCCTTAAATATTCTGTGCATGTTCATCATTCTGCCAGCAGAAGCCAGGCTCCAGAGGTGGCTCAGTGCTCATTGCCCCTCTGCCCCTGGGCTCAGGTGAGAGCCCACCTGCAGAGCTGCCCCAGCCCTGGGGCCCAGCACAGGAGGGACCTGGAGCTGCTGGAGAGAGGCTGGGGAGGCTCCAGGATGAGCAGAGGGATGGAGCAGCTCTGCTGGGAGGAAAGGCTGGGACAGCTGGGGCTGCTCAGCCTGGAGAGGAGAAATTTTGGGGTGACCAATTTGTGACCTTCCAGGACCTGAAGGAGCTCCAAGAAGAATGAAGAGAGACTTTTTGGAGGAATGGAGTACCAGGACAAGGGGGAATGGCTTCAAGCTGACAGAAAGAGGGGCTGGATGGGATGTTGGGAAGGAATTGTCTCCCATGAGGGAAGTGAGGCCCTGGCACAGGGTGCCCAGAGAAGCTGTGGCTGCCCCTGGAAGTGTCCAAGGGACAGGGCTGGGGGCCCCTCTCCGCTGGGGCTCCTCTCCAGGCTGAACAGCCCCAGCTCCCGCAGCCTTTCCTGGGCACCCAGATGCTCCAGGCCCTTGCTCAGCTCCAGCAGCTCCCTGGCCCTGCCGTGCTGAGGATCCAGAGCTGGACACAGCACTGCAGAGGTGTCTCCAGGGCTGGGCACAGGGCCCCCAGCCCTCCTTGCCCTGCTGGGAGTTCTCTTCATGATGTCCATCCAGCTCCTATTGCTGGGAAAAGCCATGAAGCACAGCCCGTCCCTGGCAGTGTCCAAGGCCAGGCTGGACTTTGGGGCTTGGAGCAGCCTGGGACAGTGGAAGGTGTCCCTGCCCATGGCAAAGGTGGCACTGGATGAGCTTTAAAGTCTCTTCCAATCCAAACATTCTGAGATTCTATAACCCCACAGGCTGCATTGAATTCTCTGTGGTGTGTACCATGCAATCACACTCCTCTGATTATAGTATCAGTGCTTTGTTGTCCTTGCATCCTGAAGATACTGCTGGAAATTAATTACTCTCTATCTGCTTTGATCCAGAATTACTCAGAGGCACTTACTAGAGAAATGGAGAAATTGTTTAGTTGATGATGAAAGCTTCTCCTTCTGTCTGGAATTGTTTTTCATCATTGACCGTGAAGAAAAATGAATGCAGAAATTCCCATATTTACTTTAAATGTGATGCTTGTGCAAGAACTGAGTGGACCTCAAAATAGGAAAAAAAATCGTATCCAATGTAATTTAGAGCAATGGCCTCTTCATCTTACACAGATGATATTATTAAACAGCATAAATTCAAATATAAATTTAAACATTGGGTTTTTTTTTTCTTTCAGTGTTACATTATGATAGAAGGACAAGATGTAATTCATGGTACATATTCCACCCCTCATGATTTTAGCTCTGCAAAGGAAAGCTCACGCTGCAGTTCCTCTGTGAAAATGGGAATATTTTTGGAGTATTTTAAACAAAATATTAGCTCGTCATGATATTTCTTCACTAAATGAAGAAAGAAGACTTGAACTGTTGCTAATGTGTATTTTTGCTAATGTGCTATGTTTACTTTGGGTATAACCACAACAATTTTTGATTATAAATAAGGCACCGGGCCTTTTTCTTTTCTACAGACATGCTGCATTATTATAGTTTTAGTCCTTTAGTTTTCCCAAGCTGTATTATTTATGAGTGATACATGTCTTGCAGTATTTCTTCACTTTTTCTCCATTTTACTTGTGAGCCTTTCCGGTCAGCTCTGAGCCTGAAGTTCCTGTAATTACTCCTAAATTAGAATAATACTGATGCTTATATGTTTTATCCTTAGCCTTGCCTAAAACCTTTTGGGGGTTCTTTTTAGAGGTTTTAGGAGATCTTTTTCAGGAGATTCTGAATTCAGGAAGTGTCATCAGTTGGACCTGGTTTGCTCCACAGGACCGAGCCCAAAACCTGAACGAGCGGAGGACAAGCACGACCACCCTGACTGTGGACGTGCTCGATGGGGATGATTTGGGACCAATGTTCCTTCCCTGTGTGCTGGTGAACAACACTCGTGACTGCAGACCTCTCACCTACCAAGCAAGCCTGCCAGAGCTGACAGATCCTGTAAGTCCTCTGGGATTTTTTTCTGGTTTTGTCTCTTTGCCAGTCATCTTTTCCTGTGGGCACAGCTGGGAGCTGTAGCTAAAAGGTCCACCTCTGCTTGATGCCGGGTTTTGTGTGCCAAGCAAGAGGAAACCAAGGTAAAATGCAGGTGGGAATGATGGTGAAATTCCAGCTTGGAATCCAGTGCCAAATTGCCTGTTGGCTGCAAAGGCTAAGTCTTGCAGAAATTTGGTAAATTTTGGAATTGTTTTTCCTGGTCTGTCAATGTTTCGCTCTCAAAATATCCCCAAGAAGCACTTTTGGGGGAGAGGACTTGATGTTATTCCATTGAAGGTTGTAATAAACCATAGTGAGAAAAAAATTTTGGGAAGAGGAAGCATTAATCACTGACACCCTGAAATGACTTTTGTTGCTATTATTGGGTTTTTATCAAGAGAGCAATGGGGCTTTATCCCACGTAGGTCTCGTGCTAAGTCTGTCGTTAATACATCCACAGGATCAAGATAATGCTGAGTGTAAGGCTCATTTCACACTCCATGCACACATGAATCCAAAAATGAAGTGAGAACTTCATCATTTCTTGTTCCAATTTGGTGCCAGGTGCCGTTCCTTAGAGCAGAGCTACTGTTTGGTGATCTGCACCTCTGGTATGTGGGACAAGGGAATACAGGGGACCTTGCCCCTGATAAGTAAACAGTTGTGTTAATTAACCCAATGCAGCCTCACCCCTGATGTGTCACAGCAGTATCCAAGAAAGATAAGGGTAATAAAAGGGAGTGGGTTAATTGGTGAGAGAGAAGTATGAAAGAGCAGGATCGTGAAGAAGAAGGCTCCTGAGGTGAGAATCACTGCTGTGAGGTCAGTGTGGGTGTGCAGTTAGAGCCTGTTGTTGGAACCTGCAGCCACAGGCTAGCTGGGTAAAAGCCTGCAGTCACTGTCTGCACACTGATCCCTGCAGTCACAGTCTGGCTGGGTAAAAGCCTGCAGTCACTGTCTGCACACTGATCCCTGCAGTCACAGTCTGGCTGGGTAAAAGCCTGCAGTCAGAGTCTGCACACTGATCCCTGCAGTCACAGTCTGGCTGGGTAAAAGCCTGCAGTCAGAGTCTGCACACTGATCCCTACAGTCACAGTCTGGCTGGGTAAAAGCCTGCAG